>NC_090438.1:368256151-369495008 GCF_031143425.1 Pleurodeles waltl | reverse complement strand
AAAGCTCGTGATTTTGTGAGTAAATCTCGTATTGTATGAGAACGAAGTGATCTTGTTGAGAGCCAGTTGGCACGAGATACAGTTTCCACATTTGAAGAAACCCCTTGGTTTACTAGGAAACCAAGTAGAGGAGTGTGTCTGTGTGTGGGGCATGAGAAAACTGGGGCACAGTATGTTTCTGAGTGTACGTCCCCTGCTGTGAGTCATGGTTGGAGAGTTGTTGATATAGCTCTTTAGACAAGAGTCCAGTAATAGTAGATGCCAATGTTTTCTAAGGACACGGAGTATGGTTTTACTGGCGGGACTGTATTTCGTGATGAAGGAGATAGGACGTTTGTTAGATGTTCTAGGTGGTTTCTTGGAACCCCTAATGAGAAGCGAGTGTTGGTCTTTAGAGGAAATGCGTTTAATTCCCGTGGAAATTACTTCCTTGGTATAACCGCGAGCTTGGAAGCGGTGTGTTAGTTTGTTTATTTCTTGTTGGAAGATGTCAGGGTCAGTACAGTTGCGTCAAACTCTGATCATTTCCCCATAGGGAATAGCTCTGATTTGTGTCAGTGGGTGAGCGCTCTGCGCATGTAGGATAGAGTTACACGCAGTTGGTTTCCTGTATAGTCTAGAGGTGATCTTATGGTTGGTGATGTAAAGGAGAAGGTCTAGGAATTCGATTTGGAACGACTACTGGATGAACATATACTCTACTTGCCTGATCCAGTACACTCTTTCAACCTACCTACATACCAACTACGGTCGTACTTTCCTTGGCCGGACTGGCCCAGGTATGATTTTAAGAGCAGTGACTCATACCGTGTTTCACTACACACCGCGCTACACGGCACTTTCTTCTCTCATCAGTATTAGAAACCTAGGTGGAACCCTTCCTTCCTTCTTAGCATCCACGGTTTTAAGTCCACTATATAGCACCCGGGCTTGTTTTGGTCTACATTTTCAATACCTATCCTTTGGAACTTCCTATGCTTCTTAACTTTCACTGGATGATTTTGGATGTCCAATTCACTTTCTTCTCTTTCCTCTCTCACCTCGTAACCGATAGTAGACACATATGAGCACATAGTCTGCCATGCCAATCACTTTCTTTTCACTAACGTGTGCATGTTCACACATTTTAAGATAAGCGGATCACGGGCATAATCCATTTCTTTCATTTGCATATACGTAAAGTACTATACGACACTTAGTATTGATTATTGTTTTGCAGCCTTGATAAAGTCACTGTTGTGATGAAACACGTGTTGGCTGTTCTTCTGCAAAAATGAAAACTCACCTATGACAAACGCTGTCTTAAGGATTAAAGACTTTGATCAACACCAACTTGGAATCAGTGCTTTCTTCTCCGCTTCTGGATCTAAGTTACCAGGGACACATTCTCCCATTGATCTTACTGGACTGTACCCCTCTGAGTGCCTGGTCAATCTGTAGCAATTATCATTGTGTATCTGGGTACACAATTTTCAGTGCCCATTGGGTAGTTGGGCACTCGACCAACATGGCACCAATTTCTCGTATCTCTGACTTTGATATCCAATACAAACTGTAACGTTACGGAGGTGCGGCACCTTGACCGCCACTACCCCTTTTCATTGTGTGTTTACTTGGCTTTGTCCAAAGTGTGGTTGGCTGCACTCCGGTTATTGTGACACTTGCCTTACTTTATATTTTTTCTGTACACTATTTGTTTACTCCCTACTAGGTTCCCAGGCATGGCCTCTTTTGACGACAACAGGGATGTCCTAGCTGCTGAACTATTTTCCAAAAAATCCCTGACTTCACATACTTTGAACTCCATACCACCCAAAGAAGGGCTTAAGCATAAGTTTATTAAACTAGAACGATTAAAAAAACAGGAGCTAGCTCGTTGGTGGGACATCACGACTCTCAAAAGATATCTGGAACTCAAACAGATCCCTAGGGGGCTACGGGTCATAATATTTCCCTCATTTGAAGACCTTGACCCGGATTTACTTGGGGAGTGGGAACACCTTATCTCCTCTGCGTCATTCGGCATGATCAACATTCTTATCAAACATGCTGATAGGAAACGTAATAAACTACTTTTGGACATAGCTTCTCTAGAAGAAGAAATCAAGAGTCTAAACCTTACAGAAGCCACTGATAAAAACTACACCATAATGAGAGACATACTAAATGGGTACCAACTATATGTAAAAGACAAGAAGATGAGAAAGCTCATCAGGGTATCGAGAATGACTATAGTAGCGGCAGAATATACACTTTTGCACGCAAATTCGATCAGATAAATAGAGACACCAACAAGCCCAACTCGAATGCCACTCCGGCAAGTGCCATTTCAGATAGCCTGTCTGATATTTCCAACCTTTCCAGCGACGGCACAGACACTCCCTTGAACAGACCCATTGACAACACAGCCCCCACCAATGCCTCTCTCCAAACGAATTCTTTTTTAGAGGAATTAGGACGATACAGAAGAGGGATACGGCAGGGTTTCAACAGACCAGGCACAAACCGAAACCCACCCGGAGGGGAGGTCTCAAACACAACAAACAACACAAGGGGGGGCGTCACAACACGATCCACCGCGAGGAATCAGAAGTCCTAACTAGCAAACCAGACCATGCTACATTAAAAGCAATGGATGACTCAGTGCAAGTCATCAACCTATCAAGTTCTTGTTTGTCTACTAACGAAATAAAGGTCCTACAAAAAGGTCTGGGCTTCTGTCCTACTTCAATGCCCAATTACACCAACATTCACATCGACCTTTTCAAATTTGTACGTAACCTTAAACTAAAGAAATTTTTTCACAACAAAATTGGCACCACCAAAGACTCACCTACACCCACACCAACCAGTAATAAATCCATTAAAGATCTGCAAGACATACAGACAATACTCTCACTGGACAACCCCTCTCTCTCACCCGTACGCCTCGAGGAACTACTAGTCCATCTTGACATCCCTTCCAATTTAGATCTGGACAGTGGACTTAAACCCAAATCTTCCTTTGTCCCAATTCTATCTCCGGATAACTGTATTGACGTTTTCTACAAAGCAGTTAGCACGGAACTTTTCCAACTTGAGGACAGACTTGGGACACGCCCGCATAGATATAAGAACAACTTGACACATAGTGAATGTATGGCTTTGCAGGAACTTTCCAGACGCACAGATCTAGTAATCAAAGAAGCAGACAAAGGGGGCAATGTAGTAGTCATGGATAGATCAGACTACATCTTTGAAATCTATAGACAACTGAGTGACACACATGCCTATATTGCTGTCCAGTCCAACCCTCTCCCTGACATCTCCATTCGAATAGAAAGCAAACTTACCCATTGGAAGAATCTGTGTCTCCTATCTGACCTTGAATATAGGTACTTGCGAGTTACAGCACCCCGAGCACCCTGTATTTACATCCTACCCAAGGTACACAAAACAGATGGGTTTCCTCCTGGTAGGCCCATCATTTCGGGACTTGGGTCTCCCACTGAACACATCTCTGAATACATTGACTCGTTTCTCCAACCCTTGGTTCGTAACCTTCCATCCTACATCCAGGACACTAGGGATCTGCTCTGCAAACTGGAGGACATTGAATGGACAGAAGAATGTACATTTGTCTGCCTAGATGTCAGCTCGCTCTACACATCAATCCCACTTGAAAGGGGGCTTGAGATGCTTTCCAAGACTCTCAGCTTACGAGATGCCACCCTATTTGAACACACCTGTATGCTCCTCGACCTTACGCGCTTGGTACTTGAGAACAATGTCTTTTTACACAATGGTAACTGGTACCGTCAATGCCAGGGTGTAGCTATGGGTGCAAAATTTTCTCCATCTTATGCCAATCTATACATGGGACAGTTTGAATTAATACATTTGTGGTCCAAATGCCCGAAACACATTACCCAGCACATTCTCTACTGGGGCAGATACATTGACGACATTCTAGCTATCTGGACGGGCAACGCCTCTGACCTTGACACACTAATCCAACATCTCAACACCAATGATTTCAACTTAAATTTCACACATAAGGTGGACCGCATCCAAATCGAATTCCTAGACCTTCTCCTTTACATCACCAACCATAAGATCACCTCTAGACTATACAGGAAACCAACTGCGTGTAACTCTATCCTACATGCGCAGAGCGCTCACCCACTGACACAAATCAGAGCTATTCCCTATGGGGAAATGATCAGAGTTCGACGCAACTGTACTGACCCTGACATCTTCCAACAAGAAATAAACAAACTAACACACCGCTTCCAAGCTCGCGGTTATACCAAGGAAGTAATTTCCACGGGAATTAAACGCATTTCCTCTAAAGACCAACACTCGCTTCTCATTAGGGGTTCCAAGAAACCACCTAGAACATCTAACAAACGTCCTATCTCCTTCATCACGAAATACAGTCCCGCCAGTAAAACCATACTCCGTGTCCTTAGAAAACATTGGCATCTACTATTACTGGACTCTTGTCTAAAGAGCTATATCAACAACTCTCCAACCATGACTCACAGCAGGGGACGTACACTCAGAAACATACTGTGCCCCAGTTTTCTCATGCCCCACACACAAACACACTCCTCTACTTGGTTTCCTAGTAAACCAAGGGGTTTCTTCAAATGTGGAAACTGTATCTCGTGCCAACTGGCTCTCAACAAGATCACTTCGTTCTCATACAATACGAGATTTACTCACAAAATCACGAGCTTTATTAACTGTAACACCAGATTTTCAGTCTACTGTTTGATTTGTGTGTGTGGATTGATTTACGTTGGCAGCACGGTACGCCCTTTGAAAGAAAGGATACAAGAACACGTAAGAGCTATCAGGAACTTTAACAGCACATACCCAATGGCCGTCCATTTTAACACTATGCATGGCGAGAGGGATCTTATTAACATCAGGTTTCATGGTATCGCCCAGGTCACTGGTTCGCCTAGATTGGGGGACAGAACCAGGGACCTACGGAGATGTGAGGCTGGTTGGATTCTCAAACTCCGTGCAGTAGAGCATGGACTGAACACTGACCATGAACTGCATTTCTTCCTCACCTAGCTTTGTGATGTATGCCTTTGAGCTCCATGACTATTCACTGTATATGTTCAAGTGACTCATTTCCGATGGAACATGCATATAAATGTGCATCAAACTACTGCTATATGAACCTGCACATGTAACTATATTTACCTGTTATCCCTGCATTATTATGTGTGCATAAGGAGGTTTTCAACTACGCCTCAAATTGTATTTTGTGAAGTGTTATTACGTATGTTCTGCACACTTGTCTGCACTTGAGTTGTTAACCTTTATTCCAGTGTCCCTCTTGCTGCACCAATTGAATCAGGATACTTAAGTGGACATAGACTGATATTCCACAACTCACTCACAAATAGCATGTTAGGCGTTTTTCACTTTCCCTGTCTTCTCTAATCACACAGGGCAATTGGGTCTATTTCCAGCACTCCTGCTACTCGGCTTATTTCCTGCCCTCCTATGGCTGATTCGATTTCACCATTACAAAATGGCCGCCTCTTTCTTCCACATTATCGGTGTCTACTTGGGACGTTAAGTCAACATAGTCCACCCTTCTTTTCGCTGACACGTTTTTCACATCCAATACGTGCGGGGCGCTTAGACCCCAGACGCGTTCTTTTCGAACAACAGACGAACCGAGCACTGCCAATAAGGTATATCGCTTTTCTACTAGCGTTTCAGACTCTAAGTTTGGTTTACTTTCACCATTACAAAATGGCCGCTTCTATCTTCCACAATATCGGCGTCTACTTGGGACGGTATAGTCAACTTAGTCCTCCCTCTATTTCGCTGACACAAATTTCACATCAAATACGTACGGGGCGCTTAGACCCCAGATGCGTTCTTTTCGAACAATAGACGAACCGAGCACTGCCAACAAGGTAAATCGCTTTTCTACTAGCGTTTTAGATTCTTAGGTTGGTTTACTTGCCCCCTCTTGGTTCGCGCTCACCACTTCTGCGCTTTACGAACCTTGTCATATAATTAGAGCCCGTTTGGTGGCACCTGATTTTTCTCTCCTTTACGGACCTCAGGCATTTTCATCACCCCCTTTTTCTTAAACCGCTACCCGACAACTCACACCCGACTGTGTGCAGCTCCGTGTAGTCACTTCTAGGACGTTGTATGTTTATGCCATCTTAAATGGACACTAACTATGGGACCCAAGCTGTTTAACCTTTATGGCAGATTTTACTAAAGTCTGTACAACTGGATCTCCGGTAGCTCTGTCCAATTAGCTCCGGACACCCTGGGTCAACAATAAACGCACGCCATTGTTCCCCGCCCTTTTTTCCTTAATTACACATCCTAGTTCCATGGCGAACCTTTACCGCTTATATACTTACCCTTTTTTTGGCTATGTCCAACTGTGCATTTCTTTAGATAACTAGCACATCCTCTGACTCAGTTATCAGCGCTTAGTACTCGCAACAACCTTCTACCAGGCCCCTGTTTCCCTCCCTTTTTTTGGTGCCTTTGGAGTTATCCTGCCATGGAGTTTCTCTGCATGAAGTATACGTGTATACCTTCTCTGTATACTCCACCTTAGACTGCTTCATTTTTTAGGTACTCGTTTGGAGGCTTATCAGGGCTTCCTTGCCTTCTTCTTCGACTACTGGATGAACATATACTCTACTTGCCTGATCCAGTACACTCTTTCAACCTACCTACATACCAACTACGGTCGTACTTTCCTTGGCCGGACTGGCCCAGGTATGATTTTAAGAGCAGTGACTCATACCGTGTTTCACTACACACCGCGCTACACGGCACTTTCTTCTCTCATCAGTATTAGAAACCTAGGTGGAACCCTTCCTTCCCTCTTAGCATCCACGGTTTTAAGTCCACTATATAGCACCCGGGCTTGTTTTGGTCTACATTTTCAATACCTATCATTTGGAACTTCCTATGCTTCTTAACTTTCACTGGATGATTTTGGATGTCCAATTCACTTTCTTCTCTTTCCTCTCTCACCTCGTAACCGATAGTAGACACATATGAGCACATAGTCTGCCATGCCAATCACTTTCTTTTCACTAACGTGTGCATGTTCACACATTTTAAGATAAGCGGATCACGGGCATAATCCATTTCTTTCATTTGCATATACGTAAAGTACTATACGACACTTAGTATTGATTATTGTTTTGCAGCCTTGATAAAGTCACTGTTGTGATGAAACACGTGTTGGCTGTTCTTCTGCAAAAATGAAAACTCACCTATGACAAACGCTGTCTTAAGGATTAAAGACTTTGATCAACACCAACTTGGAATCAGTGCTTTCTTCTCCGCTTCTGGATCTAAGTTACCAGGGACACATTCTCCCATTGATATTACTGGACTGTACTCCTCTGAGTGCCTGGTCAATCTGTAGCAATTATCATTGTGTATCTGGGTACACAATTTTCAGTGCCCATTGGGTAGTTGGGCACTCGACCAACATGGCACCAATTTCTCGTATCTCTGACTTTGATATCCAATACAAACTGTAACGTTACGGAGGTGCGGCACCTTGACCGCCACTACCCCTTTTCATTGTGTGTTTACTTGGCTTTGTCCAAAGTGTGGTCGGCTGCACTCCGGTTATTGTGACACTTGCCTTACTTTATATTTTTTCTGTACACTATTTGTTTACTCCCTACTAGGTTCCCAGGCATGGCCTCTTTTGACGACAACAGGGATGTCCTAGCTGCTGAACTATTTTCCAAAAAATCCCTGACTTCACATACTTTGAACTCCATACCACCCAAAGAAGGGCTTAAGCATAAGTTTATTAAACTAGAACGATTAAAAAAACAGGAGCTAGCTCGTTGGTGGGACATCACGACTCTCAAAAGATATCTGGAACTCAAACAGATCCCTAGGGGGCTACGGGTCATAATATTTCCCTCATTTGAAGACCTTGACCCGGATTTACTTGGGGAGTGGGAACACCTTATCTCCTCTGCGTCATTCGGCATGATCAACATTCTTATCAAACATGCTGATAGGAAACGTAATAAACTACTTTTGGACATAGCTTCTCTAGAAGAAGAAATCAAGAGTCTAAACCTTACGGAAGCCACTGATAAAAACTACACCATAATGAGAGACATACTAAATGGGTACCAACTATATGTAAAAGACAAGAAGATGAGAAAGCTCATCAGGGACGAGAATGACTATAGTAGCGGCAGAATATACACTTTTGCACGCAAATTCGATCAGATAAATAGAGACACCAACAAGCCCAACTCGAATGCCACTCCGGCAAGTGCCATTTCAGATAGCCTGTCTGATATTTCCTACCTTTCCAGTGACGGCACAGACACCCCCTTGAACAGACCCATTGACAACACAGCCCCCACCAATGCCTCTCTCCAAACAAATTCTTTTTTAGAGGAATTAGGACGATACAGAAGAGGGATACGGCAGGGTTTCAACAGACCAGGCACAAACCGAAACCCACCCGGAGGGGAGGTCTCAAACACAACAAACAACACAAGGGGGGGCGTCACAACACGATCCACTGCGAGGAATCAGAAGTCCTAACTAGCAAACCAGACCATGCTACATTAAAAGCAATGGATGACTCAGTGCAAGTCATCAACCTATCAAGTTCTTGTTTGTCCACTAACGAAATAAAGGTTCTACAAAAAGGTCTGGGCTTCTGTCCTACTTCAATGCCCAATTACACCAACATTCACATCGACCTTTTCAAATTTGTACGTAACCTTAAACTAAAGAAATTTTTTCACAACAAAATTGGCACCACCAAAGACTCACCTACACCCACACCAACCAGTAATAAATCCATTAAAGATCTGCAAGACATACAGACAATACTCTCACTGGACAACCCCTCTCTCTCACCCGTACGCCTCGAGGAACTACTAGTCCATCTTGACATCCCTTCCAATTTAGATCTGGACAGTGGACTTAAACCCAAATCTTCCTTTGTCCCAATTCTATCTCCGGATAATTGTATTGACGTTTTTAACAAGCAGTTAGCACAGAACTTTTCCAACTTGAGGACAGACTTGGGACACGCCCGCATAGATAACAACAACTTGACACATAGTGAATGTATGGCTTTGCAGGAACTTTCCAGACGCACAGATCTAGTAATCAAAGAAGCAGACAAAGGGGGCAATGTAGTAGTCATGGATAGATCAGACTACATCTTTGAAATCTATAGACAACTGAGTGACACACATGCCTATATTGCTGTCCAGTCCAACCCTCTCCCTGACATCTCCATTCGAATAGAAAGCAAACTTACCCATTGGAAGAATCTGTGTCTCCTATCTGACCTTGAATATAGGTACTTGCGAGTTACAGCACCCCGAGCACCCTGTATTTACATCCTACCCAAGGTACACAAAACAGATGGGTTTCCTCCTGGTAGGCCCATCATTTCGGGACTTGGGTCTCCCACTGAACACATCTCTGAATACATTGACTCGTTTCTCCAACCCTTGGTTCGTAACCTTCCATCCTACATCCAGGACACTAGGGATCTGCTCTGCAAACTGGAGGACATTGAATGGACAGAAGAATGTACATTTGTCTGCCTAGATGTCAGCTCGCTCTACACATCAATCCCACTTGAAAGGGGGCTTGAGATGCTTTCCAAGACTCTCAGCTTACGAGATGCCACCCTATTTGAACACACCTGTATGCTCCTCGACCTTACGCGCTTGGTACTTGAGAACAATGTCTTTTTACACAATGGTAACTGGTACCGTCAATGCCAGGGTGTAGCTATGGGTGCAAAATTTTCTCCATCTTATGCCAATCTATACATGGGACAGTTTGAATTAATACATTTGTGGTCCAAATGCCCGAAACACATTACCCAGCACATTCTCTACTGGGGCAGATACATTGACGACATTCTAGCTATCTGGACGGGCAACGCCTCTGACCTTGACACACTAATCCAACATCTCAACACCAATGATTTCAACTTAAATTTCACACATAAGGTGGACCGCATCCAAATCGAATTCCTAGACCTTCTCCTTTACATCACCAACCATAAGATCACCTCTAGACTATACAGGAAACCAACTGCATGTAACTCTATCCTACATGCGCAGAGCGCTCACCCACTGACACAAATCAGAGCTATTCCCTATGGGGAAATGATCAGAGTTCGACGCAACTGTACTGACCCTGACATCTTCCAACAAGAAATAAACAAACTAACACACCGCTTCCAAGCTCGCGGTTATACCAAGGAAGTAATTTCCACGGGAATTAAACGCATTTCCTCTAAAGACCAACACTCGCTTCTCATTAGGGGTTCCAAGAAACCACCTAGAACATCTAACAAACGTCCTATCTCCTTCATCACGAAATACAGTCCCGCCAGTAAAACCATACTCCGTGTCCTTAGAAAACATTGGCATCTACTATTACTGGACTCTTGTCTAAAGAGCTATATCAACAACTCTCCAACCATGACTCACAGCAGGGGACGTACACTCAGAAACATACTGTGCCCCAGTTTTCTCATGCCCCACACACAGACACACTCCTCTACTTGGTTTCCTAGTAAAGCAAGGGGTTTCTTCAAATGTGGAAACTGTATCTCGTGCCAACTGGCTCTCAACAAGATCACTTCGTTCTCATACAATACGAGATTTACTCACAAAATCACGAGCTTTATTAACTGTAACACCAGATTTTCAGTCTACTGTTTGATTTGTGTGTGTGGATTGATTTACGTTGGCAGCACGGTACGCCCTTTGAAAGAAAGGATACAAGAACACGTAAGAGCTATCAGGAACTTTAACAGCACATACCCAATGGCCGTCCATTTTAACACTATGCATGGCGAGAGGGATCTTATTAACATCAGGTTTCATGGTATCGCCCAGGTCACTGGTTCGCCTAGATTGGGGGACAGAACCAGGGACCTACGGAGATGTGAGGCTGGTTGGATTCTCAAACTCCGTGCAGTAGAGCATGGACTGAACACTGACCATGAACTGCATTTCTTCCTCACCTAGCTTTGTGATGTATGCCTTTGAGCTCCATGACTATTCACTGTATATGTTCAAGTGACTCATTTCCGATGGAACATGCATATAAATGTGCATCAAACTACTGCTATATGAACCTGCACATGTAACTATATTTACCTGTTATCCCTGCATTATTATGTGTGCATAAGGAGGTTTTCAACTACGCCTCAAATTGTATTTTGTGAAGTGTTATTACGTATGTTCTGCACACTTGTCTGCACTTGAGTTGTTAACCTTTATTCCAGTGTCCCTCTTGCTGCACCAATTGAATCAGGATACTTAAGTGGACATAGACTGATATTCCACAACTCACTCACAAATAGCATGTTAGGCGTTTTTCACTTTCCCTGTCTTCTCTAATCACACAGGGCAATTGGGTCTATTTCCAGCACTCCTGCTACTCGGCTTATTTCCTGCCCTCCTATGGCTGATTCGATTTCACCATTACAAAATGGCCGCCTCTTTCTTCCACATTATCGGTGTCTACTTGGGACGTTAAGTCAGCATAGTCCACCCTTCTTTTCGCTGACACGTTTTTCACATCCAATACGTGCGGGGCGCTTAGACCCCAGACGTGTTCTTTTCGAACAACAGACGAACCGAGCACTGCCAATAAGGTATATCGCTTTTCTACTAGCGTTTCAGACTCTAAGTTTGGTTTACTTTCACCATTACAAAATGGCCGCTTCTATCTTCCACAATATCGGCGTCTACTTGGGACGGTATAGTCAACTTAGTCCTCCCTCTATTTCGCTGACACGAATTTCACATCAAATACGTACGGGGCGCTTAGACCCCAGATGCGTTCTTTTCGAACAATAGACGAACCGAGCACTGCCAACAAGGTAAATCGCTTTTCTACTAGCGTTTTAGATTCTTAGGTTGGTTTACTTGCCCCCTCTTGGTTCGCGCTCACCACTTCTGCGCTTTACGAACCTTGTCATATAATTAGAGCCCGTTTGGTGGCACCTGATTTTTCTCTCCTTTACGGACCTCAGGCATTTTCATCACCCCCTTTTTCTTAAACCGCTACCCGGCAACTCACACCCGACTGTGTGCAGCTCCGTGTAGTCACTTCTAGGACGTTGTATGTTTATGCCATCTTAAATGGACACTAACTATGGGACCCAAGCTGTTTAACCTTTATGGCAGATTTTACTAAAGTCTGTACAACTGGATCTCCGGTAGCTCTGTCCAATTAGCTCCGGACACCCTGGGTCAACAATAAACGCACGCCATTGTTCCCCGCCCTTTTTTCCTTAATTACACATCCTAGTTCCATGGCGAACCTTTACCGCTTATATACTTACCCTTTTTTTGGCTATGTCCAACTGTGCATTTCTTTAGATAACTAGCACATCCTCTGACTCAGTTATCAGCGCTTAGTACTCGCAACAACCTTCTACCAGGCCCCTGTTTCCCTCCCTTTTTTTGCTGCCTTTGGAGTTATCCTGCCATGGAGTTTCTCTGCATGAAGTATACGTGTATACCTTCTCTGTATACTCCACCTTAGACTGCTTCATTTTTTAGGTACTCGTTTGGAGGCTTATCAGGGCTTCCTTGCCTTCTTCTTCGACTACTGGATGAACATATACTCTACTTGCCTGATCCAGTACACTCTTTCAACCTACCTACATACCAACTACGGTCGTACTTTCCTTGGCCGGACTGGCCCAGGTATGATTTTAAGAGCAGTGACTCATACCGTGTTTCACTACACACCGCGCTACATGGCACTTTCTTCTCTCATCAGTATTAGAAACCTAGGTGGAACCCTTCCTTCCTTCTTAGCATCCACGGTTTTAAGTCCACTATATAGCACCCGGGCTTGTTTTGGTCTACATTTTCAATACCTATCCTTTGGAACTTCCTATGCTTCTTAACTTTCACTGGATGATTTTGGATGTCCAATTCACTTTCTTCTCTTTCCTCTCTCACCTCGTAACCGATAGTAGACACATATGAGCACATAGTCTGCCATGCCAATCACTTTCTTTTCACTAACGTGTGCATGTTCACACATTTTAAGATAAGCGGATCACGGGCATAATCCATTTCTTTCATTTGCATATACGTAAAGTACTATACGACACTTAGTATTGATTATTGTTTTGCAGCCTTGATAAAGTCACTGTTGTGACGAAACACGTGTAGGCTGTTCTTCTGCAAAAATGAAAACTCACCTATGACAAACGCTGTCTTAAGGATTAAAGACTTTGATCAACACCAACTTGGAATCAGTGCTTTCTTCTCCGCTTCTGGATCTACGTTACCAGGGACACATTCTCCCATTGATCTTACTGGACTGTACTCCTCTGAGTGCCTGGTCAATCTGTAGCAATTATCATTTTAGTTGTATGTGCCACTGGGACCCTGCCAGCCAGGGCCCCAGTGCTCATAAGTGTGCCCTGTATGTGTTACCTGTGTTATGACTAACTGTCTCACTGAGGCTCTGCTATCCAGAACCTCAGTGGTTATGCTTTCTCATTTCTTTCCAAATTGTCACTAACAGGCTAGTGACCAATTTCACCAATTCACATTGGCACACTGGAACACCCTTATAATTCCCTAGTATATGGTGCCGAGGTACCCAGGGTATTGGGGTTCCAGGAGATCCCTATGGGCTGCAGCATTTCTTGTGCCACCCATAGGGAGATCTGACAAATCTTACACAGGCCTGCCAGTGCAGCCTGAGGAAATAACGTCCACGTTATTTCACAGCCATTTACCACTGCACTTAAGTAACTTATAAGTCACCTATATGTCTAACTTTTACCTGGTAAAGGTTGGGTGCTAAGTTACTTAGTGTGTGGGCACCCTGGCACTAGCCAAGGTGCTCCCACATTGTTCAGGGCAAATGCCCCGGACTTTGTGAGTGCGGGGACACCATTACACGCGTGCACTATACATAGGTCACTACCTATGTATAGCTTCACAATGGTAACTCCGAATATGGCCATGTAACATGTCTAAGATCATGGAATTGCCCCCCCAATGCCATCCTGGCATTGGTGAGACAATCCCATGATCCCACGGGTCTCTAGCACCGAGCCGGGTACTGCCAAACTACCTTTCCCGGGGTTTCACTGCAGCTGCTGCTGCTGCCAACCCTTCAGACAGGTTTCTGCCCTCCTGGGGTCCAGCCAGGCATGGCCCAGGAAGGCAGAACAAAGGACTTCCTCAGAGAGAGGGTGTTACACCCTCTCCCTTTGGAAAAAGGTGTCAGGGCTGGGGAGGAGTAGCCTCCCCAAGCCTCTGGAAATGCTTTGATGGGCACAGATGGTGCCCATCTTTGCATAAACCAGTCTGCACCGGTTCAGGGATCCCTTAGCCCTGCTCTGGCGCGAAACTGGACAAAGGAAAGGGGAGTGACCACTCCCCTGACCTGCACCTCCCCTGGAAGGTGCCCAGAGCTCCTCCAGTGTGCTCCAGACCTCTGCCATCTTGGAAACAGAGGTGCTGCTGGCACACTGGACTGCTCTGAGTGGCCAGTGCCAGCAGGTGACATCAGAGACTCCATCTGATAGGCTCCTTTAGGTGTTGCTAGCCTATCCTCTCTCCTAAGTAGCCAAACCTCCTTTTCTGGCTATTTAGGGTCTCTGCTTTGGGGAATTCCTTAGAGAACGAATGCAAGAGCTCATCAGTGTTCCTCTGCATCTCTCTCTTCACCTTCTGCCAAGGAATTGACTGCTGACCGCGCTGGAAGCCTGCAAAACTGCAACAAAGGAGCAAAGATGACTACTGCGACCTTGTAACGCTGATCCTGCCGCCTTCTCGACTGTTTTCCTGGTGGTGCAGGCTGTGGGGGTAGTCTGCCTCCTCTCTGCACTAGAAGCTCCGAAGAAATCCCCTGTGGGTTGACGGAATCTTCCCCCTGCAACCGCAGGCACCAAAGAACTGCATCACCCGTCCTCTGGGTCTCCTCTAAGCATGACGAGCGAGGTCCCTTGAACTCAGCAACTCTGTCTAAGTGACTCCCACAGTCCAGTGACTCTTCAGTCCAAGTTTGGTGGAGGTAAGTCCTTGCCTCCCCACGCTAGACTGCATTGCTGGGAACCGCGTGTTTTGCAGCTACTCCGGCTCCTGTGCACTCACTGAGGATTTCCTTCGTGCACAGCCAAGCCTGGGTCCCCGGCACTCTAACCTGCATTGCACAACCTCCTGAATTGTCCTCCGGCGGCGTGGGACTCTCTTGTGCAACTTCGGGTGAGCACAGATTCACTCCACTTCGTAGTGCCTGTTCCGGCACTTCTGCGGGTGCTGCTTGCTTCTGAGTGGGCTCCTTGTCTTGCTGGACACCCCCTCTGTCTCCTCACGCAATTGGCGACATCCTGGTCCCTCCTGGGCCACAGCAGCATCCAAAAACCCTAACCGCGACCCTTGCAGCTAGCAAGGCTTGTTTGCGGTCCTTTTGCGAGAAAACACTTCTGCACGACTCTTCACGACGTGGGACATCCATCCTCCAAAGGGGAAGTTTCTAGCCCTTGTCGTTCTTGCAGAATCCATAGCTTCTACCATCCGGTGGCAGCTTCTTTGCACCCACAGCTGGCATTTCCTGGGCATCTGCCCACTCCCGACTTGATCGTGACTTTTGGACTTGGTCCCCTTGTTCCACAGGTACTCTCGTCTGGAAATCCATCGTTGTTGCATTGCTGGTGTTGGTCTTTCCTGCAGAATTCCCCTATCACGACTTCTGTGCTCTTTGGGGAACTTAGGTGCACTTTGCACCCACTTTTCAGGGTCTTGGGGTGGGCTAATTTTCTAACCCTCACTGTTTTCTTACAGTCCCAGCGACCCTCTACGAGGTCACATAGGTTTGGGGTCCATTCGTGGTTCGCATTCCACTTCTAGAGTATATGGTTTGTGTTGCCCCTATCCCTATGTGCCCCCATTGTATCCTATTGCGACTATACATTGTTTGCACTGTTTTCTATTGCTATTACTGCATATTTTGGTATTGTGTACATATATCTTGTGTATATTTGCTATCCTCATACTGAGGGTACTCACTGAGATACTTTGGCATATTGTCATAAAAATAAAGTACCTTTATTGTTAGTATATCTGTGTATTGTGTTTTCTTATGATATTGTGCATATGACACTAGTGGTACTGTAGGAGCTTCACTCGTCTCCTAGTTCAGCCTAAGCTGCTCTGCTAAGCTACCTTTTCTATCTGCCTAAGCTGCTAGACACCCCTCTACACTAATAAGGGATACCTGGGCCTGGTGCAAGGTGTAAGTACCCCTTGGTACTCACTACAAGCCAGTCCAGCCTCCTACACTCTCTCAGCCCACTTGTTAGCTTTGAGCAGCCACCTGCCCATAATCAACACCTCAGTTAAAGCACCAAAGGGGATCAGTCTGGTTAATGACAAACGCCACCTAAAGTGGAACCAGGTTCTGGCTCTACCAACACTCATCGACGCTGCTAACAACACCTTAAGGACCACATTTACGAGCCTAGAGGGGGGCTCCACAATCCCTAACGAGGAAATAAGCTTAACTCATACCACATGTTTCAAGGGTATCGTGGCCCTCTTCTCAGCTGACACAGCCCCTGATAGTAAGAGGCTTAAGGGTAGGCATTGCTGATTTAACAAAGAGTGCCGCTCCTCAAGCAAGCATCTAATCCAAGCTATCAAATCCAAGGATTTAAAAGCAATTAGCTCAGCCAGAAAGTCTTACAAATCTGCTATTGACAAAGCTAAACGTGAGCAAGATGATAAGTGGTGGGCTGCACTTAGTGACTCTGCACAAGAGAGGAATTGCAGCACATTTTGTTCCCTGGCAGCGCACGGCCCTGCAAATAGTGATCTGAACATGACAACTAATATCGCACCAAAGGACTGGGTAGACCACTTTAGTGGGTTATATTCTTACAACCATGATAGTTCTACCGCTCGACAGAAGGACACTTGCTCAACTATTACTCTCACACCTACTCCTCCAGCGTTGCAACTATTTTCCCAAGCGGACATAGCATACTCTTTAGGCTCCCTAAAGCGGGGTAGGGCTCCTGGTGGGGATGGTGTTCCAGCAGACCTATTCTTAACCGATATAGCAATCTGGTCAAGATATATCACCATCATAGTGAATGCAATACCATCTAGGGCACCAATTCCTGAGTCTTGGAAGGGGATCATTGTTATCCCAATTTTCAAAAAGGGCGACAGAAGCCTCCCCAGCAATTATAGGCCAATTAGCTTAAAAGACTGTGTGCAGAAAGTTTTCTGTCATTGCCTTCTGGGCAAGATTCAAGACTGGATGACAGAACGCAACATCCTTAGTCCCCTCCAGGCAGGTTTTCGCAAGTAAATATCTACCATTGAGCAAGCCCTTTGGTTCCTGCTCTTATACTGGAAAAACGTTTTTATTGGTAAAGGGAACCTGTATGTTGCTTTTGTGGACTTGAAATCCGCATTTGATTTAGTACCCCGTAACAAAGCTGTGGTAAGTTCTTTCCTTAATGGGAATCCCTGAGCACATTCTTGTATTACTAACGTGTCAGGTGGGACGATAGGGGACAGCTAACTGACAGAATGCAGGTGTCAAGGGGTGCGCGGCAAGGGTGTGTCCTTGCCCCCACACTGTTCTCCTTGTATATAAATGATATTGTCCCCTCCTTACTCAGACTAGAGGCTGATACACCATCATTAGGCACACAGAAAATTCTCGTTCTGGTCTTTGCAGACAATACATTGCTGATATGCAAGACCCCAAGTGAATTACGTAAACTCCTTGTGTGTTTTGAGGAATTGTGCTCCACTCGGGGACTTGAAATCAATGTCTCTAAAACGAAACTGATGACACTTAATCCACACAGATCATTTAGAGGAAAGTTCACTTTCGAGGGAACTCCACTTGAAAAGGTTGACACTTTTAGTTACCTAGGCATAATGTTAACTGAAAAAATGCTTTGAGAATCACATATTGCAAAGCAAGCACTGAAGTTAAAGCAAACAACAGGGCTTTCAATAAAGGACTTTAACCTTTCATATACCAAACCAATATGCCCGCAATCCGGATATATGAAACCAAGGCAGTAAGCTCAGCCCTCTATGGGGCTGAACTTTGGGGCTATGCCAAAGCCCAAGAAATAAAGGTGTTTGAAAATAATTTCTTATGGAATTTTGTGTCCCTCATGTCAAGCACTCCACTGTTTCCTCTTTTTAAAGACCTAGGCATGAAACACATTGACCACAAAGCCCGTCTACGACCCCTCTTGTATTGGTGGCGTCTTTGGACCACCCCGGAGCTCCCCTCCTTTACTACAGCCCTGCAGGTCATCTTAGAAGCTGGTCCCTCTTATGGTATCCACTGGTTCAGACATATCAAGGGGCTACTTTACTCTCTTGGGCTTAGAGAACTTTGGGATTCCCCAACCACTGCTTCTTTCCCTTCAAAAAGTGATCTTAAAAAACTGTACTGGTACATGGTAGACTCTGAAGACACAAGGGTTGCTCTTCACTCTACACTATCACGTGACTTAACCAATCTAAAAGAGACGTGCAAATATGAGGCTTTCTGGGACATAATCATGGTGCCAAGAGAGAGGAAGTTGTACTTCCAGGTCCGTATTGGCACCCTGCCATTAAGACTATTTACTAGTCGCTGGTCACATGACGAAACAACAATCTGCCCAGCTTGCAAAGCACCCACTGAAAACCTCCCTCACGTCCTATTTGTCTGCCCTGCCCTGCATTTCAAACAGGAAATGGTTGGCCCTGGCTTGTAGACTGCTGGGAGTTCGCAGTTCCGATTTAGCTCTTCGAATCCTTAGATCAGACACTTGGCCTATGCTAGTGATTGCTGTTGCCAAATTCCTTGGGGCAAGTTGGATTGTCAGAGGGGAACTTTTATCTGTATAATGGTTTTAGCAAGAATGTATAGACTCACTCTGAGAGCGTACTCAATTTTTATTTAACTTTATTATTTTATCTAAACACCACGTATTTTACACATATATATTTTATTTAATCCTGTGTAATTATTTATTGTTGCTGTGCTTTTGTGGCTCTTGTAGCCGAAATAAAGTTATTTTGAATGACTGACTGACAATAGCTTCAGTGAGATAACTTCCAGAATGGAAAGTTGTGTCACAAATTGAGTTAATTAAAAAAATTGTCTA
Organism: Pleurodeles waltl; assembly: GCF_031143425.1. Lineage (NCBI taxonomy): Eukaryota > Metazoa > Chordata > Amphibia > Caudata > Salamandridae > Pleurodeles > Pleurodeles waltl. The sequence continues at coordinate 369,475,822 of NC_090438.1, read as the reverse complement.
GATTCATATTTTCACTGAAGCGCTCCTGTGACATTGTACAATTACCTGCATAGTTGCCTCTGGCAGCTGCCTTGAAACGCTGCACATCCACAAGTACAAGTCTACGCTGTGACCAGCTTACAAAATGGCATCAGGAAATGGATTCAAGTACTTTTTTAAAATCTGTTGATGAATGAGGAATTGTCTGATGTCATCCGTATGATGAAGAGCTATTATGGCAGGTGCCCATGGAGCCTCTATCATGCTGGGCTGCTTCCCTTCCCTGTTTTTCCACAAAGCTTAACACCTCTGTCTGATTGATAAATGAGGAAATGTCTGACGTCATCCATATGCCGGTGAGCTGTTAGGCCAGACGCCCAGGGGACTTCTGTTATGCTCTGCTGCTTCCCTTTCCATATTTTTCCATGGAGCTTAACACGTCTTCCTGGGTGATTTAGAGATGGTGAAGAGAGCACCCTGACATGCACAGTCAAGGCTGTTGGTGAAGGCACACTTAAGCAAAAGGTGTGACGCAGTTAAGAAACAAGAGTAACCTTACACTGTTTGCTTAAGTAGCAGCAGAATAATTTTTTGTTTGCTTTCAGCTGCTCTGTTCATTAATGGGGGCAGCCCTTTTGCCCATTGCTGTACTACTTTGAGGCATACCTGTCCCTCTCTCCCTTAGGATAACATTGGGTTACCTTGAATAGGAAATGTTAGAAATATCATTTTCGTTCTCAAAATAATTGTAATTTAATTTCCTCTTTAATGGTAAAGTCAAATTTAAAGTCACAATTCTGCCAATGCCGCCTTTAGAACGTTGGCATTTTCTTGTCCTAAACATTTGGGGCCATATGTACCAACAAATATTCCCATAGACACAGAATGGGTAAAACCCTTTGCTACATCTGGCCCTTGGTGCCTGCTGCCTGTGTCCTGGGTCATATGACTGTAAATATCTTTGCAGCTGGCCTTTGAGTATTCCTCCCAGACATTGAGATAAAGGGGACTAGATATTGGCAGGGCAAGCCATCCTGCCAGGATGGATTGGGGGAAGAGCTGTTCCCGGGCGCACTTGGATTTCAAAGGTCTGTTTCCAGCACACGCACAAAGGAACGTGACTCCAGCCTTTTGTCTCCCTCGTTGTCTTGGAGCTTAGGCAGGTAAAGGAAGGAAATTCCCGAAACCAAATGTGGGGGTGGTCTAGAAGTTTTCCCCCACTTCAAAAGCTGGCACCAGGTATAAATATTGGACCTCCTGAACCACTTTTCAGTTCCCTCATTGGCCTCCAGAGGACACCAAGAAGAAGTCCCTTGTACTTCAGTTGACTGCCCTGTTGCTTGAGACCTGCTTTCTACTTCAAAGGTCTGCCTTGTTGTTACCAGAGGACTGCTCTGCTGCGTGAAGTCTACCTTGTACCCTCAGAGGACTGTCGTGCTGCTTGAGGCCACACCCTGCTCTCTGTGAGGAAAAACCAGACCTTCTACCATCCTCCTAGGATAACCTGAATGACTCCCAGCATCAATTGGCTGACCTGTTCTGAGCTACAGAGGACTGCCTGCAACTGCCCAGCTAACCTGCTGCAACTGAACTTGTCTGAGTCCTGCTGGCCTTGGCTAGAGTGAGGTGCCTCCCCAAGTCGTGGATCCTTCAGGCTGCACTCCTTAGGAAGAAAAAGAGAAATCCTAAAGTTTTGGGCTCTTCACAACTGCAAATTAGTCTGTTCGCACCAAGATGCTGCTGCCTTCAACTACCGCCAACACAAAGCTTTGATGAACCCAAGGTTTCGTACTACAGTGACCACCACCGGTGACCAGCAACGTGAGATCTGTACTTCATGCTACAGCAACAAAAGCCTGCAATGACCTCCAATGTGAAGTTCCAGACATGACTATCCATTACACCAGGCCTGCTCTTCTTGGTACAATGACAACCATCCGCGACCCTCTCCATGTTGCCATGGACTCTTCATGCTGGACTTTGAGGCAATTACATTTTCAGAGGGACTAACCTAGTCCTTCTTTTATCTAGCCTGTGCTCCATCGTGGTCGACTTGAACTTTAGACTTCCCCTGGTGTAGTACGACCAGATGACCACGAGTGGCACTATATTTCCCGTAAACCTTAAACTGGAATATCTCACGTTCTGCTGTTTGGAATTTTATTGTTCTGGTATACTTTTATTTATAAAATTATCCTGTATTTTTCTAAATCAGTGTGGGATTTTTCTTTTTTTTTTAACTTCTTTTTATTGAGTTTTTATCAGCATCCACCAAGATAACAGAAATAAAAAATACATTGCAATTCCAAACTTTGTCTTGAATAACTTCCCCAATGGTTCCCAGAGAAAGAGCTCTAAACAGAAACAATGAGACTAGGTAACTATGCAAATTCATTCAATAGGCGATTCAAGAACAGATTGTCTAAAAAGAATTCGCCCCAGATTGAGGAAAATGTTTTACCACTTCCTATTTTGCTAGCATATCTCATTTCCTGATTTCTGACTTGAGGGGTGGGAGATAACTCAGAACGCCAGTTTCTTAACAAGAGAGATCTGGCAACCACAGTGGCGATAAAAACGAGCTTCCCCCTCCTGGAAGGGAGTCTTTCCTCGGGGTCGAAGCCTAAGCACATCAACCGGATACTGGGAGTTATAGTAACCTGAGCCATAGTTGTTAGCATCTTGAATATTCCATACCAGTATTCCTGTATACATCGACATGTCACAATCACATGTATCTAACCCGCCAACACTACTGCCTTACAGCGAAACCAGAGATCAGGACAGCTGGGAACCACACGGGATAAGGCTTGCGGGGTTCGATATAATATCCATTCACTAAAAAATATCATTCAATGCCGTTTCGCACCTCTGAGAACTGAGAAACTTAGATGATTAATTCTCTCCCAGCACTCACGTGGAAGATCAAAGTCCTCCTGACGAGCCCATTTTCTTTGTGCCTCAAGATCGACCTTATCCCTGTCTAGCAATAACCTACTCCACAACCCCGCACTCCTTATTCCGGGACGATCCACCGATTCTGAGACTAATGCCTGGGCATTAATGATTACATTGATATCCAGATCCCTTAGACTGTGTAGCATAGTATTATAGGATCCCAACAAAAGAAAGTCATTTTTGACAGCCATCTGGATATTTAAGGGAGTTTCCCAGTTGTCATTGATGTGAAAATCCCTGATTTTACTAAATCCTGCATGCCCCCACCTCCTTACTAAGTCTGCATTGAGCTGAGCGCCAGAGTGTAATGTGAACTGTGTAAAAGGGGTGTTGAAATGCAAATATGTGATTGAATATTTTCTAAAAAAATCTGATTTTCTCTTAAAGAGCTATTTAAGAATCTTATAGAGAACTTTTTTGGGAGATTTTGCCAAAAGTGCTGGATTCCGAATATCGTGCTCCCTACATATTAACTCACGAAAGTCATTAGAGAATGTACTACCTACAGATTGTTCTGCTTTAAAACTAGTGATATAATGCGCAAAAAAGGCAAAGTAATAATCTTTAAAATTGGGCAAAGCTAACCCCCCCTTTCTTTATCCACATATAGGGCCTCATTATGACCCTGGCGGGCGGCGGAGGCCGCCCGCCAGGATCCCGCCCTCCATTATACCGCTCCGCGGTCTGAAGACCGCGGAGGGTATTATGAGTTTTTCCCTGGGCTGGCGGGCGGTCTCCAAAAGACCGCCCGCCAGCCCAGGGAAAAACTCCCTTCCCACGAGGATGCCGGCTCGTAATCGAGCCGGCGGAGTGGGAAGGTGCGACGGGTGCAGTGGCACCCGTCGTGTATTTCAGTGTCTGCAAGGCAGACACTGAAATACTTTGCGGGGCCCTCTTACGGGGGCCCCTGCCGTGCCCATGCCATTGGCATGGGCACGGCAGGGGCCCCCAGGGGCCCCGCAACCCCCCCTACCGCCATCCTGTTCATGGCGGCTTTCCCTCCATGAACAGGATGGCGGTAGGGGGGGTCAGAATCCCCTCGGCGGCGCAGCGAGCTGCGCCGCCTTGGAGGATTCTAAGGTCAGTGGAAAACCGGCGGGGTCAGAATGACCAAGGGAGCACCGCCGGCCTGTCGGCGGTGCTCCCGCCCCCGTTGGCCCTGGCGGTAGAGAACCGCCAGGGTCAGAATGAGGGCCATAATGTGCTTAATGCAGCTCAAGCCTTCTGATTTTGCCAAATAAATGGGCGAAACATAGAATCCACTTTTTAAAAAAAGTTTTGTGTTAGAACAGAAAATTAAATAATGGTAAAACTGACATTTTGATCAATGCAATTCGACCTAATATAGAAATGCCATCGGGCAAGAAAAGGCTGAGTTTTCGAGAGCAACGGAGCGTAATTAAGGTCATACAGTTCTCCTATATCAGCTGAAAAATAAATCCCAAGGTATCTCTGTGGCCTAGTATTCACGCAGTGTCTTAATTCTGGGAGCGGTTTAATAGAAGAGGTGCCACACAGAATAATATCAGTCTTACTCATATTAATCTTGTAGCCACCAATTTTCTCAAACTTGGCAAAAACATTACAAGCCACTTCCTGGGAAGTACGTCCTTCATCTAAAAACATAATGATATTGTCAGCATAGAGTTTAATCTTCCCCATTCACTTTAAAGGGGGTTGAATCTGACTATTTTGTCTAATTTTAATGGCTAAGGGCTCAATGAAGAGAGCAAAATGTATAGAAGATAAAGGGCAACCCTGCCGAGTCCCCCGTTGCACTTGAAGTTGACCAACAAACGCAGAATTAATAATAATATTAGCTTCAGAGTTTGAATACAACCTTTGAATTAGTGCAGAGAGAGGGCACCTTATAGCTAGACAATACTGCGAAGAGTGTATCGCATACAACCAAATAAAATGCTTTTTCCGCATCTAATAAAAGAACGATGGCAGAAATCTTATTAGAGGCGAAATAGTCAAGAGCCTCAGGCAAAAAATGGGTATTAGTTACAAGTTGCCGACCAGCTATGAACCTGTTTTAATCGAAATGCACCGGTTTATTGACGACCCCACTGAGCCTATTAGCCAAAAGTTTTGTAATAATTTTATAATCTGTATTTAGCAAAGAGATTGGACGATATGCATTAGGATCTTCCCTGTCCTTATTCTGTTTGGGAAAACTAACCACATTCCCTGAGTGCCAGGAATTGTGAATCTGTTCACCTCTAAGTAGGCCATTAATTAAAGATAAAAAATCTTCAATGAATGCTTTAATGAAAGCTTTATAAAATTCAGCCGGAAAACCATCAGGTCCACAAGCCTTCCCCGTAGGGAGGTTCTTGACAACCTCAAGGAGTTCTAACTTCGTAAACAGCTGTATTAGAGCATCGCTGTCTTCTTCTGTAAGACTAGGAAAATCCAGTTTCCCCAAGAGTTCCTTAATAGACCTAGGGTCAATATCCGGAGCATGGCTGTAAATTCGCCTACAATGCTCTAGCATAATTTCATCCACAACTCTGGGGTCAGTATGTCTAATCCCGGTGATAGGGCATCTCAAGGCATGTATGATATTACCAGTAATTCGATCCTGAGCTTGCCATGCCAAACATTTGCCTGTGAAATTACTCTCTTCATATACCTTTTGTTTATAAGTCTGATATCTTATATCAACCTTCTTGAAAAAATTGTTGGCCAGTGCCTTTTTAGCTAATTCAAAAGACTGTCTATTATTTTCAGAAGGGGCATGTAGGTAAGCAATTAAACACCTTTGCACTGCCTCTTCCAGAGCCCTGGTTTGTTGTCTCTGAGAAGATTTGTCTGCTGCCTCCTTGGTGATTACCAAGCCACTGAAGAAGGCCTTAAACGAATCCCAGATTATAGCCGGAGTTGAAGATCCCTGATTACGTTTGAAAAATCCACTTATTTCATTCTTAGAAATCTGTACCCATTCCTCATCCTGAAGAAGCTGCTGGTTAAAGACCCGCCTTCTAGTCTGAAACTTGGGGACTTCCGCATAAAGAGACACTTCCAGCACCAGGGAGGCATGATCAGATAAGCCAGAGTGCTGCACCGACTGAGTCTTGAAGCGCAATGTTTTAGATATCAGAACAAAAACAATGCGCTTTTAAACTGGGTTGAGATGCACGTATACTCTCTCTCATGGGGGGCGTTCATTCTCCAAGGATCCCAGAGCATCAACACTTTGACACAGTCTTTAAAGATTTGGGCAACTCTAGGCTTGGGATTTTTCTTGTGTTGTCTTTTCACTGTACTACTGTTTGTATGCTGCATAATACTTAACAAGGTGCCTGACTGCTTTTGTGCCAAGCTGCCAGAGGGTTAAGTACAGGTTAATTAAGTGACGTTTGTGGTTCACCTTGATACCCTAAGAGGGATTGTGGTTGTTGTTTGAGAAGGGTGTTCACACCCACCAATCAAAAACCCAGTTTTCTTTATCATCTTTTGCTGCTGCTTGGTAGTCAGCTCACTCAAGGGGGCAACACTGTTGACATACCTCTTTACACATCTCCTCTGTTATCCACTTAGACTTAAGTAGAGTCTATGGCCCTCATTCTGACCCTGGCGGTTCCCTACCGCCAGGGCCAACGGGGGCGGGAGCACCGCCGACAGGCCGGCGGTGCTCCCTTGGTCATTCTGACCGCGGCGCTTTGGCCGCGGTCAGAACGGGAAAACCGGCGGTCTCCCGCCGGTTTCCCACTGACCCTTAGAATCCTCCAAGGCGGCGCAGCTCGCTGCGCCACCGAGGGGATTCTGACCCCCCCTACCGCCATCCTGTTCATGGCGGGAAAGCCGCCATGAACAGGATGGTGGTAGGGGGGGTCGCGGGGCCCCTGGGGGCCCCTGCCGTGCCCATGCCCATGGCATGGGCACGGCAGGGGCCCCCTAACAGGGCCCAACTAGGCTTTTCAGTGTCTGCGATGCAGACACTGAAAAGCGCGACGGGTGCTGCTGCACCCGTCGCACGCCTTCCACTCCGCCGGCTCGATTCCGAGCCGGCTTCCTTGTGGAAGGCGCTTTCCCGCTGGGCCGGCGGGCGATCTGAATCAGATCGCCCGCCGGCCCAGCGGGAAAGTCAGAATACCCCTCGCGGTCAATTGACCGCGGGGCGGTATTCAGGCGGATTCCGACGGGCGGGCGGCTACCGCCGCCCGCCTAGGTCGGAATGACCACCTATGTCTGCTCCCAAGACATAATAGTCTGTATCCTGGACTGGAGCTCTTCTCCCCCAGCACATGCAAAAAATGCCATTTCAAACAGTATATTTCCCAGTTTGGACACTATTGGCCTATTGATGGCTGTTTTTAGAAATTTCACTTTTCAATATCTTGCGTGTTTGTCACCGACCACTTATTTGTTCACACAGCATCAGGTATAGCGGTTCTGTTCTGCTAGACAGTGAACATGCACTTGGAAAGTCAATTTCTCTTTATCAAACCAGTGGATGAGGGACAGACACCCACTCAAAATAAAAGGACTGGTCTATGATCACTTTAAGCTGATTTTCATATGCATAGTGTGAGAAAGTCATCCTTTTAGCATGTTCACACCTATTTGTTCTGACTGATACTGGTGGTAACTGACCCTGACTGTGCACTGGACTCTGCTAACCAGACCCAGGACCAGTGCTGTGAACAAAAGGTATAAGGTTAAGTGGTACAATAACAATTGGCAATTATAGAAACCTGTATGTCCCTAGTATAAAATAGGGCAAGGGGGATTCAAGTTACCTAAAAGTCCCTAGTATATAATAGGGCAGGGAAGTTTAGAGGCCCAGTAGATTTCCTACCCTGTAGTGGGCTCTGCTGTGTTGCCTGTTCTCATTTCTAAAGGGATCCCTGCTTTGCAGCCTGTCTTTACAAAGTAAAATGTGTGCAAATTTGACTTTTATTGAAGGAACTTCCAAAGTGTTAATATACCTTATTCTTACAGGTACATCACCCCTAAGATCTTCCCTAGGTGCCCCAGGGGTGGGGTGCCATGTAACTATAAGCAGGGACATTACACAATATGCTTTAAATGGCCTGATGAGGGAACACTGTCCATTTGATTTTTCCTCATTGTAATTAGCTCCTTAGGTCAACCTGGTGATATTTCATATAGCATAAATATTGCTAGGAATGAGCTAAATGTATCATGAAAGGACTCAAAAGATTGGTAATGAAAAATTGAACAACGCGCCACTGTTGAATTTATCATAACTAACACGGAAAATAATTTAGAGGACTTCCTTTTCTGTAAGCCAAAATGCAGCTTGCTAGTGGCCTCTCCTGATTGGTCAGCCTTAACAGCATTCACCAGTCTGCTTTAATGAGGTGATAAGTGGCCTGCACTGAGCAGAGGTTATCGGATAGGGGTGTTCTATAGCTGCAGATGCCAGGCCAGGAAGGGGACTTGGTAAATCAAACTGTGCTTCAAAGGAAGCAGGACAGTAAGGAATGCCAGCTAGACCTGCCCTTTCACCCTCTACCCTCTACCCTATAGATAGATAGCAGGCCCAGGAAAGGAATTTGCAGATGATCTGGAGGGGCAGTGTTAATGGAAATGAGCCACACCAGTAGGTTGGTTTAGCTGACCATGTTTCTCTGGAGAGAAATCATCCATCATGGTTTTTAAAGTGCAGTGCTTTGTGGGACAAGAAAATGCCACACTTTGGAGGAAGCTGTCATGCTTTTGGGTGGCACCCTGCATCTCATTAGACAGGGTGCCCCTCTCCTTGTCCCCCAAGATGACTGAATATATATCTGGGAGCTGCATTGCAACTGAGATCTGCTGCCTGAAACCACAAGAAGAAGAAGGACTGTCATGCTGGAACCCTGGTCCGTAACCCAAAGAACTGTACTCTAAAGGATTGCGCCTATTGCACACTGGACCAAAAGCCCTAAAGACCTTACTTCAAAAAGTATTAAGAAGTGGACTCCCTGAAAGCACCAGGTTAACAGAGCCTGCTGCACCAACTGTCACAAAAGTCCTCAGCCTGGAGTGCGCCCACTGGATTTTTAAAGATTTGGCCAGGTGCAGTGTGGGAATTGTAGTCCTAAATTTCCAAGGCTCATCTTAGAGCTTCTAGACCCTTGGATTTGTGTTTTGGGCACTCTGAACTCTCAAGAGGAACTTCAGGAAGGAGTTCCAGAAGTTTGGAACAACTTTAGGAAAAAGCTCCATAAGTGGACTGGCCTGGTGTCGCGAGCCAAGCCGACTACCTTCAGCCGCGACCCAGTCTAAATTTCAGCTTCGTTCCGCTGAAAGCCCAGGAGCTCCAGACTTCCAGGACTTGATCGGGCCTCACAGAAAACCAATCTAACTATGTTGCATTGAAATCGGCTTGCTGGAGAAGACCACACAACGTCGAGTGAGAAAAGCTCCTAAAAGGTTTCGAAGTGCAAAGGTAAAATTTTGAGCGAGGTCTCCCACTCAATGTATCCAAGCAGGGCTCTATCGTAGTCTGCCTCAATTGTGACTTTGTCTAGCACAACCAGATGTCCATGGTTGGCACTATGGATTTCTAAGCACTAGAAATCACTTTTTTAATGTAATCTTTAACAATTCATATTTCCACTTCGCTATAATGGATGTTTGTCCTTCTGGTGCCATTTTAAATATAAAAATATTTCCTATTTTTATAAATTGGTGTAGGAGTTTTATTGTGTGTTATGTCTTACTTAGGGCCTGATTCTAACTTTGGAGGACGGTGTTAAACCGTCCCAAAAGTGGCGGATATACCACCTACCGTATTACGAGTCCATTATATCCTATGGAACTCGTAATACGGTAGGTGGTATATCCGCCACTTTTGGGACGGTTTAACACCGTCCTCCAAAGTTAGAATCAGGCCCTTAGTTACTGTAGTGGTGTAACTAAATGCTTTACATACCTTTCTCCTAAGTTAAGCCTGCCTGCTCGCTTGTTGCCAGGCTACCAGGGTTTGAGCCAGGGGCTGATGTTTTGAGACTTTGACTGGACCTAGCATTGGTTGGTGGCCTTATTGCTAGTGGTAGATGTGTACTTAACCCTACTAATAACCCACCTTCCAACACCTAGGAGAGGAATTGTTGGCATACCTGGTGAGTAATAGCTTCTTTGTCTGTCGCGGGAGTCTTGTTTGGTTTCCTTCAGCACTATCTTAGTGTAGGTAGGGACATGATGCACCATAACAATGCTGAGCCTGCAATGACTGGTATCCACTAATAACTACCTGGTCCAGTACAAATAAAAATATGCTATTGTAGTATTGCTTGGTATGTGTCTTTTGGTTTGCTTTTTAATACTTTTGTGGTTAGTCCCATGTTCACTTCATCCATGTTTTGGTGCAGTCCCTCGAGAGTTTGGTAATGGCTGCAAAGTCAGGAATACTTCTTGCCATAGTAATTGGACATTCCCGTAAAACGTCTGATTTCGGACCCATTTTGAGGCAGGTCGGGATCCTTAATGCCTTTACCTTAATAGAAATCAGCACAAATTTATTTTGACATGGAAAATGTAACCAAAAACTACAGATGAATTATCAGCAACTCAGACATGCTCTTGTGGAGGTTGAGACCACACTGAGGCCCTCATTCTGACCCTGGCAGTCGGTGATAATGCGGCGGCCAAGCCGCCAACAGGCCGGCGGTCCAAAATATGCAATTCTGACCCTGGCGGGAACCGCCAACACAGCCCGCCGCATTAACACTCCGCCCGCCACGGCGGAACAAACAAACAGCGCGGCGGTCCCCGCCAACAGCCAGGCGGCAGACAATGTACCGCCCACCCTATCACGACCCACCAATCCGCCACCTTTTCCGGGGCGGGAGCACCGCCGATAAAAACACGGCGGAAACAGACTACGGACGGGAAAACGCTCACCTCTACGCACTCCACGCGAGATTCCGGCAGTATGGAACCCGAGTTGCAGGTCATCCCCGCACTCCTATACCTGCTCCTGTACCAGGAGCACGCCCGGCGGCGCGGAAGACATCGGTGAGTACTGCACCTACGACACAGGGGAGGGAAAAGAGTACCGGCACACACCCACCCACCCACACCCACTACAACACACACATCAATGCATTCCCACAGATCACTGTCACAACCCACAAACCCCCCCCTCCGAAATAATGCAAAGACCAAAAGAAGAGATCATAAACGGGCAGATATATTGAAATATGGACACCAGTAATCCCAATAAATAAATAAACTATGTACAAAATATATACAGCTACTAAATGTAGTCCAACCACTGTCCGTGGACCACAGGGGTCCTGTGCAAAGGGGCAAGGCCCAGTCCCACGACAAGAACTCCACGGAGAGAACACTGCAGGGGCATCAGAAAGAAAATAGGACAGGCACCTCAGGGGGAAGGGAAGGGGGGGCACCTCAGCCACTTGAGTACACGACGCCAGATCCACGAGGGGACTCCATGACCACTGGCCCATCCTGGGGAGAGCAAAGCCACAGTCCATACAGTCCATACAGTGGGTGGCCTGCCCACTGGGCCATCCTGGGGAGAGCAAAGCCACAGTCCATACAGTCCATACAGTGGGTGGCCTGCCCACTGGGCCATCCTGGGGAGAGCAAAGCCACAGTCCATACAGTCCATACAGTGGGTGGCCTGCCCACTGGGCCATCCTGGGGAGAGCAAAGCCACAGTCCATACAGTCCATACAGTGGGTGGCCTGCCCACTGGGCCATCCTGGGGAGAGCAAAGCCACAGTCCATACAGTCCATACAGTGGGTGGCCTGCCCACTGGGCCATCCTGGGGAGAGCAAAGCCACAGTCCAAACAGTCCATACAGTGGGTGGCCTGCCCACTGGGCCATCCTGGGGAGAGCAAAGCCACAGTCCAAACAGTCCATACAGTGGGTGGCCTGCCCACTGGGCCATCCTGGGGAGAGCAAAGCCACAGTCCATACAGTCCATACAGTGGGTGGCCTGCCCACTGGGCCATCCTGGGGAGAGCAAAGCCATAGTCCAAACAGTCCATAACAGACTCCACTGCCACTGGAGGAGGTATGTTGGCCAGAGGACATCCTGCAGCCCTGCCCGAGACAGATCCTGCCCTGCCACGTCTGCCAAAGGGCCAGCGGTTCTTGCCTTGAAGGGCCCAGTTCAGCGCTTCTTGCCTTGAAGGGCCCAGTTCAGCGCTTCTTGCCTTGAAGGGCCCAGTTCAGCGGTCCTTGCCTTGAAGGGCCCAGTTCAGCGGTTCTTGAGACGGCGGTCCCCAGCGGAGCGGTGCTGGAGACGGCGGGGCCCAGTTCAGCGGTTCTTGAGACGGCGGTCCCCAGCGGAGCTGTGCTGGAGACGGCGGGGCCCAGTTCAGCGGTGCTTGAGACGGCGGGCCCAGTTCAGCGGTTCTTGAGACGGCGGTCCCCAGCGGAGCGGTGCTGGAGACGGCGGGGCCCAGTTCAGCGGTTCTTGAGACGGCGGGGCCCAGTTCAGCGGTTCTTGAGACGGCGGGGCCCAGTTCAGCGGTTCTTGAGACGGCGGGGCCCAGTTCAGCGGTTCTTGAGACGGCGGGGCCCAGTTCAGCGGTGCTTGAGACGGCGGGCCCAGTTCAGCGGTTCTTGAGACGGCGGGCCCAGTTCAGCGGTTCTTGAGACGGCGGGGCCCAGTTCAGCGGTTCTTGAGACGGCGGGGCCCAGTTCAGCGGTTCTTGAGACGGCGGGGCCCAGTTCAGCGGTGCTTGAGACGGCGGGCCCAGTTCAGCGGTTCTTGAGACGGCGGTCCCCAGCGGAGCGGTGCTGGAGACGGCGGGGCCCAGTTCAGCGGTTCTTGAGACGGCGGGGCCCAGTTCAGCGGTTCTTGAGACGGCGGGGCCCAGTTCAGCGGTGCTTGAGACAGCGGGCCCAGTTCAGCGGTTCTTGAGACGGCGGTCCCCAGCGGAGCGGTGCTGGAGACGGCGGGGCCCAGTTCAGCGGTTCTTGAGACGGCGGGGCCCAGTTCAGCGGTTCTTGAGACGGCGGGGCCCAGTTCAGCGGTGCTTGAGACGGCGGGCCCAGTTCAGCGGTTCTTGAGACGGCGGTCCCCAGCGGAGCGGTGCTGGAGACGGCGGGGCCCAGTTCAGCGGTTCTTGAGACGGCGGGCCCAGTTCAGCGGTTCTTGAGACGGCGGGGCCCAGTTCAGCGGTTCTTGAGACGGCGGGGCCCAGTTCAGCGGTTCTTGAGACGGCGGGGCCCAGTTCAGCGGTGCTTGAGACGGCGGGCCCAGTTCAGCGGTTCTTGAGACGGCGGGCCCAGTTCAGCGGTTCTTGAGACGGCGGGGCCCAGTTCAGCGGTTCTTGAGACGGCGGGGCCCAGTTCAGCGGTTCTTGAGACGGCGGGGCCCAGTTCAGCGGTGCTTGAGACGGCGGGCCCAGTTCAGCGGTTCTTGAGACGGCGGGGCCCAGTTCAGCGGTGCTTGAGACGGCGGGCCCAGTTCAGCGGTTCTTGAGACGGCGGGCCCAGTTCAGCGGTTCTTGAGACGGCGGTCCCCAGCGGAGCGGTGCTGGAGACGGCAGGGCCCAGTTCAGCGGTTCTTGAGACGGCGGCCGGTCTATGGCCAACTGCTCATTGCCTGGTGGTGCCCTCCTGGGCAGCGGGGATGGTGCTCCTTCAATGCCCACCTGGGCTGTGGGTGGTGGGGCCCTCCTGGCCAGCTGGGCTGGGTCGTCCCTGGCCAGCGGCTATGGGGGTGGTGTGCTCCTCCTGGGCAGCAGGCCTGCAGCCTGACCTCTCCGACTTGCTGCCCTTGCCCTCCTTAGTCGGGAGTCTGTGGCCCTTTCCTCCCTTTGGAGCTGTGGCTGGTGACTGTGTCTGGGTGGTGTCCGGGGGGGATGTAGAAGCCGGGCTCCTGCGGCGCCCCTTCCGCCTTCTGCTCCTCTTCCCAGGGGGTGGGCTGGCTGTCCCCTTGCTGCTGGGCGAAGATCCAGACATGCGGGCTGGTGGGCTCCAATACCCCTGCACCCTTGTCAAGGGGGCTGCAGGGCTGGTGGTGGCTGAGGTGCTCTTCTTACCCCGACGAGAAGGAGGGGGGGGCTCAGGGTCAGGAAAGAAGTTAGCAGTGGCGAGGAAGAGTTTCTTGGGACAATGGAGAGTGGTAGGTACAGTGGGAATGGGAGTGGAGGGAGAGGATGTGGTTGTAGGTGAGTCACGTTTGCTGTCTTTGGGTGCAGGTGCAGGAGGGATAGGCTGTCGTGAGGTGGATGGCTGTTGGGTGGGTGGGTGGCTGCGTTTGTGTGGTGTGGAAGAGGGGGTGACAGACACAGTGGGAGAGGACACTGGGGATGTGTAAATGGCAGTGGGGGTGGTGACTGCACGTGTGCGGACTGGACTGGAGGGTGTGCTGGTGATGGAAACACTGGCTGATGGTGAGGTGAATGGAGGTGTGAGTGTAGACGTCACAGGGAGGGAGGAGGGATACGAAGAGGTGGGGGTCACAGAGGTGGTAGTGACTGTTGGCATGTCTGCATCGGAATGTTGCGTGTGTGAATGTCTGCGTGATCTGTGGTGCTTATGTTTGGATGAGCTTCTCTTGGGTGTTGAGGTGTGTGCAGGCTGGTCTGATGGTGTGGGTGGGACAGGCAGAGGAACAGGAGACTGGGAGGAGGGAGTTAGTAGAGGGAGGCAGGAGACAGGGACAATGGCTGCCGTCAGTGCTGAGGCCAGAGCCTGGAACGATCGCTGATGGGCAGCCTGACCCGAATGAATGCCCTCCAGGTACGCATTGCTGCGATGAACCTCCCTCTCCACCCCCTGGATGGCATTCAAAAGGGTAGTCTGCCCAACAATGAGCGTCCTCACGAGGTCAATGAGCTCCGCACTGAGGGCAGCGGGGGTAACAGGGGCAGGGCCTGAGGTGCCTGGGGCGAAGGAGATGCCCGGCTTCCTGGCAGAGCGGGCACGGGGCGAACGCTGAGGGGCTGCTGGGAGGGCGGAGATGGTGCGCTGGGTGGCGGCTGTACCTGTAATGGCGGGGGGCACGGATGGTGCCACCCCCGCAAGGGAGCTCCCTTCCGAGGACGTGTCCGTGTCGCTGCAGGGTCCAGTCGTCCCCGTTGTGGAGCTCCCCTCGCCCTCCGTCTCACTGGTCCAGTCAGACTCTGTGGCATGGCCCTCCTGGGCCATGTGAGATGCAGCTCCCTCCTGCCCCGATGCCACTTCTCCTCCGCCTGATGATGCTGATGCACACAAGCAGAGAAAGACAAACAAAAAGGGGGGGGGAGAGAGAAATAAAGGGATATTGAGTACATGGATCTCCGGTACAGTTAGCGGACATGACAGACACAGATGCCCCCTGCACTAAGTTGCGCACTTGGGGTCCGCTACGCATTCCGTGGAACATGCCCTACACGCCTAGAGTTGACAACTGCACCCATGGATGACACGGCCCAGGGATGGCTGTACTGACACACTACTGAGGGTGGTGGCTGGGGACACAGGGGCTTACGGGGGTGCCCAGCCTACAGATATCGCCCTGGCCTAGGGGGACCCACAGCCCTCCTCCCCCACCCAGACACCTCCACTGCGCGACAACAGAGTAGATAATGCTTGGACTCACTCCCTTGTGTCTGCTGTGCTGCCCTCACGCGCCCATCCAAATCAGGGTAGGCCACCGCCAGGATCCGGAACATCAGGGGGGTCAGTTGACGGCAGGCACCCCGCCTACGTTGGGAGGCCATCCCCAGCAGAGACTCAGCGGTCTTCTTGGTCCCGCGGCGGATGTCCTCCCACCTCTTGCGGCAGTGGGTGCCCCGTCGATGGTGGACCCCCAGGGTCCGGACTTCCTTGGCGATGGCACGCCAAATCCCGATCTTCTCATGGGCGCGGACCTATGTGACACGTACAGGGAGGGAGAAATACCACGTTCAAGTTTGTCTGCATTTTCGTTGCCAGTGGCCCAACGTCCCCCATCCCCGCCAGGCCCCCCGCCATGCCCCCCGCCATGCCCAACATGCCCCCCATCCCCGCCATGCCCCCCGCCAGGCCCAACATGCCCCCCATCCCCGCCAGGCCCCCCGCCAGGCCCAACATGCCCCCCATCCCCGCCATGCCCCCCGCCAGGCCCAACATGCCCCCCATCCCCGCCAGGCCCCCCGCCATGCCCCCGCCAGGCCCAACATGCCCCCCATCCCCGCCATGCCCCCCGCCAGGCCCAACATGCCCCCCATCCCCGCCAGGCCCCCCGCCATGCCCCCGCCAGGCCCAACATGCCCCCCATCCCCGCCATGCCCCCCGCCAGGCCCAACATGCCCCCCATCCCCGCCAGGCCCCCCGCCATGCCCCCCGCCAGGCCCAACATGCCCCCCATCCCCGCCAGGCCCCCCGCCAGGCCCCCAAGCCAGCCAGTGGCCCCAAATCCATATTGAATTAAACTCACTTGTTGGTCTGGAGGACCGTAGAGTAGCGCATACTGGGGGAGGACCCCATCCACAAGTTTCTCCAACTCCTCTCCAGTGAAGGCAGGGGCCCTTTCCCCAGTCGCAGCAGCCATTGTCCCTTCCAGACCGAGGTCACAGCAACATTTGCAGTATAGGTCCTCTCCTGTGAAAGTTCAAGTCGCAAGTGGATAAGTAGATAGAAAATGGCGGTCACGTCCGCGGCGGTGCGTACCGCGGCGGTGCGTACCGCCACCGCCGGCACCCTTCGCCATTGGCTCCTGAAACCCATAGGCTTCAATGTTAACCAATGCGGCTTCGCGCTGCGGTCTTCGACCGCTGACCGCCGCGGTGTGCCACGCCAGCGCATTGACCTCACATCCCATTGTCACACTTCACAGGTCAGGCAGCCGCCATTTCGAGGGTCCACATGGCTCAATTTCAACTGCGTCACACAGGCCTAGGCCTTGCATAGCCACTCAGACACGCCATTCACTGCATAGAGAATCGTTTACTGTGCTAGCTGTGAGTACGTACCTGTGGGTTGCTTGACTGTGTGCTCCATGTTGTCCTTCCTAGGCACCGTCCGCTGGGTTTGGCGAGGAGACGGATGAATCCTCCCGTGTACCGACCGCTGGTGGACCTGTCGACAATGGAAGAACGCCACATTATCCTGACCTACCGTCTTGACCGTGCCACTATCCATGAACTGTGTGCCCAGCTGGAGCCCGACCTGATGTCCCCCATCCGCCAACCCACAGGGATTCCCCCTCTGGTGCAGGTCCTGTCAGTACTCCATTTCTTGGCAAGTGGGTCATTTCAGACAACAGTGGGAATTGCTTCTGGGATGTCTCAGCCCATGTTTTCGAAGGTGTTATCCAGAGTGTTGTCTGCCCTGATGAAATACGTGAGGAGCTACATCATTTTCCCTGAGGTGGGCGAATTGGCTACAGTGAAGGGTGATTTCTACACCCTTGGACATATTCCCAACGTCATTGGTGCCATTGATGGGACCCATGTGGCTTTGGTTCCCCCAAGAGACAGGGAGCAGGTGTACAGGAACAGAAAAAATTACCATTCCATGAACATCCAGGTGGTGTGTTTGGCTGACCAGTACATCTCGCATGTAAATGCCAAATTCCCAGGGTCAGTGCATGACGCCTACATCCTGAGGAATAGCAGCATCCCTTACGTGATGGAACAGCTAGAGAGACACCGTGTATGGCTATTGGGGGACTCTGGGTACCCCAACCTGTCGTGGCTACTGACCCCAGTAAGGAATCCCCGGACCAGGGCAGAGGAACGGTACAATGAGGCCCATGGGCGTACTAGGAGGGTGATCGAACGCACCTTTGGCCTCCTAAAGGCCAGGTTTAGGTGCCTGCATATGACCGGTGGATCCCTAATGTACTCACCTAAGAAGGTGTGTCACATCATCGTGGCCTGCTGCATGCTTCACAACCTGGCTTTGCGCCGCCAGGTGCCTTTCCTGCAGGAGGATGGTCGAGACGGTGGTGTTGTGGCAGCCGTGGAACCTGTGGAGAGTGACGAGGAGGAAGACGACGGGGCTGAAACAGACAACAGGGACAGAATCATTGAACAGTACTTCCAATAGGACACAGGTAACAATTCAAACATAATTTAGTAAATGTGAACTACTCTCCTGCATCTCTGCTGCCTGTCTATTTGCCCCAGTGTATGATGACTGAGTTGTGGCTTTTCCCTCCCTATTTCAGATCTGGGGTCCCCACTACGAGTCCTGTGCTTTGTTTCCCCATGGACTACAGCTTTGTGGCAGCTGTTTGTTGACTTCACTATGTACAAGGACATATTTGCACTGTCATGTCAATTACAAAATTTTGAAATCACAGCCAGACTCCAGATAGTTTTGTGCAAAATAGGTGTTTATTTCAGTGCTCAAAATGGGATGGGTGGTTTCAAGTGGGTGGGGGCTATGGTGAAGGAATGTCCATGGCAGAGTCCAGAGTAACAGTCACACAGGTGCATTGTCCAGAGGCCTGTGGAGAGATGGAGCATGGGCAGTTCAAGGATGGACAGGGTGACAATGTGGAACAGTGGGATGACATCAGGTGGTATCCTTTGCTGGCGGGGGTCTTGACATCCTACTCTGTCTTCTTGCGAGATCTCATAGCCCTCTTGCGGGGTGGTTCTTCTCCTGCAGGAGGTGGGGGTCTGGTGGGCTGCTGTTGTGCGGGGGCCTCCTGTCCACTAGCGCCGGCGGAGGTGGTTGGCTGTTCTTGGTCCAGGCTAGTGGCAGGGGCCCTTTGTTGTTGTTGAGTGTCCGTCCTGGTGTTGATGAGG
The DNA here is from genome assembly GCF_031143425.1 of Pleurodeles waltl. Classification (NCBI taxonomy): domain Eukaryota; kingdom Metazoa; phylum Chordata; class Amphibia; order Caudata; family Salamandridae; genus Pleurodeles; species Pleurodeles waltl. Next base: position 369,457,215 of record NC_090438.1, on the reverse strand, counting down.
TCCTGCAGCAGCCCTACCATGGTAACCAGGGTGGAGGTGAGGGCTCTGATGTCCTCCCTGTACCCCCGATAGTGTTCCTCCTGCAGTACCTGGATCTCCTGGAACCGGGCCAGTACCGTCGCCATTGTCTCCTGGGAGCGGTTGTATGCTCCCATGATGGTGGTGAGGGCCTCGTGGAGAGTGGGTTCCCTGGGCCCGTCCCCCCCCTGTCGCACAGCTGCCCTCCGAGTTGCCCTGTTTCCCTGGGCCTCTGCCCCCTGGCCGGTGTGCCCACTACCACTGCCCCCAGGTCCCTGTTGTTGTTGGGGTGGTGGGTTATCCTGGGTGCCCTGTAGTGGTAGACACACCGCAGATTGACGCGCCCTGGAGACAGAGGCATGGGCCCGCTGGGTGGGAGCTGTGCTGGTGTTCCCAGAGGGGTTTGGGTCTGTAGTGGCCTGTGCCTGTGTGAGGGGAACCGACTGTCCAGAGGTCCCCGATGGTCCGGGCTGGTCATCGGTGTCCAGGTCGACAGAGCTGCTGTCATCGCTGACGGCCTCTTGGGTGGGGCGTGTGGAGAATTCTGGGCCCTCCGTGGCGGTGTGTTGACGGTCGGGTCCTGCAGGGGTATAGAGGTATGGTTATAGTTTCAATGTGTGCCATATGGGTGTATCTGTGGGTTCCCGTGTCCCCAAGTGCTGGCATTCGTGTGTGGGGGCTTTGGTGAGGGTGGCTTGTGGGGGGGATGTGTATATGCATTGGGCATGCTTTGGTGATGGGTGTCCATGCTTAGTGGACGCATGCAGGCCTAGGTTTTGGGATGTGTGGGTTGTGATGGTGAGACATTGGCAGGGAATAGGTGTGCTGGGGGTGGGGGTGAGGATGGTGGTGGGGGTGAGGATGGTGGTGGGGGTGAGGGTGGTGGTGAGGATGGGGGTGGGGGTGGGGTTCGAGGATGGGGGTGAGGGTTGGGGTATGATTTTGCATGCAGGTGGGGGGGGAGCAGTATTGAAGCTTCAACTTACCAGTATCCATTCCTCCGCCGACTCCTGCGAGGCCGTCAGGATGCAGGATGTTCAAGACTTCCTCCTCCCATGTTGTAAATTGTGGGGGTTGAGGTGGGGGTCCTCCGCCAGTCTTCTGCACGGCGATGTTGTGCCTGGATACCATGGAACGCACCTTCCCCCGTAGGTCGTTCCATCGCTTCCTGATGTCTTCCCGATTTCTGGGGTGCTGTCCCACAGCGTTGACCCTGTCGACAATCCTCTGCCATAGCTCCGTCCTCCGGGCAATGCTGGTGTATTGGATCTGTGTGCCGAACAACTGGGGCTCTACCCGAACGATTTCCTCCACCATGACCCTGAGTTCTTCGTCTGAGAAGCGGGGGTGTCTTTGGGGTGCCATGGGGTGGTGTGTATGATGTGTGGGGTGGAGTATGTGTAGTTAAGTGTGTTGAGTGTGGTGGTGTGTGTTGTTTTGTGTGTGGATATTGTGTGGGTGATGGTGTTGAGTGGCTGTGGCTGCTAGTTTGTGGATGGTGGTGTCTCGCTCTGGCCTTCTTTCTGAATTTTTGGTCGTAGGGGTTTGTGGGTGATGTGGGTGTGTGTTTTATATTGTATTGTGTGTGTGGGAGTGGTGTGTGTATGTGTATCAGGTGTGTGGAATTCAAATCGGCCAATGTGGCTGAGTTTTGTTCGTTTGTGTGTATTCTGACCGCAGCGGTGTGTCCCGCCAATGGAAAACCGCGTTTGAAAGACCGCCGCGTGGATTCGTGGGTCGTAATCGCATGGGCGTATTTCTGTTGGCGTGACGGTGGAGGTTTTGTCACCTCCACTTTTCCGCCGACCGCTGGTCTGGCGGTCTGTTGTGGCTGTCGGATTTTCGGAGGTTTGGCTGCTGCGGGTCAGAATGACCGTGGCGGGTTTCCGCGACCGCGGCGGGATTATGGAGGATTTCTGACCGGCGGTAGGCGCCTTTTACCGCCGAGGTCAGAATGACCCCCTGAGTGTCTACCCTCAGCTGGCGGGGTGCTTCAGCTGGGAAAAAGCCTAACAGTGGATGTAGTTGTTCACATTTAGGATTCAGGGAATTCCATCTAACATTTTCCAGATAGTGCTCTAGAAAACCTCTGACACTGCTGATATCCCAAAATGAAGGCTTCTGCAGACACACAGACCTAGGCATTTTGAGAATGTAATTGATTTCCATGATGCAGGGCTCATCTCCTACTCTTGGCAGCCCGCTTTGAGTCCCCTTTGAAAAACCACTGTGCCTCTTTGATGGTACCTGACATTAAATAGTTTATTAGGTTTATACAAACTTAAACATTAATGTCAATAGAAAAAAAATCATATTGATCACACAAGCGTATACAAAAATATTTCAAATGTTTATGATTCGAATGATCATTGATTAATACAATTTATAATGAATAGTAATTTTGTCCAATAATATTATTAAGCTTTAATAGTTTTTATAAACTATTTTTAAGCACAACATCGTTGATGCTGGGCATCATATGCACCTCCCTGCAATGATCTGTCTTTGGTATTCTTATATCCACACATATTATCACTTTAATGGGTTGCTTGGCCTTTTAGGTAACCATGAGTGAGGAAATAAATGGAGGCAGTCCCTGCACTTTCTCACTAATCACCTTTTTGAGAATTTGCAGCTCTTTCAAGACCTGCTGCTTGTAAACGTCACTGGGTAATATCTGGAGGGCAATGCTATAAGGCGTTGTTCAGACGGCATGGCATTTTGGCTCCTTAGAGCTGGTCTAAATTGTGAAATAAGTAAAGTTACTTCACCATGTCAGCCACTTCGTATTGATTCACAATCTTGGCAAAATGTATTGGGTGTAGATCCTCTGGCATGTCATAGTTAATCAGTGTTTTGAGTCTCAAGTCAGTAATATAAATATTGGCTCTTAGTTGTTTTTCTTAATAAGCAATGGACCCTCAAACATCATCCCAAAGGATTTGCTGTTGGCCCCTGTTAATAAAAGATTCTCATCTTTGCAGTAGCTAGCACCGATTGGGGTGAATGTGTTGAAATTGTTAGATGTCATGACATAACTTTGCGTCTGTGTCAAAGAGGGCAGATGTTAAGTGGGTTGGAATGGGAAATGTGCTCCTTGGATAACAATTCTGGGCATTTCCTTATGGTGGGCATGATATGACATGAACTTCTTCATCAGTGTCCCTGTTAGTTGATGGCTTTCTTGTTTCTGGGGACTGATACCAGCAAATGCAATGAAAGCCCTTCTTCACTGAAGCCTAGGGTAGTTGCTGTTGTCACTTGATCAGCATACTCTAATAACGTAATTGTCACTGTTGCATTTGTGTCTTTTTCCTTTGGGCATTCCTCGCAGTGGGGAATTTAACCTCTCCAGAATGTGCATTGGCCCCTCCTGCTGGCCCTTCTTCCACTGACTCAGGCCCTCCTGTCTGAAGCGACAATCCTTGACACCTGTTTGAGAGTTTTCTTTAATTAAATCTGTTTCTGGTCAGGCAGCTTGGACTTTAATAACTTGTTGCCTCTTGCCAATTAAAGGATTATTGACAGTTTGTTCCCAAGCTCCATCAGAAACTGCTATAAGAGCTTCGATGGTTTGCATAATAATGTGGTTTCCATCTTCTCCTCTTCTAGGCTGGTTGCCATGCACAAGCTTTCAAAGAGTAAAAGAACAATGGACCAGATGTACCAAGAAGGCCTTTTGCGAGTCGGAAATAGCAATTTTTAAGAAATCGCTATTTCTGATTCGCGAAATGCAATGTATCAAATTTGAGATTCGGTAATAGCGATTTCCTAAAAATCGCAAATGCTATTACCGAATCGCAAATTGCGATACCGGCCCCATTCGCACCTATGAGCCTGTACGCCCATATTTGCGAATTATTTGCATTTCCAAAATTGCGATTTCTTAACTGGAAATTGCAATTTTGAAAATGCAAAACCCCAGGGTGCTGGGGCCTAGGCCCCCTCTGCTGCACCCCAAAAAGTTTTTTAGGACATGTAAGGTGCACACATGCCAAAAGGGCATGTGTTCTTTACATGTACATTTTAAAAATGCATTTCAAATGCATTTTTTAAATTTGCACATGGTTACCACCAAGTTCAACTTGGTGGTAAATAGCGATTCCTTAACCCCTTCACTGCCAGGCCTTTTCCCCCTCCTGTGCCAGGCCTTTTTTTGCCTATTTGGGGCAGCTCGCGCTTAGGCTCTCATAACTTTTTGTCCGCATAAGCTAACCAACCCAAATTTGCGTCCTTTTTTTCCAACACCCTAGGTATTCTAGAGGTACCCAGACTTTGTGGGTTCCCCTGAAGGAGGCCAAGAAATTAGCCAAAATACAGTGAAAATTTCGTTTTTTTCAAAAAAATGGGAAAAAGTGGCTGCAGAAGAGGGCTTGTGGTTTTTCCCCTGAAAATGGCATCAACAAAGGGTTTGCGGTGCTACACTCACCAGCTTCCCAGCTTTCAGGAACAGGCAGACTTGAATCAGAAAACCCAATTTTTCAACACAAATTTGGCATTTTACTGAGACATACCCCATTTTTAAAAATTTTTGTGCTTTCAGCCTCCTTCCAGTCAGGGACAGAAATGGGTGTGAAACTAATGCTGGATCCCAGAAACCTAAACATTTCTGAAAAGTAGACATAATTCTGAATTCAGCAAGGGGTCATTTGTGTAGATGCTACAAGGGTTTCCTACAGAAAATAACAACTTAAAAAGAAAAATATTGAAATTGAGGTAAAAAATCATAAATTTTTCTCTACGTTTTGCTCTGTAATTTTTCCCTGCAATGTCAGATTTTCAAAAGCAATATACCGTTACGTCTGCTGGACTCCTCTGGTTGCGGGGATATATAGGTTCATCAAGAACCCTAGGTACCCAGAGCCAATAAATTAGCTGCACCCTGCAGTGCGTTTTCATTCTATACTGGGTATACAGCAATTAATTTGCTGAAATATAAAGAGTAAAAAATAGCTATCAAGAAAAACTTTGTATTTCCAAAAAGGGCACAAGATAAGGTGTTGAGGAGCAGTGTTATTTGCACATCTCTGAATTCCGGGGTGACCATACTAGCATGTGAATTAAAGGGCATTTCTCAAATAGACACTCTCCTATATTTGGAAGGAAAAAATGTAGAGAAAGACAAGGGGCAATAACACTTGTTTTGCTAATCTATGTTCCCCCAAGTCTCCAGATAAAAATGATACCTCACTTGTGTGGGTAGGCCTAGCGCCCGCAACAGGAAACGCCCCAAAACGCAACGTGGACACATCCCATTTTAAAAAAAAAAAGAAAACAGAGGTGTTTTTTGCAAAGTGCCTACCTGTAGATTTTGGCCTCTAGCTCAGCCGGCACCTAGGGAAACCTACAAAACCTGTGCATTTTTTAAAACTAGAGACCTAGGGGAATCCAAGATGGGGTGACTTGTGGGGCTCTGACCAGGTTCTGTGACCCAGAATCCTTTGCAAACCTCAAAATTTGGCTACAAAAACACATGTTCCTCACATTTCTGTGGCAGAAAGTTCTGGAATCTGAGAGGAGGCACAAATTTCCTTCTACCCAGCGTTCCCCCAAGTCTCCCGATAAAAATGATACCTCACTTGTGTGGGTAGGCCTAGCGCCCGCGACAGGAAATGCCCCAAAGCGCAACGTGGACACATCACATTTTTTTAAAGAAAACAGAGGTGTTTTTTGCAAAGTGCCTACCTGTAGATTTTGGCCTCTAGCTCAGCCGGCACCTAGGGAAACCTAACAAACCTGTGCATTTTTGAAAACTAGAGACCTAGGGGAATCCAAGATGGGGTGACTTGTGGGGCTCTGACCAGGTTCTGTTACCCAGAATCCTTTGCAAACCTCAAAATGTGGCTTAAAAACACATTTTCCTCACATTATGGTGACAGGAAGTTCTGGAATCTGAGAGGAGCCACAAATTTCCTTCCACCCAGCGTTCCCCCAAGTCTCCCGATAAAAATGATACCTCACTTGTGTGGGTAGGCCTAGCGCCCGCGACATGAAACGCCCCAAAACGCAACGTGGACACATCCCATTTTTTTTAAAGAAAACAGAGGTGTTTTTTGCAAAGTGCCTACCTGTAGATTTTGGCATCTAGCTCAGCCGGCACCTAGGGAAACCTAACAAACCTGTGCATTTTTGAAAACTAGAGACCTAGGGGAATCCAAGATGGGGTGACGTGTGGGGCTCTGACCAGGTTCTGTGACCCAGAATCCTTTGCAAACCTCAAAATTTGGCTAAAAAAACACATGTTCCTCATATTTCTGTGGCAGAAAGTTCTGGAATCTGAGAGGAGGCACAAATTTCCTTCTACTCAGCGTTCCCCCAAGTCTCCCGATAAATATGATACCTCACTTGTGTGGGTAGACCTAGCGCCCGCGACAGGAAATGCCCCAAAGCGCAACGTGGACACATCCCATTTTTTGAAAGAAAACAGAGGTGTTTTTTGCAAAGTGCCTACCTGTAGATTTTGGCCTCTAGCTCAGCCGGCACCTAGGGAAACCTACAAAACCTGTGCATTTTTGAAAACTAGAGACCTAGGTAGGGGAATCCAAGATGGGGTGACTTGTGGGGCTCTGACCAGGTTCTGTGACCCAGAATCCTTTGCAAACCTCAAAATTTGGCTAACAAAACACATGTTTCTCACATTTCTGTAGCAGAAAGTTCTGGAATCTGAGAGGAGGCACAAATTTCCTTCTACCCAGCGTTCCCCCAAGTCTCCCGATAAAAATGATACCTCACTTGTGTGGGTAGGCCTAGCGCCCGCGACAGGAAATGCCCCAAAGCGCAACGTGAACACATCCCATTTTTTGAAAGAAAACAGAGGTGTTTTTTGCAAAGTGCCTACCTGTAGATTTTGGCCTCTAGCTCAGCCGGCACCTAGGGAAACCTAACAAACCTGTGCATTTTTGAAAACTAGAGACCTAGGTAGGGGAATCCAAGATGGGGTGACTTGTGGGGCTCTGACCAGGTTCTGTGACCCAGAATCCTTTGCAAACCTCAAAATTTGGCTAACAAAACACATGTTTCTCACATTTCTGTGGCAGAAAGTTCTGGAATCTGAGAGGAGGCACAAATGTCCTTCTACCCAGCGTTCCCCCAAGTCTCCCGATAAAAATGATACCTCACTTGTATGGGTAGGCCTAGCGCCCGCGACAGGGAACGCCACAAAACGCAACGTGGACACATCCCATTTTTTTAAAGAAAACAGAGGTGTTTTTTGCTAAGTGCCTACCTGTAGATTTTGGCCTCTAGCTCAGCCGGCACCTAGGGAAGCCTAACAAACCTGTGCATTTTTGAAAACTAGAGACCTAGGGGAATCCAAGATGGGGTGACGTGTGGGGCTCTAACCAGGTTCTGTGACCCAGAATCCTTTGCAAACCTCAAAATTTGGCTAAAAAAACACATGTTCCTCATATTTCTGTAGCAGAAAGTTCTGGAATCTGAGAGGAGGCACAAATGTCCTTCTACCCAGCGTTCCCCCAAGTCTCCCGATAAAAATGATACCTCACTTGTGTGGGTAGGCCTAGCGCCCGCGACAGGAAACGCCACAAAACGCAACGTGGACACATCCCATTTTTTTAAAGAAAACAGAGGTGTTTTTTGCTAAGTGCCTACCTGTAGATTTTGGCCTCTAGCTCAGCCGGCACCTAGGGAAGCCTAACAAACCTGTGCATTTTTAAAAACTAGAGACCTAGGGGAATCCAAGATGGGGTGACGTGTGGGGCTCTGACCAGGTTCTGTGACCCAGAATCCTTTGCAAACCTCAAAATTTGGCTAAAAAAACACATGTTCCTCATATTTCTGTAGCAGAAAGTTCTGGAATCTGAGAGGAGGCACAAATTTCCTTCTACCCAGCATTCCCCCAAGTCTCCCGATAAAAATGATACCTCACTTGTGTGGGTAGGCCTAGCGCCCGCGACAGGAAATGCCCCAAAGCGCAACGTGGACACATCCCATTTTTTTAAAGAAAACAGAGGTGTTTTTTGCAAAGTGCCTACCTGTAGATTTTGGCCTCTAGCTCAGCCGGCACCTAGGGAAACCTAACAAACCTGTGCATTTTTTAAAACTAGACACCTAGGGGAATCCAAGATGGGGTGACTTGTGGGACTCTGACCAGGTTCTGTTACCCAGAATCCTTTGCAAACCTCAACATTTGGCTTAAAAACACATTTTCCTCACATTATGGTGACAGGAAGTTCTGGAATCTGAGAGGAGCCACAAATTTCCTTCCACCCAGCGTTCCCCCAAGTCTCCCGATAAAAATGATACCTCACTTGTGTGGGTAGGCCTAGCGCCCGCGACAGGAAACGCCCCAAAACGCAACGTGGACACATCCCATTTTTTTTTAAAGAAAACAGAGGTGTTTTTTGCAAAGTGCCTACCTGTAGATTTTGGCCTCTAGCTCAGCCGGCACCTAGGGAAGCCTAACAAACCTGTGCATTTTTGAAAACTAGAGACCTTGGGGAATCCAAGATGGGGTGACATGTGGGGCTCTGACCAGGTTCTGTGACCCAGAATCCTTTGCAAACCTCAAAATTTGGCTAAAAAAACACATGTTCCTCATATTTCTGTGGCAGAAAGTTCTGGAATCTGAGAGGAGGCACAAATTTCCTTCTACCCAGCGTTCCCCCAAGTCTCCCGATAAAAATGATACCTCAGTTGTGTGGGTAGGCCTAGCGCCTGCGACAGGAAACGCCACAAAACGCAACGTGGACACATCCCATTTTTTTAAAGAAAACAGAGGTGTTTTTTGCTAAGTGCCTACCTGTAGATTTTGGCCTCTAGCTCAGCCGGCACCTAGGGAAGCCTAACAAACCTGTGCATTTTTGAAAACTAGAGACCTAGGGGAATCCAAGATGGGGTGACGTGTGGGGCTCTGACCAGGTTCTGTGACCCAGAATCCTTTGCAAACCTCAAAATTTGGCTAAAAAAACACATGTTCCTCATATTTCTGTAGCAGAAAGTTCTGGAATCTGAGAGGAGGCACAAATTTCCTTCTACCCAGCGTTCCCCCAAGTCTCCCGATAAAAATGATACCTCACTTGTGTGGGTAGGCCTAGCGCCCGCGACAGGAAATGCCCCAAAGCGCAACGTGGACACATCCCATTTTTTGAAAGAAAACAGAGGTGTTTTTTGCAAAGTGCCTACCTGTAGATTTTGGCCTCTAGCTCAGCCGGCACCTAGGAAAACCTAACAAACCTGTGCATTTTTGAAAACTAGAGACCTAGGGGAATCCAAGATGGGGTGACTTGTGGGGCTCTGACCAGGTTCTGTTACCCAGAATCCTTTGCAAACCTCAAAATGTGGCTTAAAAACACATTTTCCTCACATTATGGCGACAGGAAGTTCTGGAATCTGAGAGGAGGCACAAATGTCCTTCTACCCAGCGTTCCCCCAAGTCTCCCGATAAAAATGATACCTCACTTGTGTGGGTAGGCCTAGCGCCCGCGACAGGAAACGCCACAAAACGCAACGTGGACACATCCCATTTTTTTAAAGAAAACAGAGGTGTTTTTTGCTAAGTGCCTACCTGTAGATTTTGGCCTCTAGCTCAGCCGGCACCTAGGGAAGCCTAACAAACCTGTGCATTTTTGAAAACTAGAGACCTAGGGGAATCCAAGATGGGGTGACGTGTGGGGCTCTGACCAGGTTCTGTGACCCAGAATCCTTTGCAAACCTCAAAATTTGGCTAAAAAAACACATGTTCCTCATATCTCTGTAGCAGAAAGTTCTGGAATCTGAGAGGAGGCACAAATATCCTTCTACCCAGCGTTCCCCCAAGTCTCCCGATAAAAATGATACCTCACTTGTGTGGGTAGGCCTAGCGCCCGCGACAGGAAATGCCCCAAAGCGCAACGTGGACACATCCCATTTTTTAAAAGAAAACAGAGGTGTTTTTTGCAAAGTGCCTACCTGTAGATTTTGGCCTCTAGCTCAGCCGGCACCTAGGGAAACCTAACAAACCTGTGCATTTTTGAAAACTAGAGACCTAGGGGAATCCAAGATGGGGTGACTTGTGGTGCTCTGACCAGGTTCTGTTACCCAGAATCCTTTGCAAACCTCAAAATTTGGCTTAAAAACACATTTTCCTCACATTATGGTGACAGGAAGTTCTGGAATCTGAGAGGAGCCACAAATTTCCTTCCACCCAGCGTTCCCCCAAGTCTCCCGATAAAAATGATACCTCACTTGTGTGGGTAGGCCTAGCGCCCGCGACAGGAAACGCCCCAAAACGCAACGTGGACACATCCCATTTTTTTTAAAGAAAACAGAGGTGTTTTTTGCAAAGTGCCTACCTGTAGATTTTGGCCTCTAGCTCAGCCGGCACCTAGGGAAACCTAACAAACCTGTGCATTTTTGAAAACTAGAGACCTAGGGGAATCCAAGATGGGGTGACATGTGGGGCTCTGACCAGGTTCTGTGACCCAGAATCCTTTGCAAACCTCAAAATTTGGCTAAAAAAACACATGTTCCTCATATTTCTGTGGCAGAAAGTTCTGGAATCTGAGAGGAGGCACAAATTTCCTTCTACCCAGCGTTCCCCCAAGTCTCCCGATAAAAATGATACCTCAGTTGTGTGGGTAGGCCTAGCGCCCGCGACAGGAAACGCCACAAAACGCAACGTGGACACATCCCATTTTTTTAAAGAAAACAGAGGTGTTTTTTGCTAAGTGCCTACCTGTAGGTTTTGGCCTCTAGCTCAGCCGGCACCTAGGGAAGCCTAACAAACCTGTGCATTTTTGAAAACTAGAGACCTAGGGGAATCCAAGATGGGGTGACGTGTGGGGCTCTGACCAGGTTCTGTGACCCAGAATCCTTTGCAAACCTCAAAATTTGGCTAAAAAAACACATGTTCCTCATATTTCTGTAGCAGAAAGTTCTGGAATCTGAGAGGAGGCACAAATTTCCTTCTACCCAGCGTTCCCCCAAGTCTCCCGATAAAAATGATACCTCACTTGTGTGGGTAGGCCTAGCGCCCGCGACAGGAAATGCCCCAAAGCGCAACGTGGACACATCCCATTTTTTGAAAGAAAACAGAGGTGTTTTTTGCAAAGTGCCTACCTGTAGATTTTGGCCTCTAGCTCAGCCGGCACCTAGGAAAACCTAACAAACCTGTGCATTTTTGAAAACTAGAGACCTAGGGGAATCCAAGATGGGGTGACTTGTGGGGCTCTGACCAGGTTCTGTTACCCAGAATCCTTTGCAAACCTCAAAATGTGGCTTAAAAACACATTTTCCTCACATTATGGCGACAGGAAGTTCTGGAATCTGAGAGGAGCCACAAATTTCCTTCTACCCAGCGTTCCCCCAAGTCTCCCGATAAAAATGATACCTCACTTGTGTGGGTAGGCCTAGCGCCCGCGACAGGAAACGCCACAAAACGCAACGTGGACACATCCCATTTTTTTAAAGAAAACAGAGGTGTTTTTTGCTAAGTGCCTACCTGTAGATTTTGGCCTCTAGCTCAGCCGGCACCTAGGGAAGCCTAACAAACCTGTGCATTTTTGAAAACTAGAGACCTAGGGGAATCCAAGATGGGGTGACGTGTGGGGCTCTGACCAGGTTCTGTGACCCAGAATCCTTTGCAAACCTCAAAATGTGGCTTAAAAACACATGTTCCTCATATTTCTGTAGCAGAAAGTTCTTGAATCTGAGAGGAGGCACAAATTTCCTTCTACCCAGCGTTCCCCCAAGTCTCCCGATAAAAATGATACCTCACTTGTGTGGGTAGGCCTAGCGCCCGCGACAGGAAATGCCCCAAAGCGCAACGTGGACACATCCCATTTTTTGAAAGAAAACAGAGGTGTTTTTTGCAAAGTGCCTACCTGTAGATTTTGGCCTCTAGCTCAGCCGGCACCTAGGAAAACCTAACAAACCTGTGCATTTTTGAAAACTAGAGACCTAGGGGAATCCAAGATGGGGTGACTTGTGGGGCTCTGACCAGGTTCTGTTACCCAGAATCCTTTGCAAACCTCAAAATGTGGCTTAAAAACACATTTTCCTCACATTATGGCGACAGGAAGTTCTGGAATCTGAGAGGAGCCACAAATTTCCTTCTACCCAGCGTTCCCCCAAGTCTCCCGATAAAAATGATACCTCACTTGTGTGGGTAGGCCTAGCGCCCGCGACAGGAAACGCCACAAAACGCAACGTGGACACATCCCATTTTTTTAAAGAAAACAGAGGTGTTTTTTGCTAAGTGCCTACCTGTAGATTTTGGCCTCTAGCTCAGCCGGCACCTAGGGAAGCCTAACAAACCTGTGCATTTTTGAAAACTAGAGACCTAGGGGAGTCCAAGATGGGGTGACGTGTGGGGCTCTGACCAGGTTCTGTGACCCAGAATCCTTTGCAAACCTCAAACTTTGGCTAAAAAAACACATGTTCCTCATATTTCTGTAGCAGAAAGTTCTGGAATCTGAGAGGAGGCACAAATTTCCTTCTACCCAGCGTTCCCCCAAGGCTCCCGATAAAAATGATACCTCACTTGTGTGGGTAGGCCTAGCGCCCGCGACAGGAAATGCCCCAAAGCGCAACGTGGACACATCCCATTTTTTGAAAGAAAACAGAGGTGTTTTTTGCAAAGTGCCTACCTGTAGATTTTGGCCTCTAGCTCAGCCGGCACCTAGGGAAACCTAACAAACCTGTGCATTTTTGAAAACTAGAGACCTAGGGGAATCCAAGATGGGGTGACTTGTGGGGCTCTGACCAGGTTCTGTTACCCAGAATCCTTTGCAAACCTCAAAATTTGGCTTAAAAACACATTTTCCTCACATTATGGTGACAGGAAGTTCTGGAATCTGAGAGGAGCCACAAATTTCTTTCCACCCAGTGTTCCCCCAAGTCTCCCGATAAAAATGATACCTCACTTGTGTGGGTAGGCCTAGCGCCCGCGACAGGAAACGCCCCAAAACGCAACGTGGACACATCCCATTTTTTTTAAAGAAAACAGAGGTGTTTTTTGCAAAGTGCCTACCTGTAGATTTTGGCCTCTAGCTCAGCCGGCACCTAGGGAAACCTAACAAACCTGTGCATTTTTGAAAACTAGAGACCTAGGGGAATCCAAGATGGGGTGACATGTGGGGCTCTGACCAGGTTCTGTGACCCAGAATCCTTTGCAAACCTCAAAATTTGGCTAAAAAAACACATGTTCCTCATATTTCTGTGGCAGAAAGTTCTGGAATCTGAGATGAGGCACAAATTTCCTTCTACCCAGCGTTCCCCCAAGTCTCCCGATAAAAATGATACCTCACTTGTGTGGGTAGGCCTACCGCCCGCGACAGGAAACACCACAAAACGCAACGTGGACACATCCCATTTTTTTAAAGAAAACAGAGGTGTTTTTTGCTAAGTGCCTACCTGTAGATTTTGGCCTCTAGCTCAGCCGGCACCTAGGGAAGCCTAACAAACCTGTGCATTTTTTAAAACTAGAGACCTAGGGGAATCCAAGATGGGGTGACGTGTGGGGCTCTGACCAGGTTCTGTGACCCAGAATCCTTTGCAAACCTCAAAATTTGGCTAAAAAAACACATGTTCCTCATATTTCTGTAGCAGAAAGTTCTGGAATCTGAGAGGAGGCCCAAATTTCCTTCTACCCAGCGTTCCCCCAAGTCTCCCGATAAAAATGATACCTCACTTGTGTGGGTAGGCCTAGCGCCCGCGACAGGAAATGCCCCAAAGCGCAACGTGGACACATCCCATTTTTTGAAAGAAAACAGAGGTGTTTTTTGCAAAGTGCCTACCTGTAGATTTTGGCCTCTAGCTCAGCCGGCACCTAGGAAAACCTAACAAACCTGTGCATTTTTGAAAACTAGAGACCTAGGGGAATCCAAGATGGGGTGACTTGTGGGGCTCTGACCAGGTTCTGTTACCCAGAATCCTTTGCAAACCTCAAAATGTGGCTTAAAAACCCATTTTCCTCACATTATGGCGACAGGAAGTTCTGGAATCTGAGAGGAGCCACAAATTTCCTTCCACCCAGCATTCCCCCAAGTCTCCCGATAAAAATGATACCTCACTTGTGTGGGTAGGCCTAGCGCCCGCGACATGAAACGCCCCAAAACGCAACGTGGACACATCCCATTTTTTTTTAAAGAAAACAGAGGTGTTTTTTGCAAAGTGCCTACCTGTAGATTTTGGCCTCTAGCTCAGCCGGCACCTAGGGAAACCTAAAAAACCTGTGCATTTTTGAAAACTAGAGACCTAGGGGAATCCAAGATGGGGTGACGTGTGGGGCTCTGACCAGGTTCTGTGACCCAGAATCCTTTGCAAACCTCAAAATTTGGCTAAAAAAACACATGTTCCTCATATTTCTGTGGCAGAAAGTTCTGCAATCTGAGAGGAGGCACAAATTTCCTTCTACTCAGCGTTCCCCCAAGTCTCCCGATAAATATGATACCTCACTTGTGTGGGTAGACCTAGCGCCCGCGACAGGAAATGCCCCAAAGCGCAACGTGGACACATCCCATTTTTTGAAAGAAAACAGAGGTGTTTTTTGCAAAGTGCCTACCTGTAGATTTTGGCCTCTAGCTCAGCCGGCACCTAGGGAAACCTACAAAACCTGTGCATTTTTGAAAACTAGAGACCTAGGTAGGGGAATCCAAGATGGGGTGACTTGTGGGGCTCTGACCAGGTTCTGTGACCCAGAATCCTTTGCAAACCTCAAAATTTGGCTAAAAAAACACATGTTCCTCACATTTCTGTGGCAGAAAGTTCTGGAATCTGAGAGGAGGCACAAATTTCCTTCTACCCAGCGTTCCCCCAAGTCTCCCGATAAAAATTATACCTCACTTGTGTGGGTAGGCCTAGCGCCCGCGACAGGAAACGCCACAAAACGCAACGTGGACACATCCCATTTTTTTAAAGAAAACAGAGGTGTTTTTTGCTAAGTGCCTACCTGTAGATTTTGGCCTCTAGCTCAGCCGGCACCTAGGGAAGCCTAACAAACCTGTGCATTTTTGAAAACTAGAGACCTAGGGGAATCCAAGATGGGGTGACGTGTGGGGCTCTGACCAGGTTCTGTGACCCAGAATCCTTTGCAAACCTCAAAATTTGGCTAAAAAAACACATGTTCCTCATATTTCTGTGACAGAAAGTTCTGGAATCTGAGAGGAGGCACAAATTTCCTTCTACCCAGCGTTCCCCCAAGTCTCCCGATAAAAATGATACCTCACTTGTGTGGGTAGGCCTAGCGCCCGCGACAGGAAACGCCACAAAAAGCAACGTGGACACATCCCATTTTTAAAAAGAAAACAGAGGTGTTTTTTGCTAAGTGCCTACCTGTAGATTTTGGCCTCTAGCTCAGCCGGCACCTAGGGAAACCTAACAAACCTGTGCATTTTTTTAAACTAGAGACCTAGGGGAATCCAAGATGGGGTGACGTGTGGGGCTCTGACCAGGTTCTGTGACCCAGAATCCTTTGCAAACCTCAAAATTTGGCTAAAAAAACACATGTTCCTCATATTTCTGTGGCAGAAAGTTCTGGAATCTGAGAGGAGGCACACATTTCCTTCTACCCAGCGTTCCCCCAAGTCTCCCGGTAAATATGATACCTCACTTGTGTGGGTAGACCTAGCGCCCGCGACAGGAAATGCCCCAAAGCGCAACGTGGACACATCCCATTTTTTGAAAGAAAACAGAGGTGTTTTTTGCAAAGTGCCTACCTGTAGATTTTGGCCTCTAGCTCAGCCGGCACCTAGGGAAACCTACAAAACCTGTGCATTTTTGAAAACTAGACACCTAGGGGAATCCAAGATGGGGTGACTTGTGGGGCTCTGACCAGGTTCTGTGACCCAGAATCCTTTGCAAACCTCAAATTTTGGCTAAAAAAACACATGTTCCTCACATGTCTGTGGCAGAAAGTTCTGGAATCTGAGAGGAGGCACAAATTTCCTTCTACCCAGCGTTCCCCCAAGTCTCCCGATGAAAATGATACCTCACTTGTGTGGGTAGGCCTAGCGCCCGCGACAGGAAATGCCCCAAAGCGCAACGTGGACACATCCCATTTTTTTAAAGAAAACAGAGGTGTTTTTTGCAAAGTGCCTACCTGTAGATTTTGGCCTCTAGCTCAGCCGGCTCCTAGGGAAAGCTAACAAACCTGTGCATTTTTGAAAACTAGAGACCTAGGGGAATCCAAGATGGGGTGACTTGTGGGGCTCTGACCAGGTTCTGTTACCCAGAATCCTTTGCAAACCTCAAAATTTGGCTTAAAAACACATTTTCCTCACATTATGGTGACAGGAAGTTCTGGAATCTGAGAGGAGCCACAAATTTCCTTCCACCCAGCGTTCCCCCAAGTCTCCCGATAAAAATGATACCTCACTTGTGTGGGTAGGCCTAGCGCCCGCGACAGGAAACGCCCCAAAACGCAACATGGACACATCCCATTTTTTTTAAAGAAAACAGAGGTGTTTTTTGCAAAGTGCCTACCTGTAGATTTTGGCCTCTAGCTCAGCCGGCACCTAGGGAAACCTAACAAACCTGTGCATTTTTGAAAACTAGAGACCTAGGGGAATCCAAGATGGGGTGACGTGTGGGGCTCTGACCAGGTTCTGTGACCCAGAATCCTTTGCAAACCTCAAAATTTGGCTAAAAAAACACATGTTCCTCATATTTCTGTGGCAGAAAGTTCTGGAATCTGAGAGGAGGCACAAATTTCCTTCTACCCAGCGTTCCCCCAAGTCTCCCGATAAAAATGATACCTCACTTGTGTGGGTAGGCTTAGCGCCCGCGACAGGAAATGCCCCAAAGCGCAACGTGGACACATCCCATTTTTTGAAAGAAAACAGAGGTGTTTTTTGCAAAGTGCCTACCTGTAGATTTTGGCCTCTAGCTCAGCCGGCACCTAGGGAAACCTAACAAACCTGTGCATTTTTGAAAACTAGAGACCTAGGGGAATCCAAGATGGGGTGACCTTTGGGGCTCTGATCAGGTTCTGTGACCCAGAATCCTTTGCAAACCTCAAAATTTGGCTAAAAAAACACATGTTCCTCATATTTCTGTGGCAGAATGTTCTGGAATCTGAGAGGAGGCACAAATTTCCTTCTACCCAGCGTTCCCCCAAGTCTCCCGATAAAAATGATACCTCACTTGTGTGGGTAGGCCTAGCGCCCGCGACAGGAAACGCCACAAAAAGCAACGTGGACACATCCCATTTTTTTAAAGAAAACAGAGGTGTTTTTTGCTAAGTGCCTACCTGTAGATTTTGGCCTCTAGCTCAGCCGGCACCTAGGGAAACCTACAAAACCTGTGCATTTTTGAAAACTAGAGACCTAGGGGAATCCAAGATGGGGTGACTTGTGGGGCTCTGACCAGGTTCTGTCACCCAGAATCCTTTGCAAACCTCAAAATTTGGCTAAAAAAACACATGTTCCACACATTTCTGTGGCAGAAAGTTCTGGAATCTGAGAGGAGGCACAAATTTCCTTCTACCCAGCGTTCCCCCAAGTCTCCCGATGAAAATGATACCTCACTTGTGTGGGTAGGCCTAGCGCCCGCGACAGGAAATGCCCCAAAGCGCAACGTGGACACATCCCATTTTTTGAAAGAAAACAGAGGTGTTTTTTGCAAAGTGCCTACCTGTAGATTTTGGCCTCTAGCTCAGCCGGCACCTGGGGAAAGCTAACAAACCTGTGCATTTTTGAAAACTAGAGACCTAGGGGAATCCAAGATGGGGTGACTTGTGGGGCTCTGACCAGGTTCTGTTACCCAGAATCCTTTGCATACCTCAAAATTTGGCTTAAAAACACATTTTCCTCACATTATGGTGACAGGAAGTTCTGGAATCTGAGAGGAGCCACAAATTTCCTTCCACCCAGCGTTCCCCCAAGTCTCCCGATAAAAATGATACCTCACTTGTGTGGGTAGGCCTAGCGCCCGCGACAGGAAACGCCCCAAAACGCAACGTGGACACATCCCATTTTTTGAAAGAAAACAGAGGTGTTTTTTGCAAAGTGCCTACCTGTAGATTTTGGCCTCTAGCTCAGCCGGCACCTAGGGAAACCTACAAAACCTGTGCATTTTTGAAAACTAGACACGTAGGGGAATCCAAGATGGGGTGACTTGTGGGGCTCTGACCAGGTTCTGTGACCCAGAATCCTTTGCAAACCTCAAATTTTGGCTAAAAAAACACATGTTCCTCACATTTCTGTGGCAGAAAGTTCTGGAATCTGAGAGGAGGCACAAATTTCCTTCTACCCAGCGTTCCCCCAAGTCTCCCGATGAAAATGATACCTCACTTGTGTGGGTAGGCCTAGCGCCCGCGACAGGAAATGCCCCAAAGCGCAACGTGGACACATCCCATTTTTTTAAAGAAAACAGAGGTGTTTTTTGCAAAGTGCCTACCTGTAGATTTTGGCCTCTAGCTCAGCCGGCACCTAGGGAAAGCTAACAAACCTGTGCATTTTTGAAAACTAGAGACCTAGGGGAATCCAAGATGGGGTGACTTGTGGGGCTCTGACCAGGTTCTGTTACCCAGAATCCTTTGCAAACCTCAAAATTTGGCTTAAAAACACATTTTCCTCACATTATGGTGACAGGAAGTTCTGGAATCTGAGAGGAGCCACAAATTTCCTTCCACCCAGCGTTCCCCCAAGTCTCCCGATAAAAATGATACCTCACTTGTGTGGGTAGGCCTAGCGCCCGCGACAGGAAACGCCCCAAAACGCAACATGGACACATCCCATTTTTTTTTAAAGAAAACAGAGGTGTTTTTTGCAAAGTGCCTACCTGTAGATTTTGGCCTCTAGCTCAGCCGGCACCTAGGGAAACCTAACAAACCTGTGCATTTTTGAAAACTAGAGACCTAGGGGAATCCAAGATGGGGTGACGTGTGGGGCTCTGACCAGGTTCTGTGACCCAGAATCCTTTGCAAACCTCAAAATTTGGCTAAAAAAACACATGTTCCTCATATTTCTGTGGCAGAAAGTTCTGGAATCTGAGAGGAGGCACAAATTTCCTTCTACCCAGCGTTCCCCCAAGTCTCCCGATAAAAATGATACCTCACTTGTGTGGGTAGGCTTAGCGCCCGCGACAGGAAATGCCCCAAAGCGCAACGTGGACACATCCCATTTTTTGAAAGAAAACAGAGGTGTTTTTTGCAAAGTGCCTACCTGTAGATTTTGGCCTCTAGCTCAGCCGGCACCTAGGGAAACCTAACAAACCTGTGCATTTTTGAAAACTAGAGACCTAGGGGAATCCAAGATGGGGTGACCTTTGGGGCTCTGATCAGGTTCTGTGACCCAGAATCCTTTGCAAACCTCAAAATTTGGCTAAAAAAACACATGTTCCTCATATTTCTGTGGCAGAATGTTCTGGAATCTGAGAGGAGGCACAAATTTCCTTCTACCCAGCGTTCCCCCAAGTCTCCCGATAAAAATGATACCTCACTTGTGTGGGTAGGCCTAGCGCCCGCGACAGGAAACGCCACAAAAAGCAACGTGGACACATCCCATTTTTTTAAAGAAAACAGAGGTGTTTTTTGCTAAGTGCCTACCTGTAGATTTTGGCCTCTAGCTCAGCCGGCACCTAGGGAAACCTACAAAACCTGTGCATTTTTGAAAACTAGAGACCTAGGGGAATCCAAGATGGGGTGACTTGTGGGGCTCTGACCAGGTTCTGTCACCCAGAATCCTTTGCAAACCTCAAAATTTGGCTAAAAAAACACATGTTCCACACATTTCTGTGGCAGAAAGTTCTGGAATCTGAGAGGAGGCACAAATTTCCTTCTACCCAGCGTTCCCCCAAGTCTCCCGATGAAAATGATACCTCACTTGTGTGGGTAGGCCTAGCGCCCGCGACAGGAAATGCCCCAAAGCGCAACGTGGACACATCCCATTTTTTGAAAGAAAACAGAGGTGTTTTTTGCAAAGTGCCTACCTGTAGATTTTGGCCTCTAGCTCAGCCGGCACCTGGGGAAAGCTAACAAACCTGTGCATTTTTGAAAACTAGAGACCTAGGGGAATCCAAGATGGGGTGACTTGTGGGGCTCTGACCAGGTTCTGTTACCCAGAATCCTTTGCATACCTCAAAATGTGGCTTAAAAACACATTTTCCTCACATTATGGTGACAGGAAGTTCTGGAATCTGAGAGGAGCCACAAATTTCCTTCCACCCAGCGTTCCCCCAAGTCTCCCGATAAAAATGATACCTCACTTGTGTGGGTAGGCCTAGCGCCCGCGACAGGAAACGCCCCAAAACGCAACGTGGACACATCCCATTTTTTGAAAGAAAACAGAGGTGTTTTTTGCAAAGTGCCTACCTGTAGATTTTGGCCTCTAGCTCAGCCGGCACCTAGGGAAACCTACAAAACCTGTGCATTTTTGAAAACTAGACACGTAGGGGAATCCAAGATGGGGTGACTTGTGGGGCTCTGACCAGGTTCTGTGACCCAGAATCCTTTGCAAACCTCAAATTTTGGCTAAAAAAACACATGTTCCTTACATTTCTGTGGCAGAAAGTTCTGGAATCTGAGAGGAGGCACAAATTTCCTTCTACCCAGCGTTCCCCCAAGTCTCCCGATGAAAATGATACCTCACTTGTGTGGGTAGGCCTAGCGCCCGCAACAGGAAATGCCCCAAAGCGCAACGTGGACACATCCCATTTTTTTAAAGAAAACAGAGGTGTTTTTTGCAAAGTGCCTACCTGTAGATTTTGGCCTCTAGCTCAGCCGGCACCTAGGGAAAGCTAACAAACCTGTGCATTTTTGAAAACTAGAGACCTAGGGGAATCCAAGATGGGGTGACTTGTGGGGCTCTGACCAGGTTCTGTTACCCAGAATCCTTTGCAAACCTCAAAATTTGGCTTAAAAACACATTTTCCTCACATTATGGTGACAGGAAGTTCTGGAATCTGAGAGGAGCCACAAATTTCCTTCCACCCAGCGTTCCCCCAAGTCTCCCGATAAAAATGATACCTCACTTGTGTGGGTAGGCCTAGCGCCCGCGACAGGAAACGCCCCAAAACGCAACATGGACACATCCCATTTTTTTTTAAAGAAAACAGAGGTGTTTTTTGCAAAGTGCCTACCTGTAGATTTTGGCCTCTAGCTCAGCCGGCACCTAGGGAAACCTAACAAACCTGTGCATTTTTGAAAACTAGAGACCTAGGGGAATCCAAGATGGGGTGACGTGTGGGGCTCTGACCAGGTTCTGTGACCCAGAATCCTTTGCAAACCTCAAAATTTGGCTAAAAAAACACATGTTCCTCATATTTCTGTGGCAGAAAGTTCTGGAATCTGAGAGGAGGCACAAATTTCCTTCTACCCAGCGTTCCCCCAAGTCTCCCGATAAAAATGATACCTCACTTGTGTGGGTAGGCCTAGCGCCCGCGACAGGAAATGCCCCAAAGCGCAACGTGGACACATCCCATTTTTTGAAAGAAAACAGAGGTGTTTTTTGCAAAGTGCCTACCTGTAGATTTTGGCCTCTAGCTCAGCCGGCACCTAGGGAAACCTAACAAACCTGTGCATTTTTGAAAACTAGAGACCTAGGGGAATCCAAGATGGGGTGACGTTTGGGGCTCTGATCAGGTTCTGTGATCCAGAATCCTTTGCAAACCTCAAAATTTGGCTAAAAAAACACATGTTCCTCATATTTCTGTGGCAGAAAGTTCTGGAATCTGAGAGGAGGCACAAATTTCCTTCTACCCAGCGTTCCCCCAAGTCTCCCGATAAAAATGATACCTCACTTGTGTGGGTAGGCCTAGCGCCCGCGACAGGAAACGCCACAAAAAGCAACGTGGACACATCCCATTTTTTTAAAGAAAACAGAGGTGTTTTTTGCTAAGTGCCTACCTGTAGATTTTGGCCTCTAGCTCAGCCGGCACCTAGGGAAACCTACAAAACCTGTGCATTTTTGAAAACTAGAGACCTAGGGGAATCCAAGATGGGGTGACTTGTGGGGCTCTGACCAGGTTCTGTCACCCAGAATCCTTTGCAAACCTCAAAATTTGGCTAAAAAAACACATGTTCCTCACATTTCTGTGGCAGAAAGTTCTGGAATCTGAGAGGAGGCACAAATTTCCTTCTACCCAGCGTTCCCCCAAGTCTCCCGATAAAAATGATACCTCACTTGTGTGGGTAGGCCTAGCGCCCGCGACAGGAAACGCCCCAAAACGCAACATGGACACATCCCATTTTTTTTAAAGAAAACAGAGGTGTTTTTTGCAAAGTGCCTACCTGTAGATTTTGGCCTCTAGCTCAGCCGGCACCTAGGGAAACCTAACAAACCTGTGCATTTTTGAAAACTAGAGACCTAGGGGAATCCAAGATGGGGTGACGTGTGGGGCTCTGACCAGGTTCTGTGACCCAGAATCCTTTGCAAACCTCAAAATTTGGCTAAAAAAACACATGTTCCTCATATTTCTGTGGCAGAAAGTTCTGGAATCTGAGAGGAGGCACAAATTTCCTTCTACCCAGCGTTCCCCCAAGTCTCCCGATAAAAATGATACCTCACTTGTGTGGGTAGGCTTAGCGCCCGCGACAGGAAATGCCCCAAAGCGCAACGTGGACACATCCCATTTTTTGAAAGAAAACAGAGGTGTTTTTTGCAAAGTGCCTACCTGTAGATTTTGGCCTCTAGCTCAGCCGGCACCTAGGGAAACCTAACAAACCTGTGCATTTTTGAAAACTAGAGACCTAGGGGAATCCAAGATGGGGTGACCTTTGGGGCTCTGATCAGGTTCTGTGACCCAGAATCCTTTGCAAACCTCAAAATTTGGCTAAAAAAACACATGTTCCTCATATTTCTGTGGCAGAATGTTCTGGAATCTGAGAGGAGGCACAAATTTCCTTCTACCCAGCGTTCCCCCAAGTCTCCCGATAAAAATGATACCTCACTTGTGTGGGTAGGCCTAGCGCCCGCGACAGGAAACGCCACAAAAAGCAACGTGGACACATCCCATTTTTTTAAAGAAAACAGAGGTGTTTTTTGCTAAGTGCCTACCTGTAGATTTTGGCCTCTAGCTCAGCCGGCACCTAGGGAAACCTACAAAACCTGTGCATTTTTGAAAACTAGAGACCTAGGGGAATCCAAGATGGGGTGACTTGTGGGGCTCTGACCAGGTTCTGTCACCCAGAATCCTTTGCAAACCTCAAAATTTGGCTAAAAAAACACATGTTCCACACATTTCTGTGGCAGAAAGTTCTGGAATCTGAGAGGAGGCACAAATTTCCTTCTACCCAGCGTTCCCCCAAGTCTCCCGATGAAAATGATACCTCACTTGTGTGGGTAGGCCTAGCGCCCGCGACAGGAAATGCCCCAAAGCGCAACGTGGACACATCCCATTTTTTGAAAGAAAACAGAGGTGTTTTTTGCAAAGTGCCTACCTGTAGATTTTGGCCTCTAGCTCAGCCGGCACCTGGGGAAAGCTAACAAACCTGTGCATTTTTGAAAACTAGAGACCTAGGGGAATCCAAGATGGGGTGACTTGTGGGGCTCTGACCAGGTTCTGTTACCCAGAATCCTTTGCATACCTCAAAATGTGGCTTAAAAACACATTTTCCTCACATTATGGTGACAGGAAGTTCTGGAATCTGAGAGGAGCCACAAATTTCCTTCCACCCAGCGTTCCCCCAAGTCTCCCGATAAAAATGATACCTCACTTGTGTGGGTAGGCCTAGCGCCCGCGACAGGAAACGCCCCAAAACGCAACGTGGACACATCCCATTTTTTGAAAGAAAACAGAGGTGTTTTTTGCAAAGTGCCTACCTGTAGATTTTGGCCTCTAGCTCAGCCGGCACCTAGGGAAACCTACAAAACCTGTGCATTTTTGAAAACTAGACACGTAGGGGAATCCAAGATGGGGTGACTTGTGGGGCTCTGACCAGGTTCTGTGACCCAGAATCCTTTGCAAACCTCAAATTTTGGCTAAAAAAACACATGTTCCTTACATTTCTGTGGCAGAAAGTTCTGGAATCTGAGAGGAGGCACAAATTTCCTTCTACCCAGCGTTCCCCCAAGTCTCCCGATGAAAATGATACCTCACTTGTGTGGGTAGGCCTAGCGCCCGCAACAGGAAATGCCCCAAAGCGCAACGTGGACACATCCCATTTTTTTAAAGAAAACAGAGGTGTTTTTTGCAAAGTGCCTACCTGTAGATTTTGGCCTCTAGCTCAGCCGGCACCTAGGGAAAGCTAACAAACCTGTGCATTTTTGAAAACTAGAGACCTAGGGGAATCCAAGATGGGGTGACTTGTGGGGCTCTGACCAGGTTCTGTTACCCAGAATCCTTTGCAAACCTCAAAATTTGGCTTAAAAACACATTTTCCTCACATTATGGTGACAGGAAGTTCTGGAATCTGAGAGGAGCCACAAATTTCCTTCCACCCAGCGTTCCCCCAAGTCTCCCGATAAAAATGATACCTCACTTGTGTGGGTAGGCCTAGCGCCCGCGACAGGAAACGCCCCAAAACGCAACATGGACACATCCCATTTTTTTTTAAAGAAAACAGAGGTGTTTTTTGCAAAGTGCCTACCTGTAGATTTTGGCCTCTAGCTCAGCCGGCACCTAGGGAAACCTAACAAACCTGTGCATTTTTGAAAACTAGAGACCTAGGGGAATCCAAGATGGGGTGACGTGTGGGGCTCTGACCAGGTTCTGTGACCCAGAATCCTTTGCAAACCTCAAAATTTGGCTAAAAAAACACATGTTCCTCATATTTCTGTGGCAGAAAGTTCTGGAATCTGAGAGGAGGCACAAATTTCCTTCTACCCAGCGTTCCCCCAAGTCTCCCGATAAAAATGATACCTCACTTGTGTGGGTAGGCCTAGCGCCCGCGACAGGAAATGCCCCAAAGCGCAACGTGGACACATCCCATTTTTTGAAAGAAAACAGAGGTGTTTTTTGCAAAGTGCCTACCTGTAGATTTTGGCCTCTAGCTCAGCCGGCACCTAGGGAAACCTAACAAACCTGTGCATTTTTGAAAACTAGAGACCTAGGGGAATCCAAGATGGGGTGACGTTTGGGGCTCTGATCAGGTTCTGTGATCCAGAATCCTTTGCAAACCTCAAAATTTGGCTAAAAAAACACATGTTCCTCATATTTCTGTGGCAGAAAGTTCTGGAATCTGAGAGGAGGCACAAATTTCCTTCTACCCAGCGTTCCCCCAAGTCTCCCGATAAAAATGATACCTCACTTGTGTGGGTAGGCCTAGCGCCCGCGACAGGAAACGCCACAAAAAGCAACGTGGACACATCCCATTTTTTTAAAGAAAACAGAGGTGTTTTTTGCTAAGTGCCTACCTGTAGATTTTGGCCTCTAGCTCAGCCGGCACCTAGGGAAACCTACAAAACCTGTGCATTTTTGAAAACTAGAGACCTAGGGGAATCCAAGATGGGGTGACTTGTGGGGCTCTGACCAGGTTCTGTCACCCAGAATCCTTTGCAAACCTCAAAATTTGGCTAAAAAAACACATGTTCCTCACATTTCTGTGGCAGAAAGTTCTGGAATCTGAGAGGAGGCACAAATTTCCTTCTACCCAGCGTTCCCCCAAGTCTCCCGATAAAAATGATACCTCACTTGTGTGGGTAGGCCTAGCGCCCGCGACAGGAAACGCCCCAAAACGCAACATGGACACATCCCATTTTTTTTAAAGAAAACAGAGGTGTTTTTTGCAAAGTGCCTACCTGTAGATTTTGGCCTCTAGCTCAGCCGGCACCTAGGGAAACCTAACAAACCTGTGCATTTTTGAAAACTAGAGACCTAGGGGAATCCAAGATGGGGTGACGTGTGGGGCTCTGACCAGGTTCTGTGACCCAGAATCCTTTGCAAACCTCAAAATTTGGCTAAAAAAACACATGTTCCTCATATTTCTGTGGCAGAAAGTTCTGGAATCTGAGAGGAGGCACAAATTTCCTTCTACCCAGCGTTCCCCCAAGTCTCCCGATAAAAATGATACCTCACTTGTGTGGGTAGGCCTAGCGCCCGCGACAGGAAATGCCCCAAAGCGCAACGTGGACACATCCCATTTTTTTAAAGAAAACAGAGGTGTTTTTTGCAAAGTGCCTACCTGTAGATTTTGGCCTCTAGCTCAGCCGGCACCTAGGGAAACCTAACAAACCTGTGCATTTTTGAAAACTAGAGACCTAGGGGAATCCAAGATGGGTTGACGTTTGGGGCTCTGATCAGGTTCTGTGACCCAGAATCCTTTGCAAACCTCAAAATTTGGCTAAAAAAACACATGTTCCTCATATTTCTGTGGCAGAAAGTTCTGGAATCTGAGAGGAGGCACAAATTTCCTTCTACCCAGCGTTCCCCCAAGTCTCCCGATAAAAATGATACCTCACTTGTGTGGGTAGGCCTAGCGCCCGCGACAGGAAACGCCACAAAAAGCAACGTGGACACATCCCATTTTTTTAAAGAAAACAGAGGTGTTTTTTGCTAAGTGCCTACCTGTAGATTTTGGCCTCTAGCTCAGCCGGCACCTAGGGAAACCTACAAAACCTGTGCATTTTTGAAAACTAGAGACCTAGGGGAATCCAAGAAGGGGTGACTTGTGGGGCTCTGACCAGGTTCTGTCACCCAGAATCCTTTGCAAACCTCAAAATTTGGCTAAAAAAACACATGTTCCTCACATTTCTGTGGCAGAAAGTTCTGGAATCTGAGAGGAGGCACAAATTTCCTTCTACCCAGCGTTCCCCCAAGTCTCCCGATGAAAATGATACCTCACTTGTGTGGGTAGGCCTAGCGCCCGCGACAGGAAATGCCCCAAAGCGCAACGTGGACACATCCCATTTTTTGAAAGAAAACAGAGGTGTTTTTTGCAAAGTGCCTACCTGTAGATTTTGGCCTCTAGCTCAGCCGGCACCTGGGGAAAGCTAACAAACCTGTGCATTTTTGAAAACTAGAGACCTAGGGGAATCCAAGATGGTGTGACTTGTGGGGCTCTGACCAGGTTCTGTTACCCAGAATCCTTTGCAAACCTCAAAATGTGGCTTAAAAACACATTTTCCTCACATTATGGTGACAGGAAGTTCTGGAATCTGAGAGGAGCCACAAATTTCCTTCCACCCAGCGTTCCCCCAAGTCTCCCGATAAAAATGATACCTCACTTGTGTGGGTAGGCCTAGCGCCCGCGACATGAAACGCCCCAAAACGCAACGTGGACACATCCCATTTTTTTTAAAGAAAACAGAGGTGTTTTTTGCAAAGTGCCTACCTGTAGATTTTGGCCTCTAGCTTAGCCGGCACCTAGGGAAACCTAACAAACCTGTGCATTTTTGAAAACTAGAGACCTAGGGGAATCCAAGATGGGGTGACGTGTGGGGCTCTGACCAGGTTCTGTGACCCAGAATCCTTTGCAAACCTCAAAATTTGGCTAAAAAAACACATGTTCCTCATATTTCTGTGGCAGAAAGTTCTGGAATCTGAGAGGAGGCACAAATTTCCTTCTACTCAGCGTTCCCCCAAGTCTCCCGATAAATATGATACCTCACTTGTGTGGGTAGACCTAGCGCCTGCGACAGGAAATGCCCCAAAGCGCAACGTGGACACATCCCATTTTTTTTAAAGAAAACAGAGGTGTTTTTTGCAAAGTGCCTACCTGTAGATTTTGGCCTCTAGCTCAGCCGGCACCTAGGGAAACCTAACAAACCTGTGCATTTTTGAAAACTAGAGACCTAGGGGAATCCAAGATGGGGTGACGTGTGGGGCTCTGACCAGGTTCTGTGACCCAGAATCCTTTGCAAACCTCAAAATTTGGCTAAAAAAACACATGTTCCTCATATTTCTGTGGCAGAAAGTTCTGGAATCTGAGAGGAGGCACAAATTTCCTTCTACCCAGCGTTCCCCCAAGTCTCCCGATAAAAATGATACCTCACTTGTGTGGGTAGGCCTAGCGCCCGCGACAGGAAATGCCCCAAAGCGCAACGTGGACACATCCCATTTTTTGAAAGAAAACAGAGGTGTTTTTTGCAAAGTGCCTACCTGTAGATTTTGGCCTCTAGCTCAGCCGGCACCTAGGGAAACCTAACAAACCTGTGCATTTTTTAAAACTAGAGACCTAGGGGAATCCAAGATGGGGTGACTTGTGGGGCTCTGACCAGGTTCTGTTACCCAGAATCCTTTGCAAACCTCAAAATGTGGCTTAAAAACACATTTTCCTCACATTATGGTGACAGGAAGTTCTGGAATCTGAGAGGAGCCACAAATTTCCTTCCACCCAGCGTTCCCCCAAGTCTCCTGATAAAAATGATACCTCACTTGTGTGGGTAGGCCTAGCGCCCGCGACATGAAACGCCCCAAAACGCAACGTGGACACATCCCATTTTTTTTAAAGAAAACAGAGGTGTTTTTTGCAAAGTGCCTACCTGTAGATTTTGGCCTCTAGCTTAGCCGGCACCTAGGGAAACCTAACAAACCTGTGCATTTTTGAAAACTAGAGACCTAGGGGAATCCAAGAAGGGGTGACTTGTGGGGCTCTGACCAGGTTCTGTCACCCAGAATCCTTTGCAAACCTCAAAATTTGGCTAAAAAAACACATGTTCCTCACATTTCTGTGGCAGAAAGTTCTGGAATCTGAGAGGAGGCACAAATTTCCTTCTACCCAGCGTTCCCCCAAGTCTCCCGATGAAAATGATACCTCACTTGTGTGGGTAGGCCTAGCGCCCGCGACAGGAAATGCCCCAAAGCGCAACGTGGACACATCCCATTTTTTGAAAGAAAACAGAGGTGTTTTTTGCAAAGTGCCTACCTGTAGATTTTGGCCTCTAGCTCAGCCGGCACCTGGGGAAAGCTAACAAACCTGTGCATTTTTGAAAACTAGAGACCTAGGGGAATCCAAGATGGTGTGACTTGTGGGGCTCTGACCAGGTTCTGTTACCCAGAATCCTTTGCAAACCTCAAAATGTGGCTTAAAAACACATTTTCCTCACATTATGGTGACAGGAAGTTCTGGAATCTGAGAGGAGCCACAAATTTCCTTCCACCCAGCGTTCCCCCAAGTCTCCCGATAAAAATGATACCTCACTTGTGTGGGTAGGCCTAGCGCCCGCGACATGAAACGCCCCAAAACGCAACGTGGACACATCCCATTTTTTTTAAAGAAAACAGAGGTGTTTTTTGCAAAGTGCCTACCTGTAGATTTTGGCCTCTAGCTTAGCCGGCACCTAGGGAAACCTAACAAACCTGTGCATTTTTGAAAACTAGAGACCTAGGGGAATCCAAGATGGGGTGACGTGTGGGGCTCTGACCAGGTTCTGTGACCCAGAATCCTTTGCAAACCTCAAAATTTGGCTAAAAAAACACATGTTCCTCATATTTCTGTGGCAGAAAGTTCTGGAATCTGAGAGGAGGCACAAATTTCCTTCTACTCAGCGTTCCCCCAAGTCTCCCGATAAATATGATACCTCACTTGTGTGGGTAGACCTAGCGCCTGCGACAGGAAATGCCCCAAAGCGCAACGTGGACACATCCCATTTTTTTTAAAGAAAACAGAGGTGTTTTTTGCAAAGTGCCTACCTGTAGATTTTGGCCTCTAGCTCAGCCGGCACCTAGGGAAACCTAACAAACCTGTGCATTTTTGAAAACTAGAGACCTAGGGGAATCCAAGATGGGGTGACGTGTGGGGCTCTGACCAGGTTCTGTGACCCAGAATCCTTTGCAAACCTAAAAATTTGGCTAAAAAAACACATGTTCCTCATATTTCTGTGGCAGAAAGTTCTGGAATCTGAGAGGAGGCACAAATTTCCTTCTACCCAGCGTTCCCCCAAGTCTCCCGATAAAAATGATACCTCACTTGTGTGGGTAGGCCTAGCGCCCGCGACAGGAAATGCCCCAAAGCGCAACGTGGACACATCCCATTTTTTGAAAGAAAACAGAGGTGTTTTTTGCAAAGTGCCTACCTGTAGATTTTGGCCTCTAGCTCAGCCGGCACCTAGGGAAACCTAACAAACCTGTGCATTTTTTAAAACTAGAGACCTAGGGGAATCCAAGATGGGGTGACTTGTGGGGCTCTGACCAGGTTCTGTTACCCAGAATCCTTTGCAAACCTCAAAATGTGGCTTAAAAACACATTTTCCTCACATTATGGTGACAGGAAGTTCTGGAATCTGAGAGGAGCCACAAATTTCCTTCCACCCAGCGGTCCCCCAAGTCTCCCGATAAAAATGATACCTCACTTGTGTGGGTAGGCCTAGCGCCCGCGACATGAAACGCCCCAAAACGCAACGTGGACACATCCCATTTTTTTTAAAGAAAACAGAGGTGTTTTTTGCAAAGTGCCTACCTGTAGATTTTGGCCTCTAGCTTAGCCGGCACCTAGGGAAACCTAACAAACCTGTACATTTTTGAAAACTAGAGACCTAGGGGAATCCAAGATGGGGTGACGTGTGGGGCTCTGACCAGGTTCTGTGACCCAGAATCCTTTGCAAACCTCAAAATTTGGCTAAAAAAACACATGTTCCTCATATTTCTGTGGCAGAAAGTTCTGGAATCTGAGAGGAGGCACAAATTTCCTTCTACTCAGCGTTCCCCCAAGTCTCCCGATAAATATGATACCTCACTTGTGTGGGTAGACCTAGCGCCTGCGACAGGAAATGCCCCAAAACGCAACGTGGACACATCCCATTTTTTTTAAAGAAAACAGAGGTGTTTTTTGCAAAGTGCCTACCTGTAGATTTTGGCCTCTAGCTCAGCCGGCACCTAGGGAAACCTAACAAACCTGTGCATTTTTGAAAACTAGAGACCTAGGGGAATCCAAGATGGGGTGACGTGTGGGGCTCTGACCAGGTTCTGTGACCCAGAATCCTTTGCAAACCTCAAAATTTGGCTAAAAAAACACATGTTCCTCATATTTCTGTGGCAGAAAGTTCTGGAATCTGAGAGGAGGCACAAATTTCCTTCTACCCAGCGTTCCCCCAAGTCTCCCGATAAAAATGATACCTCACTTGTGTGGGTAGGCCTAGCGCCCGCGACAGGAAATGCCCCAAAGCGCAACGTGGACACATCCCATTTTTTGAAAGAAAACAGAGGTGTTTTTTGCAAAGTGCCTACCTGTAGATTTTGGCCTCTAGCTCAGCCGGCACCTAGGGAAACCTAACAAACCTGTGCATTTTTTAAAACTAGAGACCTAGGGGAATCCAAGATGGGGTGACTTGTGGGGCTCTGACCAGGTTCTGTTACCCAGAATCCTTTGCAAACCTCAAAATGTGGCTTAAAAACACATTTTCCTCACATTATGGTGACAGGAAGTTCTGGAATCTGAGAGGAGCCACAAATTTCCTTCCACCCAGCGGTCCCCCAAGTCTCCCGATAAAAATGATACCTCACTTGTGTGGGTAGGCCTAGCGCCCGCGACATGAAACGCCCCAAAACGCAACGTGGACACATCCCATTTTTTTTAAAGAAAACAGAGGTGTTTTTTGCAAAGTGCCTACCTGTAGATTTTGGCCTCTAGCTTAGCCGGCACCTAGGGAAACCTAACAAACCTGTACATTTTTGAAAACTAGAGACCTAGGGGAATCCAAGATGGGGTGACGTGTGGGGCTCTGACCAGGTTCTGTGACCCAGAATCCTTTGCAAACCTCAAAATTTGGCTAAAAAAACACATGTTCCTCATATTTCTGTGGCAGAAAGTTCTGGAATCTGAGAGGAGGCACAAATTTCCTTCTACTCAGCGTTCCCCCAAGTCTCCCGATAAATATGATACCTCACTTGTGTGGGTAGACCTAGCGCCTGCGACAGGAAATGCCCCAAAACGCAACGTGGACACATCCCATTTTTTGAAAGAAAACAGAGGTGTTTTTTGCAAAGTGCCTACCTGTAGATTTTGGCCTCTAGCTCAGCCGGCACCTAGGGAAACCTACAAAACCTGTGCATTTTTGAAAACTAGAGACCTAGGTAGGGGAATCCAAGATGGGGTGACTTGTGGGGCTCTGACCAGGTTCTGTGACCCAGAAGCCTTTGCAAACCTCAAAATTTGGCTAAAAAAACACATGTTCCTCACATTTCTGTGGCAGAAAGTTCTGGAATCTGAGAGGAGGCACAAATTTCCTTCTACCCAGCGTTCCCCCAAGTCTCCCGATAAAAATGATACCTCACTTGTGTGGGTAGGCCTAGCGCCCGCGACAGGAAACGCCACAAAAAGCAACGTGGACACATCCCATTTTTTTAAAGAAAACAGAGGTGTTTTTTGCTAAGTGCCTACCTGTATGTTTTGGCCTCTAGCTCAGCCGGCACCTAGGGAAACCTAACAAACCTGTGCATTTTTGAAAACTAGAGACCTAGGGGAATCCAAGATGGGGTGACGTGTGGGGCTCTGACCAGGTTCTGTGACCCAGAATCTTTTGCAAACCTCAAAATTTGGCTAAAAAAACACATGTTCCTCATATTTCTGTGGCAGAAAGTTCTGGAATCTGAGAGGAGGCACAAATTTCCTTCTAACCAGCGTTCCCCCAAGTCTCCCGGTAAATATGATACCTCACTTGTGTGGGTAGACCTAGCGCCCGCGACAGGAAATGCCCCAAAGCGCAACGTGGACACATCCCATTTTTTGAAAGAAAACAGAGGTGTTTTTTGCAAAGTGCCTACCTGTAGATTTTGGCCTCTAGCTCAGCCGGCACCTAGGGAAACCTACAAAACCTGTGCATTTTTGAAAACTAGAGACCTAGGGGAATCCAAGATGGGTTGACGTTTGGGGCTCTGATCAGGTTCTGTGACCCAGAATCCTTTGCAAACCTCAAAATTTGGCTAAAAAAACACATGTTCCTCATATTTCTGTGGCAGAAAGTTCTGGAATCTGAGAGGAGGCACAAATTTCCTTCTACCCAGCGTTCCCCCAAGTCTCCCGATAAAAATGATACCTCACTTGTGTGGGTAGGCCTAGCGCCCGCGACAGGAAACGCCACAAAAAGCAACGTGGACACATCCCATTTTTTTAAAGAAAACAGAGGTGTTTTTTGCTAAGTGCCTACCTGTAGATTTTGGCCTCTAGCTCAGCCGGCACCTAGGGAAACCTACAAAACCTGTGCATTTTTGAAAACTAGAGACCTAGGGGAATCCAAGAAGGGGTGACTTGTGGGGCTCTGACCAGGTTCTGTCACCCAGAATCCTTTGCAAACCTCAAAATTTGGCTAAAAAAACACATGTTCCTCACATTTCTGTGGCAGAAAGTTCTGGAATCTGAGAGGAGGCACAAATTTCCTTCTACCCAGCGTTCCCCCAAGTCTCCCGATGAAAATGATACCTCACTTGTGTGGGTAGGCCTAGCGCCCGCGACAGGAAATGCCCCAAAGCGCAACGTGGACACATCCCATTTTTTGAAAGAAAACAGAGGTGTTTTTTGCAAAGTGCCTACCTGTAGATTTTGGCCTCTAGCTCAGCCGGCACCTGGGGAAAGCTAACAAACCTGTGCATTTTTGAAAACTAGAGACCTAGGGGAATCCAAGATGGTGTGACTTGTGGGGCTCTGACCAGGTTCTGTTACCCAGAATCCTTTGCAAACCTCAAAATGTGGCTTAAAAACACATTTTCCTCACATTATGGTGACAGGAAGTTCTGGAATCTGAGAGGAGCCACAAATTTCCTTCCACCCAGCGTTCCCCCAAGTCTCCCGATAAAAATGATACCTCACTTGTGTGGGTAGGCCTAGCGCCCGCGACATGAAACGCCCCAAAACGCAACGTGGACACATCCCATTTTTTTTAAAGAAAACAGAGGTGTTTTTTGCAAAGTGCCTACCTGTAGATTTTGGCCTCTAGCTTAGCCGGCACCTAGGGAAACCTAACAAACCTGTGCATTTTTGAAAACTAGAGACCTAGGGGAATCCAAGATGGGGTGACGTGTGGGGCTCTGACCAGGTTCTGTGACCCAGAATCCTTTGCAAACCTCAAAATTTGGCTAAAAAAACACATGTTCCTCATATTTCTGTGGCAGAAAGTTCTGGAATCTGAGAGGAGGCACAAATTTCCTTCTACTCAGCGTTCCCCCAAGTCTCCCGATAAATATGATACCTCACTTGTGTGGGTAGACCTAGCGCCTGCGACAGGAAATGCCCCAAAGCGCAACGTGGACACATCCCATTTTTTTTAAAGAAAACAGAGGTGTTTTTTGCAAAGTGCCTACCTGTAGATTTTGGCCTCTAGCTCAGCCGGCACCTAGGGAAACCTAACAAACCTGTGCATTTTTGAAAACTAGAGACCTAGGGGAATCCAAGATGGGGTGACGTGTGGGGCTCTGACCAGGTTCTGTGACCCAGAATCCTTTGCAAACCTCAAAATTTGGCTAAAAAAACACATGTTCCTCATATTTCTGTGGCAGAAAGTTCTGGAATCTGAGAGGAGGCACAAATTTCCTTCTACCCAGCGTTCCCCCAAGTCTCCCGATGAAAATGATACCTCACTTGTGTGGGTAGGCCTAGCGCCCGCGACAGGAAATGCCCCAAAGCGCAACGTGGACACATCCCATTTTTTGAAAGAAAACAGAGGTGTTTTTTGCAAAGTGCCTACCTGTAGATTTTGGCCTCTAGCTCAGCCGGCACCTAGGGAAACCTAACAAACCTGTGCATTTTTTAAAACTAGAGACCTAGGGGAATCCAAGATGGTGTGACTTGTGGGGCTCTGACCAGGTTCTGTTACCCAGAATCCTTTGCAAACCTCAAAATGTGGCTTAAAAACACATTTTCCTCACATTATGGTGACAGGAAGTTCTGGAATCTGAGAGGAGCCACAAATTTCCTTCCACCCAGCGTTCCCCCAAGTCTCCCGATAAAAATGATACCTCACTTGTGTGGGTAGGCCTAGCGCCCGCGACATGAAACGCCCCAAAACGCAACGTGGACACATCCCATTTTTTTTAAAGAAAACAGAGGTGTTTTTTGCAAAGTGCCTACCTGTAGATTTTGGCCTCTAGCTTAGCCGGCACCTAGGGAAACCTAACAAACCTGTGCATTTTTGAAAACTAGAGACCTAGGGGAATCCAAGATGGGGTGACGTGTGGGGCTCTGACCAGGTTCTGTGACCCAGAATCCTTTGCAAACCTCAAAATTTGGCTAAAAAAACACATGTTCCTCATATTTCTGTGGCAGAAAGTTCTGGAATCTGAGAGGAGGCACAAATTTCCTTCTACTCAGCGTTCCCCCAAGTCTCCCGATAAATATGATACCTCACTTGTGTGGGTAGACCTAGCGCCTGCGACAGGAAATGCCCCAAAGCGCAACGTGGACACATCCCATTTTTTTTAAAGAAAACAGAGGTGTTTTTTGCAAAGTGCCTACCTGTAGATTTTGGCCTCTAGCTCAGCCGGCACCTAGGGAAACCTAACAAACCTGTGCATTTTTGAAAACTAGAGACCTAGGGGAATCCAAGATGGGGTGACGTGTGGGGCTCTGACCAGGTTCTGTGACCCAGAATCCTTTGCAAACCTCAAAATTTGGCTAAAAAAACACATGTTCCTCATATTTCTGTGGCAGAAAGTTCTGGAATCTGAGAGGAGGCACAAATTTCCTTCTACCCAGCGTTCCCCCAAGTCTCCCGATAAAAATGATACCTCACTTGTGTGGGTAGGCCTAGCGCCCGCGACAGGAAATGCCCCAAAGCGCAACGTGGACACATCCCATTTTTTGAAAGAAAACAGAGGTGTTTTTTGCAAAGTGCCTACCTGTAGATTTTGGCCTCTAGCTCAGCCGGCACCTAGGGAAACCTAACAAACCTGTGCATTTTTTAAAACTAGAGACCTAGGGGAATCCAAGATGGGGTGACTTGTGGGGCTCTGACCAGGTTCTGTTACCCAGAATCCTTTGCAAACCTCAAAATGTGGCTTAAAAACACATTTTCCTCACATTATGGTGACAGGAAGTTCTGGAATCTGAGAGGAGCCACAAATTTCCTTCCACCCAGCGGTCCCCCAAGTCTCCCGATAAAAATGATACCTCACTTGTGTGGGTAGGCCTAGCGCCCGCGACATGAAACGCCCCAAAACGCAACGTGGACACATCCCATTTTTTTTAAAGAAAACAGAGGTGTTTTTTGCAAAGTGCCTACCTGTAGATTTTGGCCTCTAGCTTAGCCGGCACCTAGGGAAACCTAACAAACCTGTACATTTTTGAAAACTAGAGACCTAGGGGAATCCAAGATGGGGTGACGTGTGGGGCTCTGACCAGGTTCTGTGACCCAGAATCCTTTGCAAACCTCAAAATTTGGCTAAAAAAACACATGTTCCTCATATTTCTGTGGCAGAAAGTTCTGGAATCTGAGAGGAGGCACAAATTTCCTTCTACTCAGCGTTCCCCCAAGTCTCCCGATAAATATGATACCTCACTTGTGTGGGTAGACCTAGCGCCTGCGACAGGAAATGCCCCAAAACGCAACGTGGACACATCCCATTTTTTGAAAGAAAACAGAGGTGTTTTTTGCAAAGTGCCTACCTGTAGATTTTGGCCTCTAGCTCAGCCGGCACCTAGGGAAACCTACAAAACCTGTGCATTTTTGAAAACTAGAGACCTAGGTAGGGGAATCCAAGATGGGGTGACTTGTGGGGCTCTGACCAGGTTCTGTGACCCAGAAGCCTTTGCAAACCTCAAAATTTGGCTAAAAAAACACATGTTCCTCACATTTCTGTGGCAGAAAGTTCTGGAATCTGAGAGGAGGCACAAATTTCCTTCTACCCAGCGTTCCCCCAAGTCTCCCGATAAAAATGATACCTCACTTGTGTGGGTAGGCCTAGCGCCCGCGACAGGAAACGCCACAAAAAGCAACGTGGACACATCCCATTTTTTTAAAGAAAACAGAGGTGTTTTTTGCTAAGTGCCTACCTGTATGTTTTGGCCTCTAGCTCAGCCGGCACCTAGGGAAACCTAACAAACCTGTGCATTTTTGAAAACTAGAGACCTAGGGGAATCCAAGATGGGGTGACGTGTGGGGCTCTGACCAGGTTCTGTGACCCAGAATCTTTTGCAAACCTCAAAATTTGGCTAAAAAAACACATGTTCCTCATATTTCTGTGGCAGAAAGTTCTGGAATCTGAGAGGAGGCACAAATTTCCTTCTAACCAGCGTTCCCCCAAGTCTCCCGGTAAATATGATACCTCACTTGTGTGGGTAGACCTAGCGCCCGCGACAGGAAATGCCCCAAAGCGCAACGTGGACACATCCCATTTTTTGAAAGAAAACAGAGGTGTTTTTTGCAAAGTGCCTACCTGTAGATTTTGGCCTCTAGCTCAGCCGGCACCTAGGGAAACCTACAAAACCTGTGCATTTTTTAAAACTAGAGACCTAGGGGAATCCAAGATGGGGTGACTTGTGGGGCTCTGACCAGGTTCTGTGACCCAGAATCCTTTGCAAACCTCAAAATTTGGCTAAAAAAACACATGTTCCTCACATTTCTGTGGCAGAAAGTTCTGGAATCTGAGAGGAGGCACAAATTTCCTTATACCCAGCGTTCCCCCAAGTCTCCCGATGAAAATGATACCTCACTTGTGTGGGTAGCCCTAGCGCCCGAGACAGGAAATGCCCCAAAGCGCAACGTGGACACATCCCATTTTTTGAAAGAAAACAGAGGTGTTTTTTGCAAAGTGCCTACCTGTAGATTTTGGCCTCTAGCTCAGCCGGCACCTAGGGAAACCTAACAAACCTGTGCATTTTTGAAAACTAGAGACCTAGGGGAATCCAAGATGGGGTGACTTGTGGGGCTC
The DNA here is from genome assembly GCF_031143425.1 of Pleurodeles waltl. Taxonomy (NCBI): domain Eukaryota; kingdom Metazoa; phylum Chordata; class Amphibia; order Caudata; family Salamandridae; genus Pleurodeles; species Pleurodeles waltl. The sequence goes on along the minus strand of NC_090438.1, from coordinate 369,419,586 downwards.
TGACCAGGTTCTGTTACCCAGAATCCTTTGCAAACCTCAAAATTTGGCTTAAAAACACATTTTCCTCACATTATGGTGACAGGAAGTTCTGGAATCTGAGAGGAGCCACAAATTTCCTTCCACCCAGCGTTCCCCCAAGTCTCCCGATAAAAATGATACCTCACTTGTGTGGGTAGGCCTAGCGCCCGCGACAGGAAACGCCCCAAAACGCAACGTGGACACATCCCATTTTTTGTAAAGAAAACAGAGGTGTTTTTTGCAAAGTGCCTACCTGTAGATTTTGGCCTCTAACTCAGCCGGCACCTAGGGAAACCTAACAAACCTGTGCATTTTTGAAAACTAGAGACCTAGGGGAATCCAAGATGGGGTGACGTGTGGGGCTCTGACCAGGTTCTGTGACCCAGAATCCTTTGCAAACCTCAAAATTTAGCTAAAAAAACACATGTTCCTCATATTTCTGTGGCAGAAAGTTCTGGAATCTGAGAGGAGGCACAAATTTCCTTCTACCCAGCGTTCCCCCAAGTCTCCCGATAAATATGATACCTCACTTGTGTGGGTAGACCTAGCGCCCGCGACAGGAAATGCCCCAAAGCGCAATGTGGACACATCCCATTTTTTGAAAGAAAACAGAGGTGTTTTTTGCAAAGTGCCTACCTGTAGATTTTGGCCTCTAGCTCAGCCGGCACCTAGGGAAAGCTAACAAACCTGTGCATTTTTGAAAACTAGAGACCTAGGGGAATCCAAGATGGGGTGACTTGTGGGGCCCTGACCAGGTTCTGTTACCCAGAATCCTTTGCAAACCTCAAAATTTGGCTTAAAAAACACATTTTCCTCACATTATGGTGACAGAAAGTTCTGGAATCTGAGAGGAGGCACAAATTTCCTTCTAACCAGCGTTCCCCCAAGTCTCCCGATAAAAATGATACCTCACTTGTGTGGGTCGGGCTAGGCCCGCGACAGGAAACGCCCCAAAACGCAACGTGGACACATCCCATTTTTTTTAAAGAAAACAGAGGTGTTTTTTACAAAGTGCCTACCTGTAGATTTTGGCCTCTAGCTCAGCCGGCACCTAGGGAAACCTTCCAAACCTGTGCATTTTTGAAAACTAGAGACCTAGGGGAATCCAAGATAGGGGGACTTGTGGGGCTCTGACCAGGTTCTGTGACCCAGAATCCTTTGCAAACCTCAATATTTGGCTAAAAAAACACATGTTCCTCACATTTCTGTGGCAGAAAGTTCTGGAATCTGAGAGGAGGCACAAATTTCCTTCTACCCAGCATTCCCCCAAGTCTCCCGATAAAAATGATACCTCACTTGTGTGGGTAGGCCTAGCGCCCGCGACAGGAAATGCCCCAAAGCGCAACGTGGACACATCCCATTTTTTAAAAGAAAACAGAGGTGCTTTTTGCAAAGTGCCTACCTGTAGATTTTGGCCCAAAACACAACGTGGACACATCACATTTGTTCATAGAAAACAGTGCCTACCTGTGGATTTTGGCCTGTAGCTCAGCCGGCACCTAGGGAAACCTACCAAACCTGTGCATTTTTGAAAACTAGAGACCTAGGGGAATCCAAGATGGGGTGACGTGTGGGGCTCTGACCAGGTTCTGTGACCCAGAATCCTTTGCAAACCTCAAAATTTGGCTAAAAAAACACATGTTCCTCACATTTCTGTGGCAGAAAGTTCTGGAATCTGAGAGGAGGCACAAATTTCCTTCTACCCAGCGTTCCCCCAAGTCTCCCGATGAAAATGATACCTCACTTGTGTGGGTAGCCCTAGCGCCCGAGACAGGAAATGCCCCAAAGCGCAACGTGGACACATCCCATTTTTTGAAAGAAAACAGAGGTGTTTTTTGCAAAGTGCCTACCTGTAGATTTTGGCCTCTAGCTCAGCCGGCACCTAGGGAAACCTAACAAACCTGTGCATTTTTGAAAACTAGAGACCTAGGGGAATCCAAGATGGGGTGACTTGTGGGGCTCTGACCAGGTTCTGTTACCCAGAATCCTTTGCAAACCTCAAAATTTGGCTTAAAAACACATTTTCCTCACATTATGGTGACAGGAAGTTCTGGAATCTGAGAGGAGCCACAAATTTCCTTCCACCCAGCGTTCCCCCAAGTCTCCCGATAAAAATGATACCTCACTTGTGTGGGTAGGCCTAGCGCCCGCGACAGGAAACGCCCCAAAACGCAACGTGGACACATCCCATTTTTTGTAAAGAAAACAGAGGTGTTTTTTGCAAAGTGCCTACCTGTAGATTTTGGCCTCTAACTCAGCCGGCACCTAGGGAAACCTAACAAACCTGTGCATTTTTGAAAACTAGAGACCTAGGGGAATCCAAGATGGGGTGACGTGTGGGGCTCTGACCAGGTTCTGTGACCCAGAATCCTTTGCAAACCTCAAAATTTAGCTAAAAAAACACATGTTCCTCATATTTCTGTGGCAGAAAGTTCTGGAATCTGAGAGGAGGCACAAATTTCCTTCTACCCAGCGTTCCCCCAAGTCTCCCGATAAATATGATACCTCACTTGTGTGGGTAGACCTAGCGCCCGCGACAGGAAATGCCCCAAAGCGCAATGTGGACACATCCCATTTTTTGAAAGAAAACAGAGGTGTTTTTTGCAAAGTGCCTACCTGTAGATTTTGGCCTCTAGCTCAGCCGGCACCTAGGGAAAGCTAACAAACCTGTGCATTTTTGAAAACTAGAGACCTAGGGGAATCCAAGATGGGGTGACTTGTGGGGCCCTGACCAGGTTCTGTTACCCAGAATCCTTTGCAAACCTCAAAATTTGGCTTAAAAAACACATTTTCCTCACATTATGGTGACAGAAAGTTCTGGAATCTGAGAGGAGGCACAAATTTCCTTCTAACCAGCGTTCCCCCAAGTCTCCCGATAAAAATGATACCTCACTTGTGTGGGTCGGGCTAGGCCCGCGACAGGAAACGCCCCAAAACGCAACGTGGACACATCCCATTTTTTTTAAAGAAAACAGAGGTGTTTTTTACAAAGTGCCTACCTGTAGATTTTGGCCTCTAGCTCAGCCGGCACCTAGGGAAACCTTCCAAACCTGTGCATTTTTGAAAACTAGAGACCTAGGGGAATCCAAGATAGGGGGACTTGTGGGGCTCTGACCAGGTTCTGTGACCCAGAATCCTTTGCAAACCTCAATATTTGGCTAAAAAAACACATGTTCCTCACATTTCTGTGGCAGAAAGTTCTGGAATCTGAGAGGAGGCACAAATTTCCTTCTACCCAGCATTCCCCCAAGTCTCCCGATAAAAATGATACCTCACTTGTGTGGGTAGGCCTAGCGCCCGCGACAGGAAATGCCCCAAAGCGCAACGTGGACACATCCCATTTTTTAAAAGAAAACAGAGGTGCTTTTTGCAAAGTGCCTACCTGTAGATTTTGGCCCAAAACACAACGTGGACACATCACATTTGTTCATAGAAAACAGTGCCTACCTGTGGATTTTGGCCTGTAGCTCAGCCGGCACCTAGGGAAACCTACCAAACCTGTGCATTTTTGAAAACTAGAGACCTAGGGGAATCCAAGATGGGGTGACGTGTGGGGCTCTGACCAGGTTCTGTGACCCAGAATCCTTTGCAAACCTCAAAATTTGGCTAAAAAAACACATGTTCCTCATATTTCTGTGGCAGAAAGTTCTGGAATCTGAGAGGAGGCACAAATTTCCTTCTACCAGCGTTCCCCCAAGTCTCCCGGTACAAATGATACCTCACTTGTGTGGGTGGGCCAGGTGCCTGCAACAGAATAAGGCCCAAAACTTGTAGAGATAGAGGGGATAGCACAGCGAGTTTATAAGGACATTTTCTTTTATACATCTTTAGACAGACTCTGGTTTGGGGACCCACATAAGTGAGGTGTCATTTTACTTGGGAGACTGAGGGGAAACCTGGGGAGTAGGAATTTTGTGCTGGAGCGGTGATCCTACTAAGAAAAGTCAGGAAAATATGCTTTTTTAAGCACATTTTGAGGTTTACAGAGGAGTCTGAGTAAGAAAATGTTGGGGTAGCCACGCAAGCCACACCTCCCTGGACTCCTTGAGGTGTCTAGTTTTAAAAAATGTCTGGGTTTTGTAGGTTTCCCTAGATGAAGGCCGCACCCAGGACCAAAAACATAGGTGGCCCCTCCCCCGCAAACACAGGTAGTTTTGTAATATATCATTTTGATGTGTGCACATACTTCCGTGATGTGCCAAACACTAAAATTGCGAAAAGAAACGCACTTAGGTTATGTGAAAAAGACCCCTCACTCACCAACCAAGTTGATGGCATGCTTCATCATCGGGGTCCCACCCGAGGCACCTAGCGTGTCACAGGTGTGCTGCGACGCCTGATTACAGCGGAGCAGGTTTTGTCATTTTTACCACACATACTGGTTGGATTTGGCACGAGGGTGAGTGATGGTTTAGTGGATCAAATTTTATTAACAAGAGATTTCACAAAAATGAAATGCACTGTTACTAACTGAAAGGCAAAAAACGGAACCAATGACTCACAGCTCGTGAGCTGTAAAGCCGCGACAAGGCACCAACTGCTTTATAGTCCATTCACACACCTTTCATACATGACACGGACAAGACCATTCACACCGCCAGCCACGGGCCCAGAACATTACAACACTCACATTGACAGACTGCGCCACTCAAGGGCCCATCACTTACATACGCCCACATGCCTGATACAAGAATCACACCAGCTGATGGGAGTGTGGACTGGCGTTTGGCTGGCACCGCCAGCCAAGCGCCACCCCAAGCACACTGCCAGCCAAGCCCCACCCCAAGCACACTGCCTTCCAAGCCCCACCCCACGCACACCGCCAGCCAAGCGCCACCCCACGCACACCGCCAGCCAGGCGCCACCCCACGCACACCGCCTTCCAAGCCCCACCCCACTCACACCGCCAGCCAAGCACCACCCCACGCACACCGCCAGCCAAGCGCCACCCCACGCACACCGCCAGCCAAGCGCCACCCCAAGCACACCGCCAGCCAAGCCCCACCCCAAGCGCACCGCCTTCCAAGCCCCATCCCACGCACACCACCAGCCAAGCGCCACCCCACGCACACTGCCAGCCAAGCGCCACCCCAAGCACACCGCCAGCCAAGCCCCACCCCAAGCACACCGTCTTCCAAGCCCCACCCCACGCACACCGCCAGCCAAGCGCCACCCCACGCACACCGCCATCACTTTTTTTTTTGTTTATAAACAACAAAGAAACCACTAACTAATTATAAAATAAGCACAAAACTACAAACACAAAAGCTCTAACTAAATACATGACAGAGATGCCAACCGTGAAACATATGAAAATATAAAACAGACAGCTTACGCTCACAGTATTTCCCAGAAGTTTTTCTTTGTGTGGTAACTTCTATAACAGCTGGGCACACACAGCCCAGGCTTTGAAGGGCATTCGGGGCAGTACATCCGGCTCTCCCTCCGGATTAATCTCAGGGCACATACTCTACATTTCTTTGTGGGCAAGTCTTTTTTGGGAGTGGGTGGAATGTGATCTGGAAAGTGCTGATCTTTCAATCTAGCCACATCCTCCACCATTTCTACTCTAGGAAATCTTGCCGGTTCCACCACAAAAAGGCTTTCTATCAACGACTCCTGAAATTTAACAAATGTCATCCTTGACTCAGGTGAACAATCCTTGTATACAATAAAGGCATTAAAAGTTGCCAAATGAAATACATGTAGGGCCAACTTTTTATACCACACGTAAGACTTACGAAGAGCAGTGTAAGGTTCCAACCTCTGATCTACTCTATCAACACCACCCATGTGCCTATTGTAGTCCAAAATGCATGCAGGTTTGCGCACTTCCGCAACCTGACCCCAAACAGTCACAGGGGAAGTACTCTCATCATGGATGGTAGATAGCATGTACACATCCCTCCTGTCTGAAAATTTCAGAGCTAGCAGCTCATTATTCCGCAAGGCACTGCACTGTCCCATCTCAAGTTTTTTACAGACCAGCTCCCTTGGATAGCCTTTCCGGTTAGAACGGATTGTGCCACAAGCAAACAACTCCTTGAACAACTGCACTCCAGTGTAGAAATTATCTACGTACAAATGGTGACCTTTGTTAAACAGCCGTCTAGCAAGTTCCCACACAATTTTTTCGCTAACTCCAAAAGTGGCCGGACAACCAGGAGGGTCAATACTGGAATCCCTACCAGTGTAGACCCGGAAATTATACACATATCCTGTACTGCTTTCTGACAGCAGATACAATTTAATCCCATACCGTGCCCTCTTACTAGGAATGTACTGCTTAAAAACTAAACGCCCCTTGAAAAGGACCAAAGACTCGTCCACACTTATCTCTTTGCCTGGAACATAGACCTCTGAAAACCGATCTACAAAATGATCAAGGACAGGCCTTATCTTAAAAAGACGGTCACAATCAGGGTGATCTCGTGGCAAGGCTAAAGCACTGTCTACAAAATGCAGCATACGAAGAAGAAGCAAATACCCATTACGTGTCATAGTTGCAGGAAATATAGCCGTTGCCATCAAGGGACTAGTAGACCAATAAGAAGCCAGTGACGGCTTCCTGATCAACCCCATCAAAAAAGACAAACCTAAAAACTTTTTCATCTCTTCCAGATATGTGGGAACCCACTGAGTAGCTCAAGACTGAGGCTTAAGTCTGGCAGCGTTGTCCCGCAAATATTGCTCTGCATACACATTTGTCTGCTCCACAATCTCTTCCAAAAATACATCGTCCATAAACAAGTGAAAGAAATGGACAGGCAAAAAGTTTTCTGTATTAACTCTACACCCTGGGAGACCAGTAAATGCAGGTAACTGTGCCTGCTCCATGTTTGGGGCAATCCAGGTGTCAGGTCTTCTAATGGGAAACCCTTCAGCCCCAGGCTGCTGCACTCTTGGCACATCAATGTCCTCCTCTAACACAGGCCCTTCATCTGCACTGAGAGTAGCTTCCTCATCAGAAGAATACTCTCGGACAGAAAACTCACTTCCAGAATCTCCCGCTTCCTCCTCTGCCTCAGATGCAAAGTCAGTGTCGTAATCATGGTCTAAAGACGATTCAAAGAGCATGCAAACAACCTGCTGAGCGGTCACTCTGCGGCTAGCCATGATCCTCACTAACAACAAATGGATTGCCAACAACAACTAGCACTAAAATAAGTAATAAACAAAGTGTAGCTTTATCACAAAGAGTTATGTACTAAAATAACTATACCACTCACTTGCCTGAAAAAGCTACTCACCAAGCAACTACTCTGCACAGACACAGCAATCACCAATGATATCCCACTAAAAAGAAAAAAGAAAAAAGCAAATTAGATATATGACAACACAAATATCACTGTGCTCAAATCTAAGGACAATTTCAAACACACAATACTGCATTTAGTACACCACCTACAAACATGTCATTCATGCATGTCAACAATACTCCTTTGGAGTAAATTGCTTTCACTTACCTAAAACATGCAACTATGCAAACCGCAGGACAACTACTGCCAAAACCTCAAGGATCCACAGCAAAGGAAGCAAAAGCGTTGAACTAGAAAAAAAAGAAGAAATAAATTGTTATAATCACAAATACAAATACTTTGCCAGTTGACAAACACTTCACCACCATGAACTTAGAAGTTGTCCCTGGTACCTAAGTGGATCCTGCCCCCCTCGGGGGCAGATGGGTGTAAATAAATTGACCAATCTGCCCCCAAGGGGGGCAGAAGTGGGCAACACCTCTGTGCCCCCTTTAGGGGGCGACCCTTCCCAAAGGGGGCACTCCCAGCACAAAACAAAAAAAAGGGAACACAAAAAGAAATCCCTGGCGTATTGGTGGTTTCTGCCCTCCTTGGGGGCAGATGGGCCTACAAAAATAGGCCCATCTGCCCCCAAAGGGGGCAGAGATGGCCAATACGAACTTTCCCCACTTTGGGGGGGCTACCGTTGCCCAAGGGGTGCCCCCAAACACACACCACACAATCCCTGGCGCCTAGTGTGCTTCCACCCCCCCGGGGGCCAGATCGTCCAAAAAAATGGCTGGTCTGCCATCAGGGGGGCCGAAACAGAAAAAGAAAATTGCCCCCCAGGGGAGTGACCCTTGCCCAAGGGGATGCCCCAAAATAAACAATAAAAACAAAATCCCTGGTGTCTAGTGGATTTCGCCCCAAAAAATCGGCGATCTGCCCCCGGGGGGAGGGGGGGCGAAATACTAAAAAAAAATAGCCCCCCAATGAAACATTTATTTACAAAGAAATCCCTGGTGTCTAGTGGATTTCGCCCCCCCGGGGACAGATCGGCTGAAAAATCGGCGATCTGCCCCTGGTGGGGGGGGGGCGAAACACTAAATAAAATGGACCCCCAGGGCCCACACACAATAAAAACAAAATCCCTGGTGTCTAGTGGATTTCGCGCCCCCCCCCCCCTGGGGGCAAATCCGCTGAGAAATCGGCGATCTGCCCCCGGGGGGGCAAAATACTAAAAAAAATAGCCCCCCAGGGGGGCGACCCTTGCCCAAGGGGTCGGCCCCAAAAGAAACAGACCTAAAAAAAATCCCTGGTGGCTAGTGGAGATTCCTGCTCCAGGATCGCGGGCCCTGCCCGCGATCGTGGAGCAGGAATCTAGTGAAAACAGGCACAGGGGAAAAGGAAAAACCCTTTCCTTTCCCCCGTGTCTGTTTCCCCCCCCCCAAAACCCCAAAAAAGGAAAGGACTCACCTTTAGAGCTCCTTTCCTCTCGACGTGCTGGAACCAAATGGGTTCCAGCACGTCCCGGCAACACTTGATGACGTCGGCGCACTGTGCGCGCGCTGACGTCATCTGATTGCCAGGGGGGGTCGGGGATGGAAGGGAAGGTCTTCCCCTTCCATCCTCGCCTTGGGGGGGGGAGGGGGTGCACAGGGGGGCGCGCTGGCGCTCCCCCAAGATCCCGTGCCTTGGACGAGGTGACCTCGTCCAAGGCACACAGGAACTATAGCCTTGGACGAGGTCACCTCGTCCAAGGCACAGAAGCGGTTAATGCCCAATTCGAATTAAGGAATTGCTTCTTACATGTGCTTACAAATCGCAAATAAGGAATCCTTATTTGGATTTCTTATTTAGAGAGTCGCAATTAATACATTCTGAAATGGCTTTTTGCATTCGCAAACGGGCATTCGCACCGTTTGCGAATGCAAAAAGCTTTCATACATCTGGCCCAATATTTCTAGGAAACGTCGTAGAAAAGAAATTTGTTTAGTGGAGAGAATTATTTGAACAAAGGACATAGAAGCAAGAGACAATGGCATTTTAACTTTTTAAGTTTGAAATTAGGATGAAGTAATACACAAATAAGGTGCGGTGTCTCTGTGAAATGCATTTGTAAAAACAGTGTTTGATAGATAAATACAACTAAAACACAAAATCATAATCAAAAAGAGTTAAATAAGGGAGATAAACATTTTGCAGCCTGCTTCCAACGTGTTGCGATATCTGACCGAGTGCATCTGTTGCTTTGTTTAATGGTGTCTCCCAGCTGGCTTACTTGCTTGGCCTTATTTTTTATTGATTGGTCTATTTATTGAAATTTCTTAACTGGGGATGACTTTGCTAGGAAGGTTTAGCCCCTTTATAGAAGTGTTTTGGTGGTTGTTTCTGTTGTATTTGGTCTTAAGGAAGACTCTGTACATACTGCTTTTGGGTCATTGCATTATCCACACTTCCGCTGTTACCTTACCATGTTCTTATCTTTAAACCTTTAGGCCCAGTGCTTTAAATTGGCCAGTACTGTCTGGTACAGAGTACGTGCACTTCTCAGGAAAAACGTAATACTTTTAATTGGAGAGTACCAGCACTTCTCAAATATAAGCAGGTGGTCTGGTACAGAGTACCTGCACTTCTACTTTTCCATTTCAAGCACTGCGTAGGCCCAACTTATTCATTGCCTGTTTCTACTCTTCTTTCACTAAATGTCTCACAGTTTCGTGTTTTCCAAGATGCATTATGCTCTTCAGTTACAGATTCATTCAGTGGCATCCTTGCTTTAGGCTGAGTTCACAGCGCTTGACAGGTCACGTGTACGGTCAATTCTGTGAGCGTACTGTCGCATCCTCTTGTACGCCAATCCAGGTGTCTTTCTGGGTCTTGTGTCCTCCACCTGTGGTCTGCAAATTCCTGATTGTGTTATCTTGCTGCAGTTCTCCACATTGGTCATGTGTGCGTCTTCTTGCTCTCTTGTTCCAGCCGATCATTCTTGTGCTCATTGTGAATCTGTACAAAAGTGCTTTGATTTGATATATTACCTTTAATTTAACAGGGAACAATATCATATATTTCATTGACATTTCTTGATACCCCCTTTCACTACGCCAAAGCTACATCTCTGCTTCTGTTCTGTTTGTCTATAATCTGTGAACACACACCGTCTTTCAACAATATTATCATCACTCAAGCACCCACAGAAAATAATCATTAGCTATTGCTGTCAAGCACTTTCACCCCACTCTCAGACCCACAAATCCTACATTCAGTTAGCAAATGCAATATCACCAATTCTTTGCCAAAAAGATAAAATCAGATTCCTATTCAGCTGTAGAAAGGTACCCTCTTTTTGGCATGTTACCCCCAATTTCTCTCTGATGTCAGTGTGTTTGACTGTGTCACTGGGATCCAGTTAACCAAGACCGCAGATCTTATGCTCTCTCTCCTCTCAAATTTGTCACTACATACTGGTAACCCAGTATTACATCCCAAATTGGCATACTGGTGCCTCCTTAATAGTCTCTAGCATATGGTACTTAGGTATCCAGGGCATTAGGTTTCCACGGGATCCCTATGGGCTGCAGCATTACTTTTGCCACCCATAGGGAGCCCATGCAAAGGCTTCTACAGGACTGAAATTGCAGCCTGTGTGAAATGGTGCATACACCATTTCAAAGCCATTTACACTGCACCAGGTCACTTATAAGTCACCTGTTTGTCAGGCCCTCCAACCCTGAAGGCTGGGGTCAAAGTACCTGTGTGTGAGGGCACCCCTGCACTAGCAGAGGTGCCCCCACGTCATCCAGGACCATTTTCCCAGTCTTCATGAGTGCGGGGATGCCATTTTACACGTGCAATGGACATAGGTCAATACCTAAGTCCAGCTTCACACTGGTAACTCTGAAAATGGCCTTGTAAGGTGTCTAACATCTGGTAATTGTACCCCAATACTGATTCTAGTGTTGATTTTACAATTCCATGTACTCTGGGGACTCCACAGTGGACCCCCAGTACTGCCACACCAGCCTTCTGAGATTTTCCAGGCAGCCCCAGCTGCTGCCACCTCACAGACAGGTTTCTGCCCTCCTATTGCTTGAGCAGCTCGAGCCCAGGAAGGCAGAACAAAGCATTACCTTTGGGAGGGGCGTCACACCCTCTCTGTTTGGAAATAGGTGTTGCAGGCATGGAAGGGGTAACCTCCCAGAGCCTCTGGAAATGCTTTGAAGCGCACAGATGGTGCCCTCCTTGCATAATCCAACCTACACCATTTCAGGGACCCCCAGTCCCTGCTCTGGTGTAAAACTGGACAAAGGAAAGGGCCGTGACCACTGCCCAGTCCATCACCACCCCAGGGGTAGTGCCCAGAGCTCCTCCAGAGTGTCCCTGGGTTTTGCCATCTTGGATTCCAAGGTGGTGGGGCACTCTGGGAGCATCTGAGTGGCCAGTGCCAGCAGATGATGTCAGAGCCCTCCCCTGGCAGGTGCTTACCTGTGTAGGTGACCAATCCCCCTCTCAGGGCTATTTAGGGTCTCTCTCCTGGGTGTTTCCTCAGATTTGTATTGTAAGGCTCCAGCAGGAATCAGCTGCATCCTTTACTTCACCTTCTACCGACAAAACTGCATCTGGATCCTGCAGTAACTCCACAAACTGCAACAAAGAAGCAAAGATGACTTCTGCAACATTGTATCTTCAGCTCCTGCCAGCAACTGTAACTATTTCCAGGTTGTGCATCCTCTGAGGACTGCCTGTCTTCAGTCTGCACCAGATGAACGAAGGAATCTCCCTTGATGTGAAGAAGTCACTTCTCTCCTTCAGCAGGCACCCCTCTGCAGTGACGACCAGTGGCGTGGGTCCCCTCGCCAGACGAAGTGCGTAGATCCAGCAACGCCGAAGTTGTCCCGACGGTCCGAAGGTCCAGCTGTCTACCTTTGGTGGAGGTAAGAGCTTGCCTCCCCACGCAAGACTGTACCCCTGTGCACCGCGTGATTTGGAGTTGCCAAGGTTTGTGTGGGACCTTCCAAGAAGTTCTTCGTGCACAGTACAGCTCCGGCCCCCATCACTCCTTCCTGGGACGCACAGCTTCCTGAGTGGTTCTCCGGCGGCGTGGGATTACTTTGTGACGTGCTGCAAGGGGCTCCATGTGCACCTTCTTTGTCCCCGTGCTGTGGGACTCCTGTGTGTGCTGCCTGGTCTTCTAAGGGCTCTCCAAGTTGCTGAGAGCCCCCTCCGTCTTCCCCTCCTGGGTAGAGGCCACCAGGCCCCTCCTGGTCATGGGCAGCGCCATTTTCCTCTACATGCAAGCTTTGCGTGTGCCAAGGCTTGTTGGGGGAATCCAGTGACACAAACCTGACTGCAATTAACCACCCGGCGTGAGACATCATCTGCACCAACCAGGAACGCGCATCCGTCTTCTTGGGTTCAGTACTGACTGTTCTTCCTCACTAGTGGTTCTTCTTTTGCACCTTCATCTGGGTTAGCAGGGGCTCCTGTTCTCCCTGGACTCTTCAGTGCTTCTTGGACTTGGTCCCCTTTTTCCACAGGTTTTCAGGTCCAGGAATCCATTGTTGGTGTCTTGCAGTCTCTTCTGGTTCTTGTATTATCTTCTATCACAAATTCTTGTCTGTTCTAGGAAACATACTGTGACTTACTCCTGTTTTCCTGCACTCTGGGGTGGGTTATATTACTTACCTTTAGTGTTTTCTTACACTCCCAGCATCCCTCTACACACTACACTTGCCTAGGTGGGAAACCAGCTTTTACATTCTACTATTTTAGTATATGGTTTGTGTTCCCTCTAGGCCCATTTCAACCTATTTTCTCCTGTCACAGGGCAAGTGTTATTGGCTCCTGCGTGATGGCCCCTCACCTAAACAGGAGACTGGCAGACCCTGGTGCCCAGTACTGGTTACAACAGCAAACAAGTCATGGCTATCTACACTCACCTGATGAGACAATGATGTTCAACAAAGTAAGAAGTACATGTTTTTACCTTTATAGTCCATAATCACAGACATACATCATTTAGTGTCTAGCCTTTAACATTCGTGTTAGGGTGTCAGCCCCTTTTAAGTGGTCTCTCCTCTGCAGTGTCCTTTGTCAAATGGACAGTCTGTCAAAGCAGTAGTGGCTCCAACACTGAGTGATCCGCATCACAGGTCAAGAAAGCAACCAGGGATCCCACCTGGCTGTCACCCTTGACTGAAATAAGACCCATAAATGTTCAAAGGACTATGCCTTCTTTTCTATTGAATTTCCTGGTATTGTTAGCCTTATCAGTCCCACCATCTCTCTGACAATGAGTCCAGGCCTTACTGACCAGTAACACTCCCTGGAATCAAAGATCCCCTCGATGTGCACAAATTATACTCTTCTCCTTTCAATTCAGTGTGTCCCTCCCCAGCCCTGACGAATGCTAGCAATAACCATCTCGTACATGGCGTTTGAAGTCTTCACCTCTTCAGCCTCTGCAGGCCCTGTGCTTCCAAAATGGATCCCTAAGGCCTCCATGTTATGTACCATGCACAGGCACACACATGCAGCCCAGCACACACACTCTAGTATTGCGCTCTTCCAACATGTACACACAAGTATCATGTGATATCCGGTGCTGCACACAACCCATGCAGGCCAAGGGTGAGTTAAGTACACTGCCACAGAAGGGGCCGTGACCAGCTGCTGAATAGGACGGTTGTATAATCTACGAGTTCCTGGGTCCAGGACGATTATACACATTTATCTGACGTTAATGGGAAGAATCCACCTACAGTGAGGTGCCCCACTTGACAACACACATATGGGGATGGGATACTGTCATTATTACTCCCCCACCCACCCTCTGGTGAGATGCTGACCCTGCTGCGCCTGCCTGCACAGTGTCCGGACATAGGAACACCGGCCTGGTGGTGGAGACATGCACGACTACTACATTCAGGGGGCAGCCCGGGCTCCACTGCCCTGCACCAGAATCATCACTTGCCACTGGGGAACCTCACAAATGTCCCTGGCAGTGTGCCCATTGCAGAGCAGACTGCAGAAGAAAATGGTGGCTGCAACGTTGAGATCGGCCAAATACTAAGTGGCAATCTTGGTCACCGCCAAGAACTTTGGACCCTACCTGTGAGGACCAGAAGCGGATGGGCCCCTGAAATCCTGTGCGACCAGTACTGCCCGATGATGCTGCTCAGAGGAACAGCAGGCAGTCCTTCACCTGTGCCACTGTGGTGATTCTGGGTGGCTGAAGCAGCGAGGGATAAGAAGCAGAGCAGCAGAGGGAAGGACGAAAGACCCATCAATGCTGGGAGGTGGAGTGAGGTGAGGGGGGCATGAATTCTGCGAGTGATGGCTGGGAATCCTACTTCAGGCTTGGTGTACGAGAGGAGAAGCCAATTGAAGCCGTGAGCTTGTTGCAGCCTAGTGGAGCTGAGAAGTGGTGGGTGCTACCAAACACCTGGGTAGACCTTGGAGAAGAGCATGATTGCACATCGTTCAACCTATGCATCCATGTTGGACATCCCTGCCATGTAAGCACAGAGATTAGGAGGGGCCATCTCCTATTGTCTACAGGACCCCTCCATAGCACAGACCAATATCCAGGTGCGACTAACCTGCTGAGGCCTTGCAGTTAGTCTGTGCTTCCCCTGTGAATGGAGACAGAGACTGGAAGTAATATACCCATCCTGTTATTGATTGAAAGAACAACGGAGGTAAGCTCCATTGCCTCTCCTAACGTATAATAATCCTCTGGTACTAGCTGGGGAAATGCTATGCACAAGGATCTACTTCCGTGCTTCCAGGGACTGCCTTCTGTTACTATGCCACATTGCAGTGGATGGAGTATCTGAATGTTTCCCCCTGCATGGAGGGACACATTTGGAGTTTGAAATTGTACAGGTTGGTCTTATGTGGTGGCACCTTTGGAGACCCATCCTGTAGCACCTCTTCTGCTGAACTGCCATACCCTTGACCCTATTGGGCATCTTCCCTCCCTGCTAAGGCACTGACCTGTGCCGAAACCCCTAACGGAACAAACTAGACTAGACGGCTGTACCAGCTAAAGATCTCTTAACACATTCTATTGCAATTAAGACCACTGATTCCCTATCGAAATAGGTCGTACCAGTGGTAAAGCCGCTGACACTCAGGACCATGCTGGATCCTGGTTAGCCCCCTCAGAAAGCTCCTCCATAATGGTGTTGGAAAATTGCATACCCCCCACGATTGTTGGTCCCCCACAAGATAAGTTAGATGTCATCCTGAAAGGAATACGCTAATCCAAAGTGGCCATAGAGCAATGCCTGAGAACAATCAACGCTGACCTCAGCCTCCTCAGACACAACCATAAAAAATTGGTGGACAGAGTTAAAAATAACAAGGCAACCCTTGCAGTCCTCAGACCCTGGCAAACAGAACACATAGCTGCGGTTGCACAATTCCACAAGTCAACATCTTTCAGGAGCATGCAGAGGATGCTGAGGTATGAGCACACCAGAACAATGTTAGGATCATTGGATTGCCAGAGGGATTGAGGGCCCCAATGCCACACAATATGTAGAAGGCTGGTTCCAAACTACAGTGGCACCAACCTCTTTCTCAGACCTGGAAAGAGCATATTGAGTCCCATCCAAGAAACCCCCTCTGGGGACACTGCTGCAACCAGTGTAGGCAAATATTCTGAAAATACAGAGATTGAGATATTCTACTCCATAGTGCACAAGCAATGGCGCCTATCCTGACGGACAGTCTCCGAATCTCGCTATTTTCAGACTGTTCAATCTCTCTTGAGCGCCAAACGGCCTCCTTCCATGCAGTGAAAAGACAGCTAAGTAGAGTTGCCCTCTCCTATGCCCTGATGTTCCCAGAATGACTTAAAGTGATCCACAAACCAAGGAGCAATTTAATTGATTCTCCATAGGTAGCGTGGGACTGGCTGGAGCAACATTTTCCGGAGATCTGAACATGCACAGTCTCTACTACCCAAGACACAGCACCCGTCCAGGGGAAGATGGCGAGGTATGGACTATCAGGCGAAGACGAGCGTGGCCCCACCGCTGCAATAGGTCCTGGAAATCCACAGAAAGGCTCTCATCTAGGTGACCTCTATCAGAGATTCCCGACTACCCTCCAGCGCCGGCTCCACATCGAGCGACATGTCACATTCTGACCTGGAGGGCAGCATGTTGCTGTTCCCTTCAATTACTCCACAAACAGCTAATGAACTACTGAGATGAAAGTATAAGTACTGTCATCATGGAAGTTGCCTGATTGCAGAGGGCAGGTGGAAGCTTCACCTCCTCAGGAGATTGTTAGCCTTGGTGCCTTGCTGAGATGATACCCACAGAGGGGACTTCAGGGATGCTCTATATGAAGAGAGATAAAAACGCAAGTACATGACTGCGTTCCTTACACTGATAACACTGGTAGTCAAACGCTATGTACTCTATACCCCGCTTATTGTTATATAATCAGCTCTATTTGGATACTGGGTCCTGGACCTGGGTAGGCAACAGCTCCTAAAGATCGAGCTCAGCCCACTCTCGAAATTTTAGCTGACTTCATACTCCGCACCCCACATGCAATTACACAAATTATGTTATTTGCATGTTTTTTTCACAGGTTTGGTTGAATGAATTCCCATGTCTGGGCCTTGTATTCGGGGATAATAATGGCTACGTTTGTGTGACATCGACCCAAATGATATGGTTATTATGCTACTATCTGTTTACACATTCATGATTTCTTATGCTTTGATGTGTTAAGTGCAAATGTCTTTCATCTTCACTATAACATCATAACATTATAACCTGGAATGTCCGGGGTGTGAGATCCATGCACAAACGACATAGGATACTTGCCCAACTGCAATGTCGACATTTACATATCATGCCTACAAGAAACTCACCTCACCACTCCTGAGGCCCTCAAATTGCACAAGAAATGGAGGGGTCAAATATTCCATTCTGCATATTCTGCCTTTGTGCAAGGGTTTGCGGTGTGGATTTGCTCTGGTGTCCCATTCACGGCTCAAGACACTAGGATTGATGTGCATGGACAATATACCCTCCTCAGGGGTACCCTAAATGGGATGCCTGTGGCACTGGGAAGCATATATGCCCTGAACACATAGCAGGATGCACTCCTAGCACACCTGTCCATGATCCTAGTGGACTGGACACAATATCCTTGGATCTTTTAACACTGTGCTTGACGTGGACCTTGACCACTCATACCCCCCTTCTCTGGGCAACAGCCTCGATCCGACAAGCCAAGGCCCTACAGCATTGGGTGCAGGGAAGGACACTGTCAGATGTCTGGTGTAAATGTAATGAAGGCATGCGCAAATATTCCTCTATTCCCCACATGCATCACATGTGCAACTTGATTGAATCCTATGCACCACCTCACTCCAAACCCACATTACACATGCAGCGTATCTGTGGAAAACCCAGATCATAATCCCTTAGAGGTGACACTATCATGGGGCCGTTTGCCGACCCCTGTACCCATATGGCACCTATAACCACAACTCTTGGAGGGATGGAGCATTTTGTGATACTCTGGCTAACACAATAGACATTTACTTTGAAGAAAATCCTAATTTGGCCTCCTCTCCGTTAGTGGTAGTGATATGGGGGACATCTATAGGCTTGGCTGAGGGCATTCGCCAGATGGTCCTCCGTGAACTTTCTCACGTCAAGATTTGTTTGAGTCCTCTGGAGAAAGCAGCAGCAGAAGACATTTCTCGTACCTCAGAGCTCCCCGCAGCCAGAATCAATTATGCAGAACTCCGCAAGCACCTTCACATCATAGACTACAGAGCTTATATGCAGAAATCGCATACAGAGGCAGATAAATCTAGTACTCTGCTGGCTCAGATGATTAAAGCAACCCCCTCACACCCTCCTATCCTTAATATTATCACCTCCCATATGACCCATGCCATCGCACAACTCAAAATAAATGCAATATTCTGCGAATTCAATATAGATTATACTTGGCTCCTCCCCCAGCTGGCTCCCTGGCAATCCACTCTTTCTTACAGGGGCTGACACTACCGCTGATACAAGTCGCTGATGCAGAAGACCTTGGGCCCTATTGACCACTGGTGAACTCCAAGACGCCATTAACCCCTTCGCTGCCAGGCCTTTTCCCCCTCTTGTGCCAGGCCTTTTTTTGCCTATTTGTGGCAGTTCGCGCTTAGGCCCTCATAACTTTTTGTCCACATAAGCTAACCAAGCCAAATTTGCGTCCTTTTTTTCCAACATCCTAGGGATTCTAGAGGTACCCAGACTTTGTGGGTTCCCTTGAAGGAGGCCAAGAAATTGGCCAAAATACAGTGAAAATTTCGTTTTTTTTTTAAAAAATTGAAAAAGTGGCTGCAGAAGAAGGCTTGTGGATTTCCCCCTGAAAATGGCATCAACAAAGGGTTTGTAGTGCTAAACTCAGCAGCTTCCTAGCTTTCAGGAACAGGCAGACTTGAATCAGAAAACCCAATTTTTCAACACAATTTTGGCATTTTACTGGGGCATTCCCCATTTTTGCAATTTTTTGTGCTTTCAGCCTCCTTCCAGTCAGTGACAGGAATGGGCATGAAACCAATGCTGGATCCCAGAAACCTAACCATTTCTGAAAAGTAGAGAAAATTCTGAATTCAGCAAGGGGTCATTTGTGTAGATCCTACAAGGGTTTCCTACAGAAAATAACAGCTGAAAGAGAAAAATATTGAAATTGAGGTGAAAAAAACATCAATTTTTCTCTACGTTTTACTCTGTAACTTTTCCCTGCAATGTCAGATTATGGAAAGCAATATACCGTTACGTCTGGTGGACTCCTCTGGTTGTGGGGATATATAGGGCTTGTAGGTTCATCAAGAACCCGAGGAACCCAGAGCCAATAAATGAGCTGCACCCTGCAGTGCGTTTTCATTCTATACCGGGTATACAGCAATTCATTTGCTGAAATATAAAGAGTAAAAAATTGCTATCAAGAAAACCTTTGCATTTCCAAAAAGGGCACAAGATAAGGTGCTGAGGAGCAGTGGTTATTTGCACATCTCTGAATTCCGGGGTGACCATACAAGCATGTGAATTATAGGGAATTTCTCAAATAGATGTCTTTTTTACACACTATCCTATATTTGGAAGGAAAAAATGTAGAGAAAGACAAGGGGCAATAGCACTTGTTTTGCTAATCTATGTTCCCCCAAGTCTACCGATAAAAATGATACCTCACTTGTGTGGGTAGGCCTAGCGCCGGCGACAGGAAACACCCCAAAGCGCAACGTGGACACATCCTAAATTTTGGAAAAAAAAAGGAGGTGTTTTTTGCGAAGTGCCTACCTGTAGATTTCGGCCTCTAGCTCAGCCGTCACCTAGGGAAACCTACCAAACCTGTGCATTTCTGAAAACTAGAGACCTAGGGGAATCCAAGGAGGGGTGACTTGCGGGGCTCGGACCAGGTTCTGTTACCCAGAATCCTTTGCAAACCTCAACATTTGGCTAAAAAAACACATGTTCCTCACATTTCTGTGGCAGAAAGTTCTGGAATCTGAGAGGAGCTACAAATTTCCTTCCACCCAGCGTTCCCCCAAGTCTCCCGATAAAAATGATACCTCACTTGCGTGGGTAGGCCTAGCGCCGGCGACAGGAAACACCCCAAAGCGCAACGTGGACACATCCTAAATTTTGGAAAAAAACAGAGGTGTTTTTTGCGAAGTGCCTACCTGTAGATTTTGGCCTCTAGCTCAGCCGGCACCTAGGGAAACCTACCACAACTGTGCATTTCTGAAAACTAGAGACCTAGGGGAATCCAAGGAGGGGTGACTTGCGGGGCTCGGACCAGGTTCTGTTACCCAGAATCCTTTGCAAACCTCAAAATTTGGCTAAAAAAACACATGTTCCTCACATTTCTGTGGCAGAAAGTTCTGGAATCTGATGGGAGCTACAAATTTCCTTCCACCCAGCGTTCCCCCAAGTCTCCCGATAAAAATGATACCTCACTTGCGTGGGTAGGCCTAGCGCCGGCGACAGGAAACACCCCAAAGCGCAACGTGGACACATCCTAAATTTTGGAAAAAAACAGAGGTGTTTTTTGCGAAGTGCCTACCTGTAGATTTTGGCCTCTAGCTCAGCCGGCACCTAGGGAAACCTACCAAACCTGTGCATTTCTAAAAACTAGAGACCTAGGGGAATCCAAGGAGGGGTGACTTGCGGGGCTCGGACCAGGTTCTGTTACCCAGAATCCTTTGCAAACCTCAAAATTTGGCTAAAAAAACACATGTTCCTCACATTTCTGTGGCAGAAAGTTCTGGAATCTGAGAGGAGCTACAAATTTCCTTCCACCCAGCGTTCCCCCAAGTCTCCCGATAAAAATGATACCTCACTTGCGTGGGTAGGCCTAGCGCCGGCGACAGGAAACACCCCAAAGCGCAACGCGGACACATCCAAAATTTTGGAAAAAAACAGAGGTGTTTTTTGCGAAGTGCCTACCTGTAAATTTTGGCCTCTAGCTCAGCCGGCACCTAGGGAAACCTACCAAACCTGTGCATTTCTGAAAACTAGAGACCTAGGGGAATCCAAGGAGGGGTGACTTGCGGGGCTCGGACCAGGTTCTGTTACCCAGAATCCTTTGCAAACCTCAAAATTTGGCTAAAAAAACACATGTTCCTCACATTTCTGTGGCAGAAAGTTCTGGAATCTGAGAGGAGCTACAAATTTCCTTCCACCCAGCGTTCCCCCAAGTCTCCCGATAAAAATGATACCTCACTTGCGTGGGTAGGCCTAGCGCCGGCGACAGGAGACACCCCAAAGCGCAACGTGGACACATCCTAAATTTTGGAAAAAAACAGAGGTGTTTTTTGCGAAGTGCCTACCTGTAGATTTTGGCCTCTAGCTCAGCCGGCACCTAGGGAAACCTACCAAACCTGTGCATTTCTGAAAACTAGAGACCTAGGGGAATCCAAGGAGGGGTGACTTGCGGGGCTCGGACCAGGTTCTGTTACCCAGAATCCTTTGCAAACCTCAAAATTTGGCTAAAAAAACACATGTTCCTCACATTTCTGTGGCAGAAAGTTCTGGAATCTGAGAGGAGCTACAAATTTCCTTCCACCCAGCGTTCCCCCAAGTCTCCCGATAAAAATGATACCTCACTTGCGTGGGTAGGCCTAGCGCCGGCGACAGGAGACACCCCAAAGCGCAACGTGGACACATCCTAAATTTTGGAAAAAAACAGAGGTGTTTTTTGCGAAGTGCCTACCTGTAGATTTTGGCCTCTAGCTCAGCCGGCACCTAGGGAAACCTACCAAACCTGTGCATTTCTGAAAACTAGAGACCTAGGGGAATCCAAGGAGGGGTGACTTGCGGGGCTCGGACCAGGTTCTGTTACCCAGAATCCTTTGCAAACCTCAAAATTTGGCTAAAAAAACACATGTTCCTCACATTTCTGTGGCAGAAAGTTCTGGAATCTGAGAGGAGCTACAAATTTCCTTCCACCCAGCGTTCCCCCAAGTCTCCCGATAAAAATGATACCTCACTTGCGTGGGTAGGCCTAGCGCCTGCAACAGGAAACACCCCAAAGCGCAACGTGGACACATCCAAAATTTTGGGAGAAAACAGTGCCTACCTGTGGAATTTGGCCTGTAGCTCACCCGGCGCCGAGGGAAACCTACCAAACATGTGCATTTCTGAACACTAGAGACCTAGGGGAATCCAAGGAGGGGTGACTTGCGGGGCTCGGACCAGGTTCTGTTACCCAGAATCCTTTGCAAACCTCAAAATTTGGCTAAAAAAACACATGTTCCTCACATTTCTGTGGCAGAAAGTTCTGGAATCTGATAGGAGCCACAAATTTCCTTCCACCCAGCGTTCCCCCAAGTCTCCCGATAAAAATGATACCTCACTTGTGTGGGTGGGCCAGGTGCCTGCAACAGAATAAGGCCCAAAACCTGAAGGGATAGAAGGGATAGCACAGCAAGTTTATAAGGGCATATTCTTTTATACATCTTTAGACGGACTCTGCTTTGGGGACCCACATAAGTGAGGTGTCATTTTACTTGGGAGACTGAGGGGAAAACTGGGGAGTAGGAATTTTGTGCTGGAGCGGTGATCCTACTAAGAAAAATCAGGAAAATATGCTTTTTTATGCAAATTTTGAGGTTTATAGAGGAGTCTGGGTAAGAAAATGTTGGGGGAGCCACACAAGCCACACCTCCCTAGACTCCTTGGGGTGCCTAGTTTAAAAAAGTTTCTGGGTTTTGTAGGTTTCCCTACATGACGGCCGCACCCAGGACCAAAAACATAGATGGGCCCTCCCCCCCAAACACAGGTATTTTTGGAATATATCACTTTGATGTGTGCACATACGTCCGTGATGTGCCAAACACTAAAATTGTGAAAAGAAACACACTTAGGTTATGTGAAGAAGACCCCTCACCCACCATCCAAGTTGGTGGCATGCTTCATCATCGGGGTCCCACCCGAGGCACCTAGCGTGTCTCAAGTGTGCTGCGACGCCTGATTACAGCGGAGCAGGTTTTGTCATTTGTACCACACATACTGGTTGGATTTGGCACGAGGGTGAGTGATGGTTCAGTAGATCAAATTTTATTAACAAGAGATTTCACAAAAGTGAAATGCACTGGTAATAACTGAAAGGCCAAAAAACTGAACCAATGACTCACAGCTCGTGAGCTGTAAAGCCACGACAAGGCACCAACCGCTTTACAGTCCATTCACACACCTTTCATACATGACATGCACTAGACCATTCACGCCTCCAGCCACGGGCCCAGCACATTACAAGACTGGCATCCACAGGCAGCGCCAGTCAAGGGCCCATCACTTTCATACGCCCACATGCCTGATACAGCAATCACACCAGCTGATGAGTGTGTGGACTGGCGTTTGGCCGGCACTGCCAGCCAAGCGCCACACCACCAGCCAAGCGCCACCCCACCCACACCACCAGCCAAGCGCCACCCCACACACACCGCCAGCCCAGCGCCACCCCACACACACCGCCAGCCAAGCGCCACCCCACACACACCGCCAGCCAAGCGCCACCCCACACACACCGCCAGCCAAGCGCCACCCCACACACACCGCCAGCCAAGCGCCACCACACCCACGCCGCCAGCCAAGCGCCACTCTACACATGCCATCCCCTTTTTTTTGTTTTTAAACAACAAAGAAACCACTAATCATAAATTAGTACAAAACTACAAACACAAAAGCTCTAACTGAATACATGACTAATGCCAACCGTGAAACCGAACATATAAAAATATAAAACACCAGTTTACGCTCACAGAATTTCCCAATAATTCTTCTGTGTGTGGTAGCTCCTGAAACAGCCACCCACACACAGCCCAGGCTTTGAAGGACAATCAGGGCAGTACATCCTAGTCTCCTTCCTGATACCTCTTCGAGCACAGACTCTACATCTCTTAGCAGGAAAGTTTTTTTTGGCTGTGGGAGGAATGTGCTCAGCAAAGTGACGATCTTTCAATCTAGCCACATCCTCCACCACTGCTTCTCTAGGAACTCTTGCCTGTTCCAGCACAACAAGGCTAGCTATGATAGACTCCTGAAATTTCACAAATGTCATCCTTGACTCTGGAGAACTATCCTTAAACACAACAAAAGCATTAAAAGTTGCCAAGTGGAACAAGTGAAGCGCTAATTTCTTATACCACACATAAGACTTACGAGCAGCAGTGTAAGGTTCTAACCTCTGATCTACTCTATCAACACCACCCATGTGCTTATTATAGTCTAAGATGCACACAGGTTTGCGCACTTCGGCAACCTGACCCCAAACAGCCACAGGTGAAGTACTCTCATCATGGATGGTGCTTAGCATGTATACATGCCTCTTGTCTACAAATTTCAGAGCTAGCAGCTCATCATTCCGCAAGGCACTGCACTGTCCCTTCTCAAGTTTTTTACAGACAAGCTCTTTTGGATAGCCTTTCCGATTAGAGCGGATTGTGCCACAAGCAACAGTGTCCACTCTGAACAACTCCTTGAACAACCGAACTCCAGTGTAGAAGTTATCTACATATAAATGGTGACCTTTGTTAAACAGTCGTCTACCAAGTTCCCACACAATTTTCTCACTAACTCCAAAAGTGGGAGGACAACCAGGGGGGTCAATATTGGAATCCCTACCAGTGTAGACCCGGAAATTATAAACATATCCTGTACTACTTTCTGACAGCATATACAATTTAATTCCATACCGTGCCCTCTTGCTAGGAATGTACTGCCTAAAAACCAAACGACCCTTGAACAGGACCAAAGACTCATCTACAGATATTTCTTTCCCTGGAACATAGATCTCTGAAAACCGATCTACCAAATGATCAAGGACAGGTCTAATCTTAAAAAGACGGTCAGAATCAGGATGATCTCGTGGCAAGGCTAAAGCATTATCTACAAAATGCAACATCCGAAGAAGAAGCTCATACCGGTTACGACTCATGATGGCAGGAAATATAGCAGTTGCCATCAAGGGACTAGTAGACCAATATGAAGACAGCGACGGCTTCCTTATCAGCCCCATCAAAAAAGTTAAACCCAAGAACTTTTTCAACTCTTCCAGATTTGTGGGAATCCACCGGCTAGCTCTAGAGTGTGGCCTAAGTCTGGCAGCGTTGTCCCTCAAAAACTGCTCTGCATACAAATTAGTCTGCTCAACAATCTCTTCCAAAAATATATCGTCCATAAACAACTCAAAAAAGTTGACGGGCAAAAAGTTTTCCGTATTAACTCGACACCCTGGAAAACCAGTAAACGCAGGCAACTGTGGCTGCTCCATGTTTGGTGCAACCCATGCGTCAGGTCTTCCAATGGGAAGCCTTTCAGCCGCTGGCTCCTGCACCATTGGCACATCACTGTCCTCCTCTAAAACAGGCCCTTCATCAGCACTGAGAGTGGCTTCATCATCAGATGATTCATCTCTGACAGAAAATTCACTTCCAGAATCCTGCACTTCCTCCTCTGCCTCAGATGCAGAGTCAGTCTCATATTCATGGTCAGAAGATGACTCAAAAAGCACACTAACAACCTGCTGAGTGGTCATCCTACGGCTGGCCATGATCCTTCCTACAAAAATTAACTGGACAAATACACCACCAACAACCAGCACTGTGTAAGATAAGTAACAAAGTATAGGTTTATCACTAAGAATTATAAACTCAAAAACTATACTGCTCACTTGCCTGAAAAAGCTTGACTCACCAGCAACTACTCTGCACAGCCACAGCAATCACCAACGATATCCCACTAAAAAGAGAAAAAAAAAAGCAAATTAGACATAAGACAACACAATAATCATTGTGCATAACTCTAAGGACAATTTCACACACAATCCTGCATTCAGTACACCACCTACAAACATGTCATTCATGCATTGCAACAATACTCACTTGGAGTAAATTTATTTACTTACCTAAAACATGCAACTACGCAAACCGCAGGACAACTACTGCCAAAACTGCAACAAGCCACAGCAAAGTCAGCAAAAGCTTTGAACTAAAACAAAAAGGAGAAAAACTGTTATTATCATAAAAGCAAATACTTCGCCAGTTGACAAACACTCCGCCACTAACCATTTTTTCATTTTCCCTTGTGTCTAGTCTTCTCTGCTTGGGGGAAGATGGGCCTAAAAAAAAATAGGCCAATCTACCCCCAAGGGGAGGGGGCAGAAATCGCCCAGATTACATTGCACCCTTTGGGGGGGGGCGACCCTTGCCCAAGGGGCCACACCCCCACACAAAGCACACACACACACATAGTATCCCTGGCGCTATGGGGATTCTGCCCCCCTTGGGGACAGAAAGGCCTAAAAAATAGGCATATCTGCCCCCAAGGGGGGCAGAACTGCCCAAAAATACATGTGGGCCCCTGGGGGCGACCCTTGCCCAAGGGGCCGCCCCCCAACACAAAAAATTAAAACCAACAATAAAATCCCTGGTGTCTAGTGGCTTTCTGCCCCCCTTGGGGGCAGATCGGCGTAAAAATAGGGCCAATCCGCCCCCAAGGGGGGCAGAAACGACGATAAATACATTGCGCCCCCGGGGGGAGCGACCCTTGCCCAAGGGGCCACCCCCCAACACAAAGCACCCATACAAACATATCTTTCTGGCGCTATTGGGATTCTGCCCCCCTTGGGGGCAGAAAGGCCTAAAACAAATAGGCCTCTCTGCCCCCAAGGGGGGCAGAACTGCCCAAAAATACATGTGGGCCCATGGGGGCGACCCTTGCCCAAGGGGCCACCCCCCAACACAAAAAATAAAAATCAACAATAAAATCCCTGGTGTCTAGTGGCTTTCTGCCCCCCTTGGGGGCAGATCGGCCTAAAAATAGGGCCAATCTGCCCCCAAGGGGGGCAGAAACGACAATAAATACATTGCGCCCCTGGGGGGAGCGACCCTTGCCCAAGGGGCCACCCCCCAACACAAAGCACACATACATACATACTATTTCTGGCGCTATTGGGATTCTGCCCCCCTTGGGGGCAGAAAGGCCTAAAAAAAATAGGCCTCTCTGCCCCCAAGGGGGGCAGAACTGCCCAAAAATACATGAGGGCCCCTGGGGGCGACCCTTGCCCAAGGGGCCGCCCCCCAACACAAAAAATACAAATCAACAATAAAATCCCTGGTGTCTAGTGGCTTTCTGCCCCCCTTGGGGGCAGATCGGCCTAAAAATAGGGCCAATCTGCCCCCAGGGGGGGCAGAAACGACGTAAAATACATTTGCCCCCAAAGGGGAGTGACCCTTGCCCAAGGGGCCGCCCCCCAACACAAAAAATACAAATCAACAATAAAATCCCTGGTGTCTAGTGGCTTTCTGCCCCCCTTTGGGGCAGATCGGCCTAAAAATAGGGCCAATCTGCCCCCAGGGGGGGCAGAAATGACGTAAAATACATGTGCCCCCAAAGGGGAGCGACCCTTGCCCAAGGGGTCGCTCCCCCACACTAATATAACACACACACACACACATACTGAAATCCCTGGTGTCTAGTGGGCATTCCTGCTGCCCGATCGCATCGCGATCGGGCAGCAGGAATGCTCAAAGAGACATTGAGGGAAAGGAAAAGCCTTTCCTTTCCCTCGATGCCACTCTCAGAGCACCCCCACCCCGCACGAAGGTGAAAAACTCACCTTCTCCCTTAGACGCGCTGGAAGCAAATGGCTTCCAGCGCGTCTTTCCCCCTTTCCATGAAATCAGCGCGCGATCGCGCGCTGACGTCATGGGGGGGGGTGGGCGTGAAAGGGGAAGGGATTCCCCTTTCAGCCCTGGCCTGGGGTGTTGGGGGGCGGCCCTCAGGGGGAAGCGCTAGGGCTTCCCCCGACTGCCAGTCCCAGGACGTAATGGTTACGTCCATGGTGCCACACGGGCGCTGCCATGGACGTAACCATTACGTCCCTAGCGGGGAAGGGGTTAAAGACCTTTCTCACAATAAAACTTGAGAACAGATGGCCTGTCTGAGGAAGTTTATGGTACCTTTGATCATCGCCCAGTCCCAGAATTGGAGCGATTGTACAAAACCTCCTTATAAGAAGGCATGCTGCCCTCTACTACTAGACAAGTCTTAGTGATGTCTATACTGAAACCCGGTAAAACCCCATCAGACATGTCCTCCTATAGGCCACTATTGCTACTTAATACCGAGTACAAGATCCAGAGTAAGGTTCTGGTACGTAGGCACCTCCCCTTGCTCCCTAAAATGTCACATGCGGACTAATGCGATTTGTTCCAAATCACATAACTCCTCCCTTAATATATACAGACTACACCACATCATGGATGCCGCTTGGGCCATGCGCCGGTTGCCTCTCTTTGGACCTTCATCAGGCTTTCAACACACTGGGATGAGACTATGGCCTTAATTACGAGTGTGGCGGTCTTTAGACCTACCACTACTCGTGATAGCGGTTTTACCGCCGCAGGTCCGGCAGTAAAGACCACCCTATTATGACTTTGGCGGTTTGGCCAAGCCCAAACTGCCACATTGCCACCAGTACCGCCAGGGCGGTCGGACCACCAGCCTGGCGTTGAACACCTCTGGCCCCTGCGGCAGTCGTAAGACTGGCGGTGGTATTACGAGTCAGCACACCATTGGGCTTTTTCGTGGTGGTCACACTGCCACAAAAACCCTGGTCGTAACGCACTCGGCAACAGGAATCCTCACTGCTGTCGCTGGCACACGCACCCCCACACGTCCACACACTTTCAACACCCCCCCATTCATCCACACACCAGCAGATCCGCACACCCACTCACCCATGCACTCGCTGACAAACACCCCCACTCGCTCACACCCAAACACGCACTCAGACACCCCCATTTGCTCAAAAACATGCCCTCTTACAGATACACCCACCCCTCTGCATACAAGCACACACACATGCGCACAGACACCCTCATCCCTACCCATCCACACACTTGCAGACCCCCCCCACACTTGCAGAGATGCAACCCCAACTGCACGCATACATACAGACACCCCCAGTCGCTTGCACACAGACACATACCCCCACTCATCAACACACTCCCTGACAAACACCCCGACTCGCTTGAACGCACCCATACAAACACCCCTACTTGCATGCATCCTAATTCACTCGCACCCCGACACACATCCCTCCCCTCCGCTTACATTCTGACACACATTCCCTCCACGCACTCATACATACACACACGCACTCATGCACACCTATACCGCTACCCTTACACACACACACTACACACATGTACATAACACCCAACCCCTATTCCCCCCTCTTTCTGATGGTCCACTTACCTGTCTTGGCGAGGTGGTCGTCCGGGAGGGGATGGGTCTTGGCGTTTTCCACCACCAGCACTGCACTGCCGTTCAGGAAACCGCAGAGGCATATTACATTTTGTAATATGGCGGGCGGAGTCCTGTTGGTGTGGCGGTGCTGGCAGTGGAAAATTCTTCTCTTCCCCCATTGGCCAGGCCGACGGTGTTGGATTTCCGCTAGTAAATGGGCAGAAATCTAACATAAATCGTAATATGGCAGTCTTCGGACCGACAACACTGGCAGTCTTCTGGCACCCGCGACTTTGGCGGTCTTGTGAAAAGACTGCCGAAGTCATAATGAGGGCTTATATGTTTGCTTCACTCAGACGCTTTGGGATCATTCCTATTTACATATGATGGCTGAAACGGGTATATACCTCTCCCACAGTGAGGGCAAGGACCAGCGAACACATCTCGGATCTCGACCCACTTCTCTGAGGAACTAAGCACGGTTAACCACTGTCCCCAGTACTATTCGTGATAGCATTGGAGCTTGTAGTGAAGCAGATTAGACACAAAGCGCAGGACTGGGGGATACCTATAGGACTTATGTCTCTTGCAATAACACTATTTGCTGATGACATTATATTGTCACCAGAGCTCTCTATATGAACTTGTCCGCAGTCTCTCAAACCTTTTCTGATTTTGTGGTACTCTCAGGGCTCCGCATTAACATTGACAAAAGCATATGCCTTGTCATTCGAGACTACAAGTATTTGACCGTCCTTACAAATAGCACCCACTACTTTCCAATACCTGGGGATTCAGATCTATAGAGAGCCGATAGACCTAGTAGAGGGGAATCTTCAAAATGCGATTACATCCCTTAGGTCACAAATTCATTTCTGGATTAAACTACCATTGCCAGTGGGGGGCTGGCTGGCACTCACCAAAATGGTCATGATGCTGCGCCTACTTTATAATTTTATGAATCTGCTAGTGGTGATTCCAACCCACTTTCTCAAATCATTAAATACTCTCCTGATAGATCTGGTGTGTGGTAATGGTAGATGGGTAGTCAGTCTAGCCAAACTGCAGCTGCCTTGTGATGGAGGAGGCATGGGCGCTCCAGATTTTAAATCATACTGTATTATTTAGTGTGTCAGTTGCAATGGCTCTCCTACTGGCTAGCTGGACACAACCTCCAAGAAATTGAGTACACCTAGACTATGTTGGACCAGGGCAGGCTACATGCCTAGGCTCCTCCATGCTCACTACTGCCTCCTTGTTGCTACGCGTCACTCTTGCATATTGGAAAATGGCCATGCAATACACTGCATTGACAACACTGCATGCACCGAACATACCCTTGCTGGGACTTCCCATGACCTAGAGTTCCTACAATGAGACGACTACACTCCTGGGAGTAGGGTGGGATCACGACAGTCGGGACACTATTTGGAGATAATATCCTTTTGAGTCAAACAGATTTCACTAACACCCAAGGCCTGTTGGCCTCTTTGTTTCTGACACACCTATTATTACAGGGTATTTCAAACCACGTTGGGCTCCTGATGGTGCCGGACCACCTACACATGAACTTGTACAGGTGTACATGCAATGCATACAAGGGACCACAGTAGTCATCTGATCAGACAGCCCCTACTGGGGACTCCGAGAACATTTATCGATCTCATTCACCCCCGCGAGTCAAGTGGGAGGAGGACTTGGAATGGGAGCTTCAAGATAAGGAATGGACCTTCCTTCTTGAATACCCCAACAGAACATCTTGAAATTCCCAATTTAAATGTATACAGTTCTCCATATTGCACTGAGCATACCTCACATCACACAGACTTAATTTGATGTTCCCTGCTGTGTCCTCCACATGTCCCTGATGTGGTGCCCCAGATGCTAATTTGACACATATGTTGTGGGACTGCCCAGCGTTCTCCTCAAATTGGGTCCATACCGCTCTGACAGAACTGACCGAGAGAGACGCTAGGCAATCACTTGACAATTGCATCCTGGGGCTGTTTCCATGACCCAAGGACAATAAAGTGATGGCTTGATTCACGGAGTTGGCGCTGTTAGTGGCTAAATGAATTCTGACTAGGCGGTGGAAATCCTCAACAGCGTCTTCTGTGTCTCAATGGATAGAGGAAGTTGAAAGATGGAGACTGGCAGACAATGTTGCTCTACACCCAGATTACTATAAAGGATTGAGAAAAAAAACAATAGCGATGGAGTGGGATGAATTACTGGAATCCTTTAAAGCCCAAGAGATTAATTACAACTGACCTACCATCTCAAGGAGAGCCTCAAGACACTATGGGGGTTATTCTAACTTTGGAGGAGTGTTAATCCGTCCCAAAAGTGACGGTAAAGTGACAGATATACCACCAGCCGTATTACGAGTTCCATAGGATATAATGGACTCGTAATACGGCTGGTGGTAAATCCGTCACTTTTCCGTCACTTTTGGGACGGATTAACACCTCCTCCAAAGTTAGAATAACCCCCTATATCCATTGCACTCCTGAAGCACTGCCCCTGCCACACTGCATAAAACATTCGCAGCTAATACTACTAATGCCTATACTCCAGGATACTCCTGGGCTTCATGGATAATACTGCATAATATTATGCCTAGTACTTTACATGATGTAGCAAGATGTATGTGCATGGGAAGATGTCTAGTTTAAGGAGGTGGGTGGAGTTGGTACTTTCAAACTCTGGTTTAGGCTGTACATATTTCAAGACGCTACTTAAGAGGACGTGCTACTTTCTCTTTTTTCCCAAAGTCATAGATATTGTTAGACTTTTCATCCTTGGTGTAGTCTCCCCTAACTTTTTGCCTCTGTTTCCCAGGTTGTTGATGAGTGCTGGACTCTTTTTTTGCGGTTTTTGTTACTCTGGGCACTTTAACACTGCTATCCAGTGCTAAAGTGCAAGTGCTCCTGTATAAAATGTGTATGTAATTGGCTTTCCATGATTGGTATATTTGATTTACTGGTATGTCCTTAGTACAGTGCACTAGAGGCGCCCAGGGCCTGTAAATCAAATGCTACTAGTGAGCCTGCAGCACTGGTTGTGGCACCCACATTAGTAGCCCTGTAAACATGGCTCAGACCTCCCACTGCAGTGTCTGTATGTGCAGTTTTAAACTGCCAGTTCGACTTGGCAAGTGTACCCCATTGCCAGGCCTAAACCTTCCCTTTTCTTACATGTATGACACCCCTAAGGTAAGCCCTAGGTAGCCTACTGGGCAGGGTGCAGTGTATATTTAAGGTAGGGCATATACTAATGTGTGTTATATGTCCTGGCAGTGAAATACTGCCAAGTTCAGTTTTCACTTTTGCCTATCTCTCTCATAGGTTAACATGGGGGCTGTCTTTAAATATGATTAAAACATAGATTCTCTTTGGGAGCAGATAGACATGTGGAGTTTGGGGTTTCTGAGCTCACAATTCAAAAATACATCTTTTAGTAAACTTGGTTTTAAGATTGTGTGTTTGAAACTGCCACTTTTAGAAAGTGGGCATTTTCTTGCTTAAACCATTCTGTTACTCTGCCTGTTTGTGGATTCCCTGTCTCTGTCAGTTGGACAGTTGGGCGGTTTGCACCTCTCTCTAGACAGTGACACAAAGGGAGCTGGGGTGTAGCCTGCATATCCTGATGAGCCATCTGTGCTAGAAGGGAGGGGAGGAGCGGTCACCTTCATCTAAAAGGGTTGTGCCTACCCTCACACAATGCAGTCTCAGACCCCGGGTGTGTTTCTGGGGCCTGGCCTGGGCAATGGAGGATTTCACAAACAAGAGAGACTTTCCTTTGAAGTAAGCCTACTTCAAAGGCCCAGATGGGTATAAGAAGGGCACCCCAAACCACAGACTTTAGATCACTTCTGGGCATCAAGAGGAACCTCTGTCTGGAGAAGAGCTGAAGAGCTGAGGATAAGTGCTGCCCTCCCTGAGACTGTGCTTTGTGGAGCTATCCTGCAGTTGCTGTTTCTACCTGTGCAAGAGGACACATACTGGACCTTGTGTGCCTTCCTGCTTGTGAATAAATCTCCAAGGGCTTGTCCTGAGCTTGCCTCCTGTTGTTGAAGTCTCAGGGCCATCAAAGACTTCTCCTGCCAGCACCTGAACTGTCTGCTGAGACTCCTGCCCTGCCAAGTGGTGCCCTATCCAGTTTCTGGGGCCTTGGAAGGTGAAGCTGGCAGACCAAGACTGAAAATCCACACACAGACCGCCGTGCGGGGAAAAAGTTGCTGCACCTTCCGAGACGGGGCTGAAAAACGACACACCACCGGCTTCGCGTCAGAAATCGCCGCTCCACCGGCATTGCAGCTGGAAAATCGATGCATGGAGCTGGAAGAACGACGTGCAACACCCACTAGCGGAGGCTGTTACCGTTGCAACTCACATTGCGCGGTTTTGCTGATACCGTGCGGCAGGATTTTCCATGCAAACCTTTCTGGGTGTGGAAAACCAACGCAACACCTGCCTGGACCCGAGTGCCTCCCAGATCGACTTATCGCTCCCCTGCGGGGAGAAAAAATGATGCACGCTGACCCAACAGGGGAAGGAAAAACGACGCGCGGTCTCGCTTGCGGGTGAGAAATTGACACACTGCCTACCTTTTTTGACGCACACTCACCCGTGCGTGTTATAACTTGACTCATATGGTGCATTTTTGTCATTTTGGTCTTGTTTTGCTTAGATAAATATTTCCTAATTTTCTAAACCTGTGTTGTGTCATTTTGTAGTGTTTTCATTGAGTTACTGTGTGTACTGGTACAAATACTTTACACCTAGCACTCTGAAGTTAAGCCTACTGCTCGTGCCAAGCTACCAAAGGGGTAAGCAGGGGTTAGCTGAGTGTGATTCTCTTTTACCCTGACTAGAGTGAGGGTCCTTGCTTGGACAGGGGGTAACCTGACTGTAGGAGGCTGGCGTGGCTTATAGTGGGTACCTTGTGGTACTTACACCTTGTGCCAGGTCCAGTTATCCCTTATTAGAAGATTAGTAGTGTTCTGGCAACTTAGGCTGATAGAGGTAGCTATAGCAGAGCGGCTTAGGCTGAACTAGGAGACATGCAAAGCTCCTACTATAACACTTATATCATATAGCACTATATCATAAGAAAACACAATACTCAGAGTTACTAAAAATAAAGGTACTTTATTTTAGTGAGAATAGGCCAAAAGTATCTCAGAGGATATACTCCCTTAGTAGGTAAGTAATATACACAAAATATACACACAAACCAAAATCAGGTAAGTAAAACACTTAGAAAAGTAGTGCAAACACTGTCGAACACAATAGAATGCACGAGAAAATAGGCCTATGGGCAACACAAACCATGTACTCCAAAAGTGGAATGCGAACCACGAATGGACCCCAGGCCTAGTGTAGTGTGTAGAGAGTCGCTGGGAGTGTAAGAAAAGGGTGTCCAAGATACCCAACCCCAAGACCCTGAAAAGTAGGAGTAAAGTTACCCTACTACCCCAGAAAGACAGTAAAGTCGAGATAGGGGATTCTGCAAAGACAACAACTGACTGCAAAGCACTGAAGACTGATTCCTAGACCTGGGGACCTGCAAAGGAAGGGGACCAAGTCCAAGAGTCACACAAGTGTCCGGCGGGAGCAGAAGCCCACTAAACCCCGGATGAAGGTGCAAAAGGGCTGCCTCCGGGTGGAAGAAGCCAAAGATTTGGCAACAACGGAAGGTGCCAGGAACTTCTCCTTTGGTCAGAAGATGTCCCACGGCGTGCTAAAGGATGCAGAGTTGTTTCCACGCAGAAGGACCGCAAACAAGCCTTGCTAGCTGCAAGAGTCGTGGTTGAGGATTTTGGGTGCTGCCAGGGCCAAGGGAGGACCAGGAGGTCGCCCCTTGGAGGAGGAGGCAGAGGGGGCGCTCAGTAAAAGAGAGAGCCACACAGAAGCAGGCAGCACCCGCAGA
Source organism: Pleurodeles waltl (assembly GCF_031143425.1). Classification (NCBI taxonomy): domain Eukaryota; kingdom Metazoa; phylum Chordata; class Amphibia; order Caudata; family Salamandridae; genus Pleurodeles; species Pleurodeles waltl. Next base: position 369,384,608 of record NC_090438.1, on the reverse strand, counting down.
AGCACCTGAACAGGTGTTCAGAAGATCTGAGCACGGCGGTCATCTCAGCACAACAAAAGGGAGCCCCACGAAGTCGGAGGTCAACTCGGAGTGCTGGGGACCTGGGCCTTGCTGTGCATGAAGGAAGTCTTGCAAAAGTGCACAGAAGCCCTAGCAGCTGCTGTTCACGCAGTACACAGGATTTCTGTCTGGCCTGGGGAGGCAAGGACTTACCTCCACCAAATTGGGACAGAAGGACCACTGGACTGTCTGGGTCACTTTGAGTGGCAAAAGAAATGCTGCAGCCCATAGGGATCTCCTGGAATCCCAACACCCTGGGTACCTAGGTACCATATACTAGGGTTTTATAAGGGTGTTCCAGTATGCCAATCAAAATTGGTCAAATTAGTCACTAGCCTGCAGTGACAATTTTAAAAGCAGAGAGAGCATAAACACTGAGGTTCTGGTTAGCAAAGCCTCAGTGATACAGTTAGGCACCACACAGGGAACACATATAGGCCACAACATTATGAGCACTGGGGTCCTGGCTAGCAGGATCCCAGTGACACATATCAAACACACTGACAACATAGGGTTTCCAGTATGAGCACTGGGGCCCTGGCTAGCAGGGTCCCAGTGAGACAGCAAAAACACCCTGACACATACTCACAAACAGACCAAAAGTGGGGGTAACAAGGCTAGAAAGAGGCTACCTTCCTACACTGACTGCCAACCAAAGACCCCATGTCTAACATTAAACAACCCTGTTTTGTGCCTGATCAGTTTATTACTCACCACTGGTCTACATCTGGGCTCCCAGAAGCAAGACACTAAGGCCCATATTTATAATTTTTTAGCGCCGCATTTGTGTCATTTTTTGACGCAAAAACAGCTCAAACCTGCAAAATACAATTGTATTTTGTAAATTTGCGCCGTTTTGCGTCAAAAAGCGGCGCAAATGCGGCGCTAAAAAAGTATAAATATGGGCCTAAAGCCTCCCCATGCCCTAGCTTTACGTATGGGGAAGGAATACATGGCTCTCTATCTTGTTCTCAGCCTCTGTCTGAAGTTGCTTCTGTGGACAAGGTAGACTTCTAGAGCTGAAGTTTAGGGCCAGATCACAAGGGCTTAGAACAAAAGATAAAATTGTTCAGAGAATGCTATTAACCTCATCGATACGTGCTAAAGAGGTTCTCTCAAGGCCCAGTGTAAACATCTTGTTTTGTACCATGTTATCCTCTTTTGACTCCAAGGTTAATCCCAAGGTTAATACAAAGGGTTGGACGGGTGAAGAAATAGATTTAGGGGCTCTGTTGTAAGAACTCTGTAATATCCCCAAGTCATGGCATCTAAGCACATGATTGTTACTAAGCGTGCAAAAAAACACATGAAAGATGTTTCAGTCATTGGTACATAAACAATACTTTATGATGCAAAACCAATTTTGGTACCTAAAGCCCTATGATAGTGGGCTTCATCTCCTGTGTAAGCTGAGCTTAGATAAGGCATACATTGAAGCGAGGGAACTAGACATGATCACAAGATGACTATGGTCATACTATGCTGTCTGCTTTGAGGAGATGTCTTGGTCCTTAGATAAGTTTGCCACAGACAGGATTCTGATTTTGATCAATGCAACCAGGACTTTAGCATTTGTGGAATGCCCAAGGGTATGTGTGCAGCCTTTGACTTCTCCAAGCACCCTTCACTTTGCAGTCCTAGTATTTAAAACATCTTGGCTGCTTTGGCATGAACGTTGTTCAGCATTATGGCTTGTGTGTTCCTCTTTGGCTTTTCCAGTCGGGATCTATTGTCCATCTGCACTCCTGGCGTCACAGCACACAATTAGAGGAATCACAGAGTTAACATTGGCAACAGGTAAAAGAGGCAGACCATAGGTACTTAGTAGAACATCATTTGAGGGTCACTTTGCTGCAGACATGCTGCCTACAGTATGGCGATTTCTTTGGGCATCTACTTGAAATCCACACCATTTTTTAAAAGCTATTTTTATTGATACAGTGCTCCTTAAACAATTGATCAGCAAAAAACTAAAAGTAATTGTGTCGAAAGCACAGCAGTGCAGGTAATAAATTACAACCATTGCAGATGTTGTATAATATAAACTGGTGCTTTTACGGCCTCTGTCATGGCTTACAGACCATTCCAAGGAGAGCACAGTAGGAGCATCTTCTCCTCCTTTCCCGATCAGTTCCCCCATCCCCCACCACCCTAAAAAGTACTCCAAGCATCCCACACCTTCACCCACGTTTTACAACATTCCCTACTCTCATAAATCTCCTGTTCTGCCCTTTGGTACCAATCTAGATCTGCTTCCCAGTCATCGTGCTACATTCTCATACCGTCACCCCTACTTATGGGACTGTATATCATGTCATTCTTGCCATGGTTGGTGATACAGTAAATTGATTTGATATATATGGCCCTCCTGTTGTACAGGGAGGAATGTCTGTAACTTTATTCTCCTTTATATCGAAAAAGCATTAAAGATTGTCAAAAAAAGTGCACTGCAGAGGAGCTTTACACAAGTGGGCTACTAAGCCCCACTCCTGTGAACACAAAAAACAGATATATTTGTGTCACTTAAATACAAGTAAGGGCTCCCCTCTTCGTCAAAACAGACTACATTACCATGAGACAGGCCTAAGTCATGGCGCACACACATGACCCGTGTTTGCCTGCGACCAAAAATTAGTACCAGGGATCAATATATCTCTGCAGCACTCAGGACAAGGGTGCACATTCGTCACCATACAGGAGACTTCTCTGTCTCAACAGACACCCCTCCTAACTTGGAGAGGATGTGTCAATCCTTGCAGTGATATTGACCATCTCACAAACTTGGGATTCTTCCCCTTTACTGCTTTTAAATACTTCAATGGTCTATGATCCTTTTACAGTACAAACCTACTACCAAGGAAGTGTGGGTGGAACTTACATAAGTCCCACACTATTGCGAAGCACTCCTTCCTAATGGCCGCCCATTCTTCTCCCTGGGTAGTAATCTCTTAATAAAAGGCCATAGACACTGTCTACTGTTGTCATTCAGGTCAGCTAACACCGCTCTAAATCCTTGGTCAGAAACATCCGTCGGTACAAAGAAAGGCTGAATGTAGTCCGGTGTTTTCAGTACAGGTCCATTGCATAGCGCCTTCTTCAGTTCCTCAAACTCCTTTTGACTCTCCTCAAGCCTGATCACTTTCCTGTGCCGCTTCTTGGAGGACAATGCAGTTAGTGGGAAAATATAATTCTATAGTTTGCCACAAATTCCTGTAATACCTGGTGAGTCCTAAAATGATCCTCACACCAGTCTGGGTATGGGAGACCTCCCACTCCATCACATGCCTGATCTTGGCATCCAATGAGCGAACCTTCCTGTTATCCACCTCATGCTCAATGTAAGCTACAGGGGCCACCCCATCTGACATTAAGTTGCCTTTTTGGTCAGTTTTGTCATCTGTATCCTATACAACATCTGTCCTAGTGATGTAAAGATCCTAAAGCCTGACTCTATATTGAGCAGGCCGAGACTCCCATTTTCTGCCTGGTCATTTGCATGTCTACCTTTGATGTAGATACTGTCAGTTCTTATTTTTCTCACACTAAGGGGGTGATTCAGACTATGGCGGACGGCGGAGGCCGTCCGCCATAGTACCGCCGCCAAATGACCGCACCGCGGTCAAAAGACCGCGGCGGCCATTCAGACATTTCCTCTGGGCCGGCGGGCGCTCTCCAAAAGAGCGCCCGCCGGCCCAGAGGAAATGCCCCTGCAACGAGGACGCCGGCTCAGAATTGAGCCGGCGTAGTTGCAGGGGTGCGACGGGTGCAGTTGCACCCGTCGCGTATTTCAGTGTCTGCAAGGCAGACACTGAAATACTTAGCGGGGCCCTCTTACGGGGGCCCCTGCCGTGCCCATGCCATTGGCATGGGCACGGCAGGGGCCCCCAGGGGCCCCGCGGCACCCCCTACCGCCATCCTGTTCATGGCGGGTTTCCCGCCATGAACAGGATGGCGGTAGGGGCTGTCAGAATCCTCATGGCGGCGGAGCGCGCTCCGCCGCCATGAAGGATTCCCCCGAGCAGCGGTAAGTCGGCGGGAGCCCGCCGACTTGCCGCTTCTGACCGCGGCTGAACCGCCGCGGTCAGAATGCTCGTGGGAGCACCGCCAGCCTGTTGGCGGTGCTCCCGTGGTCGGTGGCCCTGGCGGCCACCGGCCACCAGGGTCAGAATGACCCCCTAAGTCATGAAGACAATGACATTGATAAAAACACCTAATGTAGCATCAGTCTGGGACAAGCATGTTGTTATATATATTTCAAGGTCCGCTATCAGAAATAACATAAACAACACAGTCCGAATTGATTTATGTTTACCATATTTGTCTATACTAATGCATCTAAGACTAACATGATATGTCAGAAACTCCCCCGAAATTCCCCGTATCAGTAGGATCAATGACCAACAGTATAAAATGCTCATCAAGTAGCCATTGGGTCAGAGAGATCCTTCGCCCCAGATTATCGCACAAGATACTGCCAGAAGATCCTGTAAGAGACTGCTGTACTGTCGCAGCATCCCATTCTGCGCAGAGAGCTGAAACAGAGCCAAGTCAGAGAGGAGAGGAGCTTAACCCAGATGATGTTTGCTGATAACTACAGCTTATTGCTTTCAGGAGTATGCAATACAGTGCGGTTCTAAGAAACTCTAGAAGCAAGTTAAGCACCATGCTCTCATAGTATGGCACATGGAAGTAGGCTTTAGAGTGTTGAGTTGCTAGATGATATTTTCACTATGATAGAAATTAGGGGTGGAAAGAATGTTTCATTTTGACTGGGGAATTTGGTGACTCTGTGTTACTCTTTGCAACATGGAGTTCTGGCCAAATTCCACCAATCGTTTCATGCCAGAATTTTCCCCCCAAAAGGCTCCAGAAATGCGAGCAAGATTTGGCACCCTGTAGCACCATTTTCTTATGTTGGTCAGTCGCGGTTAGAGGGCAACTTCTCGAGTAGGTTTGCTGCCCCTCAAGTAAATTTTGTATTCGAGTGGCAGCAAAATCTACTCCAATGGCCGCGCACTCCTGCGCACTGCATGATCCATTTGTGCTGATTTTTTAGAAGTGCCCATGCTAAAGTTGCAGCACAACATGCATATTTTCTGCTCATTGGTAGAACTCCGTGGAATCTCTTAGACTTTTTATGTTACTCCATGTTTTCCACCGGCTCATAATACAAATGTTCAGATTATATTTGTTGGTATTAATATGCATAAATGCTGTTTTAAAAATATTCTGTGTGGTTATTTTACATGTGTTAAGCAACAAGGTGAGTCTTGAAATAAAACACTTTTAAGTATAAAGTGTCTTTCCCTTGTGTTCAGATTACCACTGTGTCCCTGACCTTTTGGAAAGGGACTGTTAGTAACTCAGAAAGCACAGACACCACATCAGCTATGTGCTGAGTCGAGGTTGTATGGGACTACAATAACCTGTTCTTTCACATTCGTGCGTTGGTGCACTTAACTAAGTTCAGGCATCCGTGTGTGTGAAAGCAAATATTATAGAAGCTAAGCGAGAGTCTTAGTTTCGCAACTTGGTGCCCCTCGTCGGCATTCGGACTATTTGGACCTTTGAGTAGTCTTTCAATATGCGCACACAAGAAAACCATCAGTATGGAGACGTCTGTAGAAATCATGATTACCACCTACAGAGAATACGAGAGCACCTATTGCTGTAGGTTTGTCAAGCTTGACTTAAAAGGTTATTGCCATCTTTGTGTTTTCTGTGTCTTTTGCATACAATTTGAATCTATTTGGTTAAAGTCCAATGGTATGTGTTATTTTGGGTTTCTACAATATTCAGAAGCTTATGACCTAGAGCCTGGTATATGCATAGTGGTAACTTCTGAAACCTCAGCAGGTGCATGTATAGGATACAGGCCCATATTTATACTTTTTTAGCGCCACATTTGCGCCACTTTTTGACTCAAAAAAGGTGCAAACTTACAAAATCCAATTGTATTTTGCAAGTTTCTGTTGCTTTTTCGTCAAAAAATTACACAAATGCAGTGCTAAAAAAGCATAAATATGGACCACAATGTGTAGTGGCAATTTCTGTCCAATTTGAGATTGGGGAAGGTGTTATGTGTCACATGATCTACAATATTAGATATAACTTAGAGTATATCTATTAAGATTGTCAATATTGTTTCCTTAGGGCCATATAATGGCCGCATGGATGTGATGCTAACGCATGAATAGACCTGTGTTACAGTTTAAGAAGACAAATGGATGTTACTACGTGCGCTGGAGACTGAATTACTATGCATACTGCTTAGCAGGTACAAACTTTACATGTGGAGCATATGGCGCTTTAACAAATATCATGCAATTGGGCATTTCTCCTATCCCTCATTATTTTAAAATGCTGTGCTTTACACCATACGGAGATGATAATACAGGGTGATTTTGGACCTTGAAGAACTCAGAGAAGGGCAAAACTCTGAAATAGATTCTAAGGATACGAGTTTGGTCAAATATAATATTTAACCACACTTGTTACGGAGCAGGTACATATGTTCGTTTACTTAAGATTTGAATATATACATTTTGTTGGTGACTGAGGATCCACGGTCGATGAGGAGAGCTGAGTCTGGTTTAATAAGTGATTATTATACTGAAAACAAGTACAGGAACATTCATTTTATGATGGATTACATGAAGGCCATGTTTACTTGTTGAAAAGATGTTGAAATATCAATTGGTGATTTACATGATATTTGTAATGATGGAGCTGAAAGTGAGTTTTAGTAATACACCCATACAGATCCTTGGTGAAGTTGATACTTGTTGAATGCAATTGACACTGGCATAAGAAATATGTCTTTTTTGGCTATATGATATTAATGGATAAGATGTATAATAGATGTGTTTTTAAGACCGTAGTGTTTGGAGAATTATAAATTCCAGATTTTAATGGGGGTATTTGTTTAAAAGTGTGTATATCATGTTTCGTAGCCCAGAAGAAGTCCTTGAGAAGGATGAAACGCGTTGCTATGGGGAAAGTGTTTTCAGCATAAAGGCATCTGTAAACGAATAGAGATGAATAAAGGATGTCCTTTGTAAAATAAGACTAAATTTGGACTGAGAATGTATTCACATGGCTGATTTTTTTTATTTTTATAAATTAAGTTTCTGTAATATGATAAGAGGGGTGCTATGACAAGTGTTTGGTATCTAAGGTGTAGTGGAAGATCGTGAGTTCCACCCACAGTGCACCTACACCAAAACCTTAGGTGACAGCACCTCACAACATTCAGAAATTCTCACCCTGGTACTTGCACTACAGAAGACTTATACGTCAGTTCCCACACTAATATTTTCCGATTGAACTTTCTGTGCACAGGGTCACAATGTAGATTTGAAACATTTGAATCCTTAATGGATTAAAAGGGGAAACCTATTCAGAATAAACATCACAGGGGAAAGGTAGCTGTCTTACAAGATAATCTTGCATTGGTCCATGTGACCCACACTTTGGTACATCAGCGTGATGAGTTTCACACCAAAAGGAACTGCAAGGCTGACTTAACTGCAAAGGCTGAAGTACAGACTGTAAAGGTAGCAGTCTTAACCAGATCTTAATTGAAGATCGAGTCAGATATACTAACAGTGATTCAGGCAGCCATGAAGAGTGAAATGCCTGCAGACAGCTTTCCATACAAATACTCTTACACCCTTGATTCAGATAACTCTCCAATGGTTATTATACCAGGAGTGGGAGACAGGATAATTCCTAGTATACTGTCCATATTTGATTTATTCAGGGAAGCACTTGAGGGGTTCTGGGATAAATGCAACTCTAGCAATGCTACAGCAACGCAACTGATGGTCCTTTTTTACATAAACAGGCCAGTGATTATCGTAGACAATGTGATATTTGTCAACAGATTAGGATTTCTATTACTAGTCTACCATATGCCATTTTGGGTTATATATTTGAACCATGTTGGCCTACTAAATTCTGTTAACAAGTATGAGTATATATTGGTGGCAATTGATTCATGTTCTTGAGCTCTATGGATGTGGTAACAGAAAAATGCAGGTGCTCGAGCAGTCGTAAATTATTTGCATTGCCCGGTGGCCATAAAACCATTTCATTCAAACAATGGTCATGTGTTCGCCTACAAGGCTATTAGCTATGTCTGCTCTAGGGTATTTTTTTCATATCTGTTTAATATTTTTTATATTCATGCAATAAAATGAAACATGCCATAGCGTCCAAAAGTGCGGCCTTCAGTACAGGATTACAGGCACCTCTTTCACTATGTTCTCATGTATATATGTTGTATACTGCATCCATTTCAGTGTGACTCGGGATTGTCAGCTTCCACATATCATATAACAACAGCCAAAGAACTTATTAACCAAACCAAAATTCGCCACCCCCATGCGATCAGATGTTGGTTCGTAGTCACAATGTACATTTGACTGGTAGTGGAGCCGTCACCCTGACGTTATGTTCTCTCAGGGGTTGAGTCTGCCTGTGGTGGTTGGTCCGGGTGTTCAAATGTCTCCATGAGCTCACTCCATGTCTCTCCAAAGGGGTACTTCCTGCAATACCTGATGTTCTCCAATTTCAAGGCCATGTGCTCACTTCTCTCCCATTGAATCACATCTCTCTTCCAATGCAGAATGGATGGGACCCTTTACATTTTCCAGTGCATTGCAGTGCCCTCTTGGTCAATGTAAGTGCCAGTGTCAAAGATCTGGTCCCTGCCCACTGTTTCATCACCAAGTGAGTGTGTCCCAGTAGACAAAGTTCAGCTGAACTGGGCACCGGCTGCCCTAGCACTTTGCCCAGGTTTTCCAACAACTTCCTCCAGGACCCTGCAACTACCTTACATTCCCATACCATATGCATAAAATCAGCTGCAGCCTGTTCACATCCTCTGTTCTATGGGGAGCCAGTGCAATTACTTAAGGGCACTAGAAGCAGAGGATCTGAGAGATCTGTTCAAGGACAGTCACAGCAGCCTGTTGAACTCTTTGGAGTCTCTTAATTAGAAACTCCGGTGCGCCAAGAAGGATGGAATTGCAAAAGTCAAGCCCGCTATGTATGACACTCCTGGTAACTAGCGACTTAGCTTGTATTGGTGATACTGGAAACAACTACGCAATAAGCCATAACAGGCAGCACCCACCTTATTCACATGCTTCTCCAGTGAGCGATAAGCATCAAAAGTTACCCCCAGATTATGTAGAGCCTCCGAGGAGCACATCTCGGTTTCCGTGGATAGAGGCCAAATATTCAGGATTAATGGAATTGGCCTCATGTTTGGGGCACAGCAGAGAAACTTTATTTTAACCCCGTTCAATTTCAGGGAGTTTGCATCCATCCATTTTACAATGTTTTTTTTTTTTAAACAGTTTATTAATATTTTTTCCAAAAACATACAGCTATGTCGTGTGGCAATAATTGAATAGGCATACAGGTGGGCATTGACAGTTCATATAGACAAAATAAACAGCTAGTCAATAAATTCAATAACAAGTTCCCCCCTCCAAACAACCTCCCCAGATTCAGAGCAATCTGCAATTTGCGCTTGTATTCGACTCTGACCCCCAAATATAAAAAAACGGACACCTCCCAGTGGAGTCCCTCGGCAGGTACTTGCTTGAGGGAGATTAAAGTCAGCCCCGCAAATGGAGACACCAGCAATTTAGCTTTATTCAATCATAGCCTGGAAATGTTGCCAAACTCTTTTAGGAGCTGCAACAGAGCCAGGACAGACTCCTGAGGGGAAGACAAATAAAACAGAGCATCGTCTGCGTATAAGGAGACAATATCCCCCAGGGTTGCAGCTCTCGCTGTGCTCAGATCACCAAGGGTTCTGTTGCTAGCGCAAATAGAAGCTTAGAGAGCGGGCATCTCTGTCGGGTACCCTGACCCAGTGACCACAATTCAGAAAGGTGTCTTACCATCCGAATCTGGGTGTGCAGCTCAGTATATAGTAGGCACATCCACCTGCAAAACTGAGGGCCAAATCCAATGGCACACAGAACCTCCAGGAGATAACTCCAGTCCAAGATATCAAAAGCTTTTTTCAAGTCAGTAGCTACCAGGGCCATCTCTTCCTGATGATAACAAACCTCATGCAATACATGAGCCAGTCTACGCAGATTCAAACTTGTACTGCTTCCTGGGATAAACCCACACTGGTCTTCATACACCCGGGAGGACATTTGTACTGCTAGGCTAATAGCAAGGGCCTTACAAAGGATTTTAGTGTCAGAATTGACAATCGTGAGGGGCCTATAGACGGATGGATCAACTGCATCTCCACCAGGTTTAAGAAGGATGCATATTTGCTCCTGTTTCATGGACTGCAGCAACCTGCCCACTTTGTGAGCTTCTAGAGGGACTTCCACGAGCCTCTGCGTCAGTGTCACAGAAAAGGATTGATAGTATTCAGGTGGAAAGCCATCCCCATCAGGAGCTTTTGAATGGGGAAGGGCCCGCAGGGCCGCTCAGATCTCCTCCAACATCAGTGGGGCATCTGAAATCTCAGCAACAATCAGGTCTAATCTCTGAAGAGCCGTAGCAGCCAAGAAAGGGGCATAACCATGCACTGTAACCCTGGGATCCGCAGCATAGACTCCCTTTAGATGTTTCTGCATGGTCTCGGCTATACCTGCCCTAGATGTGATCCTATCTCCATTAGGATTGATCAAACAATTAATGGGTGGTAGGGTTTGCTCTTTACACAGTATCCATGCTAACAGTCTGCCTGACTTGTCCCCTTCTCAATGAAGATTTTGATGATACAGGCATAATGTGTATTTGTCTAACCAATCCCCTAGTTCACCCATTTTTCTACAGCTCTGAACCTCCCACCCCTGTGTAACCAGAGTGGCTGAGGAAACGATCTGTATTACAACAAGTTCTGCCTCTTCAGTCTGTATGTCAGTGTGTAGCTGTCATTGTACACCGCATGTGAGGCCCACAAATGCACCCCGCATTACCGCCTTCAGTGCTTCCCACTCCGTGGACCTATTTGAGGCAGAGCTCCAGTTCCCATCCATATATTTTTCTCCAGGGCCTCACGACCAGTTGCATCCTCAAGAATATCAGACTGCATCCACCATGACCTCCCAAGTCAGGAGGTGTCCCCGCCAATCCAACCTGCAAACTACTGGAGAGTGGTCAGATAGGAATCGAGCTAAATGTGTGACCTCAAGGTTCACCAGCCAAGATGGTCCCCCCCACCAGTATTCTGTCCAATCTGCTGTAGGTTTTATACATGAGAGAGTGGCAGGTAGATCCGCTGCGTGGGGTGGGATAGTCTCCACGCATCTCCTAATCCTATATTTTGCATAACCTCAGAGAGGGCTTTAGTCATAGTAGGTTTTGTCCCAGCCCTGGGGGGTGTCCTATCAAAGCAGGGGTCTAGTACACAATTAAAATTGCCCAGCCAGAACAGGGGAGAGTCTAAAGCAGTAGATATAAAGCCCTGCATAGCATAGAAAATGTCAGGAGTGTTGGGTGCGTATGTCTTCAGCAGGCACACCTCCCTGCCATCAAGTGTGCCCTGTAAGAGGACATACCAGCCATTTATGTCAGTCTCCATATAGGTGAAGAAAAATGGGACCCCAAAAGCCACCCAAACCAGGGTACCACGGGCATAGGTTGAATAGGAGGAAGGGAATATTTGTCCCCTCCATTTCTTAGATAACCATAACACCGCATCATCTAGGTGCGTTTCTTGAAAACAGGCAATGTCTATTTTGTGCTGTTTGAGGAATGACAAGACTCTGTATCTCTTCACATAAGTGCTCAACCCTGAGCATTCCAGGTAAGTATCTGGTAGTCACTATGCATCATCTATGTGTTGTTTACTGACAGCTTCGCGCCCCCACCTTTTCCTCCCTGTGCCCACATCCTGCTGTAAAAGCAAGAGAAACTTAAACAGAACAGACCTAAACAATTGCATACGTACCAACCCCATGCTGTGATGTGAGACTGTTCCCTGGGATGCGGACTAACTACATCAGTGTCTTCTGTCAGCTGGTGTGGAGAGAAGAGACCCCCTCCAAGTCCTCCAGTAGGGGCAATGTCACAGCCAAATCTGCCTCGCCATCTCTGATATATAATATCACATCATCTGCGAAAAGAGAGATTGAGTGTACGCCATCTGCCAGTTCCATGCTCCTCAGGGCATGTCCAGTACGTACTATGGCAGCAAACGATTCCACCGCCAATAGGAAAAGCATGTACGATAACAGGCAGCCCTATTGTGTGCCCCTTCCTACTGCATAAGACTTAGAGCGTATTCTGCTGGTGCACCCCCAGGGGTTGGTTGTGTGTACAACAAGTGTCCTGGGAGTTTATCTGCAATACAGCAATCCATAGCAAGCAGAAAGTTTTGAATTAGTTGAGCGTGCTAACATCATGATTAAACAAGCCTTGATGGCAATGTTGCTAAGTTCAGGTCACAGTTGGAACCATCATCTGCATTAAAGTCAGAGAGCATTAAATAAGTTGCCCAGACACGTTTTGGGAGGACGCACTCCATATAAAGTACTCTCCTGAGTGCCTATGAATGTACCTGGACCAGATAATCCTGGGAAGGTGGCGGGTGACAAAACTTTGCCCTGGATCAAAGTTTGAGTATCTTACAGAGTATCTAAGAGGTAAGAGACAAGCTGTCTAATGTGAAGCATCTTAAAGTCGCCACCAGTGAAGGGAAGATTTTTGCAGCTGCTGATGGTTGAGTCCATAAAGTAAGGGATCTAATTTGAGAAAAGATCCACAACAAGTAAGCAGTTAAACCATCCTATAGACCACCTGTTCCAGTTCATTGAATAATGCCATCTATTATGAATGTAACAAATACTCAGAAAAAGAAGCTGCAGAAAGAGTTTGGCAAATAAAAAAACAAAATCTACAAACAGTTTTTAAAGTCTTCAACATTGGTATGCATACACTTTCCAAAAGAGTGTATTCTTTAAAAATATCATGTCTTCAGCATCATATCTTCCTAAAGGAGAGTTTGGTATTTTACAACATGGCCAGGCTCAGTTAAAAGCTATAACACAATTAATCTGGGCTTTGCAAACACTCCAATCAGGTTATGTGCTGTGGTAGCCTCTAAATGAAATATACATTTTTGAGTCTACAACTTAACATTGACACAAAAAACAATGGCTATGAATGAATCCACATATACATAACTGATTATTGAACAAATGAAAGAAACACAATTTTTACTTGGTAAAACTTCCCCCCTTATATAGCTGATACAAGGAGTCATTCCATGGCATCTTACAGTGTTTCATTTTCATTGTCTGAAGCGCACATATTTAAGCTGGTATGAACAAATTCACAATTCAGATCTCTTTTATTCAGGAATATGTCCTTTTCCTTACGTGTGTTTAAATGAAGATGATGTTGTGTTTATCGGTGCTTCGCGCTGCAGGAATTCTCCAGGTCATTCACTACTGTGCTTTTCAATTGTTTTGCATGAGATGTGTAATGATTTGGTTCCCTGGTTGAATTGTGTTCTATCTGTAACTCCATGTTCATGCACCACAAGCTGTTAAATAATAGTTCTTATTTAATGTTAACCAACATCAGTTGTTGCAGTTTGGAATCTGACTTGGGCCCCATGCACACTGTGTGACTGAAACCAAGTTGTACCTGGCTGATGAGAACATAACTAGGGCAAAACCTGTCCTGGGTTGCTTGTGTTTTGGTTCAGAGAGGACCTGGTTTGGCAGTTCGAGCTGGAAAACAATCTTTTTCCCAGGCCTTAACCTTGCTTTTTAAAATATATGTTACATCTACGGTAGGCCCTAAATAGCCCTAGAGCAGGGTGCATTGTAGTTTAAAAGTAGGATATGGGTTTTATTAAAGTTTTACATGTCTTCATAGTGAACAACCCCTAAATATTTTTTTTACTACTGCAAGGCTTATCTGTCCCATAGGATAACATTGAAGTTACCTTATTACACCTTATCAGCAGAATTTCCAAATGGGAAGACAGAAGACCACCCCCAGTGCACCCACTCGGTTTGATGGCTCTGGAATTACTATTTAAAAGCATAACTTATGGTGAAGTAGGATTTTAATCGAATTCTGAAAATGCCTCTTGAAAAGTTGACATTTTCTTGCCTTAGCCATTTGGTGCCTGCGGCCTGTCTCTGATCACTTGCTGGGGTGCGTGACAGGTGGACTTTGTATATTCTTCCTAGACAGCCAAGCACAATGGGAGCGTAGGTATGACTTGATGGGCCATCATGGGCAGGATGGGAGAGAGGAGCTGGACACAGCCACACTTACCTCTGAATGGGCTGTGTCCACACACAAAGGGCTCCATACCCCCTTATAGTGAGCCTGGAGCCAGGACAGGAATGTCAGGATATTTGTGCACTTCAACGCATGTCTTTGAAGTCTCCCAAAGGCACCAATAGTTTAAGAATGGGACCTCACCAGGGTTCGAAAAACCATAAAAATGTTACTAAACCTGCAGGTCGAGTGACTTAAATAATCTACTCAACCTAACTGCAATGTACTTGACCCATAAACGGGACTCAAATTATGTGATCCTAGGCAAATAATTTACAGAGTCGCCTTTTTCTTCATTCTCACATATCATTGCACCTTCAAATATGTGAGCTCTGCAGTGCAAAAACCTCTTTTGTTTGATTAAGTAGACTAACATTTGCTGCATGCATCACAAGAATATAGCCCACATACCCATTGTTAGAAATTGGGTTTTTGGTTGGCAGTCAGGTTGCCCTCTGTCCAAGCAAGAACCCTCACTCTAGTCAGGGTAAGTCACACACAATCCAAAATCAGCCTGTGCTCACCCTCCGGTAGCTTGGCACGAGCAGTCCGGCTTAACTTAGAAGGCAATGTGTAAAGTATTTGTGCAATAAATCATACAACACCATAGCATAACACCACAAAAATACACCACACAGTATTTAGAAAAATATATAATATTTATCTGGGTATCTTCAGGTCAAAATGATCAAAGTTGCAATACGAATTTGTAAAGATATCACTGAAAAGTGATAGGAAGTGTCTTAAGTCTTTAGAATATAAACAAAGTCTCTTTCAAGCACAAGTACCTGGTTGGGAGTGGAAAAATCTCCTCAGAGGGCCACAAGAGAAGAGGTGCGTGGAAAAAGGGTGTGTGCATCGATTTCTCCCCAGCACACACGGACTTGCGTCGTTATTTTCCACGCGGGGAAGTCGGCGTCGTTTTCCGGCGCGTGGACAGTCTCTTTCTGTGGATCGCGGGGATTACCAGATGTCCCAGGTCTGTGCGTGGATTTTCCTGCTTGTTCTCCGGCTGCGCGTTGGTCTGTGGGGCTGCGCGTCGAAATTACGATCTCACGGCAGGCGTCGCGTCGATTTCTCCTCTAGACTTCGATCTGCAGGGCTGCGCGTTGAAATTACGATCTCACGGCAGGCGTGGCGTCGATTTCTCCTCTAGAGGTCGGGCGGCGTTGTCCTTGCGAGGCCGTGCGTCGGATCTTCGATCGTCCCCAGAGCGTCGCGTTGATCAGCGTCGGAGTGCGGCGTTTTTCTCGCCGCGAAACAAGCAGTGCGTCGAAATTTTCGGCGCATGGAGCGTCCAAGTAAAAGAGAGAAGTCTTTTTGGCCCTGAGACTTCAAGGAACAGGAGGCAAGCTCTATCCAAGCCCTTGGAGAGCACTTTCACAGCCAGACAAGAGTTCAGCAAGGCAGCAGGGCAACAGCAAGGCAGCAGTCCTTTGTAGAAAGCAGACAGGTGAGTCCTTTGAGCAGCCAGGCAGTTCTTCTTGGCAGGATGTAGTTTCTGGTTCAGGTTTCTTCTCCAGCAAGTGTCTGATGAGGTAGGGCAGAGGCCCTGTTTTATACTAAGTTGTGCCTTTGAAGTGGGGGTGACTTCAAAGAGTCTCTAAGAAATGCACCAAGCCCCCTTTCAGTTCAATCCTGTCTGCCAGAGTCCCAGTAGGGGGTGTGGCAGTCCTTTGTGTGAGGGCAGGCCCTCCACCCGCCCAGCCCAGGAAGACCCATTCAAAATGCAGATGTATGCAAGTGAGGCTGAGTACCCTGTGTTTGGGGTGTGTCTGAGTGAATGCACAAGGAGCTGTCAACTAAATCTAGCCAGACGTGGATTGAAGGGCACAACAAGATTTTAGTGCAAAGAAATGCTCACTTTCTAAAAGTGGCATTTCTAGAATAGTAATATTAAATCCGACTTCACCAGTCAGCAGGATTTTGTATTACCATTCTGGCCATACTAAATATGACCTTCCTGCTCCTTTCAGATCAGCAGCTGCCACTTCAACAGTGTATGAGGGCAGCCCCAATGTTAGCCTATGAAAGGAGCAGGCCTCACAGTAGTATAAAAACGAATTTAGGAGTTTTACACTACCAGGACATATAACTACACAGGTACATGTCCTGCCTTTTACCTACACAGCACCCTGCTCTAGGGGTTACCTAGGGCACACATTAGGGATGACTTATATGTAGTAAAAGGGGAGTTCTAGGCTTGGCAAGTACTTTTAAATGCCAAGTCGAAGTGGCAGTGAAACTGCACACACAGGCCTTGCAATGGCAGGCCTGAGACAGGGTTAAGGGGCTACTGAGGTGGGTGGCACAACCAGTGCTGCAGGCCCACTAGTAGCATTTCATCTACCTGCCCTAGGCACATGTAGTGCACTCTGCCAGGGACTTACAAGTAAATTAAATAGTCAATCATGGATAAACCAATCAGTAGTACAATTTACACAGAGAGCATATGCACTTTAGCACTGGTTAGCAGTGGTAAAGTGCTCAGAGGTCAAAAGCCAACAACAACAGGTCAGAAAAAATAGGAGGAAGGAGGCAAAAAGTTTGGGGATGTCCCTGTCAAAAAGCCAGGTCCAACACCCATGATATCTAGCGCACATAACCTATGACTTCTTTTAGTTTACTAACAACATTGCCATCAGGGCAGGAGTGTTTCTCAGTTTGTTTAAACCCTCAATTTTAATAAATATATTACTAAACCATAATATGGTAACATATTGTCATCTGCACACAGTAACTTTCCAAGAAATGTCTAAAAACCTCTCCACAAACTTGCAGCTTTACTGATAAAACTATATAATGTAGTAATCTTTGAAAATTGGGTTTTAGAAAACATATCCTTTGCACATCAACACAAAACGTATTCGGATTTGTTTTCATCCTATTAAATAATTTTTTTCATCACACAGAAATATAAAAAAGGGCTTTAACAACTACTGAAATATATCTTGAAAAGTTTGCACAGTTGACTTAGACCCTCATTCTGACCCTGGCGGTCGGTGATAAAGCGGCGTCCAACCCGCCAACAGGCCGGCGGTCAAAAATATGTAATTCTGACCCTGGCGGGAACCACCAACACAGCCCGCTGCATTAACACTCCGACCGCCACGGCGGACAAACAAACAGCGCGGCGGTCACCGCCAACAGCCAGGCGCAGACAATGTCCCGCCCACACTATCACGACCCACCAATCCGCCACCTTTTCCGGGGCGGGAGCACCGCCGATAAAAACACGGCGGAAACAGACTACGAACGGGAAAACGCTCACCTCTACGCACTCCACGCGAGATTCCGGCAGTATGGAACCCGAGTTACAGGTCATCCCCGCACTCCTATTCCTACTCCTGTACCAGGAGCACGCCCGGCGGCGCGGAAGACATCGGTGAGTACTGCACCTACGACACAGGGGAGGGAAAAGACTACCGGCACACACCCACCCACCCATACCCACTACAACACACACATCAATGCATTCCCACAGATCACTGTCACAACCCACAAACCCCCCCCTCCGAAATAATGCAAAGACCAAAAGAAGAGATCTTAAACGGGCAGATATATTGAAAAATGGACAGCAGTAATCCAAATAAATAAATAAACTATGTACAAAATATATACATCTACTATATGTAGTCCAACCACTGTCCGTGGACCACAGGGGTCCTGAGCAAAGGGGCAAGGCCCAGTCCCACGACAAGAACTCCACGGAGAGAACACTGCAGGGGCATCAGAAAGAAAAAAGGACAGGCACCTCAGGGGGAA
Organism: Pleurodeles waltl; assembly: GCF_031143425.1. Lineage (NCBI taxonomy): Eukaryota > Metazoa > Chordata > Amphibia > Caudata > Salamandridae > Pleurodeles > Pleurodeles waltl. Next base: position 369,366,500 of record NC_090438.1, on the reverse strand, counting down.
GGGAAGGGGGGGCACCTCAGCCACTTGAGTACACGACGCCAGATCCACGAGGGAACTCCATGACCACTGGCCCATCCTGGGGAGTGCAAAGCCACAGTCCATACAGTCCATACAGTGGGTGGCCTGCCCACTGGGCCATCCTGGGGAGTGCAAAGCCACAGTCCATACAGTCCATACAGTGGGTGGCCTGCCCACTGGGCCATCCTGGGGAGTGCAAAGCCACAGTCCAAACAGTCCATAACAGACTCCACTGCCACTGGAGGAGGCATGTTGGCCAGAGGACATCCTGCAGCCCTGCCCGAGACAGATCCTGCCCTGCCACGTCTGCCAAAGGGCCAGCGGTTCTTGGCTTGAAGGGCCCAGTTCAGCGGTTCTTGCCTTGAAGGGCCCAGTTCAGCGGTTCTTGCCTTGAAGGACCCAGTTCAGCGGTTCTTGAGACGGCGGTCCCCAGCGGAGCGGTGCTGGAGACGGCGGGGCCCAGTTCAGCGGTTCTTGCCTTGAAGGGCCCAGTTCAGCGGTTCTTGCCTTGAAGGGCCCAGTTCAGCGGTACTTGAGACGGCGGTCCCCAGCGGAGCGGTGCTGGAGACGGCGGGGCCCAGTTCAGCGGTTCTTGCCTTGAAGGGCCCAGTTCAGCGGTTCTTGCCTTGAAGGGCCCAGTTCAGCGGTACTTGAGACGGCGGTCCCCAGCGGAGCGGTGCTGGAGACGGCGGGGCCCAGTTCAGCGGTTCTTGCCTTGAAGGGCCCAGTTCAGCGGTTCTTGCCTTGAAGGGCCCAGTTCAGCGGTACTTGAGACGGCGGTCCCCAGCGGAGCGGTGCTGGAGACGGCACGGCCCAGTTCAGCGGTTCTTGCCTTGAAGGGCCCAGTTCAGCGGTTCTTGCCTTGAAGGGCCCAGTTCAGCGGTTCTTGCCTTGAAGGGCCCAGTTCAGCGGTTCTTGAGACGGCGGTCCCCAGCGGAGCGGTGCTGGAGACGGCGGGGCCCAGTTCAGCGGTTCTTGCCTTGAAGGGCCCAGTTCAGCGGTTCTTGCCTTGAAGGGCCCAGTTCAGCGGTACTTGAGACGGCGGTCCCCAGCGGAGCGGTGCTGGAGACGGCGGGGCCCAGTTCAGCGGTTCTTGCCTTGAAGGGCCCAGTTCAGCGGTTCTTGCCTTGAAGGGCCCAGTTCAGCGGTACTTGAGACGGCGGTCCCCAGCGGAGCGGTGCTGGAGACGGCGGGGCCCAGTTCAGCGGTTCTTGCCTTGAAGGGCCCAGTTCAGCGGTTCTTGCCTTGAAGGGCCCAGTTCAGCGGTTCTTGCCTTGAAGGGCCCAGTTCAGCGGTTCTTGCCTTGAAGGGCCCAGTTCAGCGGTTCTTGAGACGGCGGTCCCCAGCGGAGCGGTGCTGGAGACGGCGGGCCCAGTTCAGCGGTTCTTGCCTTGAAGGGCCCAGTTCAGCGGTTCTTGCCTTGAAGGGCCCAGTTCAGCGGTTCTTGAGACGGCGGTCCCCAGCGGAGCGGTGCTGGAGACGGCGGCCATTCTATGGCCAACTGCTCATTGCCTGGTGGTGCCCTCCTGGGCAGCGGGGATGGTGCTCCTTCAATGCCCACCTGGGCTGTGGGTGGTGGGGCCCTCCTGGCCAGCTGGGCTGGGTCCTCCCTGGGCAGCGGCTATGGGGGTGGTGGGCTCTCCCTGGGCAGCTGTGACGGTTCCTCCCTGGGCAGCGGCTATGGGGGTTGCGGGCTCCTCCTGGGCAGCTGTGACGGGTCCTCCATGGGCAGCAGGCCTGCTGCCTGACTTCTCCGCCTTGCTGCCCTTGCCCTCCTTAGTCGGGAGTCTGTGGCCCTTTCCTCCCTTTGGAGCTGTGGCTGTTGACGGTGGCTGGCTAGTGTCCTGGGGGGATATAGAACCCGGGCTCCTGCGGCGGCCCTTCCGCCTTCTGCTCCTCTTCCCAGGGGGTGGGCTGGCTGTCCCCTTGCTGCTGGGCGAAGATCCAGACCTGCGGGCTGGTGGGCTCCAATACCCCTGCACCCTTGTCAAGGGGGCTGCAGGGCTGGTGGTGGCTGAGGTGCTCTTCTTACCCCGGCGAGAAGGAGGGGGGGGCTCAGGGTCAGGAAAGAAGGTAGCAGTAGAGAGATAGATTTTCTTGGGACAATGGATAGTGGTAGGTACAGTGGGTATGGGAGTGGAGGGAGAGGATGTGGTTGTAGGCGAAACAAGTTTGCTGTCTTTGGGTGCAGGTGCAGGAGCGGGATGGCTGTTGGGTGGGTGGGTGGCTGCGTTTGTGTGGTGTGGAAGAGGGGGTGACAGACACAGTGGGAGAGGACACAGGGGACGTGTAAATGGCAGTGGGGGTGGTGACTGCACGTGTGCGGACTGTACTGGAGGGTGTGCTGGTGATGGAAACACTGGCTGATGGTGAGGTGAATGAAGGTGTGAGTGTAGACGTCACAGGGAGGGAGGAGGGAGACGAGGAGGTGGGGGTCACAGAGGTGGTAGTGACTGTTGGCATGTCTGCATCGGAATGTTGCTTGTGTGAATGTCTGCGTGATCTGTGTTGCTTATGTTTGGATGAGCTGCTCTTGGGTGTTGAGGTGTGTGCAGGCTGGTCTGATGGTGTGGGTGGGACAGGCAGAGGAACAGGAGACTGGGAGGAGGGAGTCAGTAGAGGGAGGCAGGAGACAGGGACAATGGCTGCCGTCAGTGCTGAGGCCAGAGCCTGGAACGATCGCTGATGGGCAGCCTGACCCGAATGAATGCCCTCCAGGTACGCATTGCTGCGATGAACCTCCCTCTCCACCCCCTGGATGGCATTCAAAAGGGTAGTCTGCCCAACAATGAGCGTTCGGAGGAGGTCAATGACCTCCTCACTGAGGGCAGCGGGGGTAACAGGGGCAGGGCCTGAGGTGCCTGGGGCGAAGGAGATGCCCGGCTTCCTGGCAGAGCGGGCACGGGGCGAACGCTGAGGGGCTGCTGGGAGGGCGGAGATGGTGCGCTGGGTGGCGGCTGTACCTGTAATGGCGGGGGGCACGGATGGTGCCACCCCCGCAAGGGAGCTCCCTTCCGAGGACGTGTCCGTGTCGCTGCAGGGTCCAGTCGTCCCCGTTGTGGAGCTCCCCTCGCCCTCCGTCTCACTGGTCCAGTCAGACTCTGTGGCATGGCCCTCCTGGGCCATGTGAGATGCAGCTCCCTCCTGCCCCGATGCCACTTCTCCTCCGCCTGATGATGCTGATGCACACAAGCACAGAAAGACAAACAAAAAGGGGGGGGAGAGAGAAATAAAGAGATTTTGAGTACATGGATCACCGGTACAGTTAGCGGACATGACAGACACAGATGCCCCCTGCACTAAGTTGCGCACTTGGGGTCCGCTACGCATTCCGTGGAACATGCCCTACATGCCTAGAGTTGACAACTGCACCCATGGATGACACGGCCCAGGGATGGCTGTACTGGCACACTACTGAGGGTGGTGGCTGGGGACACAGGGGCTTACGGGGGTGCCCAGCCTACAGATATCGCCCTGGCCTAGGGGGACCCACAGCCCTCCTCCCCCACCCAGACACCTCCACTGCGCGACAACAGAGTAGATTATGCTTGTACTCACCCCCTTGTGTCTGCTGTGCTGCCCTCACGCGCCCATCCAAATCAGGGTAGGCCACCGCCAGGATCCGGAACATCAGGGGGGTCAGTTGACGGCAGGCACCCCACCTACGTTGGGAGGCCATCCCCAGCAGAGACTCGGCGGTCTTCTTGGTCCCGCGGCGGATGTCCTCCCACCTCTTGCGGCAGTGGGTGCCCCGTCGATGGTGGACCCCCAGGGTCCGGACTTCCTTGGCGATGGCACGCCAAATCCCGATCTTCTCATGGGCGTGGACCTATGTGACACGTACAGGGAGGGAGAAATACCACGTTCAAGTTTGTCTGCATTTTCGTTGCCAGTGGCCCAACGCCCCCCATCCCCGCCAGGCCCCCCGCCATGCCCCCCGCCAGGCCCAACATGCCCCCCATCCCCGCCATGCCCCCCGCCAGGCCCAACATGCCCCCCATCCCGCCAGGCCCCCCGCCATGCCCCCCGCCAGGCCCAACATGCCCCCCCATCCCCGCCAGGCCCCCCGCCATGCCCCCGCCAGGCCCAACATGCCCCCCATCCCCGCCATGCCCCCCGCCAGGCCCCCCGCCATGCCCCCCGCCAGGCCCAACATGCCCCCCATCCCCGCCAGGCCCCACACCATGCCCCCCGCCAGGCCAAACATGCCCCCCATCCCCGCCATGCCCCCCGCCAGGCCCCCCGCCATGCCCCCGCCAGGCCCAACATGCCCCCCATCCCCGCCAGGCCCCCCGCCATGCCCCCCGCCAGGCCCAACATGCCCCCCATCCCCGCCATGCCCCCCGCCAGGCCCAACATGCCCCCCATCCCTGCCAGGCCCCCCGCCAAGCCCCCGCCAGGCCCAACATGCCCCCCATCCCCGCCAGGCCCCCCGCCAGGCCCCCAAGCCAGCCAGTGGCCCCAAATCCATATTGAATTAAACTCACTTGTTGGTCTGGAGGACCGTAGAGTAGCGCATACTGGGGGAGGACCCCATCCACAAGTTTCTCCAACTCTTCTCCAGTGAAGGCAGGGGCCCTTTCCCCAGGCGCAGCAGCCATTGTCCCTTCCAGACCGAGGTCACAGCAACACTTGCAGTATAGGTCCTCTCCTGTGAAAGTTCAAGTCGCGAGTGAATAAGTAGATAGAAAATGGCGGTCACGCCCGCGGCGGTGCGTACCGCGGCGGTGCGTACCGCCACCGCCGGCGCCCTTCGCCATTGGCTCCTGAAACCCATAGGCTTCAATGTTAACCAATGCGGCTTCGCGCCGCGGTCTTCGACCGCCGACCGCCGCGGTGTGCCACGCCAGCGCATTGACCTCACATCCCATTGTCACACTTCACAGGTCAGGCAGCCGCCATTTCGAGGGTCCACATGGCTCAATTTCAACTGTGTCACACAGGCCTAGGCCTTGCATAGCCACTCAGACACGCCATTCACTGCATAGAGAATCGTTTACTGTGCAAGCTGTGAGTACGTACCTGTGGGTTGCTTGACTGTGTGCTCCATGTTGTCCTTCCTAGGCACCGTCCGCTGGGTTTGGCGAGGAGACGGATGAATCCTCCCGTGTACAGGCCGCTGGTGGACCTGTCGACAATGGAAGCACGCCACATTATCCTGACCTACCGGCTTGACCGTGCCACTATACATGAACTGTGTGCCCAGCTGGAGCCTGACCTGATGTCCCCCATCCGCCAACCAACAGGGATTCCCCCTCTGGTGCAGGTCCTGTCAGTACTCCATTTCTTGGCAAGTGGGTCATTTCAGACAACAGTGGGAATTGCTTCTGGGATGTCTCAGCCCATGTTTTCGAAGGTGTTATCCAGAGTGTTGTCTGCCCTGATGAAATACATGAGGAGCTACATCCTTTTCCCTGAGGTGGGCGAATTGGCTACAGTGAAGGGTGATTTCTATGCCCTTGGACATATTCCCAACGTCATTGGTGCCATTGATGGGACCCATGTGGCTTTGGTTCCCCCAAGAGACAGGGAACAGGTGTACAGGAACCGAAAAAGTTACCATTCCATGAACATCCAGGTGGTGTGTTTGGCTGACCAGTACATCTCGCATGTAAATGCCAAATTCCCTGGGTCAGTGCATGACGCCTACATCCTAAGGAATAGCAGCATCCCTTACGTGATGGAACAGCTAGAGAGACACCGTGTATGGCTATTGGGGGACTCTGGGTACCCCAACCTGTCGTGGCTACTGACCCCAGTAAGGAATCCCCGGACCAGGGCAGAGGAACGGTACAATGAGGCCCATGGGCGTACTAGGAGGGTGATCGAACGCACCTTCGGCCTCCTAAAGGCCAGGTTTCGGTGCCTGCATATGACAGGTGGATCCCTAATGTACTCACCTAAGACGGTGTGTCACATCATCGTGGCCTGCTGCATGCTTCACAACCTGGCTTTGCGCCGCCAGGTGCCTTTCCTGCAGGAGGATGGTCGAGACGGTGGTGTTGTGGCAGCTGTGGAACCTGTGGAGAGTGAAGAGGAGGAAGACGACGGGGCTGAAACAGACAACAGGGACAGAATCATTGAACAGTACTTCCAATAGGACACAGGTAACAATTCAAACATAATTTAGTAAATGTAAACTACTCTCCTGCATCTCTGCTGCCTGTCTATTTGCCCCAGTGTATGATGACTGAGTTGTGGCTTTTCCCTCCCTATTTCAGATCTGGGGTCCCCACTATGAGTCCTGTGCTTCGTTTCCCCATGGACTACAGCTTTGTGGCAGCTGTTTGTTGACTTCACTATGTACAAGGACATATTTGCACTGTCATGTCAATTACAATATTTTGAAATCACAGCCAGACTCCAGATAGTTTTGTGCAAAATAGGTGTTTATTTCAGTGCTCAAAATGGGATGGGTGGTTTCAAGTGGGTGGGGGCTATGGTGAAGGAATGTCCATGGCAGAGTCCAGAGTAACAGTCACACAGGTGCATTGTCCATAGGCCTGTGGAGAGATGGAGCATGGGCAGTTCAAGGATGGACAGGGTGACAATGTGGGACAGTGGGATGACATCAGGTGGTATCCTTTGCTGGCGGGGGTCTTGACATCCTACTCTGTCTTCTTGCGAGATCTCAGGGCCCTCTTGCGGGGTGGTTCTTCTCCTGCAGGAGGTGGGGGTCTGGTGGGCTGCTGTTGTGCGGGGGCCTCCTGTCCACTAGCGCCGGCGGAGGTGGTTGGCTGTTCTTGGTCCAGGCTAGTGGCAGGGGCCCTTTGTTGTTGTTGAGTGTCCGTCCTGGTGTTGATGAGTTTCTGCAGCAGCCCTACCATGGTAACCAGGGTGGAGGTGAGGGCTCTGATGTCCTCCCTGTACCCCCGATAGTGTTCCTCCTGCAGTACCTGGATCTCCTGGAACCTGGCCAGTACCGTCGCCATCGTCTCCTGGGAGCGGTTGTATGCTCCCATGATGGTGGTGAGGGCCTCGTGGAGAGTGGGTTCCCTGGGCCCGTCCCCCCCCTGTCGCACAGCTGCCCTCCGAGTTGCCCTGTTTCCCTGGGCCTCTGCCCCCTGGCCGGTGTGCCCACTACCACTGCCCCCAGGTCCCTGTTGTTGTTGGGGTGGTGGGTTATCCTGGGTGCCCTGTAGTGGTAGACACACCGCAGATTGACGCGCCCTGGAGACAGAGGCATGGGCCCGCTGGGTGGGAGCTGTGCTGGTGTTCCCAGAGGGGTTTGGGTCTGTAGTGGCCTGTGGCTGTCTGAGGGGAACCGACTGTCCAGAGGTCCCCGATGGTCCGGGCTGGTCATCAGTGTCCAGGTCGACAGAGCTGCTGTCATAGCTGACGGCCTCTTGGGTGGGGGGTGTGGAGAATTCTGGGCCCTCCGTGGCGGTGTGTTGGCGGTCGGGTCCTGCAGGGGTATAGAGGTATGGTTAGAGTTTCAATGTGTGCCATATGGGTGTATCTGTGGGTTCCCGTGTCCCCAAGTGCTGGCATTCGTGTGTGGGGGCTTTGGTGAGGGTGGCTTGTGGGGGGGATGTGTATATGCATTGGGCATGCTTTGGTGATGGGTGTCCATGCTTAGTGGACGCATGCAGGCCTAGGTTTTGGGATGTGTGGGTTGTGATGGTGAGACATTGGCAGGGAATAGGTGTGCTGGGGGTGGGGGTGAGGATGGTGGTGGGGGTGAGGGTGGGGGTGAGGATGGGGGTGAGGGTTGGGGTATGATTTGGCATGCAGGTGGGGGGGAAGCAGTATTGAAGCTTCAACTTACCAGAATCCATTCCTCCGCCGACTCCTGCGAGGCCGTCAGGATGCAGGATGTTCAAGACTTCCTCCTCCCATGTTGTAAATTGTGGGGGTTGAGGTGGGGGTCCTCCGCCAGTCTTCTGCACGGCGATGTTGTGCCTGGATACCATGGAACGCACCTTCCCCCGTAGGTCGTTCCATCGCTTCCTGATGTCTTCCCGATTTCTGGGGTGCTGTCCCACAGCGTTGACCCTGTCGACAATCCTCTGCCATAGCTCCGTCCTCCGGGCAATGCTGGTGTATTGGACCTGTGTGCCGAAGAGCTGGGGCTCTACCCGAACGATTTCCTCCACCATGACCCTGAGTTCTTCGTCTGAGAAGCGGGGGTGTCTTTGGGGTGCCATGGAGTGGTGTGTATGATGTGTGGGGTGGAGTATGTGTAGTTAAGTGTGTTGAGTGTGGTGGTGTGTGTTGTTTTGTGTGTGGATATTGTGTGGGTGATGGTGTAGTGTGCCTCTGTGTGATGGTGTTCTGTGATCGCTGCTGTGTCTCTCAGTGCTTCTTTTTAGATTTTGGTCGAAGGGGTTTGTGGGTGATGTGGGTGTGTGTTTTATATTGTATTGTGTGTGTGGGAGTGGTGTGTGTATGTGTATCAGGTGTGTGGAATTCAAATCGTCCAATGTGGCTGAGTTTTGTTCGTTTGTGTGTATTCTGACCGCGGCGGTGTGTACCGCCAATGGAAAACCGCGTTTGAAAGACCGCCGCGTGGATTCGTGGGTCGTAATGGCATGGGCGTATTTCTGTTGGCGTGACGGTGGAGGTTTGGTCACCTCCACTTTTCCGCCGACCGCTGGTCTGGCGGTCTGTTGTGGCTGTCGGATTTTCGGAGGTTTGGCTGCTGCGGGTCAGAATGACCGTGGCAGATTACCGCGACCGTGGCGGAATTATGGAGGATTTCTGACCGGCGGTAGGCGCCTTTTACCGCCGAGGTCAGAATGACCACCTTAGTCATTTAAATGTTGTGTGTTAGGAAAAACCTGACACCCTATATCCTTTTATTTTACATTCTGAGCAGCAGATCACACATTTCACCTTACAAAGTCCTGGAACTCTGCAGTCAGAAGGAAAATTAATTGTAAGAAAAACTGACGTTTGACCTCTGTCTGTGAACACAGAGCAAATGTGACATAAGAACAAGATTTAAAGGCATCTTGTATTGCCTCTCCACTTTTCAACTGAACAGAACACCTGTTCAGTGTCAACTCAAGTGGATTTTCCAAGCCCTGCTCAGACATGACCACTCATACACTTACGGACCTGTAGTTACTCTGCCAGGAGGAAGGACTGCTGTGCTGCTGAAGGACTGACACTCTGCTGGACTCCTGCTGTGCTAACCTGTGCCTGCTGCCCCCCTGCCTGGGAGTGAGAAGGACTAGGCCTGTATCGCTCCAATCCAGGGTGATTCCAAGAGCTTGTTGACTCGCCTCCTGATTTGAAGTCTCAGGAACATAATATCCTCCCTGCTTCTGCACCTGGACTCTACCATCTGTGTGTCTGCCCCTCCAAGTGATGCCATCCCAGTCCTGGATCCTTTGAAGTGGGCCTAAGGTCTTTGCTCCAGTGGAACAGACGTATCCTCTACTGCAGTCACAGAACTAACGGATCGTTGCTGCTGCGTGGGGCAAAACCGATGCATCACTGCTGCTGCATGGGTTAAAATGGATGCAATAGACTCGAATTGCAGCTGCACCCAGCATCCTGGAGCTGATGCATCACCTTCGGAACAGTCACTGTGCGACGCTTCTCTGGTGCAAGTTCCTTGCATCTCTTGTCAACGGCAGCCTTGATGATGATGCCAAACCTCCGCATTGCAGCTTCACCACTCATCAGAAGCAATGCATCACCTCGACTGCACCACACATCCTTAACACTGGTCTCCTCATCACAACCCCCATTGACAGGATCCTCGACATTGACACATCAGGAACTTGCACTGCAGCCTCACTGCATCTTGATGCATTGCCTCTGTTGCAAAACGCATCTTCGTGCCTGATTCATGCAACTCTCCACAGCCAAGATTTAAGGAACTTTGGTGAAACAGGCCTAACAGGGTCCCTGTAGCCAGCCTATGCACCATCCCAGTCGGCTTGAACTTTTGACTTTGTCCTGGTCTGGCGTGACCATAGATCCCCAGTTGGCGCTTCTTACTTCTTCGTGCTGTTTTGCAATTTATTCTTCAAAAATTCATAACTCAAGTTCTACCTATTGGATTTTTGTCGTTTTTTTGTCTTGTTTTATTTATTAAACTACGTTCTACTTTTCTAACCTGATGTGGGTTCACTTTTGTGTGGTGTTTTCACTGTTTTACAGTTTGAAGTTTTGCACAATACTTTACACATTGCCTTCAAGTTAAGCTGACTGCTCTGTGCCAAACTACCAGAGGATGAGCGCAGGATAATTTTGGGTTTGCTTCTGCCTTGCCCTAACAAGAACTATGGTTGCTGCTTGACCAAGGCTCACACCCCAGGCAACCAACGACCCAATTTTTCACATTGGTGATCAGACACTAGGAAATGCAGGCAGCAGGTCACCTTCAGTGGGCAGAGGGTGGAAGCTCTGAGAGACACTGGAGCCAGTATGATAACTGTCATATGTCATCTGATGACCTCAGAGCAAGTAGTCCCTAATTAATTCCACCAAGTTGTTGCAGCTGCAGCTGACACAAATGAGAGCTACTCCAGTGACTCTGGTTCCCTTTGAGTGCGGAGGGGTCTCAGGATCCTTGAGGATAGCTGTTAGTCCGTCCATGCTTGTGGATTTTCTACTTCACAGGGACCTGGAGCATACCATCTGGAAGGAGGTGGAGCTTCGCTCCCTCTTGAAGATGTTAGTGCTGCCAGGGTGTGCCTGACCACAAGGTCCATCACAGCCCAAGAAGGTAGTCAGGAAGACCTGGAGCCTGTAAGAATGGCCCAGATACCTGTCAAGAACAGAAGAGGCATGGGAAAACTGCTTCTGAAACTCCACGGTCCGGAAGGAGGCTGACCCTGAGGGGGATGCCCCCGAGCCTACAGGGGAGAAGGTTGCTGAGCTGGTGAACCTGCCTGAACTAGCTAATTGGCATAAGGAAGGGGGTCCCAGCAGGGAGGAGTTCTGCAGAGCACAGAGGGAATGCCATACTCTTGTATGCCTAAGGCAGCAGGAGACACCTCTGGTGATTGCCTGATTTACTGGGAGAATGGTCTCCTGTATAGCGAACCAAAGGATCCTGAGCCTGGGCCAATGTGTTTGTTGGTGGGCATCAACATCATTGGACCATTGGACTCCAAAACAACCATAGGCAACAGTTCATTCTGGTCTTGGTTGACCATGCTACCCACTACCCGGAAGCTATCCCTCTGAGGACGATGACTGCATCCGCAGTAGCCCGGGTACTGATGGGGATCTTTACTTGTGTGGGGTTCCCTAAGGAGGAGGTGTCAGACTAGGGTAGCAGTTTCATGTCAGGGTACATGAAGGACATGTGGAAGGAATGTGGGTCAACCTTCACTCCTTACCACCTTAAAGCCAATGGGCTTGAGAGGTTCAACAAGACCGTTAAAGGCATGGTAATGGGTCTGTCAGAACCCATGAGGCAGAAGCGAGAGATCCTCCTGCCATGCCATTTATCTGCCTACATGGCAGTACTGCAGAAGAGGGTTGGCTTCAACCCCTTTGAGCTTCTGTATGGGAACCATGTATGCAGACCTCTCAGTATGCTGAAAGAGGGCAGGGAGCAAGCTCCTAGGAAGGCCCCCCAGGATGTAGTCAGCTACATGCTGGCACTCCAGAACCAAACAAGGCACTTCCAGAGGCAAGCACAGGAGAATCGGGAAGCCAGGACATGTAACAGAGATATGTTCTGAATGCCACTCTGGTCAAGTTTCAGCCTGGTCAAAAGTTGTGAGTGACAGAGCTCATGGAGCCCAGAGCCCTGCACGACTGCTGGTCTGGGCCTTATGAGGTGAAGGAGCGCAAGAGTGATGTGACCTACCTGGTGGACCTCAAGACTCACAAGAACCCATTGAGGATCCTGCATGTCAATCACCTCAAGCCCCACGTTGAGAGGTCTGAGTTGACCAGGCTTCTAGTCATGGATGAAGGGGTGGAAGAGGAGAATGAATCTCTTGCCAACCTTCTTTCTTCTAAAGAGCAGTATGGGTCAGTGGTGGGTGTCAGCCTCTCCCCTACACTGACTCTAGAACAGCAGAGAGACTGCCACCAGTTGCTGGGGCAGTTTGCCTCGTTATTCTGCCTTACCCCAGGACTCACTACTTTTGATACTGGCGATAGCATGCCTGTGAAGAATACAATTTACACATTGTCTAATAAGGTGAGTGCCAGCATAAAGGATAAAGTCTACAAGATGCTGGAGTTAGGGGTTATTGAGCCCTCAAAAATCCCTTAGTCCAGCCTATTTGTGTTTGTCCCCAAGGCTGCCCCTCCTGGTGTCACTCCAGAACGTGGGTTCTATGTGAACTTCTGTGAGCTCAGTGTGGTCACCAAGACTGACGCACACTCCATCCCCATAGCTGATGAGCTCATAGATCAGCTATGAGCTTCCAGGTTCCTCAGCAGGTTTGATTTAACATCTGGGTACTGGCAGATTGCCTTAACCAAGAGGGCCAAATAGAGGTCTGCGTTCTCTACCCCAGAATGGCACTTCCAGTTCCGAGCAATGTTCTCCGGGTTGAAGAATGCCCCTGCCAGAGGTTGGTAAATCGGGTCCTGGCGGGTTGGAAAACTTCAGTGCTGCCTATCTGGATGACATTGTGGTCTTCAGTTCTAGCTGGGAGGACCACATGTGCCGCCTCAAAGAAGTGCTTCAGACTCGGCTGAGGACAGGCCTGACTATCAAGGCAAGTAAGTGCCACATAGGGCGGAGGAGGCAAAGTGCAGCCCCTCCGGGCCAAGATTGAAACCATTCTGGCTTGGGAACCCCCCAAAGACCAATACAGAAGTAAGGGCCTTCTTAAGCCGCACTGGCTAATTCAGTAGATTCGTCAAGGTGTGTGGCACCATTGTTGCACCCTTGACAGAGCTGACTTCCAAGAAGTAGTAACCTCAGGTGATCTGGATAGAGTTGTGATAGAAAGCTTATGACACCCTAAAGGAGGCCATGTGCACATCATCTCAACCCAACAGCATTTGTAAAGCACAACCCTGTCACCACAAGGGGTATCTAGGTGCTGTGTCTACATCGAAGAGCCAGGTCTTGAGTCTCTTACGGAATTCTGCCAGCCAGGGGGCTGTACAGAGTTGGAGGGGAGGTTCGTTCCAGGTCTTGGCAGCGATGTATGCGAAGGAGTGGCCACCACTGCAGCTAAGGCGTATGGGGGGGTGCAGGGCGAGTGAGGGGGAGCGCAGGTGTCTGGCTGTAGGGTTGGTGGAACTTCAGTCGATGGTTGATGTAGGCAGGTCCTAGGTCGTAGAGGGCTTTGTAGGTGTGCGTAAGGATCTTGAAATGGCATCAGTGGAGGTCTCTCAGGTGGGGGGTGATGTGGGGTTGTTTTAGGAGGTCCAGGATGAGTCTTGTGGCAGTGTTCTGTATGGTCTGGAGTCTTCTGAAGAGCGGGTGGATATGCCGGCGTAGAGGCCATTGCCATAGCCGAGGCGGCTGGAGAACAAGGGCCTGAGTGACAGTCTTTCTGGTGTTGGTTGGGATCCATCTGAAAACTCTGCAGAGCGTGTGAAGTGTGTGGAAGCAGGACAAGGCAACTGCATTGATTTGTCTTTTCATGGTCAGGTAGCTGTCGAGGATGATGCAGAGTTTGCGTACATGATCGGTAGGTGTGAGTGAAGGCTAGAGTTCTGCAGGCCACCAGCTGTGGTCCCATGCAGAGGTGTTCTTCTCGAAGATCAGTACTTCAGTTTTGTCGGAATTGAGTTGGAGGCAATTCTCTCTCATCCATTTAACTACGTTGGTCAAGGTGTTGCAGAAGTTGGATTTGGCGTTTGGAGGGGTCCTCTGTGAGCAAGAGGATCAGTTCTGTGTCGGCTGCATAGGAGATTATGTTGAGTTAATGGGATCTAACAACGTCTGCGAGGGGAGTCATGTAGATCTGTGCTCAAAGCCCCAGACTTCTCTCAAGAATTAATTGTGCAGACAGATGCCTCAGAGAATGGCATAGGGCCTGGATCAACCTGTAGCCTTCATCAGTAGGAAGGTACTTGCCAGGAAACAACAATTTTCACTACCAGAACATGTAAACATTAAAAGTACATGCCCAACTTTTGAAATACACAACACCCTGCCCTTGGGGCATTCTAGGGCCTTCCATAGTGGTGACATGTATTAAAAAGGAGGTTTGGGCCTGAAAAAAGGTTTACTTTGCAAGGGCAATATAGCAGTTTAAAACTGCACACAGGTTCTGGAGTAGCAGGCCTAAGACCTTTAAAGGGCTATCTAAGTGGGTGGCACAACCAGTGCTGGATGCCCACTAGTGGCACTTAATTTACAGGCCATGGGCATATGTAGTGCTTTACTAGGCACTTAAAAGTCAATTGAATATGCCAATTGGGTAGAGCCTATGTTAATATATTTTAGGGAAATAGCACAAGCACTTTAGCACTGGTTAGCAGAGGTAGAGAGTGCAGAGTCATAGGGCCAGTGAAAACTAAGTGTGCACAAACAGGAGGTCTGAAGAGAAAAAGTTAAGGGAAACCAACGCTAAGAATGCCAGGTCTAACAATTGTGCAACAGATCTGAGGTTACTCAGAAGCCCTAGGATCAACGGATGAACATATTTTTGCCAGGTGTATATAACTGCAGCAAATAGGACCTGAAAGAAGCCCGGCATAAGTGGCCAAAGATGCAGAATTATGGCATAGATTTAACCCACATGTAGGGTTGATACCTTGAAGAAGGTTCCGCTAAACCAGAGTGCAGAATCTATTTACTTTGTTTTATGTAGCATGAATCTAGCAAACCTGAAGTTGCCAAGAGGCACTTAGATTTAAAACACATATATAAACACCACATTTTAATAGCAATTGCAGATGGACAGAGCACACATGAAACATCTCACCCATCTTATCCATACCCTTTAACTATGAAATATTGTGACTGTTTCAAAAAGCTTGATTTCTGTGTCTTAGAAATAATCCAATTTGTCTTTTGAAAAGAATGACAGGAAAACAGTAATACAACATTATCTTCGATTTCTCTAAAAGGGACATGCTCGGTGTGACACAGTCCTACTAAAAATAAATCTGGCTGCATACTCTATAGCTAATGGGTACTCGCAAACATTTTCCCAGTGGCCAAACAATGCTGTCTGTGCTATGACTGAGGGAAACATTGATTCCAGCAGGGTGAAGGCTTCTGGCTTTTACGGTGGGCATAGAGTCAGCTAAGCATGTACATGGGGCAGTCAATGAGTTGTAGTGTTACTAAGTGGGTTCTGATCCATATTGCCCTTTAAATCAAGGCCCTCGTGTCTAGAAGACACAATGCTGTGTTATGTTGGATGTGCGTCACTATCCCTCTACTGCACCTGGTGTAAGCATCCTCTCTGCTTGCTGTTGCTACTTTTGATAAGTCAAGTGTACAAAGAACATAATTTGCTTATTGATTTGGAATGGATTAGTACCTTAAGCCTCACAGTGTCTTTCTATCTTTAGTCTCTTAGCTGTAGACATTAAGAATGCTAGTAAGTAGGCTCTATTAGGGTAGCAAGTGCTATTAAAATATTCTTGATGAAGACCCCCCAAAAAGATGTACAATTCACTAAGGTGGGCAGACACAAACACCCAGTCACCACCAATAAACCTAGAGAGTGAGAAATGTTTTGCCCTGGCACCATGGGACTTCACGTTTAACCCTGGCTTTACTACTTTGCCAAAATACGCTGGTTGTGAACTCTGTATTTAATGTCTGGGTAGGATCCACAGGGCAGTAGCATTTCTTTGGTGAAAGTAGGCCCTGTGTCTGACCATCAGAACTACTTACAGTTTAGTTGTTGTGGAATGAGCAAGATGGAAACTACGGAAGCAGAAGGCATTTTTTTATTACTCTCAGTCTTGCCATACATAAATTGTGCGCTGTTGGGTTCTCGCTTTCTTAACATGTTTCTATTCTCTTTTATTTTAAACAGATACAGGAAAAACTTTAAATAAACTAAACACTGGTAGTAAGTATGTGAAAAGAAAACAGGACTGTCAGCCACAGATCATTTGCTTTTGGTCATGGGGA
This sequence comes from Pleurodeles waltl, assembly GCF_031143425.1. Classification (NCBI taxonomy): domain Eukaryota; kingdom Metazoa; phylum Chordata; class Amphibia; order Caudata; family Salamandridae; genus Pleurodeles; species Pleurodeles waltl. The sequence goes on along the minus strand of NC_090438.1, from coordinate 369,350,506 downwards.
GACATGCAGTCTCATACTCCACTAAAATATGGTGTAGTGAGAAACCTGTTGTTAGAAATGGGGTCTTTGGTTGACAGTCAGGTTACCCCCTGTTCAAGCAAGGACCCTCACTCTAGTTAGGATAAAAGAGAATCACCCTCAGCTAACCCCTGCTTACCCCCTTGGTAGCTTGGCAGAGCAGTAGGCTTAACCTCAGAGTGCTGGGCGTAAAGTATTTGTACCAACACACACAGTAACTCAATGAAAACACTACAAAATGACACAACACCAGTTTAGAAAAATAGGAAATATTTATCTAGACAAAACAAGACCAAAACGACAAAAATCCAACATACACAAGTCAAGTTATGATTTTTCTAAGGTTTAAAATAAAAAGAGTCTTTAGGTAGTTGTAACAACACACTAGCGCTGCTAGCGTGTAAATGTACCTGGTTTGCGGCAAAAATAACCCCGCACGGGCGGTGTGCGTCGAAAATAACCCTGCACGGGTATATGCGTTGAAAACAGCTCGGCTCGGCGAGGTGCGTCGAAAAAGCCAGCCACGCGACGGTCCGAAGTCCCGCGGCGCTGGTTGCGATCTCTCAGCCTTCGTCAGCGATGCTGCGCGTCGTTTCTCCTGCTCCGGGCGTCGATTCTCCGGTCGCGTCTCCAGCGGCGTCGTTTCTCAGCTGCGGAGCCGGCGTCGCGTCGTTTTCTCAGCCGCGATCGGATTCGCGTCGATCTTTTCTCCACACGGTGCGCGGTGCGTGTATTTTTGTCCTTAGGCTGCCAGCCTCTCCTTTCAGGGTCCCAGGAACTGGAAGGGCACCACAGAGCAGAGTAGGGGTCTCTCCAGAGACTCCAGATGCTGGCAGGAAGAAGTCTTTGCTATCCCTGAGACTTCAATAACAGGAGGCAAGCTCTACATCAAGCCCTTGGAGATTTCTTCTTCAAGATGGAAGGCACACAAAGTCCAGTCTTTGCCCTCTTACTCAGGCAGAAGCAGCACTGCAGGAAAGCTCCACAAAGCACAGTCACAGGCAGGGCAGCACTTGTTCCTCAGCGATCAGCTCTTCTCCAGGCAGAGGTTCCCCTTGATTCCAGAAGTGTTTCTAAAGTTTGTAAGTTTGGGTGCCCTTCTTATACCCATTTTAGTCTTTGAAGTCACCTTCCTTCAAAGGGGACTCACACCTTCTTGTGAAATCCTGCCTTGCCCAGGCAAGGCATCAGACACACACCAGGGGGTTGGAGACAGCATTGTCAGAGGCAGGCACAGTCCTTTCAGATGAGAGTGACCACTCCACCCCTCCCTCCTAGCAGAGATGGCTAATCAGGAAATGCAGATCACACCCCAGCTCCCTTTGTGTTACTGTCTGGTGTGAGGTGAAAAACAACCCAACTGTCAAACTGACCCAGACAGGGAATCCACAAACAAGGCAGAGTCACAGAATGGTTTAAGCAAGAAAATGCTCACTTTCTAAAAGTGGCATTTCCAAACTCACAATCTTAAAATCAACTTTACTAAAAGATGTATTTTTAAATTGTGAGTTCAGGGATCCCAAACTCCACATGTCCATCTACTCTCTAGGGGAATCTACACTTTAATCATATTTAAAGGTAGCCCCCATATTATCCTATGAGAGAGAGACAGACCTTGCAACAGTGAAAACGAAATTGGCAGTATTTCACTGTCAGGACATATAAACCACATTACTATATGTCCTACCTTATCCATACACTGCACCCTGCCCTTGGGGCTACCTAGGGCATACCTTAGGGGTGCCTTACATGTAAGGAAAGGGAAGGTTTAGGCCTGGCAAGTGGGTACACTTGTCAAGTCGAATTTACAGTGTAAAAATACACATACAGACACTGCAGTGGCAGGTCTGAGACATGATTACAGAGCTACTTATGTGGGTGGCACAACCAGTGCTGCAGGCCCACTAGTAGCATTTGATTTACAGGCCCTGGCACCTCTAGTGCACCTTACTAGGGACTTACTAGTAAATCAAATATGCCAATCATGGATAAACCACTTACATATAATTTAAACAGGAGCACTTGCACTTTAGCACTGGTTAGCAGTGGTAAAGTGCCCAGAGTAACAAAAACAGCAAAATCAGAGTCCAGCACACATCAACAACCTGGGGAACAGAGGCAAAAAGTTAAGGGAGACCACGCCAAGGATGAAAAGTCTAACACCTGTGAATCTTGAAGCAAAGAGGCCTGCACTGTGGTGTTGGTACTACTGCTTCACCAAATTGTTTTATGGTAGTCAATCCACAACTTTTTTATGCCTTTGTCCCGTTAATTGCAGTTGTTTGACAGAGGTAGGCATGCCCCTAAAGGCTCCAGCCAAGCTCAAGCCGGATGCTTGGTTCTGACTAAGCTTGATGTTCTAATGGATCCACAGGGACAAAATGAGCTTATCCTTCATATTGCCTTTGTCTCCCATCCACACTCTAACCTCATGTACCAAGAATTAAAGACAGAGCATTAACTTTTGATGTAAAAAGAGCAAGGAAAGAGATAACCCTCTAGCGGCTGATTTACACAAAGGGAAACAAGAAAGCTTGGGATCAATCCTGCCTTTCCCACTTGACCAAATTGTGTGTTCCTAGGCAAGTGTTTTATTTCACTTTGACTCCTTTTTCTTCAATATCACATATTAGAACACCCTGAAATGCATGCCTTCAGGATGTGCACTCTACTAAATCTTCTCTTGTGTTTGATTTATTAAGGTATAATGTTGTTGCATTGATTATAACAACCTAGACCACCACGAGGATTTACTTAAATTACTTTCCTCTTCTCTTGGTTCACTAATGGCTTTACTGTCATGACTAGAGAAGCGTGAAAGTTTCTAAGTTCATGTTGTACACTGTCGCTTTTAACTAATGCCTCTCAATGCAGTGATATAAACTGATGCACTAAAGTGCAATGCTTCAGCATGTTAATTAAATACACTTTTTTCCTAATTTTGAGAGACTTTATCATATTTTTGCATATTTGTTGCACAACGCCTTTGAACATTAAGATGTTCCTAAAGATAACTGGTATAAGAGACCTGTGATTATTTTCCTTTACTTCAGTTAACATGTAACACGTTTGGCCGTTTAGCAGCTTTCTGAGTGATAGTGCTCAGTCAAGCAAACTGCACCCCAGTGCTGCATGTACATTTCAATGATTGTACTGTTCCCATGCCAGTTTTTAAGTGTCAGGTTCATTTGACATCGGCTTGGTCTCATTTATATCCTTTCCACAACAAATCATAACAACACAACATACAATAATTTAACACAAGCTGTATTTGAAAACTGTATGTTCACCACTTTAGGAATCTTGGTGCCGAATAACAGATGTTTCAAGCGCCCTAATATAGGTTATGCACATTATTTTTTGTTTTACTGATTTTAGTTATCTCCTCCATAGGAGAGTTATATTTCCGTAGTAATTTACATAAGAAAGGCAAAGAATATGTGCTCAAGTCTGAAAAATCATTCTGATAATTACATAAGCCGCAACTTTTGCATTTTCTTGAGCTTGATGAGTGATGAGCACTACATGTTAGGGATAGTTCTCAAATATTGTTTTGACAAGCTTTTGGACCCTCCTGGTTTTTCGTCCCACTTATTTTATTTAAAACATTTTCTCTTGTTTGTCCTACCGAAAGAACTTTAATTACACAATATGTAGGACATGTGTACACCTTATATTGTTATACATACCATAATGAGACACAAAACAAGTTTCTGTCAATAGAACAATACTAAAACTAATCACATACCAGGGCTCGGCGCTACAATACAGTTCACTGTAAAAGCGCGTGGGCCCAACGTGCAGGGGCAGAAGAACAGCTCTGTAAATGTCAGCATTTGTCTGAGTATTATCAATTCAGTTGAGCCCCCTTGTTGTTAGTGTACTTGTGTTGCCCATTTTCCTTCTTTCATTCGCCAGGATGATTGAGATTGCAGTTAACAATAAACTCACACAACATTTATAGTTGCAGATGCTACTACACAAAGTTAAATCAGGTTGCCACCGGGGTTTCTCCACAGAAACTGTGTTAGCCAGAATCAAGGAAGACATTAGAGGAACCTTGCATGGCAGTAGAATGGTGGCTCTGATATTGTTAGATCTATCAGCGGCCTTTGATACCATCTCCCACTCCACCCAACTTCAAAGGCTTGCAACAGCTGGGGCATCTGGAACAGTCCTAGCATGGTTTTCATCTTTTTTGAAGGACAGGACACACACAGTGGACAATTTTAGATCCCTACTCTTTTTAATCCCTGCATAACTCCTCTGGCATTCCTGATTGAGTACTTTGACATTTTAGTTTATATGTATGCTGACAACACTTAGCTGAAGATCTGATTGGACGACAACCGAATGGAGGCTGCCCTGAATCTCAGGGTTTGCCTTAAGGAAGTGTTGAAGTGGGTTAGTGTCAGTTCATTTCTCCTTAGTAGTAGTAAAATGAAACTACTGGTTTTTGGAGCAGGTAGCACCTGGTCACAGGAGTTGTGGTTGGTGCCAGTGTGGGCCATACCCTTCCCCATATACCAGGCTCAAAACCTGGGTGTTAGGGAGGGCGCAGACAACCATTATGGCTACGTGGACGTGATCCACCAGGGCTTCGCTGCATTCTCTTTTTTAAACTGAGGTGACTGGCGCCTTTGCCCTGCAGATTACTTAATTTACACATGCCCCACTGTTAGCAGCACTAGGGCGCCACAGGGGCCATCCTGCATGCCCTGAACTGGCTAGGCAAGTAGTGGTGCTAGACTTGATGTGCAACAAGCAACAGCTGAGTCGTTGTCTGCATTGCAGAGTCAGCAGTTTACATTTTGGGGGCTGCTGAGTCAGCGACCCACACCCCTGATGTGGAAACTCCATAGACCGGCATTATGAGGGTGAAATGAAGGCCTGTGGACGACAGTAGCGGTCCATAGAGCAGATGACTACCCAACTGCAGCACGTTGACATGGTGGCTCGTGGAGGAGTGACCCAGGCTTCACCTTGCAGCACACCGATACAAAAACACCTCCTGTGAGGGTGGAGTACTGGGGCCCAGGCGCTGTGTACCAAATTCTCAAAACTGCATGAAAAGCTTTAGCCCCTAAACGGTTGACAGCCCATACTCCCTGCTGCCCAACGTTTCCAACCATTACGCCCTACAAGGCCACTTGCTGCTGCAGCTATGACCATATCGGAAAGTTTGTGGCCCACCTCTATGAAGTACATGCTGAAACCAGTGCTGCAGTCTGGGGCTGGGCCTGCTGTGTGTGTGGGGGGGGGGGGGTAGAAGGGTGGGGGAGGGGAATTAGGAGATTTGAGGCCTGTCTTCTGGGCTCCCTGGAGGCTTATCGTTACACTGTATAAATCAGAGTCCATGTTGTAGGCAGCAGTTGACTGTAGGGATGAGGATTCATTGAGAGGGAGCTCTGACCGCCAAAAGACTGACATTTGCTGCAGAGGTCCTGCACTCAGCGACTCACTTACACTTACATATGAAGGCATTAGAATGGTGAGGGGAGTGAAGACTTACTATCTTCACAAGGGCCCACAAGGAGGCGCATTCTGGGGGCCATCCTCTCGGGCCCCTTCCCTATGTCTGCCTATATGCCTCCAAAAAAGGTGTAATCAAATAGGGTGTCAAGCTACTTTATACCGGCAGGGGCAAGGAACCCACGCCCATCCATCTCCCAGGTTGACGCTATGACTATAACCAAACAAGACCTATCCTCTCTTCATGACTTCACAAAAGGAGCTCCGGGAGGAATTGAGGGCAGACCTTACCACCTCTTTTGAAGATCTGAAGTCTGGTAATAATTCCAAGCTCACAGCCCTACAACAAGATGTTGATTCGGTGGGCACTCGAACTCTGGACCTCGATACTAAATTTCAGGGCCTGCAAATAACGCATTGACCAGCTGGTATGTTCCTCAAACTATCTCAATTGCATGGCACCTTATTGAAATGTGAAGACTTGAAAAATAATTCGCAATGTGACAACATCAGAATTTGGAATCTGGAAGAGGGAGTGGAGGGAGTGGAGGGTCCGAATCTGGAGGTATTTGTGGTAGGCATGTTCTCCGAGTTTCTGGGGTACGATCGTACCAATGTTAACTGTACCGATTCCACTGAGTGGGGCCACTGGCTCCCGGTGGGGGGAGGTGGCCCACAATGTCCTGGCAAAAATCCACTCCTTTAAAGCGAATTACTCAATATTACAAGCAGTTCTGAAGGTGGATTCACCCATTTCAAGGCGCTAGTGCTCCCTATTTCAAGACATTGATACCGCCACAAGGGCTCGATGGCTACAATTGTGACCTGTCATGGATAAACTGCATTGAGAACAAATCATATACTGTTTGACTTACCCATTTGGCCTCTCTGAGTACAAGAACAAGACTCACCGCTTCACGGACCTGACTGGCAGTAACCCTGCTGGGGGTTTTGGCTCTTGGGGGCCACAACCGGAGGAGGAATTGGAGGGAGCAACCACGAGCCCAGTGACTGGTGCAGGCAAGGGACGACGGCTAACTCAGCGGCAGACGAAACGTCAAGTGATTGCTAGGCTTAGAGCCGAGTACTGTCAGATGCAAATCCACAGCTCATCCTGTGTTCTACAGACAATCTGGTCTCGGCGTTTGAATGGCGATTCATGATTGATGGGCCTCATTGGAGCAGTAGGCCTAAAATAGAGATGCTCACCATTAGCTCACTTGCAGGGCCGCACCGCCATCTAGGGGCAGTTATCCTGGGAGCGAGATGGAAGATGCTTCTCTACATGATTATAATGACTGCTTATAATCAGCTCGCCTTGATCTTGATATGCCGACACTAGAATGCATTAGCAGTTTATGACCTAAACGCTCAAACCTATGCCACCTGAAGCTATAGATGCAACTTTGTTGGAGAACTCAGTTCCCGAATATTACTGTTTTGTTGTTTTTATTCATGGTACATGAGTGGGAAATTGTGATTCCCCATGGGGGAACAGTGGGAGGGACGGGGGGTGAGGGGGGGGGGGGTTACATAGGGGTGGTTTTCCAATCTCTAAGTGCTCAGAGTAGGAGCATGAGAGGGTCACACTCTATGTCAGATCTGCGGCTATTTAGTAAGAATATTCTCGTGGTAACGCCATGGTATTGACTACCCTGACATGGAATGTTAAATGGTCTAAACTCTCCAGCTAAACGTCATCAACTCTGTAAATACATACTTGAACAGAGATAGTAGTGCTTCAGGAAACACACCTTAAACGTAGTGATGACCGTTGACCGCCATAAAGCATATCCTCTGATTTACATGTCATCTACCACCACTAAGCACAGCAGGGTAGCTCTTCTCTTTCATTACTTTTTAAAGTTCCAACTGGTAGGTTGCAAATCTGACAAAGAGGGGAAGATAATGTCGACTAAGGGAAACATTGGCGGCCAGGTATGTACAGTAGCTTCGGTCTATACCCCGAACACCAATCAGGCCGCGTTTGTACACTTGTTCGTATCCCCTCTATGGGGTTTGGTGGAAGGAGAGATCATCTTGATGGGAGACTTCAAGCTTACGTTTGGACCCGGAGTTAGATAGCACCCACTCTCATGGATATCCTACTGGAGCTTCCCTAAAGCCCCGAAACACGCTATCCTATCAGTGGGTTTGACAGATGTCTGGAGAGCCACTCACCTTATATCCCTGAACGATACCTTTTTTTCACACTCACATCGCCGATACTCCCAACTTGATTACGCTTTCATCAGTCAATCTCTCGAATAATCCATTGTGAAGGCCAAATTCCACCCCATCACACTTTCTGACCACACTCCTGAAGAGCTTACACTAGGCTGGGCTCCCCCAAAGCACAAGTTCCACAGGTGGTTTTTCCTTGGATCCCTTAATAGGGGGCGCCTCTTTCAAGATGAGCTTCATAAAACTATCAAGGAATTCTTTCAAACGAACGACCCTTTAGATACTTATCTGTCCACTACATGGGACACATTTAAGGCTGTATTCAGGGGGAAATGTATCTCATTATTGTCCACTCTAACAAAACAGAAATCCCAGGACAGGCTGAACTTTAGTTAGCATAATCCGCCCATAAGGACTCCTCAACTTTGACTTTACAAAGGAAATTCACTTCACTTTGTGGGAAACTAAATGCAGTCGACACAAATAGGGCAGTGTTCACTCTGCTACGCCTTAATAAAATGACATGTGAGCAAGGGAATAAAGTTGGGGCCCATTTGGCAGGGCAACTCTGGGCCAAACATGAGGCAGAATACATTAGGCACCTTAACTGAGAGACCGGGGCTGCTACTTCACAGGAGGAAACGTCACAGGCTTTCCGCGACTTCTGTAAACATCTCTGCTCTTCTGAATCTCCTGCGGACATGGCACAGCTGCATTCTCGGGTACAGCCACCCCAGGTGACAGCTGACCTATACGAGCTTCTGGGAGGCCAAATCAGAGATGATGTAGTTCAAGTCACAATTGAAAGTGGCACAAGACAAAGGTGTCCACTATTGTCCACCATCCCCACTCCTATTTACCCTCAGTATTTGACACCTAGCAGTAAAAGTGCGACCCATGCAATGCATCCAAGGCTTCCCTTTCGGATCTGTGGAACACAAAATCTCACTGTTCACAGATGATGTGCTGCTCTCCTTTACCTCCCCTCAGACAGCCCTGGCTGCTCTGCAAAATGAGCTACAGACCTACGAGAAAGTGACAAAGTGGCAGGATTTCTTATCAATCTACACAAATCCTTCCTCTTAAATCTGATTCTGCCCCCCTGAAATGAAGGCAATAGTAGGTCCCACTCCTACAACAGCTAAGAGATGGATACCCATGTCGATATCTTGGCTAAGCCACATACATGGGTTACAAATGACTGTCTTACCGAGGCTTTTACACATCTTTCAGGGACTCCCATTAAGACAGACTGCAAATTTCCCCTGCTCTCTGCTAACTCTATTTATATGGCAATACCATGGGGCTTAAATCCCTTATAAATCATTGAGACTACTGAAAGACACTGGTGGTCTAGCCCTACCCGACTTTCAACTATACTGTAGTGCAGCAGTTAAGAGTAGTTTCCGAATGGTCATCACAAGAATCCAATAAACAATGGCTCCGCATGGATAGAGTGGTGGTGGGTAGATACATATTGGATATCTTATGGCAGCCGAAGACAGATCGACCTCCTAATGCTGATCTTAGTACCCCCATTAAAATAACCCTTAAAGTATGAGATGAGGTGAACTGGTCCGCTGGGTGTGCTACTCCCACCCCCCTCCCCTCTCATTTACTCCTATGCACTTTAATCCAGTATCTGCACCTGTTTTCGCACAAGGCCCTTTCGATCTATGTTATCAGATCTATTACACGGATAGAACATCCTCACCTTTGAAAATCGTGAGTGGGATTTTGCTCTTCTGAGGTCTGAGAGACACCATTACACACAATTGAAACATTGGGTACTTCACTCAGAGTTGAGATCAGTTGCCACTAGGGAAGTCTCCCAAACTGAGAAATTTGCAAGGCAAGCGGGTGAGTCATGGGGAGGTATTTCATTTCACTACTCTCTGTTAATTGCTACCACCCACACAATTAGGCCTTGGCACATAGCTTTTTGCGAACGCAACTAGGGGAAACAATCCAGACGAGAAATGGTGGAAACTCTGGGGAGGCATCTCATTTAATCACTGTGTTGGAATGAGGTAGGCCCACTCCAAAGTGCTTTTTGTCTGGTATCTGTACCCCTCCAAACTAAAAAAAAAATCTACCCAACCATGTCTGATCTCTCTCGGAGAGGTTGAGGGCTACCCAGGGATTTTTAACACATCTGGTGGGAATGCCCTGTCATTCGACCTTTCTGGTCTGAAATACTAGCACAGATTAAGGACATGCTAGGGTACCTCTTCTGTCTATGCCAGGAGTTGCCCTATTGAGGTTGTGGGATGAGACCTTTAAGCATCCTCTGGAAACCAGTTAATTCTGTGGCTGTGTCTGGGGTGGCTAAGATGGCCTCAGCTGTGTCTTGGAAGAAGATTGAAGCACCCTCGATATCCCACTGGCATGCACGCCTCTGGCAGGCTATAACTATGGAGAGGACGGCTGATATCCTTCTAGATAATTATAAAAACTTTGAATATACTCGGGCCCCCTAGTGAGATTCCTCTATACAGGACTCCTGCTCTTTACGTGCCCCACTCATACATAGGCACTTCACCTCTTTCAGATTTACCATTAAAGGGAGACAGTGACCAACCCTGGCGTACTCGGTACAGTTCTCCAAGACCCTCCCTGCTGCTAGTTAGTAGTTTCCACCACGTTGCATAATACTCCAATGCATACACTCATGTTTTGTTGTTTGGGGATATTTGGGGGCATGGGGTATTATATTGGGCAATGATACTATTGGACTGTATTGTTGAATTGGGGATTGTGCCGCACCCTTATTCATTGTTTATACCAAGGATACCACTAAATGTCTGAAACTGTGTTGAACACTAGCATTTATGATATATATTTATGGTATCTTGTACTTGCATTACTGTCAATGTATGGATATAAGCCCTATAAAATTCAATAAAAAAAAGTTGGAGAAAAAACCTGGGAGTGATCGTGGACTTCGATCTGTCTTTTGTGAAACACATTTAAACTGTGTGTTCCACTGGTTTCCGGCTACTGAACAACATTTTAAAAATTCTCCCTTTCTTACCCTTATCAGCTGAGAAGCACTTAATGCAAGCACTCGTTTTATCCAGTATGAAATATTGCTTCTAGGACTTCCCAAAAACTTTTAAACAGAGTGCAGATGCTTCACAATGTGTTGGCCAGGCTGACTTTGGGTCTGAAGAAATCTTCATCCATCTCCAATAAGCTCAAGAAGGTACGCTTGATTCCTGTCAACAAAAGACCATTTTTAAAGCTTTATACCTCTGACCAAAAATGTTGGACACATTTCTTATATGGCCTCGTTTTCTTAGTATCAACCACCTCGTTCACCTTGATCTCAGTCTGCTTTTCTGATAAAAATCCCCAAATCAAATAGAACTGTGTGGGGGAGCGCTCCTTAGCCAATGCCTGGAATGCACTACCACCACTCCTACGTGCTCAAAACAATGTGACTCTTTTTAGGTGACAACTGAACACCTTTTTACTCACTTACTGCAGTTAACATCCTGTGAATCATCTTGAGCTGATGTTAATCTCTGCTATTTCTTCCTTTTGATTACCAGGACACTTCTTTCCCAGAAGTAGCTGCTCGCACTTTATGATTTCAGCTTTCTCTCTTTCCCTAAATATATATATATATGATACCTAGTAGAAGTCGCCACCAGGTAGTTATAGTTAGGACCTCGTTTCTATATAAAAAGTGTTTTTACTTGCCTATATCTTTGGCGGCACTCGACGAACAAAACTTTGCAAACAAACCTGCCAGTCCTGTCAGCTGCTGCCTGGAAGGTTTCAGGGTGATCCGTCTTTGGGGGTCCCAAAACACGTTTTCCCCATTAATTTTTCCATAGGGATTTTGAACAGCAATAGCACAAAAACTAGTGGACAGAAATACACCAAATTTGGCAGGAAGGTAGGTCCTGATCTAGAAAGCAACCTTATTTTGTGTTGGTGTAACTCCATTCAGTAGTTTTTGAGAAACTAAGAGGAAAACAAATTTGTATTTATAGGGACGCGAAGGATTTGTGACCCCTCCCGATCTCGTGCAGAGATCTGATCGGGTGATAGCACTTCAAGAACAGAAGTCGTTGAAGTGTTGTCAGCCATCTTGGGACATGGCTGAAGCCGAGTCTCTTCAGCTGAGTACCCAACAAAAAAGTAAAAAATAAGGAAAAGGGGCTAGGGTACGGACACCCTGACCCCTTAGCTCTGGTGGTGGGGTTCCAAATGGACCGGCCAAGTGCTAAAAAGCTTTTTTTTATATTCCAAGCGGAGTTGCGGTGAAGCTGCGATCTGCTGTAATATAAAAAGAAATATGAGGCGTGGGCTCACGCGCTTCATTTATATAATCCTTGAGGGTAAGCCAAGTCCTGGGGGCTTTTCTGTGAAAATGCAGGGGTGTGGCCTCCTGGCCCCCTCCTGCTGCCCCAGGGATTGGCACCTCCACGGGGCTTTTCATTCATATGCGGGGGCAGCGTGCTCCCCTCCCCGCTGTATTGGGGACCACCACCTCCTTGGGTCAAATATTACATATGCAGGGGGCCGAGCCCCCTCTCACCCCTGCTACCCTGGGGATCTCCACCTCCCCGGAGTGATGAATGTAATTTTTTTAATGCAGCCACAGCCAAGCCACAGCCAAGCCACAGCAAAAACTCTGGTTTTTGACAGCAGGACCTGTAAACCAGAGCTTTTATTTCTGTCCCATGCAGGGGACAGAGATGAAATGCTTCAGCAAGCACGGAGCTGCTGTTGTGCTCGCTAAAGCAGTGGCACTGCGGGGGAAACCTGAAGGCTTCCCCCTCCGGGCCAGGTAGCCCATAAAGGCTTTTTATAAAATAAAATAAAAAATTACAGTATAAATAAATAAATAGGGACCACAGGGGAGCCCTCAAGGGGTTCCTTGTGATCCCAAAAGCCATAAAGGGCTAAAATAAAGTAGCTCAATGTGAAGGTTGCAGACCTTCACACTGAGCTTTGTGGGTTGGAGTCCAGCTGGACTAATTTCCCTCTTTTTAAAAAAAAATAATATTATAATTTTTAAAAAATTATAAATATTTTTTTAATTTTAAATTGAACACAAATATCTCATCCTAAGTATATGCGATATCAAAGATTAAAAAACTCTATCTCTTTCTATCTCACTTTTCTCTCTCTCTTCAATCAATTTCTCCCACTCACACACCCACTCAGATATTTAGGCACCCACTCACAGACCCACTCAGACACTCACGCACCCACTCACAGGCCCACTGCCACCCTCATGCACCAAGTCACAGAGCCACGCACACACTGACGTACCCACTAAAACACTAATGTACGCACTCTCACACCCAGACAGACAATCTGACAGACACTCTCACCCCCGATACACCCTCTCACATCTATTCTCACACCCAGAGAAGCTGCAGCCAACTCCGACTGTGCACGCCCAAAGGGCTGTGCACAGCGTGGGTTTGGGTGGTTAGGGTGTGTTGGCCGCAGGGTCTGGCTGCAGGCCTATGCACAGGTAAAGGACATGCACGGTGCAAGGTTGGGTGCTTATAGGAGGTTGGTGAACTGCGTGCGCAGCGTTGGTTGGATTAAAATACAGTAATATTACTATATGTTTAAAAAAACATAGAAATTCACTGAAAAAACAAAGGTTACAGAGATGTTATAGTTCTGAAATAGAATTTAAAAAAAATCATAGGAATTCACAAAAAAAAAGGTTACAGAGACGTTATAATTAGGCTCACATTTTAAATGTACCAAACCATAGCAATTCACCAGTTATAGTTATAGTTATCTCAACTAACTATAACTTGTGCCCTAAGGTAACTTTATAATTCACACCCTCACCATGCACTGTTAATTACCTCACAACTTACGGCACTCATGACATCTTTGAAAACATCCTTGATAATATCAATGTAATATTTGTCATAAAAAATGTTGACGAAAAAACTGTGCATTGTGGGGGCGCGAGTTATAGTTACTTTAGGGCACAAGTTATAGTTACTTGTGATAGCTCTAACTATAACTGGTGAATTTCTATGGTTTGGTACGTTTAAAATGTAACTATAACGTCCCTGTAACCTTTGTTTTTTTAAAAATGATTATACATATATAAAATGTAAAACATCGTAATTAACTTGAAAAGAAAGGAAGATGAGGCAAAACATTATGCATCCTCTTTTAATTTCTGTCAAGAGTTTTGTTTATATTGGGGTTCTATCAAATATGCGATCGTTCTATGTAAAAGAGAAAAAATATCAAATAGTCAAGGGTAGTGCATGAGAAGTCCAAATAGTTCTTAAAAAGCCCCAAGAAACTCCCCTAGTGCAGGGTTTAACATCCCTGTTAAATGCTCTGCCAATTATGGAAGAACGTCCGGAGGGATATCTGCAAGAAGGGACCATGCTATTAATGTCATAAGTGTCTTGAGAAGAATCAATACTTGTTAGATAGCAACACATACTTGAAAGATTGCGTATGGGTACGTACAGAGTATTTTCCCAGTATTAAATAATAGATGAACCTGCATTTCAATAAGAGTATAACTGATAGTTTTCGGTGGAGAAAACATTGCTTTCTTCGTGAAGTCTAAGATGGAAAATCGTATTAATGTGTTTTTAGAAATTACAGAAAATGTTTAAATGCTTTCGATTCCCCAGCCTTAGTAGTCATAATGATTTTTGACCTGTGGACGCCCCATCACGTATGGTTTAGAGGACAATTGTACATGGTCATTTGAGGGATATGGATTGAGCTCATAGTCTTCACATGGTAATTCTGGTACGTTGAATTTCTGTAAGAGAATAAAAAAGTGAATGATTATGACAGAAAAAGAAGACATCAATACGTTTTAATTTTATTTTCTTAACATTATGTCCAGCTGATACGTATGCATTTAAAACTCCATCATGCATTTACTGAAATATATATTATCCAATCTCTTATTCCCCGTTTTGAGTGTAATACCGCATTTGCCTTATTTTCCTATCCGAAGGCACCACTACATTTATAAAATACCTCAAAGATTCTTAGATGTTGCTGATCATCTGGATGAATCATACAGCTACCCCTTTTATCTTACCTTGTCAGCCTTTTCTTCCCATGCCTAAATCTAGTAGCCAGTAGAAAATCTGAGGGTCAAAAGTCAGCCCCAAACAAGTCTTATTTTCTTTGAACTGCAGCCTCCTTGCAACTCTTGTCATGCCCGTTCACACACCCAGCTCTTATCACCATCAGAATAGTAAATAGTATTTACTTAATATAAATTTACATGAGCGTTCAGCCAGCCCTCCTCATAGGTATATTGTTGTGTCATTCACATTGTTCTTCTATCCACTACAGCACATAGCATGGGGCACCAGGTCAGCCCTTTTTAATTTATCTGCTAACTTCACTGTTAGTGACGGAATCCTACCCTTTCACAAGGAGCACATGTACACACAATACATTTTTTATATTGATGAAAGCCCTGTAAGACCTCAACAATAAGGTTGTATTGTGTCTGTGACCTCACCTGCCAAGATGGAGTTTGACTGGACAAACTAGAGAGCTACACAGTGGCCCAGCTCAAGGGATTCTGCCAGGAGGCGAGGTTGCTTGCTAAAAAGAGTTCTAGGTAAGCTGAGCTACAGAAGGCTTTGAGATCATGGGCAGAGGCCTACCAGACCCACATAGACCATGTGGAGGAGGGGTCAGAAAATGAGGAGAAGTTGGAACAGTACTTGCCAGGGGTTCTTGACATGCAACCTGTTGAGGAGGGGGAAAACATCCTCCCAGGACTGGAAGTCCACCCACGTGCGGGGAGCAGTGTGCCATCCAGGAGCCTGTCCCCAGAGGAGCTGGAGGACAGGAGGAAGAAGAGGAACTTAAAAGTAGCACTTGCCAAATTGAAAATGGAAAGTAAGCAAACTCTGGAAGAGGCTGGCCATGGAGGAAAATCGAATCACTTATAAGTTGCGCCTTAGGCAGCTGGACATTCAAGCCATGAAAGTCGAATCCAGCAGCAATGGTGGCAGCATATCGACAGTGTCCACTGGTGAAGTAAGGGTCTGCATCCCAAAATATTTGGTGCCCAGTTATGTGGTAGGGGATGACATAGTTAAATGGTTCGTAGCATGTAAAGTGGCTCTAAGGGTGCACAAGGTTCCTGAAGAGTCCTTGGGGGGTGAGGTAGCTTGTTGAGATACATGCCAACAGTGGAGAAGGACACACTCTTAACACTGGAGGTATAGGAACAAACACACTGCACTGCTCGTCAGCAAATTAGGTTTGACCCCTGAGAAATATAGGCAGAGATTCAGGTGCAGCTACATAATCTCATCACAAACCTGGGTGGATTTCCTTGACTATGCAAGCAAGGCACTGAAAGGCCACATGAGGGGCAGCAAGGTTGATGATTATACTGGGCTGTACAACTTAATTTTTATGGAGCACATGCTAGATACTTGTTTTCCAGAACTGCTCCAACACCTGGTTGATAGCAAGCTGACTGACCCTGAAAGCTTGCTGAGGAGGCGGGTATCTGGGTCAGCACCGGTATGTCCAAGAAGGCATCAAGGGGGGACTCCTTAAAGGGTGGTCAGGGTTGCCACTAGAAGGAGGGGGGTAAAAAGGAGAAGTTCTCTCAGGGCCCCCAAAACAGTTCAAGTTCACAGCGGAAAGGGACCCATTCCCAATCTAGCCACTACAAAAAAAGCTTCCCAGACAAGAGTCAGAGCAAAAACCCTAAGTGCTATGAGTGTTTCAAGTATGGGCACTACAAGGGGGAACCCCATTGCCACAAGAGGCACATCCTTCCCCTGGAGGAAAGACACCTGGGTGGTGAGTGTAGTGCTTGTGGAGGAGTTTGTCCCAGCTAGTTTGGGGGAACTCTGTGAGGTTAACTTAGTGTCCCTGGGTGATGTGGAGATGGTCCCAAAAACCCATGTGCCTTACAACACTGCAAAGTATAGGGAGTGGGAGACCATTAATGGGGAAGGTGTTGAGGCTCTGTGTTAGAAATGGGGTCCCTAGCTGGCAGTCAGTTTACACCCTGTCCAAGTAGGGACCCTCACTCCCATCAGGGTAAGGGAGATACACAGCCCAGATAAGCCTCGCTCACGCCCTTGGTAGCTTGGCACAATCAGTCAGGCTTATCTCAGCAGCAATGTGTAAAGTATTTGTACTAACACACACAGTAACACAGTGAAACACCACAAAATGACTCCACTTTAGTTTAGAACAATAGCCAATATTTATCTAAATTAAACAAGACCAAAATGACAAAAATCCAACATGCACAAGCAAAGATATGAATTTTTAAAGTAAAAAAGAGGCTTAATCCATAGAAATCAATGGATGCGTTGTTTAGCACAAAGTACCTGGTATGCCTCAAAAATAAAGCCGCATGGGTGAGCGTGCATTGGAAAAGCAAGCGAGGCGTCGATTCCTTACTCGCAAGTGAGGTTGTGCATCGATCCAGGTAAGCAATGCATCGATTCTTTCCTCTTCAGGGAAGGGATGCATTGATTTCTGGACAAGCAGTCTCAGATCCATGTGGTGATGTTGAAGATTTTGACACCCAGGGCCAATGCCTGAAAAATTCTGACGCAGTGTGCGAAGGGTCTGCGTTGAGAACAGGCGCTGTGTTGATTCTCCAGCTGCAAGGCAGGAGCTGAATCGAATT
The DNA here is from genome assembly GCF_031143425.1 of Pleurodeles waltl. NCBI lineage: Eukaryota > Metazoa > Chordata > Amphibia > Caudata > Salamandridae > Pleurodeles > Pleurodeles waltl. The sequence goes on along the minus strand of NC_090438.1, from coordinate 369,333,183 downwards.
TTGCAGTGCTTGAATTTTCCCCAACAAGTTACCAGCTTCCACTTCTAAGGGCCCAGGGTCTGGATTTGGCACCACTTAGAAAGTCAGGACTCTCAGCAGAAGATCCCGGGCACTGGCAAATAAAATTTTTGATGTCCCTAAGACTTAAGAACAGGGGGCAAGCTCATTCCAAGCCCTTGGAGGAAACCAAGCCTTTAGAGAAAGCAGGTCTTCAGAAAGCCAAGTCCAGTCCCTTCCATCTTCAGGCAGAAGCAGCAGCAGCAGGCCAGCACAGCAAATCAACAGGCAGAGTGTCAGGTCCTCCTCACACATCAAGCTGCTCTCCTTGGCAGAGAGTCCTCTTGATCCAGAAGTAATCTAAAGTTGTGAGGTCAGCAGTCCAAAACTTATACTCCTTTCTGCCTTTGAAGTAGGCAATCTTCAAAGGAAAGTCTTTGTAGTATGCCAGACCCCACCTCTTCCTTGCCCTGCCCAAGACACACTCTAGGGGGTTGGAGTCTGTATTGTGCGAGGGCAGGCAGAGCCCTTTAAAGTGCAGGTGACAGGTTCTCCCTCCCACTCTAGCTCAGGAAGACTCATCAGGATATGCAGGACACACCGCAGCTCCCTTTGTGTCACTGTCTAGAGTGAATTCACAAACAGCCCAACTGTCAGTCTGACCCAGACATGTATTCAGCAGCCATGCAGAGGCACATAGGCCCTAATTATGATAATGGTGGTAAAAGTCGCTTACCGCCATGGCAACGGCCGCCAAAAGACCGTTGCCGCAGCTAACATCCGTCTGCCAAATCATGACCACAGCTGGATTTCCGCCACAAGAAGGGTGGAAATCCGGCTGTGGCCATACTGGTGGACGGTGTTAAGGTGGCGCTGCTACCACCAGTAGCGCCACGCCAGTAGTCCGCCGCCTGCTGTATTATGTCAAATAATACGGCCTGGTGGTGTTCTGCTGGCGGGCGCTGCTGGCAGTAGCAGTGCCCGTCCCGTCCCCTACCGGAAGACCCCCTGGATGCAGGTAAGTTGGGTTTCTGACAGGGGAGGGGGGTGTTTTGTGTGTGTGTGGGGGTGTGTGCATGAATGTGTGAGTGTGTGCATGACTGCGATTGTGTGTGTAGTGATGTTTGCGTGTGTGTGTGCATGTGTGAGAATGTGTGTATGAATGGAAATGTGAATGCGTGTCTGTGTGTCACTATGAATGTGTGTATGGATGTGTGCGTAAATGAATGGATGCATGCATGTATGAATGCGTGTATGCCTGTGTGAGTGAATGTGTGAAAGTGTGATGTGTGCCTGCAAGTGTGTGTGTGTATGGGGGGATAAGAATGGGGGAGCGTGGATGGAGGGTGGGTGGGGGTTGTCTAGGGAGTGTTGGGGGATAGATGGGCCTCCTACCAGTGACAGGGAAGGAATTCTCTGTCACAGGTAGGACCCACCACCATGGTTTTCGTGACGTTACGAACGCCACAAAAACCATGGCGGAAGGCAGGGTCAAAATGCCACCGGCAGTACAGTAGCGCCCGCTGGGATGGAGATTGTTATTTCCGGCCCGGCGGCTGCTACCGCCATGGCGGTTGGTGTTATATATTGGTGGGTTGGCTGAAGCCTACCCGCCAATGTCATAATGTGGCGGTATGTTGCGCCAGCCTGTTGGCAGTACTATCGCCACATTAAAACCGACCACCGGGGTCATAATGAAAATGCCTACTTTCTAAAAGTGGCATTTACAAACAGATAATTTAAAAACCAACTTCACCAAAAGATGTAGTTTAAAATTGTGAGTTCAGAGCCCCCAGCCTCCATATCTCTATCTGCTCCAAATAGAAAACTGCACTTAAAATATACTTAAAGGCAATCCCCATGTTAACCTATTGGAGGGATAGGCCTTGCAATAGTGAAAAAACAATTTGGCAGTACCTCACTACGAGGACATGTAAAATACACTAGCACATGTCCTACTTTTTAAACACACTGCAGTCTGCCCATTGGGCTACTAAGGGACAATCAGTGCTGCAGGCCCACTTGTAGCATTTGATTTACCGACCCTGGGCACACATAGTGCACTTTACTAGGGACTTACCAGTAAATCAAATGTGGCAATCATGGAAACCAAATTACCAATATCCTTTAGACAGAAACTTGAACTTTAGCACTGGTTAGCAGTGGTAAAGTGTCTAGAGTATCAAAACCAGCAACAACTAATTACAGCATGATATTTAAAACTAGGGGGTCAGAAGCAAAAAAAGTACAGTGAAACCACGCCAAGAGCTGCCAGGTCTAACACTCTGAGGGACACAGGTGTCAGTATGATTATGGTAAGGAGTCTGCTGGTGGCCCCAGAACAGATTTTACCCTATACATTCCATCAGGTTCTATTAGCAGAGAACTGTGATGGTCACTATCCAGTGGCCCTTGTTCCATTTGAGTTATGGAGCCCCAGGTCTTCTAAAAGTTGCAATGAGCCCTGCCATGCTTGTGGATTGTTTGTTAGGAAATGACGTTGAGCACACTACCTGGAAGAAAGTTACACCTGGAAATGTTGGGGTTGCCTGAGTCGGTGTGTGCAACCACCAGGTCCATGGATGCCCAGAAAGGGAGTCAAGGAAGTAAGGAGCCTGAAAGAATGGCCCAGACAGCTGCCAAAAAGTGAAAGAGCAAGGGACATGGGAAACCAGACCTTGAATGTCTCCAAGCTAAGGTGAATGTTGCGCCGGAGAAGGTGGCCCCGGAGCTCAGTGGAGAGGACATAGCTTCCCTTGGTGATCTGCTGAAACTTGCTAGATGGCAAATGGAAGGGGGATCCACCAGGAAAAATGATGCAAGGTGCAGAGGGAGTACACAGCCTTGGAGGGTATGAGGCAACAGACCAAAGCCCAGGCAGAAAGTGATGCCTCTGGTAGTCACTGCATTTACTGGGAGGACAACCTCCTGTATAGTGAGTCTAAGGCATCTGTGCATGGGGCAACAAGGGCATTTGTGGTCCTCCAATGTTATGGGCAAAAACTTTGTCAGGCTTGTCCTTCATTTTTACTGACCCTGGATGAAGATTTCCTCAGAGATCTTCTGTATGACCTGCATGACATGCCAGGCCAATGGGAAGACAGGGCAGAAGCTGAAAGCTCCTCTGAATCTCTTACCTGTCATTGGCAATCCCTTTAAAAGGCTGGGCATTGACATTGTTGGGCCTATTGATCCCCAGACAGCCTCTGGCTGCACGTTTATCCTGGTTTGGGTGGATCAAGCTACAAGATACCCAGAGGCCATACCTCTGAGAAATGCAACTGTACCTGCGGTAGCTAAGTCTCTAATCCGGATTGTTACCTGGGTGGGTTTCCCCAGGGAAGTGGTGACTGACAGGGGCACCAGCTTCATGTCTGCTTATATGCAGTCAATGTGAAAGGAGTGGGGAGTTGCTTAGACATTCTCCAAACCCTACCACTCACAAACAAATGGGATTGTTGTGAGATTCATCAAGACCCTCAAAAGGCATGATCAAGAGCCTACTTGAGGTGTAAGTGGAACGTCCTCTTGCCATGTCTTCTCTATGCTTACAGAGAGGTACCACAGAAGGGGGTGGATTCATCCCTTTTTAGCTTCTGTTTGGTCATCCTGTAAGGGGACGTCTCAGTCTGGTGAGGGAGGAGTGGGGGCAAGCTCCCAAGAACCCCACCACCCACCAACATGTTGTTAGCTACATACTAGCCTTCAGAAATCAGATGGCCAAGTTGTAGAAGCAAGCTTGTGACAACTTAGAGGCCTGCCAGGAGGTAATAAAGCAGTTGTACAACCAAATGGCTAGCCTTGTGGAGTTACAGCCTGGGCAGAAAGTGTGAGTGATGGAACACGTGGAGCGCCAGTTGCTGGGGCAATTCTCCTCTCTGTTTTCCCTCACTCCTGGGAATACCGACCTGTGTACCCATAATATCGACACAGGAAATGCCCCCACCGGTCAATGATAAAATTGATAGGCTGTCTGACAAGGAGAGGGCCAACATCAGAGATGTTTCTAAGATGCTGGAATTGGGGGTGATGAACGCTCCTGTAGCCCCTGGTCCAACCCTGTGGGCCTGTTCCCAAAACTGCCTCAGCAGGCACTACACCTCAATTCAGGTTCTGTGTAGATTACAGGGGCTCAATTCAGTCACCCAGACTGATGCTCATCCCATTCCCTGGGCTGATGAGCTGATTGACAGATTAGGTGCTGCTCAGTTCCTGAGTACTTTTGATCTTACTTCAGGATACTGGCAGATTGCCCTAGTTGAAGGTGCCAAGGAAAAGTCAGCTTTCTTCACTCCAGAGGGCCATGAGCAGTTCAAAGTGATGCCCTTTGGACTCAAGAATTCCCCTGCCACCTTCCAGATGCTGGTGAACCAAGTTGTTATTAGGATCGAGGCCATCAGTGCTGCTTACGTATATGACAGCTGTCTTCATTAGCAGTTGGCAGGACCACCTATTTCACCTGCACTAAGTGCTTCAGGCCCTGCAACTGGCATGCCTGACTATCAAGGCCAGTGAGTGCCAGATAGGGCAGGTGTCTGTGGTGTACTTGGACACTTGGTGGGCAGGGGTAACATGCAGCCCCTTCCAGGCCAAGATAGAGACTATCATGGCCTGGGAGCACCCCAAAAGCCCAAACTGAGGTGAGAACCTTCTTAGGCCTCACAGGTTCCTATAGGAGGTTTGTCAAGGAACATGTCACCATTGTTGCCCCTTTGACAGAGCTGACTTCGAAGAAGCAAACCCGGAATATGATTTGGAGAGAGGCATACAATAAAAGTTTGACTTCTTAAAGCAGGCTATGTGTGCAGCCCCTATGCACAAGGCCCCTGAGCATTTGACTCCCTAAAGCAGGCTATGCACACAGCCCCTGTGCTCATTGTTCAAACCGATGCCTCAGAGCATGGCACAGAGGCAGTACTTGCACAGCTTAATAATGAGGGCCTAGACCAACCTGTAGCTTTCATCTCTACGAGGTTATTTTCCAGGTAACGTAGGTACAGTGCTATTGAAAGTGAAGCCTTTGCAATGGTCTGGGCACTGAAGAAGTTGAGACCATACCTGCTTGGGACTCACTTCCGGATTCAGACAGACCACTGGCCCCTTAGGTAGCTAATACAAATGATGGGTGAGAATCCAAAATTGTTGAGGTGGTCCATCTCATACAAGGTATAGACTTTACAGTGGAACAAAGACCTGGGTCAGACTATGGCAATGCTGATGGTCTGTCTAGGTTCTTCCACCTTAGTGATGGGCAGGAGGTTGGGTAGCTCTTTCCAATTTCAGTATGGGGGACACATGTTAGACCTGACAGCCTTAGGGTGGTCTTCCCCCAAACGTTATGCCTATTTGCCTCACCTTTTTGCTCATTTCATTTTGTTGGCCTTAGGACTCTGAGCACTTTACCACTGCTGACCAGTGCTAAAATGCATGTGCTGTCTCCCCTAAACATGGTTTGAGTGGTACATCCACAATTGTCACATTTAATTTACTTATACGTCCCTAGTAAAGTGCACTACATGTGCCCAGGGTCTGTAAATGAAATGCTACTAGTGGGATTGCAGCACTGCTTGTCCCACCCCTCAAGTATTTCTTAAACATGTCGCAGCCCTGCCACAACAGAGCCTGTTTGTGCAGTTATATTGCAATGCCAACTTGGCATTTTAAACCTCTTGCTAAGCCTTCAACTCCCCTTTTCTAACATATAACTCAGCCCATAGGGCAGGGTGCTAAGTAATTAAAAGGCAGGACATTTTCTTTTAAGTTTTACCTGTCTTGGTAGGGAAAAAACTCCCAGATTCGTTTTTCACTATTGTGAGGCCTACTCCTCCTATAAGATAACATTGGGGATTCCTTATTACATTTAATAAGCTGTAATACATTTAATAAGCTGTAATTCTTACTTGAGAAGGAGTAGATATATCATGTTTAGTACAATTGAATTGTTATAATAAATCCTCTTTAATGGTGCAGGTAGATTTATTGTAACAGTTTTGAAAATGCCACTTTAACAAAGTTGGCATTTTCCTGCTCTTAGTCCTGTGTGCCTGCAGCTTGTCGCCAATACGCGTGTGGGGTAGAGTGACAACTAGACTTTACACATTACATCTAGGCAGCCACACACAAAGAGACCTTAAGTGTGACTGAAGGGCCATCATCATCCTGATGGCCCATCCTGGGCGGGATGGGGGTGGGGGGAGATAGCTTATACAGCTGAATAAGTAGTGTCCTGTTTCACCACAAATGACTGCTTTCCCCTCTGTAGTGAGTCTGGACCCAGGGTAGGAAGAAAGAACCTATGTGCACTTCAAAGTCCCTTCTTTGAAGTCACCCCCACTTCAGTGGCACAACTGGGTATAAGTACTGGACCGCTGACCCTACCAACTCAGTACACTGCTGGAGCTATGAAGGACTCTGCCAGGAAGAAGGACTGCTGCGCTGCAACAAGGACTGCCACTATGGACTGGTGCTCTGGAAGAACTGCTTTCCTGCTGTGTTGCCCTTATGCCTGCTGCCCTATGCTCTGCTGAGGAAAGACTGGACCCATTTCACTTGAACCCAGAGTGACCCCAAGGGCTGCTGGCTTGCCTCCTGTTTTCTGAAGTCTCAGGGACACAAAAGACATTCAACTCACCTGCTACATACCCTGGGCCAGTCTTCAACCAGCTCCGGACCGCTATGAGGCCTCTCTCCAGTCTTGGGTGTTTGAAAGTGGTTTGTGCTTCCTGAAATCGAGCTTTTGGACTCTTTTCAACTGCAAACAGGCCTGCACCACTTGCCAGAAGAATCAGCGCTAGCCACTGCAAGTTCGTCTCTCGGCACAGCAAGCATCGTCACTCGTGACCATGAGGCTCCATTCCACCCGTTCCTGATGCCTGGCCGACTCATTGCACCCGCGGAACACCGCTAGCAATGCACCGCTTGTTCCCACCAAACTTCTTTCCTGCAAACAGGACTCTTGGCTCAGTTCTTGAGAAAGTAAAAGTTCAGCAGGACTTGTCTGGGACTGTTTCTGACCCTTGTTCCATCGCGGTCTGCCTGAACGTTTAGATTTTACCCGGTCTATTGTGACCAGATATCCCTAGTTGGCACTTCATGCTTTTATGCACTAAATTTCAGTTTATTCTTTAAAAATTAATAACCACCTTTTTTCTTAATTTTTGTACTATGTTCTAGGGGGTGGAGCATCGGTTGACGCTGCGTTTACTTTCTCTCCCTGCCTACATCCTGCCCTCCACCAACTCATCCAGCAGTACAGTGGGACTGTGCCTCCCACAGAGTGCACTGCCTCCTAACGTCCAAGACCCTGCAGCCCCAACCAACCTTCCTGGCCCCACTGCCCCCCCTTGCATGCTCATCATCTGCTCAGAGCTGGTGGTAAATATCTGTGTTCAAATCCCTGGAACCAGGGTAAACCGAGGTAAACATCAGGATTTCCCCATTCTAGGGTGTTTTACTTGTAATTCCAACGAGCTCATGGGGAGTTACTAACTGGTAGTGTTAACTCTAGAACAAGAATCACCCTGCAGAATTAATGGGGAACTTGTAATGAGGGGCTACTAAAGTGGTGCTTGCACCTCGTCAGAAGAATGAGCACCTTTTAAAGCACTTTGCACCTTTCTCAGTAATGGTTGTAATTGTTTTACTTTTTCTTACAAACCAAAAATGCTGCAAAAAATTAATTTCTTCCAATATCACTGTAAATCAAGGAGTGGTTTTGCTGCTAAAGGTCGTTGCTCTTAAAGAATAACCTTGTAGCAGTCAGATTCCAGAAATTATCCAGTTATCTGCCCTTGTCTTTCAAGTCCATGGTGAAGACAGACATCAATCAGCTTGTATCCCATTTAGAAAATAATTTCCTGGACTCTGAGGGATGTGGACCACAATGAGGGCCGATTCAGACATGGTGACCTTTGACTTCTGGTGGACTTAACTAGTGCTAGTCTCCTGTTGGGCCTTTTAGCAATGTTCAAAATCCTCTACCATGGTGTATTTGTCTTGTGATTAGAAAAGTTGGTTGTAGGTCAGACCATCTTTAGGTGCATTAATTCATTTTTCTAAGTGGGCAGTGTGTGCTTCACATATTCCAATCCAGTAATTTGTGACCAGGATCTCTTACAGGGGTGCCGTCGAGTCTATTCCTATTGCCTATATTTTTCAGTGCACAATGCCAACAGATTCCATGATTGAATAATTTGGATTCTTGTTTGATCCACACCACTGACACAAAAAAATCTTCTTAGCGGAAATCTTCAACTACCAGAAATGAACCCCTGATTTACTCCCCCAAGAGAACATATATGCATGAGCCTATGTATGTTACAGGTGTTCCTCCACAATAGTGACATACACAGATGATTGGGCAATGTGCATTAGGCACATAAGGTGTGTGTCCCCTTGGAAAAAAATACTAGCCTTAACATGTAGACTTACAGACTTATGATGCTGAAGTAATTATTATCTCTACACATGCTCTCTCTTTTTAACCCTATCAGAGGACCCCGCCAATAATATTATGTAATTTTATTATTTGCTAGATCCCTTATACATGTAACATCAAGTGCTCCTTTTAAGGTTGAGCCCATTCAGATGCACTGTCATTCTTCCTGTGAGACTCTATGATAAAGCATGTGACAAAATATCGGCAAGTGTCCTTTTAAACCACATTGTAGATTTTAAGTAGGGGTTTCTGTATTTTAGACTAATCTATCCAGTTCCTTTTGATTTGTTAGGGTTCCCTATATCTAATTTGTATTTACTTACATTAGGACAGGAAGGTGATATAGCCGTTCACAATCCCTCTAACTCCATTATTGTACTAGGAACTAAGCCAGATGCCAACGAACGATTGAACAGGGCACAGAGATAGACAGCAATGCTAGCTTCAACTTCTTTCATAAGTTGGGCAAGACAGAGATGGCAGTGAGCTGAAAAGGTAAGAAGTATTTCATTTCATGATCACTTCCCGTTAGATTAATTTGCTGGGATGTCGAGCAAGAAAGGGGAAGATTACTTGATGGATGGAGATTTTCTAGCACTATTCTACAGCAGAAAGAGCACAATTATTCCCAGAAGAAGTAGGAAGTATCATTGCATAGTTTTTTTCTGAAGGAGTGAGAGGAGTGAGAGGAGATTGTAGAGTAGACATTAATAGCTAGTAAATTCTGAGACCATTGCACATATTTCTTTGGAAATGCTAAGAGAACAGGCATTACAGTTCGTACAATACTTTTTTTTGAAGACATTATGGTCTCTCTGCATTATTGTTTTATGTTTTTTTTGGGGTTGGGTAATTTAGGTCTGTGGAATATCTTTTCCTCTTTCTGTACTGCAGGTTTCTAACTTAAGAATGCCTAGGTTCTCCATCAACCAAAAACTCTTCTTAAATTTCTGAAAGAGGAACACTTTTTTTGTAAACAGATTTTATTGATTATTGGTAGACAAAGAAACAGTGCATTGCAACTTGATATGGAGTGACATCTTACAAGATCAAAAATATTCCTTTTTGGGCTGACAATATCGTGTTCCCAATATCGTTATCCCATAATCCATCCCTCCCTTCCCTCTGAGACGGTGTAATAGTTTTCACTGACTGTAATGGGTTTTGGAATGTAGATCCCCGGAATCAATTAGGCTTCCCACGGTTCCATGAAGAGATATGTATGTTGAGAAGACACATCAGGGCAATCCTAGTGGCAACGCAAGGCTGTGTGTTGATCAGCTTCTAAAGTTAAGTGGAATTTCATCTCATCTAGGAGAGGCCGTAGATGACGGCTCCCGGATTGGAGGCTCAGGATTCTTCAGGCTATTGATGATGAGCCCCCATGCCTGGGCTGTTTCTATCTGGCTTATCTCCTCTGTGCTTCCCTCTGTAACAGTGTGCCCTTGCAGTTCACCCACCTTTCCAACTCTTTGCGCCATACTAGCAGGTTCTGGCCCTTAGGGTCCTTCCAATGTCGTGTAATCTTGCGCTTAGCCAGGCTCAGTCCTAAATCTTGAAATTCAATGGTCACTATGGTTTTAGAAGTGTGGGGGAACCAGTGTAAAATGCAGTGGGTCAGTGTTACTGGGAAATTCCTATCCATTAATGATGTTAGTAGCCGGGTGCCTTCTGTCCAGTATGATGTTAAGTGAGAGCATGCCCACAACATATGGAAAAGGTTAGCGCCCCCCAATTCCACATCTAGGGCAGGAGCTGTCTGTCGCACCAAAATATCTGTTAATTCATTCTGGAGTAAGGTAGGCTCTATTTGAGATGTAGAAACTGATTAATTTGAATCTCTAATTCCTTGACACCTTGGGGATATGCTCTAAAATGGCAGGTTTGTTCCGGAATTGGAGTCCCTAGGTCCGTTCCGGAATTAGAGTCCCTAGGTCCATCTCCCAGTGGAGCGAAAGTGTCTCTAGAGGTTGTAGGGTATCGGCTTGCAATGAGCAATATAAACAAGTGACAGATTTATACGTCCCTGTGGATAATACCACATACCAACAACAAAGGTGACCCTTGCGTTCTGAGCTTCCCGCCTTCCAGTGCTGAAAGAGGAACACTTGATGATGACTTTTGCCTGAGGTAATACTATGCTGTAAAACTTTGGAAGGAATAACAAAGCACTCGGACCATGTAAAAAGGTAAGAATTTAGGGTCAGATGTACAAAGCTTTTTGCACGTGCGACGTGCAAAAAGCACTTTGCAATGCACAAACCCCGTTTTGCGATCCGGTAACCTGGGGGACCCCTTCCCCGTTGTGAATGGCACTGCAAACATTTTTTCAGAGCAGGCAGTGGTCCTATGGAAAACGGGCTGCATTACAAAAAAAAAAACTGCTTTATTAAAAAGCAGTCACAGACATGGTGGTCTGCTGTCCGCAGCAGGCCACCATCCCTCTGAGGGCCGCCATTCGCAAGGGGGTCGTAAATTGCGACCCACCTCATGATTATTCATGAGGTGGGCCTTTGCAACCCCCTTGCGAGTCGCAGATGGTTCCAACATTCCGAATTGTGACTTGCAAATTCGGAATGTTCCTACATCTGGCACTTAAAGTACTGCTAAAACTGTCAGAAATAAAAATGGAGTCAAAACCAGTGATCAGGTTTGTGAGTTGGAGTATACGTTTGACACTTTAAACCCATCATTGGAAGGTTACAGGAGAAAAATACTCTGGGAAAAGAGGGAACTTCAAGACAGAAATGAAGGTAACTAGGAAACAGTCATTTGTGAATAGAAATTGACCGAAGATATCCGAAAGATCTCTCAACTTTATCAAGGGGGTGTTAGACTGTCTATAAGTGGGAAAATGTTTAAAGCAGCAATTGAGGCTTGTCCATCTCTTTCCATCGTTGTGCCTGTCCATCTCAATTTTCAGAAAACCTATCCCCCCTTGGGATCTCACAGCTCCTTATGACTAGACCCCTGTGGCTATAGAATGCCACGACCAGCATTGTAACAGGCTGACCCAGAATGACACATATAACACAAGTGTAAGCCATTTTTTATAAACAACCCACTTTTATTTGTTTCATTTTGCATACAAAACGCAGAAGATAGACCGACAAGTGTAAGTCATTTGCATTAGCCGCTAACTGTTTAGAAGTCACAGTGCTCTACTGTTCGAGTCACAAATGTCAGGCCTACACACCAGCTCACATATTTCGATCATCAAGTTCTCACTTTAAAAAAACAAAAACTTTTCTTTATTGTCATTTAGGTTATCAAAAAAAAAAAGTACACCAAACAATTTTCTTACTTTGCGACCATACGACATTAGAGGTATGTCGCGATCGTTCGGGAGGATGTGCAGAGGGCGTGCCGGTTTACCCCAGTGTATGCCCAGAAGTATGTGGTTCTCATGTGCGTCTTTGTGCTATAGTCATTCACCTGATGGCTACACTCAAATGCTATGTGGAGTAAACTGTTTAGTCTTACTCTGCAGTGGTGGATATGTGTGCATTTCCCTATCTAAATTATAACAACAAACTACTCCCCTCCTCCCCGGCGGGGAGGGGGGGTCAGATCAGCAGGACGGGCAAGACACACATTAATTAGCAGCGGAAGGTGCGGGGTGGGAGGGGTAGGAGGGAAAAGGGGAAGTGCTACAAGCCCCAGGAGTTATCATCCAGTCTTTCCTCTCTTAGGACGTTCCCAGTGGTACCATTCACACCCTGGTTCCTGTTTCTAATCGGTAGTGTCCATCAGTCTGTCTGTCCCCCGTTTTCTGCCTGTCTCTATCGGGTGTTCCCATTCGTCTGTGATCTCTTTCTATAAGTCTGCTATGGGGCGGCTGCGTACTCCCCGGGTCACCCCTTTGTTTAAGCTCTTTCTTCTGCCCTGGACCATAATGTTACATCTCTCACCCAGGTCTCAACTCTCGGCCCTGAGAGTTTTTTGCATGCCATCGCTTGCCTTTTTGTAGCTAGTATTAGGGCTTGATCTGTAAACCTGGTCCCTACTCTCTTGGGTTTCGGTCTTGGGAAGTTACACAGTAAGCACGTCTCTACCGTTTTCTCCAGTGGGCGGCTTAGAGTCGTATTAATTTTCATGAGTACTTTGTCCCAGTAACACCGGATGTGTGCACAACCCCAGGTCATGTATAGGAACTCTGTGTCCAGCGTTATACAGCGTGGGCATAACTGTGGTTTCCTGCCGTAGATTGCCCTCAGTCTGTGTGGTGTCAGGTACATCCAGTGGGTATACTTATACTGTGTGTATTTCAGTCTGGTGTTGTATGACACTTTTTTGGCCAATAGCCTTCCTCACTCAGTGTCTGGGAGATCCCTGCCAAGGTCTGCCACCAAGCGTTCCCTTAGGGCCCCCAGCAGCCTTATTAAGCACCTTAAAAAATGAGGTGATCAAGTGGCTCCCCGTCCCCATTGTCAGTAGCAATGGTAATAGCGGGTGGCTTGAGAGTTCCACATCTCCCTGTCACCAGAGGACCCTGAGATACGAACCTTGTCACGCCAGCAGCTGTCCTGGTCTAGCCTCCTCTTCTTGTGCGTGAGACACATATTCTCTATAACCATGGCAGAGAAACCATTTCAATGTGGTGTTATACTGTTCCAGAGCTTCGAGCAGTTTAGTGAGGGTTTCCGTCTATGCCCTGTATGTTGTCCAGTGGATGCACTGTGGTGCATAGCTGGGACAATTCTTGGTTAAGATCCTGGATGAGCCCCACCATTTACCTCAGTGTCCCAGGACGACTGTCTTGAGAGCCTCCCACTCCACTCAATCAATCAATCAATCAATCACATTTATAAAGCGCGCTACTCACCCATAAGGGTCTCAAGGCGCTGGGGGGGAGGGGGTCAGTGCTCGAAGAGCCAGGTCTTGAGCTGCCTTCTGAAGGGGAGGTGTTCGGGTATGGCGCGAAGGTGACTGGGCAGGGAGTTCCAGGTCTTCGCTGCCAGAAAAGAGAAGGATTTTCCTCCGGCGGTGGTTTTGCGGATGCGGGGAACGGCTGCCAAGGCCTGACCGGTGGAGCGCAGAGTGCGCGGAGGGGAGTAGAAGGAGACGCGGGAGTTGATGAGTTTGGGTCCGAGGTTGTAGAGGGCTTTGTGTGCGTGGGTGAGGAGTCTGAAGGTGATCCTCTTGTTGACCGGGAGCCAGTGGAGTTTTCTCAGGTGTCCGGAGATGTGGTGGTGGCGAGGTATGTCCAGGATGAGTCGTGCTGCGGCGTTCTGGATCCGTTGAAGTTTCCTCTGCAGCTTGGTGGTGATGCCGGCGTACAGAGTGTTCCCGTAGTCCAGGCGGCTGGTGACGAGGGCGTGGGTGACGGTCTTCCTGGTGTCGATGGGGATCCAGCGGAAGATCTTGCGGAGCATGCGGAGGGTGTTGAAGCACGCTGAGGTCACCGAGTTGACCTGTCTGGTCATCGAGAGGGAGGAGTCCAGGATGAAGCCGAGGTTGCGTGCGTGGTTGGTCGGTTGGGGAGTGCTGCCTAGGGCGGGGGGCCACCAGGAGTCGTCCCATGCGGAGGGGGTAGGGCCGAGGATGAGGACCTCCGTTTTATCTGTGTTCAGTTTCAGTCGGCTGTCTGTCATCCAGGTCGCTACTTCCTTCATGCCGTCGTGCAGTCTGGTCCTTGCTGATGTGGGGTTGTTGGTGAGGGATAAGATGAGCTGGGTGTCGTCGGCGTAGGATATGATGTCGAGTCCGTGTTTGCGTGCGATGTTTGCCAGGGGGGTCATGTAGACGTTGAATAGGGTGGGGCTGAGGGAGGATCCTTGGGGTACGCCGCAGATGATCTCCGTGGCTGCGGATCTGAAGGGGGGGAGGCGGACTCTCTGGGTCCTTCCGGAGAGGAAGGAGATGACCCATTCCAGGGCCTTGCCTCCGATGCCGGCGCTGCAGAGGCGGTCTATCAGGGTGCGGTGGCAGACCGTGTCGAAGGCTGCAGAGAGATCCAGGAGAATGAGGGCCACGGTTTCACCCTTGTCGGTCAGGGCTCGGATGTCGTCCGTGGCTGCGATGAGGGCGGTTTCGGTGCTGTGGTTGGCCCTGAATCCGAACTGAGTGGAGTCGAGGGAGTCGGAGGTTTCCAGGGCGGCGGTGAGTTGAGCGTTGACGATTTTCTCAATCACTTTGGCGGGGAACGGTAGGAGGGAGATAGGCCGGAAGTTTTTGAGTTCGGTGGGGTCTGCTGTAGGTTTCTTCAGGAGGGCGTTGAGTTCTGCGTGTTTCCAGCTTTCAGGGAAGGTAGCAGTGGTGAGGGAGGCGTTGATGACGTCTCGGAGGTGGGGTGCGATGATGTTGTCGGCCTTGTTGTAAATGTGGTGAGGACAGGGGTCGGAGGGTGATCCCGAGTGGATCGAGTTCATGACGCGGGTGGTTTCCTCGGTGGTGGTAGGGTTCCAGGCGAGGATGGTGGAGATGTCGTTTGCGGCTTCCGGGGGCGGGTTCATGTTGGTGGTCGTGAAGCTGTTGTAGATGTCGGCAATCTTACGGTGGAAGAAGGTCGCAAGGGAGTCGCAGAGGTCCTGTGAGGGAGGGATGGGGTTGGTTTCTGCGTCCGGGTTGGAGAGCTCTTTGATGATGCCAAAAAGTTCCTTGCTGTTGTGGGCGTTGTTGTCAAGTCTGTTCTGGTAGGCTGTTTTTCGTGCGGTGCGGAGGCGTTGGTGGTGTTGGCGGGTGGTGTCCTTGAGAGCTGTCAGGTTTTCCTCTGTCGGGTTGAGGCGCCATGTCTTCTCGCGGAGGCGGCATTCTTTCTTGGAGTTTTTGAGTTCGGTGGTGAACCAGGAGTTTTTCTTGTGGTTGTTGGTGTTGGTTTGGGTCTTCAGAGGGGCCAGGAGGTTGGCGCAGTCGGAGATCCAGTTGGTGAGGTTGTTGGCGGCCTCGTTGGGGTTGCTGGTGCTGGTGGGTTGGTTCAGGGAGAGCGTTGCTGCGAGTTGTTCTGTGGTGATTCGGTTCCAGTATCTTTTTGGTGGTTGCCGGGTGTGGTGATGCACGGTGGTTTTCTTGAAGCTGAAGTGGACGCAGCTGTGGTCCGACCATGTGAGTTCGGTGGTGTGGCTGAAGGTGATGTGTTTGCTTGAGGAGAAGATGGGGTCGAGCGTGTGTCCGGCGTAGTGGGTGGGGGTGTTGACCAGTTGTTTCAGTCCCAGGTTGGCGAGGTTGTCTAGAACGGCGGTGGTGTTGTTGTCGGTGTGGTTCTCCAGGTAAAAGTTGAGGTCTCCTAGGAGGATGTAGTCGGTGGATGAGAGTGCGTGGGGGTTGACGAAGTCTGCGATGTCTTCGCTGAACTTGGTGCGGGGTCCTGGTGGTCTGTACATGAGGGTGCCTCTTAGGGTTGTCTTGGGGTCGATGTGGATCGCGAAGTGGAGGTGTTCGGCGTCGGGAAGTGAGTTGTCGGTGTGGGTCGAGATGCTGATGGAGCTTTTGTGTGCGATGGCGATGCCTCCTCCGGTGCGGTTGAAGCGGTCTCTCCGGATGATTTTGTAGCCGTCGGGGATGGCTATGGCGATGTCGGGTGCCGAGGAGGGGTTCATCCAGGTCTCGGTGAGGAAGGCGATGTCTGGGTTCGTTGAGTTGATGAGGTTCCATAGTTCGATGGCGTGCCTGTGGACGGAGCGGGTGTTGACCAGGATGCATTCGAGGTTGCTTCCGAGGGCGTCGTTCTTGGTGGTGGCGGTGTGGGTCCGTAGGCAGGTGAAGCGGCAGTTGCTGCAGGTGAAGGGTCCGTGGGTACGTTTGGGGGTGGCGCGGTAGCAGCCCGGCGCGCGGCCGGGGTTGAGGTTGGCGAGGGTGGCGGAGTCATAGGTCAAGCGGGGGGCGCGGGGGCCAGGGGTTCGGCCACTAGGCGCGGTCCAGGCGCGGACGGGCGCAGACGGGCTTGCCTTAGGCGCGCCTTTGGCGCGCCAGCGGCGCGCCCGCTGCGCGCGTCCGCTGCGCGGCCTCGCAGCGGCCGCCATTTAAGGGGTAGGTGGGGAGGCGGGGTCAGCTGGGAGGCGGGAGGTGGGCGGGCAGGGGAACTGGAAGCGGCAAAAAAAAAAAAGAGCGGCAAAAAAGAGCGGCAAAAAAGAGCGGCAAAAAACGGCGGGAAAAGCGCGGTAGGAGCAGCGGGAAAAGCGGCAAGACGGCGAAAGGGGAACAAGAGCCTACTAAAACTACTAAAAAAAAGGAGGGGCTGAGAGGGGAGGACGGCGCACAGCACTCGGGGGCACACGCACGGGATACAAGGAGAGAAAAGGGGAATTTCAGTCACTCGGGGGCACACGCATGGGATACAAGGAGAAAAAAGGGATTTCAGTCAGCACCAGCACAAGCTCAAGCACTCGGGGTACACGGGCAAGAAGGGGGTGAGCACACTCACAGGAGAGGAAGGCAGTCAGGGACTGGAGGCGCTGCGTGAGCAGGGGAGCGACCTACCCGAGGGTCAGTGGTCGCTACCTCTGCCTCGCAGCGGCCGCCATTTAAGGGGTAGGTGGGGAGGCGGGGTCAGCTGGGAGGCGGGAGGTGGGCGGGCAGGGGAACTGGAAGCGGCAAAAAAAAAAAAGAGCGGCAAAAAAGAGCGGCAAAAAAGAGCGGCAAAAAACGGCGGGAAAAGCGCGGTAGGAGCGGCGGGAAAAGCGGCAAGACGGCGAAAGGGGAACAAGAGCCTACTAAAACTACTAAAAAAAAGGAGGGGCTGAGAGGGGAGGACGGCGCACGGCACTCGGGGGCACACGCACGGGATACAAGGAGAGAAAAGGGGAATTTCAGTCACTCGGGGGCACACGCATGGGATACAAGGAGAAAAAAGGGATTTCAGTCAGCACCAGCACAAGCTCAAGCACTCGGGGTACACGGGCAAGAAGGGGGTGAGCACACTCACAGGAGAGGAAGGCAGTCAGGGACTGGAGGCGCTGCGTGAGCAGGGGAGCGACCTACCCGAGGGTCAGTGGTCGCTACCTCTGCCTCGCAGCGGCCGCCATTTAAGGGGTAGGTGGGGAGGCGGGGTCAGCTGGGAGGCGGGAGGTGGGCGGGCAGGGGAACTGGAAGCGGCAAAAAAAGAGCGGCAAAAAAGAGCGGCAAAAAAGAGCGGCAAAAAACGGCGGGAAAAGCGCGGTAGGAGCGGCGGGAAAAGCGGCAAGACGGCGAAAGGGGAACAAGAGCCTACTAAAACTACTAAAAAAAAGGAGGGGCTGAGAGGGGAGGACGGCGCACGGCACTCGGGGGCACACGCACGGGATACAAGGAGAGAAAAGGGGAATTTCAGTCACTCGGGGGCACACGCATGGGATACAAGGAGAAAAAAGGGATTTCAGTCAGCACCAGCACAAGCTCAAGCACTCGGGGTACACGGGCAAGAAGGGGGTGAGCACACTCACAGGAGAGGAAGGCAGTCAGGGACTGGAGGCGCTGCGTGAGCAGGGGAGCGACCTACCCGAGGGTCAGTGGTCGCTACCTCTGCCTCGCAGCGGCCGCCATTTAAGGGGTAGGTGGGGAGGCGGGGTCAGCTGGGAGGCGGGAGGTGGGCGGGCAGGGGAACTGGAAGCGGCAAAAAAAGAGCGGCAAAAAAGAGCGGCAAAAAACGGCGGGAAAAGCGCGGTAGGAGCGGCGGGAAAAGCGGCAAGACGGCGAAAGGGGAACAAGAGCCTACTAAAACTACTAAAAAAAAGGAGGGGCTGAGAGGGGAGGACGGCGCACGGCACTCGGGGGCACACGCACGGGATACAAGGAGAGAAAAGGGGAATTTCAGTCACTCTGGGGCACACGCATGGGATACAAGGAGAAAAAAGGGATTTCAGTCAGCACCAGCACAAGCTCAAGCACTCGGGGTACACGGGCAAGAAGGGGGTGAGCACATTCACAGGAGAGGAAGGCAGTCAGGGACTGGAGGCGCTGCGTGAGCAGGGGAGCGACCTACCCGAGGGTCAGTGGTCACTAGTTTGTCTGATGCTGTACTTGAATTTTCCTCAGAGTAGTGGACCATTCGGTTGTGCAGCATTACCTGGAAAGGCACATTCTTGAGGGCTGCCACTGTAGGCACCAGGTTGGTTTAGCAGGGCGTTCATCAACTGGGTGTAGGGTCAGCATGAGGGCGCTGGGGTCCGACAACATTCTGCCCAGGTATTCAGTGTGTTTAACATATCAGCAGAGTTCCCTGGAGCAGATATACCTGTCTAACCTGGTATGCAATTGATACATGCCAAAATATTAGGAGTAATCCCTGTTGTGGGTGGGCTGTGTGTGTTACATGACTTCCACGTTCCAGTGTATCATCACTTCCCTCTTCCCCTCTGTCGTCCTATTTGCCTGCGCCCTGGGCAAGGGTAGAGTTGAGCAGTATAATATAGTGTCCGGCACACAATTAAAGTCCCCCCCCCCCGGAGCAGTATCCCCTCGGTCCACCAGCTCATCTGCATCGAGAGAGATGCCAAGAATGTAAAGTGGTCCTGATTTGAGGCATAAATGCTCCCCAATACCACCAGGGTTTCACACTATTGATAACACAGATGTCTTAATTAGAAATTTTTAATGAATGTTTATGTATATTGCATAATGACTTATGTAGGAAAATGAATAACGTAGAAAATAAAGTGCACATTTAAAATTGTGACCTTGAAGAATGGCCTCCAGTGTTCACGAAATGTACTTAAATATAATTAATCCACCTGAAATATTGAAAATGGATTAGATTAATGTAATAATATGCCATACTAAAGGATATGAATTATGTTATTGCTTAATTAATAGTAGGCCTTAACTTAGCGAGTGCTTTGGCCTCGTTTGCCAGGCCTCATGCAAAAATTGTATTTCTTACTGTTTAATACAAAATGCTGACAGAGTGAACTAACTATGAAATGCTCATTGTTTTAATAAAATGCTTAGCAGAAGCTTTCTATAGGAACCGATGGACAGGAGATGAGTTCTCTCATAAAGTAACAAAATGTCTGTAAAGTGTGCAAAGGGCTCTTTCCCAGGACGCGAACAATGAAGACACTGACTGGAGATGAAGATGCAACAAAATTGATACCTGACGAGCCGATGAGAACATTGTAAAGCAGACTAATCAATGACATGTGAACTGTGAAATATTAGAATTCATAGATTTGGTAAAGGGACATTATTGGGTAGAGTAATAACATACAATTAATTGACCAATTGGAAATTGGGGGATGGCTTAGGAAACTTTAATATAACAACGTGACAGAGGGGGAGACAGACAGATTAGATCTTACTTCGTTATGAACGGTGATATTGAGAAGAAGAGATTTGAGATTCTGTCATTGGGCTCATACTCTCTCACTGAGAGCCTTATGTGTTGCTGATCATTTGGTGACCTGAGGACAAAGACTGATTCTGCTTGCTGGCCCATATCGTGGATAGGTAGAAATAACAATAACTGAATTGCATTTTCATGCCTTTTCTTTCTAGGTACCAACTGTGCTGACTTAATATTTTTCTTTAGGTAGATGTTTTCCAAATTTGTGTTCTAAATTGTTTTGCATGAAGGCCCACATGCTGATGCTAGCTGATGTTAGCTGAGGTTACTCACGTGACGACTGACAGAATACAGGGACAAATGATTGACGGACTGTCTTGCTGAACTTGATAGATGTCATAGTTTTACTGAATTGGGTTTTATTAATGTCTTGTGTTGATGCCTTAGAATGTCTTTTGATTCAAGCTTTGATCAGATCACATCTTCTGCGACTTGTTGATTAACAAGCATTATTAAAATTGATAATTAAGATTCATGACCTAGTATTTTCAACGAATAGGGAAATAAACTTACTAAACTTATACCTAAAGGTGTGGTTATTCATGGCTGAAGAATCATGGTGTGTGAAAATTACTGACTCCATTGATTGTTGATTTGACTAATGGTTATTGATTATTGTGTGTTGATTACTGATTCTGTGTCAAAGCTATGGTAAGAACACCCTATACAAATCAAAAGGTTCGTCAACCTATACGCTTCCCCTTGTAAGTTTATTTATTAAGGACCGATGCGCCAACACTATCTACCCTTCACCAGGACATATCACCCTTCTTTGTCAGTCATTACTGCCATAGATTCAAAAGGGACTCCCGCTCGGACCCAGATGAGTACTTCCCATGCGGATGCAGAATATGTGGTGTCATGGATCTGACCCCGCCAATGGCGTTTCAACCTTTCAGTCTCTAGTTTTGTGAGGTGGATGTCCTGCAGCATGGCTATTTGAATTCCACGCAGCTTGAGGTACACATGTATATTATGACTTTTAGTCACTGCCCCATACCACATATGTTCCACATCAGGAGCTTAAACACATGTCGCATATGCGCCATGCAATTGAGTCATGTGCGTATCCAGGGTTCCGTCCCCCCTCGCCCTCCCTGTGGGGTGTCCCCTGTTCTCCCCTCTTAATCGACATGTGTGAATAATCAAAACCAACAAACACAAAACAAACTAAAACTTTAGCCCCAACACCGTAGCCCTAGGGCAGCTCAGCAACAGCTGGCCACCCAAACTAATTAAGTCTAAGAAACTGTCTTTTCCCTTGACCTCCATGACTGGTCTATGGGATCGAAAGTGCGGGTAGGCCCAAGGTCCAGCCAGTGCACCACTCTTATTACACCAGCCTCTGGATCTTCATTTGCCCCTTGTCTGAGCATTGTGGGGGGCAAGAGTCCCACTTCATGTCTCGAAGCCCAGACCCCCCCTCTAGACTATCTCGTCAGATGTTTGTGGGACGACTACAGGAGGAGTAAACTCTGCCTGGTCCAAGACGTCAGATTGTGATTCTTCCAAGCCTTGCCCTGATGCTGAATACTCTTCATCATCTTTACTGTTAACTTCCGTCAGCTCTGAGGCCACCTGCAAGGCTGCTGCCTCGTTTTGATCTGCCTGAGATTTGGAGGGCCTGGACATCGTCCCTACCCGAGTGGCCCCTCAAGCTTTTTCCTTTGGGTGCAGCCCGCCTGGGCCTCGGTGCTCCAGCTCGGTATGCCTCTATCCAGGACCAGGCTTCCTCTGGGTCCTGGCCATCCTCCAGGATTTTAAATTTTCTGGGAAACATGAGAGAATAGTGCAGGCCCTCCTCCCTCAATGCCTTCTTGACTGCCAGGAAAGTGGCCCGTCTGTCCTGGACCCCCGCTGTGTAATCTGGGAACATTGTCACTTGGCTGTTGTTTACTCCGAAGGAGCCTCCTCTCGGACCCACTACATGATTACGTCTCAATCCTTGTAGTGCAGCAAATGGGCCACCACTAACCTGGGTGGCCTCCCTGGAGCCGACGGCCACGCCCGAACTTGATGCACCCTTTCAATTGCAAAGACAGGGGTAAGCTGGGTGGGGTTACTGTATTCCGCAGCCATGTCCTCTGGTACACCACCATGTACGACCCCTCAAACCCTTTTAGGTGGCGCACCACTTGAACGTTGTTCCGCCGGTTGCCGCCCTCTGAGTCATCCGCTCATGGTTTCAGCCTGGTGACTCGCTACACCAGTCCCCTTAATTGGACACCCATTGCTTTCAGCTCTGGTTGCAACTCCGATATGGCTGCCTCTGATTCCTTGACTCTGTTCGATAGATTACCGTGATCCACTCGGAGCAAGCCCAGCTCCGTTGTCACTGTCCCGATCACTTTCTGAATAGTGGTTTTCGTATCGATTATGGCAGCAAGGATTTTGTCCAGCTTATCCTGTAGAGGCTGGAGCAGTGTCTCCTCCATCTTGATTACATCCGAGTGGCCCATGTCGCACGGCAAGCCCGCACAATGTGCCAGATGCAAACAAGAGGGGCACCCCAGGAGTCTGCATTATCCACTCCCCCTCAATGCCCCCTGGCTCTGGCCTGCCACAAGCCCCATGCCCCATGCCCCATGCCCAGGGCCAGTTCTTGTCTGTGCCTCTCTTTCCTCATCAGGAGGGCCAAGGGACAGTGTGTCTGGAAGGGGCTCCTTCAGGAAGCGGGAGAGGGCTCCTCACATGCAACTCCCCCCCCCCACTCACCACAGTCCAGGGGAGTCCAAGGGACCACTGAGCCTGCCGCACTAGCAGTCTAGGGAGGAGGACTGTCTCCTCTCACCACCCTATTTCCTCTATTTTTGTGTCCCCTAGAGCATCAGTGTCACTGCCCAGTAATGTTTCATCTCCCATCACCACCTCCACAGGCCCAGGTAACTCCCATGTTCAGGTGGGCTGCTTCGGGACCGTCTCCCAGGCCTAGGCTGCTGGCCCCACCCAGCGCCGCTACCCTGGCGGATAGTGTTTCAACTCACCGCCAGGCTGCGATGGGTGAGGGCAGAACATGGCAGTTTGGCCTGCCATGCCGGCTGGCGGCTTCAGCCACCAATGCCGGCATGGCGGGCCAAACCACCATGTTCATAATGAGTACCTTAGTCCTTAGTGCCAGGGGGGATCTAAAAATCTAATTTCTGTATCACCCCTGTCCATTTTATGCAGTATGAGGAATTAGTGTGATTATGGCCCAGGTGCAGGCATATCACTCCTAAAATCAGTGTGCTCAGTTGTTATTTGTGAGCTTCACCACATATTGTGGATCAATCCCTGCAGGATTAATGCTGCCATCTGGCTCTGCAGTGCACTCACACCCTCACTCCTAAGTGGTTGCATGCCAGTTGACAGTATTGTTTGTAAGTACCGCTCTGTCCACTGCGCCTGCAGTTATACAGTGCCCCCAGCAGAAGTAAAGCCGCCATCCTGGTTTATTTCTGTCATGATATGACCTCTGATGAGTGTCACAGCAGTTGCAGTCTTGGACAACTGTATCAGGTGCAGCCTCACCCAGCTGGTCTTGATGTTGGGAGGCTGGATGTTGCAGCCATGTGAAGTCTGATTACTCTGGGCAGTGGTGGCAATGCACAGGCCCATCACTTTGGGTGGTTATAGCCACATGCAGACCATTCACTCTGGGCAGCTGAGGTCAAGCATAGGTCAATCACTCTGGGCTGTAGTGGTCATGCACAGGGCAATCATTTTAGGCAACTGTAAGCTAATCATTCTGAGACACAATTACAGCTGTGACCGGGCCTCTACATCTGTGATGCATGTGGTTCCTGCTAGGAGCCCTTGTGGAGAGGCTTCAGGGCCACAGACCCCACTGTCTTCAGTTTACTCTCCCTAGTCTGTCTCTTCTATGTATATGTGGGACATAGTGAACCTCGCTCCTCCTAAATAAACAATACTCCAGCAGGGTTGGGAGGCTCCTTTCCTCTCTCAGCAAGCAGACAAGCTTCTAGGTACCTCAAGGCAGTTATGCAGGTCTTCCAGCATGCGGTCCACACTCAGGTGATGTCACCTAATTTCTGAGAAGCTGGGTGTTAAGCAGACATCAGCTGGGATCACATAGCACTCCTCTAAGTATTCTTTCGAGAACTCCCATCTTTGGCCATAGAGGACCTGAAACTTTACAAGTGGGATAGGGAGGTCCCACTTTCATGTGCCAAAATCACACAGGAGATGTGTACCCATTTCCGCAACTGTAGAACCAGTTTGGGTTTCTATTTTCAAGGGTTCTTTCCAGGCTGATCTCCAGACACAGCGTAGGATGATGCATGTCATACCAGGGTAGTCTCCAACCTGGAGCAACCACAACAGAGGCACGAAGAGATATGAGTTTTTTCAAACTGGCTGCCATCAGCCACCTGGGAGTGTAATCCAAGAAAGACAAACGGGCAGTCCTCACCTAAAGATTTCCTCGACTCTACACAAAATCTGCAGTACTCACCCATCTGTATTACCTCCTACTATCTAGCAAATGGCATCATCCAGAAAAGCTAATTAGCAGTTTTTTGCTAGCGGAAGGGATAACTAAATTTGTAAAGGATTTGTCTGGGAAAACAAAAAATCCCACCGACATCTTGAGCAAAGGCCAGGCCTGGGGTATCAAAAGTAGATCCCAGAGGCCTCCATTACTCTGGTTCACTCGCACCGTTGCATTCTACATACACAAACATTTACAACATATACTCAGAATGTCATCTTTAGGAACTGAGAAACTGATTATCAGTGGAACTTTATATTAGAGGGATAGTAGGCCTTCACTCCAGTGACAAAGATAATATCGGGCACACCATGGATTCGCAAAGCAATCTATGCTTCCAACACTTCTATATGGTAAACCCAAGACTGGTAGAATAGCTAATTGTTTATCCATGAGAGCACGTTTGGCACATTCCTCCAGGGCACAGGACATGTCCAGGACGTTACTCATGTCAAAGGACAGTTCTTCGCCTTTGCACCCAAACAAGATTAGTGGAACATTAGGGATAAAATATAAAAAAAACTGGATACTAGATACACACGTTTTGGCAGTCAGTGCAGGGAAACACAACTGTACATCATGACTCTTGAATAGGGGATTCCTATCCCAACAAAGCCTTTCCCCATGTGCTGGTGTTGCAGGGTCCTCGGCCATCTTCGCAATATTACATTCTCTAATTCTTCTTCTGGATGGAGATTGGTGAAATACATTCTTATTTTGGGGCTCTTTCTATGAATGCTTCTATCTTTATTTACATTGTTTGTCAAACCATAAAAAGGTGCGGCCAGTGTGTGTGGGCAGGTAGTATGTGACGAGAAATGTATTTAACACAGGACTCATTCTTGTCGTGCCTCTATAGGGAGACATCCACAACTAGGTTGCAGGTTAGTTATGTTCATGGATGCAGTTTTTAACCTACTCAATTATTTTGCCAAAAAAGGCATGTTGATGTTTTTTTCATTTCTAAGTGTTTTACTGAACACAACTTTGTATTGCAGCTACCTTCTGACTAACCTTTTTGTAGTTTCTATTAGTAGGGGTAGGTCAGGTGTTTGTTGTTGGATTTTTACATTTTCATTGTATTGTTTTTAACTGAAAATAAATTCCAAAGTAAATTGAAAAGCTGACCATTGATACATTCCCCAGGGAGGAGTGGGGAAAAACTGCTCTGCTGGGTGACAGATGCTTTTGTCAACTCCAAGCTTCTGTCAGGCAATGATTCCAGAAAACTGGTTTTCTACAAGTTCTTGTACATCTTCTGGTGTTACAGTTTCCACAACTTGTTGGATATGCAACCACAGACCTGGTCTACCTCTGGCCATCTACACAGCAAGATCAGCAACCAGCAACCTTCTAACCTTGAGCCTTCCACTACACCTGTCTGGGTCCTTGACATCACATCCTCCCTTGTAGCACCTTTGGACTGATAAGGCTGATGCATTGTGCCTCTGGACTCTCCTGCTCATTTCACCATCATGCATTTTCTTCATTTCCCTCAGAACTGGTCCTCTTTAGACAGTGCTTAATGTACAAAAAATGGGTCTACGTTTTTCTTAGTAGCCTGCTGCTGAAAGTCAGGATTCCTGAACAACAAGGCTGCCAGCCTTGATTCTACCATGTGCCTGATTTTCTACGCCCCCCTTCACGTTTATCTCACTATTGCAGATGCCTAACTCCTGCAGCCACTCGCACAAAGTAAGCACTACTTGCTTAGTCTTGTTTCCACTCTCTGCCAAGCTCCTGAGAGTGAAGTCACAAATAGAGCCCCAACAATGTGTGACTGCTCCAACCCCCACACAAATTTCACTCCCCCTGATTTTCAGGGCTGGATTTCTTTTATCGTCCCCACCATTTCTGTAGAAACTTTGCACAAAAAAGCGTGCAGCATAAATTTAAAATGCTGTAACATCAAACATTGTGCAACATACCATAAAAAATATGAAACATATAGGACACATGCATAAAACATGCTGTTCTGTAAAGAGGTATCTTTTGTGCAAAAGATATAAAAATTGTATTACATACAGGCCTGGGAATCGTGGCTACCGGTATCATGGGGTGCTTTGGTGTCCTCTCCACATAGTCCTGACCAGGCAAAACTGAATCCTCATAGGAAAATCTTTGGTTCTGCGAGTAGGCATTGTAGGAAGTATTTGGTTTCCTTGTGACATGTGGGAATATTGCTTCCTGATGTGGGTACCTGTTAAAAGTACATATATTTATTCAAATTATTTCATGTGGCGTTAATGGAACTAGTAAATAAACAAACAACAATACAATTCAGTAAAGACGTAGTTGGTTCAGTGATAATGCTGGCGTCCAATAATTTACCACAACACTTTTCAATACTGTCATTCAAACTATATCACTATTTGGCTTGCAGCTGGTTGGAATCTGCATGTTCTGCTTCTTGCACCTTAACCTTGGGGCTTATTCTGAATTGCACGAATGCCCTGTTTAAAGCATTATCAGTGCATTGCTGCCAGTGACAGTCTAAATATGGCAAATGGGACAACAACCACTTTTTGCTAGATATACCACATTAGCCCAGCTCTAAGTAAGCTCGTTAGTTTTTAATCAAAAGACGAAAGGGTTTCTCCCTATCGAAATGTCCCTCATGAGGTGATGTAAGATGCTCTTGTCTGCTAAAAGTCTACTTCAATTTTAGAGTCTAAGGTTTGACTTATAGTTTGGAGGAAGGAGTCAGGATTGCGGAGTAAGTTACTCCACCACCCTGATGGACATCCCATTCCTCAAATTTAGAGGTGACCTCTGGCCCCCCCGGACATCTATTAATATCGGAAGGTACTGCTATCACAATGGTTCCTATCAATGATGTGAACGTTTGACAGATGGCTCAGTCAAACATGAAAACGAGCTATCAAACTTTCCTAAAGTTTTATTAAAAAAAAAAAAAAAAACTTCCAAAGCAGGAGGTTGCTTTAAAAAAAAGTTAAACTAATGACTCCCCATCACAAGAGTTTTCTCCCATGGTGTGGGGGGCATTTGTTTTATTTTTACCGTGACATCCTTGGTGTGGTCTCCCTTAACTTTTTGCCTCTGTTTCCCAGGTTGTTGACGTGTGCTGGACTCTGTTTTTGCTGTTTTTGGTACTCTGGGTACTTTACCACTGCTAACCAGTGCTAAAGTGCAAGTGTTCCTAAACAAAATGTGTATGTAATTGGCTTATCCATGATTGGCATATTTGATTTACTAGTAAGTCCCTAGTAAAGTGCACTAGAGGTGCCCGGGGCCTATAAATCAAATGCTACTAATGGGCCTGCAGCGCTGGTTGTGCCACCCACATAAGTAGCTCTGTAATCATGTCTCAGGCCTGCCACTACAGTGTCTGTGTGTGCAGTTTTAACTGTAAATTCGACTTGGCAAGTGTACTCACTTGCCAGGCCTAAACCTTCCCTTTTCTTACATGTATGACACCCCTAAGGTAGGCCCTAGGTAGCCCCAAGGGCAGGGTGCAGTGTATAGTTAAGGTAGGGCATATAGTAATGTGTTTTAGATGTCCTGACAGTAAAATATTGCTAAATTCGTTTTTCACTGTTGCAAGGCCTGTCCATCTCATAGGTTAACATGGGGGCTACCTTTAAATCTGATTAAAGTGTAGATTCCCTTTGGGAGCGGGTAGACATGTGGAGTTTGGGGTCTCTGAGCTCACAATTTAAAAATACATATTTTAGTAAAGTTGATTTTAAGATTGTGTCTTTGAAAATGGCACTTTTAGAAAGTGAGCATTTTCTTGCTTAAACCATTTCTGTGACTCTGCCTGTTTGTGGATTCCCTGTCTGGGACAGTTTGAAAGTTGGACTGGTTGCACCTCTCACTAGACAGTGACACAAAGGGAGCTGGGGTGTAGTCTTCATTTCCTGATGAGCCATCTGTGCTAGGAGGCAGGGGAGGAGTGGTCAGTCACACCTGAAAGGGCTGTGCCTGCCCTCACACAGTGCAGTCTCTAACCCCCTGGTGTGTGTCTAGGCCTGGCCCTGGGCAAGGCAGAATTTCACAATCAAGAGAGATTTTCATTTGAGGTAGGCCTACTTCAAAGGGCAAAATGGGAATAAGAAGGGCACCTAAAACCACAGACTTTAAAACACTTCTGGAAACCAAGAGGAACCTCTGCCTGGAGAAAAGTTGAAGAGCTGAGGAAGAAGAGCTACCCTGCCTGTGCTTTGTGGAGCTATCCTGCAGTTGCTGCTTCTGCCTGTACTAAGAAGACAAAGATTGGACTTTGTGTTGCCTTCCTTCTTGTGAAGATCTCCAAGGGCTTGGTTTAGAGCTTGCCTCCTGTTTTTTTAAGTCTCAGGGACAGCAAAGACTTCTCTCTGCCAGCACCTGGAGTCTCTGGAGAGACTCCTACTCTGCCAAGTGGTGCCCATCCAGTTCCTGGGACCCTGAAAGGAGAAGCCCGCAGCCCAAGGGTGAGAAAACCACGCACAGACCGCCATGCGGTGAAAAGATCGACCCAACTCCGATCTGCGGCTGAAAAATCGATGCAGCGTCGGCTTTGCGGCTGAAAATTGACGCCTGCCGGCAACACGACCAAAGATCGACACCCGGGGCTGGAGAAACGCTGGTGTGATCGCAACCCACGATGCGTGGTTTTCAGACCATCTTGCGGCTGGATTTCCGGCGCAAACACCGCTTGGCGTGTAAAAACGACACAAGGCCTGCCCGGATCTGAGAGTGCTGACCGGATCAACGCATCAATCTCCTGTAGAGAGAAGAAATGATGCACGCCGACCCGATTAAAGGAGAAACAATGCAAGGTCTCGCTCGTGAGTGAAATTGACACATCACAAGCCCTTTTTGACGCACACTCGCCCGTGCAGGGTTATTTTTGACGCACCCAAGGTACATTTTCACGCTAACAACATTAGCGTTGTGTTTAAAATTACATGAAGACTCTTTTTGCATTATTAGTGATAACTTGACTTGTGTATTGTGGATTTTTGTTGTTTTGGTCTTGTTTTGTTTACATAAATATTCTCAACCTGTGTTGTGTCATTTTGTAGTGATTTCATTGAATTACTGTGTGGGTTGGTACAAATACTTTACACTTAGCACTCTGAAGTTAAGCCTACTGCTAGTGCCAAGCTACCAAGGGGGTAAGCAGGGGTTAACTGAGGGTGATTCTCTTTTACCCTGACTAGAATGAGGGTCCTTGCTTGGACAGGGGGTAACCTGACTGACAACCAAAGACCCCATTTGTAACACTCACCACAAGGTGACAGTAAAAAAAGCCATTTAACTGTCCACTCTAAATTGGGTAGGTGGTTCAATGAATAACTTCCAGCGGCCCGTACTCAGGCTGGTGGAGTATCTCTTCAACAGAGCTAGAGTAGGCTTCGACGGAGTACCCTCTCTGCCAAAATCCAAATCAGTCCTTAGGTCACAAAGAAACTTTTTAAATGTTCTTGAGCAAATATAGAATTGTGCCAGTGAAAATAGGGCAAATTATGCACCTAGCAAGTTTGCAAAGTGCAGCTATGAATGTTCACTTGATTTTACAGATATTGAGGAAAATGGGGCAAGTCAGTGCATTAATGGCATTTTATCCGCAGTTCACACACCCCAAATTTACTGTTGAACCTGTGTCAAGTTACACATGCGGGTTAATGCATGTGCATTATTTTCACTTGCTTGACATACCTCATCTTTTAAAAACAGGGATTATGCAGGCACACCATCAATATATACCTAGCCATAGTCGCAAGAAACAAACATGAATTTTATTGAAGGACCTCAGAAATAGTGACAATGTCTCAGATTATTTTCTAAATTTCTGTGGGTGCAGCAGTGTCGTCCTTTAGATCAGTGTTCTTAATATATTTTGGGCTAGATTTATCAAAATGTCATGCCATGGTGCAAGGGTGCCTGCATAACAGACAGGATTGTTTCAATCCTTGCCTTGCAAATCCCAAACAGTGGTAAATTTTCACCTGCACGAAAACATCAGTTTGCGAGTGCTGATTTACTACCTTTTTTGTGACTCAGGACAACACTCTTTTCCCTCAAGCTTCACTCTGAGTTTGGTCAGAAACCATAATGGAGCATAACGACCAGCTACAATTGCATTGTTTTTAACAGTGTGCATCTTCTGCCTTCTCATTTGGGGCACTCATTTGAGAGCAGAAAAAAGGGAGACCTTCCTGCCATTCAATGTTACAAATCTGAGACTCCACTGCAGCTCTAATTACCACCTCAAGCTAGTACAGGTCAGAAAATTCAGGCTCCTGTCCTGTCCATCTGCTCAGTATCAATCTAGTTACTTTGATCAGAGTTGCTCGACCCTACATGCCGAATCTCTGTACTGATAAAGCTTTGAATCAGTCCTCAGTGTCAGCAAAGTGTTTCATCCAAAAAGTGACTAAGTATTCCACTTTTTCTTTCAGCTGAGATGTTGTTGACATAACATTGATGTCGGACTCCATTCATGGAAGCCACAGGGCATATAGGGGCTATTGGGCCTTAAGCATCGGAGTTGAGGTCCTTTGGCCCACCCAGCTTAATTTGGGCTGATGGATGCTGGCGGGGGCCACTGGCACTCATTTTGGAAACTGCCACTTATTTTTCATCATTAGATATTTCCTGAGAGCAAGAGAGAGAAAGCACACAAAGGGTGAAAGATGGAGGAAGAGAAAGGCAGAAAAACAAAGGAGAAAGCAGAGACCTACATAAGTGAGAGAAAGCGGAAGGATATGTCTTCTAGTGGATAAAAGAGGCATCAGGTGGATTCAAGACTATCAAGGCTTGATATTGCATACACCAAAGTTTATTTGCTTTGGCCACGGGTTTCTCAACAGAGCTTCAGGAATGGCACTCATTCTTTTACAAATTAAGCACCAGGCCAGATCTACTGTGACTCTGCAAACTGGGTCAAGTACAACCCCTGCTGGTAATGATGGCATAGGGAGCAGTCATTAGCCTCAGAGAAGAAGTGAGGGCGTCCATGAACCCAGAACTCAACAATCACAAAGCAGTGCAATATCTGATTGGCCAACCGAGTGCTTTACTCTTAAAAAGAATGTTATTTTTTGAAACACCAAAACTATATTCTACACACATTTCAACTAGATGGGGATCCAGCACTCGCAAAATTTAAATGTTCAAATAACATAGCTCTAGAGAATAAAGGCCAATGTTAGATCTAATCTTTTTCCAAAGAACTTCTCTTTCAGTCCACAATTTTTTAAATTTCTTTTATTGCCAGACAAATTTTCAAGGCACAAATCGGTGTGTGCGATCAAACATCACATTTGTAGCCTTTAGCCAGGGCGTTTCGTTCTATGCAAACTTCATCAGGGCTCAACATCTGTATACTGCACCCACTGGGTCCATTGTTGGCAGTGTAGCAAAACGGTACGGTCACCACAAAAGTTCAGATTCCACGGTGCTTAAAACACCCAAGGAAGCATGCAGAGCTTCTCTGAGCTCAGCAGTTCTCCCACCATGTAGTAGGAATTTTTATGGTAGTATGAATAAAGGCTCGCATGTAGATTAACCTCTTCTAGTATCAATGTACTCAGTTTATCACAGTCCAAAATAGTTTCTGGGTTCTCACCACAGAGAACCCAGTGCATGTCCAGGAAGCATATGGATTAGGCCAGCAGCGTCAGTAAGCCATTCGTCTCCTGCTTCTGGAAAGAGCACCCACTTTGGGTTGGATGTGGCCTCCTCTTGCTGCAGTGAAGTTGACTTCCATGGCGGCAGTGGAAGTCGATGTCAGAGCCCTCTAGGTTGAAGAGTCAGGTAACCTGGAGTTGTGGTTGTCCCACAAGTTGATCTCATCACAGCTGCACTCTTACCCAATTCTGGGTGCTAGGCTTTCACTCAGACCTGCTTCAGGGTGCTATATCATACTCTAATGTTGCAGGGTAGCCATGACAATCTCTAGGTCACAGCAGCACAGAATGAGTTTTGGTCACAGTTCGTTAGACCAGAGTGACCTGGGATGAGCCCCAGTCATACTTCTTTGGGTCACAACGGCATTCGATGAGCTGCGGTTATACTTCTTTCTGTCACAGCAGTATAGGATGAGCTGTGGTTGCACTTACTTGGGTCACAATGGCACATGTCCAGCCACGGTTGTATTTCTAGGCATAATTGCAGTCAGCACCTGTGATTCCATATTTCGTGATTGGAACTGCAACCAAGAGAGCCTAGGGTCCACTGACACCTATGGCAGACAGATCACTCTTCTCTATCTCCTTCCTCTGGCAGATCCCACCAGAACAGGGGCTTGCTGCTTCTAGCTCCTTCTGGACAGTCACACCTCTTGTAGAGTTGTCAGGCTCTGTTCATCTCACTGCAGGCAGGATGACTTCTACGTACCTCAGGTCAGATGAAGAGCTTCTTCTAGCAAGGCAAACTTCCAGGTGATGTGCCCCTCTTCTGGGAAGGTGCCATTCAGGCATGCAGCAGCCCTAGAGCAGTCCTCTATGTACTCTATGGGCAACCTTCCTTGATCATATAGAATTTGGAACTGGAACAAGTGGATCCCACTTTTATACAGTCAAAGCAGACAGGAGATGTGGATCCATTGTCCACACTGTCAGTACAAGTTTAGGGTAGTTCACCTTCCAAGTGCCCTCTGCAGGCTGCTTTCCAGACGTAAGCTTTACTTAGAGTGATGCTCCTCACAGCAGGGTAGTCTCCAGCCTGATCACCCACAATAGAGTTACAAAGAGGTGTGCTCTTTCTACTCCGGACTATCACCACCCACATTGAAGAGTGTCAGGGGAAAGGCTCGCTGCACCTAAAGGGTCTCTTTCACTTTGAACACCAAAGACAGCAGTCCTACCCTTGACCCCCACCATCTAAAAAATGGCAGTGCTACATGAAATAATCATCAGCTCCTCTTAGCAGAAAGCCTAATTGAATTTCTAATGTAGCATTGTCTCCATTCTCCTTACATCAGTGTCTAGTTTTCCCTCTCTTTAGTGACTTTAGAGACTTTAGTGTCTTGGTTACCTGCCTCTAACTTCAGCAGTGTACAAGACACTTCTACTGGTTGAAAAAACAACTTCACCTCCATCTTGGCAGGGACACCGAAAAGGGAATTTTACAGTTCTCCATAACTCTGGTTCACTCATATATTTGATGCATGTACAAAGCAGGCCATATACACAACACGTATAGCATACACCTGGGATGCGTGTGTTAGGATCTCAGTAAGTGCATTAAAGTTAACCTTTTCACAAGTGAGCCCGTGGGCTGCCACTCCATTGGCATAGATAAAAAGCTGTGGTCAAAACTAGGTATTCAGAAAACATGGTATTGTGCCACTATCGCTCTGTGTTCTAAACGTGTGACAAGGAAACTAATCCACCATCAGTAAAATGAGGGCATGACTGATGTGTCCGTCCAGGTTCAGGTCTGGTTCATCACCTTACTGATGTTAAGGAACACATCAGAGTGTGAAACTAGGATTAAAATCCAAGATCACAGATACACTGCTGGGCACTTAGGATAGGGAACCATGACTGTACACCATGCAGAAAGCATTTCTGTCCCAAAAAACACCCAGCTTTGTATCCTTGTCTTTGCATCACAGTCTCTTGGTTCCAAAACCTGGATTACAATTTTTGTGTTTGAGCATC
This sequence comes from Pleurodeles waltl, assembly GCF_031143425.1. Classification (NCBI taxonomy): domain Eukaryota; kingdom Metazoa; phylum Chordata; class Amphibia; order Caudata; family Salamandridae; genus Pleurodeles; species Pleurodeles waltl. The sequence goes on along the minus strand of NC_090438.1, from coordinate 369,299,389 downwards.
CAAGCAATTCACCTTGGTACATTCTTGGCAAAACTTTTATAAAAATCTTTTGTTGCACTCCGCGTGGCAGCCATTTATGCCTCTTATCAATCTTATGTGTCTCAGATCAACTGGATCTGGTAATTCTGTAACATCATCTTACGCCCCTGCAGAGGGCCTCTGTGTAAAGAATTTCCTCTTCTGTTTTTGCCTTTTTTTTTTTTTTCTAACCTGGTGGCTTGAATGTGCCACGGATGCAATGGTATTCTCTCAGCAAAGGATGTTCTTGCTCAGAAGACAATTTCAATGCACCACTATTATCACAGTTATCAAAGTAGATGATCTGCCATCATTCTGAAGGGGGAAGTAGTCACACCAGAACATCAACTGCACTTACACCTATGGATTCTGTGTGATGATCTCCTCAGCAGACCTCACTGGCGCTACTGTGTCATAGACCATAAATCTGTCTACAAGATCCACCCAAATGTGTGTCTTTTCGGGCAGCCTCACATTTTCTCAGGTCTGGTGATTGATGCTGTAGATATCTGCAGCTTCTGTAGCAGAGGGTTGTCCACTTTTGGTTCTCAACACAACCTGTCAGCCATCTTGAAAGTACTTGTTTAATAATGGATCAGGAAGCTCCAAGTAACTGTTATTCTTTGGGGTGGCAGTGGTCGTGAAGCCTTAGATGGCTCATCCATTCCCCTAGTTTGAGCATCATTCAGCTGGCTCTGGTTGCATCGCTGGCCTCTTCAAACAGCAATGATATAGATATGTGCGGAAGCATCTAAAAATGGTGACTGCCCCAGAGTTCAGCTTACTCCACTACAAGGATACCCTTTCTGAAGATCTGAAACTACACTGCTCAAAGAGCTTTACCACTACTCCATAGAGAGTAGAGGAGCCAATAAATATATAGGATGGGCTCTAGTCTGCTTCTGAAAATCCATTGGTGTCAACTGCACAGTAACTGGCAATTCCACAATGATCAGGCCTGGTTTGCACATTGCAGTGCACCCATCTGTACAGACAAATGTGGAATGAAATGATATGCATACATTTTGCACCCCTAGTTTGGGCCACCTAATAATCTGGGTTTTTTTGCACAAGAACACAGCACTGAACATAAGGCATCTGTTAACATAGTACAGAAAAATGATATGGAGGGAATGGCATTTCCTTGGTGGCCATGGTAGATATTGAGAAAACCTTTGATTATTTAAATTGTGACTATCTTTTTGAGGTCTTAGACAAGAAATTTAAGAAGGACATCTTAATTTTATGTATGTATTATCAAGCAGGATCTAAATAAAGCACTAGACTTCCTGTACAAGTTTGGTGACATCTCAAGTGGGATCTAACTCGACTCTTTGGAAACGTTTGGTGACATCTAAGGACTAAAAGCAAATAAGCAAACGTTTTGCTTCCTCACATGGAGGCTGACACATGATTTAACAGTCCCAGACGTGCTACTTATTTGTCAAGATATATAGCCAAAAAGTGGATCCGAGTGGGGGTAATCTGGTTAAGATATTAACAACTATTCAGTTGTCACTGACTCGCAGCACCTATCTTTGAAAATGACTTTTTGGCCACTCAGTTATAATGGGTCACTCAGTAGTTGGCAATCTCTCCCTCAACAAAGGCCATTTATCTCCTAGAACTGTCAAAGGATATACACCTTCTATCCAGGGTAACCTCTTCATTGACTCAGAGAGTCCAAAATATGCCATTAATTACAGTGACCAACCGGTGCTGCCTCTGGGTGATGAGTAAAACTAAATACAGACCTGCATATGCTGTCCCATTGTAGTGTGTGCCTGAATTTAGGCTAGTAGCCCACCATATGAACATGCAGATTTGGACCAATGCGGGCATCATGAGGGTGTGGAATTTTTTTATAGTTCAGAATTGCATATGTTTCAGAGCATACAACCAGAATACCTTATGCTGACTGGCCAGTTCATAACATGCAGTGGTTTACTCAATGCGGTTATGTCCTGTGGATCCAACTTGAAATGACCCCTGTTCACACATGCGGTTCTAGGAACAATGTAAGGGCTAGGTTCTCCTTGGAAAGTGATGATGAGATTATACTAGGCTTTATAGTTGATGACTCAGGCCTAGATTTAGATATTGACAGACAATTTATTTCGGCACAATGGTGACAGATATCCCATCAGCAAAATCTAAATCCCATTATGTTCTATGGGATTTAGATTTCGGCGGCTAGGATATCCATCACCATTGAGATAGAGTAACCAGTTCGCCAATATCTAAATCGGCCCTTAGTTCCTTAGTTTGTAATGGGAATAGAAAATCTCACCCCTCCAAAGCCCAATGTTTTCCCTAATTTTGCTTACATTGTTGTGGGAATAGTAAATCTGACCCCTCCAAAGTCTAATACTTTCATCGATATTGCTTAATTTGGAGTGGGAATAGAAGGTCTGACCCCTCCAAAGTCCAATGCTTTCTCTAATTTGCTTAGTTTGCAGTGGGAATAATAAGTCTGACAGCCCCCACCATTGTCCAACACTTTCCTACTATTGCTTAGATTGGAGTGTGAATAGTAAATCTGACGCCTCCAAAGCCCAAAACTAACCCTACTGTTGCTTGGGTTAGGGTGGGAAAAGTACATTTCATACTTCTAAAGTGGATTGCTTTCTGTACTGGTTTTAAGGTTGAAGTAGGAGTGGTGAATTTTATTCCACCAAGTGTAACATTTTGTTTTGGTTGTATTAGGAATGTTACTTATGTTTTTAGTTTATTGTTATTTTTATATTTTAATTGAGTTTAATAGTTTGATATTCATGTCAGTTTTCATGTTTATTTTTTAGGATTTAGAATATTTTTTTGTAATTTTCTGCTGAAGATATATCTTTCTTTTTTTTTACGTCCAAATGAGACCGCACATGTATAATTGCTTGCAAAATATATATATATGCATATATATGTATATATGTATATGTATATATATATTTACTTTTTATATATTATTTTGCATAGCAACGATTGCAATAACCAAAGCATTTCAGTGTAAGGACTATACACACATTAATACCACAATTGCATAATGGGAGTCATGTCAATAAAAACTGTCAACGCCATGCAGGAAAACAGCAGGTAGTCACAAAAAACACGTGTGGTCGGTTCTGGAGTATATAGTATATCAAGGGGCGAGAGGGTACATTTGTGGTCTGTAATGCCTGGGAGCACTTTTTAAATGCCTGTTCGGTGAGATACGTGTTGCTCACGCTGTTGTAGGTAGGTGTGAAACAGTTGCTAAATGTCCTTCGGGCGAGTTGGCAATAGTGGGGCATAGATCTCACTAGTAGTATCACAGAAAGTGAGGCTCTTGAGCCACTCAGCCACTGTCGGGCAGAGCCTGCTTCCCCAGTGTAGACCGATGTCACGCTTTGCAGAAGTAGCACTAGTGCGGTGAATCTGCAAACTGCCCTCCGAGCGTCACGCACATAACATAACAGGACGAGGAGGGGGTCAGGGTGAGAGAGAGCCCCAAAACGGAAGAGAGCTGAACCAAAAAGGTCACGCAGAGACGATAGCTCTCTTTTTACTAATTGTTGTATTTTTTTTATATTGGTGTGTTTGGTTTCTGGTTATGTTTTTATTTTGGTTTTTGTTGTTTTGTTATTTTTTGATAATTTTATTCCAAAGTGTATTTTTATTATAACTTAATATTTCATTTAGTATGATTTTTGAGTAATATGTGTTTTAATAATGTGTTTTGTATTTTTTTGGTGTTGTACTATAAACCTATATTCTTTATTTTGTGTTTTTGTCAATTGTGTTGGTAGGACGAGAGCCCTAGATGCATAGCTAATCAAGCTGACTTGCTTTGTATGTTCTGGTTATTTGTCGACTTCAGACTTTTCTGGGACGGGTTCATTCGGACTTCATACGGACGACTGAAATAATCACTGACATTAAATTGGAATTAAAGCTGAAAACCTGCTGCTAAGGTTGTTCACAGAAGCAAAAAAGAATAAACATGAAACCAAATTAATTGATCTACTGATTTAGAGAACGATCACTCAAACTGAATTGAATTGAAACTTCCCTTCGAAGAAAGCTGGAGATAAGAATTGATTAAATGGAGAGGAGCAGAATTGTAAGTCATAACTATACAACAAACACAGCAAATCAAAAATAGTAGCTAGCTGGGACACTGTGCTGTATGAGCTTAAATCTGCAATGATAACAAGCCACCTTGATAATATATTGGTAACAACTATACAGCTACATGGGTTTTGATCCAGATGTTACACACACATATATATATAGATCTGTGCATCGTGATAAATAACCTTTGGACATAGATTTCAGAACACGCATAATGGCACATTATGTTTTAAAGCAGATAAGACCCTCTCTCAGATAGAATATAGGGCCAAATGTAGCAAGGGTTTTACGCGTCGCAAACAGCGATTTTCGCTTTTTGCGACGCGTAAAACCCACATTGCGATGCCCTATTCCCGTTTTGTGAGTCGGTAACCTGGTTACCGACTCGCAAAACGGGACTGCGAGTCACAAATAGGAAGGGGTGTTTCCCTTCCTATTTGCGAGTCGCAGTGCAAAGCAGGATTGTCTGGTGGCCTGCGAATGCTGTCGCAAAGCAATCACAGTTACCACCAGTGTCACACTGGTGGTAACCCATTCGCAAAAGGGAGGTGGCCCCCATCCCTCCTGTGATTCACATTGACAAGACTACATCAGTGCTCCCACGTATCCCGTAGGTCGTAGCACCCCCCCACTCCATAGCGGAACGGGAAGAAACCCAGTGATGAAGCATGCCACCAAGGGGTAACCTTGGTGGATGAGAGTTTTTCTAACAGGAAAATCTTCTTTTCTGTCCATCCTGTGGTAGTTCTTTTAGCTGGGCCTCTTTTGTAATGTTATATTGTTTGAGTACAACTAACCATCTTGTTGGATGTACCAATCGGGAACAGGCACGTGAAATTAATCTCCCCCAAGTACTTCTAGAACTCAATAAATCTATATTAAAAAGATATATTTAAAAAAAAAACACCCACAGTGCTATCACTTTAGTGTTGGAATAAGTCCTTGCACTGGACCAAATGTTCAAAGAGCAAAGAGAGTTGTGGCTACTCAACAATAACACAGCCTACTTTACCTTTGATCATTTGCATGACTTACAGACCTTGGCATCCTAGAGCGTTCTGTTTCAGCGACATCTGGCGCAGTTCTCTGTTTCGGTAGATATGACAGAGTGAAATCATCCTGCAACATCATCAATAGTTGTAAATGAGGGTGTAGTGGGAATAAGCTAACAGGCACAATGATACAAATACTTTTGTGGTTTCTGGAAACAACAACAGGTGACAAAAAATGATAACTGAAGCTCGATGTACACGGAGTTTGAAAATACAATACTTGCCAACTACCTTAGACATCTCTAGTACCCAATGTGTTGTTTCTATTGGTACAATAAACTGCATTTTTGCCATGTGCTTGGTTTGCATTTATTGTTCAGATAAGTAATTCGCTAGTGCTCAGACAAAATAAGTAAAAGGTGCACCCACAGATGTTGCCTGCAATGCTAGACTGAAAATTCACATCTCATATAAACTTCTTTGCACAAACTCAAGGAGGCTTCTCCTTTTTCTTCTTAGGTCTGCCTCCCCTAAGATGCAGGATCATCTCTTATCCACCCACATGTCTACAACCTTCATTTACAAGGGGATTGTACCCCCTCCATTTCTTTTTGGAGGATGGAAATGTGTGAATTGGGATTTAGCACATTCATTAGGTCTAGCTTCACAACTCACGTGTCGTAAGACCTAACATGACCACATGGTTCTTCATCTGTAGTGGATTTGATTGGGCAGAAGTTGTGTGCTACCACGGAAACCGAGCGCTTTCATTACACAGATGATGGTAAAAAAAACTTGGTGCATTGTGAAAAGGTAAGTCAGATGCTGCAGATCTGACTTTTTATTAAGAAAAGTAATGACAAAGACAGTGTTCCTAAATTATTTATTGTGAAGAGCATACGGTAACTCCAATAGGCCTTTTAGGGTGAATTGCTTTTGTTACCTAAAGCCTGTAAACAGCTATTTTACTGCGTGGAAGTTCACAGATTATGACATTCAGCAAGGATTTAGGTGTTTGTTACTGTTGGAATAGAAAAGTCCACTCCATGGTTAGAGAGGTGTACCCCTGCCCTGTGTGCCCAACTCTACTGTTGTCTGGATCCAGAATGCTGATTTTTTGTCATAGGCAAACAGGGATCATATGTTTGTGCCTTGACATAGGCCTGTCTCACATATTGTGGTCTTGTTGGGCCAGGAGGGGCACCGAAAGTGCCACCCTGATAATGGTACAAGGCTACCACCTTCACCCAAGAGTTAAGCAGCACAAGTGCATTAGTGGCAGCCTACCCTGTAGTGATCAGTAGTGGTGAACAGGTATTTTTTATCCTGTGTCACTGAAGTGAGGCCTACAGACTCTCTCACCTGTTTAAAAGTTACTCTACTGTGTGCTTCACTCACCCTTAGCCTACATCAGGTAGATGTGGAGAGCTACACAGCACAGGAGGAGTGACTCTGGGCTGGATGTATGTGTACCTGGGGAGGGTACAGTACAGGGATAAAGCAGTACTGTGCAGTGTATGTATGATAAGTGGATTTACTGGGTTATATAGGCATGCGAAGAACACATTACATGAGTGATGTAGTGCTGAGCAGTATGTACGCAATGAAAGCATGTGCTGAGTGTATGTGTGCTTGTGTGAAGTACAGTACATGAAGGGTGAAGTGTTGTGTAGCATGCACATGCTGAGTGTGTGTGCTTGCAGAATGTGTTTGTAAATATCATATCCTGGGACAATATAGAAAAGCTACAGTACTGAGCAGTGTTCACAGAATGCAATGTGTGTGCTGAATGCTTGTATGTTTGTAGTGGCATAATGCATATAGGTAACAGTACTGGTGAGCACATGTTCTGTGAATGTACAGCGTAATGTGCGGGCAATACATTATAAGGAGGACCCTGGAATCTATTTTGGGAAGCCCTGGCCTGCTTGGTAAAGGCATGAGGAGGAGAGGAATTACCAGACAGATTTATGTATTTCTGCATTCCTGCGAGCTGTAAGGAACATACACTGTAGGAAGTGAGGAAGGGACCCTCCTTTTACACTTCAAAAGGATTATCTCTTATTCAGTGATAGATCACAAGGAAGGGACTTGGACAAATCTGAGGAAAGAGATGCGGCTTATAGGTGATTCATAAATAGTAGGGCCGGAGCCTGGGCTTAACCTTTTGATGCACGTCAGGTGTGAACTCTGTTCACTCCCATGAATTGTGTTGTCAGTCAATCAGCTTTGGGGTCTTGCTGCTGTGACAGAAATCTTTTCAAGGATAAATAAGGAAAGAGAAGTGTACACTTCAAAAGAAATAGAACCCCAAGAAAAACATCAAAGACTCAGACCCTAAATTACATTTTGGTGTCTGGAAATGGACTATAAGAAGGGGAGGTTGAGACCCCAAAGTTTGCCATCTGCCAAGCAGCCAGATGGGCTGTGTGAGGAGGGGAAGCTCTGAAAGACTTCTGTCTGTAACAAGGTTTGGGGGCAAAGGCCTGTAGGCTTCCTGCTGGGGAGGGAAGATCACCCAGGAAAACCAGCACCACCTGTCCTGGAGCCTGGAGTACCATCACCTGCCTACTTACAAAGACCAGTGTGCCCTTTGAGGAAGAGGATAGCATTGGAGTGAGGGAGGTTCAGTGTGGAACCCTACTGTGAGGTGTGAGGATTAGGTAGTCCACCTCTGGGCAGGAATTTCAGTTCTGTGCCCCCCAGTATACCAGGAGAGGATCCCATAGACAGAGCCACGAGACAGCATTGTGTGGTACTTTCCAATCCCGTACCACTGTGATGTAGTGACCTCGTATGCCAGAATGGTCCCCTGTTAAAATTGCTACTGTGCGAGTGCTGAGACTCGCAATCGCTGTAATGGAGGCGTTCGCACAGAGGAGTCTGTACCCCCTGCTGTAACGTACTGCAGCAACTCCATATGCCAGGTGGGGCTGCCAGTACCAAAATTTCGCAAGACGTTTTGAGCTGTCACATGAGGAAAAGACTGAGGCTGCGTTTGGCAGGTCAAGCCTGCACAGCGGAAGAACTTCCTCTGACGGACCCTTAAGGACTGCAGAGGACACTATGGATGATGTCACTCCCTCACTGGGCTCCAGTTGGGAGCTGAAGAAAGGAGTTCACCTCCCCCAACCACACTCCAGCCTCCAACTGTGGAAGGATAACTTACTGCATCTTCATGAGCTGGGAGTTCATATGATAAATGGGGAATTCTGGTAGCATCACTCAGGAGAGAGAGCTTGTGCCGCCGGGTGCTGCAGCGAGCAGACCAACTTCCCTGGTACTCATGTTGAGGGCACCCACTACATCGCTGAACACTTCTGTGCTGCAGAAGTGGGTATGACTTAAAATGGGCTTGTTAGGCTCCAGGAACTTGCTGCTAATAGTGCTGCGGCACCAAACACACTTTCAAGTAATTCCTTAAGATTCAAAGGAGCATTCTTGAGTAGTGAGCAGTATGTGGATGTGTCCACCAGTGAACTGGGAATAACTCTTGCAAGGAAGAGGGTGAGGCAGGGATCTGCCTGACAACTACTAGAACACTGACCTCGAAGAGATTGTTTTGTTGCTTCTAAATGTTGCTATTCCTTTGCATGTTTAGAGTTAAAAAGAAAATAGGTTTTGTTATAAAAGCAAAGATTTGACAGGACATTAATTTATTGTTCATACTGTTTGCACTTTGAGTTATCAGTTGTGTTCACTTACCTGTGTCTATGCTCCTCCCCCCCCCCCCCGGAGGTCTTTGACCTCCCTTCCACAGGTACCACTAAGAGCCAAGTGCAGAAGGGGTACTTTGCCCAGTTGCTCCAGATCTATAGTAGGTTGGGCCCCAGGACATCAGGAGTAAAAGGCCTCAACAACCATGTTCAACTCAGTAGCCCCCTGTGTGCCTGTGTGCCTGTGGCCCTCTGAAATAGGTTCTGATGATTACTCACTCTGACAAACTCTGCTTTTTAAATGTCATTGTTTTTCAGTGCTGTCTTGACAGGGATGCAGACTGTCTGGACTTATCGGATCACCAGATAAAGAGCTGTAAAAAGCAGACTAAGAGGAGCTGTGGTTCTCACCACTTGATAATCTTCTTTACAATCATTTGATTGAAAAGTAGTTGTGTTAGTCCACCTAAAAAGCAGTTCCATAGCTCATAACTGAAGAGACAATGTTAATGCAGGCCTTAGGTCAAATACAGTAGAAAGGGGTTTTGCATGCTAACACTGTTACCAGTACTGTGCGAAGGGGTTTCAGATTGTGAACTTTCTGAGATATACTTGTATGACACATGCAACAGGATAGGGTTTTACCTTGTGGCCCCTCCTTGCCAAATACTATAGGCAGGGTTTTACATTGTGAACTCTATGACAAATGCAATGGAAAGGAAGTTTCAATTTTGAACTCTGTGACATGTGATAGGAAGGGCATTTTTGTTGTAAACTCTCTGAGAAATACAATAGGAAGTAGTTTTACATTGTGAGATCCATGACAAACGCCATAGGAAGAGACATTGGGGGTGATTCTAAGTCTGGCGGGCGGCGGAGGCCGCCCGCCAGACTTCCCCCACCAAAATACCGCTACGCGGTCGAAAGACCGCTGAGGGTATTTTGGGATTTGCCCTGGGCTGGCGGGCGACCGCCAAAAGGCCGCCCAGGGCAAATCAACCTTCCCACGATGACGCCGGCTCAGAATTGAGCCGGCGTAGTGGGAAGGTGCGACGGGTGCAGTGGCACCCGTCGCGTATTTCAGTGTCTGCAAAGCAGACACTGAAATACAAAGTGGGGCCCTCTTACGGGGGCCCCTGCAGTGCCCATGCCATTGGCATGGGCACTGCAGGGGCCCCCAGGGGCCCCGCGGCACCCCCTACCGCCATCCTGTTCCTGGCGGGAGACCTGCCAGGTACAGGATGGCGGTAGGGGGTGTCAGAATCCCCATGGCGGCGGAGTTCGCTCCGCCGCCATGGAGGATTCACAGGGGCAGCGGAAAACCAGCGGGAGACCGCCAGTTTTCCTTGTCTGACCGTGGCCGAACCGCTGCGGTCAGAATGCCCTGCGGGGCACCGCCGGTCTGTCGGCGGTGCTCCCGCCGACCCTGGCCCCGGCGGTCTCTGACCGCCGGGGTCAGAATGACCCCCATTATCTTAAATGCACTCTGTCAAGTGCAATAGGAAGGGATATTACTTTGTGCATTCTCTGTCAAACCCAATGGGAAGAAATGTATTACATGTATATGTTTTTATGTGCAGCCACTTTGTTTCTGAGAGAAAGTGTGAGAATAACAATTTCAATGTATCCTTAGGATCTTCCTGAATTGTTTGATGGGTCTTCCTGAGCAGAAGACATGCCAATTTTGTATTTTCATGTTAAAGCCAACAGGCTTCCTTCGTTTATTATTAAATATAGTGAATGGATTGACAAAACATGTAGGTTTAATTATTTTTATTGTGAAAATCTCTATGTTTTTCATATAGACCTCTATAGAGGCATTGCTGTTTTTCAGGATTAGAACCTACTGGTGTGCAAATTGTCACATGGTTCCTCACAAATAACTTAAACCTGCCCGTCTGTGAGTTCTTTAGTTTTGTTCTCTCTCTCTCTCTTTCTCTCTCTCTCCACATATATATATGTATTACCTACTGGCAGGTAGTTATAGTTAGGACGTAGTTTCAATAGGAAAAGCGTTTTTTGACTTGGCTATATCTTTGGCGGCATTTGACAAATCTTCATTACATTTTCCACACAAAAGTGTCTTCTAGAGTTCTAGGGTCTTGGTGTGCATGGAATGTTTCGTGTGATCCATCAAGAGGGGACAGAGAAAAAGGGAGGTCAGAAAAAGTGTTTCCCATGTTAATTTCCATAGAGATTTTAAACATGTCTGCAGCCCCAACAGCTGAACGAAAATACACCAACTTCGGCAGGAAGGTAGCTAGTGACCCAGAAGGCACGCTTTTTGTTATTTGGTGTAAATCAAGTCAGCAGTTTTCAAGATATTAAAGGAAATTCAAATTTGTATATCTTGGTGCGCAAATAATCCACAAATTCTCCCGATCTTGTGCAGAGATCTGATCGGCTGCCAGCACTACAACCAGGAAGCGCTGGTAACCATCTTGGGATGCCACAACCACTTACACAGCCACTCACTCCCCGATACAGTTACTCACACACCCACTTATTCACCCATACAGTCACTCAAATATCTACTCACCAACCCATACAGTTACTCACACAGCCAGTCGCACACAGCTTGAGACACTCCTAGAGAAACACAGATGGCATATATTACAAATAGTATAAATCATTAGTAGTACACCAAGAATAGTAATTTGGCTTATACAGTAGCTTAGTAGCTATCTTTAGCTATGGGAAAGATTTTCAAAACACTGACACTCAGTGGATGATTTCATCAGTGATGTCTTGTGAGATGTCATCAGTGTTGTCACTGACCACATCATGAGTGATGTAATATGTGAGGTCATAAGCAGTGCATTGTGGGGATATATGTTATAGTTAGGTCAGGTAACTATAACTACTGAATTTTAGTGGTTTTGTACAAATGAAATCTGAGCCTAACTATAACGTCTGAGTAACCTATGTTTTTTTCAATGAAATGTTAAGTTCTTTTTGATTGTAGTTCCTAACCATAACACCCCTGTAACCATATTCATCAGTGTTGAATTTCTATGGTATATAGTATATATATGTCATGAAACTATAACTCGTGCCATAAGGTAACTATAACTGGTGGTTATGAATGATGTCATAGAACATGTCAATACTGATTAAATATGTGGGGTGAGTAGCAGTGCATGTTGAGGGTGCAAGTTATAATTACCTTAGGGCACAACTTATAGTTTGGTCTTTGGCTGTGGGTGGCGTGGGTATTGACAACAGGGCCTGGCCACAGACAACCCGATATGGACCCAACTTCACTCTAGGCATGACCTTTGGTAGAGGTGGGTTGGAAACAGGGCTTAGCCTGTGGCCAGGCCCTGCAGCCAATCCCCTGCAGACACCCACCCACATGCTCAGTCATGGCCGGGCCCCCATATGTAGGCAACCAGAGAGGGGGCACACAGCCCCCTCTCCAGGTCTATTACGACCCCAGGTACCTCATCTCTCAGGCCTGGCTATTTCGTGAAAGGGGAGTTGGCCCTGTGGCACCCTCCCTGGGCTGATTTTGGCCTCTGGGATTCTATGACCTGGGCCCCCACCAAATAATAAAGAAGGAGGGGCCACACAGCTCCCCTCTCTGGCCCAATTCTGGCCCTGGGGACTCCATTCCTGGTGCCTGGTCACTTATTCCTGGGTGCCCTGGCCCCACCTGGGGCACCTAGTGTGGAGTGTTGGGGACCGCTTGTGGTTGCTTTTCCAGAGGTCTCTATTTTGTAGTCATTACTGGTGCTTTCGTATCAGGCTATTTCCTCACCTCAGTTAACCAAATATTTATTGGTGATGCCACCTTGGATGCCCACGTGATTACTATTAGTCTTTTGGTGGTTGGCCAATCTATTTTCCAACCTCCTCTACTTGAGCCTAGGCACTATCCTCATTAGATACACCTCAGGTGTGTTAAGGCTCAAATTGTCAAAAAGGACAGAAAATCTGTTACCTCCATCCAGTATTTACTCAAGACCTTGCAGTCCTAAACCAAACCGTGGGATAGAAATGACCTCACGTCTCACTGCATCTCCGTCATTTGTAATTGCCCCCTGGGGAAAGTTTACTCACGTTTTGTGGAGTCAGGTTGATCTGATGCAAATAGTTAAATTGTAGAAGCTTGAAACAGACATCACTAAAAACCCCAGCGGTGTACACCAGTGCTGTGTTTTATTCCTTGTCTGTTAATGCTTACTCCAGTTTCCAGCCCATTTCTCCATCAGTGCTTTCAGTCAAACCTCGGCAGTCTTTCAACATCCTGTATAGCAATGTGTTAATCTTCCTCGTTTGTCAGTGACTCAAACTGTTCTGAATTCTGGGTCGATTTTACCACTTAGGGGTCCGAGCATTATGAACCGCTCTTGGGTACTTTGCATTCCTGTTGGATATCATCAGATGTGCGGAATGCCCCCTAAATCATCCTACTCCCAGAGACATCTGCAGCCTGTCAGATCTTGATAGTAGCTTCATACTGCATCACTGACTTTGGCAGTGCGCCACTTTTTCAGCACAAGCACAATTTCTTTGCGTCATCTAAGGCACCTCTTTGATTTTCTTGACTCCCCCTCCCACCTCTCCTGAGGCAGATCTTTATGGTGCAATTTCTTGAAGATGTTTCTCAGAGTGGACCGTTAACTTTGGGACTGGCTGGGTCTGTGGATGCTGTGCTTCCTTCCCTGCTCAGGTGAATGTCCTCCCCCGTGTTGTAATCCTGCCTCAATGCAGGTACCCTTGCACCCTCGCAAAAGTGCCTATGATTGCGCTAGGCAGCCAAAAGGGCACCAGCGCAAGGAAAGGACAGGAATACACTGTATTACGTTAAATACGGCACATTCCTCACCTTTCCCTTTAACGCAGCGCAGCAAGGTGGTTTGCTGCACTGTGCTGCATTAAAATTTGATAAATATGCCCCAAAATGCACAATTAGGAAATGTATAACTGCAGCCAAGGTGCCCAGTAGTTCCATGATCACACATCGTTAAATAGTGAAGTAATAACACGTGAACATTCAGAAAAGAGTTGAAGGAGTAATAATGGACAGCAATGATGAGGAGGTATCTTATTTCACAAGCATTTATGTTTTATAACTGTTTGTCATAGTTAAGCAACCACCTGTGTCAACAGTGGTTTGATCCTTTTACCCCGAGTCTAGAGATCATCCCCAGGACAATCAAAATGACAGATTCCAAGCACCATGGCTCAGATGGAAGAAAATGTGCCAGCTGTAACATTATTTTTTGTGCAGGAAGGGGCACCTTCCTGCACAAAAACAATCATCCGGTGCATTTTCCTATTTCTATGTGTGTTTCAGAATGCAGCACACATAGAAAGAGGCAAAAAACAAGGAGAAAAAAAAATATTTCCCCTTGTTATGCCGCAGCTGGGAAAGTGTAGCATTTTGAAGCATTCCCAGGTCTACCAGTAATGGTAAATCTGGGAATGCGCTAAAATCCATGGATTTATGCATGAGAACACCCATGATCCACCTACAGAACACCTCCAGGGGGCAGAGTAATGCAACACAGCGATTTGTGCGATGTTGCGTTACTCCAGATTTATCAAGCCATTCAGCGCCAAACAAGGAGGCCTTGCATGGCTTGCTAAATCTTACTTTAGTGTTGCATTGCTTTTGTGCCTCCCTTTTGCATGGCACAAGTGCAACACGTCACACTGATAAATATGTGCCTAAATGTCTTTCTTGATATATTTGTATTGTGAATTTTGCTTTTCGCTTTCTTGTCCGATTGATTGAGTTTGGAGATAAATTCTCAAATCTACTAATGATACCACTGTGAGCCATCGTTTTTAATGTCTAAATTCTCCAGTTGGTGTTACGTTACCCATGTACAAGTCATCATAATATGTAGTGAAATTGTCATTTAAATCTGTCTAAGAACGGTACAAGGTGTGAGCCCCTCTGTAGAGAGGCATCAAAGGCTTACTCTCTGTATCTAACCTCCTTTACCATGCCAATAGCCCCTCAGATAAATTTCCCTCCACATGTTGCTTAGCGACATATTCAATGTAAGTTAAACAGTGTAACCTCTCTATATGTATAAATCATTACATTTTATCCATACAACAATACTGCCTAGACTGACAGACACTGCTAACACTTTCTCCTTAGGCCTGATTTTGTCTTCTAGCCGTCTCACCTCCCTATCAAGCACCACTTTTTGCCCTCTCAATGTTTTAATTCATACATCACCATGAGGCACTTTCACTTTTATCAGGGCATATCTCAGCCTTTCAGAGCACCCATTAAAGAGTGAGAGATACAGTTGTAAACTGAATAATATCTCCTTTCCAACTGTACCTCTCCCTTGTGGATTCCTGCTTGGATATTGCCGCAGGTGGGGGTGATTCCCAAATGGATCCACTAACTAGACACCAGTGAGAGAGTGACGACCAGGCAGGAGGAGGTCCCTCCCAAAATGTTCTGCATTTCTGGGCCCCTGAGGAGGGTGATGCACCCCATATCTGCACCTTGGAGGCAGAAAGTGCCCTAACATAGCAAATATTATTTTTTTATAAGAATGGGGTAGGGAATCCACCCTCGCATCAAGCCATAGCCTCACCCAATAATAACCTTAGCAGTCTCGCTGATTGAGGGGTTTACCAAGAATCTGGTGGTGGGAAGAAAGCACACACCAGGGATTATGTATGAACAAAAAAGAATAGGGTGGGGACGGCCCACCCTGGCATCGGGCCTGACCCCCATCAATAAAGGCATCAAAAGCCTCAAGGGCAGATTGAGCACTTACCCCCAACCCAATCAGTCCTCCCAGAGATACAGAAACCCCTAACCACCAAGGAATGCATTTTTTTTAAATTGAGGTGATGATGAGCATCAGACTATGCCCCACCCATAACAGCCAAATTAGTCTTTTTGCACCCCCATGGGGCATTTATAGGGATTTATCCTCAATCTGCCCTCCTGGTATTTCTGAAAGCCCACTAGACCACAGGGACTATTTTCAGTAAAACAAAGAATGGCCCCCTCCACTTAAGGACCCAACAGTGTTTACCCCAAATCTGCTTTCTTCAGAAGGTGACTGAAAGTCCATTAGCCACCAAGAAATGTATTATGTTTAAAAAGGGAGTTTGCAGCCTTCCTCACATTGGTCTGTGCCCACCTCATAACAGCCCCAACTCTCTTTCTGCCTTTCCAGGTGGCAGATTGCTTGGTTTATCTCCAATCTGCCCAATCTGAGGGGGCCATGGGCCCACCATTCACTAAGGACTTTTGCCCCACCTCTAACGCCCCAACCAACTTTTTGTCCCCCCCAGTGGAGTAGATTGATGAGGTTTACCCCAATCTGGCCTGAGGAGAGCAGAAAGCCCTCTTTGTGCCACAGATTTATTGTTTCTTCTAAAATGGGTTGGAAGCCATCTTATCCTGGCATTGGGCTACTCTCCTCATCCCTAAAGCTGCAACAACCTTTCAGTCCCCTTGGGGGTTGTTTGGAGGATTTACCCCAGTCTGTCATCCCCTGTGGAGGAAGGAAGGGAAAGGTGGAGGACAGAAAGCCCACTGGATACTAGGGATAGATTTTCTTAAGAAATAATGGCATAGAAAAGAATGATGTGGCAGCCGGCCTGTCCTGGTGTCATCCCACACACTCACCCCTTAATCCCCAAAACTCTTTTAGGCCCCTGGGTCCCTGAGCATCTCTGTCCCCATAAAAATGAGAAATACATTTTGGAATCTTTTCGAGGTAGTTTTCTAGAGAAAGACTGCTTGGTGCCCAACGTTGAGGTATGCAGTTAAATGTCAGGATGAGAAAACCCTGTTTCCCATTCTGGTTCTCACTTTTTCTCTAATGGTGTGGTGGGTTTTCTGATTCCCCTTGGCATGGATAGCAGGTGGATGGTAAACACCCACAACTGCCCACCTAGAAGGGCAGAAAGCTCACTAGACAATCAGGAAAAAATTAGGAAAGGAAGGGGATGGATGCTGGACCATTTTGGAATCGGTCCCCAGCCTCAGCACCAGACAGTCAGACAGTGTTTCTGCCTCCAGAGTGGACAAACTGTGGGGGGGGGTGCCTTCTCTCTACCAGCCCATATGCCAAAACAACAGCCAAGGAAATACCTATTTACTTTCACTAACCAAGGAGAATGACTGCAGTATTCGGTCACTGGGCCTTCCAGCAATCATTGTATATTGGAAACATCAACATATGGGATAGAAAAGGGTATTTTTCCCTATTTATGCAACAGAAAACTTGGGCACTTCCAGCCATTGACCACATTCTTACCACGCTGTGTTTCCACACTTTGTCTGTTTGAAATGTTGTCTCTCATTTGTGGATAGACCTAACACAGTCATTGGAATGGACCAAAACTATAGCTAAGTGGCTAAATCATAGACATCATTTTGACCTAAAACAGTCCAATAGGTCCATCCACAAAAGTGAGGTATCTTTTTTTTTTATCCTGGGAGATCTCTACTTCCACCTCCTGGTTAACCTAGGCAACATTAGACTGAAATAACTAGTCATCAGTCCCACACACAAAGCAGGACATATCCTGGATTCCATCTTTACAGCCAGCGATAGGATCAAATTCTCCCACACGGCGGAGTTAACATGGACCGACCACCACATTGTACACTTCTACATAACAATCGCACCAGAACCTTCAACCTCACCCCCCTGCCGCCCTCTCTGCAGTTGGGGGAAAATCACCGAGACCAAAGGGCCACCACTCTTAACTCCAACAGAATCATCTCCTCCGGCAGCCTCAAGCAATATGTCCACAACTTCTCTGAAGGATCTCCAACTGCGCCAACGAGGTTGCCCCCACAATGATCACCAATACCAGAAGATCCAGATAGCCCACCAGCTGGTTCACACCGAACTCTGAAGAGAGAATGCAAATGACTAGAAAGACGATGGTGCACAAGCAAAAATCCAGCAGACCGCACCACCTTCAAAGCAGCCCTCAACAAATATCACCTCCTCAGAGTAGCAGAAAAGTACGCCCTTCTCAGCCACATCGAGAAGAATACCAGTCACTCCAATGAGCTCTTCAGAACTACTTCCACAACAAAATTACAGCCATCCACAACAACTTTGACCTGCAATACACCAACATCGACCACCTTCTGACCCCAACAGACACCACCCTCAGCCACTTCATCACCGTCTCAAAGCTGCTATTGACTGAGGAAACAGCAGCCTTCATGAGCACGACCCACTCCAGATCACCCAATGACCCATGCCCCATTACATCTTCAACCAAGGACAGAGGGAGATCAGAAGGGCCCTTACTCCCATTATCAATGCCCCCATCATGACTGCCACCATCCCCGATGCTTGGAAGCACACAGAGGTAAAACCACTCCCGAACTCAGAAACTACCGCACAATCTCACTGCTACCTTTTCCCACCAAAGTTCTGGAAAGAGCCATTAACAGACACCTCCCTGAACACCTGGAGGGACACAATCTATTGGACACCTCCCAAACCAGTTTTCGCACCAACCACAGCACCATGACCACCCTGATCACAGCAAGGGATGACATCAGAGCCCTCCTCAACCACAGAGAAAAAGTAGCCCTAATCCTCCTCAACTTCTCAGCGGCGTTTGACATTGTCTCCCATCACACCCTCATCACCAGCCTCCACCACATCAGATTTAGGAATAGTGTCCTCAAAAGGAGCCACGCCTTCCTCACAGGAAGCACCAAGCGACCCCACCTACTCTGTTGAACTCAAAGCCAAAGAACATCACCTGCGACATCCCCTAGGGGCCCTCACTCAGCCCCACCTTCTCCAAACCTACATGACACCACTGGCCGAGATTGTCTGCACTCATGGACTCAACATCATCTCATATGCCGATCACACACAAATCATCCTTTCTATCTCCGAGGACCACACCACCCCCAAAGCCAATTTCAGCAATGCCATGACCAACGGTGCCAAGTGGATGAGATCCAACTGCTTGAAACTGAACACGGACAAGACAGAAGTAATCATTTTTGGAAACAACATCCCCCCTGGGACGACACCTGGTGGCCCAGTGCCCTTGAGCAACCCCTACCTCGAAAAACCACACCCGCAACCTTGCATCATCATCAACAGCCAACTCACATTCAAGCAACTGATAAACACAGTTGCCTCTGCCTGCTTCCTCATCCCCTTCAACGCCAGAAGAATAGTAACCCAAGCCCTCATCACCAGCAGACTAGACTACGGAAATGCTCTCTGTACTGGAGTCACCACCCAACTCCTCAGCCGCCTTCAAGCTATACTGAACTCTGCACCAAGACTCATCCTATACGTCCCCAGTGGACCAGCAGCACCCTCACCTCCGAAACCTCCACTGGCTGCCTGTGCACGAGATGCAAGTTCAAAGTTCTGACCCTCGCGTACAAAGCCCTCCACAACATCAGAACCAGAACCAAACACATCAACCTCCGGCTCTCCTTCCACCAACCAACCAGAGAACTCCAGTCACCCTACCTTCCCTTGCCCTCGCACACCTCCCACATGTACGTCGAAGCCACTGCGGGCCCATTCCTTCTCCTACCTCGATGCCAAGGCTTGGAATGGCCTTCTCCTCCAGCTGCGAATGGCACATGCCCTGCTAGACTTCAGAAAAAAATCAAGACCTGGCTCTTCTCCAAGTGGCTGTCAGCACTCGGTGTCAGCCCTTAGCGCCTGGATACACCCCAGGGTGACAAGCTGTGCTTTACAAATACCAAATGATTGATTGATTATCAGGAGAAGTGTGAAAATGCTGAGGGGTAGGGATTTTTGTAGCTCTCCACAGATTCTGGAACTTGCCCTCACATAAATGATGTGAGGAAAATGCATGATTTTAGCCAATGTTTAAGGTTTGCAGGTCATTCTGGTTAGAAAACTTAGTGGGATCCAAAGATGCCATGACTCCTAAGCATCTACTTATCAGAAATGTCTCAGTTTAGTATTTTTGTTTTATAAACATTTTAATAGAGTTTATATAGTAACACCATCAAGCCCAACAGGTTGCAGTGGCAGTGTGCAAACCAAGCATTACACCAGTTTGAAGAAAAAAACATAAACATATGATCAAGCAGTGTTTTCGAGGATCAGGGCACTGCACTTAATAAGTAGATATTACCCTGTACACAGGGTTTCTTCTCCCCAGATCCCCATCCATTTCCCCCACACCTTATCATGTTTATTGGGACAGTCCCTTGCCTCATATCCAAGCTTTTCCTGCTGCCTGCACCAGTCAACTCCTTGTCGCCACTTCGCCACAGATGGAGCTGTCTCTGATTTCCAGTGCGCTGCGATGTCCCTCTTGGCCACTAGACAGGCTGTGCCGACAAAGGCCTGATCTGCTCTATTGGAACCTACTCCCTCAAGGACTCCCAAAAGGATTTGCACCGGGGCAATCTCCACCTCTGTCTGCAAGACCCTGGCTATTTCTGCTACTGTCGCCTGCCAATAGGACACAATGTGCGGGCAAGTCCACACCATATGAAAGAAGCCTGCGTCCGGGCCTGCGCATCGTGGACAGTCAGCCTGGGTTCGGAGTCCCATTCTATATAGTTTCATAGGGGTGAGATATGCTGTGTGTAGAAAATAAGTCTGTACTACTCGGAGATGGGAGGTCATGGCTAACGTCCTTGGAGCCATCAGGGTGTCTCTCCAGTCGTCGTCATCCATTGGGCCCGTCCATCACTCCCACCGCCCACGAAGATTGTCAAGAGTCTGTGTTGTGTTTGTAATCAGTGTACGATATATGCTTGACACTCCCCCTTTACCTAGGTGCCCCACCAGCATCTTGGCCTCAACGGGGCTGAATTCCGGGAGGACCGTCCCAGTCTGAACATGTACATGCAGTGCATGGCGGAGTTGCAGGTATTTGTGAAACTGAGAACGAGTAAGTGAGAACTGTTGTTGAAGCTCCTGAAAGGATCTCATGTGGGATCCCACCCAGACGTCACCAAGCAATGATATACCAATAAGGTCCCACTTATGAAACCCCTCAAGTGCCGAGAACACTTCATCTTTTAATGTGCCGAAAAACATCTTGAAAGTTCCATCATTCAGAAAAACACCAAACAGCCAACACGCGTTTCGTCATGGGAGGGAATACTCCCCGTGACTTTTTCAAGGCTCAATAAGGTAAGGTCCAAAACCAACCATATTACATAGTATATAACCAATTCATGAAAGCCGTTCCGCTAATGGCCATCTAAAAGTCACTGCTTGTGAAAATAAGAGGCATCATCGGGACCTGAAGTCAAATTCATAGTGACTATATACGAAACGGAGCTGGAGTTACCGGCTCCGAAGTTCAAGAACCAAATAATTTGGTTCTTGAACTTCGGAGCGGTAACTCCAGCTCCGTTTCGTATATAGTCAATATGAATCGTATATAGTCAATATGAATTTTACTTCAGGATGAATGATGGAATTTTCAAGATGTTTTTCGTCACATTAAAAGATGAAGTGTTCACGACATACGGATTCCACTGGATTTCTGTTTTTTTATATGTATTAAGTTGTACTTACAACCATTGACACATATAGGGCCTCATTACGACCCTGGCGGGCGGCGGAGGCCGCCCGCCTGGATGCCGCCCTCCATAATACCGCTCCGCGGTAAGAAGACCGCGGAGGGTATTATGAGTTTTTCCCTGGGCTGGCGGGCGGTCTCCAAAAGACCGATCGCCAGCCCAGGGAAAAACTCCCTTCCCACGAGGATGCCGGCTCGTAATCGAGCCGGCGGAGTGGGAAGGTGCGACGGGTGCTACTGCACCCGTTGCGTATTTCACTGTCTGCCAAGCAGACAGTGAAATACTTTTAGGGGCCCTCTTACGGGGGCCCCTGCAGTGCCCATGCCATTGGCATGGGCACTGCAGGGGCCCCCAGGGGCCCCACGACAATCCCTACCGCCATCCTGTTCCTGGCGGGCGAGCCGCCAGGAACAGGATGGCGGTAGGGATTGTCAGAATCCCCTCGGCAGCGCAGCGAGCTGCGCCGCCTTGGAGGATTCTAACGGGCAGTGGAAAACCGGCGGGAGACCGCCGGTTTTCCCTTTCTGACCGCGGCCAAAGCGCCGCGGTCAGAATGCCCCGCGGGGCACCGCCAGGCTGTCGGCGGTGCTCCCGCCTACAGCGGCCCTGGCGGTGTTACACCGCCAGGGTCGTAATGAGGGCCATAGTGTATACCTGAAATCTGTCGATTTACATCACTATTGAGTGCCTAGGTCTTTTTTTTAATGATTTGAATATCTGTGTTTTCACAGTGTTGGAGGGAGGGAAGATCCCTCCTGGACCGGGAGCACCAATCTTTACTTTATGAGGGGACTGCTGGGAGCGCTTTTTTCCCCTTAATGTTTCTTCCCAATTGTGATAACCCTCAAGTGCCGAGGCATCTTTTAGCCATGTTCCCTGCCACAGCGGGGGTTTGTTTCATGAGTCGACGCCACCACCCCGTTTCTCTCTGCGTTCTCTCCACCCCATCAGCACCACCCTCATCACTTCTGGAAGAGTACGCGGCAAGGGCTCGCCGTATAGCATCCCCATCAAACCGGGGAACCACAAGGTCGAGAGTTCTAGTTGGTAGGTGGGGTCTGACCAGCCCCCTCCCATCCAGTCATTGATTACCAGCAAGTGCATTGCTAGGTAGTAAAGGTGGAGGCTGGACATCCCCAGGCCACCTTCATAGACATCACCCTGGCAAACGCAAAACGGCAAACGGGGGCGGGCGTTGCACCACAGGAACTGCCGCGCGACGGTCTGCATGTCTCTGAACCATCTCCCAGGTATGTGGTAGGGGTAGTTTTGGAGCAAATAGAGGAATCAGGTGAGTATCATCATCTTGTAGAGCGCTATCCTGCCCAGGACATTGAGCGGTAGAGACCGCCATCTCTGGAGGTCTTCCCTGACTCTCCGGGTTAATGGTTCAATATTGAGGAACCATGGCAGGTCGGGCAACAACGCTATTTGCACGCCCAGGTACTGGAAGCTGTTGCGCCGGATGGGGATAGTGCTCTGCCAGTCGTAGCAGTCTCTGGCCGGGTAAAGTGGAATCAAAAGAGACTTACTGGCATTGACCTTCAAGCCAGAAGCCTCAGTGAACAGATCCAACAGTTGCATCACTCTAGCGCCACTACTAACTGGGTTGGCTAGGAGCAAGAGTACATCATCCGCGTATAATGCAATACGGTCTTCCTTGCCAGTAGGCCATGACCAGCCATCAACCAAGGAGTCTTCCCTCTCAGTTTGGTAATTTTTACCTGGATGGCAGCTCAGCCTAGGCTCAAATACCACAGCTACCCACATCACCCAGAATGAGTTAATTTTTAAGGTAAAATCTTGATGTCTCAACATTATGTTTTAGAGTCTTTCCTGTCATAGATGATGGGCCCAGCCAAACAAGTGGAGTACAGTTTATAGCGTGAGAAGTGTGGGCACACGGAAGAGGAGAACATTTATACTGTCATTTGAATCACTCTCCATTTTTGCCTTCCAAATGTAAACCTGTGTCCAAGAAAGAAAGCATTTTGCAAAATGTCCTGAGAATCACTTTTGGAGAATCCTTGAGTTTCCCCTGTTCACCTCACAGACTGGTATTTGCAGTCCACCACCTTTACTCCACTTTCCTTTTCTCTACCACCTTTTCTCCAAATCGAAACATCAACTTACCACTTTTTTTTTTTCAACTGTGCTGGATCCTGAATGCTGGGGAGAGGGTAATCTTATCACAGCACCTGTCAACACTAAAAGAGTTAGAAACAAACTCCAATTTGTGAAACTTGCAGCAGCGCATATAAAAGTTGGGCTCACAAAATTCAAAAATACTTCAACCTTCCTGTGCAACCTGTAGTATCTACCAATAAAGAAAATGGTCCATTTCAAGGCAATGCTAATTGGCTACAAATTTCGAATTGGTTCTGCCAGCAGATTGTTCAGAGTTACGTTTAACCATTTCACGCACAAGCAATCGATTACTCAGTTCCTCCCATCAACGACGAGTAATCATCCCACGTGCTATAAAGCATGGATCTTTACATGGATGCGGGTAAAGGTTTTTAAAGCCTTCGACTCTCTCCACAATTTGAAACAAGTTTCCAATAATTCTGAAAGAACTTGGAAATCAATAACTGGCCGATTTGGATACAGTTTGTGTTTTCATAAGATGTCCTCCAGTGGCAAAAAGCCTTGGCATAGGTGCACGGTAAAAAAACAGATTACATCCAACTGTTAGGTTACACTATGTTCTTCTAACCATCTTGACTGTCAAAAAGACTTACAAGGGCTCTACAACACCTGCTAACTCTTCTGTAAAGGAATATTAGCCACATTTGCCTATCTCTCCTCAAAAAAGAGTTTTGATGTAAGAATCAAGTAAGTAATCAGTGTTGTCCTGGCAGATTTAGAGTGCCTGTGAGCACCGCTCTCAGAAATACTATTAATGAACTATAACAAACTCAGCCCACAGTGACTGTTATGATTTCCCTCATGTTGGTGAAGAAGTCTGATAAACAAATTAGTGGGTCACGTGACTAAAAGAGTCCTGTAAGAGCATCGAACTTGCACATTGTATTGCCTCATTGTCTTGCATTAACATGAGGATTTTTCTGGCTTGTGCACAAATAAAATCTCAGATTTTGGTATAGATAATGAGGCAATCGTGACAATAAGTTGTTCTTGTCATGCAACAATGTCTTGATGCTTGATTGATGTCTGTGTGGCATTCTATTTAGGGCTGTACCTCTCAGAATGATATGATACAGTGGGGTGTGGGAGATGAGCAGATAGGGGTAGAATAAGTAGCTTTGTTTCCTTGATGACTTAGGTTTCTGTTTTTGTTACTTGGCACACATTGGCTTCCATTGAGGACCCCAGATCTGTCTTTTTCAGTCTGCTTTGGTAGCTGATCCTCGTTGTGTGGTTGTCAACCTTAGCATGCCTGTTTCTTTTTTTCTGTTTTTCAGATTCCTCCTGGTTGCTGGCTGCTCTTTCAGTCCTGGTTCTTCCTGCCTTTTCCTTCCCCCTTTCAACAGGCACGTTTTGTTTAGCTGTGTTTGCTGGGTGTTCGTTTCCTGCTGATGTTGCATAGCAATAAAGAGGCAGGCACTGAAGACCAGGTGTTTTTTATAGATGTGGTCCAGTGACATTGGAATGTTTTTGATTTCTTTCTTTATTGCTTCTTGGTGAGGTTAACAAAGGATATTCGAATATTACTGTGCCTTCTTGTATTTAGTAGAATCTTAAATTTCACTTTGCACTGCAGCTAGGAATTTCTAAATTATCAATCTAATCAGTCTAATTATCAATCTATCTGATAGAATACGTCCTTATATAGAAATTGTGTACTGTCATGACGTCGCTTTCCAGTACAAGTAGAAACATTGAATTCGTTCTCAGAATTGATTTTGTAAAATGTATTGTTAAATTATAATTTAACAAGTTCTTGTCAGTAAAATTCTGTAATGTAGGTAGTACAATCCTTGCCATAAAAGCGTCTGACACTGTTTGACTATTAATGATCATGAAATACTAATGTTTCTGTTTAATTTGGACCATGGGGTTCATATCAGTGACGCCCCTTTTGATTCAGAGATACATCTGGAGGGTTTGGGTTTTGCCAGAGAGCAGCCATTTTGACAATTTACTTTGGGATGAATATATTTCCATATTTACCCATCATCACTCAAAAAAGAAGACATGTCCAATTTAAATAAAACATGTAGCCATAACACAACTACATAATGATGACAGTGTTGTCAGAGTCTGTCATTGAGGGTGCATCTCCTGGAGCATCGCGGGTAGGCATTAAGAGTGATTCCTGAATTTCAAGTTTCTAATGTCTACTTATTTTCTTCGACAATTCCACAAATTGCAAACAGTATGAAATAGCAAAACGCAGTATAGGGACCCTCACGGAAATTATATATCTTGATATGTTTCTTTTGCCTTACGTGGAGCGTGTTTTTCTTCCTATTGTGAAGTATACAGAAGAGATCATTAAAAGAGTAGACGGTATACTAATTGAAATTAATGGGCTAATGGTTATCTTTGATTCAAACTTTTTGTATACCTCTATTAAGCAGAAAGACAATCTATTGGTACCTTTTGTTTTTAAATCTCTTTAGTAGTTTTTCATATGCAACACTTAAAAGCGGCATCTGGTATGAGCCACTACATGCACATCATCTTACATATACCATGTGGTAGAAAGAGACATCAAGTTCCCATTATTACATGATTGACATAATTAATGTGAGGGAACATGCGATGAAGGCGGTGAGGGGAAAGGTAGGTTTGGTGCAAATAATTAAATTGAGTGAAGTGAAATCTGGAGTTTCGCGACACCTCCCTTGTCATTTGAATCTCTTTGGACCATACAGATTGTGTTAGTGGCTAATGGAGGGCCCCATCGCACCTGAGTCCCCGCCTGCTCTGAGTCGAGGCTCCCCAGGAGAGAGCAATATAATTGGGATATAATGTGGTTAGGACCTATGTCGGACAATATGTTATGTTGTGTAGGCGAGGACAGGAGTTCCGCATCTCTGCTTCGCCAGATGTTATGTGTTAGTTGTTTCAGCGTGCAGTAAGTTAGAAGTCACCCTGGACCTATACTGTAAATTTAATCTAACTCTCTGTACAGCATAATTAAACCCTCCTTAAAAATATCACCTTTGGTGTAGATTCCCAGCTCTAACCATGGTTCTAAAGTGTGTTGTGTTTGAAGTTTCCTTGCGCCTGGGATATATGGCAGCAGAATCTTAGATAAGTAAGGTGGAATTAAGTCTTTTAATGAAAATGAATTGAAGATGATTGATTCTGACTAAATATTCTAAGCATATAGCAAGGCAAGATGTTACTCAAAAGCACTGACATATGTTGCTTTGTGACCCTATTCGGCTGCAAATTTTTCGGAACTGACCAAAATATTTTGAGGACTGATAAGCACAAAGATAGAGGGCCTGATTTAGATATTGGCGGATGCAATACACGAACGTGACTGATATCCCGTATGCTGTATTATGATTTTCATAGTGTATAATGGGATATTATACCGTGAACGGATATCTGTCACGTTTGTGACAGAGTATTCCCCTCTGCCAAGATCTTAATCAGAAATGTATTTGAACAATCTATGTGGGATCACGCTTCAATAATACATTTTTATGCCTTGTAGCAGCTGTCAAAATTGTCATCTGTCCAGTAGCGGGCGGTGACCCTTAAAAGTGGAGGGTTATCGAGCCGCAGTCCAGTGGCAGGCATGGTAATAAAAGACACAATGCCTTTAGGCTCAAATTCCAAAGCTCTTAATCATGACTCATTATTATAACGAGCCCTGACTGAGGGCTGTGGAATTCAATCTGAAGGCAATATGAGTTTCTCACAGTGCCTGTCAGTGGCCAAAAAGAAAAGAAAAATGTACTCCTGCTCCTCGTCCTCTTCCAGTCAGTGCGACTGCACTTCCTGGAGCCGCAGGCAGTTCCCCTCTCCAAATCCTGACGCTGCTTTCATGCTGCAGATGAGTAGCATGAGAGCAGTACCAGGATTGGCTGGAGTGGGCTGCCTTGACGCCCTGGCAGGCACAGGGGGCCTATGCCTGCTCTCCACCCAGCTGTCTGAGACAGCTGAGTGGAGAGATTTACACTGCACATGTGAAGCTGGCCGGCTCAAGACAGCCAGCCAAACTGCCATACTGAGGGAGAGAGCGGCACTCCCATACTGCCAGTCAGCCGCAATGTCCAGTCCCCAAACACTGCTGGGGCTGGGAGCAGTGAAAAATAAAATGGTGATTCATTTTATTACCATATTAGTTTTCACGTTTGCTGCACTGACAGCAGGGGGGCGACATCACCTGCCCTAATTGGGAGCCGCCTCTGCATCTGTCCCTGAATGAATGTAAGGAAACTATCAGACTAGCTGATCATATGATATTAGATTTCTTCTTGAATGCAGACGCTTGTACATAATATATATTTTACACTTCCCAGAGTAGCAATGTTATCAGTTGAGAAGTAGGATTGCAGAGCAAGTGGGGTCAATGGGACAACAGGACGAGTGATATCCCAAACCGGCATACTATACTGTTCTTCTATTGGAGTGATTTTCAAAGAAATGTTTCTGCTGAATTTTGTAAGATACCTCTACATATGTTTTATAAATGTTCTGCCTTTAGATTGAAACAAAACCTGGATAATCTGTCCTTTATTTTCGTATAAAGAAGAAGTTTATTTTTGTTTTATCTCACCATTTCTCTATTTTAGTTGTATGAATTGTACTTTCAGTAACATTTGTGTTTATGTTTAAGGGGTTGTTTGGCTTGGCACCTCCCCCGAAGGCACTGGAGCTTTGCTGAGCGGCCTACTAGATTTCATGCACTGGCTGGGCAGGGTTTTTGTATTCCAGAAACAAACTCCCAAAAGGCGTGTTTGTTTATGCAAAAAAACAAACCTAACGACCAGTGACACCCTTGGAGTTTTAGCTGCATAAAATGAAAGTGTGCATTTTGGACTTCAGGAGTGTACTGGCTATATAAGCACTTTGAAGTAGGTTATTGATGGTAACATTTTACAGATTCTGGTATGTTTCCTTAAACCAATTGATGCACCTATTTATAAAGAAATAAAGAAAGTATTTATTAGTGTCATGTGAAGTATATATATATATATATATCTTCGACAAGGCCCATGGATGCTCAGTGGCATAAGGAAACTTGAAGGGGCCCCCGTGAAACAGTACATGGAGGGGCCCCTCTCCGGACTCATTCAGGAGGTCTCAGACCAGTGTATTGTGCTGAGGGGGCCCCATGGAGCCGCCCCCCACCACCACCCCACATCACGGGGCTGCGGGCTTTTTGTTACACCACTGATGCAAGTGAAACTTTGGGCCTAATTTAAGAAAGGTGGCGCTGCATCCAATGCAGCGCCACTATTATTGTGCCCATCTAAAGTCACCATGTGTGCGCCGTATTTAGGGCATGGTGTACCATGTCGGTAGTTAGAACAATAGCTCCAAAATGTTTGATGCTATTGTAGCGCTTTGCTACACTAGCGTCAAAAATGTTAACGCTAGTGTAGCAAAGTGCAAGGGTCCCACTGATTTAAATGGGTGCATCATTTTAATGCCAGCTCTGAGCAGGCTTTGAAAATGACAGAAAAAATGGCGCAGTGACATCTTTCCAATTTGACTTCTCCATTTGTTCAGGCCTCCTAATGTAGGGAACATCCCAATTGCATACATTATGCCTGGCACAGGCATAATGTGATGCAGGGGTTACAAAGTGGCGCAATACATGCATTGCACCAAATGGTAAAATGGTGCAGGGAAAAGGCACTGTTAGCGCTGCCTTAGCATCAAAAAAATGAAGTAAAGACGGCATTAAAGTGCCACAAGGCTCTTTTAAATCTGCCCTTTAGTGTGTGGTCCGAGCCGTAGCTGCTTTTATGGATTTTGAATAGATTTTGGCGAATACAGTGTTGTACCTGCTGGTTTCCGTAGGATGTATGTGGGTGCTGGGATTGCTCGCCAGCCATTAAAGCAGAAAACGGCAAGATAAAATGCTCACATTTACTACTACCAAGGTCTGTTTTATTCTTACCTTAATATGTTCCTCTGGAATATATGCAGGATTTACTTTTGGAAGTGAGATTTCATTCCCAGCCATTTGCCTGGAGCTGAAAACAAGATATTGTTTTGATAAATCGTGTGCTTCATGTATTCCTTGAATCATGTCTCGAGTGTGAGTTCTCGAACCATTCTCAGAACATTAACTAAACCTTCGTCGAAAGTTGTTGGTATGCGCTACTTTGAAAATCCAGCCATGGACCTAATATTGTGTAGCAAGAGGGTAATGCGCACATAGGTCCATTTAAAACTCAGCGCTGGCATTATGTGCCATGCTGGGGTTATATTCCATGTTAGGATGCCACATTAAACTGGAAAATCTTTTCAATGGTTAAGTTAGACTTCCACCGTAGGTACAGCTGTTGAATGATAATGCTTATGAACAAGAGATAGCAAAGCAGTATAGAAATGCTAAAATACAATACACCATAAGCTGTAGCATAAGGGTCCCAAGGCCACACTCATTTAGCGGAAGCCTAGTCTAAGACTGAATACCACTTCTTAAGAACTGAAAGTTAATTTCACACTTTAGTAACATCAAACAACATTCTTCTCATTCCACCTTCCGTGGTAATCCAGATTTGGACATGAAAATGAACTCGTGCCCAAATATGGATACTGAGATTTATGGTAATTCTGTACCATGGCGGTTTTCCTGGCACACAATTCACCAGGCAAAACTTGGCTGATGTGGGAAAAATATCATATTCTGAGTTTTGGAACCTCAGTACGAGAAAGCATAGTATTACCACGTTATCTTCCATTCTGAGGTATGAAGCTCGAAATGATGCAGTAGTGTAGAACTGGTAAGTACTACACCCTGAACTACTGGTATTTAGTGAGTGCGGTACAACCACCCGGATTACCACAATCAATCAATCAGGAATTTGTAAAGCGCACTACTCACCCGTGAGGGTCTCAAGGCGCCACAAGACTTGTAATGCACATCTTTGAATGATATGAAACTAAATTAACACATTTATGTGTTTATAAAACAGCCCCATACAGTCATCCCCCTACCTATGCCTTTTGTTTTGCAAAATTATAGTCCATTCCGCATGAACCAGTATCTATGAATCGCTCACCTTGCATGCTTTCTGTAGTTTTTAGGCCTATTTTTGCAGTAGTAAATCCACTGCACTGTCACACTTGCCACAGAAGCAAGAGCAACCGCAGGAAAGACAATCACCAATATGAGATCTAAGGTATTCCAAAGATGTTCACATTTTGGGCCCATGTACCAATAATCAGTCAATGATTCCCTGTAATTTGGACATCTGCAGAGAAAAGAAATAAATGAGCATTACAAACATTGTTTAAATACTGATTTTGCAGTAAAACACACCGGTTCACCTGCCAGAGACACCAGAAAATTGTACATTGACCCAGTGTTTCATTTTTGACTGTGCCCTGATTGACTTGGAAGAACTGCATTTTCTAGTTATAAAATTACATGTAATGAATGTGTTGGTAATTGTGAAGGATGAACCTTGATAGTAAGAAAGAGAAGGTTGTACAAAAGATTAGGGAAGTATTTTGCATTGTAGATATTCTTGAAATACAATACTGATGTATGAGAGTCTTTTGAGGTTTGCCTCCCGGTTGATTCCTTACCGCCAGAGGAGCCCTTCAGTGGCAGTCAATGGGGGATCATTGAAGAGGTGAGTTTATAGTTTTCCTAAATCCTGATTCACAAAATTAGGATTTGAAGGGATTTTCAATTTTAAAGCCTATTTGTAATTAGCGCAGATTTTCTACAGCAAATAAGTGGGCAATATAGAGATTCAGCTAGCAAGGGATGAGGTGTTACTAGGTGAGGAAAAAGAGGTGGTGACCGTTAAGAAGTAATACAATGAATATCGACAAAGTTGTAACATTTGGGTAATTATAAATATTGCCTATGAGATTTTACGCTTATTATGCACATGTAAATCTAGAAGTAAAAAATGCTAGCAGGCGTGTGAAATACAGTATATGACTGTGCCTGAAATGTGTCCATTGTTAGTGGGTTTAAATGGAATGGGTTTCTCCTTATGAAAAATATTTTCGAGGGAGAGAAAAACAGAGAGATATAGTAAAGATGCATTTGCATGTAAATGTTACTTTCTGAACCCTCTGGCTTCAAGGAACAGCTAAGGCTGGAGTGACCTCCAGGGTACCAGTCACTAGATGCAACACTTTAGGTCATGTTGCTCTTAAGAGCAACACTCATTATGTTGACAGTTCACTGTGTCCTCTAGCTCCATGATATGTCATGCTGCACCTCAAACATCTCACTTGTCCCTGCTCACACCTCTCATCTGTAGCTTGTTTGTTGTTCTTGCCCTGAACTGTGCCCCAGGGCAGCATTCGATGTGGAGAGCACTGTGAGATCAAATTTACTATTCTAACTCCAGTCCTAGAGCATTTGGAAAAAGACCACCTTCACCCCAACTATTCCTGGAAGCTTATTTACTATTCCAACTCCAGTCCTAGAATATTTGTGAAATGTTATAAATTCCCCAGCTATTTTTAGGGAGGGTTGAAAAGTAGTAATTTTCAGTGGGAGAAAGTGCTGCCCTGAGTGTGCAGCTCATGGCAAACAAACTATGAATACCACTGTTCTCATCATAGCTGATGCCTCTTACTTTCATGAGTCCTATTGACTTTTGGCAGCCATATTTCTTTGAAAACTAGAAGAAGGCGAAAAGAGTGAGAACAACTAATGATGGCTGTGAGTCCTTTAGTGGCCATAATATGAGTTACACCAAAAAGTGTAACAGCAAGTATCACTCTATGTCTTGTGTCTCCAACCTTTGCTGTAATAAGAGCTACTTATGTTTAAGGAGAATACCCTTTAGCCACTTATACTATTACAGATGTAATAGCAACCATATAAGGCATTTTTACAGTTGTTTCCTTCTTTTGCAAGATTACCAACAGTGATCATCTCATTGCATCAGTCATGGTTGCAAGCGGTAATGTAAAAAATGCTTTGTCAATGTGAAATGCCTCTACATGAGTAATACATAACCGCTGTATCTGCAATGCCACTCGCACCAACTTAATAATATTCGTAATAAGTCTCTCCAAAACTGTTTGATTTTTAGCACTCAAATATCAGATTTAAATATACTTTGGAACTTCAACCATTTTTGTCACACACATCACCATATGAGTTCTTAAAATATAAACATTTTCCTCTTAAATGCACCCTTTGCAATTTTGGTATACACATATTAATTCAACCAAGCAAAAGCTTCTAATTTAGTTGATTATGCTGTACACAGGAGAGCTACTTACAGATAGTTGGAGAGCTACCAGTAACTCACAAGCTACTCATTAGAAAAGCCTGTTCTATATGTATGGCGTTAGTCAGTCATACAAATACGAAATTAAGGGAAACCACTTCCGGGGAATGTGGGCATTAGTCAGTACTGTCACACTATTTAAGGGGCATGTTTTAGATCCTCCCTGCTTATCAATATTCAAGGATCTGTCTTTGTTGCTTTCTTCACTCTGGAATAATTTTCCTGGTTTCTACTTTCTCTTGAGACTTGCTATTGTGTTTCCTGTTGTTTGTAAAATTTATTTTCTTGTTGCAGTTCAGCTTTCTTGTGCTATTGTTTGGGAGATGTTTTTAATTCTAAATTAATTTTTCTTTTTCCTTTGTTGAGATACCGTAATCTTTGGCTAGTATTTTTGCTCACCATGCAAAGGCTAGTTTTGGTACCTTGCCTGGCGTCCCCTTCATTGTCCTTTAAGTTAATAGGATCGTGGTGGTGTGGCACAGGGGGTCGGGGAAGCCCCATATATAATCCCTCTTCAAGAAAGAAAGATAAGTTAAGTAAAGTGAGACCTGCCATTAACACTAAACCTCAACCCAAAATTGGCGTATTTTACGCCAGAGGGAAATCCACTGTGCTGGGATAGGTATTCACACGGAAACATGTGATTTCCAAAGATTAAAAAGCACAATGAAAGAAACTTTTGTGAAGTCCTAAAAATTAGCAACTTTACACAAGTCACAGAAGCCTACATCTTGTAAAGTTACTCATTATTTTGTTAAACAGTCAATGAATGTCTTTATTGCATGAAGAACATACATCTAAACAGTAGAATATTTTTCATTTCTGTATTCACTTATATACAAACCTAGGACAACAATGTGCTCAGGGGCGTAGCTAGGCCAGTAAGATTTGGAGGGAAGAGGAGACGGGGTGTGACTTCACATTTCCCATCAAATCAAGCTGGTATATCTTCAGAAAATATATCACATGATAAACAGGGCATGGGGGGGGGGCTTACGGGGCAATGTGTATTGTAAGGAGTACTTAAAACACAATGGAGCATATTTATGAGAAAGTGGGACATTGGTCCTGATGCGCCATTTCTTTTGCATAACCCTTGCCCCACCTAACAACACCATGGTTGTGCTGTATTTACAATATGGTGCACCATGGCGGTAGTTACCACAACAGTGTCAGAATGTTTGACGTTGCTGTGGCGCTTTGCTGAACAAGCATCAAAAATGTTAATGCTACTGCAGCAAAGTACAGGGAGGCCCATTAATTTTAATGGGTCCGCCATTTTAACGCCTGCCTTGAGCAGGCGTTAAAAATTACAGAAAAAATGGAGCAGTGAAATCTAGTAAATTTCACTGCGCCTTTTTTTCAGGCCTCCCTGCCCCCCTTCCATACATTATACCTGACATAGACATAATGTGGTGCAAGGGGTTGCAAAGTGGCTGGGGCAGGGGAAAGGCCAACTTAGCGTCAAAAAAATGAAGCTATGGCGGTGCAAAGGTGGCACAAGGGGCATGTAAATATGCCCCAATATTTTTCAAACTAACCAACTTTTTTTATGTGTGTATGTAAAACTCCCAGGTGAAATCTAACAGACAACTTACCATACCCCGGTCAAAGCTCTTGTACCCAACTACTTACTACAGAATACAATTTTGGGGGGATGTAACACCCCAACATCACCCCCCACCAAAGCTACACCCCTGTTTGTGCTATGTAATACCAGGGATTCGGAGGCCAACCTAAAAAGTTTGCATAACATGGCCTTCAGTAGACTAACTTCATGTTTACATGACCAGTAAGTTTACGCAAGATGCTACACTTTACAGCAATCACTACACAAACAGAGTGGCTTAACACTTCAAGTGTGGTGTTGCCTTCTTACAGTAGTCAACATTTATTAGAAAAACAATTGCTTGGTTTTCATCTCTGTGGTTTTGATTAGACCACACCTCTTCTTAGCTACCTGAACACTGTGTCAAATAAAAGATACTTTAATATGGATAAAAGTCGTGCATACTACAAGGTTACAGATAGGAGTGTAGCCACTGTGTCATGGGCCCTAGGGCAATGAAGGAAACTGCCACCCTAGCTACTGTTTGAACTGTCAAGTAGAGCAATAATCGGGGTTCAGTGGGACCTTCAGGCCTCTGGCCCCCAGTGTCACTGCACCTAACGCATCAATGAAAGCTAATACACTGGTAACATATTGCATAAACAAGACTTTCGCATTCAAATCATTTCGAAGGGACATTCATCAATGGCTTGCATTATGAGCTAGGTCAACCAGAGAGTGGCACGATGAAAAAATGGGGCCACCACTTTCTTTGTTGACGGATTCATTATGAAAAAAAAGTTTCTAATCCTTTTTGCTTTGTTTGTGAAAAACATTTGGAGCACAAGGCTTCACAATACGTTTTAAGGGGTGTGGACAGCATGACTGCACCACATAATATTGTCCACCCGCTACGGAAGGGCTCCTTGATAGATACATGTGTAGACTATGCATTGGTGTTTGCAATGAAAAGTGGTGTCTGAAGGGTCAGTTGTAGGCTTCATAGGACGGAAGTGATCTGGCTATATATTTTTACACCTGTCACTAGCGAAATGCTAAATATTATGCATAACAACATACTTGCAAAATGGCTTCTGATCCTTACAGGCACATTCTATGCTAGCTGGGCAAAAGTTTGTTGTCGTGCCCAAACATTTTCCAAAGTCACGAACGTTTGAACAGTTGGCTGGAAAACAAAATAAATAACCGTGTGAGAAGTTTAAAGGTCTGTAGTATATTTGCACTCTTAATTAAATTTTCTTTAGTAACAACTTGATTAGAATATAATTGTCATATCTGACAGTCATCATATCTGACGGGTATTAAATACAAACTCTCACCTGCGTTGAAATGAGAAGGAAAGCTGAAAACTTTATTCAGAAGGCAGACACGTAGTGTCATATTTTTCAATTGAAATGCATGTCAGAGTGCATTTCAGAAAATGCCGCTGCAAAATTGTTTTTGTGGAGGAAGATGCCCCTTTCGGCACAAAAGCAATTCTGCCTACAACACAGACACTCTTGTGCCATGGTACAAGGGTGCCTACAATAGCAATAGGCAGCACATTCAGTGTCACTGC
The DNA here is from genome assembly GCF_031143425.1 of Pleurodeles waltl. NCBI lineage: Eukaryota > Metazoa > Chordata > Amphibia > Caudata > Salamandridae > Pleurodeles > Pleurodeles waltl. The sequence continues at coordinate 369,263,611 of NC_090438.1, read as the reverse complement.
AAGGAGAGGGCAGGAATGTGCCATATATTGTTAAATATTGCTAATTTCTGCCTTTTCCCTTTCCAAGGTGTCTTGCTGTGTTGCTTTCCATGAAAGTATGATAAATCCAGCCCCTAGTGTTGTTGATTCAATAAAAAAATAGCTTAAACTCAAAAATTTAGGTCTCTTCAACCTTGATGATAATGTGACTCTTCCTCCAAATGAAGCGTACTTCGGCTGCGGAAAGGCAAAGAGCTTTCTTTCACCACAGAAATGTGCGGGAAAAATGGATGAAAACAGGAATGCATAGGCACTGCATTTCAATTACAAAACAAACAAAAAATTGCAGGAATGGGGAAAGGAAATGCAAGTCTAACAAGCATTTGCAATGCAACAGGTCTCGCATTTCTCCGAGTTAGAGCTATTAGCAGTTGTAAACTCGCAACCGGACTTTTCTTGCCTCATTAAATGGAAAAAAAGAACACGATCACGCTGCTACAGTTCACTCGTAGAGAAATCTATCAGCAAAAGTGCAATTATCTACGTAACGGGCAAAAGTGCAATTAACTATGTAACAGAGTCGATATCATGAAAAGCGCTCGACTTCTGCCAAGCATGCGCCACAGTCAACATTTTACTTAACCACAAACTGCTCACAGACCAGTGCTTAATTTGTAAATAAAAGTGTGCCAGTGCTCAAAGCCCTCCTCTGAAACACGCGGCTGCTGCAATTAAATGTGGGGACATGGTCTACTGAGGAAGCGTAATCCTGAAGCCACCTCAGGCCTCTTCAACCGATTTAAATCTACTCCCTGCCCCTTCAGCTCACTTTTGCAGCTTTCTGCTTTCTCCCATTGGGACGCTTTTTCGTTTTTCTCTTCCTCCGTCTTTCCCACGTGTGCCTTTTTCTCGCAGCAAATGCTTGGGGCAGAAGAATAAGCGCCGGCCCTCAAAAATAAGTGTTGGTGCTCAGCACCGGAAATAACAAGCACAAATTAAGCACTGTCACAGACAGGTTGACAATTATACATGTAGAACAAATCAGGCAATGAAATATTTATTTTAAAAATGTGTGTTTGGTTTTGGCGTTTCATATCTAGTTAGTTTCATACATCTCAAAGCCTTTCTTTATTTTCAGGAATTATCAGGAGACAAAACATCCATGACAATATCAGTATTGCCACAACACACATTGAAATTATAGCAGGAGGTGTCTGCTGAATGTAATCTATCACTCTATCCGTGCTTGGGCAAAGTAGCATTAAAGTATAACGCTATTGGGTAAAATATAATTGGACTTTTCCCCTCCGTTTCTATTTCCGGGCTCTGTTTTGCACGCAACACCGTTTGCTATGCTGATGGTTTTGCAAAGAAAAAAAATCACGGAATCATGCTGAACTGTAACCTGCAATACTAGTTTGTGTTCCAAGATGCCTGCGGAAACGTGAAAATCAGTCACCTGTGTTAGTGACTTCGAGCGCAACACAAGTGGCGGTGACTCATTTCTGTCATGTTTTTATTAGATTTGGCATAGAGATAGCTCTAGCCATCGCGCCAACCTCCTGTAACCAAAAAACACAACAAAGACTAAACAAGCAAGATCGCGCCCCGAAAATAGATAAAAAGTAGTCCACAAACCTGGCGAGCCACGCATGTTTACAGTACTTGGTCGCTGCGCTCGAGGAGGGCTAACGACCGAAAAAGGCATGACGTATGCATGCCTTCCACTAATGAAAGCAAGCCAATTTTAACAGGCGAGCCCACAAACCAATGAAAGACACTGACGTGACGTGGACGGGGCTCCGAGCCCTTTTCTAACCACTAAAGCGTCTCGCTAGCGCATGCGACGCAGGCTCGACCCTAATAAAAAAGGAGAGGGCAGTGACTGTTGAGGGAATAATTTATAATATTTCCTTAAAGTTACTACAGTAAGCATTTTTTGAATATCTTCTTCAATAGAATTTAGAGTTGGTCTATAACATATTTTTGTGAGAAACAGGGCCGGCTTTAGCACTGGTGGCGCCCTGTGTGACAATCTTTTTTGGCACTCCCCCATGACCTCCTCCTCGGATCCCCGCACTACCACCCGGCAAAAGTGCCCCTCATCTCTCCATAGCCCCATTTTCACATGCATTTCATTTGTTTAAAGCTCTGGTAAAAGCTTTAGTAATCCACTCAGCTATCCACATACAATACAGATCTATTCTTTATAGGAGGCATATTAACCCTCTGTTCTACTTTACAGTGAAAAAACTGCCACTGGTCGAAACTCAATCTCTCTCTGTCAGGAACATTAATCACAAAAGTTATCTTGACATTTTTATTGTTGCCTGACAGCTAGACCCACATGGAACTTTACTTCAGGTGCTTTTAAATTGTACGTTATTGCTAAACACATCACTCCCTCCTCCGCGGTAAGTGCCCCCTCCTGGTCAGGGCCCAGTGTGGCAGCACCAGTCGCACCCCCCTAAAGCCGTCCCTGGTAAGAAACCACACCAAACACAAATATTTATTAATTAAGGGTCTCCATTGTCAGCAAGAGTAGTTGCTCGCCTTTGGCCTGAATCACAGAGCATTTTGAGGATATTAAATTCTGGGTCCGAACATAAATAGTTTATGAAAATAAATGAAATTATATTTTATAAAGTATGTATACCAAAGACAGAGGCCTAGAAAGAAAAAAAAGAGAAGAAGCCCTACAGTCTAAAGATTAAAAAGCCAGGTTTTTAGCTTTTTCCTAAAGGACTGTAGAGAAGAACAGTTCTTCAGGTCTACCGGAAAAGAGTTCCACAATTTAGAAGTCCCATAGATGAAGCTACGGCCACCCTCAATGAGCTCTCTTCAAATGAGGGACAATCGCATTGTGTGCCAAAGAAGACATCAAGGATCTGGCTGGAACATGACAAACACATTTCTTTTTAGGTATTGCGGTCCAAGACCATGCAAGGCTTTAAAAGCTATACATAACGCTTTAAAGTTAAAGTGCTTCTGCACAGGAAGCCAGTGCAGTTGAACAAGAGCCTTGGTAGCTGACTGGTGTTTCGGGATTCCTAACAGGAGCCGAGCAGCGGCATTTTGCAGGATCTGTGGTTTCTTCAATAGCCCCTTTTGTGGATTCATGTACAAGGGATTGCAATAATCCAATTATGAAAGAATAAGTGCAATGATGACTAATTTTCTCAATTCTAGTGAAATAAAAGGAAGAACTTTCTCAGAATCTTAAGGACAAAAAAACATGAGGAGGTCACTGCATTAGTATCTGTTAGTCAAGAGATAGATGATCATCAAAAACAAAACCCAGATTTATGACTTTGGAAACAGGGACCGGAAGATTACCTAACTCCGATGGCCACCAGTCTGAAGACCAAAAAGAAGTGTTGTTGCTAATAAGCAACACTTCAGTTTTGCCTGAATTAAGTTTCAAACAATTATCAGACATCCATTGACTTCCATTGCAAGCAGCTGAAAAACTTGTCTGCTGAATCGTATTGATTGCTTGCTGGTTTTAATCAAAGGAGAATCTGCATAACTAACTATAGAAAGCCTATGGGATTTGATCAATGAAACCAGTGGTGTCATGTATACATTAAAAAGAGTGGGGTTCAACGACGAGCCCTGAGGGACCCCACAAAGAAAGGAAAATGAACTAGAGGTGAAACCGTCTGTGGCTATAGATTGCACTCTCTCCAAGAGAAAAGACTTGAGCAGATCTAAGGCAGGGTCTCTGATACCCAAAGTATGGACATGGTCAGTCAATACCTTATGACTGACAGTGTCAAACATGTTGACAAATCCAACATGATGAGTGCTGCAGAACACCGTTGTCCAGAATGGCCCTTAGTTCTTCCACAGCTGTTAGCAGAGCTGTCTCAGTACTGTGTTGGCTTCTGAACCCGAATTGAGTGTGATCGAGTAAACTATTGGATTCCAGAAAGGAGGTCAATTCTTTATTTATTGCCTTCTCCACAATTGTAGAAGGATAAGGGAGAAGAGATATAGGACGATAATTACTGGAGTCCATGGGGTTGAGATGCGTCTTTTTTAACAGAGGCAAGATAGACTCAACCTTTCAAGCCTTTGGAAAGTAGCCTTGATGAAACATTTCATTAAAAATAGGAGTCAGGTGACCAGCGATAGTTCTATGCACTGATTGGAAAACCTTCAGTGGACATGGGTCCATTGGTGACCCAGAGTGAGTGGTTAAAATTAACTCCTGGACTTGATCAATTGTTAATGGAGAAAAAGTGGAGAACAGGGTGGAGGCTCAGCTGGAAGCGTTACCCTCAAGCAGAGGAGTAGGGGCTATATCTGATTGTTATTAAAAGTGTTTTAGATGTCCAGCACTTTCAGCTGGAAAGCAGTTGCGATATCATCGCAAAGGGATTGAGTGCTGGCAGTCTTATCCAGTTCCTTGAAATTAGCCAGTTTATTATGGTGGAAAAAAGTTCCTTATGAGAATTTTTGTCTAGAGATATTTTAAGCGCAAAATACTGTAGGCAGATTTTTTAGCAAGAATCTGGGTCTTATAATCAGAGAGTTTCTGTTTACTTAAGGTTTTTTGCTGGGGCCATAATGTAGCCTCTAACGATGTTCCTGACATGTACAAAGCTGTTTTAAATGCATAAGTGTCTTAAAAAACTAAGGTTGGGAAGAAGATTGTCTTCTATTAGATACTGCTTTAGAGGGGGGCCAACAGGTTAGAGACTGAGGTAAGCAAGCCATTGTATGCCTGAGTATCGTGATCAAGATGGTTGGTCACCGTAGGATTGAAGTAAGTTGTCCAGCAAAGTCGAATCAACTTTATGCCAAGCACTGTAGTAGGAATTCACAGAGGATGATGGCAGTTTGGGAGGATTGTTCTCAAACTGTACATTAAACATAACTGCTGCGTGATCCCATCATATAAGGGGTAAAACTTCAGAGTAGGATAAAGAGATATTATCAGAGAAAATACCATCTAACGTGTGCCTCACAGAATGGGATGGGTCAGTAATGAGTTGGGTCAATCCAGGACTGTTCTTTGAGTCTAGAAGGTTTTCCGAGTCTCTATCTTCTTTGTTGTCCAGATGAAAATTAAAATCACCTAGGACTGTGAAATCATCAGAGTCAGCCTTGACCTAAAACAATTTGCCAAGATTGTGAATAAAAGCAGACCTAGGTCCAGGCAGTCGATAAATTAATAACCCACTAAAAAAGATATGATGGTTGAGGATAATCTTAAAATTCACGCCTCACAATCCGTGGAAGAAGGAGTGGCGGAAAAGGTGGCTTTTTAAAGACTATAGCTAGGCCACCTCCTCTCCTAAAATCGTGATCCAATTTAAACAGCGAGCAGCCTTCATGGATGGCTAATACTAATTTCAGACCCGACTGCTGGTCTGCCCAGGTTTCCATGACAAAGGCCAAATTAACATTATGAGCCTGAAGGAATTCGAAGAATTCTAACTTATTCTTAATTTGCGATCTAGTGTTAATTAATGTGCAGCTCGGATGGTTATAAACAGGCATAGATTTGAATGAAGATCGCACATTGGTAACATAAGGGGTTTTATTAAAATTAGAAACGGTTTAGAGACAGCAGCGACAGGTCAGACCACTTACCATAGTTAGGGGGTCGATCAGACTACAATTCCAAAGTCTCCTGAGTGGGCGCAAGGCACATGTTTACAGACTAGGGCTTTCATTGTGAGTGACGCAATAAAATAACTGTTATTTCTCTGCCCCAGAGTTACAGTTACTTGGCCCATAGGATTTATAGGCAACTTGTAATGAGGACCTCAAAGTCACAAACGTGACTCATGGAATCATCACTGATGGAATTTTGCTTTCGTCTGGTGCACTTATTAACCTGAAAGTTATGCTAGTAAAGTGGAATTACTTCACTTATAGGTCTAGGCTTATTTATTTATTTATGTATTTCAGAAAATGCTCCTTAAACCTAAGGGCTCATGGTGCTATCTGATGCTAACACTCACCCTTCCATTAAGCAAGTACTTATCAAATAGGTCTTGACCAATTTGTGGAACACTGTCATACCTCTGTGCTAATTATGGCACTAAAATAGCATATTCCAGTGGATCCCAAAGGATAAGCCTCACCTTTAGGGTCTCTGGAAAGGCGTAAGCTTGACAAGCTCTGGTTTGAGGACCACAGATTGCTTCCAGAGACGCAACAGTGGAACATTTTAATTCAAATGATTCAATCCACACCAAGGGCCTGTTGTACAATATACATTGCTTTGAACCACATGTTAATGGACTGGCAGCCAATCCAAGCAGGGCACAACTGTGGGAATATGTTAATAGCAATCAGAACTGTGGACATATGCCAATAGTGACCAGTATTAATGGACAGTGTGGCTGTGCCATTCGTGCATATGCCTTCACAGAATCACCAAGAAGATACCATTGCATTAAGCTAATCTGGTGTAATGACAGCCCCTGCAACAATACAATGCTGCTAGAGTCTGCTACAAAAAAGTCAGCAGAGGATTTGCAGCTAGAGTGGTGGTCCTTCTCAGCTGCATTCATCTATGGAAATAACAATTGATTTTCAGCAATTATGATCCCACGATTCCTGAGTCTGCCTCGCTGGAGCATGCTATAGTCTTCCAGTACAGATGACTATTGTGAAAATTTGGGATGTTGTTTGAGGGGGCGTATGAGACTTTCTTAAGCAGTTGCCACGATCCTTGTCAGGGTGAACCTCAAACGTTACTAAATCAACCTGTGCTAAACCATCTGGTAGCATGGCACAAAAGCAGATATGATCAATTTAGAGGCAATGAGTTAAATATTTATGCAGCTCTCAAAAAGAAATAAAGTAAAAACAAAATACAAGAAAAATCCCACCAATTAAGAAAAATAGAGTAAAATGTAACAAATTATTCGACACCAAAACAAAAATTCAATCTGTAGAACTGGAAATATGTAGTTTAAAAGATTTAGGTAAGTATAGTGCTTTAAAACTCAAAGGCCCACTCAGGGTCATCTTGTCGTGCTAGACTGGGGGAAAGTCACAAGTTCAGGCAGACCACAAAACAGCACTGGCCAGATACAGGGACCAGATTAGTCCCACTGAAAAGTTACCTTCTTAAAGTCTGGCACAAAAGTCCAGTTTGCGCTGGAGGAGGCTACAAGGAGCAGGAAGAGCATTGTGGATGGTCGTCGCTGCAGCGCAAGGATCCTGTCAGGCATTGCGGATGGACATTGCTGAAGCTTCATGTTGGCAGTCACCAAGGGCTGTCGATGCTCTATTGCAAAGTGCAGATCTTGCGTCTCTGGTGGTCGTTGTAGCATGAAGAGTCAGGTTCACTGGAGCTTCACATGGCGGTAGTCACAGGCAGCAAGATCTTGGTGCGAGTGGGCCAGTTCACAGTTGAGAAGAGACCAGAACTTCAGGATTTCTACTATTGCTAGGAGGAGCTCACCTGATCCAACCAAGGGTCGAGGAGCTGGGAGGCAGCTTAAGGGGATCAGGAACTCACTCCAGCAGAGGCCAGAAGGGCTTAGGGTGGCCCATTTGCAGGTCCAGTGTAGCAAGTCAGCTGAGCAGTTGCAGGGAGGCCTCTGGAGCTTGTTATGTCCCTGTAGCTCTGAAAAGGAGGTCAGTCAGCTGGGAGTCACTTCAGGTAGACTGGGATTAAGGGAGCAGGTCCAGTCTTGACAGGCATCAATCAGCAAGGCAGTCCACTGGCAGCAGGGCAGGGCTTCCTCTGGATGATCCACAGGTCCAAGAGTGTACTCAAGAGTAGGTCTGAGGTTCTAAGTGTTATACCTGGTACCAGCTTTAAAGTTGCAAAACTTTTTGGTGTTTCCCCCCACAGAATTGTCTGGAATTTACTGCCTCCTTGCCCCAGAATGTCTGGAGCCACAAAAGAGTAGTGTTAAGTTCTTTGTGCGTGTGGTGAGACAGTTCCTTTGAAGTGCACGATGGGCTGTACACAGCTCTACCCCTCCCATCCTGCCAACACCGAGTCCCCCTTTGTGTTACCTTCTGGAAGGAATAGACTTAGACCAAATGCCAACAACACCTAGTCATTTGACCCAGGATACAGGCGGCAGGCACCAAAAGGTTAGGACAAGAAAATGTCAACTTTCTAAAAGTGGTATTTTCACAATTGTGACTCAAAATACGACTTCACCATCAAAGCGTACTTTAAATTACAATTCTCTTGACACCAAACATATTTCAACCTGTTCTTAAGCAAAATGTATCTATTATTATATATATTAAGATAACACAGATACCGAGATACTTCTCAGGGGTCAGCCCAAACTTTGTGGGAGTGTACCTCATCGGGCCCACCATCTCAAATGTAATAAGGGTTTTCACAGGCTGGCTGCCCAATCCTTCTCTGGAACCCTGCACGTTTTCAGAGTTATCTCAAATGCAGAAAATAATTTATCTATGTCACCTCCCCCATATGCCTGGGCACCAGATCTTGGGGTATGTGGACCCTCACCTCTCCATTGGACACTGGGTTGGTGCCAACATTGCTGCTGGACTCTGTTTGTTTGCCTTTCATGACCAGTGCTTTGAGACTCCCTTCATGAGCTTACAAATGTTTCTTGTCTGCCAAGGCTCTCCCTGCCTCAGTCTTCTCCTTGGCCAGGGCGATCTCTGCTTTTGCCCTCCTGTACCCAAGGACTATCTTTGCAAGAGCCTCCTCCTTGGCTGCTTCCATTTTAGCTTAACCAGCTACAGCCTGAATTCCCTTTCTGCTCTCCTGTCTTCCATCTCCTCTGGGGGGGGTCAGATTGAGATGCTGCTGCTTGTTCCGGATATGGCAGGGACCTCATTCCTGTAGGCCCTTTGCTCTCTTCTGGAACCATACTAAAAGGGCTCTCATCTTCCCCCTCCATCTCCTCCTCAACATCCATTTCCTGATCCTCCTTCTGTGCTGTAGCCTCTGACTGGCGGGCCTCCACATAGGTCTTCAGATCTTTCTGGAGCTCTTGCTTGTTGGGCCTCCTGGTTGCTGGAAGTCCTGTATCCCTGCAGAATTACTTGAGCGTAGCTACAGTGTAGCCCTCCAGGTTGATGACCTCAAACTCCATACTTACAGCAGGTACAGTCACAGATGCACTAACTCAGGTGGAACAGAAGTGAATTTGGAAAAAGCAAAAAAGTCCAAACAAGGTGAAGTTAAAAAGATCAAAGATGGTATCAAAGTACTTATTATGGGATTTTAGTGTTATGCAAAATCACTTAATGGCACTGGACAAACATAAGTACTGAATTCCACTTCTGAAAATCAATGTGTGACATTGGGTTGTTGGTTGAAGGGGTCAGGGGCCTTTCTCAAGCAACAGTCCTTCTTCTGTACTATCCACAGGTCCAGGACTGTACTTAAGAGTGAGTCTGAGGAGCCTAGTTTTATACCTGGTGCCAGCTTTGAAGTGGAAGAAACTTCTGGAGTTCACCCCACAGATGTGTCTGGAATTTCCTGCCTCCCCACCCTGGTCCCAGGATGTCTGGAGTCACAGAATGCTAGAGTAAAGTTATTTGTGTGTCTGCTGAGACAGTTACATTGAAGTGGAAGGGGAGCTGTACACAGCTCCACCCATCCCATCCTCCCAACACCCAGTCCCCTTGTGTGTTAATGTCTGGGAGGAATACAAAAAGCCCAACTGCCAACAACATCCAGTTATGTAACCCAGGATACAGTCTGCAGTCACCAAATTTTTAGGACAAAAAAAATGTCATTTTGAGACTTCTGCCTTAAAATTCAACGCAACCGTTAAAGAGGATGTTACATTACAATTCTCTAGACACCAAATATGAAATTTCTACCTGTTACCAAATAAAGATTAGCACTAAATAAATGAAAGAAGTTATCCCCATTTTATCCTATAGGAGAGGCAGGCTGCAATGACAGGCCACAGACCTATTTTGAAGGCTACCTAAGTGGGTGGCAAAATGTATGCTGCAGTCCCACTAGTAGCATTTAATTTACAGGCTCTGGGTACATGTGGTACCACTTTACTAGGGACATACAAATAAATTAAATTTGACAGTTGCGGGTAAGCCAATTTTGCCATGTTCAGAGGAGGGAGCACAAGCACGTTACCACTGGTAAGCAATGATAAAGTGCACAGAGTTGTCCTAAGGCCAACAAAAACAAATATAGCATAGCAGAAGGAGGTAAGGCAAAATGTCTGGGGAAAAGCCACACCAAGGACATCAAGTCTAATACCTATCATATAATATTATCTCCTTTAATATGCTTCACAATATGTTCCTGAACTGTACTTGTATTTTATCGTGTGCACAAAATGCTTAAGTGTTTGAAATTGCTAAATAAAGAACTCAATATTATGTCTTGGCGGGGATAGCACAGGAGTCACATAATTTGCAGACATAAGTATTGTATCTAGGGTTGCTGCTAGCACAAAGGAGTGTCAGAGTCTATCCTCAGGGAAGACCTAGCTACCATCAGTATAGTAAATAAATTGTAGCCTACGGAGGAAGATCAGCTTGACCAGCAGGGTAGATCTAGATATTAAACTCATGAAAGGCATTGTGATTCTTCCAATAGGTCTAACCACTGGGAATCATTCAGAGTAGCATTCCAACCCATTGTTCTTTTGTCCTCAATGCCACCACGGTTTGGACCCAACAATATGCAAATTAGTCTAGACTGTGCTCCAATAGGAACAGTCTAACTCGAACATCCAGACCAACTGCTCCTTGAACCAGAGGACAAGCAACCCAAGACCGGTTCTGCCCTGATTGGGAATCTGGGCATACTCCTGCAACTTAGGGCAGTACATCAAACACACAAAAAATTATAGAAGGAATGCTTGCAATAAGTCTAACCACTGGCAATCTCTCAAGTAGCATTCCAACCCATTGTTGTTTTGCCCACCATGCCACCTCAGTTTGGACCCAGCTATATGCAATTCAGTCTTGACCCTGCTCCAAAAGTAACAGTCCAGCATGGGCCCAATTTGAGGTGACATGGTGAACAAAAGAACGATGGGTTGCATTTCTACCCCTGTTAATTGACAGTGGGTAGGTTGTTGCTAGCATGTCTCCCATCACCTTATCTATGTTTGATTTTGTTGTCCATCCTGGGTGTACAGATGAAAAAGAGTTTCTGCCTTGTTTTTTTCTATTTTGCCACCAGCCTGAGGGTGTTGTAAGCCTCTGTCACGCTTGCTCTCCATTCCACTACCCATTCAAAAGACACTCATCAAATGTATTCCCTCCATGGTCCCCCGAGACACTGGGCATGCCTTATCTCCACGAAGTCACTCACCAGGCCCAAATCTTCCACCCTTCACAACCTCTACAGTGGGACAGCACCCACAGGAGTCTAAGGAGACCCCTGCCCAATGAACCACGATCCACACTAGCGGCCATCAGGCTATCTGACATCGATCCTGCTTCCAGTAACATAACACGTGTCCCTTTCAGTGATACCCACCGTTCCACAGATCTTCAGGATTCTAAATGTATTGCTGCTTGTTCTTCCGCTGCTCAATTCCATAGATCTGTAGACCACTGCGATATTAGGTGGAGGGGGTTTCAGAGGGCTTTCATGCCATTACAATGCAGTGTTTGTATAATATAATTGGCATATCAACCATGTGACATTCCAATGTATTATTATTGCTCCTACTCATCCAGCCTAATAGGCAGAAGCCCATGTTGCGAGCCAGTGCCCTGCCCACCAAGTCTGACACATGCAATAGCTTACTGGCCCAAGCTCTTTGTATGTCCAGGCATTCCGATGTGATAAAAGGCAACCTCAGAGCTTTGCACCAAGAGCATAGTGGTGGCGAGCCTGGGAACATACGGCCTATGCACTTTGGTAAAAGGTAGGATTGTTGTAAATAGTTAACATGTAGCAGCTTGAACCTTGAGTTCCGCGAGACCAGTTTAGTGTATCTTTTGCAATCTGTCTGTTACTTGTCCATAATATCTGTCCGCAAGCACTTAGCCCACCTGGCTCTAACATTGTCACATGATTTCGGCAGCTATATTTGCAATGTGGCATACAACCCTGCCACTGCCAGGAGTCCTCACCTGTATTTTAGTAGGCTGTGTAATATTGCGTTCAGCTGCTGCTCCACCTGGCGCCAAGTGCCAGCCATCGGACTCACCAATTCTCCATATATCTTAGGTCTCCAACAGCTGCGCAAATGTGCTCATCTTGCCTTCCGAGTACAGGTCCATTACCCTCACAGTGCCAGCTGCAGTCCACTGGCATGAGTCCAATGTGTCTGTAATATCGCCTGGGCCCGTAACTCCCACAACTGCAGTGCTGAGTATGGCATGGGTCTCCGTTTAGCATGTATAGACCTACCCCAGCAATTGTGTAGATTCTTGGCAGTTGAGTCCCAATGGGCCTTCCTGTAAAGACCTCTCCACTAACCCTTCGCGTACCAACTCGACATTGCACTGGCAGGAGCCTGGAGCCAATGCAGCATACTGAGGCAGGTCAGCGTCTCCGTGACGAAAGCACATACTATTGGAAACAAGGGGCATCCCTGTCGGTGCCGGCGAGTTATAGAGAACCCACTCAATATAACCTGTCCCACCTGCACTCTAGCCAATGGCCTAAGATATTATAGTTTCACCAACCTGCGGAACTCGCTTTTAAAGTGATAAGTGGTGGCAAGGGGATACAGCGGGGCATAAGGTTGCGAGCAATGTGGTCATATTTCTTTAGGCCCTAGGTGAGGCAATCATGGTGTCTTACAGGTGTCCATTGTGAAATCTGTGAGGCCTTAGAGCAGAGCATTATCACCTTCAAGATATGGAAATATGCAGACATGACTGGTAGATTTTCAATTGCTTTCTAAGAGGAATTTTCTGTATAAGGGAGATCTGCAACAAGGCTTTCTTGATTTTCTGGGTGATGTATTGCTTCAGGGTGAAATAGATGGCGGGGGTCTGTATGTCCAAGTGACGTTGAGTGATCGTACAGGTTCAGATCAATCAAGGTTTATTTTATTGCAGAGAAGTTTTTGAACTGCCTTGTAACTTTTTTAATTGTTTGAAAACCAAATATACGCCTAACTTTTAAATGTTTCCCCCGAGGTTGGTGAAAATTGGTGGATGAGGAAGAACCTTGTAAAGGGAGCAAAACGATAATCCCTTTGGAAAAGGATGTCAACCTAAAGTAAAGAGGTATGAATGAACAGAGAACGACAGAGAGAAAAAGTGAAATACGTTTTTATTGGGGGCCTAACATGAGATAGAGTTTACAATAGGCATCTTAGTATACAGTATGTACTTAAAAGTAAAACGTATTCATCTCAGAGAGCAGCTAGTGTTTTAGTATGTAGCGCACGCACAGCAAATAAAAATACGATATGCATGTATTTCATTTTTATTTTCCTAAAGGAACGGGTTCAATCTGTTGCAAGCAGAAACGGATACTGCTGATGTGTCCCATGTCTGCTCATTCTTTTTTTACTACGATTGAGTATTACTACAGCAAAATCAGACATCTTATCCATGTTTAAATGCACAAGTATTGTGACTTAAACTCATGCATTTATAAGAAGAGAAGATCCGCATTAAGGGGCTGAATAGCCTTCATTTTTTTGAAAAAAGAAAATATCAGGAAGCAAATACATGTACGATGATTAGTAAACGCTAATTGTCAGACCCACTCTGTGACGTCGTACATTGGTGCTCAGCTTTTTTCAGTTCTGGAAAGCTTTATTACATAGTTTCAAATAAATACATTACACGACCATAATATGTCAGATGTGCTATTATAGTATTTCTGTACTCATACATTTAGTGATATAATTAAAAAATAGCTCATATTTGTATGTTAAACGGCACAGCTTCCATGAAGACATACATGAACACAATCTATTTATAGCAAAACAAACTGTGTCATGGTGGTCGTAAAACCTTCTTATAATATGCACCAACAATAAAAATGATTTTCGTTCCAATGCACAAATATAGAGAAATAGAGCAGGTCAGACATACGTTATTTATTTTAATGTGAACACTTACGATCCGAGGCCTTCGCAGCTAGCAAACTACAGGACAACACCAAAAGAAGGAGCAGAAATCCACCTAAATTCACCATGCTGCTGCCTGCAGGTGCTTGCATTCTGACAGCAGGTCCTCATCCACAGCTGAGCTGCTTAGCACGAGCACTTCCTTATTGGCTGAATGAGAGGGAGTTTGGACTTGGTTTATAGCATCCACCGAAAGAACATTACTGATTAACTTGTCAGATCATCATGGGGCCTTTCCCACTGCTTGAGCAACGATCATTACTAAACAGAGAACGTGTCTAGTGATGCTTCGCAGGCTGGTACCGCCCAGACTCACTACTCATGGTATACTAGGCAGAAATATATATTCGCGCTTTATGTAGAACTAGACATTTTTGGCCAATTAATTGGCCCAGATTCACAAGAATCTGGCGCATCAGGACTGATGCGCCAGATTTCTTTCATCCCCCAACTGCCACCGAACGACACCATGGGTGTGCCTTATTTCTATGGTGCAGGTAGGAAAATAGCCCCAATATTTTTGATGCTATTGTGGTGCTTTGCTCCACTAATGTAAAAAATTAAATATTTATGCTAGTGGAGCAAAGTGCAAGGAGGCCCATTTATTTCAAAGGGTGTGTCCTTTTAACGCCTTCTTTGAGTCTCCTAACGCTGGAATGCCCAGCATGCATACGTTATGCCTGGCAATATGGCGCAAGGAGTTGCAAAATGGCGCAGTTCATGCATTGTGCCACTTTGTAAATATGGCATGGTGATTTTTACCTTATTGAGCCACATTAGCATAAAACAATGACACTAATGTGGTGCAAGGAGGTGTCTTGTAAATCTGGCCCACAATACGCTAAAAGTGTGTGCCTGTAAAACACGTGCTCCTAGTCTTCAATTAGTGCTCTAGCAGGTGAGCGGCACGGCACACCAGTCTCTGGGGTAGGCTTGGCAGGAATATGCATACACATTTTCTTCTTTGATTGTTTTCCTCCACTGCCATTTACTTCATCAAGAAAACCCTTGCCTGTTGTTTTCCTAGAGAGAGAATATAAGTAGATAATGTGTATAAATATTCCATATTCCTCCTCCAAAACTTCTCCTGCAATGCACCCTTGCCTGAAATAACATTAAGATAATGAATAAATTCAACTTAGACCATATTCAGCTAGATAATTCTGACACCCAGGATAGAAGTAGTGGTGGCTGCTGTCAAATTAAAATGGTGGGGCAGCGCAGGGGAGAATAACAAACATTTTTTTAAATGTATTTACCTGCTGTTGCCTGCCTCAGTGTTCTCCTCTTGTCCCAGCAGTCAATGAGCTGGTGCACAGGCTTCCAGATTCTAGTGAACTCCCCTACACCAATCCGGATGCTTCTCTCATGCTGATAATACTATTACGTAGCATGAGAGAAGTGCTCAGATTGGTTGGAGTGGGCTTGTTTGGCGCCCACTTGGGGACTGGGTGCCTGTGTCTGTTCTCTACCCGGCTGTGCCACACAGCATGAGTTGGAGAGATTTAAGTGCGCATATCGGGCTGGCCGTCATAAGACATCCAGCCAAACCAACATGCCCACCACTCCTCCTCCGTGCTGCAGCTGCTGTCCATCACGAAGCAATGACCCACACCACCTTAAGACTCAGCTCAGCTTGCAAGATGAAAACTAAAATGACAATAACATTATTTTCTTACCATTTATTTTTGATGTTTGACTGTGCTCATGATTGACTTTGGTGCCTTCTCAGCAGCGGGGTGACACTCCTGTGCCCTAGTGGAGGAGCCACCACTGCAGAGAAGGCCAAACTGCCCAGTTGGTAGGAGAGGCAGAGATACGCATTGTGAAAAGCAGTATCTAGTACGATAACTTAAAATCCCCTCATCTAACATATCTCTCTTGAGAATGGCACTGGCTTGATGGGGAACAATCCCACCCCCTTGTAAACCGTCCTCCGAGATTGAATGCAGTGTTTGCCAGTATCCATTACTCTGAGGTTTCGTAAGCCATTTTACCCAGAAAGGCCTTGGCTGAGTCCACTTACGAGAACACAAACAGTTTAACTCCTTAGTTTACTTTCAATTTTACAGGAAAACCTACAAGGCCTTGAAACCCTTGTTGCAAGTTAGTGTTTAACTCCCATGAGAGCACATTTCCTGGAAAGCGTTTTTGAGCTGAGGTCTGAGAAGAAGAGGAGCTGCACCCCACCAAGTAACACTGTTCCTCTTTTAACTGCTGCCCCAAGTCTTTACCTATGCAATCCTCATTCTGTAGCATGTCCAACACAGACCCACCTATTCCCTACTCTAACACTGTCTATCCCTGTAGTTTTGAAAGCTTACAGATTCTCCACAGCAGAGGTTGCCTCTCAACTTGGTTGTTATCTCTTTCAGCGTTTCTCTTATCACTTTAAGCTATTCTCCAAGCCTATTACTTTATTTTTTACCCCTTCCAGTTATCTTGTACAGATTTCTCAGGTCTCTCATTGCTCCTTGAGGTTTCCAACATTTTCAGCCAAATTGCATTGAAAGAGCACAAGAGTGTGTGCTCTCCTGGTATAAGCTCTTGGCTCACTCTTGCCGCTCCCCTTTGCTTTGTCTCAATAGTCAAAGAAGTCCTTCTTCTTCTATCCCTTATATGCAAAGTCCTCTGAGAATCAGCAGTCCGAACAGAGTAGGTCATGACCGGCAGGTAACCGTGATAAGTCTGGAACTAATCCAAACTGCACACCCACACTTTGCATGGATGTTAGCACTCGGGGTAGTGTAGAGTCTAGAACAAACCTGCTAACCTATCAGGCCCTGATGGCAAAGGACAATCCTATTCTGGCTAGGTCTGCGAGCTGCCGTTCACCCTGGACTCCATCGAAATGTCCACCCTGTTAAGCTGGTCTAGCCTTTTCACTCCTATTTGCCCTTAATAGTCCAAGGCAGTGCATCACAGGCTGGGGAAATTCGTACTCTGCCCAAAGGACACAAGGCCCACAGCATTCCACAGTCAGCCGAAGGCACAAGGATGTGCAAATGGATACCCACCGAAACCAGAAGAACAGTCACCCAAGCCCTCGTAGGCAGCAAGCTAGACTACGGCAATGCCCTCTAGGCAGGAACCATGGCCAAACTCCAGAAGAGGCTGCAATGCATCCAGAATGCCTCTGCACACCTAATCCTGGGCATCTCCCCCGCCACTGCCACATCACAGACCACCTGAAAAACCTGCACTGGCTCCCAGTCAACAAGATAATCACCTTTAAACTCCTCACCCACAAAGCACTGCACAACACCGGACCACAATACCTCAACAGACGACTCTACTTCTACACCGATCCGGCATCTCCACTCCGCCGACCTCGCAACCGTCCCACGCGTCCACAGAACTACAACCGGCGGTAGATCATTCTCGCACCTCGCCACCAAAACGTGGAACACTCTTCCCACCCACCTGCGCCAGACCAAAGACCTCCTTACCTTCAGGAAACTTCTCAAGACCTGGCTGTTCGAACAGTAGCAGCAACCCTCCTCCTCCCTCCCCTCCTCCGCACCTTGAGACGCTCACGGGTGAGTAGTGTGCTTTACAAATTCCTGATTGATTGATTGATCATGACCACATCATTTCGATAGCTGAGGCCTGTTGCTAGTGTTGTCCCCTCTCCTCTTTTCTCTTTCTGGCTTTAGTGGCACTGGTGCTCCTGAATGGTCACTTACAGCTGGAAAGCCACAGATGTATTGAGAAGCCTACAAAAGGCACTACTATCTTAGGCTCCAGCTGACCTCATCTCTCCAAAACAGGTGCCTTGCTTAAATGCATAGGCACTTTTATTTTACATAGTTTTATATTTGTTGCCTTGTAAGACAACTGTCAATGCAAAGGACTGCTTTGAAGTTACATTCATTGCAAAAATGTGGGACTGGACTGAAAAAGGTCATGAAGACAGAGGAAGCTATTGCTTCTTGTAGAGAATTCCGGTGAACCACGTTGAGCCAGTTCTGAAGCCTTGAAACCTTATCCTCAACTTATGGAAAACTTTGGACTTACTGAAAAACAACTGTAAGGGGACAGTTTGGATTTTCGCCTTTTTATCATGGATAACTCTGAACTTCTTTCTCCAGTACATTCCGATGGGATGGTTTTTAATTTCTTTATAACATTTGACACCATTAGCCAATGTTCATAAATTCTGTAACATGTTTCTCAGTGTTTGTATTGTTATGTGGTTTTGATGTTTTAAATAATTTATTTCACAACTGTTTTTCGATTTGACAAGGCATTGCACTTATAACACAAGCATTTTCTTTGAGGAAGGCATTGCTGCTCACAACAAGTTAGAGAAGGTAGGACAGTGGTTAGGAGCCTGTTTGTAGCTCAGATTGTTTGGGCATTTCAGAAATTCAATTGCAGTCCACTTAAAACTGCGATGTCTCCTTTGTTAATAGCAAAGTCTCATCCTTTCAAAAAAAAAAAAAAAAAATGATGTAAATTTAGGTACATACAATGTCTTACAGAATATTAGCAATAGTACTCATGTGTGAAATACCATCGAGCATCAGAAGTATACCGCTATGTCATCAATGTTTGCATCTAGAACTGACAATTAGTATTCATGGGAAACTACATTCTCCGTTTTCCTACCTCGTAATCATTATCTTTTCTTCTAAGCCAGTGTTTTCCAAACTGTGGGTTGCGACCCACTGGTGGGTTGTGAGCTGATTTTTGGTGGGTCATGAAAGTCAAGGCAATAAATAAGGATGCCTTTAAATTAATTTGTCAGTGATTCAGAGAGAGGTCAAATATCAGACTGCTTTATTCGTTTAACATAGAGAATGGTGTTTACTTTTCTTTCTCTGACTACAAAGTGAGAGGAGTTTTCAAAATGAACTATGTAACAACTTAGGATGTTGTTTTTTGCAGTACATAATGAAATGTAAATACCGGTAAATGACCTGTATGCATCCAGCAGTTAGGAAAGCAACAATGAAGCAATTTATTTTATAATTCTGAAAGTGTGCTAGATTCAGAGGTTGTCATTACGAGTTTGGCTGGCGGAAAAGGCTGCCCGCCAGACTCCCACGGTCAGGTTGCCGCCAGTGCGGCTTTTTTCCTGCGGGTCCCATTACGTGTTCCTCACTGGGTCAATGGGCGGAAACAATGTTTCTACCCACTGGTCCAGGGGAGAACAGCCCACAACATTGACTGCGAATCATAATTGAACCAACAGCAATGTTGCGGTGAATAGGGTGCAACAGCACCCATTGCGCTTTTTCGCTGTCTGCATCCAGACAGACAGGCAGACAGTGAAAAGCGAGACGGGGCTGTCCCTGGGGGCCCCTGCACTGCCCATGCCAAGTGTGTGATTACAACCGCCAGCACTGCCAGTTCCTCCAGTGGAGGGAAACTGGTAGTGCTAGTGGTCCAACCATGGTTCAACCGCCACGGTCATTATATGGTGGTCTGACCGCCTCCAAAGCGGTCGTAATGAGAGGCAGAGTTTTTAAAAGGATCTAGACTCTTACTTGGTGATGCACAAATGATAAATATTCACAGAAGCTTGATTTCCACACATGATAATTTCTGTGCTTTATATTTTTGTCAGTAAAAACTGTGCATCTGTGCAAACCTAGGGGCCATTTCAATGGAAAATGTGCTGTCTGTAAACGAGTGTGCTACCGCATAAAATGCTTTAGTTACAAGTGCATTAAAGGTAAGTAGATCTCAAATGTTTGTTGCTATAAAACGTTTGTAAACCACTGTTGTAAACTGTCCATACCATCATCCATTATTTCACCATTATTTTCATATAGCAATTTTCCTAACTGATAAGGCTTTTTGGCTACCATGAGTCCCTTCTGCCATAATACTTTCAGTATTAACTTTGAGCAATAGCCAGCCTTCTCGTACTACTTTTACACTCCACTTGTCTAGACAGAGTAACCCATCCCAGCATAACATTTGTAGTCAGTACTCCTCCTTTGATGTGATCAAATGGGAAAGAAGCATTGGCAACACAATGGTGGTGGTATTTGCCATATATCCCCCATTAATCACAATCCTTTTTGGACTTTTCTACTGACTGAATTATACTATTTAAAACTTGACTGAAGTGATCTGGCAGCCATTATCACTAAGTGTTAAACCTGACAGCCTTAGGGCAGTCTTCCTCCAAACCTTTTCCCTGTTTGCCTCACCTTTTTGTGGAACTTTTTGTTTGCCTTAGGACTCTGACCCTAAACATGGTGTTTGATTATTACTTCCACAATTGCCATATTGCATTCAAATATAAGTCCCTAGTAAAGTGCACTGCATGTGCCCATGGCCTGTAATTTAAATTGTACTAGTGGGACTGCAGCACTGCTTTTGCCACCCACTCAAGTATCCCTTAAGCATGTCTCAGCTCTGCCATTGCAGATACCGTGGGTGCAGTTTACACTAGCATGTTGACTTGGCATTTAAACCCTCTTGCCAAGTCTTAAACACCCATTTTATGACATATGTCAGCCTTAAGATGAACAAAACAAGACAAAAACAAAAAAGATCCAATAAGTTGAAGTCCAAATATACATTTTTAAAGAAAAAACGTAATTGTTGTGCTTAATAACATAAAGCCTCACTTAAAAATGCGCCTAGAGGAATTGTTTGGATGTAGTTTGTGTACATATGATGCAGTCTACAATTAATGACAACTCTGTACTGTTCAAATCCAATATATTAATTAATAGGATTCAGGAAGTTCAGAAAATGTACAACAAATACAACAAATGTCTATCTCATAAGCAACAACACTGTATATAACCCCACTAGATCACAAAATATAATCCCAACAGAAGATCTAGAAAGGGGTTATATCCCTCCTCTTCACACAGTCCTGCATAATAATTGCCTTGTTTTCAATCCCAGTTCAAACAATATCATGGTCTTTCAATTCACCTTGTCAAATGAGAAGCTAAAGTCAACGTTTTGGTCTGCGGTGGCAGTCATAGGTCCATCAGACCATCATCAGGACTCAGTGTTGTTAAATAATACCTACACGTAAGGAAAATTAAATATAAAACAGTACGTTCAATCTGCCAAATCACACCATGTGACTTGCCTGTTGAGTCCAAGAATGCACACAGGTGTGGATATTAGTATAAGCCACCACCTACATGACAAAGAAAGTTAAAAAATACCTTAAAACATAGCAAATGTGCACCATATAATACACTGTGTCAGGATGCCAACCAGAATAGCTACATTAAGCTACTTACAACAGGTTGCAAAAATAGACTCCTTAGTGACACACAAGGGGACTTCAACCTACAAGCCCAAGTAAACAAATCCACAAATGTTAAAATATTACAATTGCTTAACCGCCATACAACATAAACTCTAGAAAAACGCTGCCTCCATTGCAGCGTCCTCATGCCTTCTAAATATGGGACCACTAGCGTCTGTCTCCATGCGCACCCGCTCAACCCAGGCGAGTCGGAATCAGACATTGCCGTCGTTCCCAGCATGTTTAAATAAGGAAGTGACAGGTCATGTGACCATTCCAGCGGCCATCTTAAAATGGTAAACATGCCTAACTAATACCCAGAGTTTAGAGACAGTTGTAATAGTAAGTTTGCTGTGGGGGACCTCAGTAACTTCATAAATAAAATATCCATCTAGGCCATCTGCTCAGTCCATGTTAGTAAGAGACACACACTGTTGGTCTCCCTATTGAAGAGCATTCAAGTAGTTACATGTCACATGACCACTGCAATAACTGTGGCAGCCATCTTTAAATGTAATAAAGGCCCATCTAAATGCTCTCACTAAATCCACTTTCACAGCCCTGCTGTAGGCAGCCCCTGAGCCTAACTTCTCCATAGAACAGAAAGAAAAGATTGACCCAACCAATTATTCTCAGGGCATTATTAGCCAGCAACCACAACAACCAATACCACTTACTGTCAGAAATGGAAGTACAGATAAAAGGAATCACAGCCTTCATACCAACCATAAGAAACAAAAGGACACGATAGGAAACCCTGAAAGGGACTATACCCTCTCTAGTAGATCTGCTAGATATCGATTCAGTATCTGCATCCACAGGCACAAAACCATGAAAGGAGGTTAAGATCCATAACCCTCTACGTGGAATACATCACATTAACTGTTCCGTTCAAGATAGTTCATCTACGACATTGTCAGTATTTGCCATTCCACCTGTTGATTCAGACCCTTCTTAACTGTATCTGCAAGCCAAATCCATTGGTTCTCTTTAATGTTCAACAGGCGGTCCACATTTGCATGTCTTTTCGAGGGTTTTATAACATTAAGTACAGACCGGTGCATATCGTTGGGGGCATGTTTCATAAGATTATAATGTTCCACCATAGGAACATTCACGACATTACACTGTATTTGTGATTGATGTTGAATAATCCGTTTTCTGACCTCCTGAGTTGTTTTACCAATGTAAAACAAGGAACGTGGGCATTGAATACAACAAATAAAACCACTATTAGTAAAATGTTTCAGCTACCAAGTTTTCTCATTTAGACAATATGTTTTTACAAATCTAGTGGAAGCCATTGTACTTCAGTTCCCACAAGGGTAATGTCCAACCCTCGGTGTTAGCCCCAGATGTTACTCAGTATGCGTGGTTCTGCTTCAATGTAGGCCCTCACTAGACTGCCTCCCAAGTTTTTTCCCCTTTTGAAGGCATATAATGGTGTCCTAAGTGGAATGTCAAGACAGCCTAGTAAAGGCCATTTTTTTAAAATAATCTTTTAAATTCCATTTGACTCTGAACCAAAAGTTGTTACACAAGTCATACGAGAGTGAACAGTTTTCTCTTTGACCTGGAGTAAGGCTTGTTGATCGTACTAACAGGCACGTTTTGAGGGATCTTTTAACCAGTCTATTTGGATAGCCTCTCTTAATCAATTTGGACATTAGAGTCTTGGCTTCCAAAAATAGTTTATTTCTTGGTGAAATCATGTTTAATCCTTAAGAATTGCCCAAACTGTAAATTGTCCCTTAAATTCCTGGGAAGATGGCCATTATATATCAGTAGAGTATTTCTGGCAGTGGGTTTAGTATATAGGCCTACATACAGCTCAGCATAGGCCTACATACAGCTCAGCCTCATAAACTGAAATGTTCAAATCTAAAACATTTAATGGAATAGGTATCATACTCCAGGGTAAATTTCAAGTTTTTATTTTGATTATTAATCCATTTGTGAAACTGTACTAAATCACGTATTGGACCATGCCCAACAAAGAAGATGTCCTCTATATACCAGAGCCATTTTGTGATGTAACCGCCATAAGGATTGCCCTCCTTTTAGATGGTATACTCTTCAAAAATAGCCACAAATAGATTTGCAATATCAGGAGCAAAAAGTAGCTCCCATTGCTACTCCCTTTATGTGTGCAAATAACTCATCACTGAACAGGAAGTATTTGCGTTCCAGTGCAATCTGAGCACAACTTGTGATAAAGTCAGTGGGGCCCCTATGAGATCTTGGTCTGGAGTCAAGAATGGTGGTAATTACCTCAAGTGCCTGACCTTGTGGAATACTGATGTACAAGTTTTCTAATCCATTGTAACCAAGATGTCAACCTCAAGATTAAAAGGAGCCCGTTCTATTTGAGAGATCACAGACAAACTGTCTCTTGTGTATGACTTGGTTAGAAGGACAAATGGGTTGATAAGCAATCAACATATTCTGGAAGTGGTTGCAAAACCGACTGGAAGCCAGCCACGATAGGTCTTTCTGGCGGCATCGATGCACAGATTCTTGCAGTTGCAGCACTTTATAAACACAAAAGTACGATGGACGGAGTGCTGAAACTTTACAATCACTCAACCCCAGTCACAGATCTAGTTTAAATCCATTGTTCTTTTGCTCACCATGCCACCCCAGTTTAGACCCAGCCATATGCAAATCAGTCTTGACACTGCTCCCCATGAGAACAGTTCAGCCTCAACTACCAGGCCAGGTCCTCCCAGGAACGGAAACAAGAATCCTGGGAATGGGTTCAGGGTATCACCCCTCATCAGCTAGGCTAGCTTGAATCCAGTGGCACAGTGAGCAAGGGACCCACATCTGGGCATAGCCTGTCCACTTAGGGTGACTTTAGCAAAACAAAAGGATAATAGATAGAGTGCTCAAAACCTTTCAAAAACTCACCCCCAGTCACAGATTTAGGTTAAATCCATCATTCTTGTGCTAACTATGCCACCTCAGTTTGGACCCAGCCATATGCAAATCAGTCTTAACCCTTCTCTCCATGGGAACAGTACAGCCCAAACGTCCAGGCCAGGTCCTCCCTGGACCAGGCACAAGCTTCCTGGGACTGGTTTCAGGGTATCACCCCTCATCAGCACTTTATAACCATTTCCAAGTGCTCAAGACTCTGGTGGCACGACTTGGCAGGGCAAGACTTGCAGCAAGTAAAGTCCAGGTGCTGTTGCAGGAATGTAAGAAGTCTTTGATGTCCCTGAGACTTAGAACAGGGGGCAAGACAACATGCCCCTGGAGTTACTCTGGGTTCAAGTGAAATGGGTTCCACCCCTTCCTCAGCTGGGAGTGAAGGTTAACAGAGTGTTCTGAGGTTTGATTGAGAACTTCGCTTCTTGAATGTTTTCTCAGTTAGAGCTCACATTCCGTGTGCCCCTGGGTGGCTTGCTTTGTGTATGTGTCTGCATTAAATCAATTTACATATCCTTGACTCCTGTCTCTCTTGTTGGACCATCACTACAGTCTGCCATCTTATCAAGTAACCCAAATCCTCACTTTGCTCGCTCCCAAATTTGCATTTGGCCTGTTTAAATATCAATGCTATCTGTTTCATAATTTCAAAGATATGGCAAACTTTCCTCTCAAAACGTCTTGTGTTACTCCAAATATCAAGCTGTCCATCTCCATCTCAGAATTGCTACTACGAAATTCTTGAAAGATCAAACTGTAAAAGCAGAATATATTAATTTTTATGCATAGATGTGGTTGAGCCACTCAACAAATTTCTGTATAGTGTGGAATTATTTGATGTTAAGTGTTAAGCAAAATATGTTTTTATTGAAACTCGATTGAATTACAAAAATAAAATGCCAATAATCAAGTATAAAAATGCATAGATCAGATATTCCAAATGAGGGATTTGGTCAGTCTCTTTGGGTCAACAGAAACACATCTTCTTGCCACAATCTCAGCATTGCAGGTAAAGCAGGACGTGATCACCCTTTCATACCATTGCATCCTCTTCTTTTAATTCTTACCTGTGTTTCTATGTTCATCATCATCACCTCCCAAGCAGGAATCCTGCTACAAGAAAAAAACATGTTTTCCTTTCTAAGTTACAGCACAACTGCAGTTTTGTCTGTATTCTGAGACATTCACAAATATAAAAGAAGTTGTGAATTCACAAACATTAAAGTTGTGACTATAACATACTGGTCTGTCTCCCAAACTTCAAATCCTCAATGTTCTTCTTTCAGGAAGATCTCCATGAAGGACTCTGAGAGTATGAATCACAAAGCCAATTTGGGCTTTCCTTTGAACCTTTGCCCACTGCACATCCTCAAACAGGCATCTCCATCTTTGAACGCACAAATCAACTCCCTCTTTCATCTTTCCCATGACTCAAGCATAATGCAAGCTTGTTGGAAAGAGGCACTGGTCCTCCCTCTTTTAAAAAAACCTAACCTGGATCCGACATGTCAGGTTAACTATAGACCCATTTCTCTTCTCCCAGGCTGTGCAAAGATGATAGAGTTCCTGGTAAATCATCAGATTGCCAATTTCATTGAGGAGACTATCATCTTACACCGTTCACAATCTGGCTTCCATGTTGGCTTTAGTTTGGAGTTGCTGGAGTAGTGGGGGAATCGTCTACCGGTGACAGGGAAGGATTTCCCTGTCACCAGTAGCCCTACTGCTTTGGTTTTCATGGCGGTGCTACCGCCGCAGAAACCATGGCAGTAGGCCAGCTCATAATGCCGCCTGCGGTCTTCTGTGGACTGCCGGGTCGGAGATGTACATACCGCCATGGCGGTATGCGTGAAGATGTGACAGGTTGGCAGCGGCCAACCCACCACACTCATAATGTGGCGGTATACACCGCCAGCCTGTTGGCGGTGATACCCCCACATTAACCCTGGAGGTCAAAAGACCGACAGGGTCAAAATGAGGGCCATAGTGTTCATGCTTGACGACTATTTTCGACTCAGTGTTGCATGACATTTTATTACAATGGCTGAAGAATGCAGGAATAGTCAGCACCTTCTGGAAATCCTTAAAATCTTTCCTTTTCAACCGAAATCATGTAGGATATCCCCCCCTTTTGACCTCGGGCTACAGAGAGGTCCATGGTGGAGTACCGCAGGGCTCTGCCCGTAGCCCAAGTCTCTTTAACATTTATATGGCCCCCCTTGCTGCCATCATACAAGCTTGGGACTTTAACATGATGTCCTATGCCAATGACACCCAGTTGATGCTTGCCTTCAACTTTGATTAATGTCTTTGACCAGAGTAAAGTGTATTGTTGTGATAAATATTAATGACATTATTGATATATTGCTTGACATATTGATTAGCTATCTCGTCCTACGGTGTCTCTCAACTGGGTCACAAGATTCATTGGCCTAAAACGAGTCCTAATGTGTAATAAATTAACATAAAAGGGCGAGTTACCACAATTATTAGACATCCATTGACTAATCTGCTGCAAGCAGCTGAAAAACTAATCTGCTGAATCGTATTGATTGCTTGCTGGTGTTAATCAAAGGAGAATCTGCATAATTAATTATAGAAAACCTATGGGATTTGATCAATGAAGCCAGTGGTGTCATGTATACATTAAAAAGAGTAGGGTTCAACGACGAGCCCTGAGGGACCCCACAAAGAAAGGAAAATGAACTAGAGGTGAAACCGTCTGTGGCTATAGATTGCACTCTCTCCAAGAGAAAAGACTTGAACAGATCTAAGGCAGGGTCTCTGATACCCAAAGTATGGACATGGTCAGTCAATACCTTATGACTGACAGTGTCAAACATGTTGACAAATGCAACATGATTAGTGCTGCAGAACACCGTTGTCCAGAATGGCCCTTAGTTCTTCCACAGCTGTTAGCAGAGCTGTCTCAGTACTGTGTTGGCTTCTGAACCCGAATTGAGTGTGATCGAGTAAACTATTGGATTCCAGAAAGGAGGTCAATTCTTTATTTATTGCCTTCTCCACAATTGTAGAAGGATAAGGGAGAAGAGATATAGGACGATAATTACTGGAGTCCATGGGGTTGAGATGCAGCTTTTTTAACAGAGGCAAGATAGACTCAACCTTTCAAGCCTTTGGAAAGTAGCCTTGATGAAACATTTCATTAAAAATAGGAGTCAGGTGACCAGCGATAGTTCTATGCACTGATTGGAAAATCTTCGGTGGACATGGTCCATTGGTGACCCAGAGTGAGTGGTTAAAATTAACTCCTGGACTTGATCAATTATTAATGGAGAAAAAGTGGAGAACAGGGTGGAAGCTAAGCCGGAGGCGTTACCCTCAAGCAGAGGAGTAGGGGCTATATCTGATTGTTATTAAAAGTGTTTTAGAAGTCCAGCACTTTCAGCTGGAAAGCAGTTGCGATATCATCGCAAAGGGATTGAGTGCTGGCAGTCTTATCCAGTTCCTTGAAATTAGCCATTTATTATGGTGGAAAAAAGTTCCTTATGAGAATTTTTGTCTAGAGATATTTTAAGCACAAAACAGGCAGATTTTTTAGCAAGAATCTGGGTCTTATAATCAGAGAGTTTCTGTTTACTTAAGGTTTTTTGCTGGGGCCATAATGTAGCCTCTAACGATGTTCCTGACATGTACAAAGCTGTTTTAAATGCATAAGTGTCTTAAAAAACTAAGGTTGGGAAGAAGATTGTCTTCTATTAGATACTGCTTTAGAGGGGGGCCAACAGGTTAGAGACTGAGGTAAGCAAGCCATTGTATGCCTGAGTATCGTGATCAAGATGGTTGGTCACCGTAGGATTGAAGTAAGTTGTCCAGCAAAGTCGAATCAACTTTATGCCAAGCACTGTAGTAGGAATTCACAGAGGATGATGGCAGTTTGGGAGGATTGTTCTCAAACTGTACATTAAACATAACTGCTGCGTGATCCCATCATATAAGGGGTAAAACTTCAGAGTAGGATAAAGAGATATTATCAGAGAAAATACCATCTAACGTGTGCCTCACAGAATGGGATGGGTCAGTAATGAGTTGGGTCAATCCAGGACTGTTCTTTGAGTCTAGAAGGTTTTCTGATTCTCTATCTTCTTTGTTGTCCAGATGAAAATTAAAATCACCTAGGACTGTGAAATCATCAGAGTCAGCCTTGACCTATAACAATTTGCCAAGATTGTGAATAAAAGCAGACCTAGGTCCAGGCAGTCGATAAATTAATAACCCACTAAAAAGGTATGATGGTTGAGGATAATCTTAAAATTCAAGGCCTCACAATCCGTGGAAGAAGGAGTGGCGGAAAAGGTGGCTTTTTAAAGACTATAGCTAGGCCACCTCCTCTCCTAAAATCGTGATCCAATTTAAACAGCTAGCAGCCTTCATGGATGGCTAATACTAATTTCAGACCCGACTGCTGGTCTACCCAGGTTTCCATGACAAAGGCCAAATTAACATTATGAGCCTGAAGGAATTCGAAGAATTCTAACTTATTCTTAATTTGCGATCTAGTGTTAATTAATGTGCAGCTCGGATGGTTATAAACAGGCATAGATTTGAATGAAGATCGCACATTGGTAACATAAGGGGTTTTATTAAAATAAGAAACGGTTTAGAGACAGCAGCGACAGGTCAGACCACTTACCATAGTTAAGGGGTCGATCAGACTACAATTCAAAAGTCTCCCGAGTGGGCGCAAGGCACATGTTTACAGACTAGGGCTTTCATTGTGAGTGACGCAATAAAATCACTGTTATTTCTCTGCCCCAGAGTTACAGTTACTTGGCCCATAGGATTTATA
This sequence comes from Pleurodeles waltl, assembly GCF_031143425.1. NCBI lineage: Eukaryota > Metazoa > Chordata > Amphibia > Caudata > Salamandridae > Pleurodeles > Pleurodeles waltl. The sequence goes on along the minus strand of NC_090438.1, from coordinate 369,234,666 downwards.
GGCAACTTGTAATGAGGACCTCAAAGTCACAAACGTGACTCATGGAATCATCACTGGTGGAATTTTGCTTTCGTCTGGTGCGCTTATTAACCTGAAAGTTATAAAGTTATGATAGTAAAGTGGAATTACTTCACTTATAGGTCTAGGCTTATTTATTTATTTATTTCAGAAAATGCTCCTTGAACCTAAGGTATCATGGTGCAATCTGATGCTAACACTCACCCTTCCATTAAGCAAGTACTTATCAAATAGGTCTTGACCAATTTGTGGAACATTGTCAAGCCTCTGTGCTAATTATGGCACTAAGATAGCATATTCCAGTGGATCCCAAAGGATAAGCCACACCTTTAGGGTCTCTGGAAAGGCGTAAGCTTGACAAGCTCTGGTTTGAGGACCACAGATTGCTTCCAGAGACGCAACAGTGGAACATTTTAGTTCAAATGGTTCAATCCACACCAAGGGCCTGTTGTACAATATACATTGCATTGAACCACATGTTAATGGACTGGCAGCCAATCCAAGCAGGGCACAACTGTGGAATTATGTTAATAGCAATCAGAACTGTGGACATATGCCAATAGTGACCAGTATTAATGGACAGTGTGGCTGTGCCATTTGTGCATATGCCTTCACAGAATCACCAAGAAGATACCATTACATTAACTAATCTGGTGTAATGACAGCCCCTGCAACAATACAATGCTGCTAGAGTCTGCTAAAAAAATGTCAGCAGAGTATTTGCAGATAGAGTGGTGGTCCTTCTCAGCTGCATTCATCTATGGAAATAACAATTGATTTTCATCAATTATGATCCCACGATTCCTGAGTCTGCCTCGCTGGAGCATTCTATAGTCTTCCAGTACAGATGACTATTGTGAAAATTTGGGATGTTGTTTGACGGGGCGTATGAGACTTTCTTAAGCAGTTGCCACGATCCTTGTCAGGGTGAACCTCAAAAGTTACTAAATCAACCTGTGCTAAACCATCTGGTAGCATGGCACAAAAGCAGATATGATTAATTTAGAGGCAATGAGTTAAATATTTATGCATCACTCAAAAAGAAATAAAGTAAAAAAAAAAAAAAGAAAAATCCCACAAATTAAGAAAAATAGAGTAAAATGTAACAAATTATTCGCCACCAAAACAAAAATTCAATCTGTAGAACCTGAAATATGTAGTTTAAAAGATTTAGGTAAGTATAGTGCTTTAAAACTCAAAGGCCCACTCAGGGTCATCTTGTTGTGGTAGACTGGGGGAAAGTCACAAGTTCAGGCAGACCACAAAGCAGCACGGGCCAAATACAGGGACCAGATTATTCCAACTGAAAAAAGTTACCTTCTTAAAGTCTGGCACAAAAGTCCAGTTTGCGGTAGAGGAGGCTACAAGGAGCAGGAAGAGCATTGTGGATGGTCGTCGCTGCAGCGCAAGGATCCTGTCAGGCATTGCGGATGGACATTGCTGAAGCTTCATGTTGGCAGTCACCAAGGGCTGTCGATGCTCTAGTGCAAAGTGCAGATCTCGCGTCGCTGGTGGTCGTTGTAGCATGAAGAGTCAGGTTCACTGGAGCTTCACATGGCAGTAGTCACAGGCAGCAAGATCTTGGTGCGAATGGGCCAGTTCACAGTTGAGAAGAGACCAAAACTTCAGGATTTCTACTATTGCTAGGAGGAGCTCACCTGATCCAACCAAGGGTCGAGGAGCTGGGAGGCAGCTTAAGGGGATCAGGAACTCACTCCAGCAGAAGCCAGCAGGGCTTAGGGTGGCCCATTTGCAGGTCCAGTGTAGGAAGTCAGCTGAGCAGTTGCAGGAGGCCTCTGGAGCTTGTTATGTCCCTGTAGCTCTGAAAAGGAGGTCAGTCAGCTGGGAGTCACTTCAGGTAGACTGGGATTAAGGGAGCAGGTCCAGTCTTGACAGGCATCAATCAGCAAGGCAGTCCACTGGCAGCAGGGCAGGGCTTCTTCTGGATGATCCACAGGTCCAAGAGTGTACTCAAGAGTAGGTCTGAGGGTCTAAGTGTTATACCTGGTTCCAGCTTTAAAGTTGCAAAACTTTTTGGTGTTTCCCCCCACAGAATTGTCTGGAATTTACTGCCTCCTTGCCCCAGAATGTCTGGAGTCACAAAAGAGTAGTGTTAAGTTCTTTGTGTGTGTGGTGAGACAGTTCCTTTGAAGTGCACGATGGGCTGTACCCAGCTCTACCCCTCCCATCCTGCCAACACCCAGTCCCCCTTTGTGTTACCTTCTGGAAGGAATAGACTTAGACCAAATGCCAACAACACCTAGTAATTTGACCCAGGATACAGGCTGCAGGCACCAAAAGGTTAGGACAAGAAAATTTCAACTTTCTAAAAGTGGTATTTTCACAATTGTGACTCAAAATACGACTTCACCATCAAAGCGTACTTTAAATTACAATTCTCTTGACACCAAACATATTTCAACCTGTTCTTAAGCAAAATGTATCTTTTATTAAATATATTAAGATAACACAGATACCGAGATACTTCTCAGGGGTCAGCCCAAACTTTGTGGGAGTGTACCTCATCTGGCCCACCATCTCAAATGTAATAAGGGTTTTCACAGGCTGGCTGCCCAATCCTTCTCTGGAACCCTGCACGTTTTCAGAGTTATCTCAAATGGAGAAAATCATTTATCTATGTCACCTCCACCATATACCTGGGCACCAGATTTTGGGGTATGTGGACCTTCACCTCTCCATTGGATACTGGGTTGGTGCCAACATTGCTGCTGGACTCTGTTTGTTTGCCTTTCATGACCAGCGCTTTGAGACTCCCTTCATGAGCTTACAAATGTTTCTTGTCTGCCAAGGCTCTCTCTGCCTCAGTCTTCTCCTTGGCCAGGGCGATCTCTGCTTTTGCCCACCTGTACCCAAGGACTATCTTTGCAAGAGCCTCCTCCTTGGCTGCTTCCATTTTAGCTTAACCAGCTACAGCCTGAATTCCCTTTCTGCTCTCCTGTCTTCCATCTCCTCTGGGGGGGTCAGATTGAGATGCTGCTGCTTGTTCTGGATATGGCAGGGGACCTCATTCCTGTAGGCCCTTCGCTCTCTTCTGGAACCATACTAAAAGGGCTCTCATCCTCCCCCTCCATCTCCTCCTCAACATCCATTTCCTGATCCTCCTTCTGTGCTGTAGCCTCTGACTGGCGGGCCTCCACATAGGTCTTCAGATCTTTCTGGAGCTCTTGCCTGTTGGGGCTCCTGGTTGCTGGAAGTCCTGTATCCCTGCAGAATTACTTGAGCGTAGCTACAATGTAGCCCTCCAGGTTGATGACCTCAAACTCCATACTTACAGCAGGTAGAGTCACAGATGCACAAACTCAGGTGGAACAGAAGTAAATTAGGAAAAAGCAAAAAAGGCCAAACAAGGTGAAGTTAAAAAGATCAAAGATGGTATCAAAGTACTTATTATGGGATTTTAGTGTTATGCAAAATCACTTAATGGCACTGCACAAACATAAGTACTGAATTCCACTTCTGAAAATCAATGTGTGACATTGGGTTGTTGGTTGAAGGGGTCAGGAGCCTTTCTCAAGCAACAGTCCTTCTTCTGTACTATCCACAGGTCCAGAAGTGTACTTAAGAGTGAGTCTGAGGACCCTGGTTTTATACCTGGTGCCAGCTTTGAAGTGGAAGAAACTTCTGGAGGTCACCCCACAGATGTGTCTGGAATTTCCTGCCTCCCCACCCTGGTCCCAGGATGTCTGGAGTCACAGAATGCTAGAGTAAAGTTATTTGTGTGTGTGCTGAGACAGTTACATTGAAGTGGAAGGGGAGCTGTACACAGCTCCACCCATCCCATCCTGCCAACACTCAGTCCCCTTGTGTGTTAATGTCTGGGAGGAATACAAAAAGCCCAACTGCCAACAACATCCAGTTATGTAACCCAGGATACAGTCTGCAGTCACCAAATTTTTAGGACTAAAAAAAAGTCATTTTGAGACTTCTGCCTTAAAATTCAACGCAACTGTTAAAGAGGATGTTACATTACAATTCTCTAGACACCATATATGAAATTTCTACCTGTTACCAAATAAATATTAGCACTAAATAAATGAAAGAAGTTACCCCCATTTTATCCTATAGGTGAGGCAGGCTGCAATGACAGGCCACAGACCTATTTTGAAGGCTACCTAAGTGGGTGGCAAAATGCATGCTGCAGTCCCACTAGTAGCATTTAATTTACAGGCTCTGGGTACATGTGGTACCACTTTACTAGGGACATACAAATAAATTAAATTTGACAGTTGCGGGTAAGCCAATTTTGCCATGTTCAGAGGAGGGAGCACAAGCACGTTACCACTGGTAAGCAGTGATAAAGTGCACAGAGTTGTCCTAAGGCCAACAAAAACAAATATAGCATAGCAGAAGGAGGTAAGGCAAAATGTCTGGGGAAATGCCACACCAAGGACATCAAGTCTAATACCTATCATATATTAATATCTCCTTTAATATGCTTCACAATATTTTCCTGAACTGTACTTGTATTTTATCGTGTGCACAAAATGCTTAAGTGTTTGAAATTGCTAAATAAAGAACTCAATATTATGTCTTGGCGGGGATAGCACAGGAGTCACATAATTTGCAGACATAAGTATTGTATCTAGGGTTGCTGCTAGCACAAAGGAGTGTCAGAGTCTATCCTCAGGGAAGACCTAGCTACCATCAGTATAGTAAATAAATTGTAGCCTACGGAGGAAGATCATCTTGACCAGCAGGGTAGATCTAGATATTAAACTCATGAAAGGCATTGTGATTCTTCCAATAGGTCTAACCACTGGGAATCATTCAGAGTAGCATTCCAACCCATTGTTCTTTTGCCCTCAATGCCACTACGGTTTGGACCCAACAATATGCAAATTAGTCTAGACTGTGCTCCAATAGGAACAGTCTAACTCGAATATCCAGACCAACTGCTCCTTGAACCAGAGGACAAGCAACCCAAGACCAGTTCTGCCCTGATTGGGAATCTGGGCATACCCCTTGCAACTTAGGGCAGTACATCAAACACACAAAAAATTATAGAAGGAATGCTTGCAATAAGTCTAACCACTGGCAATCTCTCAAGTAGCATTCCAACCCATTGTTGTTTTGCCCACCATGCCACCTCAGTTTGGACCCAGCTATATGCAATTCAGTCTTGACCCTGCTCCAATAGTAACAGTCCAGCATGGGCCCAATTTGAGGTGACATGGTGAACAAAAGAACGATGGGTTGCAATGCTACCCCTGTTAATTGACAGTGGGTAGGTTGTTGCTAGCATGTCTCCCATCACCTTATCTATGTTTGATTTTGTCGTCCATCCTGGGTGTACAGATGAAAAAGAGTTTCTGCCTTGTTTTTTTCTATTTTGCCACCAGTCTGAGGGTGTTGTAAGCCTCTGTCACGCTTGCTCTCCAGTCCACTACCCATTCAAAAGACACTCATCAAATGTATTCCCTCCATGGTCCCCCGAGACACTGGGCATGCCTTATCTCCACAAAGTCACTCACCAGGCCCAAATCTTCCACCCTTCACAACCTCTACAGTGGGACAGCACCCACAGGAGTCTAAGGAGACCCCTGCCCAATGAACCACGATCCACACTAGCGGCCATCAGGCTATCTAACATCGATCCTGCGTCCAGTAACATAACACGTGTCCCTTTCAGTGATACCCACCGTTCCACAGATCTTCAGGATTCTAAATGTATTGCTGCTTGTTCTTCCGCTGCTCAATTCCATAGATCTGTAGACCACTGCGATATTAGGTGGAGGGGGTTTCAGAGGGCTTTCATGCCATTACAATGCAGTGTTTGTATAATATAATTGGCATATCAACCATGTGACATTCCAATGTATTAATATTGCTCCTACTCATCCAGCCTAATAGGCAGAAGCCCATGTTGCGAGCCAGTGCCCTGCCCACCAAGTCTGACACATGCAATAGCTTACTGGCCCAAGCTCTTTGTATGTTCAGGCATTCCGATGTGATAAAAGGCAACCTCAGAGCTTTGCACCAAGAGCATAGTGGTGGCGAGCCTGGGAACATACGGCCTATGCACTTTGGTAAAAGGTAGGATTGTTGTAAATAGTTAACATGTAGCAGCTTGAACCTTGAGTTCCGCGAGACCAGTTTAGTGTATCTTTTGCAATCTGTCCGTTACTTGTCCATAATATCTGTCCGCAAGCACTTAGCCCACCTGGCTCTAACATTGTCACATGATTTCGGCAGCTATATTTGCAATGTGGCATACAACCCTGCCACTGCCAGGAGTCCTCACCTGTATTTTAGTAGGCTGTGTAATATTGCGTTCAGCTGCTGCTCCACCTGGCACCAAGTGCCAGCCATCGGACTCACCAATTCTCCATATATCTTAGGTCTCCAACAGCTGCGCAAATGTGCTCATCTTGCCTTCCGAGTACAGGTCCATTACCCTCACAGTGCCAGCTGCAGTCCACTGGCATGAGTCCAATGTGTCTGTAATATCGCCTGGGCCCGTAACTCCCACAACTGCAGTGCTGAGTACGGCATGGGTCTCCGTTTAGCATGTATAGACCTACCCCAGCAATTGTGTAGATTCTTGGCAGTTGAGTCCCAATGGGCCTTCCTATAAAGACCACTCCACTAACCCTTCGCGTACCAACTCGACATTGCACTGGCAGGAGCCTGGAGCCAATGCAGCATACTGAGGCAGGTCAGCGACTCCGTGACGAAAGCACATACTATTGGAAACAAGGGGCATCCCTGTCGGGTGCCGGCGAGTTATAGAGAACCCACTCAATATAACCTGTCCCACCTGTGATGAAGCAGAAAATGAAGGTTTTGATTTATTAACGCTTAAACGTAGTGCTGAAATAATCATGTGTGACATTAACCGAATTAATTAAGATTGTACGGGGACAAAATGTGCCCTCAGAGTAGTTTGCCATCATTTATACGCGTGCTTTATATAACGTGGTGAATTAGAATTGCACTAATCCGACATAATCATAAACGTGTGCTACGATTTGCTTGTTTGAAATGTTTTAGCTTAGCATTACTTTAGCGGAGGCTTTGGCCTAGTTGCCTGGTCTCACGGTTTAGATGCTCGTATTTTTCCACTGTGCTAACAAACGTGTATTTTTGCTTGAAGCTGTACTTTTCCACAGAAACTGTTCACATGCTTATCCTAAAGTTAGTGCCAGCCTGGCATATTTTCTCTTTAATTCAAGGTCGACTTGCAGGTGCGGACAATGGAGGCTCTGAAAGTAAGCTAATTGGGAGACAATGTTGCGATTTGCGTACCCATCTCCAAGGATAATGTATGCTTAAGTAAAAGCTTGAGAACTGTCGTTTTTGATTGGTCAATTTGAAGCTAACCTATGAACCCTCCAATGGAGACCCTACTGGACTTGAACTGTTGTCTATAAAAATCAGGTGCACGAGAAGAAGGTAGCCATTTGCCCGCGATTACGAATATTCGGACATCGTAGCTATTATGGCCCACTTTGCTGCGACGCCATTTTGAGAGACTTGGATTCTTTCTCTAATCGAGAGAAAGAGACTTTGAATGATTCTTGCCCTAGAGACTTTAACTTTGATTTGATCCCTTTGCATGAAGTAATAGTTTTACCTTGCCGCCGTGAGGCATTTGCCCCGTCCACCCCTGCCCCTTTGTCCCGTCCCATGCTGATCGAGAAACGGTACCCATGCTGACCGAAGAACGGTACCTGTGAGACGAAGACTTCCTTGTATGCTGATCGTAATTGGTAAATATGAAAGGAAATTGTAAAATTGCATTGTGTTCCTGTTAGGTAACCAACTGCTGATTTTGGTAAGGTCCCTAGTTAGGAGTTTTCTAAATTAATGTTGCTAAATTGTTTTTGCATGAAGTCCCACATGCCGATGCTAATTTGAGGTTAGACGAGGATTCCATGTGTTGCACGATGCAATTTGAGATCATGTTATGCTGACTAAATGTATGCCATTAGTTCATTACAGATTATCGTATTAGTGATTTGCATTGCTATTATCGAATGCCTTGTGATTCAAATGCTTCATAGATTACACTTGTTTCGACGTTATGGACAGCTATTAATGTTCATTTATGTTTATCATTTGGTGTTGAGACACATTTATATTGTGCTAGCTATGTTAATATAGGGAAATAAATTCACTAACTTCGCAATAAACTGGTGTGGTTATTCCTGACTGAAAGGTCAGGGTTCGCCGAAATGTATTCTGGATTAATTGTAAAGTGTTATGTTGTTCAAGGGGTTGCTTATGTTCGTTATTGATTATTGATTTGATGAGATTGATCGAATTAAGAGTACAGAGAGTTCCCACTAAGTCAAAAGATTCATCGGCCTAAAGAGCGTCCAAACGTAGGTAAATTATTACTACGGACCGCTCTATCAGTAGATGGTAGCAGAGGACGGTTTAGTCTTTTGGGACCCTGTAACTATTAAAGTACATGGTGTTGAATTAACGGTTACGCATTTTGAGACCCCATTCGAAAAGTTGAATTAGATTTTCTTGGGTAGAACGGATTGACAAGATGATGATGGGCTAGGTCCACCGCGACTTTCCCGGGATCTCGGAGCTTGCGGATGGAGAGAACGGAGGTGTGGAATCAGCGCTGGCGGTACTAGTGATGGTATGAGTGAAGTTAGGGTTTTGCGCTTGCACAGCTTATTGCCGCAGGGTGTGTGAAAAGGTTGCGAGGATTTTCTTTTTAAGGATAGCGGAGGTGCGACTCCGAGTGTAGAAGTAGAGAAGTCGTCGAACTTCATAGAGTTAGCGGAGGTGCGGCTCCGAGTGTGAGAGTAGGGAAGTCGTCGAACTTCATGTGCGTGTGGCGCTTTGTGCATAAAAAGGTCCACGTGGTTGTTGTTGTTGAGACGGGCCCTGCGAGGTCAAGAGACTCCGGAGTATGTTGATCCATGTTGTGGTCTGGGCGGTTTAGTAGGTTGATCGGGCGTGGTCAACGAGTCGGTACGTATGTTAGGGAGTGAAAGAAACTTCGACTTCGGGCTTTGACAAGATTCTAAGTGCACTAGAACAGATCATTGACAAGTTGAGAGTAGGTCTGCGGGTCAGATTTGCTTGCGAATGTGGGGACTGAGAAAGACGGAATAGCGGCCAGAGGCTAGTGAAAAGTCCCGAGGCTAGTGAAAGGTCCCTAAGGTCCTGAAGCGACTGTGTTACCCTTCCTGTAGTAAACCGACAGATCTGTTTTATTTTTGGTAGCTCGCAATACATGCAAAAGTTGTTACGAGAGGAGGTGAGTGAAGGAAGACTAGCCGCGAGGCTTTGTCAGCCGCAGTGTGAGTGAGTGTGACGTCACTAAGAGCCGCGCTGGGATAGGTTGGTTGAAGAGAAGGGTCGCGCACGGATTGGACGCAGTCCATGGGACTCGATTGGAAGGGGAAAGGCAGGTGAAGAGTATTCCGGGAATTAAAGTCACCCATTGATTACAAACTTTGTGAAATAAAAGCGACCTATTGATTACAAACTTTGTGAAATAAAAGCGACCTATTGATTATAAACTTTGTGAAATAAAAGACGAGAAAATGAAATTCCTTAAAGCATTTAGGAGTGCGATGAAGGGGAGTCTTACATTAAAGCGAGCGTAGGAGAAGAGACGCCGCCTGAGGGTACACCAGCTTATATTGTAATGGAAGAGAAGGGGGTAGCTCCGTGTCTTTGGCTAAAGCAATGGCACAAGTTGACAGAGAAACATGGGAGCGTAGCGTTCCCGATACATGGGACATTCAATATAAGGATTTTAGAGAATTTGAGATTCACGATGTACGACATGAAGGTGCCTCCAAGGCCAGCACAGTTTGAGGCTCTAGCAATTTGGGAACTAATGGCCAGACAGCAACAGCAAAAGAAGTTCGAGACCAGAATGAGGAAGGTAGAAAAGACACTAGCGGATGCTAGGTGGGATAATGCACAGAAGGTGTGGAGGTCAGATGTATTGCAGGGGATAAAATTGTTTCCAGCAATTACTAAGGAAGGAGAAGAGACAGGTAAGAAAGCTACCTGTAAGACAGACAGAAAGTGTTCCAAGGATAGAGAGGACGAGGAAAAGTTGAGAAGAGAAGAGGAGTTAGAGGATGAGGAGTTGATAATGCAATTGCTGAACGACCGTCCACCGCCTTATGCAGAGAATGGACAAGGTCCAAGTACCAGTTCTGCCCCCCCAGCACCGGTACAGAACAGTGAAAACCAGAGTTCAGGAGCGTCATCGGGATCAAAGGACCCGAGTCTGATGTTCACCCCGCAGGTACCGCAGGTTAGGAGAATATATCCAGATGTGCCCGTGTTGAAACCAGCAGAAAATTATCAGCCGCAGATGCCAGGGTACTACAGTAGTGATAACAGTGCAGGAATGATTCTAGATCCAACCGTAAGGGGAGTACAGAATGGTTACAACCAAACAATGGCACAAGCTGAATCAACTCAGTTTTTGATGCCTCAAAAGCAGATGCAGGGAGGAAACGCACATGCTCAAATGACGGGGAGCCATATGGGCATGCCGGCAATGATGACCCATGGTGTGGGAATGAACATGCCACAGAACATGGGGAATGGACAGAACCCAGACGCGATATCCTTACCCATTACCGTAGGTCCAGCGGTACCTCTGTATAGTCAGCCTAATTCGGGTCTGAACAGTCAGGGATCAATGCTGCAGAATGGGACCGAAAGAAGGTGCATAGAAAACACTCCAGGGATAACTCCGATAGCGGCTCAGCCAACTGGGTCTGGGTCCTTGATGGAGTTTAGTCCCATATGTGCTCAGTCAACACTGGTGAGGTCGAGCCCCCCACTGATAATACCTCTCACATCGAACACTGAAAAGCTGCCGCAGCCATCGATGGCAGTCGATGTGAACGCTACCCTGATGGGGGTGAATGCGCAACAGCTGACACAGTGGTTCAACAGTCTGAATTCCACACAAAATTCAGCTAGTGGGAAAGGAGAACCCTATATGAATAGGGTCAGGTTGAACATGGAAGCACAAGAATTGGTGGAAGGGACTATGGGTGTGAACAGGTTAGAGTCCTACACGGAAGAAGAGCTGAGGTATCTATGTCCCAGGATTACGAAGGAAGTGAACAAGATACATAAGAGTTTGCAGGAAGCAGCTGACAGAAACGGGGTTGACATAGACAAGTCAAAACACTTGAGCAGGAGCTACAGGTTAGATTTTGGGACCACAGATTTTGAACACATGAGGTCAGCAGGCATGAAGACACACCTTAGAGAATTGCTGCAGAGTGCACAAGTGTGGAGGTGCTTAGACAAATGGGAAAGCAGGTGGGTAAAGAGGAAGGATAAGAGGAGGGACAGTGCTACAGAGCACAATGAGAAAAGACCGCAGAGTAGTGATACAGTAACAATGCTACCAATGAGGGAGACAGCAGGAGGAAAATTAGTACATGTACCATGGCACAGAAGCGACATTCAGTCCTTTACGGACGATTTTCCCAAACTAAGAGAGAAGCCGATTGAATGGTATCAGCAGACTGACAGGTTTGTGAAGCTTGCAAAGTGTCTCTGGGAAGACCTGAACACTCTCTTTGAGATTGTGGTTCCGGCAGATTTGTGGGAGGATTGCAAAAGAGCTGTAGGTTGGCCGACAAGTGAACCAGAGAGAGACAGGGAGACAGGTGCACCATCACCTTTGGTGATGAGCTTGTACTATAAGGTGATTGAGCATTTGAAAACGAAGGTACCCGCGAAGAACGTGGATTGGCAGAAGATTGATCGAACTGCCCAAGAGACTAAAGAATCGATTCATAGTTACTATGAGAGGTTGTTGAAGGCGTTCAAGAATTACAGTGGCACGGAAACAATAGAGGCGAAGGACATGCTCCATTTTGTTTTCAGATTTGTGGAAGGGCTGAGGCCAGAGATAAGTCAGATGATAAAGTCGCATTTGATTTGTTGGCAGTCGAAACCGATTGACGAGGTCTTGACTTATGCGAAATACTGTAGCGACGAAATTGAGGTGAAACAGAAAAAGCTGAAAGAGAAGGTGATGATGATGCAGCTTAAGGCAGCTCAAACAGGTTTGCAAGGTCTGCAAGGTCTGCAAGGTTTGCAAGGAATGCAAGGGTTCCAACAGCAGGTACCACAACCGCAGTTGCAGTTGCAGGGAAACATGGCGTTTCAGCCACAGGCCAGAGGCAGAGGCCGAGGAAGTTTTGTGAATAATGGTCCGGATTTGAACACTGTTGTGACGGGTGTGCAGGCAATGAAGAAGGTGATGCCGTGTCACGTGTGCGGAATCGTCGGTCATTGGAAACGCGAGTGCCCGATGGTGGTGCAGGAAGGTGCAGGTGTAGGTGCAGGTGTAGGTGCAGGTGCAGGTGTAGGTGTTGGTCAGCAAAACAATGATGTCAATGCATTTCAGACAATGAGGGGACCGAAATTGAGAGGTCCAAGCCCAAATTTTCAGACCATAAATCAATTGCAGGGATTACAACCTATGCAGCCGCAGCAGATGCAGATGCCTCGTATGCAGATGACGCAAATGCAGCCGATGCAACAGCAGTTACCTATGGTACTGTAAGAGAGCGCCGGAGGAATTCCAATCATGGCGCTCTTCGAATGCCTCGCCGGATCAACAACCCCGTCGTCATGGAGACGCATCGGGAAGGAGACGGAAGTCGGCCCCGGAGTTCCGGGTGGCCGAGAGTGAAGAAGGACACAGCGGGACCAGACGAGACGCCTCCTCAGGACGTATCACGGACCCCGAGGGAGAGACGAGCGAGCAACGAGCGAGGGAGAGAAACGCCGAGCCAGAACCCCGAGAAGAGACGGAGGAAAGGACGGAAGAACCACCCCGAGAGGAGACGAAGGACGCGACAGCCTGCCACGGCCCAGGAGGGTCGTGGCTGGACAAGGTACGTGCCCTAGTAAAGGGCCACGGCAGAACCCAGGGAAGGGGAAGGGTAGGAGGCGAGGGGAGGATTAGAAGGGGGAGGGAAAGGGAGGAAGGGAGACAGGGCGACTACCTTTAAAAAGGGAGCGCCTGAGGCCGGACAAGTTCCCTGGGCACCCTAACAACCACGTACCCTGCGGACACAAGGAAATAAACCCACTCACCTCCCCACTAAAAAGGATAGAGTAACCCCTCCGTCACCCCCCCCCCCTTTCTTATTTCACCTCCTCTCCCGTACCCCACACAGAACCAAAACCGTGCTTACCCTCCCCACTTACCGGCTGCCACCTTGTTTTTGTTCTCCCGAGGAAACCTGCCGCCAAGATACCGGAACGCGCCACCTGGAAAGAAAAAGGAAAGGAAAGAAATAAGCAACCCACCTGAGACGGATAGAGACCCGAGAGGGAGAGAAGGAAAGAAAAAGAGAACCCAGAACCACCGGTTACTCACAGACCATTCTAAGTTATTCTTCCCCTTTTCTGCCGCTAAGAACAATAAAGAGCCCGTAAACCCCTGGAAAGGGGTAGTTAAGCTCAGTGTTTGTGTCCTCTATCACCCCTACACCGCACCCATCGCCTACAGGTACCTAATCAGAAAATGCAAATACCCTTGGCACCAATGAGTCAGCAGCAAGTGATGGTTCCTCCGCAGGTAACGGGTCAGGTAATGAGTACAAATGGCACCGTACAACAGTTCCCATTACACAGTGAGAGTGGAATAAACAACGTATGGGAGAGTGAAAGTTCAGGAGAAGAAGGAGATTGTGTGCTTGCGGCATCCTTGGAAGTTGATCAAAGGGGTCCGTACGTAGAGGGAAGAGTAATGGGGCATCGTGTCTCATTCTTGGTTGACACGGGAGCCACACGTTCAACAGTTAAGAGCAGTGAAGTACCAAATTTGCCACTCTCAGGGAGGACAGTTCAAGTGGTGGGAGTAGCAAACAGACATCTGACGAACCCAATTACAGATCCAGTACCAGTCAGCATCGGTAACTATCAAGGGGTACATCAGTTTGTGGTATGTGACTCAAGCCCGATAGCACTGTTAGGGAGAGACCTATTGTGCAAATTGGGTTGTTCGATCATGTGCTCGAACGAAGGAATAACAATCCAGACGAGCAGTGACGGGGAAGAAGAGGACAGTGTAGAGGGGGGGGAGATGGAAACGGTAGATGAAGAATATCCTCTGATTTGTCTCTTCCCGATGATAACTGAAGAAGATATTCCAGCTGAATTACGGGAGACAGTCGGAAAGGAAGTGTGGGACATGACAGGGAAAGAGGTGGGATTGATGAAAGGAGTGGAACCAGTGAAAGTGACTGTAAAGCCCAATGCAATCTTTCCCCATACCCCACAATACCACATGCCACAAGATACCCTCATGAAAGTTACTCAACTCATTGACGAATTTGTAAAGCAGGGGGTACTGAAAGAAGTGTTAAGCAGTCCATGTAATTCACCAATAATGGGACTAATAAAGCCGAGTGGAAAGGTCCGACTCGTGCAGGATTTGAGGAAAATAAATGACATCATAGTCAAGTGCTGCCCTGTCGTACCGAATCCAGCTGTGATAATGTTTCAAGTTCCTTGCGATGCTGAATGGTTTTCAGTCATCGATTTGTCACAGGCATTCTTTTCTGTGCCTCTTCATGAGGACAGCCAATTCCTCTTTTGTTTCAAATTCCTAGACAGAGTATACAGTTGGTGTCGAATTCCCCAAGGGTTTTCTGAGTCACCGTCAATATTCAATCAGATCTTAAAGAAAGATTTGGAAGAATTAGAATTGCCATTCGAGTCAACCCTAGTACAGTACATTGATGACTTACTGGTTGCATCAAAGACAGAAAGTGGCTGCACAGCCGATACCATTGCTCTGTTGAATCATTTGGGAAGGAATGGACATAAGGTGTCTCCTTCCAAATTGCAGTTCTGCCAGAAGAAAGTGAAATACTTGGGTCACCAAATAGAGAAAGGGTCACGGAGAATAATGAAGGAAAGAATTACAAGTATACTCCAAATGAGTCCACCAAAGACAAGGAAGGAGGTGAGGAAGTTTTTGGGAATGGTGGGATATTGTCGCCAGTGGATACCCAACTTCTCGTCTCTAGCAAAGCCCCTACTGAAATTGACCCAGAAGGATGCCTTGGATGAAATTGAGCTGAAAGGAGATGAGATGGATGCTTTTGTTGAATTAAAGGAATGCATGTGCAGGGCTCCAGCTTTAGGTATGCCTGATTACACGAAGCCTTTCACATTGTTCTGTCATGAACGTGATGCATGTTCTTTGTCTGTCTTGACCCAAGCCCATGGTGGCGTAAACAGACCAGTAGCGTATTTTTCAGCTACTTTGGATCCGGTTGCAGCAGCACTCCCAGGGTGTTTGCGCGCCGTAGCAGCAGTTGGTATCAGCCTCACTCAGAGTGAAGGAATAGTGATGGGACACCCAGTAACAGTCATGGTCCCTCACTCAGTTGAGATACTTTTGACCCGCTCCCGAACGCAACACATGACTGGAGCGAGACTCACAAAGTATGAAACGATAATTCTGGGCTCACCGAATGTGCAGCTGAAAAGGTGCACTACGTTGAATCCAGCAACCTTGCTTCCTGGAGAAAATGCTGAAATTGAGAACGCTGAAGACGTCGAGCATGACTGCCTTCAGGTGACTGAATTTTGCACAAAACCTCGACCGGACATCAAGGATACCAAGCTTGATGAAAATGACCAAATTCTTTTTGTTGATGGTTCATGTCTAAGAGATGGGATGGGGATTTTGAAAGCAGGATATGCTGTATGTACTGTAACAGGTGTCTTGGAAGCGGGATGGCTTCAAGGAGTCTATTCTGCACAAGTAGCAGAACTTGTAGCCCTTACCAGAGCATGTCAACTGTCTGCATTGATGAAAGTCACCATTTACACTGATAGTCAATACGGGTTTGGGATTGTGCATGACTTTGGACAACTATGGTCGCAGAGAGGTTTCCTGACTTCTTCAGGATCCCCAGTGAAGAACGGGGAGAGAATAAGGGAATTGTTACATGCCATTCAAGTGCCAGCCGAAGTTGCAGTGGTAAAGTGTAGTGCTCACACGAAAGGACAGGACTATGGCCCTCATTCTAAGTCTGGCGGGCGGCAGAGGCTGCCCGCCAGACTTCCCCCCTCCAAAATACCGCTCCGCGGTCCAGAGACCGCGGAGGGTATTCCAAGTTTTCCCCTGGGCTGGCGGGCGGCCGCCAAAAGGCCGCCCGCCAGCCCAGGGGAAAACAACCTTCCCACGATGAAGCCGGCTCGTAATCGAGCCGGCGGAGTGGGAAGGTGCGACGGGTGCTACTGCACCCGTCGCGTATTTCACTGTCTGCTATGCAGACAGTGAAATACTAGCGGGGCCCTCTTACGGGGGCCCCTGCAGTGCCCATGCCATTGGCATGGGCACTGCAGGGGCCCCCAGGGGCCCCGCGACACCCCCTACCGCCATCCTGTTCCTGGCGGGCGAACCGCCAGGAACAGGATGGCGGTAGGGGGTGTCAGAATCCCCAAGGCGGCGCAGCATGCTGCGCCGCCTTGGAGGATTCATTTGTGCAGCGGGAAACTGGCGGGAGACCGCCAGTTGTCCCGGTCCGACCGCGGCGTTACCGCCGCGGTCGGAATGCCCAAGGGAGCACCGCCGGCCTGTCGGCGGTGCTCCCGCCCCCGTTGACCCTGGCGGTTCTGTACCGCCAGGGTCATAATGAGGCCCTATGTGTCTCTGGGAAATGCATATGCGGATCAAGTCGCAAGATTTTGTGCCTTGAACTGTATATTACTCAGAGATGAATGGAATTCAATAAGTGAGCCAGAACTCGAACCAGCTGAAGCATTTGCCTTGAAGGTCGTAGATACAATAGAGGAACTAAAAGCACTACAGAATAATGTCAGGGAGGATGAAAGAGATTCCTGGATTAAATCACAATGTATAAAGAGACAAGACGAGTTATGGGTTTCACATGAGGGAAAGTATGTTTTGCCAAATAGTCTCTTATCGCAGCTTGCGGGTTCTATCATGGGCAAGCTCACCTAGGGAGAGATGCCATGATAAGATTGTTCAAAACTGATTGGTTTAACCCCAGATTTCGTCAAGCTGCAGAAGCAGTTTGCCATCGATGTGTCACTTGCCAGCAGATGAACCCAGGAAAGGGAACAGTTGTGAGCGCGAGTCACATTGGTAGGGCAAGCGGTCCTTTTAGTCGTATGCAGATGGACTTCATTGAGATGCCTGTGCATGGGGGTCTGAAATATGTGTTGGTGATTGTGTGCATTTTTAGTCACTGGATTGAGGCATACCCCACACGTAGAAACGACAGCCTTACAGTTGCCAAGCTATTGTTGAGGGAGTTGATACCACGTTTCGGATTCCCGATCTCTTTAGAATCAGATAGGGGAAGTCACTTCAATAACGAGGTGATAAAGTTACTTTGCGAAGCGCTGAACATTGAGCAAAAGCTGCACTGTAGCTATCGCCCTGAAGCCTCAGGACTGGTGGAGCAGATGAATGGTACGCTGAAATCGAGAATGGCAAAAATATGTGCATCGACAAATTTGAAATGGCCTGACGCATTGCCCTTAGTTTTAATGTCAATGAGAAACACTCCTGATAGAAAGACTGGATTGTCTCCGCATGAAATTCTCATGGGCAGGGCTATGAGACTTCCTGCAGTTCCCGCAAACATGCTTTTGAATATTACAGATGATATGGTGTTAGACTACTGCAAAGGACTGGCTGACGTGGTTCGCTCTTTCTCTCACCAGGTGGAAGCGACCACCTTGCCACCGATCCAAGGTCCAGGACACGCACTGAAAGCAGGTGACTGGGTCGTGGTAAAGAAGCACGTGAGAAAGTCGTGTCTGGAACCCCGTTGGAAAGGCCCTTTTCAAGTGATCCTGACGACAACTACCGCTGTGAAGTGTGCGGGGGTTCCCAACTGGATTCACGCCAGTCACACAAAAGAAGGTGTTGTGTCCCACAGATGAGGAAGTTGAAGCGCTGAAACTACCAGTGCCTGATAAAGCAGTGCCGAGTGCTGAGACAGGACAAAAGCGAACTGAAAGCGAACAGGCAGAAACGGGAGAGAAAGAGATATTCTCTGACGACGAAGACACCAACTCACTTGGGGGAGACCAAGGAGAAAGTTCAGACAGCGACGAAGAAGCTGCAGGTGACAAAGAACCTGAAGCAGCTGAGGGTAGCAAAAAGCCTGAAGCAGCTGAAGGTGACAAGGAGCCTGAAGCAGCTGAAAGTGATAAAGAGCCTGAAGAAAGTAACGGTGACGAAGGGCTCGAAAAAGGTGAAGAAGCAGGAGAGCCTGATCAGAGGAGGGCTTTCCCAGAAGCAGACGATACAGAAAAAGAAAAGGAGAACGTGATCGATTCCCCGGAAGAAGGGGACAAGGCAGAACAGAACGAAAAGGTTCAAGCTTCCACAGAAAAGACAGCAGGTCCATCAAATGGACATGGTGCAAAGAGAAGACTGAGTATCTCACCAATAAAAGAAAAGGGTAAAGAAAGTTTGAACGAAGGAGGAAGGCCAAAAGTGAAAGAGAAAAGAAAGGAAGTGACTGTTGTGGAACAATCGTCAAGTGAGGAAAAAGACTTGACAAAAGAGGAAAGTACCAGCGAAGCAGAGTCGAAAAGAGAAGCAAAATTGAAAAGGAAAAGGATACCAAACAGGAGGTATTCCGGTCCTGAATGGGCATATGCAGTCAATGATGATTGGACTGACGAGTTTGTATCTCTAAGCATCGAGAACGAAGAAGAAGAAGAGATACCAATAGAAAAGAAAAGTTTCATAGACTCTGTCGATTGAAAGAGTAGTAAATGATATTGCTCGCTACAATATAACGTGAAAGAAACAACCAGCTGAGACATTGTTAAACCGGATGAGACATTTGCTAAACTGATAAAGACTAAGTTATTGCCGAATTGAGACAAATGCTGCTAACCGATAAGTGACTGGCCTTTTGAAGAAGACGGTGTGAACATTGCGCTTGTTCAGCTTTGTAACTGAATTGCTAAATAGTTTCATTTGTAAGTGCTTCTAGCTCTCTGATTCTATACAGATCATGACTAGGTACGCTACGCAAAATAATAGAAAGAAATATTGTAAATATGTGTGTATAGGCTTGGTAATTACATGTGTAATAATAATAATGGCAATTGTGATTGGAATGCATGGAAAGGGTGAAAGTGAGAATATTGAGGCTTCTACTATTGCTCCTGTTACTGTCACTGAACTAACACCATTGAAAAGACTAGCATTGGATGAGAGGCTCTTGCACGATAAGAAAGAGCTTTCGTATAATGTTTTCTATCGCTTACTAACAGAGTATGTTGAAACTATGGATGCGAAAGATTGTTATGTGTGTACACAGATACCGACATCAGTAAAGGAAGGGGTAACTTATCACCACATGCCTCTTACATATGGGATTACGTGTAGTATAGTAATGTCTAGGTTTTATGGTCAAACTAACATACAGTATTTTTACTCGAATTACGATGTTACCTTTGCTTATGTTCCTATAATAGCGCAGCTTAGCCAGACGGCTAAGGATTGGGATGCTAAAATAATGAGGGAATTTTTCGAGCCAATGCAACCTTTTGAAACGGCTCATGCTCATAGGGAGAACCTTACTTGCTCAGTCTCTGCTGTAGAAATAAGCTTTTTAGATCGCACAGATGATAGAAGGGCACAAATGAATGCGAAATTAGAAAAGGAGCTAAGTAAGAGGACTTCAGTAGATAACTATGATTTTGCTGCTATAAAGACACAAGGGAAAATAGCTTTAGATGCTTGGCATGTAGGGAAATTTTGTATATATCGAGGAGAATCTTATTATGACAATATTTTTGTAGGAGCGAGTGAATGCAAACATACGTTTATTTTTAAGGCCAAATGGACATTCATGATGAACGGACTTGACCCTGTCATTCCACGTGTATATTACATTTGTGGGCATAACGCTTATTATCGTCTTCCAAAGGGATGGTGGGGGAGATGTTATTTGGGTATAGTGTTCCCAAAGGTTTATCAACTGGATGACATATCGATGATTCAAAAGACATCTGGATCTCATCGTATCCAGA
This sequence comes from Pleurodeles waltl, assembly GCF_031143425.1. NCBI lineage: Eukaryota > Metazoa > Chordata > Amphibia > Caudata > Salamandridae > Pleurodeles > Pleurodeles waltl. The sequence continues at coordinate 369,214,611 of NC_090438.1, read as the reverse complement.
AAAGAGAGACCGCAGCTGCTGTGGTAGGTGATATATTTGGAGCCATGATTCCTTCATTGGGAGTTGTGCTGAATTCCATCAAGATACGAAAGTTGTCTACTATAGTGGATAACATGCTGACAAAGTTTTCAGGTGCTATAATCCTGATAGATGCTGAGCTTGCAGCGGAAAGAGCTATGACTCTTCAAAATAGGCTTGCTTTAGACATTCTTTTAGCAAAGGATGGAGGCGTTTGCAAAATGATTGGTGCACGTCACTGCTGTACCTATATACCTGATAATAGTGTGAAAATTAAAACTATGCTTGCTAATCTAACAAAAGAAAGTGCAGATTTGAAGGAATTGAAAGAACCAGGAGTGTGGGAGAAGGTTGGAAAGGGACTTGCTTCAGTGGGACATTGGATTGGGGGAATTTGGAATGGAATATTATTGAAAATAATAGAAGGAATATTAATAGTAATAATTTGTGTATTTGGAATTTGGGGAATAAAAAGGGGAATAATAATGATTATGGAAAGAATTAAAAGAAGAAAAGAAGAGAAAATTATGAAAAGAATGGCAGAAGAATACAAAGCGCAAACTAGGGGTACTAAAAGGAAAAGGGAACTGACAGAATTTTAATGGAATAAAATTTGTGGGTGTGGTTTGGTGTGATGACAAGTAGTCATCAGAGGAGGGATTGATGAAGCAGAAAATGAAGGTTTTGATTTATTAACGCTTAAACGTAGTGCTGAAATAATCATGTGTGACATTAACCGAATTAATTAAGATTGTACGGGGACAAAATGTGCCCTCAGAGTAGTTTGCCATCATTTATACGCGTGCTTTATATAACGTGGTGAATTAGAATTGCACTAATCCGACATAATCATAAACGTGTGCTACGATTTGCTTGTTTGAAATGTTTTAGCTTAGCATTACTTTAGCGGAGGCTTTGGCCTAGTTGCCTGGTCTCACGGTTTAGATGCTCGTATTTTTCCACTGTGCTAACAAACGTGTATTTTTGCTTGAAGCTGTACTTTTCCACAGAAACTGTTCACATGCTTATCCTAAAGTTAGTGCCAGCCTGGCATATTTTCTCTTTAATTCAAGGTCGACTTGCAGGTGCGGACAATGGAGGCTCTGAAAGTAAGCTAATTGGGAGACAATGTTGCGATTTGCGTACCCATCTCCAAGGATAATGTATGCTTAAGTAAAAGCTTGAGAACTGTCGTTTTTGATTGGTCAATTTGAAGCTAACCTATGAACCTTCCAATGGAGACCCTACTGGACTTGAACTGTTGTCTATAAAAATCAGGTGCACGAGAAGAAGGTAGCCATTTGCCCGCGATTACGAATATTTGGACATCGTAGCTATTATGGCCCACTTTGCTGCGACGCCATTTTGAGAGACTTGGATTCTTTCTCTAATCGAGAGAAAGAGACTTTGAATGATTCTTGCCCTAGAGACTTTAACTTTGATTTGATCCCTTTGCATGAAGTAATAGTTTTACCTTGCCGCCGTGAGGCATTTGCCCCGTCCACCCCTGCCCCTTTGTCCCGTCCCATGCTGATCGAGAAACGGTACCCATGCTGACCGAAGAACAGTACCTGTGAGACGAAGACTTCCTTGTATGCTGATCGTAATTGGTAAATATGAAAGGAAATTGTAAAATTGCATTGTGTTCCTGTTAGGTAACCAACTGCTGATTTTGGTAAGGTCCCTAGTTAGGAGTTTTCTAAATTAATGTTGCTAAATTGTTTTTGCATGAAGTCCCACATGCCGATGCTAATTTGAGGTTAGACGAGGATTCCATGTGTCGCACGATGCAATTTGAGATCTTGTTATGCTGACTAAATGTATGCCATTAGTTCATTACAGATTATCGTATTAGTGATTTGCATTGCTATTATCGAATGCCTTGTGATTCAAATGCTTCATAGATTACACTTGTTTCGACGTTATGGACAGCTATTAATGTTCATTTATGTTTATCATTTGGTGTTGAGACACATTTATATTGTGCTAGCTATGTTAATATAGGGAAATAAATTCACTAACTTCGCAATAAACTGGTGTGGTTATTCCTGACTGAAAGGTCAGGGTTCGCCGAAATGTATTCTGGATTAATTGTAAAGTGTTATGTTGTTCAAGGGGTTGCTTATGTTCGTTATTGATTATTGATTTGATGAGATTGATCGAATTAAGAGTACAGAGAGTTCCCACTAAGTCAAAAGATTCATCGGCCTAAAGAGCGTCCAAACGTAGGTAAATTATTACTACGGACCGCTCTATCACCTGCACTCTAGCCAATGGCCTAAGATATTATAGTTTCACCAACCTGCGGAACTCGCTTTTAAAGTGATAAGTGGTGGCAAGGGGATACAGCGGGGCATAAGGTTGCGAGCAATGTGGTCATATTTCTTTAGGCCCTAGGTGAGGCAATCATGGTGTCTTACAGGTGTCCATTGTGAAATCTGTGAGGCCTTAGAGCAGAGCATTATCACCTTCAAGATATGGAAATATGCAGACATGACTGGTAGATTTTCAATTGCTTTCTAAGAGGAATTTTCTGTATAAGGGAGATCTGCAACAAGGCTTTCTTGATTTTCTGTGTGATGTATTGCTTCAGGGTGAAATTAGATGGCGGGGGTCTGTATGTCCAAGTGACGTTGAGTGATCGTACAGGTTCAGATCAATCAAGGTTTATTTTATTGCAGAGAAGTTTTTGAACTGCCTTGTAACTTTTTTAATTGTTTGAAAACCAAATATACGCCTAACTTTTAAATGTTTCCCCCGAGGTTGGTGAAAATTGGTGGATGAGGAAGAACCTTGTAAAGGGAGCAATACGATAATCCCTTTGGAAAAGGATGTCAACCTAAAGTAAAGAGGTATGAATGAACAGAGAACGACAGAGAGAAAAAGTGAAATACGTTTTTATGGGGGGCATAACATGAGATAGAGTTTACAATAGGCATCTTAGTATACAGTATGTACTTAAAAGTAAAACGTATTCATCTCAGAGAGCAGCTAGTGTTTTAGTATGTAGCGCACGCACAGCAAATAAAAATACGATATGCATGTATTTCATTTTTATTTTCCTAAAGGAACGGGTTCAATCTGTTGCAAGCAGAAACGGATACTGCTGATGTGTCCCATGTCTGCTCCTTCTTTTGTTTACTACGATTGAGTATTACTACAGCAAAATCAGACATCTTATCCATGCTGAAGTGCACAAGTATTGTGACTTAAACTCATGCATTTATAAGACAAGATACGCATTAAGGGGCTGAATAGCCTTCATTTTCATGAAAAAAGAAAATATCAGGAAGCAAATACATGTATGATGATTAGTAAACGCTAATTGTCAGATCCACTCTGTGACGTCGTACATTGGTGCTCAGCTTTTTTCAGTTCTGGAAAGCTTTATTACATAGTTTCAAATAAATACATTACACGACCTTAATATGTCAGATGTGCTATTATAGTATTTCTGTACTCATACATTTAGTGATATAATTAAAAAATAGCTCATATTTGTATGTTAAACGGCTCAGCTTCCATGAAGACATACATGAACAAAATCTATTTGTAGCAAACCAAACTGTGTCATGGTGGTCGTAAAACCTTCTCATAATATGCAACAACAATAAAAATGATTTTCGTTCCAATGCAAAAATATAGAGAAATAGAGCAGGTCAGACATAAGTTATTTATTTTAATGTGAACACTTACGATCCGAGGCCTTCGCAGCTAGCAAACTACAGGACAACACCAAAAGAAGGAGCAGAAATCCACCTAAATTCACCATGCTGCTGCCTGCAGGTGCTTGCATTCTGACAGCAGGTCCTCATCCACAGCGGAGCTGCTTAGCACGAGCACTTCCTTATTGGCTGAATGAGAGGGAGTTTGGACTTGGTTTATAGCATCCACCGAAAGAACATTACTGATTAACTTGTCAGATCATCATGGGGCCTTTCCCACTGCTTGAGCAACGATCATTACTAAACAGAGAACGTGTCTAGTGATGCTTCGCAGGCTGGTACCGCCCAGACTCACTGCTCATGGTATACTAGGCAGAAATATTTATTCGCGCTTTATGTAGAACTAGACATTTTTGGCCAATTAATTGGCCCAGATTTACAAGAATCTGGTGCATCAGGACTGATGCGCCAGATTTCTTTCATCCCCCAACTGCCACCTAACGACACCATGGGTGTGCCGTATTTCTATGGTGCAGGTAGGAAAATAGCCCCAATATTTTTGATGCTATTGTGGTGCTTTGCTCCACTAATGTAAAAAATTTATTTTTTATCCTAGAGGAGGAAAGTGCAAGGAGGCCCATTGATTTCAAAGGGTGTGTCCTTTTAACGCCTTCTTTGAGTCTCCTAATGCTGGAATGCCCACCATGCATACATTATGCCTGGCACATGCATAATATGGCGCAAGGAGTTGCAAAATGGCGCAGTTCAGGCATTGTGCCACTTTGTAAATATGGCATGGCGATTTTTGCCTTGTTAAGCCACAGTAGCATAAAACAATGACACTAATGTGGTGCAAGGAGGTGTCTTGTAAATCTGGCCCACAATACGCTAAAAGTGTGTGCCTGTAAAACACGTGCTCCTGGTCTTCAATTAGTGCTCTAGCAGATGAGCGGCACGGCAAACCAGTCTCTGGGGTAGGCTTGGCAGGAATAAACATACACATTTTCTTCTTTGATTGTTTTCCTCCACTGCCATTTACTTCATCGAGAAAACCCTTGCCTGTCACCAAAATGAAATATGTTTGTGTATCCTTTATCCAAAATGAAAAGACGCGTACATATGAATTTAGCAGGAATTTGTTTTAAATTAGTTAGAGAATACAAGTAGATAATGTGTATAAATATTCCATATTCCTCCTCCAAAACTTCTCCTGCAATGCACCCTTGCCTGCAATAACAATAAGATGATGAATAAATTAAATTTAGACCATATTCAGCTAGATAATTCTGACACCCAGGATAGAAGTAGTGGTGGCTGCTGTCAAATTAAAATGGTGGTGCAGCGCAGGGGAGAATAACAAACATTTTTTAAAATGTATTTACCTGCTGTTGCCTGCCTCAGTGTTCTCCTCTTGTCCCAGCAGTCAATGAGCTGGTGCACAGGCTTCCAGATTCTAGTGAACTCCCCTACACCAATCCGGATGCTTCTCTCATGCTGATAATACTATTACGTAGTATGAGAGAAGTGCTCAGATTGGTTGGAGTGAGCTTGTTTGGCGCCCACTTGGGGACTGGGTGCCTGTGTCTGTTCTCTACCCGGCTGTGCCACACAGCATGAGTTGGAGAGATTTAAGTGCGCATATCGGGCTGGCCGTCATAAGACATCCAGCCAAACCAACATGCCCACCACTCATCCTCCGTGCTGCAGCTGCTGTCCATCACAAAGCAATGACCCACACCACCTTAAGACTCAGCTCAGCTGGCAAGATGAAAACTAAAATGACAATAAAATTATTTTCTTACCATTTATTTTTGATGTTTGACTGTGCTCATGATTGACTTTGGTGCCTTCTCAGCAGCGGGGTGACACTCCTGTGCCCTAGTGGAGGAGCCACCACTGCAGAGAAGGCCAAACTGCCCAGTTGGTAGGAGAGGCAGAGATACGCATTGTGAAAAGCAGTATCTACTACGATAACTTAAAATCCCCTCATCTAACATATCTCTCTTGAGAATGGCACTGGCTTGATGGGGAACAATCCCACCCCCTTGTAAACCGTCCTCCGAGATTGAATGCAGTGTTTGCCAGTATCCATTACTCTGAGGTTTCGTAAGCCATTTTACCCAGAAAGGCCTTGGCTGAGTCCACTTACGAGAACACAAACAGTTTAACTCCTTAGTTTACTTTCAATTTTACAGGAAAACCTACAGGGCCTTGAAACCCTTGTTGCAAGTTAGTGTTTAACTCCCATGAGAGCACATTTCCTGGAAAGCGTTTTTGAGCTGAGGTCTGAGAAGAAGAGGAGCTGCACCCCACCAAGTAACACTGTTCCTCTTTTAACTGCTGCCCCCAAGTCTTTACCTCTGCAATCCTCATTCTGTAGCATGTCCAACACAGACCCACCTATTCCCTACTCTAGCACTGTCTATCCCTGTAGTTTTGAAAGCTTACAGATTCTCCACAGCAGAGGTTGCCTCTCAACTTGGTTGTTATCTCTTTCAGTGTTTCTCTTATCACTTTAACCCCTTCGCTGCCAGGCCTTTTCCCCCTCCTGTGCCGGGCCTTTTTTTGCCTATTTGGGGCAGTTCGCGCTTAGGCCCTCATAACTTTTTGTCCACATAAGCTAACCAAGCCAAATTTGCGTCCTTTTTTTCCAACATCCTAGGGATTCTAGAGGTACCCAGACTTTGTGGGTTCCCCTGAAGGAGGCCAAGAAATTGGCCAAAATACAGTGAAAATTTAGTTTTTTTCAAAAAAATTGGAAAAAGTGGCTGCAGAAGAAGGCTTGTGGTTTTTCCCCTGAAAATGGCATCAACAAAGGGTTTGCAGTGCTAAACTCAGCAGCTTCCCAGCTTTCAGGAACAGGCAGACTTGAATCAGAAAACCCAATTTTTCAACACAATTTTGGCATTTTACTGGGGCATACCCCATTTGTGCAATTTTTTGTGCTTTCAGCCTCCTTCCAGTCAGTGACAGGAATGGTCATGAAACCAATGCTGGATCCCAGAAACCTAAACATTTCTGAAAAGTAGACAAAATTCTGAATTCAGCAAGGGGTCATTTGTGTAGATCCTACAAGGGTTTCCTACAGAAAATAACAGCTGAAAAAGACAAATATTGAAATTGAGGTGAAAAAACCATCAATTTTTCTCTACGTTTTACTCTGTAACTTTTCCCTGCAATGTCAGATTATCGAAAGCAATATACCGTTACGTCTGCTGGACTCCTCTGGTTGCGGGGCTATATAGGGTTTGTAGGTTCATCAAGAACCCGAGGAACCCAGAGCCAATAAATGAGCTGCACCCTGCAGTGCGTTTTCATTCTATACCGGGTATACAGCAATTCATTTGCTGAAATATAAGGAGTAAAAAATTGCTATCAAGAAAACCTTTGCATTTTCAAAAAGGGCACAAGATAAGGTGTTGAGGAGCAGTGGTTATTTGCACATCTCTGAATTCCGGGGTGACCATAGTAGCACGTGAATTACAGGGAATTTCTCAAATAGATGTCTTTTTTACACACACTCCTATATTTGGAAGGAAAAAATGTAGAGAAAGACAAGGGGCAATAGTACTTGTTTTGCTAATCTATGTTCCCCCAAGTCTCCCGATAAAAATGGTACCTCACTTGTGTGGGTAGGCCTAGCACCCGCGACAGGATATGCCCCAAAACACAACGTGGACACATCACAGAAAACAGAGCTGTTTTTAGCAAAGTGACTACCTGTAGATTTTGGCCTCTAGCTCAGCCGCCACCTAGGGAAACCTACCAAACCTGTGCATTTATGAAAACTAGAGACCTAGGGGAATCCAAGGAGGGGTGACTTGTGTGGCTCGGACCAGGTTCTGTTACCCAGAATCCTTTGCAAACCTCAAAATTTGGCTAAAAAAACACATGTTCCTCACATTTCTGTGGCAGAAAGTTCTGGAATCTGAGAGGAGCCACAAATTTCCTTCCACCCAGCGTTCCCCCACGTCTCCCGATAAAAATGATACCTCACTTGTGTGGGTAGGCCTAGCACCCGCGACAGGATATGCCCCAAAACACAACGTGGACATATCACAGAAAACAGAGCTGTTTTTAGCAAAGTGACTACCTGTAGATTTTGGCCTCTAGCTCAGCCGCCACCTAGGGAAACCTACCGAACCTGTGCATTTCTGAAAACTAGAGACCTAGGGGAATCCAAGGAGGGGTGACTTGTGTGGCTCGGACCAGGTTCTGTTACCCAGAATCCTTTGCAAACCTCAAAATTTGGCTAAAAAAACACATGTTCCTCACATTTCTGTGGCAGAAAGTTCTGGAATCTGAGAGGAGCCACAAATTTCCTTCCACCCAGCGTTCCCCCACGTCTCCCGATAAAAATGATACCTCACTTGTGTGGGTAGGCCTAGCGCCCGCGACAGGATATGCCTCAAAACACAACGTGGACATATCACAGAAAACAGAGCTGTTTTTAGCAAAGTGACTACCTGTAGATTTTGGCCTCTAGCTCAGCCGACACCTAGGGAAACCTACCAAACCTGTGCATTTCTGAAAACTAGAGACCTAGGGAAATCCAAGGAGGGGTGACTTGCGGGGCTCGGACCAGGTTCTGTTACCCAGAATCCTTTGCAAATCTCAAAATTTGGCTAAAAAAACACATGTTCCTCACATTTCTGTGGCAGAAAGTTCTGGAATCTGAGAGGAGCCACAAATTTCCTTCCACCCAGCGTTCCCCCACGTCTCCCGATAAAAATGATACCTCACTTGTGTGGGTAGGCCTAGCGCCCGCGACAGGATATGCCCCAAAACACAACGTGGACATATCACAGAAAACAGAGCTGTTTTTAGCAAAGTGATTACCTGTAGATTTTGGCCTCTAGCTCAGCCGCCACCTAGGGAAACCTACCAAACCTGTGCATTTCTGAAAACTAGAGACCTAGGGGAATCCAAGGAGGGTTGACTTGTGTGGCTCGGACCAGGTTCTGTTACCCAGAATCCTTTGCAAACCTCAAAATTTGGCTAAAAAAACACATGTTCCTCACATTTCTGTGGCAGAAAGTTCTGGAATCTGAGAGGAGCCACAAATTTCCTTCCACCCAGCGTTCCCCCACGTCTCCCGATAAAAATGATACCTCACTTGTGTGGGTAGGCCTAGCGCCCGCGACAGGATATGCCCCAAAACACAACGTGGACGCATCACAGAAAACAGAGCTGTTTTTAGCAAAGTGACTACCTGGAGATTTTGGCCTCTAGCTCAGCCGCCACCTAGGGAAACCTACCAAACCTGTACATTTCTGAAAACTAGAGACCTAGGGGAATCCAAGGAGGGGTGACTTGTGTGGCTCGGACCAGGTTCTGTTACCCAGAATCCTTTGCAAACCTCAAAATTTGGCTAAAAAAACACATGTCCCTCACATTTCTGTGGCAGAAAGTTCTGGAATCTGAGAGGAGCTACAAATTTCCTTCCACCCAGCGTTCCCCCAAGTCTCCCGATAAAAATGATACCTCACTTGCGTGGGTAGGCCTTGCGCCGGCGACAGGAAACACCCCAAAGCGCAACGTGGACACATCCTAAATTTTGGAAAAAAACAGAGGTGTTTTTTGCGAAGTGCCTACCTGTAGATTTTGGCCTCTAGCTCAGCCGGCACCTAGGGAAACCTACCAAACCTGTGCATTTCTGAAAACTAGAGACCTAGGGGAATCCAAGGAAGGGTGACTTGCGGGGCTCGGACCAGGTTCTGTTACCCAGAATCCTTTGCAAACCTCAAAATTTGGCTAAAAATACACATGTTACTCACATTTCTGTGGCAGAAAGTTCTGGAATCTGAGAGGAGCCACAAATTTCCTTCTACCCAGCGTTCCCCCAAGTCTCCCGATAAAAATGATACCTCACTTGCGTGGGTAGGCCTAGCGCCGGCGACAGGAAACACCCCAAAGCGCAACGTGGACACATCCTAAATTTTGGAAAAAAACAGAGGTGTTTTTTGCAAAGTGCCTACCTGTAGATTTTGGCCTCTAGCTCAGCCGGCACCTAGGGAAACCTACCAAACCTGTGCATTTCTGAAAACTAGAGACCTAGGGGAATCCAAGGAGGGGTGACTTGCGGGGCTCGGACCAGGTTCTGTTACCCAGAATCCTTTGCAAACCTCAAAATTTGGCTAAAAAAACACATGTTCCTCACATTTCTGTGGCAGAAAGTTCTGGAATCTTAGAGGAGCTACAAATTTCCTTCCACCCAGCGTTCCCCCAAGTCTCCCGATAAAAATGATACCTCACTTGCGTGGGTAGGCCTAGCGCCGGCGACAGGAAACACCCCAAAGCGCAACGTGGACACATCCTAAATTTTGGAAAAAAACAGAGGTGTTTTTTGCGAAGTGCCTACCTGTAGATTTTGGCCTCTAGCTCAGCCGGCACCTAGGGAAACCTACCAAACCTGTGCATTTCTGAAAACTAGAGACCTAGGGGAATCCAAGGAGGGGTGACTTGCGGGGCTCGGACCAGGTTCTGTTACCCAAAATCCTTTGCAAACCTCAAAATTTGGCTAAAAATACACATGTTACTCACATTTCTGTGGCAGAAAGTTCTGGAATCTGAGAGGAGCCACGAATTTCCTTCTACCCAGCGTTCCCCCAAGTCTCCCGATAAAAATGATACCTCACTTGTGTGGGTAGGACTAGCGCCCACGAAAGGAAAGGGCCCAAAACACAACGTGGACACATCACATTTTTTTATAAAAAGCAGTGCCTACCTGTGGATTTTGGCCTGTAGCTCAGCCGACACCTGAGGAAACCTAGCAAACCAGTGCATTTTTGAAAACTAGAAACCCAGGGGAATCCAAGATGGGGTGACTTGCGGGGCTCTGACCAGGTTATGTTACACAGAATCCTTTGCAAACTTCAAAATTTGGCCCAAAAAACACTTTTTCCTCTCATTTCGGTGACAGAAAGTTCTGGAATCTGAGAGGAGCCACAAATTTCCTTCCACCCAGCGTTCCCCTAAGTCTCTCGATAAAAATGGTACATCACTTCTGTGGGTAGGCCTAGCGCCCACAAAAGGAAATGGCCCAAAACACAACGTGGACACAACATATTTTTTCACAGAAAACAGAGGTGTTTTTTGCAAGGTGCCTACCTGTGGTGTTTGGCCTGTAGCTCAGCCGGCCCCAGGGGGGGGGGGGCAGAAATGCCCTAAAATAAATTTGCCCCCCCGAACCCCCACCCTCCCCCGCCGGGAGCGACCCTTGCCTACGGGGTCGCTCCCCCTGCGTGACATTGGCACCAAAAAACAAATCCCCAGTGCCTAGTGGTTTCTGCCCCCTTGGGGGCAGGTTGACCTAAACTCAGCCAATCTGCCCCCAAGGGGGGCAGAAATGGCCTAAATACAATTTGTCCCCCAGGGGAGCGACTTTTGCCTGATGGGTCGCTCCCCATCTCTAAAAAAAAAAAAAAAAAAAAAAAAAGAAAAATTCCCCTGGCGCCTAGAGGTTTCTGCCCCCCACCCCCCGGGGGGGCAGAAATGGCCTAAAATAAATTTGCCCCCCCAACAATCACCCCCCCCGGGAGCGACCCTTGCCTACGGGGTCGCTCCCCCTGCGTGACATTGGCACCAAAAAACAAATCCCCGGTGCCTAGTGGTTTCTGCCCCCTTGGGGGCAGATTGACCTAAAATTGGCCAATCTGCCCCCAGGGGGGCAGAAATGGTCTAAATACAATTTGCCCCCCCAGGGGAGCGACCCTTGCCTGATGGGTCGCTCCCCATCTCTAAAAAAAGAAACAAACAAAAAAAAAAAAACACAAAAAAAAATTGCCCTGGTGCCTAGAGTGTTCTGCCCCCCCCCCCCCCCGGGGGCAGTTCGGCCTAATAATAGGCCGATCTGTCCCCCGGGGGGGCAGAAATGGCATAAAATAAATTTGCCCCCCCAACCCCCACCCCCCCCCCCCCGGGAGCGACCCTTGCCTACGGGGTCGCTCCCCCTGCGTGACATTGGTGCCAAAAAACAAATCCCCGGTGCCTAGTGGTTTCTGCCCCCTTGGGGGCAGATTGACCTAAAATTGGCCAATCTGCCCCCAGGGGGGCAGAAATGGTCTAAATACAATTTGCCCCCCCAGGGGAGCGACCCTTGCCTGATGGGTCGCTCCCCATCTCTAAAAAAAGAAACAACAAAAAAAAAAACACAAAAAAAAATTGCCCTGGCGCCTAGAGTGTTCTGCCCCCCCCCCGGGGGCAGTTCGGCCTAATAATAGGCCGATCTGTCCCCCGGGGGGGCAGAAATGGCCTAAAATAAATTTGCCCCCCCAACCCCCACCCCCCCTCCCCGGGAGCGACCCTTGCCTACGGGGTCGCTCCCCCTGCGTGACATTGGCGCCAAAAAACAAATCCCCGGTGCCTAGTGGTTTCTGCCCCCTTGGGGGCAGATTGACCTAAAATTGGCCAATCTGCCCCCAGGGGGGCAGAAATGGTCTAAATACAATTTGCCCCCCCAGGGGAGCGACCCTTGCCTGATGGGTCGCTCCCCATCTCTAAAAAAAGAAACAACAAAAAAAAAACACAAAAAAAAAATTGCCCTGGCGCCTAGAGTGTTCTGCCCCCCCCCCGGGGGCAGTTCGGCCTAATAATAGGCCGATCTGTCCCCCGGGGGGGCAGAAATGGCCTAAAATAAATTTGCCCCCCCAACCCCCACCCCCCCGCCCGGGAGCGACCCTTGCCTACGGGGTCGCTCCCCCTGCGTGACATTGGCGCCAAAAAACAAATCCTCGGTGCCTAGTGGTTTCTGCCCCCTTGGGGGCAGATTTACCTAAAATTGGCCAATCTGCCCCCAGGGGGGCAGAAATGGTCTAAATACAATTTGCCCCCCCAGGGGAGCGACCCTTGCCTGATGGGTCGCTCCCCATCTCTAAAAAAAGAAACAACAAAAAAAAAAAACACAAAAAAAAATTGCCCTGGCGTCTAGAGTGTTCTGCCCCCCCCCTCCCCCCCGGGGGCAGTTCGGCCTAATAATAGGCCGATCTGTCCCCCGGGGGGGCAGAAATGGCCTAAAATAAATTTGCCCCCCCAACCCCCACCCCCCCCCCGGGAGCGACCCTTGCCTACGGGGTCGCTCCCCCTGCGTGACATTGGCGCCAAAAAACAAATCCCCGGTGCCTAGTGGTTTCTGCCCCCTTGGGGGCAGATTGACCTAAAATTGGCCAATCTGCCCCCAGGGGGGCAGAAATGGTCTAAATACAATTTGCCCCCCCAGGGGAGCGACCCTTGCCTGATGGGTCGCTCCCCATCTCTAAAAAAAGAAACAAAAAAAAAAAAAAACACAAAAAAAAAATTGCCCTGGCGCCTAGAGTGTTCTGCCCCCCCCCGGGGGCAGTTCAGCCTAATAATAGGCCGATCTGTCCCCCGGGGGGGCAGAAATGGCCTAAAATAAATTTGCCCCCCCAACCCCCACCCCCCCCCCGGGAGCGACCCTTGCCTACGGGGTCGCTCCCCCTGCGTGACATTGGCGCCAAAAAACAAATCCCCGGTGCCTAGTGGTTTCTGCCCCCTTGGGGGCAGATTGACCTAAAATCGGCCAATCTGCCCCCAGGGGGGCAGAAATGGTCTAAATACAATTTGCCCCCCAGGGGAGCGACCCTTGCCTGATGGGTCGCTCCCCATCTCAAAAAAAAAAAAAAGAACAAAAAAAAAAAACACAAAAAAAAAATTTGCCCTGGCGCCTAGAGGTTTCTTCCCCCCCTGGGGGCAGATCGGCCTAATAATAGGCCGATCTGCCCCCAGGGGGGGCAGAAAAGGCCTTCCCAAAAAATTGCCCCCCCTGGGAGCGACCCTTGCCAAAGGGGTCGCTTTGTTGCGTGACATTCGCGCGCAAAAACAAACTCCCTGGTGTCTAATGGTTTCTGCCCCCCTTGGGGGCAGATTGGCCTTATCAAAATAGGCCAATCTGCCCCCGAGGGGGGCAGAAATGGCCTAAATATATATTGCCCCGTAGGGGAGCGACCCTTGCCTAAGGGATCGCTCCCCACCTAAAAAAAAAGAATTCATCAAAAAAAAAAAAAAAAAAAAAAAAAGGTCCCTGGTGCCTAGAGGTTTCTGCCCCCCCTGGGGGCAGATCGGCCTAATAATAGGCCAATCTGCCCCCAGGGGGGGCAGAAAAGGCCTTCCTAAAAAAATGCCCCCCTGGGAGCGACCCTTGCCCAAGGGGTCGCTCCCTTTTGCCAATTTCAAGAAAAGAAAAAAAAATCCCTGGTGTCTAGTGGGGTTTCAAAAGCCGGATTGCAAGCAATCCGGCTTTTGAAACCTGTGAGAGACTTCAAAGGGAAGGAAATACATTTCCTTCCCTTTGAAGCCTCTCGGGGCCTCCCCCATGGGATTGAAAAAGAAATGCAAAAGCATTTCTTTTTCAATCGCGCTGGAAGCTCTGCTTCCAGCGCGATGGGGGAGACCCTGTGACTAATCAGCGCGCGCTCGCGCGCTGACGTCACAGGGGGGGTTGGGGGGGGTCGGGGGTGGGAGGGGAAGGGCTTCCCCTTCCATCCCTGACTTGGGGGGGTGGGGGGGAACCCCACAGAGGGAGCGAGAGCGCTCCCTCTGGGCTCTGTGCACAGGACGTAATGGTTACGTCCTGGGCACAGCAGCACTGTGCCTCAGGACGTAACCATTACGTCCTGGGCACAGAAGGGGTTAAGCTATTCTCCAAGCCTATTACTTTATTTTTTACCCCTTCCAGTTATCTTGTACAGATTTCTCAGGTCTCTCATTGCTCCTTGAGGTTTCCAACATTTTCAGCCAAATTGCATTGAAAGAGCACAAGTGTTTGCTCTCCTGGTATAAGCTCTTGGCTCACTCTTGCCTCTCCCCTTTGCTTTGTCTCAATAGTCAAAGAAGTCCTTCTTCTTCTATCCCTTATATGCAAAGTCCTCTGAGAATCAGCAGTCCGAACAGAGTAGGTCATGACCGGCAGGTAACCGTGATAAGTCTGGAACTAATCCAAACTGCACACCCACACTTTGCATGGATGTTAGCACTCGGGTAGTGTAGAGTCTAGAACAAACCTGCTAACTTATCAGGCCCTGATGGCAAAGGACAATCCTATTCTGGCTAGGTCTGCCAGCTGCCGTTCATCCTGGACTCCATCGAAATGTCCACCCTGTTAAGCTGGTCTAGCCTTTTCACTCCTATTTGCCCTTAATAGTCCAAGGCAGTGCATCACAGGCTGGGGAAATTCGTACTCTGCCCAAAGGACACAAGGCCCGCAGCATTCCACAGTCAGCCGAAGGCACAAGGATGTGCAAATGGATACCCACCGAAACCAGAAGAACAGTCACCCAAGCCCTCGTAGGCAGCAAGCTGGACTACGGCAATGCCCTCTAGGCAGGAACCATGGCCAAACTCCAGAAGAGGCTGCAATGCATCCAGAATGCCTCTGCACACCTAATCCTGGACATCCCCCGCCACTGCCACATCACAGACCACCTGAAAAACCTGCACTGGCTTCCAGTCAACAAGTTAATCACCTTTAAACTCCTCACCCACAAAGCACTGCACAACACCGGACCACAATACCTCAACAGACGACTCTCCTTCTACACCGATCCGTCATCTCCACTCCGCCGACCTCGCAACCGTCCCACGCGTCCACAGAACTACAACCGGCGGTAGATCATTCTCGCACCTCGCCACCAAAACGTGGAACACTCTTCCCACCCACCTGCGCCAGACCAAAGACCTCCTTACCTTCAGGAAACTTCTCAAGACCTGGCTGTTCGAACAGTAGCAGCAACCCTCCTCCTCCCTCCCCTCCTCCGCACCTTGAGACGCTCACGGGTGAGTAGTGTGCTTTACAAATTCCTGATTGATTGATTGATCTGAAACATGACCACATCATTCCGATAGCTGAGGCCTGTTGCTAGCGTTGTCCCCTCTCCTCTTTTCTCTTTCTGGCTTTAGTGGCACTGGTGCTCCTGAATGGTCACCTACAGCTGGAAAGCCACAGATGTATTGAGAAGTCTACAAAAGGCACTACTATCTTAGGCTCCAGCTGACCTCATCTCTCCAAAACAGGTGCCTTGCTTAAATGCATAGGCACTTTTATTTTACATAGTTTTATATTTGTTGCCTTGTAAGACAACTGTCAATGCAAAGGACTGCTTTGAAGTTACATTCATTGCAAAAATGTGGGACTGGACTGAAAAAGGTCATGAAGACAGAGGAAGCTATTGCTTCTTGTAGAGAATTCCGGTGAACCAAGTTGAGCCAGTTCTGAAGCCTTGAAACCTTATCCTCAACTTATGGAAAACTTTGGACTTACTGAAAAACAACTGTAAGGGGACACTGTGGATTTTCACCTTTTTATCATGGATAACTCTGAACTTCTTTCTCCAGTACATTCCCATGGGATGGTTTTTAATTTCTTTATAACATTTGACACCATTAGCCAATGTTCATAAATTCTGAAACATGTTTCTCAGTGTTTCTATTGTTATGTGGTTTTGATGCTTTAAATAATTTATTTCACAACTGTTTTTTTGATTTGACAAGGCATTGCACTTATAACACAAGCATTTTCTTTGAGGAAGGCATTGCTGCTCGCAACAAGTTAGAGAAGGTAGGACAGTGGTTAGAAGCCTGTTTGTAGCTCAGATTGTTTGGGCATTTCAGAAATTCAATTGCAGTCCACTTAAAACTGCGATGTCTCCTTTATTAATAGCAAAGTCTCATCCTTTCAAAAAATAAAATGATGTAAATTTAGGTACATACAATGTCTTACAGAATATTAGCAATAGTACTCATGTGTGAAATACCATTGAGCATCAGAAGTATACCGCTATGTCATCAATGTTTGCATCTAGAACTGACAATTATTATTCATGGGAAACTACATTCTCCGTTTTCCTACCTCGTAATCATTATCTTTTCTTCTAAGCCAGTGTTTTCCAAACTGTGGGTTGCGACCCACTGGTGGGTTGTGAGCTGATTTTTGGTGGGTCATGAAAGTCAAAGCAATAAATAAGGATGCCTTTAAATTAATTTGTCAGTGATTCAAAGAGAGAGGTCAAATATCAGACTGGTTTATTCTTTTAACAGAGAGAATGGTGTTTACTTTTCTTACTCTGACTACAAAGTGAGAGGAGTTTTCAAAGTGAACTATGTAACAACTTAGGATGTTGTTTTTTGCAGTACATAATGAAATGTAAATACCGGTAAATGACCTGTATGCATCCAGCAGTTAGGAAAGCAACAATGAAGCAATTTATTTTATAATTCTGAAAGTGTGCTAGATACAGAGGTTGTCATTACGAGTTTGGCTGGCGGAAAAGGCTGCCCACCAGACTCCCACGGTCAGGTTGCCGCCAGTGCGGCCTTTTTCCTGCGGGTCCCATTACGAGTTCCTCACTGGGTCAATGGGCGGAAACAGTGTTTCTACCCACTGGTCCAGGGGGGAACAGCCCACAACATTGACTGCGAATCATAATTGAACCAACAGCAATGTTGCGGTGCATAGGGTGCAACAGCACCCATTGCGCTTTTTCGCTGTCTGCAATGCAGACAGTGAAAAGCGAGACGGGGCTGTCCATGGGGGCCCCTGCACTGCCCATGCCAAGTGCATGTGCACTGTAGGGGCTCCCATGTCGTAGCAGCGCTGCCCTTGTGGATTACAACCGCCAGCACTGCCAGTTCCTCCAGTGGAGGGAAACTGGTGGTGCTGGTGGTCCAACCATGGTTCAACCGCCACGGTCATTATATGGTGGTCTGACCGCCTCCAAAGCGGTCATAATGAGAGGCAGAGTTTTTAAAAGGATCAAAACAAATCTAGACTCTTACTTGGTGATACACAAATGATAAATATTCACAGAAGCTTGATTTCCACACATGATAATTTCTGTGCTTTATATTTTTGTCAGTAAAAACTGTGCATCTGTGCAAACCTAGGGGCCATTTCAATGGAAAATGTGCTGTCTGTAAACGAGTGTGCTACCGCATAAAATGCTTTAGTTACAAGTGCATTAAAGGTAAGTAGATCTCAAATGTTTGTTGCTATAAAACGTTTGTAAACCACTGTTGTAAACTGTCCATACCATCATCCATTATTTCACCATTATTTTTATATAGCAATTTTCCTAACTGATAAGGCTTTTTGGCTACCATGAGTCCCTTCTGCCATAATACTTTCAGTATTAACTTTGAGCAATAGCCAGCCTTCTGGTACTACTTTTACACTCCACATGTCTAGACAGAGTAACCCATCCCAGCATAACATTTGTAGTCAGTACTCCTCCTTTGATGTGATAAAATGGGAAAGAAGCATTGGCAACAAAATGGTGGTGCTATTTGCCATATATCTCCCATTAATCACAATCCTTTTTGGACTTTTCTACTGACTGAATTATACTATTTGAAACTTGACTGAAGTGATCTGGCAGCCATTATCACTAAGGGCCTGATTCTAACTTTGGAGGACGGTGTTAAACCGTCCCAAAAGTGGCGGATATACCACCTACCGTATTACGAGTCCATTATATCCTATGGAACTCGTAATACGGTAGGTGGTATATCCGCCACTTTTGGGACGGTTTAACACCGTCCTCCAAAGTTAGAATCAGGCCCTAAGTGTTAAACCTGACAGCCTTAGGGCAGTCTTCCTCCAAACCTTTTCCCTGTTTGCCTCACCTTTTTGTGGAACTTTTTGTTTGCCTTAGGACTCTGACCCTAAACATGGTGTTTGATTAGTACTTCCACAATTGCCATATTGCATTCAAATATAAGTCCCTAGTAAAGTGCACTGCATGTGCCCATGGCCTGTAATTTAAATTGTACTAGTGGGACTGCAGCACTGCTTTTGCCACCCACTCAAGTATCCCTTAAGCATGTCTCAGCTCTGCCATTGCAGATACCGTGGGTGCAGTTTACACTAGCATGTTGACTTGGCATTTAAACCCTCTTGCCAAGTCTTAAACGCCCCTTTTATGACATATGTCAGCCTTAAGATGAACAAAACAAGACAAAAACAAAAAAGATCCAATAAGTTGAAGTCCAAATATAAATTTTTAAAGAACAAACTTAGTTGTTGTGCTTAATAGCATAAAGCCTCACTTAAAAATGCGCCTAGAGGAATTGTTTGGATGTAGTTTGTGTACATTTGATGCAGTCTTCAATTAATGACAACTCTGTACTGTTCAAATCCAATATATTAATCAATAGGATTCAGGAAGTTCAAAAAATGTACAACAAATACAACAAATGTTTATCTCATAAGCAACAACACTGTATATAACCCCACTAGATCACAAAATATAATCCCAACAGAAGATCTAGAAAGGGGTTATAGCCCTCCTCTTCACACAATCCTGCATAATAATTGCCTGGTTTTCAATCCCAGTTCAAACAATATCATGGTCTTTCAATTCACCTTGTCAAATGAGAAGCTAAAGTCGACGTTTTGGTCTGCGGTGGCAGTCATAGGTCCATCAGACCATCATCAGGACTCAGTGCTGTTAAATAATACTTACACGTAAGGAAAATTAAATATAAAACAGTACGTTCAACCTGTCAAATCACACCATGTGACTGGCCTGTTGAGTCCAAGAAAGCACACAGGTGTGGACATTAGTATAAGCCACCACCTACATGACAAAGAAAGTTAAAAAATACCTTAAAAACATAGCAAATGTGCACCATATAATACACTGTGTCAGGATGCCAACCAGAATAGCTACATTAAGCTACTTACAACAGGTTGCAAAAATAGACTCCTTAGTAACACACAAGGGGACTTCAACCTACAAGCCCAAGTAAACAAATCCACAAATGTTAAAATATTACAATTGCTTAACCGCCATACAACATAAACTCTAGAAAAACGCTGCCTCCATTGCAGCGTACTCATGCCTTCTAAATATGGGACCGCTAGCGTCTGTCTCCATGCGCACCCGCTCAACCCAGGCGAGTCGGAATCAGACATTGCTGTTGTTCCCAGCATGTTTAAATAAGGAAGTGACAGGTCATGTGACCATTCCAGCGGCCATCTTAAAATGGTAAACATGCCTAACTAATACCCAGAGTTTAGATACAGGTGTAATAGTAAGTTTGCTGTGGGGGACCTCAGTAACTTCATAAATAAAATATCCATCTAGGCCATCTGCTCAGTCCATGTTAGTAAGAGACACACACTGTTGGTCTCCCTATTACAGAGCATTCAAGTAGTTACATGCCACATGACCACTGCAATAACTGTGGCAGCCATCTTTAAATGTAATAAAGGCCCATCTAAATGCTCTCACTAAATCCACTTTCACAGCCCTGCTGTAGGCAGCCCCTGAGCCTAACTTCTCCCTAGAACAGAAAGAAAAGATTAAACCAACCAATTATTCTCATGGCATTATTAGCCAGCAACCACAACAACCAATACCACTTACTGTCAGAAATGGAAGTACAGATAAAAGGAATCACAGCCTTCATACCAACCATAAGAAACAAAAGGACACAATAGGAAACCCTGAAAGGGACTATACCCTCTCTAGTAGATCTGCTAGATATCGATTCAGTATCTGTAACCACAGGCACAAAACCATGAAAGGAGGTTAAGATCCATAACCCTCTATGTGGAATACATCACATTAACTGTTCCGTTCAAGATAGTTCATCTAAGACATTGTCAGTATTTGCCATTCCACCTATTGATTCAGACCCTTCTTAACTGTATCTGCAAGCCAAATCCATTGGTTCTCTTTAATGTTTAACAGGCGGTCCACATTTACATGTCTTTTTGAGGGTTTTATAACATTAAGTACAGACCAGTGCATATCGTTGGGGGCATGTTTCATAAGATTATAATGTTCAACCATAGGAACATTCACGACATTACACTGTATTTGTGATTGATGTTGAATAATCTGTTTTCTGACCTCCTGAGTTGTTTTACCAATGTAAAACAAGGAACATGGGCATTGAATACAATAAATAAAACCACTATTAGTAAAAACATTTCAGCTGCCAAGTTTTCTCATTTAGACAAAATGTTTTTACAAATCTAGTGGAAGCCATTGTACTTCAGTTCCCACAAGGGTAATGTCCGACCCTCGTTGTTAGCCCCAGATGTTACTCAGTATGCGTGGTTCTGCTTCAATATAGGCCCTCACTAGACTGCCTCCCAAGTTTTTTCCCCTTTTGAAGGCATATAATGGTGTCCTAAGTGGAATGTCAAGACAGCCTAGTAAAGGCCATTTTTTAAAAATAATCTTTTAAATTCCATTTGACTCTGAACTAAAAGTTGTTACACAAGTCATACAAGAGTGAACAGTTTTCTCTTTGACCTGGAGTAAGGCTTGTTGATCGTACTAACAGGCACGTTTTGAGGGATCTTTTAACCAGTCTATATGGATAGCCTCTCTTAATCAATTTGGACATTAGAGTCTTGGCTTCCAAAAAATAGTTTATTTCTTGGTGAAATCATGTTTAATCCTTAAGAATTGCCCAAACTGTAAATTGTCCCTTAAATTCCTGGGATGATGGCCATTATATATCAGTAGAGTATTTCTGGCAGTGGGTTTAGTATATAGGCCTACATACAGCTCAGCCTCATAAACTGAAATGTTCAAATCTAAAACATTTAATGGAATAGGTATCATACTCCAGGGTAAATTTCAAGTTTGTATTTTGATTATTAATTCATTTGTGAAACTGTACTAAATCACTTATTGGACCATGCCCAACAAAGAAGATGTACTCTATATACCAGAGCCATTTTGTGATGTAACCGCCATAAGGATTGCCCTCCTTTTAGATGGTATACTCTTCAAAAGTAGCCACATATAGATTTGCAATATCAGGAGCAAAAAGTAGCTCCCATTGCTACTCCCTTTATGTGTGCAAAGAACTCATTACTGAACAGGAAGTAGTTGCGTTCCAGTGCAATCTGAGCACAACTTGTGATAAAGTCAGTGGGGCCCCTATGAGATCTTGGTCTGGAGTCAAGAATGGTGGTAATTACCTCAAGTGCCTGACCTTGTGGAATATTGATGTACAAGTTTTCTAATCCATCGTAACCAATATGTCAACCTCAAGATTAAAAGGAGCCCCTTCTATTTGAGAGATCACAGACAAACTATCTCTTGTGTATGACTTGGTTAGAAGTACAAATGGGTTGAAATCAACATATTCTGGAAGTGGTTGCAAAACCGACTGGAAGCCAGCCACGATAGGTCTTTCTGGCGGCATCGATGCACAGATTCTTCCATTTGCAGCACTTTATAAACACAAAAGTATGATGGACGGAGTGCTGAAACTTTACAAACACTAAACCCCAGCCATAGATCTAGTTTAAATCCATTGTTTTTTTGCTCACCATGCCACCCCAGTTTAGACCCAGCCATATGCAAATCAGTCTTGACACTGCTCCCCATGAGAACAGTTCAGCCTGAACTACCAGGCCAGGTCCTCCCAGGAACGGAAACAAGCATCCTGGGACCGGGTTCAGGGTATCAACCCTCATCAGCCAGGCTAGCTTGAATCCAGTGGCACAGTGAGCAAGGGACCCACATCTGGGCATAGCCTGTCCACTTAGGGTGACTTTAGCAAAACAAAAGGATAATAGATAAAGTGCTCAAAACCTTTCAAAAACTCACCCCCAGTCACAGATTTAGGTTAAATCCATCATTCTTATGCTCACTATGCCACCTCAGTTTGGACCCAGCCATATGCAAATCAGTCTTAACACTTCTCTCCATGGGAACAGTACAGCCCAAACGTCCAGGCCAGGTCCTCCATGGACCAGGCACAAGCTTCCTGGTACTGGTTTCAGGGTATCACCCCTCATCAGCACTTTATAACCATTTCCAAGGGCACAAGACTCTGGTGGCACCACTTGGCAGGGCAAGTCTTGCAGCAAGTAAGGTCCAGGTGCTGTTGCAGGAATGTAAGAAGTCTTTGATGTCCCTGAGACTTAGAACAGGGGGCAATTCAACATGCCCTTGAGTTACTCTGGGTTCAAGTGAAATGGGTTCCACCCCTTCCTCAGCTGGGAGTGAAGGTTAACGGAGTGTTCTGAAGTTTGATTGAGAACTTCGCTTCTTGAATGTTTTCTCAGTTAGAGCTCACATCCTGTGTGCCCCTGGGTGGCTTGATTTGTGTATGTGTCTGCATTAAATCAACTTACATATCCTTGACTCCTGTCTCTCTTGTTGGATCATCACTACAGTCTGCCATCTTATCAAGTAAC
This sequence comes from Pleurodeles waltl, assembly GCF_031143425.1. Taxonomy (NCBI): domain Eukaryota; kingdom Metazoa; phylum Chordata; class Amphibia; order Caudata; family Salamandridae; genus Pleurodeles; species Pleurodeles waltl. The sequence goes on along the minus strand of NC_090438.1, from coordinate 369,191,748 downwards.
CCAAATCCTCACTTTGCACTCTCCCAAATTTGCATTTGGCCTGTTTAAATATCAATGCTATCTGTTTCATAATTTCAAAGATATGGCAAACTTTCCTCTCAAAACTTTTTGTGTTACTCCAAATATCAAGCTGTCCATCTCCATCTCAGAATTGCTACTCCGAAATTCTTGAAAGATCAAACTGTAAAAGCAGAATATATTAATTTTTATGCATAGATGTGGTTGAGCCACTCAACAAATTTCTGTTACCAAGTCTGGTAACTGTATAGTGCGTAATTCTTTGAAGTTAAGTGTTAAGCAAAATATGTCTTTATTGAAACTCGATTGAATTGCAAAAATAAAATGCCAATAATCAAGTATAAAAATGCATAGATCAGATATTCCAAATGAGGGATTTGGTCAGTCTCTTTGGGTCAACAGAAACACATCTTCTTGCCACAATCTCAGCATTGCAGGTAAAGCAGGACGTGATCACCCTTTCATACCATTGCATCCTCTTCTTTTAATTCTTACCTGTGTTTATCTGTTAATCATCATCACCTCCCAAGCAGGAATCCTGCTACAAGAAAAAAACATGTTTTCCGTTCTAAGTTACAGCACAACTGCAGTTTTGTCTGTAATCTGAGAGATTCACAAATATAAAAGAAGTTGTGAATTCAAAAATATTAAAGTTGTGACTATAACACAGTGGTCTGTCTCCCAAACTTCAAATCCTCAATGTTCTTCTTTCAGGAAGATCTCCATGAAGGACTCTGAGAGTATGAATCACAAAGCCCATTTGGGCTTTCCTTTGAACCTTTGCCCACTGCACATCCTCAAACAGGCATCTTCGTCTTTGAACACACAAATCAACTCCCTCTTTCATCTTTCCCATGACTCAAGCATAATGCAAGCTTGTTGGAAAGAGGCACTGGTCCACCCTCTTTTAAAAAAACCTAACCTGGATCCGACATGTCAGGTTAACTATAGACCCATTTCTCTTCTCCCAGGCTGTGCAAAGATGATAGAGTTCCTGGTAAATCATCAGATTGCCAATTTCATTGAGGGGACTATCATTTTACACCGTTCACAATCTGGCTTCCATGTTGGCTTTAGTTTGGAGTTGCTGGGGTGGTGGGGGAATCGTCTACCGGTGACAGGGAAGGATTTCCCTGTCACCAGTAGCCCTACCGCCATGGTTTTCATGGCGGTGCTACTGCCGCAGAAACCATGGCAGTAGGCCAGCTCATAATGCCGCCTGCGGTCTTCTGTGGACTGCCGGGTCGGAGATGTACATCTCCGGCCCAGCGGTTCATACCGCCATGGCGGTATGAGTGAAGATGTGGCAAGTTGGCAGCGGCCAACCCACCACACTCATAATGTGGCGGTATACACCGCCAGCCTGTTGGCGGTGATACCGCCACATTAACCCTGGCAGTCAAAAGACCGACAGGGTCAAAATGAGGGCCATAGTGTTCCTGCTTGACTACTACTTTCGACTAAGTGTTGCATGACATTTTATTACAATGGCTGGAGAATGCAGGAATAGTCAGCACCTTCTGGAAATCCTTAAAATCTTTCCTTTTCAACCGAAATCACGTAGGATATTCCCCCCTTTTTACCTCGGGCTACAGAGAGGTCAATTGTGGAGTACCGCAGGGCTCTGCCCGTAGCCCAAGTCTCTTTAACATTTATATGGCCCCCCCCTTGCTGCCATCATACAAGCTTGGGGCTTTAGCATGATGTCCTATGCCAATGACACCCAGTTGATGCTTGCCTTCGAACACTTGGATGTCTCTGTCACAGCTAACTTTCAGGGCTGCTTATCAGGAGTTGTGGACTGGATACACAAAAGCTGTCTCTGCTTAAACTAATATTTGGTGCATTCTCTATTTTGGATCTGTCCTATAATTGACCTACAGAACTGGTCTAACCTCAGGCACCTTCCACTACAGCCAAATATCTGTGTGTAAAACTAGGCAATGCACTATTTTTTAAGCCACGTGTTAATGCCATCGCAGCTATCTGCATTTCTTATTTTAAATCTCTAAGAAAGGCACTTAAATTTCTGCCTGAACATACTTGAAACATTATCATCCTCACATTGATTACATCAAGACTCGATTATGCTAACATGCTCCTTCTTTGGTTCTCCTGAAGCATTGATAATTAGACTATATCAGGTTCAGAACACAATAGCCAGATTGTTTTTGAATATTCCATAAAGGTCAATCTATATGGAATGGCCTGAAAACCCTCCACTGGCTTCATATCAACCAAAGAAGAAAATGTAGAGCTCTTATGATAATGTTTAGGGCCACTCAAATGAAAGGCCCGATTTACATTGGTGACAAGATTAAGAGATACCACCAATGCAGAGAACTTTGTTCTGCTAATCATAATTTGCTATGCATCCCTAAGATCAACAAAGCAAGAGCAGGAGGTTGTTCCTTTTCTTTTCTAGCCCCAACACTTTGGTATCCTCTCCCTGAAAATGTTAGGAATGCAGTAACAGAGGCTACTTTCAAGGTCCTTCTGGAGTCCTAAATATTTAGAGAGACCTAATATTGGGCTGGTCCTTATATTCTGAGGCTTCTTCTTTTTTGCATCTTGCTATAACTTGGCGTCAGACAGCTCCTCTTGGAGCAGCTGTCGTGCTTTATTAATTAATTAATTCATTAATTCATTCATTCATTCAGATGCCTCTTAACAAAAGAATAGTCCAGGCTGCTGAACAACTGCCATTTTGTCTGTCTTACGGTCAAGTAATAAAATATTAGTGCAAACAGTGGATGTATGTGATCTCTTGTTAACATGGTACTCGTGCTAAGCGGTGATATTTTATTCCCCTTTTGAGGCTCTATAGGACCTGGCCTCTGCAATTGTGGGTCTAGTCAAGAGCACCGGACACCCCTTTATTGAATGCCTTAGTTAGGTATTTGAGATCCTTGAACTGTTTTTCTGGTGTTCCCTAAAGCAATAGCCAGGCCGAGTGCAGACCACAAACCATTGGAGGCATGATGGAGCAGGCAGAATTCAAGCATATTGACTTGACCGATCAGTCATTTTGCTCAGGCCACTGGAGTATATAAGTCATAGATATCATCAGGGGCTGGTGGTGTGACCATTTAGTTTATGACATAAAACATCTGCCTCGAAAATGTTCACTAGATGTACCTAAGTGTGCATCAAAATGCTCTGTTCCAGATTGAAGTCTTTTCAAAGAGATTTTATTAGGTGTTCAGTTTATCAACAACACAACCAACATCAACAGCACAGATCATATCACTTGCTTCATCCCATTTCTTATCTGGCTGCAGCTACCCAACCTTCCTACCCCTCAAGCCCCCTGCTAGTCCCCAGGAGTCAATAATGGCCGGCAATGCCACACAGTCCAGAAGGTGCTCCACAGGAGCTCAATGATTCATTCCCCGACTACAACATTCCACCAACACCCCTGAAATCACTCGGGGAGGTGCAGGGATCATAGTGATGTAGGGCATTTGTAATCAAAATCTTTTGCCCTAAGTAGTTCAGTAAAGGCCCCCTCATCTCCTCAAAATTATGCCACCTCTCTAGTAACCCCCAAGACAGTTTTTCCATTGCTAGTAGTGTCCAGAGCCTCCCCTCCCATTCCAACATGAAGAGCATTTGGTTGGTTTTCCATTTCAGGGCGAGCAATTATTTGGCCACAGAAAATATATCCATTATTAAACGAGAATCTCTTAGTAATAAGTTTTTGTCCTCAGACAATTTTATGTTGAGGAGCAGCGTTGCTGGGTCTGGGAGCAATGGATATCCAACCACTCCCCTGATGTGGCTAAGAATTTCCTTCCAGTGGAACTGAAGCCTTGGGCATGCCCATCACACATGTTTCATCTGGTCGCACCCTCCCAATTATAGTCTATACGCTGTATCATACATGTGTTATAGTTTCATAGGCATCGCATACCAGCTCATCATTATTTTGTATGTGGTTTCACGATTCTGGACACTTTTACCCAGTGAGGCACTATCTCCCCATTGCTTCTCCCACTGTGACATTCAGATCTGCCTCCCTAGGGCCAAGTGCTAACATGTCATAAACGGCCACTCTATGATGGGCCGTCCCTCAACAATATAGCATAAATATTAGAGATAAGACCCTTCAGTTCCCTATATGTAGCAAAAAGCTTCTCCCATGCCATCAGGGGCCTAAGAGAAATGGCTTTGGTGTTGTAGTTAAGAACCCAGTGCTGCAACTGGAAGTAGTGGAGCCGGTCAGCTTCCCAAAGGCTGTACTCCTGTTTGCACTAGAGGAAAGGCTTGATATTTCCTCCCTGAAACTGGCCCTTAAGCATTTTCCAACCCCCTTTCTCTCATTATCTATAATCTCCTTTGATCAGACCCAGGGTAAAGTCCTTATAGACCATCAGGAGAACAAAGGGGGGTTGTAAGGGTTGCAGTCCTCGTGAGGGAGTCCCACACCCGCATTACTGGCTTCAAGAGCTCAGAGTAGTAGCAGACTGGTGGCCTTGCCTGTTTGGGTGGCCAAGGTACAGCCATAGTGCCCGGTTCATCACTGCTGCATCCATGTGGATCCAGTGACGCTCCATCTTGCATAAGGACCATTCAAGGAATAAACGTAGTTGGGCTGCCTGATAATATTTTGTGATATCTGGAAGTCCTACCTCCGCAGCATCTGTTGGATTGCAGGACCCTTCTAGAGATCAGCAGCCATTTCCCATCCGATATGAAGGCATCAATTTCTTTTTGAAGGGCTCGCATTGTCTCTTCTGAGATCACCACTGGTAAAGCCTGGAAAACATACAGTAAGCAAGGCAGAATATTTTGTTTGACAACCACTACTCTACTGTACCCAACCAGGACAGGAAGAGCTCCTTCCATTTACACGGAATGCTGGTAATCACATAGATGAGTCTAGGGTAATTTGCCACATAGGAGATATGAATGTAGATTCCTAGGTATTTAAAATTCTTCTCCACCCAGCACAGAGGTGTGGTCTCCAGAAGCCATTTCTGTCTTACTAAGATTAACCTTGAGGCCAGACGCTTTGCCATAATCTTCCAGGGGCTCTATTGCATAGGGAACGGATTGTTCAGGGTCCGTCAACAGGACATCATCTGCAAACAAATGAATCCTATGGTGGTCGTCTCGAAAGGGCATGCCCCTAATATCCCGGCATAAGTGTATCATAAACTCTAGAGGCTCGATGGAGAGAATGAAAAGAATAGGCGAAAGGGTCATACTGTGGCGTTCCCCTCTTCAGGGAAAGCATGGCAGGGCAGAGACCATTCACCCAAACAGATACAGTGGGGTTCTTGTAATAGGCTACTATCCAGGTTTGCATGTTCCTTTGCAGTCCGATTGCTGAAAGGTCCAGGAAGAAGTAAACCCAGTTGACCCTTGTCTGCATCCATTGATAGGATCATCATTGGAATTTTCTGATTATTGGCTTGTTCAATCAGGTGAAGTGCCCCTTGAATATTGTTGGAAGCCTGTACATGGGGAAGTCCCGACTGATCTGGATCGACCAGGAACGAGAGGTGCAGGCAAGCGCTTATTCTCTAAGACTCTCATGAAAAATTTCAGATCAGAGTTCAGGAGTGCTATGGACATGTAGGATTCACATTGGTGCATGGGTTTACCCTCCTTGTAGATTAAAGTGATGGCTGACTGCTGCATCGATGGCTTAACTACTGGTTTGCAGAAACGACTTGAACAGTGTTGTCAAACTTGGGACTGCCTCTGATGAGAGATATTTACAGAAACGGTTCATGAGTGTTGAGCTTTATCAGGACGCAGATCTTTTATCGCTTTCAGGAACTCCGCGGGTGAGATCAGTTTTTACAAATCGTCTGCGCTGGCCTGCGCCACTGGAGGGGCCCGCGGAGAAAGAGACTCGCTCTATTCTCTCCGCGGGTGCGTTCGGGAGGACAGGAAGTGGCGCCGAGGGACGGGATAGGTTCCAGGTAAGTGAAGGTGGGTCTAGGGGTTGGGATTTAAAAGGGGGGTGGGGGGAGGGATTGGCCTCTTTCCGTGCCGACGATCAACCGGGACGGAATTTGGCCAAGGCGGGTTTGTTGTGTGAGGCAAGTGGGGTTTTTGCCCTTAGGTAACCGTGAGGCTTTCTGCCCCATCGGTTAACATTAACGCGGCACTCCGCCGATGTTACTGTTTCAGTGCCATGGCAACCAGCCACAACTCTGAGGCAGTCAGAGCTGCACTTCGCATCATTGACGAAGCCGGCAGGGCCGACTTGCTCAGGCCTGGCGTTCTGGACCAGGCCCGGGTCGGCATGATACGGTCGACGCAGGCCACGTCGAGCCGGGTAGCAGCAGTTATTGCCACATGTTCCTCTCCAGAGCGGGAGGGGGGCAGGGAGAGGGATGGGCCTTCAAGTTTTGAAAAACCCTTGGGGCGTGCGTGAAGCGCATCCAGCCCCCCAGACCAGGAAAACATGACACAGGGACCTATTCAGGAAGCAGATGGGGCGGGGCGAGACAGGCCCCGAATTTTCTATTTTTGTGTCCCCAGAGGAGCAACAGGCCATGTCTCCTTGGGGAGGAGCTGACACACACCCAGAGGCAGGGGATCAGCCCCTGCCAGGGCCCAGCCCGACATGGGCACCTTTGGACCTTTCTTGTCCCAAAGAGGACTCAGCACACAGTACGGGCCCCGGGACTCAGGGCCCTGGGCAAAAAACGTGGCAAGTGCGGAGCGAAGGGCAAAGGTGGGCCAGCCAAGGCCAATGCACGGAGCAGGCAGGGTAAGAAGTCCAAAGTAGGGGCTGGGGAGGGGCCAGAGGGACTGGGATCTGCAGGGGGCCTGGGGCCGGGCTGCTGGGACCAGGTTGAGGCATGGGATTTGGAAGCCAGGATCAGAGAGCAACGCCGCATTGTTGCGGAGACCAAAGCAAGGTGGGTCCAGTTGTGTAGGGACAGGGAGGAGGCAGGGGCATGGGGCAGGCAGTTTAAGAGGGCGGCAGAAGGCACCGACGGCATGGGGCTACAGCCAACAGGTTCTAGGGCCGGTAGTTGGGTCTGGGTGCCACAGGTAGAGGAAGGGAGGGGCCAAGAGGCTTGTGCGGCCAGAGGGCTGGTCGGCGCGGGAAACCCCAGTGGTGAACACGGCCATGTGGGGAGAGGTCGAATAATGCCAGCAGCTGAGGTTGGCAGAAAGAAGGCAATGCCAACGGGGCACAACACGGCCCCTGCACGTTGGTCTGAGGCACTAGATGGGTCTTTGGTGGCCTTCTCTATGCCGCTGGATCGGGGTTCTCGCAGTGATGATTTGCACCATGAGGGGCATGAAGAAACCTTCGAGACGATGGCGAGACAGAGGTGTGGTGTCGCCAACAGCTGTGAGTTAGATGATGATGAGGCATTTGATCTCGATTATGATGAGGAGGTGGAATCATGGGAAGAAGGAGAGATTCGTGAGGAGGAGGTGAGCGGTGCCAAAGGGGGGGGGGAGAGCGCAAGTGCGGCGCAACCTCTTCTTCTGCTTTTGTTTTACAAGATCCCGGGTCTGCTGACGGGCCAACGGAGGTGCGTCAAGTGTTGGCGCGGGGTCGAGGGTTTAAGATGGTTGCAAGGCCTCTGGGGGCGCAAAGCAGAGGTAAGGGGCGATGGTGGTCGGTTTGGGGGAATAATGATGTTGCCAGTGATTCATGCATGAGTAAGTCCATTGGAGTGGGGGATGGCTCAGTGCTTGAGACAGCTAGGGATGGGATAGTGCAAGGTGGAGAAACAACAAAAGATAAGGAGGCGAGTTCTATAACGGTTACCGAACCGGGTAATCAGAAGTCAGGGGAGGTCACGGGGGCTGATGACAAGGAAGGGGGAGGCCACAAGAAGCAGCTCCCCTACATGGGTTTGGCCATGCCTTTGGGTTCGCATGTGGCGAACAAAACAAAAGCGAGAATTTGGAAACATGAATATGTAGATGTTTTTAAGCTCTGACATAGGGATATACATGCCAATGAGGGATCCAAGGAAGAGGAGTGGGAATTAGCACGCAAGCCCAGAGTCCCAATCAAGATGGATAATTGGACGTCAGCTTTTTTTATATTTGCCAGTATTTATTGCAAAAAATACCCAGTTAGGGCCATAGCGCTGTTCAAATATATGGACATTATACGGAAGGCCCAGATGCATTTTGGAGGCTTCGCATGGCTGAGCTATGACGAAGAATTCAGGGTCCTACGCAAATTAGGCTGGAGATCCTGCTGCCATGGTTACGCATCTATCCAGATTCTGACGGTTTTCGAGAAGGTTTCCGCGTGGGCTGTCGGGGTTCCCGGGGTAGGAGATGGGCAGACAATTTGCGGTCCGCCAAAGAACAGCCAGAGGTGGTACGGGCCAAATTGGCAAAAGAAGTGTCGCTTGGTAGAATTGCGGGGCCATATTACAATTGGCCAAGTGTACATTTAATGATATCCCCTTTGGGGGTGGTGCCCAAAAAGGCCCCAGGCGAGTTTCGATTGATTCATCATTTGTCCTGGCCAGAGGGCGGTTCCGTCAATGACTTTATCGCACCAAAATACACAAAGGTAGTTTATGCATCAGTGTATGATGCCATCAAGTTGGTTAGAGGTTGCGGGCGAGGTGCTGAACTGGCAAAATGCAATATCCAGTCTGCTTTCAGGCTGCTGCCAATACACCCAGCAGATTTTGACCTGCTAGGTATGCAGCTGGACGGGGCCATTAATGTTGACAGGGTGCTGCCCATGGGTTGTGCCATTTCATGCGCACTTCTTTAAACATTCAGTACCTTCCTACAGTGGGTTTCTGTCAGACAGAGTGGGCATCGGAAGGTGACTCACTATTTGGATGATTTCCTTTTCGTAGGGACAGCCACTTTTGGGGCCTGTGGACGGGAGTTGATGGCCTTTCAGGAACTAGCTCAACAGATGAGGGTGCCCTTGGCCCCAGAAAAGATGGAAGGGTCGCAATCAGTCCGAACCTTTTTGGGTATAGAATTGGATGCAAACACTTTGGTGGGCAGATTGCCGGCGCCAAATGTAAAAGAGATGTTGGATTTTCTGGGTGTGGTGCGGGTGCTTCGCAAGATTGACCTGCGGTCTGCTCAGAAACTGCTGGGCTACCTTAATTTTGCTTGCAGGGTAGTGAGGGGAGGACGGGCCTTTTGCAGGCAATTGGGGTTAGCAATGTCCGCAGCCACACCACAGGATACGAGTTTCAGTAGGTCTGCGAGAGGACAATAGGGTGTGGGAAACCTTTTTGGCAGATTTCAACGGTGTATCCATGTTTTTCTGCAACATTGATACGGTGTGGCAAGTCAAAAAATTTCTGATGCCGCGGGAACCTCTGGCTTCGGACTTTTCTGGGATGGGAGGTGGTGCGCAGAACCATGGCCTACGCAGTGGCTGCAGCAAGGGAGGAGCATTGCTTTCCTCGAGTTTTTCCCACTTCTGGTGGCCTTGGCAGTATGGGGGCAAGAACTAGCAAACAGGACAATAGTCTTTCAGGTGGACAATATTACAGTCGTTGAACTAGTCAACAGGCAGCGAGCTTGGGACCTCAGAGTTTTGCGCTAGTTGTGCCAGTTTATGCTTCGTTGTTTGTCATTAAATGTTATTTTCAAAGCTGCGCACATACCTGGGGTTTACCACGAGATTGCAGATTCCCTGTCTCGTTCAGAGCGGAGCGGAGCAAGACTGCGGTCCCGGCAGACATTTGGGAGTGGGGGTCGTGATGATCACGGGGCTGGTGGAGATGTCCTTAGCAGAATCCACTCGGCAGAGTTAAAGGCTTGCATGGTTGGAGTTTCAATCTTTAGAGTTGTTTTCAGGCAATTTTTGATTACAGGGCACACAGGAGCTGGAGTCATGCGTGTTGCGTTTTGTGCTTTTTCTGATTGGGGAAGGTTTATCTCCAGTGACCATTGGGGACAAATTGGCTGGGGTCTCTTTTTACGGGACACTCTTTTTTGGTTCCAATCCAGCGCGTAATGATTTGCTGGGTAGGATGCTGAAAGGCTGGGGCAGGTTTAGTGATGGTTCCGGGTAAGTCAGCTAGAGAGCCCACTACTTTTGATCTACTTTTGGAGTTCTTGCATGTACTGCCGGTATGCTGCACTGACGAATATGAATTGGCGTTATTCCGTTTGTGTATGGTCTGGATGTTTTTTGGGGCTTTTCGAGCGTCTGAATTGTTGGGGGTGGGAAAGTGGGTGGGTGTGAGGATGAAGGAGGTTTGCTTGCATGGGGAGCGTTTGGGGATTTGGCTCAGGCATTCTAAGACTGATCAGTTGGGGAAAGGGAAATGGGTATGGCTAGACAAAGGTGGTGATGTGGCAGCATGCCCGGTGCGGGAATGGATGAGTTTTAAGCACATGCAACACCTGACAGGGGAAAGTGGTGTGTTTGTACATAGGACAGGGGCTATACTTACTAGCTTCCAGCTGTTGCAGGTTTTGAGGATGGCACTGAAGCGGACAGGTCGTCAACCGCTGGAGTTTGGCATGCATTCATTCAGGATCGGGGCAGCTACGGCGGCAGCGCATCTGGGCTGGGACTGGGCTAGAATTAGGGCTTAGGTAGATGGAAATCTAGATGCTGCGAGCGCTACGTGAGACCTTAATAAAGTTTAGACTAGAGCCAGCATGGCTAGTTAGTTGACTCAGTTTTTAGATGGGGTTCATTCTGAGACAACCTTTACAGTTATTTTTCTTTGCAGGATGTGTGGCTGGCCCACAGAAGGAAAAGATGGTGACATGGCTGTTCGGCCATTCCTTTATTCACTGGGCAGCGAAGTTTGCAGAAAAACAGATTTACAGCAGGGCGGTGGGACTCCCTAGCAGACATCATGAAGTTTTCTGGTGGGGCAAAAGCGGCACGAGGTGGGGAAGTCTGCTTCCGTTTATTACTGCTAGTTTGCCGAACTGGGGATGTCCTGACTTGCTGCTGGTTCATCTGGGGGAAAATGACCTGTTGAAGCTATCAGGGCTCACACTACTGCAACACATGCAGAGAGATTTGGAACTCCTCAAACAGAGGTTACCTGGTACCTGCTTGGTTTGTGCTCAGAATAGCTTGGAGAGAGGCAGTTAGACATGGAGCCATGGAGCGGACTCTGAAACTGAACAGGGCCATGAGGGTATTTTGTTAGTCACAGGGGATAAAAGTTTTAAGGCATGAGGACATCAAGGAACAAGATGAGGCACTGTTCAGAGCGGACGGGGTGCACTTGTCTCAGTTGGGAAATGCATATTATTTAACAGAGTTGAGGTTGCTGGTAGGGGAGTTGTTGGGTGAGAAGTTGTGGCTCAGAGAACAAATATGAGTTGTTAAGGTTGCAGTAGTGTGTCAAAGATTCCCAGGGTGGGGCAGCAAAATGCCAAGTGGGTTTTGCTGGTTGGCAGTAGATGGGGGAGGGTGGAGAGCCAGATGCAGGCTTGGCCACCCTTTCAAGGAGAAAAACAAGCAGGTGAAGGATCAGAGTGGGGGGGATGCGCGAAGCAAGTAGGGCATGAATGGAAAAGGGGAGTGTACAAGGGAAGGGAAGCGAAATGCAGGTTTGGAAGTGAGAAATATGAGCGAGGAAATCTTAAAGGTTGAGGTTCTGTTAAAGTTGGGGTGTATACGTTGAAAGTTAAATGATGTAATCTGGTTAAATCCTGTCCAAATAAATGAACTTTTACACTAAGGATTGATGCCACTATAAGTGTGTCCTGATGGAGGGGCCCGCGGAGAGAGAGACTTGCTCTAGTCTCTCCACGGGCACGTTCGGGAGGACAAGAAGTGGCGCCGAGGGACGGGATAGGTTCCAGGTAAGTGGGGGTGGGTCTAGGGGTTGGGGTTTAAAAAGGGCGTGGGGGGAGGGATTGGCCTCTTTCCGCGCCGACGATCGAGCGGGATGGAATTTGGCCACCCACCCACACGGCAATTTGGCTAAGTTAGGAGGGAGCTAGCGGCGTGGGGTGCTATGACAAGGTGTTGGGGGGGCTGCTGAGCGTCAGTTAGGGCAGGTGGTGATAAAAGGGTGATACAGTAGATAGGGGCGAGTGGAGAGCCAGATGCGGGCTTGGCCACCCTTCCAAGGGGAAAAACAAGCAGGTGAAGGATCAGAGTGGGGGTGATGCACGAAGCAAGTAGGGCATGAAAGGAAAGGGGGAGTGTCCAAGGGAAAGGAAGCGAAATGCGGGTTTGGAAGTGAGAAAGATGAGCGAGGAAATCTTAAAGATTGAGGTTCTGTTAAAGTTGGGGTGTATACACTGAAAGTTAAATTATGTAATCTGGTTAAATCCTGTCCTATATAAATGACCTTTTACACTAAGGATTGGTGTCACTGTAAGTGTCCTGACTAGGGAGGGAGGCCTCTTGCAGGAATGCCTGCACTTTCTCCAATTGCACCAGCCCCTCAGCATCAAGGGTCCTATGTGAGTTGTAAAAAGCTCTGTTGTAAAAAGCTCTTCACATTATGCAGAAACATGTAAAAGTTTACATTTTAAAATGTTCTGTGAATGTGAATACACTTGAAATTGGAGGCCAAATATTAAGGCGGTATCCTTAGCTTGATTTGCGTAAGCAGCATAAATACAGCACACACAATATAGTACATACCATTGGTGGAGTCAATTGAAGCACTGGTATACACCAATAAAACGAAACCATACATTAGGAGCAAAAATTTGAAGTAACGTGCCAAAGTCTCACATATCCTTTCATCTTTTAGAATTTAAAACACATTTTGAAAAGCTCTAACCTTCTCATAATTTTTTTTATTTTTTTTATTTTACGTTTGTGAATTAAATACAATTTAATACGTGTATTTATTTGATTTACACTTGTTTCTGTATTTTTGTGTAATATTTAGAGGTACAAGTTGTAGAAATTGCCAAGGTACCGCTCTCTGGTTTCCATCAAAAGGTTGAAAACAGCTGCCCTAAAGAATGCACAGACAACAGCAGTCCTCAGTCTGTGGGCTGTCTATCAGGTGATATTCAGTGCAATCAATATTTCTCCACTCTGTGAAAGAGTGGGTCAATTAATCATTCCAACAGCAATCTAACATGGAGGAGAGTTATTCCACTCCTCCACGCTTTTAGTGGGTGGTCACAATACTCCTTATGTCACTTGTAGGTGAAGAGCAGTGTGGCACAAATGACACAGATCGGTCATGCTTCTCACAGTAAGTCCACGCTTTCACATTTGCCTAAGGTGGACTGGGAGACGGCTATTTGACAGTCTCTATGCAAGAGGTGAGTTGCTCACTTCATCACAGATCATGGATTCCCACCTCTGGCACCATCGGCATGAAGCAGGGTGTCACCCCTGCAGGGTATCAATTTGTTGACCATTGTGTCAAAGATTTGATAAGAAATGCTTTTTGTAGTTGTTTGTATACTTTGAATTGTTAAGCAATGGCGGTTCATCCATGGGAGCGGAGGATCGTTGCACCACTGCACTGCTGTGCAGAAAGATAAAAAATAAAATTATTTTATTACCATTTTCTTTTTGACGCTTTCTGCCAGCAAACAAGGTGTGAGGGCAGGGCGTGGCCAGTGCATCAACTGTGCCAATGATTGGTAGCAGTGAGGAGTGGCCGCTTTGTTCGAAGTGCACATGATGGTTTGGCCAGCTACCTTGCTATGGCCAAACCGACATGCGCGTTTCAAACCTCTCCAAACTGGCTGTCTTGGACAGCTGGGTTTGAGAGAAGGCACAGGCATACAGTGCCTTTTGGAGTGTGGAGCCGGCCTGCTCCATCCAATCAAGATTTTTTTTTCATGCTGCTTAACAAAATGAAAACAGTGTCTTGATTGAATGAGAGAGTTGGCTGTGGGCTTCGTGCCCTGAGGACGTGCTGCAGAATGAGGACGTGCTGCAGGACAACAAGTAAGGTAAGTGTTGTTTTTTTAAATATTTATATTGGTGTGCATGTTATGCGCGTATGTTTTGTTATGTGTGTATGTTTTGGTTTTTGCACCCCTCCAATTTATTTTGCTGCCAGCCGCCACTGTTGCTAAGCTTCCAGGGATATGTTAGTTCTTTAGTATTGTAACCAATTTTGCTGTTGAAGGGTATGGTGTGCTCATGTGGGAATCATCCTTTGCAGTTGGTAATGTTTTTTGATTTGTGAGACGATGATACACATTTGGATGTGAATAGCTTTGGTAGGTTTGCTAGGGGCAGAGATAAAGCTACCGACAATTAATATTGATTTATGGTTAGGTTACTCAAATCATAACGCATCTACTTTTTGTGACCATGGGCTTCGATTGCCTTAGTATGAGCAACCGTGATATTTCATATTTCATTGATAAGATCTAATATTTGAGAGTTCTGATCAGATGGTGTGTTAGAAGATTCGCTTTGTTTAGGTTCCTGAAGGTGAGGTTTTGATAGATGATTTGGTATATTAATAACTGTGTTCATAAATTTTCTCTCACCTTAACTGACAAGATACAAGTGTTCATGGGATCACACAAAGACACACACCGGGCCAAACCTCCCTCCCCAATCTGGTTCCCGATGCATCGTTCTCACTTGATGCATAAGTCCCTAAACATCAATCATTCACTAACGAAAGACGTTCGGCAAACAGTTGAGAATGAACGCAACACTAGTTCACTTTCGGTGCCCCGATGCCTGGTTCTACAGCTTTTACTTTCATCTCCATATTGATGTCATGCACCCATCCGAGTATTTTAAGATGAACATGCTATTAAAGATTTTCAGGATAGAGGAGGCCATACTCTTGCTTTATTGCTTTAAATTTCTTCTTTATTTCCTTGAACAATGTTCATTACTTTTACATTTGTTTTACTGACTGTTTGAACAACAAAAGCCTTGAAGACTCGTATGACACATGGGGCCTCATTTACTAGAAACTGGTGCATCAGCATTGATTCGCCAGTTTTCTTGCGCCAGCCCAAGACCCCTGACTGTAGCACTGTATTTATGATACAGCACTCCATGGCGTACGATTCCACAAATGCACCAGAAATTCTGGTGCATCTGTTGGCGCAAAAGTGGCGCAGTGCTGGGGTAGCATCGGTAAACTGACGCTACTAGAGCAATGCGAGGAGGGTCCCATGTCAAAAAGCCCAGCATCAGTTTAGTGCCTGCTCTGAGCAGGCATTACAAAAGTGACATGAAGTTGCAGAACGGTGCAGTAAAATGTATTACCTTTCACTGCACCAGTTCTGCATGGCTTTTGACGTGGGGACGCCCACCCAGCATACATTATACCTGGGGCAGTTATAAGTTGTGCAGTACTTCACAAACTGGCTCATTGGTCCCATTGTGCCAGTTTGTAAATGTGGTGCAGTGTAGGGGACTGCTTGTGCGGCCGCAGCATCACAAAAAAGTGGTGCGAGGGACTTGTAAATAATCCCAATGGTTTTGTGCAACCTTCTTTGTCTCTGTTTTTATCGCATGAGGGTGTTAGCGATGCAACCCTGGAGGGAGGGATAGCTACAAAGCTTGATGGTCTTGCTCAATTAAAAAACAGCTGCAAATCTTGTCTAGTATCATAAGGTTTCAGAGACATTTCTGTACAGGTGATTTGGGATTCCTTCCCTCTAATCCGCTGGCGTTCCAACCAATCTTAGATTACTTTCATGAGTCTTTCTCGCAGTACTTTCAGTTCCCTGCCGGATCTTGGATGTCCCAGCAGCTATGTTAACATAAAAACGAGTTCCTAAACATTGTCTTCCAGTTAAGATGTTTGCGCCTCTACCTCAGTGGCTCTGTTGTCGTCAATATGCTATTCTAGCTGACAGGGTGCCACATCTATGCCCACTTTCCCAATATTTCGATACAATGAAAATCTTGTGTTGTTAATTTTTTTAACAAACATTTTAGTAACGGCGTATGGCCTATGGATCCATCCACTCTGCCAGGATGGTATGCCACATGTATTTTTGGGACAGAAATGGTAACATTTGGCAAGCTTATCTATTTTTCCTTTATTGAGCAAGGAACTTTTTTTCACATGCACCTTCAGTGACTTCAGTAGTGAAAGGCAACACAGACATTTATATCCTATGTTCTTTGTGCCACTGTAGAGACCCAGTGTTCTTGCATACCGGAGCCCCAGGACCCCATATCAAATCTTTAGTTAACACCACAAAGGCACAGGGTCTGAGAGCACAGTTTTGTAGCTAAGTGTCTAAGGGCCAGATTTACTAACATTTCAGGCAATGCAGCGAGCGCACTGTTGCATGAAAGGAAGACAAAAGAAATGTGCCATATTTACCATGCATTTATACTGCCTCCTAGCACTTCTGCACTTTTGGCTGCCTGGCACCAATGCAGGTACCCTTGTGTCATACATTAGAGGGTGGCTGTGCTAGAGACAGGATTGTTTTTGTGCCAGAAGTAACAATTGTAAGAGGAAGTTTATGCTTTCTATGCATGCTGCAGGATGCAGGACGAACAAGGAGAAATAACGATATTTCTACTGTTTTTCCCTGAGTCAGCATTTTGATGCAATCCCAGATTTACTGACTTTATTTAATCTGGGATTACATCACAATTCATGGGTGGATGCACAGGAATGCCCATGCTCCATCCATGGAATGCCTACCCCAAAGAAATGTAACACAACACAGTGTAAGCCTCTGTGTTGCGTTACATTTTATTACAAACGCACATAAGTTGGGACAAATAGCCCCTTCCGTAGCTTTGTAAATCCAAGCACTTGTGTTGCCTTGCGACACACAAGGACAACACAGGTGCTTAGTAAATATAGGCCTAGGTGTCACATGCAGGTTTTCTGCAGCACAAATATTTCTCAGTGCTTCCTGCGTGAAACAACCTTCCATCAACAACTATGCCATGTCATCTTCTGCTATTGATGAAAGCTATTTCATATTTCTCCAGTAATTGGTGATAGACCACAGGGCACCCGCCCTCTCTCTCACTGAAGAAGATCCCACAGACACAGAGTTTCCTTTTGGTTGCACCCTTAAGGTATCCTTCTCAAATCCAGATCCTCCTCTTTGTAGGATCAACAAAGGGAAGAGGTCCAGTCTCACCTCCTGTTAGGTTTGGTTTTATTTATGGATGCTTCCAATTTACAAAGGCCATTGCATTATTGTGAGTATTCGGGATAGAGGGAAAGGGGGCTACCCTAAAATGCAAACTGCAGCTACTGCATCTCTATAAGTTTTAGATGGTTTCCTGGACTGAAAAGCATATCCTCAATTCCTTCATTGAATCATGAGAACCGTGGTGATTCAGTCTTAAATGTATAAGGGGCTTGTAGGCAGCTTCTGTAGGTCTAAGGGGCCATGGGCTGTTGAAGCCCTCAAATGACACAGGATCACATAGATTCTATAATGCCTTTTTCAATGGGAAACCCCACCAGCCTGACTTCCTCCACCTTTCCTTTACATCACCACACCGTTCAAGCAGCTAAGCAGGATTATGATTTGTCTGAATACCTTAGACAACAGAAAGGTCTGCATGCCTAGGAGAATCACAATCTTAGCTTCATAGAGCAGTGCGTATGGGGCAGAGTGGTCTCCCCATCATACAGCGACCACCTTCTCCTGCTGCAGTAACCCAGAGACTATCATTAGAGACTAATGAGGGGAAGCCTCTTTGCCCACAACTGTTTTTTGACAGTGCTGCCTGGCCCAGTCTCTCCAGGCCATTTAATCTCATCAGCCAAACCTCTGCTATTGTCTCCATTGTCCAGGGGAGAGGTTTCATGTACTGCTATTGTCCAGGAAACACTGGTGTCGTTTCCAAGATGGCACAGAAATGCGGTCTGCAGCCCAGTGTACGGCTAAGGGCGCCCTTATCAGCACCACAAGGAAGAAGGCTGTCTCTTTTTCCTCAGGACCCACTCCTTGTCGCAGTGTTCGAGTGAGTTCTGACTTCCTCACTAAGGCATCACTGTGCAATGGAACTTTCCCTTAGGAGACTGGCACTGAGATACCCCGTCCATGCCCTACATTGTCGGCTCCTAGACTGCTTGTGACCTGGGCTATTTGATCCCTGATGGTAAAACTCCCTTCTATTACCACAATGGATGTTGAGTCCTAGTGAGATTATGTTTCAAGCTGATCTCGCTGGAAGTCAAAATCTTGCAAGAACTGGTGGCCATCTTGGATGCAGTTCTTATATAAACTGCACGCAAAGGAGATGAGGTGTGTTTGTTTACTGTATCCAGAGGAAGCAGCCTCCTTCATGTGAGAGTCTCCACCTGCTTGTGCCTTCTGATCCGGTTTCCAATTCAAATCCTAGAACTTGGTAACCACGCCCGATCCTGCGACTCTCCAAGAATTTGGTAACCTAGAGAAAAATATATAAAGTATGCAAGGTTAATGATGTGTCTTTTGTTCTTGTGAAGCAAGAATCAAGTGGCAATGTCAATTAACACAGCCATGAAACAGAACTATTGAAAACCCCTGCTAGCATTGTGTTATATGATCTTGATCGATATCATCTCTGTTTATGACATTAGGTAGAGTATTTAGACTTTGTGTGTTTTTTAAAACCGATCTTGAATTAAATCATGAATTGTTCCAGGAGAGACTTTGGAACACTGAAGACCACTTTAAAGCTAACCCAGATAAAGACTGTAAATTGTAAAAACAGAGGAAACGTCCAGTATGTCTTTCCTTGAGATTATTTTTATCCTGAGAAGAAGCTGGCTCAGTAAAGTTAAGCTGTAAAGCTGCAATGTAGCAGTTGAATGTATGTGTTCACACTGAGAAGCTTTTATACAGAAGAGATGCATTTATCTCATGTGCAATTTGTTCTATTTTGGTTTCAGAGGGAACCATGATATTTCTGATGGATTCCACAGTTGCCTGTGAAATAGGGATCTCACCATCATAACGACTGACCCCACCTATTCCACAGATTCAACATTGTCAGGCTACTAGTATTATGCGCATGGAGGACCAAATCAAGCGACAAGGTTATCTAAATTAGGCACAAAAAATGCAAACTATGCAGCACACTCTGCCAGTATTATTTTTATCTATTTGAGATAGAAACTGCATTTTTGGTTAAGTATGCATGTATTGTGGTAAGTGCAATAAATCGATAATCAGTTGTAAATGTTACAGAATCACCTAAACCACTGACCCTCACCTTTGCCCATTGTTTTATTAACAAACTATTCAAGCAAAGTAAACAAAGCCTGAACAATCTAATTCGCCTCAGTACCAATTGTTAGCTGCACTTTGAAGTAAACAGCTTGTTCAAACTAAGTCACCCAAAATAAATAAGTAATGTAAAAATACACAATGGTTCCCATGTCTGATATGGTCCTAGAATTCCCTCTCTGGGTTCTTCGGCCTCATGATTTATGCTTTCACTAGATGTTACAGTTTCCATTATGCATTCTGTATACAATTCTATATGTATGTGTATAAACTCTTGTCCATTCTCGTACTTCCCTCCATCAAGATACAGAAGGGACAATATTCCATGCTTTATTGTTTCATTTTTTTAACCCAGCAGCTTCAAGTGTGCCTACTACTGGAGAAGGAATGTTAAAGAGCCAGCCAACGAATTTCTGTTTAATTGAGACCTGTATACACTGGACGCCCTTGTCACCGCTTCATTTGAACTCTTGAACAACTACCTGTTCCAGATAAAATGTTGCAGTCTATTTTCGTCTTTCATTTTCTGGTAACACTACCAAGCATCATTCATTATTTTTCAAATTCACTCTATTTTTCCACGGGGACATTTTGTTTCAGTGCATAAGCTTTAATCTCATTTTCAGGTCTGCGTTAGACACTTTAGCTGTCTGCGAACATACTGTTTCAATACCTTAATATGTGCTTAGAGTGGGAGAGTGACCTGCCCCTTTTTCATGAGTCATTGGTTTTCTGGTCAAACCCAGCTGCCAGTTGGTAGCTTGATAAGTTGCCTCCATATTCTCGTATTTGTTCCACCAAGAGGTGTATTTTAGTCTCACCGTGTTTTCATTGGATGTTGCGAGCAGCCTTCCACTGCTGATAAGAGGGAACCCTTTTTCTTTTCTCTTAGTGTTCAGGCTTCTCAGCACCCCAATCTACATAGGAGCCGTCTGTCCACTGTTGCTGGTATTAGCTTTGTAAAGACAATTGAAATTCCAGTTTTTTGCATCATTTAATAGTTACACCATTCCAAGATGGCCATCACATTGCATCCAGACTCAGCATGATGACCATCTTTGAACAGTATAACTATATTAAATTATACAAGATAGAATTTCAAGATGGCCATCATGTTGTGTCGCATAACATATAGACAAAACGTAACACCCATTGTGGAATTCTATTTTATTTTAATATTTAATACAGGTAAACTGTTCCAATATATTTTTATATACGCACATACACACAGAGTCAGGACTCACTGTGCAGGGTCAAGGGGGAGTTCAGACTGGCCGAGGTAGATCTGCATGACACAATGGTAGAAACTGCGACAGTGCTGCTTGTAGTTCAGTGTGGTTAGGAGTTGTCGATACCTGGTAGTGTATGCTCAATAAGTGGTAGGAGTTTCATTAGGCATTAAGGCCCATATTTATACTTTTTTAGCGCCGCATTTACGCCGTTTTGTGACGCAAAAACGGCGCAAACCTACAAAATTAAATTGTATTTTGCAAGTTTGCGCCGTTTTTGCGTCAAAAAATGACGCAAATGTGGCGCTAAGAAAGTATAAATATGGGCCTAAGTGAGGGTGTAGGCCTCTCTAGGATGGAGGTTGTTACCATTTTAATTGAAAGGGGAATTCATAATCCAAGATTGCCGAAGGCTATCAGGAAGTAAAAGTAAAGATCAGGATGATTGCAAGTAGGGACAGCACAAGCTGGAACCAATAGCCAGTACCTGTCTTTGTTGTGTTTTGATGGGGTTTTGCTTATTTCTACATTTGCTACCTAACCTTTCCCTTTGCGTACACTGTATGATATTTCTTGCACTTCTTAATGCCCCGTTCCTTGCTTTTAATTCTGGGGTACTTGCTGTTGTTATTAGTTGTTGTCCATCTTGATTCATTTACATGAGAAGTATCAAAAGTCTGCTAAGATCCCTGTGTACCTCTTCCAGTTTCCCACAGGGCAGCTATCCTTAACCCTGAAGGAGATAGGTTGCTTCCTGTTTTTTGTCAAATGCTTTGTGGCAGTATGGTTTGAAGATTTGGCAACACTGTGCACTTGCTTTCCAAAATCTGGCAAGGTCTCCCCGACAAAGCTGCTTTTCATTTTTTTTATGTCTCTCCAGTGCACATGACCTAATCTTCTTGTTCATCTTCTGTAGCCTGTGAAGGGCACTGATCCTGAGTATGCTGACTCTGCCCCTCCTTTCCACTGTGAGCCATTGTGAGGAAGTCACTCTTTAATAATTTTCACCACAATATTTCTGACTGATACTGATGGTAACTGACCCTGACTGTCCCCTGGGCTCTGCTTAACAGGTCCAGGGACATTGCTCTGAATAAAATATACATGGTCAAATGATAATGTTATAATTACAATTGGCAGTGACAGACCCTATAAGTCCCTAGTAGATAATAGGACAAGGGGGATTCAAATTACCTATAAGTCCCTAGTATATAACAGGGCCTGGAAGTTTGGAGGCCTAGTAGATTTCCTGCATTGGAGTGTGTTCTGCTGTATGCATGCTTCCCTTTTTAAAGGCAAACCTGCTTTGTAAAATGCATACAAATTTGACTTTGGAATTAAAGGTACTTCCAAATAATTATTATACCTTATTTTTACATATAGGTCACCCCAAGATCTCCTCAAGATGCATCAGGGGTGGGGTGCCATGTACGTATAAGCAGGATCATTATAAAATATGTTGTATGTGCCTTGGTGAGGTAAAAACTGCACCTTTTCATTTTACCCCATTGTAGAAAGTCAGCTCCTTAGTCTATAATAATGGAAATACGTTTCATAAGCCTAAGTATGGCTAGGAAAAACATATATATGTCATAAGTGGACTCAAACGAAAGGCAATGATAAATGCAATAATTTGCCATTGTTGAATTTATCATAACTTGTACAGAAAATAAGTTATAAGACTTTCTTTTCTCTTAGCTAAATTCCAGCCTGCTAGGGGTCTCTCCTGATTGGTTTACCCTAACAGGATTAGCCGGGCTGCTTTGATTAAGTGATAAGTGGCCTGCTGTGAGCAGAGGTTATCTGATGGGGGTGGTAGGCAGATGGTGAACCAGGCAAGGAAGGGGCTCGGTGAAGCAAGCTAAGGCTTCAAAAGAATACCAGTCAGAAAGTAATGTAACCAGGCCTGTCTTCTCACCCTTGTACGCCATAGAAAGATGGTAGGCTTAAGAAAGGAATTTACAGATGTCCAGAGGAGGAGTTGATCGAAATGATCTACACCTGGGGGTTAGTATAACCAGATCTTGTCCCTCTGGACAGAAACCCACCATCTTGGAATGTTCCAGTACAGTGCTTTATGGGACAAGAAGATACCACACTTTGGAGGAAGTTGCCATACCTCTCGGTGGCGTCCTACAGCTAATTGGACAGGAGGGCCCACTGACTGTCCCCTAAAATGATGGAATAAAAGTGGCTAATCTGCTTTGGAATTCAGATCTGCCACCTGAAAACATAAGGAGAAGAAGGACTGCCCTGCTGAAACTTTGGTTTGCAACCCAGAGGATTGCCTGTTGTACACTAGAATCACAGCCTAAAAGACTTTGCTTTGCTTCAAAAAGGACTCCGGAGTGGACTTCCTGATGGAACAGGTTAAAAGAGCTTCCTTGCACCAACTTCCACAAAAGTCCCAAACCTGGCGTGCTTTCAGTGGACTTGCAAGGATTTGGCCAGGTGCATTGTGGGAATTGTAGTCCCAACATTCCAGGGAGCAAACCAGAGATTCTTGAATTGGGGTTGAGGATTACTTTCCTGCATCAAACTCCCATAAAAGTCCTCAGCCTGGAGTTGTTCAGTGGATGTGCATGCATTTGGCCAAGTGCATTGTGGGGATTGTAGTCCTAACGTCCCAAGGAGCATTTCAGATTCTGGAACCTTGGATTGGGATTGTGGACCACTTTCCTGCATCAAAAAACACTTCTGGAAGTAAATGTAAAGTGTTACATGGCAGGTGGCTGGATCTCTTGACTGTGTCCCAGTCCAGTGCAACCTCCCCTCTAAGCCCTATTGGTTTCTAAGCGTTATTCACTTTTAATCTTTAAGAATTCATATCTCTAGATCCATGTATTGTTTTTTTGTCATTTTGGTGTCTTTTTAAAGATAAAAATAGTTATTATTTTTATAAATTGGTGTGGGATTTTTATTGTGTGTTGTGTTTTACTTATTTACTGTATTGGTGTATTTAAATTCTTTACAAACCTGTCTCCTGAGTGATGCCTGACTGCTCGTTGCCAAGCTACCAGGGGTTGATCCAGGGGCTACTTTGTGGGACCTTGACTGGGCACAACCCTGTGTTGGAGGTGTATTGCTAGTGGTAGGTGGTGCGTACTCCTACTAATACCCAGCCTCTAACAGCCATGATCTTCAAAATATGGCCAGGGGCATAGCTTCATTAGTGAGTTTGGTGGTGGGATGAGCTCCAGATTTCCCAGCAGTCACACTGTTTAAAATACTATATATGAGAAGCAGGGCAGAAGGGAGGCTTAAGGAGCACTAGGAAAGGAGAGGAGTGTGGATTGTTATGGGTACTTTAAACGGAATAATTTGTAAAATAACAACTTTTATCACCTTTAAAACAGAAACAATAGTGTGTGTCCGTGTGTTTTTGTCAGCATGTGAATGTAAAACTCTGACAAAGAAAATCTGACAAACGCCTCACCATACCCGACTTAAAGCACCTGTACCCAGCTGTTCACTACAGAATACATGTATTAGGGGGTACAACTACCCCACACACACCCCTGAGCATAGAAGCGACCTCTGTATTCTGAGTGCTGAAACAGAATAAAAAGCATGCACAAGGGCAGGATCTTGTTTTGAGGATGCAGGAACTCTTTTTGGAAGGAACGCTACAAAAGTGTCCACTAGTGAGATTCCTTTTTTTATCAGAATCTTCAAGTCCACTGACCAGACCTTAGGTCCAGAAACTCAAAACAAGAAGCTCACCTCCCCCAGTTTTCTTGCAAGGACAGAGCTTCTCGGTTTTTATGCACGGACTCAAACCACTGATCTGCAGACTGTATATATTTGTGAACTCGGGGGCAGCCAGAAGCACTTCCACAGGCCCAACAATCAGGACGACAAACTCTTTGAAGAAAAAAAAAAACAAAGAAAAAAGTTTGGGGCTAAGAGTCCCATTAGGTTGTATAATAAAATACCAGGTTCACATAGTCAAGCTAAAGGCGTCATACTTGACCCACCCGATGGGTCCACGGACTCTAAATATACCTCCACGAAACTCAGTTATATATGTGGCTAGTTTAAAAACTCTACCACATTGTCCGAGAATGTCAAGCTGAAAATCGTTGTTTTAACTGCTCTTAATAACACAGGCCCGGGACTGGGCTATGGTCACCTTGTGCACTGATGTGACCTTTCAGTTATTTTTTCAGAATGCAGAGCCCTTGCCCTGCGTCCCGTAATAGTGACCTCAACACAAGCTTCTGGGTTCACTCAATCAAGGCCTCATCAGCCTCAGCTTTGAATTTTCAGGCCTGAAAAGAATGAGAGGAGAAAAAAAAACACGTCCAATTAGGTGAGGTGTCCATGGCAAATGTGCTATTGGGTGTGGGAAAAGCATAAGGGCGGACAAGCACTGCACCCAGAGCTCATTCACTGAACACAACAAAAGGCTGTTTGCCGCTGTGTTGAGTGGCATGGGGACTGGGCCAGTGGAACAGGGGCTAGTTTCAGTATATCATAGCAAGCATTGGCAAAGCTAATAGGTCTCCCCAATACAAGAGCTATTGGCTTTAGCAATGTGTTTTGCCATGCTGTACACCAGTGTGGCTGCTTTTCAGCATGGTTAAAAGTTAATGGCGTGGAATGTCAGAGTGGAGTGGGGGAGTAGAGTGTCGTAATGTGGATTTGTTTGAATGTCACAGAGTGCAGAAGGAGGAGGAGAGTGTTATAGAGTTGAGTAGAGCGGAGTAGAGTTCAGTGGTAGAGCGTGTTGTAGAGTGGGGTAGGGTCGAATAGGGTGGAGTGTGTTGGAGTGGATTGAGGGAGTGGGGTGGATTGGACTAAAGTAGAATGGAGTGGATTAGATTGGGGTAGAGTGGCGTGGAGTGAGTGGACTGGGGTGAATTGGTGTGGGGTGGAATGGACTGGGGTGGATTAACATGGGGTGAGGTGGATGGGATTGGGGTGGATTTGAGTGAGGGGAATTAGATTAGATTGGGGTGGGTTTTTTGGATTGGCGTGATAGGGCTGGGGTGGGGTGGACTGGAGTAGGTCGGGGTGGATTAGATTGGACTGGAGTGGGTGGTTTAGATTGGACTGGACTGGAGTGGGTTGGGTGGATTGGATTGGAGTGGGATGGATTGAATTGGAGTGGAGTGGATTGGAGTGGGGTGGGGTTGGGTGAATTGGATTGGAGTAACTGAATGGATTCTAGTGAGGAGGGCTGGATGGATTGGAGAGGGTGGACTGAACAGGGATGGGTGGGTGGATTAAATTGGGATAGAATGGGTGGATTGGAGTAGAGTGTGGTGGACTGGAGTGAGTGGGGTGCATTGGAGTGGGGTGGACTGGAGTGGGGTGCATTGTTGTGAGCTGCAGTGGGGTGGATTGTCTTGAGATGGGATGGACTGCATTGAGGTGGGGTGGATTGCATTAAGGTGGGATGGATTGAAGTAATGTGGGGTGGATCGATTGGACTGGAGTGGGGTGGATTGTAGTGTGGTGGAGTGGAATAAAGTGGACTGGTTTGGAGAAAGGTGGGCTGGATGGATTGGATTGCAGTCCGGTGGACTGAACCTGGATGGGGTGGGGTGAATTGGGATAGAGTGAGGTGGACTGGAGTGGAGTGGGATAGAGTGGAGTGGGATGGATTGCAGTAGGGTGGATTGGAGCGGGTTGGAGTGGATTCAAATGGGATGGGGTGGGGTGGAATGGAGAAGGTGGTTTGGATGGGGTGGGGTGGAATAGAGTAGGTGGACTGCATTGGGGTGCGTTGGATTGGATCGGTATGGGGTGAATTTAACTGGAGTGGGGTGGATCGGATTGTTGTGGGTTGGAGTGGAGTGAATTGGAGTGAGGTGGATTGGATTGAGTGGGTGGATTAGAGTGGGGTGGATTGGATTTTCTGTGGTGGATTGGATTGGGGAATTGTATAGAAGTGGGGCGGATTGGATTGGGCAGATTCGGCAGCTTGGATAAGGGGGTGGATTGGTTTGGAGCTGGGTGGATTGGATTGGGGTGGATTAGAGTGGGTGGGGGGATTGGAGTGGAGAGACTGTGGTAGATTGGACTGGAGTAGGGTGGATCGGATTGGAGTGGGTTGGATCAGATGGGTGTGGGGTGGATCGGATTGGTGTGGGGTGGATTGATTGGAGAGGGGTGTACTGCATTGAAATGGGGTAGATTAAGGTGGTTTGGAGAGGACTGGATTGGAATGGAGTGTGGTGGATTAAAGTGGATTGGATTGGAATAGGGTGGATTGGATTGGAGTGATGTGGATTGGTTAGCAGTGGACTTGATTTGAGTGAGGTGGATTGGATTGGGTTGGAGTGGGGTGGTTTGGGTTGGAGTAGGGTGGGTTGGATTGGAGTGGGGTGGGATGGATTGGCATGGGGTGGGTTGGATTGAAGTGAGTTCGATGGAATGGGGCAGATCCAATTGGAGTGGGGTGGATCAGACTGAAGTGGGATGGATTGGACTGGAGTGGGGTGGGGTGGATTGGACTGAAGTGAGGTGGAGTGCACTGGAGTGAGGTGGAGTGGATTGGGGTGAGGTGGCATGGGGTGGGTTGGATTGGGCTGAGGTGTATTGGATTTGAGTGGGGTAGATTGGACTGGACTAGTTTAGAGTGGATTGAATTGTTTTGGATTGGAGTGGGCTAGACTGAAGTGAGGCGGATTTGAGTGGGACAGATTGTTTTGGATGAAGTACGGCAGGCAGTTAGGAGAGGGGTAGATTGGAGTTGTACAGATTGTTTTGGATTAAAGTGAGATAGATTGGTGTGAGGTGGACTGGAGTGAGCCAGATTGGTTTGGATTGGAGAGGGGCATTTTGTTTGGGACTGGACTGGGGTAGATTGTTTTGAACTGGAATGGGGTAGATTGTTTTGGATTGGAATGCAACAGATTGTTTTGAATTTGAGTGCAGCAGACTAAGGTGGGGCAGATTGGTTTGGATTGAAGTGGGACAGATTGGACTGGGGTGGATTGGATGGGAGTGGGTGGATTGGAGAGGGGTGTATTGGGATGGAGTGGGGTGGATACTATCGGGGTGAGGTGGATTTGATTGGAGTGGGGCATATTGTTTTGAATTGGAGTGAGGCAGACTGAAGTGGAACACATTGGAGTGGGGCAGATTGTTTTGGATTGGAGTGGGGCAGACTGGAGTAAGGCAGATTAGAGTGGGGCTGATAGTTTTGGATTGAAGTGGGGCAGACAGTTGGCAGTGGGCAGATTAGAGCTGTGCAGATTGTTTTGGATTAAAGTGAGGCAGATTAGAGTGAGGTGGACTGGAGTGGGGAACATTGTTTGGATTGGAGTAGGGCAGTTTGTTTTGGATTGCAGTGGGGCAGCTTAGAGTGGGGCAGATTGTTTTGGATTGGAGTGCAGCAGATTGCAGCGGGAACTTTGTTTTAGATTGTTTTGGATTGGAGTGGGGCAGATTGAAGTGGGATAGATTGTTTTGGATTGGAGTGCAGCAGATTGCATTGGGGCGGATTGTTTTGGCTTGGAGTGGGACTGATTGTTTTGGATTGGAGTGAGGAAGATTAGAGTGGGGAAGATGGGAGTGGGGCATATTGTTTTGGATTGGCGTGGGGCAGACTGGAGTGGGGCAGATTGTTTTGGTTTGGAGTGGCCCATATTGTTTTTGATTGGAGTGGGGCAATTTGTTTTGGATTGGGTGAGGCAGATTAGAGTGGGACAGACTGTTTTGGATTGGAGCGGGGCAGTTTGAAATTGGGTAGATTGTTTTGGATTGGAGTGCAGCAAATTGCATTGGGGCAGATTGTTTTGGATTGGAGAGGGACAGATTGTTTTGAATTGGATTGCAGCACATTGCAGTGGGGCACTTTGTTTTACTTTGAGGCAGATTGGAGTGTGGCAGATTGTATGGTATGGAGTATGGCAGATTGTTTTGGATTGGAGTGGGGCAGGTTGGAGTGGAGTGGATGGGAGTGTGAATATTGTTTTGGATTGGGGTGGAGAATTTTGTTTTGGATTGGGGTGTGGCAGATTGGAGTGGGACAGATTGGAGTGGGACAGATTCGAGTGGGACTGATAGTTTTGGATTGAAGTGGGGCAGACAGATGGCAGTGTGCGGATTAGAGCTGTGCAGATTGTTTTGGATTAAAGTGAGGCAGATTAGAGTGAGGTGGACTGGAGGGGGGAAGGTTGTTTTGGATTGGAGTAGGGCAGTTTGTTTTGGATTGCAGTAGGGCAGCTTAGAGTGGGACAGATTGTTTTGAGTTGGAGTGCAGCAGATTGCAGTGGGACACTTTGTTTTAGATTGAGGCAGACTGGAGTGTGGCAGATTGTTTTGGATTGGAGTGTGGCAGATTGGAGTGGAGTGGAAGGGAGTGGGGCATATTGTTTTGGATTGGTGTGGGGAATTCTGTTTTGGATTGGAGTGGGGCATATTGGAGTGGGACAGATTGGAGTGGATTGGAGTGAGGCAGATTGAAGAGGGGCAGATTGTTTTGGATTGGAATGAGACAGATTGGAATGGGACAGATTGTTTTGAATTTGAGTGCAGCAGACTGAAGTGGGGCAGATTGGTTTGGATTGAAGTGGGACAGATTAGAATGGGGTGGATTGGGTTGGTGTGGGGTAGATTGGATAGGAGTGGGTGGATTGGAAAGGAGTGTACTGGGATGGAGTGGGGTGGACTGGATTGGGGTTAGGTGGATTTGATTGGAGTTGGGCGTATTGTTTTGGATTGGGTGAGGCAGACTAAGGTGGGGTGCATTGGAGTGGGGAAGATTGCTTTGGATTGGAGTGGGGCAGACTGGAGTGAGGCGGATTTGAGTGGCACTAATAGTTTTGGATTGAAGTGGGGCAGACAGATGGCAGTGGGCGGATTGGAGTTTTGCACATTATTTTGTATTAAAGTGAGGCAGATTAGAGTGAGGTGGACTGGAGTGGGGAAGGTTGTTTTGGATTGGAGTAAGGCAGTTTGTTTTGGATTGCAATGGGGCAGTTTAGAGTGGATTGAAGTGCCTCAGATTGCAGTGGGACCCTTTGTTTTAGATTGAGGCAGATTGGAGTGTGGCAGATTGTCAGATTGTTTTGGATTGGAGTGCAGCAGATTGCAGTGGGACACTTTGTTTTAGATGGAGGCAGATTGGAGTGTGGCAGATTGTTTTGCATTGGAGTGCAGTAGATTGTAGTGGGGCACTTTGTTTTAGATTGTTTTGGATGGGAGTGGGGCATATTGTTTTGGATTGGAGTGGGGAATTTTGTTTTGGATTGGGGTGGGGCAGATTGGAGTGGGACAGATTGTTTTGGATTGGAGTGGGGCAGATTGAAGTGGGGCAGATTGTTTTGGATTGGAATGAGACAGATTGGAATGGGACAGATTGTTTTGAATTTGAGTGCAGCAGACTGAAGTGAGGCAGATTGGTTTGGAATGAAGTGGGACAGATTGGAATGGGGTGGATTGGGTAGGTGTGGGGTGGAATGGATGTGAGAGGGTGGATTGGAAAGGGGTGTATTGGGATGGAGTGGGGTGGATTTGATTGGGGTGAGGTGGATTTGATTGGAGTGGGGCGTATTGTTTTGGATTGGAGTGAGGCAGACTGAAGTGGGGCGCATTGGAGTGGGGCAGATTTATTTGGATTGGAGTGGGGCAGACTGGAGTGAGGCGGATTCGAGTGGGGCTGATAGTTTTGGATTGAAGTGGGGCAGACAGATGACAGTGGGCAGACTGGAGCTGTGCAGATTGTTTTGATTTAAAGTAAGGCAGATTAGAGTGAGGTGGACTGGAGTGGCGAAGGTTGTCTTGGATTGGAGTAGGGCAGTTTGTTTTGGATTGCAGTGGGGCAGCTTAGAGTGGGGCGGATTGTTTTGGATTGGAGTGCAGCAGATTGCAGTGGGACACTTTGTTTTAGATTGAGGCAGATTGGAGTGTGACAGATTGTTTTGGATTGGAGTGGGGCAGATTGGAGTCAGACAGATTGTTTTGGATTGGAGTGGGGCAGATTGAAGTGGGTTAGATTGTTTTGGATTGGAGAGCAGCATATTGCATTGGGGAATATTGTTTTGGCTTGGAGTGGAGTGGATATGTTTTGATTGGAGTGAGGCAGATTGGAGTGGGGCATATTGTTTTGGATTGGAGTGGCGCAGATTGGAGCGGAGCAGATTGTTTTTGATTGGAGTGGCCCATATTGTTTTTGATTGGGGTGGGGCAATTTGGTTTGGATTGGGTGAGGCAGATTGGCATGGGACAGATTGGAGTAGGATAGGCTTTTTTGGATTCGTGGGGCAGATTGAAGTTGGGTAGATTGTTTTGGATTGGAGTGCAGCAGATTGCATTGGGGCAGATTGTTTTGGATTGGGGCAGATTGTTTTGGATTGGAGAGGGACATACTGTTTTGAACTGGAGTGCAGCAGATTGTAGTGGGGCACTTTGTTTTAGATAGAGGCAGATTGGAGTGTGGCAGATTGTTTTAGATTGGAGTGTGGCAGATTGTTTTGGATTGGTGTGGGGCAGGTTGGAGTGGAGAGGATGGGAGTGGGGCATATTGTTTTGCATAGGGGTGGGGAATTCAGTTTTAGATTGGGGTGGGGCAGATTGGAGTGAGACAGATTGGAGTGAGATGGATTTGAGTGGGGCTGATAGTTTTGGATTGAAGTGGGGCAGACAGGTGTCAGTGGGTGGATTAGAGCTGTGCAGATGTTTTGGGAATTAAGTGAGGAAGATTAGAGTGATGTGAACTAGAGGGGGTAAGGTTGTTTTGGATTGGAGGAGGGCAGTTTGTTTTGGATTGCAGTGGGACAGTTTAGAGTGGGGCAGATTGTTTTGGATTGGAGTGCAGCAGATTGCATTGGGGCAGATTGTTTTGGCTTGGAGTGAGACAGATTGTTTTGGATTGGAGTGAGGCTGATTGGAGTGGGGAAGATGGGAGTGGGGCATATTGTTTTGGATTAGAGTGGGGCATATTGTCTTGGATTGGGTGGGGCAGACTGAAGTGGGGCAGATTGTTTTGGATTGGAGTTGCACATATTGTTTTGGATTGGAGTGGGGCAATTTGTTTTGGATTGGGTGAGGCAGATTGGCGTGGGACAGACTGTTTTGGATTGGAGTGGGTCAGACTGAAGTTTGGTAGATTGTTTTGGATTGGATTGCAGCAGATTGCATTGGGGCAGATTGATTTGGATTGGGGCAGATTGTTTTGGATTGGAGTGGGGCAGATTGTTTTGGATTGGAGTGCAGCAGATTGCAGTGGGGCACTTTATATTAGATTCAGGCAGATTGGAGTGTGGCAGATTTCGTTGGATTGGAGTGGGGCAGATTGGAGTGGAGTGGATGGGAGTGAGCATATTGTTTTGGATTGGTGTGGGGCACTTTGTTTTGGATTGGGGTGGGGCAGATTGGAGTGGGACAAATTGGAGTGGGACAGATTATTTTGGATTGGAGTGGGGCAGATTGAAGTGGGTAAATTGTTTTGGGTTGGAGTACAGCAGATTGCATTGGGGCACATTGTTTTGGCTTGGAGTGGGACAGATTGTTTTAGATTGGAGTGAGGCAGATTGGAGTGGGGAAGATGGGAGTGGGGCATATTGTTTTGGATTGGAGTGGGGCATATTGTTTTGGATTGAAGTGGGGCACACTGGGGTGGGGCAGATTGTTTTGGATTGGAGTGGCCCTTATTGTTTCTGATTGGAGTGGGCCAATTTGTTTTGGATTGGGTGAGGCAGATTAGTGTGGGACAGATTGGAGTGGGACAGACTGTTTTGGATTGGAGTGGGGCAGAATGAAGTTGAGTATATTGTTTTGGATTGGAGTGCAAAGCAGATTGCATTGGGGCGGATTGTTTTGGATTGGGGCAGATTGTTTTGGATTGGAGTGGGACAGATTGTTTTGGATTGGAGTGGGACAGATTGTTTTGGATTGGAGTGAGGCAGATTGGAATGGGGTAGATGCCAATGGGGTATATTGTTTGGATTGGAGTTGGGCAGATTGTTTTGGAATGGAAAGGGGCAGACTGGAGTGGGGCAGATTGTTTGGGATTGGAGTGGGGCACATGGTGTACGAGTGGTGCACATTGTTTTTAATTAGAGTGGGGCAGATTGGGAGGATTGGAGTGGGATGGGTTGGAGCGCATTGGATTAAGGTGAGTGGTTTGGATTGGAGTGGGAGGTTGGTGTGGGGGTAAAGTGGGGTAGACTGGGGTGTATTGGAGTGGGGGTGGATTGGGGTGGATTGTACGATTGTCTGTTAAAGCATCATTTCAGATATTACACATAAAAAAAGAAACAATGTTGATTTGCAATATTTCAAAATAAGTTAATTGTCATCTTTTGAGAAGAGTGCCCATGGGCAAAAAGAAAAGAAAAAATATGAGTGGAAAGTGAGGAAAGACAACTCGGCAAAATAAACAAAAGTTAGTGTTGGACTTTTTTGCTTCTGCAGGGTCATCCCCAATCTTTTTGCCTCCTGCCTCCTATCTTTTCTGACCTGTTGCTGTTGGCTTTTGAACTCTGAGCACTTTACCACTGCTAACCAGTGCTAAAGTGCATATGCTCTCTGTGTAAATTGTATGTGATTGGTTTATCCATGATTGGCATATTTGATTTACTAGTAAGTCCCTAGTAAAGTGCACTAGAGGTGCCAGGGCCTATAAATCAAATGCTACTAGTGGGCCTGCAGCACTGGTTGTGCCACCCACATAAGTAGCTCTCTAATCATGTCTCACACCTGCCATTTCAGTGTCCGCGTGTACAGTTTTAACTGTAAAGTGTACCCACTTGCCAGGCCTAAACCTTCCCTTTTCTTACATGTAAAGCACCCCTATGGTAGGCCCTAGGTAGCCCCAAGGGCAGGGTGCAGTGTATGGTTAAGGTGGGACATATAGTAATGTGTTTTATATGTCCTGACAGTGAAATATTGCTAAATTCGTATTTCACTGTTGCAAGGCCTGTCCCTCTCATAGGTTATCATGAGGGCTACCTTTAAATCTGATTAAAGTGTAGATTCCCTTTGGGAGCGGATGGATATGTGGCGTTTGGGGTCTCTGAGCTCACAATTTAAAAATACATTTTTTAGTAACGTTGATTTTAAGATTCTGTGTTTGAAAATGCCACTTTTAGAAAGTGAGCATTTTCTTACTTACACCCTTTCTGTGACTCTGCCTGTTTGTGGATTCCCTGTCTGGGTCAGTTTGACAGTTGGGCTGGTTGCACCTCACACTAGACAGTGACACAAAGGGAGCTGGGGTGTAGTCTGCATTTCCTGATGAGCCATCTGTGCTAGGAGGGAGGAGAGGAGTGGTCACTCACACCTGAAAGGGCTGTGCCTGCCCTCACACAATGCAGTCTCCAACCCCCTGGTGAGTGTCTGGGGCCTGGCCTTGGCAAGGCAGGATTTCACATTCAAAAGAGACTTTACTTTCAAGTAGGCCTACTTCAAAGGAGAAATTGGGTATAAGAAGGGCACCCAAAAACACAGACTTGAGAAACACTTTTGGACATCAAGAAGAACCTCTGCCTGGAGAAGAGCTGAAAAGCTGAGGAGAAGAGCTGCCCTGCCTGTGACTGTGCTTTGTGGAGCTATCCTGCAGTTGCTGCTTCTGCCAGAGTAAGAGGGCAAAGACTGGACTTTGTGTATCTTCCATCTTGAGAAGAAATCTCCAAGGGCTTGATTTAGAGCTTGCCTGCTGTTGTTTGAAGTCTCAGGGACAGCAAAGACTTCTCTCTGCCAGCACCTGGAGTCTCTGGAGAGACTCCTACTCTGCCCTGTGGTGCCCATCCAGTTCCTGAGACCCTGAAAGGAGAAGCTGGCAGTCTAAGAGGAAAGAATCCACTCACAGAGCGCCCTGCGGGGAAAAGATTGACACAACTCCGATCTGCGGCTGAAGAAATGACGCGCCGCCGGCTCCGTGGCTGAGAATGAATGCACGCCGGAAACGCGACCGAAGAATCGACGCACGGAGCAGGAGAAATGACGCGCAGCATCGCTGATGGAGGCTGGGAGATCGCAACCCATGCTGCGTGGTTTTCGGATCATCGTGCGGCCGAATTTCTGACGTAAACCGTCGTGTGCATGTAAAAATAGCGCAAGTCCTGCCTGGACCCGTGTGCGGTCCGAATCGATGCATCACTCTCCTGCTGAGAGAAGAACTGATGCACGCTGACTCGACAGAAGGGGGGGAACCACGCAAGGTCTCGTTCGTGAGCGAAATCGACGCACCGCAAGCCCTTTTCGACTCACACCCGCCCGTGAGGAGTTATTTTTGACGTGCAGCAGGTACATTTTCACGCTAGCAGCGCTAGTGTGTGTTTAAAACTACTTAAAGACTCTTTTTGCATTTGTATTGATAACTTGACTTGTGTATTGTGGATTTTTATCGTTTTGGTCTTGTTTTGTTTAGATAAATATTTCCTATTTTTCTAAACTGGTGTTGTGTCATTTTGTAATGTTTTCATTGAGTTACTGTGTTTGTTGGTACAAATACTTTACACCTAGCACTCTGAAGTTAAGCCTACTGCTCTGCCAAGCTACCAAGGGGTTAAGCAGGGGTTAGCTGAAGGTGATTCTATTTTACCCTGACTAGAGTGAGGGTCCTTGCTTGAAAATGGGGTAACCTGACTGTCAACCAAAGACTCCATTTCTAACAGTTAGCTTTCAAAATAAAACTTTCCAATTTTGTTTTTCCCGCTGGGCACATTTTGCCAGTAACAAGCCTTCTATTTGCAGGGCACTACAAGTTAAAAAGAATAAAATAGTACCTTGATCATGTTGAGAGCAGCTGAAAGCCACTTATTAGGTAGAATCACTCAGTGCTTTGTCCATGCTCCACACAGAGAAACAGAAATGATGCCAGGCCTGCCTTGACGAATTACGAGGCTGTATTGAAGAGTGTCATGCAAACCAACAAATGTTGAGCGACAGGTGGGCTCCAAGCCCTTTACTCTACACAAAATCTCGCAAGTGAGACACGTGCGCTAGGGCATGCACTCACAGGCTGAACCCTAAATAAGAAAGCAAAATTAATGGAAAAAAAAGCCTTATTAAAATAGTTATAGATACAGTTCCACATATTAAAATAATAAATAGAACACCCTTGAGGAATTTTGGGAAAAATACAGTGGAAGTGACATTACATTTAGAAATCAAAGCCTAAAAAAAGCATAAAAATGCTTTCAATTACCAGAGCTGCACAAAACTATAACTCTTGGTAGCACCAAGTGCTGCTTGCTCATGCTCTCACAGGTGACATGAAGGATGACATCATCAATGATATTGCTTACATTTAAAATCTTAATGTGTGATGGGGATGTGCGGGGGGGTGGAACCACAAACATAACACCCCCAGAGTTGGAAGTCCACGAGCCTTCTGTGTACAGAGTTTGCCCACAAATTGCACCCAGCCGTCATTTGTCGCAAAGCAGCTTTGCAAGGGCTTCGGACATGCTACACACAGTCTCTGAATAATGTGTGATGCAGCATGTCAACGGAACGTCGTCAAAGCTGCCAAACTGTACCTTACATTCATTCTTTGACCAGCTCAGCTGGGCTATAAAGTCACCAGACCGATTTTTGGGTGTACCAGACTATAAAGTGTGGTCCAGGAGGGGTACATGGTGATGCCTTTTTGTTTCACTATCGTAGGTTGACAAATCACTTTGAATTTCTGGAAAAACAAGTAATGTTCTTTTCACCATCTTTTCGATATATTTTCAGTGTTAACAGGTACAGTTCAAGCCTTGCAAATTAGACAATGACTTTTAAGGAAGTAATAAACCAGATTTTATTTCTTGGGTATTTTTCTGAGTGCAAAGAGATAAGATAAAAGGCCAGGTCAATGTACAAGTGCAGGCAGCACATTCCTGGAAACCACTAATTGGGTTAAAGTGGGGCACAAACAGATTTTATTCATTAGGGCGGAGTCATGAATGGGCTACGTGCATTCCTTTTCACAAAGTCTGTCCTTAAGAGAATTTGCCCAGGAAAAACAGTAAGGGACATATTTATACTTTTTGACGCAAAACTGCGCTAACGCAGTTTTGCGTCAAATAAATTAGTGCCGGCTAACGCCATTTCGAAGCGCCGTGCGGGCGTCAAATTTATACTTTGAGGCACGGCGGCGCAACCAACAGGTGGGAGTCATTATTTCGTGACGCACACAGCGGCGTCACGTCGTAAAGGAAACCAACGTTAACGCGACGCAAATCACTGTGGGTCGATTTACGACAGCGCAACCCGGAAAGCGTTGTTTTTTTTTAACGCTTTTGCGTCAAATTTACCCGCGAAAACTGCCCTTTCAGCAGAGGAGAGCCAAAATGGATCCCAGATGCCACTACAGACCCCAGGAAGATGACAGCAGACCAGGAACCAGCCAGGAGGATCCATACCGGAACCAGGAAATTTTCAGAAAAAAAAGAAAGTGTTGCTTCAGTGCAGAGGAGCAGGAAATCCTGGTGAAAGAGGTGACGGAACACCAGCACCAATTGTTCATCACCTCTAAATTGCCACTCAGTAGGAGAGAGGCCATATGGAAACAAATTGTGGACAAGATCAACAGTGTGGCTGAAGAACGCCGGACAGTCACCGAGTGTAAGAAACGCTGGCATGACTGCAAACGTAGGACAAAAGAAAAAATGGCCAGGAACAGGAAGGCAGCAATGCAGACTGGAGGGGGGAGTCCAGCACACCAGGAGGCCCTGGACCACATGGAGGAGATGGTCGCAGCCGTCATCCCTGAGGAGATCGTCACAGGGATTCAAGGACAGGACAGCGCAGACTACCACGAGACAACGCACATGCAGGGTAAGTCGCATGGGGAATTAAAATGCAATAATGGGGACTGTAAGCAGGGGGGGGGGATACCTACTACACAATGGATGTAAGTCAGCACATATATGAAGTGGCATGGGTAAAGGGGCACGGCAGGGGGGCATGCCCAGCACAGACTGAATCTGGGGCACAACAAAATACAGCACCAACAACAGTCCCATGGGGCCATCCTGTAAGTACAACAATAGAGCCAACGGAAAGCAGCGACAGGTGTGAAGGCCACTACGTCAAACTCACATCCAGGCACTTGTCTTGCAAAATCTATCCTACATCAACTAGGTCCCTATCAGTAATGCAGTAGCCAAAACAACAACTGCAATGTAACTGCCACAACAGTTGACAATAACACCTCTCATCTCTGTGCAGCTATAGTACCAAATGGCAGGAACCTCCCCATGGAACATACATACCTAAATTAGGGGGTGAGGATGACATCTGCAACTATTCATAGAAATAAGACAAAGGCACCAGTACACTCAAATGCCGAATGTCCATACTTGACACATACATAAGCCAAAGTAAACAGCAATAGGAGCCACACAGCACTAAGGACACACACATGCTGCATACGTCAGGGTCTCTCACGTGCCTGGCTAACAAGGCAACATCACTAATGTCATACTGCTCAGACAACAACATTGAGGAGGGGACACAGGCAACTGGTCACTGAAACACACCTGCACAGTCTGACAACCAAATAGAACCTTCATACGATAAACAGGCCAATCCAATTAAACACACATGACCCAACATCATCTTCAAACATCAACAATGTTTACATTCATACCACATCCTAACATTGACATGCATAGGATATGCCACGTCACATGTACATTTCGGGCAATGTGAATAAAAAGTGTTTGGGACAGGTCCTGAGAGGCAAGTGTGCTGGCAGGGCATTCACAACACCCACAGTCAGTCAAAGTGTAGTGTTGTAAGTGTAACGTATACTTTGCGCATTAGCTTCAGGCTTTAGGCCTTTGTGCACCTTGCCCTGAATGTACTTTAACGCATTTGCTCACATCTAAGAGCCTCAGAGCACTTTGCACTAAATGCTTTTTATTAGGCTTCCTATCAGTTAATTTAGCAAATAGCCAGTCCTACGGTGTTGTTTATTAGTCAAATCACACTGTTTTGCCTACTTCAGCACTGGAATTTGCCAGAACATATTCACTCTGTGCCCCAGTCAAGGATACAGTCTGGTACATTGCCGATAGACGTGGTAGGGGTTAAGATTTGGCATTCCTGCGTAGGGACACTTTGTCATCACGATGACATATTACTTATAAAATCACTTCCTTGTCCCAAGACACGCAAGAGGGAGTTTCCAAACAGAGAACCACAACTAGACGCTGCCTGCCTTGCTGCAGATGCAGAACCAGATCACAGGCCATTGCTCTGATATGAGGGATGATGTCTCCCCAGTGATTCAGACAGGCAAGCTCGAAGCTTAACATGCTGTGCTATAACTAGAACAAGCAGAGGGATAGTAGAAACAGTTAGGCACCATTATAGCTTTGTACTAATGTTTTACTCTCCTGCTGACTATTTCAATTCTAACAGTTTGTATTGTTTGGGTTATTGTGGCTCACACCTAAATATCTACAAGTCAGTTGTACAATGAAATCATCATATTAAACAAATACTGTCTTTGTCATTTGTGTATGAGATCATACTGGAAAAGAGAGAATTGTGTAGGATCTGAGTGACCACGACTTCCCTGAGAAGTTCCAAAGATGTCATGCGCTCAGATGTCTAATCATTCCTTTGCTGTGGGAGACCAGAGGTACTGCTAGTTAGCCAGAGCAAAAAGAAAGAATCAGGGTGACAGAGTTAATTACAAGTGTGTCAGACTTAGTCCCCCACACCATTAGCTATCCTGCTGCCTAGAAAGCCAGTAATCTCATGTAGGATAATGAGAGCCCACCCAACAAAATGTCCCTCCATAAGAATAGTTAAACACGGAGGGAGGAGTAGGACAAAAACATGCCTATTCCTAAATTTTTACAAAGCAACACCTAGAGGCGATTGGGCAGATAGCTCTATATCATACATGTGACACACAGGTGGGCCATAGGCCTACAACAATGCCCATATGAAGGACAGCAGATACCAAGACAAACATAGAGCACAAAGTTAAGGCATCTAAAGGCTTGTATCTTAGTGCAAAATTGTCACAACACAGACACACTAATTGTACCCTGTTTCATTGCAGAGGCACATGGATCTCCTGCCGATATGCCTGTCCCTGATTTCCCTGATGACATGGATGGCGAGCCCATAAACATTCCACAGGAGACCATCCAAATGGTCCTTGAAAGCCTCCAAACCCCACCTTCAGTCACAAGGAGGAGCACAGAAGAAGCAGCCACCACAGTAGAACCACCCGCCACCCCAATTGTAAGACCTGCAAGCTCCAACACAGCTGAGGACTCTGACGACACTGGCACCAGCTTCGAAAGAACCATCGTTGGGGTACAGCGGGAGCTGGCCAAGGAGGTGCGGGTGGGGATGCAAACTATGGCAGCCAGCCTTGAGGGGGTGCGTTCGTGCATGATGTCTTCTGCTGATCAGGCAGCTGCTATGCAAGCCCTAACATCTCTCTTGCAGGAACTTGCCAAAACACAGAAGGAAATCAGCACAGCTGTCATCCAGTTGACACAACACCTACAACTGCAATCCAGTCAACGTGTGCACGAATGCAACATAGAACCCCTCAGGGCCGACCTGGCTGCCTACCATCGTGATGTGGCTGCCATTCTCAAAAACCAGCAGGCCCTCCTTGCTGCAGTACTGCCCTTAATAACTCCACAGGGAGCAGCCCCCGGGATGTCTGCCTCCATGTCTTCTAACACTGAGGTGTGTGTTTCCCCTTCACA
Organism: Pleurodeles waltl; assembly: GCF_031143425.1. Classification (NCBI taxonomy): domain Eukaryota; kingdom Metazoa; phylum Chordata; class Amphibia; order Caudata; family Salamandridae; genus Pleurodeles; species Pleurodeles waltl. The sequence goes on along the minus strand of NC_090438.1, from coordinate 369,151,814 downwards.
ACCAACAACAACAAGGACAAACCAGGCAACACACACATCAGAAGAAGAAGACATGGAACAGATAACATTCTCACGGAAGAGTACCCGGAAGCACTAGTCCCTGCACAATGGCCTACTTTAACCAAGGTCCTACGTTTTGTCAAATGCCAGTCTCACTACAACTACACTCAATGACTGTTCTGCAATCCACTGTATGACTTGTCCCCATTGCCAGTGAATGTCTCTCTCCTACTATTTGCCAATTCCTGTCCCTCTGCACTGTCTGTGACATCACCCCAGCATGTCAGGCGCATCATCCACACCCCTTCTGTAGGATCACCATGTAAGAATGCACCAGAACGGACCCAGCAAACATGGTGAATGGACATTTTGCACTACAGCACCTATAAATAAATAGCACTTGCACACCTATTATGTCTCTGTGTTATTTCACACTTCAACTGTGCAGTACCTAACTCCAAAGTGCCTGTGTGGCAACCATGTAGATTGTCAATACTACTGTCCTGATATCATGTATTCTGAAACATCTGTGCAGTGGCCAGGATTGCATCATAGCCTTACCATACTGAGGAAAATAACTGATGAAGGGACTAAGCACACACAATCATGCTGTGTTGGACAGAATGATGCACCATCTATAGCTATTCTAGACAACTAATGGTGGCTGAGAAATGTAGGCACCATTCAATACTAAAACAAGAAATTATGCTGCAAAATGTAAGGAAACATTAACAAAGAACACTGCATCAATCACCCTTTCGGAGTATACTTCCATGAAGGAAAGTCATGCAGAATTAGTACACACATGATGTAGGTCAGCAATGAAAGCAACAAGACAAGAGTGTGAACAACTCCTCATCTACAAAGATCTCCCTGAACTTCACACTGCAGTCCGACCTATCAATTTACCCGCAATAACAAGACTGGAAGCACTCTTTGTGAAGTTGGATACATACCAACACAAAACCTTGGTGATCAATGCAAACTACCAATGGTTGTTCTCCCAAATGGTGGATACTTACCAAGTTAGCACACGGGTAGCTGGCATGTTAAACCTCAATTTCCTGGGGATGGCGAGCATAGGACACAAATGTCATACTAAAACATTCAGCTACACTGATGTCAAGGCCATGATAAAGTAGCACCTAACGCATCATGTAAAGGGTTAACTATATATTTATTTCTATTGAGTAACACAAGAGGCAACTAAGGGAAAGGTAAACCTACACTAATCTAACCTGACTACTACTAACCCACAACTGTCCCTAACTAACCTAAGCTAAACTTACTCTACACATGTAACGAAACGATCTAAACATCAACCCCCCACCCACCATTATGAGACAGGACACATGCAGGACAACACTTACTAACCTACACACATACTATACTATCCTAAACAAACATATATTTTTTTGTAATTTTTTGTATATTTTTAATATTTTTTTATTTTTATTTTTTATTTTTTTTAAACAGGAATCCCAACATTCCCCCCCACCCACCCACCCACCCACACAAAAAATAAAGATAGAAAGAATAAGGACCCCCCACCCTCTTCCCTAACACTAACTAAGCTAATTACCTATACTAACCTAATACTAATCCCCAAAACCCAACTATCAGTAGAAAATAGGAAAGAGGAGAGAGGGGAGGGGTAAAAGTTCAACAGGGCAAAAGTCCTACAGGTTCGCCGTCCGTAGGGTCCGCCTGATGGAGCTGACCCTTTTTTTAATATAGGCCACATCCTGGCTCAGGTTGTCCACCTTATTGACAAGCTTGTCCAATTTTCTACTTAATGCCAGGATCCACAGGAGGGGCTGATGTTGTTTGTGTGCCGGCCGAGGTTAGGGTTGTGCCAGGAGTTGGCTGCCCACTGGACTGTCCTGGTATTACAACACGGCTGGGTCCAGGTCTGGAGGAAGAGCCAGGGTCTATTGTTCCCGACGTTGCTGGGGCCACTTGGTGAGACCTGGTGGATGTGGTGTTGGTGGCTGTTGTTGGCAATGTAGGCGGAGCCTGTGGTGTGGCCCACCACGCCCCGGAGGCCCGATCCGAATGATATTTGCGGGCCATCCTCCGGTACCCACACTGCACCTGCAGGATGTGCCTGTATCTCATGGCACGCCTCTCAAAATGGTGTCGATCTGCGGCACTCATGTTTGCAGCTGTGAAGAGAAAATGCAAATATTTACCTTTGGAATTGCATTGGGTGGAATAGCACAATGGGTTATTTGTACATTACTAGAAATTTATTGGTTGCAGCAATTGTCACAACATAGTTCACTGAAAGGCTCAGAGGAAGTACATGTGAAGCCTGCATACATAAGGGCATATCACACCTAGCATATCCATGTCTCTACATGATGGATGACATCACCCTAAACTACTCATCCAAATTATACCTAAGGCATCTGACATTATGGCTGCACCTCTTCCGCATACTGACTTCACTACATATGTCACTCTATGTGATAACTATCACAATCCTCACTCAGTGCCATTTGTAATTTGTTGTGTGCTAATATTGAACCCATAGGCCATAACCGAATGTGTACACTAGGGGCCAGATGTAGGAAGATGGAAAATTGCGACTTGCAATTTGCTATGCAGAACGGTGTCTCCGACACCGTCTGCGAGTCGCTATGGGGTCGCTAAGACCCACCTCATTAACATCAATGAGGTGGGTCCCAAGTTGCGCCCCCTTAGCGACTATGGGCACTCACGGGGATGGAGGCCTGCTGGGAACAGCAGACCTCCATGGCCGTGACTGCTTTTAAATAAAGCTGGTTATTTTTTCCCAAGTGTAGGCCGTTTACCTGAAAGGAAAACGAGCTGCACTTAGAAATAAAAACAAAATCTTCAATCTTGGATTATTTCAGGGCAGGTAGTGGTCCCTTGGACCACTGGCTGTTTTGTAAAAAATGTTTAGGTCCACTCACAAAGGGGAAGGGTTCCTATGGGGACCCCTTCCAGTTAGCAAGTGGGTTACCATCCACTTCAAGTGGATGGTAACTGCGACTCCCTTTGCGACCACGTACTCGGTTGCAAATGGAATTGCATACCACTGCGAGTCGCAAATAGGACGGGAAAACCCCTTCCTATTTGCGAGCTGGAAATGCATTTTGCAAGTATGTTCAGAATCACAAAATACATTTCTGCATAGCAAACAGACGTTTGCAACTCACAAAGAGCAATTTATGCCATTTGCAACTTGAAAACAGTTTGCTACATCTGGCCCTAGGTTCTAAATCAAGTCGCAAAAGGTCACAAGTATGTGGAACATACTGGTTGCTACAGTCCTAGGTACCCTGTTTCACATTAACATGGCAGTCTTTGAGGGTGGTGTGGGAAGAATAACCAACAATCCCATGTTCAATGCACACCCAGGAGTGTATAGAAAGTTCAACAAGTATGTGCCTTCACACACAACACCTATGAAGGGCTAGCAACACGTTGGAGTCAGCCAAACATTGTCACATCCAAGGTCCACACATGTCAAAATGCTATGACTTAGGCCAACATCACACACTATCAGTGAGGCATGTTTTACAACACACACAGAGGAGCAAGAACACCCATTATCATGAGTCGACAGAACACCTAGGCCATTGCACTCTAGTCACACACACTTCTAGTTCACCTTGTGGAAGTACATGCCCCCGGAAGATCCAACCTACAGTGTACACAGTACATCCTCAACTAGGAAGATGCACATTTCATCAAAGCCATTTGCCAAAGCTATATGGGAGAATGTCAGTCTGATATGCAGACTCAATTCATGCCAAGTCCCAGAGCAAGTCTTACATTAACCAGTGTATTCCGCATGACTCATCCCATTCCCCATAGCGGCCCAACTGGAATGACCTACAGCCCCTAAATCTGAGAGATGGCTAAGTATTGGTTTACAGAAACAGAAGTGCTATTTGATATCCCACTAAAGCAACAATGCCAATGAACGGCCAGCGCATCAAATCATGAATTCTAGTGAAAACACAGTAGTCCATCATGCATCACTAGCAAGCAATTAAAATAGCACTCAGGCCACACTCACTGTAGGTATCGGGGTCCTCAAAATGTGCCACCTCTCCCACGGTGTACGGTGCTGGTCCACCTGTAAAGCATGAAAGGAAGAATATACTCAGACTCGGTGCACTGACAAATAATTGCAGTTACTATGACACTGTGTGAATATGACATGGTAATGATACACTTCCCACATGCTCATACTGCATGGATGAATTTTTATCCAACATTAACATTGGATGAGTCTCCTGCTACAGTTACACACCCTACTACACACATGCAGTGGCCAGGACAGTCAGGTGTTGTCAAAGATACCCCTCCATTAGTATGCCCAAACAATAATGTCTTCCATACATCTCAGCATGTGCATCCCAGAGAGACATCCAAAAGCTGGTTACTTGAGGACTGCATGACCCCTCACAATCAAACAGGCTAGGTGGACATGTTCAACACACAGCAACCAGACACACATGTGACATATGTGTGGACAACATATCTAACTTCATGTGACGTGAAGGCAACACACATTTATAGCATCATCATGGGTTTCCAATTTTCTGTCTAGCTATGGCGTCAACATATGTAGGTATGTTGTTTCTACATGACTTACTCACTGGCCAATATGACCTGTAGAGTTCAAATAGAGGCATTAATGTGTCGCTTGTCTGACACAAATGCAACACTACATTACATACAGCTACAGGCATCTGGTATGTGTTGAAAACATGAGCCATCTGACTGCTAGCATTGGTCTTCCTACACATTGTGCAACAAATACAAATTAGGGCCCATATTTATACTTTTGTAGCGCCGCATTTGCATCATTTTTTGACGCAGAGACGGCGCAAACTAGCAAAATACAATTCTATTTCGTAAGTTGGCGCCGTTTTTGCGTGAAAAGGTGGCGCAAAATCGGGGATAGAAATGTATAAATATGGGCCTAGGTTTCCCTAGCATTACACACAGTCAGCTACTTATCTAGCAGATTGGGTAACAACCATCACATGTCCCCACACAGATTTCTATTATTCACATGTAATTGATTTGTACTCACCAACATGGCCACCAATCCTGATTCCCAGGTGGTCCAGCAGGTCCTGTTCCCTGGATATCAGATCTGCCCAGCGGTGCTTTAATTGATGGTCATTCCGCATGCTCCCATACACGCGGACCAGGTGATGGCGCACCTTCCCCCACCGGACTTTCCGTGCCTCCGTGTGATACCCCTGTATCACACGGCCCCCAGCCTCCAGCATGAGTGGGAGGAAATGGCAAACTAGCCAAATGAATCCCCCAATTCATCCTCACCCATCCTGGAAAGGCGAGGCCTACCTGACATATTAATAGAATAAAATGAGCAAAATTAAATAAACAAGTAAAAGTGGGAAATGGGGAAAGGTAGAGTAGTGAAGGAAAAAGAAAAATAAGAAAAATAGCCCAACTAACCCCAAAGTTATACTACCCAGAACAGACTCCCACAGACAATACAAACAAAAACAGGATTGGACAAAACTAGACTAAACAGACTGAGACAATATTAGGCAACAAGACTAGGATCACAAAAAGACAAAATACAAGGTACACAGGACACAAAAGCAGTTAAACACAGGACAGCACCTTTCACACAATCACACAGTCTAGATAAATCTGAGACTGCAAAGTGAAAGTGAAAGTTAACTCCCAGTACAGATTTAGTAAACAGGATATCCTATTACATCACTTCCTGCATAAAATGGCCGCCGTTTTTATCTTCCCGTTATGCGTCATATTTTCACGCATACACAATGTGCGTCATTTTTTTTTACGCATAACATTGCACATAATGCAGAGTCAAAAAATATGATATGAAAATTAATAAATTAATAAGGTACATGACATGTCCAACATATTGTCCATGTTGCGTCAAATTTACCACGCATACAGCATGGGCGTCATATTTTTTCCACGTACAGGAGTGCACAGAATGCAGAGTCAAAAAATATGAAATTAAAATTATAATTTCATGGCTAAATATGAGAAACATTTATGAAAATTTATATTTGACTCTGCATTCTGTGCACTCCTGTACGTGAAAAGATTATGGCGCCCATGCTGTATGCGTGGAAATTTGAGCAATTTTTAAATTATGTCTTCATTTTTTAAACTTGGGGAAGGAGATTTGTCATGGCCAAATGGTGCTATGTGATACACATTTGTGGTTAGCTATGACACATGTCCGTTATTGTATGTATAGAAGGCATTCACACTGTAATATTTATGATACGTTAAATAATGTATTAACCATATTTGTACACATATTTTGGGTAATTGCTGATGGCTATTTTGAAATGATGGATGGGATACCATGATGTATTCCTTCTCAAAAATGTGTCCACAATTATGATGGTAATGCTTTTATCTATAGTCCAAACAGGGAGTGCAATAGTCACTTACAGTTTTTATGGGGCTAACCATGTCCTATTATGAATTTGTGTTTCTGATTTTTGTTTTACTTTTGACATGTAGCCCACACATGTGCCTTATGCATGTGTTTAGTTCACAAGTACATGATTCTTGTATATTTGGGGGGCGGTAGAGGTGGACTTAGGCCCCCAGCACCCTATGGTTTGCCCATCCAGATTAGCTAATGTATCCATGGCTTTTATTTATTCTGTTATGCAAAACCTGCAGCACCAGGCTAATTTAAGGCCATATGGTATGAATCACTGTTAACCATTCATTCATCTCATTAGCCCATTTGACGTTTGCACTATTGATGATTTGGAGCAATCTGGCATACCATTTTCCAATGACTATGTTTGCAAAATCTCAGCGTTCCTCATGTGCTGATGACAAATATTTTGTTGATGTCTGTGGCCCTTTCTGCATTACCTGGTTTAGTGGCATGTTACATTCTTCCTGCTAGGTTCAAACTGGGACACTACTGTGATGGTCTGCTTTCAAATATTTGGTTGATTGGATGACATATGTTTATATGTGTGTGGGAATGTGGATCCACTATCACCTGTCTGGGTGTATGTTGTCACTGTCACTTCAAGGTCTCCTCATGAGTTAGTGGCAGCTAATGTTGTTCCAATTGGGTATTGCTCATATCAAAAATTGAGAGAAGCCATTGAGGACATGGTCACGTACACATGGATGGTCCCACCCTGTCTCTGAACACGTGTGATGAGACTTTCAAATGATCTACATTTTTGGGCTGGGTGAGAGACTGTCTCAGGTGTCTGGATCAGGCATGTGTCATTGCCACATTTGTACTCCTGTTGGCCTCTGTGGATGGTAATGTATCATGTAACATCCTACCCTCTGTGCATACATTTGTGATGTTTTTTTTTGGTGTGATGATTGTTATAGCATTCTTGCTCAATGAGACGACATTCTTCTTCAGCAATTTCAAACTAAAGGTGGTCAGAAATCCATAGGCCAAAGCATGATGTGGTGTTTGTTATCTGTGTTTATTTACAATTGTGCAATAAGTGTTGTTATAAGAAATTATGAAAAAAAATTATTGACAAGCTGTTGGCGCCTACGCACTCCTGCTGCCGTGTTAGGTTGTTCCCCCTCCTGTTGCAGGCCAGCATCCTCCTCTTCGCCATCCTCAGGCATGTCTGGGTCCGGTTCAAGGAGGGGAATGTTCCTTTTTACACAAATATTGTGCAATATGGCACAACTGAGTATGATCTTACAGACCATCTCTGGGGAATAGAGTAGGCTACCGCCAGTTATGTCAAGGCAGCGGAACCTTGATTTTAGGATCCCAAAGGTCCGCTCAACAATGCTGCGTGTCCTCTTGTGGGCGTCATTGTATGCCCGCTCTGCAGCAGTATTTGGGTTCACAAATGGTGTCATTATCCAAGGCTGGATGCCATACCCCTGATCAGCTGAAAACACAGAATGGGATCAATTAGATGTAGGAGGCACTGTTGTACAGATCTTTGATGGCAGTAGTTGTCTTGTGTTGTCTGTGACTCTTTTGTGTACTAATGTGACAACCTATAGTTGTTGGTGAAAACTTTTGCATTGAGTTTTTTTCCTTGGCTGAGCAAGTGTTTGTTGTCTAACCGTTTGTCAGCAGTATGTATTTGTTTTTTCAGTACAGTGTGCCCTCCCTAGCATTGTGACTTGTCATACAGGTGTCCGTGTGTCTTCACTGGGGGTGAGATGATAGTTCCATGCAGAGTTGAAACATGAAAGTGTAGTTAACACGTTCATGTGAAAGTACCCAGGACATCCCATACCTTAAAACTTATGCAATGTATTAGTGTACAGGTTATTGTGAGACTTACAATTTGCAAGGTGACATTTAGGCAACCACACTCATTAAGGTCTTCACATTAAGCTGTAGAGTAAATTCAAATGTGTGACAGGTTCAATGGTGACTTCTGAAACATGGCTAGTGATGTGAGTACCTCAGTGTGTTCCTGGCTAGGTGTTGCTATTGTGGTGTATGTGTTGTTTGTCCTAGAGGGTTGCTGTGCAGTGTGTATCTAAGTTTGGTTTTTGTACTTACCAACAAGTAGTCCATTGCCATACCGTCCATCCTGGAAGTGTTGGTTGATGGTGCTGTGACGGAAGATGAATGCGTCATGTACACTCCCAGGATATTTAGCCACAATGTTGCTGATCAATCCTTGGTGATCGACTATGGCCTGCACGTTGATTGAATGTGTGTGCTTCCTGTTGCGGTAGAGGTGTTCACTCGCAGCAGGTGGCACAAGGCGTACGTGTGTGCAGTCGATTGCACCAAGGACGTGCAGGAAGCCACTGATGGCGTAGAACCCCTGTTTTGTTTCCTGCTGCTTCTGCAGTGTGTTAGGGAAGCAGATGTGGAGGGGTGTCAGGCGAATGATGGCATCCAGTACTTTTGGCAGGAATGCAGAGAATGATGGTTGGGATATTCCACCAACCAGGGCACCAGTTGTCTGAAACGAGCCACTTGCCAGCAGGTGAAGTACGACAAGCAGCTTTGTTTCTGTTGGGATAGTGCGGGGTGTCACTAAAGTGGGGGCCAACTGCTGTTCAATATTTCTCAGCAGCTGCTGAATGGCCTGCCAGTTCAACCGGTACCTCTGGATGATGTCCCGTTCCCTGAGGCCATGCAGGGTTGTTCTGGGGCGGAATATCCTCTCCTGCCTTCTGCGCTGCCTTTGGGGTCCCTGCTGTTGTTGTTGTAGCTGCTGTTGTTGCTGCAGGGCTCTGCGTCTACGTGCACGCTGAATGAAAATCACCTCCATGTCTCTCTGTTGCTGCTCTGCTGCTCTGCTGCTCTGTTGTTTGTTCTGTGTGTTCTGATTAAATACAGGTGTGTTTGCCCCATTTTAACGCCTGCCCTGACCCAGGCGTTAAATTTTGACGCTATTCGTGCTTTGCGTCATTTTTTTGCTTCGCCTCCCGAAAGCCCGGAAGCATAAATACGACGCACGGCTGTGTGCGTCGTTTTTGGGACGGGAACGCCTACCCTGCATGTCATTAACGCAGGGCGGGTTGCCGCATCCAGAAACTGACGCACATAGCGGAATTTTCCCTTGCGCCGGCTCGGGCGTCAGTGTTTAAATATGGGGCAACGTTTGCGCTGATTGTGCGTCAAAATTTTTGACGCACATTCGGCGCAAACGGAGTATAAATATGCCCCTAAGTTGTTTTGACTAGCTTTACTGGATACATACAGAATACATTTTAAGATATTTTAAGGATTAAAGCATACTGTGCAGGTGTCCTGCCAAGCCGCACCCGCACTCCCAAATTCTACCAGTACCCCAAACCCTCAAACCCACCCCCCCAACCCCGATTCCCACCCCAGTTCATTTGGTAAATCACTCGACAGCTTATTTCATCTACCACTGTTCTACTTTGTGTAGAATGGAAAGACGTGAGATTCAATTAACGACTTATTCACCATAGACTTGCACGTGATCGGCCGTCTGATTTGCCATGTTATAACTCTGATCTATAGCTGTGAGTTCACTGTTATAACTCGCTGTAACTAACCTAACCTTGTTATGAAAACCCAATAAAAAAATATCCAAGTAGTGTGACGATAAAATATTGGTGGTTATTTAACCCGGTGGAGAGAGCTGTGTGTTATCTCTGGTCACAGACTTGAATCATATTAAAGTAGCTTAGAATGTTAATGTACGTATGAGATCAATATGTGCAATATGTAAATAACAGAGTTCCTTTCTGTGTCACATAGTACAGTGGCTTCAGAAGTTTATTGCCGAGATCATGTGTATCCCACAGGACATATTTAAAAATCAGGGTAAAATAGCTTCGTGTATTATGAAGCAACTACAAGCAGCTGCTTGGAACCAGCAGGGTATAAACTCACTCCTTAAAGGTTTGAACTCGGTTTTTCATTATTTTAACTAAGGTTGATAACAATGATTCTATTATGTAATAATAAACACGTTATATTAGGTGCCACAAAATAATTCAGTTTGTATTGTGTGCTATATAAATGGTTAGAAGTAGTGTAATAACATACAAACACAGCTGGCATCCACACAGAAAAACGTAAGGGGATATTTACAGGAAAGTGGCGCATCACTCTTGATGCGCCACTTTTCTTGCACTGCCTGGCGTCACTCTAACGACATCATGTCGGTTGTAAAACAATAGCGTAACATTTTTTGACAATATTGTGCTGCTTTGCAAGATTAGCGTCAAAAATCGCTTATCCTGCAAAGAAAAAGGAGGCACATAGACTAAAATGGGTGCATCCTTTTAATGATTCCCTTCGGGAGGCATAAAAAATTACACAAAAAATGGTGCAGTAGATGTTGTAGATTTCACTGCGCCATTTTTTAGGGCCTTCCAGCTTCGGAACGCCCCCCCCCTTGCATACATTATGCCTGGTGCAGGCATAATTGTATTGTATTGTATTGTAATAGTATTTATATAGCGCTTACTGCCCCTGATGAGGCGTCAAAGTGCTTTTTGGCGAGTAGCACGCTACTCTGGAACCCAACAAGGATTAGTGATGGATTAGTATCGGGAAATATGAGTACAGTTTTAGTATTATTATCAGTTAATTTGAGCTGCGGATATGAGAGTTTGTTAGTTAGATTGACTGGAGTAATGGAGGGGTGGAGGAGGAAAGAAATCCAGAAGTGTTAATTGGGAGTATATCCCTCATTTACTCAACCCAAAGGCTTGGGATGAGTAAAGAGGGATGGAGGAGGGAAGAGTCTGTGGAAGGCTTAGGGAGATCATAGTAGCAGGGTGAGATAAATGAGGGAGAATTTAGTAGGGTTGTGTGGGAGGTCATGGTAGTAGAGTGAGGTTTGGTAAGTTAGGTGTGGAAGTGGAGGGAAGAGCTTAGGCAGAGTTATTTAGGAGATGAAAGTAGGAGAAAGGATTTGGGATGAGTCAGAGTGGGAATGGAGGATAGTTTGATAGAGACAAGACATATGATGATGGGTAGATAAGTGTGATAAGAAGAGAGCAGGGATTCATAGATATCTAGTATAACAACCCACCCAGGAGCCATGCAATGACCCACGAACATGCCAAGCACAGAAACAACATATACACATACATACATATATATATATATATATATATATATATATACATATATACATACACACATACAAACACACATGAATACACACACATATGCACACATATATGTACATACAATACATAATTAGAACCATGGGTAAATATACTTAGTCAAACAGGTTTAAAGAGTGTATGTGTATTTTATTGTTATGACATAGTAGCAATACATATTTTCTAAAGAACTATACATAACTAGAAATAGACACATAATCAGAAAAAATATTTAGCAGCATAGGCATAAGCAGTCCATAGATGTTTGAATATGGTGGTTATGAAGGAAAGAGCCAACTCTTGAGTAGTTTTCTGAAGACAAGAAAGTTATTTGTGGCTCTTATAGTTGGGGGTAATGAATTCCATAGTTTGGGTGCTTGAACGGAGAAGGATGTACCACCTATAGTCTTTTTCTTGTATGGTGGTGTTCTAAGGCGGGGTGCCAATCTTGAGAAGAGGTTTCTTTGTTGTATGTATTTGGTTATTTTGTTTCTGATAAAAAGCGGTCCTGTTCCATGTATAGCTTTGTGTATGATACAAAGCAGCTTGAACGGGTAACCAGTGTAGTGCTCTCAAGGCAGGGGAGATGTGGGCTTGTGGCTTTGCATGTAATAGTAGCCTGGCTGCGGAGTTCTGAATACGTTGTAGTCTTTTCTTAATTGATAGAGATGATCCATGGTAGAGGCCATTGGCATAATCTAGTTTGGATAGTACAAGCGAGATAGTAGTTTGCACCTTGTGTGGAAATCCGAGGTGGGGGAAGATGCGTTGTAAAGTCTTCAAGGTGATGAAGCTTGTTCGTGCTAATTTGTCCACTTGGGCATTCATAGTTAACTTGGAATCCATGGTAATTCCAAGGTTTTTAACTTCCTTGGATAATTGAGGAGGTGGTCCGAGATCGTCAGGCCAGACGCACAGAGGGCCATAACTTTTCCAATCACCACATATGAGTATTTCTGTTTTGGAGGTATTTAGTTTGAGATGGCTCCAGGTCATCCACTGATCAACGGCTCTGAGGCAACTGAAGATTTGTGAGTTTTCCATGTTTTTGGGGCATTCTAATTTAAATAGTATTTGTGTGTCATTTGCATAGTTGTAGCATGTGAGATGGAAATCATTGATCAGTTCTGGTAAAGATATCATGTAGATGTTGAAAAGTAAAGGTGAGATGATTGATCCTTGGGGGACCCCTGCTTTTGTGAGGTAGGGTTCGGACAAGAAGGGGGGTGAGTGGATGATATTAGATCTTTTTTGAAGATAGGAAGTAATCCAGTCGAGAGCAATCCCTTGTATGCTGGCTTCGTGGAGTTTTTGAATTAGGGTGTCATGGTCAACCGTATCAAAGGCAGCCGAGAGGTCCAAGAGAAGTAGTTCAGCTACTCCATTGCGGTCGACTGTGTTTTTAAGATCATCCCAGATTGCTATGAGTGCCGATTCAGTGCATCTTCCTGGGTGGAATCCAGTTTGGAAGTCTGAAAGTATAGAATTGTTTTCACTGAATTGTGACATCTGGGCGAATGCTGCTCTTTCTATCAATTTGCCCAGGAAAGGTCCATTTGTGATTGGTCTGTAGTTGTTGGGGTCTTGCGGGTCTAGGTTTTTTTTCTTTAATAACGGTCGTATGTATGCCTTTTTCAGGTCTACAGGAAAAGTTCCTGTAGTTAAAGAGTTGTTGATGATTCTTCTTACAGGCGTGGCAGCAGAAGTAGATAGAAGAATGTTCTTGAAGATTTGTGGTGGGCGAGGGTCAGAAGGGCAACCGGAAGGTCTGCTTGCTTTGACCAAATCCATAAATTCACCTTGTGATATTTGTTGGAAGGACTGTAGAGGTTTGGTTGGTTTATTCTTAGAGGGTATTTTAGGAAAGGGGTTGGTGCTGATGGTTTTCTTCTGTTTTAAATAGGAGTCCATTGTGTCTGTCTTGGTTGTGTAGTGAGTTGCCAATTTGTTTGTGAAATCTTGAGTAGTGGGATGACTTCCTTCCATACATGTAGGTTTTCGAACTTCATTGAGAATTTTATAAAATTCCTTGATTGAGCATTTTGAATTCTGTCTGAGTAGTACCTTTTTTTTTAGCTTTTTTGATTGATGATTTGTATATTCTGTTATGTTTGTGTAGCTGCAGTTTGTCTTGACTGTTGTTTGTTTTGAGCCAGGTCCGCTGCAAATTTTTGATTTGTTGCTTTATCTTTTTAAGTTCTGTGTTTCTCCAAGGTGTTGGTTTTCTTTTGTTGTGTTTAGTTTTTCTGAGTGGTATTAGGAAATCAAAAGCTTCTTGTAGCCAACCATAACGTTTTGGCAAATAATTAATTGTATCTAGATCTGTGTTGGCAGTTAGTTGTGTTTCTAAGTCATCCAAATTGAGGCGCAAGGGTTTAAGAAGTGGCGCAATGCTCGCATTGCACCACTTTCTAAATATGGCATGTCAGAAACGCCACATTAGCATAAAAAAATGTTGCTAATGTGGTGCAAGGAGACGCAAGGAGCTTGTAAATATGCCTTATAGATCCAAATAAACCTTACATCGATACAGAGCTAGAGAAAGCCAAAAATACTTTCGAAACACCGATTATCTCTTGTAATCTTGAGAAGTGACAGGCTGAGTAAGCCTTTCCTTGCCAAACTGGGATGTATGGTGTGGTGGCAAACTGGGTGTGTCCTGGGGCTCCGTTTGAGCCCACAATTTCGAGTACACAATTCAAGGGAATTACTGAGTATCCTGGAAGGGGAGCTATCTGCAGCTAGTGACGAGGTGGAAAGAAAAAATAATCCCCCTTGTCCCGTCCTGCAGACTGCTGATCTGAAGTATGCATTGTAAGAATGTGGGAGCAGTGTGTGTCTCCGTTTGACACACTGTGCTGGGACGATTTACTGGGGATACCCTGGGACCTAATGGAGCTTAAAAGTAGCTGTCAGAACCAGAATCCAACCAATTCCCTCTCTAGTCCAGTGCTGTTGCTGGTATACAGGGTATAATATTTTGGTATGGAAGCAAACATATCCAAACATACCCATCGCCGGTAATAAAGCGAACCCCAACATCATCAGGCACATTACATAACCACCACACTAAAACAGTGCTTTTAGCACACATGTATGCAAGTCGTTTCCCTTAAGATTGACCCCTTAAGAGGTGCCAGAACTGCTAAAGGAAGCTATATTACACCTGGGCTCCGAGCAGCCAAACGAAGACAGGAGAGAAAGGGTCACACACTTCTATTGTGACTATGATGACAGATGAGGCTTCATGAGCCTTGATTCTAGAGGCTACTCACAGGAAGGGTTAAATTACAACAGAAGTAATAACCAATTCACTTCATCCCAAGATACAAGCTCCCCTGACTAGGAGCCAGGTTTGAATTCTAATGAGCATTGCTGGGAAGAAGATGCCTATGGGATAGTTTGGCCTGAGGATACTTATTGTAATTTCTGCACATTAGTTGTGCTTCCCAGCAATTCAGAGGAGAATTCGAATTTAGTTAATGGCCATAGATAGCTAGTTAGGGATATATTTATATGTATTGCTGCAACATTAAGGAGGCATATTATCTCATTCATTTTCTCATCCTTTTTAAGTCCACTTCTGTCAACACCCAGGGCCTCATTTACAAGAATCTGATGCATCGGCTCTGATGCGTCAGATTCCTTGTGCTGCCCTATGATCCCCTAACGATGCCATGGATGCACTTTATTTACAATACAGAGCTCCAGAGCACATTTTAACAGATGCGTTAGAAATTCTGACGCATCTGTTGGCATTAAACTCATGCACTGCTGAAACAGCATAAAAAAAATTACACTACTCCAGCAATGTGAGTAGGCCCCCATAGAGAAAAGCCCTGCATCAATTTTACACATGCTCTGAGCTGGTGGTAAACTTCTGATGCAGTGTAGTCACAGTCTGACTCAGTCAAATATAAATTTCACTGCGTCAGTTCTGTGTGGCTTTACCTATGGGAACATCTAATCTGCATACATTTTACCTGACGCAGTTATAATGTGACACAAGGGTTTACAAACTGACGCATTACGCCCAATGCATCAGTTTGTAAATCTGGAGCAGTGTAGAGCACCGCTAGCGCCACTGCTGCATAAAAGAAAATGACGCAATGGAGGCATAAAGTTCTTGCAGATGAGGGCCCAGTGTGGATTGTGCCGTATCTGTGGACAAAATTAGACATTCCTTTCCTTAGAAGCCCATTTGAATTTCACGATAAGCAACATTTCAATAGTGCCCATATACTTCCACACAAAGATATAGGCTTAGCCTACATTTCACATGGTCCTAGTTTACAGCAAGGTGGCAATTTTCCATTTATGGTAAAGTTAGCCCAAACAGCTATTACTAAATCAAGATTCCTGGAGCTCCCGGAAAAAAATATTGCAACACAAATGTAGATCTACAGAAAATAAAACTCTGGGGGGGGACAGCAAAAGGAAGCATATATAGTAAGCGTAACATTTTAGGCGTTCTGTTCATAACAGCGTTTATATATCAGAGTGAGTGATGGAGAGAATAGGAGGTTCTAGGCTTATAACACACAGGGTTCCTTTGATAAGGACAAGATTTCTGACTTCTGAAAGACGACTTCCTATTGATATGAATCGTGATAATTTGTGACAGTTTGGGATCTGTCTCAGAATTTGACAAGTCTAGCAGGACAAGCAGGGTATATTTATGAGAGGCTTGTGCCACCAGAGCATCGCTTTTTTTAATGCTTTGGCGGCGCTAGCCTCTCAACCATATCTATGAGGCTAAGCAAAGCTACTTTGGGTGGCTTTGCTTGGCCTCATAGATATGCAGTAAGACAAAGCAGAGCAAGACGCTCCGTTGCCTTACTCTGTGCCAGGGAGGCCTCCCATGGGCATTGAGGTGAGTTTTCTCACACAACACCCATGGATTTTGACGCTGCCCCAGAATTACAAAATCATGTAAACTTGGGGCAGCGCCAAAACCTTACGCCTCCCCAGAGCAGATGTAATGAGGAGAAATATTTTTATTTCTCCTCGTTTTTCCTCTTTCCCTGTGGAAACACCTCTCTGGATTATTTTTGTGGAGGAAGGTGTTCCTTCCTGCACAAAAACAACCCTGCATGCAATGCAGGCACCCTTGCACTGTAGCGCAAGGGTGCCTGCGTTGGTGCAAGGCAGCCAGTTGTGCGCCAGCACAGGGGGAAAGGACAGGAATGCACTATATTTCATAAATATGGTGTGTTCCTACCCTTTCACATTGGCGTAGGGCAAAGCAACAAGAAGACTTGAAGAGCTGCCTTTCACCAGTTCCCCATAAATATGGGCTGAAATCTTGACTGATATCCTTAAACTGAATTCAGCCAGTAGCATCACAATGATGTAATTTCCACACAAACTACTTTATGGGGAGGGTAAACAAAAGAGGTGTAGAACAACAGCTCTGGTTTAGCACCAAGCCAAATTTGGAGGACCGGCTACAACTATTTGTAACCTCCAACTTCATCAAGAAGGTATATAATGCTGGGATCAAATTCAGAAGCAGACCTTCAAAGCCGAAAGCACTCAGCAGACCCTTATCCCAACAGTGATGCTCTCCACAGTCCCACATTCATTGTCGCTTTCTCCGCGTAAGCTAATATGACATAGATCATTAACTACAAGGACATTAGTCCCTAGTATGACATATATTTGAGAAGGCTCAGCGTAAAGCCAGAGTCAAATTTACCCCAGTAATATTTTTTGATCCTGCCTTTGAGGCTGGCTTGTTGCTGGCACTGTTTCATTTTTTTTTATTTAAACACATTTCAAGCGCTAGCCTTTGGAGTATGAGCAAACCATTATTCAATAATAGCACATGGTCGTAAAACAAATCCTACAGATGCATATAGCAGTAGTAATATAGTAATATCAGCAATCACTGAGACTGCCAGTTCCAACAGTGAAGTAAGGAAAAGAGGAAGTAGAGAGAAAAATAAGGAGCGAAAGAAGTGCGAAGAAAGCAAAGAGAAGAGGTAGCAGAGGACAGAAAGAAAGAAGTATGGAAGGATGAAGAACTGAATGTAGGATAAGAGGCGTAGACATGGGTCTACCTCTGTGTGCATTGAGACTGGGTCTGTATGAGTACCTGCAAGGGTGCTACTTGTTTTGCCGTTTTGTGGTGTATGTGTACACGAGTTGCTGTCTATCTGTATGTTGTCTGCAAGTGCATACGTGCCAGGTTTGACTGGTGGCCGGTGTACATGGTCTGTCTCCGTCTATATCTCTTCCTGCGTGGGTATCACCACGAATGATAGCTTTTGTGTGCATCATGTTGGACGCTTTGTTGCTTTGTCTGCATTTATATCTTTTTGTACACGTAGGCTTCTGTTTAACCGGAATACAATAAATCCAGCCCAAGGGATTTATCATTAGTTGTTTGGCTTTAACATCCCAAGCCGATGCATTACCTTCCTGAACCGGATGTATGTAATATAAACGCTGAGGGGACAAAATCATTTTGGGCAAATAAGGGGTGTGCTCACATATTTGCTTAAACATGAAATGACTAAGACTTTTAGCAAGTCTACCTTTACTTCTGAACTAATACTGCTGAACAGCTTGACCTCTGACTGACAGCTCATTTTTCAAGCCGGAAAAAACATAAGCTTTATAGTTAGAGGGTACAACCGCGGCCAATAAAATGACGATGTACTGATCTATTTTTATGTCAGCATATAGTCTGGAGTATATTACTCAAAGTGCAGCTCATCAAGGCGCTCATTACCAGTGTAGATCACAGGATAAGGAACATGGCCTCGACAATAAACAGTATTTACTGTCGCTTGTGATAACGCGTCCAGCCCTTATAAATTACCTGTACCTGGACACGTTGGAGGTCGGTGAATCTTTTAACCGAGTCGGGCTCTCCTCATCCTCAATAGTCAAGTCACTCAGATCAATAATCAATAACTGTTGTAATCGGTAATCAGTACTCAATTAATAGATCAATATAACACATCAGAAATCAATAACAGTTGGTATTTCGGCGCACCATGACCTTTCAGTCATGAATAACCACACCAGTTTATTAAAAGTTAGTGAAATTATTTCCCTATATTAACAAAGCTAGCACGATACAGTATATATATGTCTCAAGACCAATTGATATATGTATATGAACATTACTAGCTGTCCATAACGGCGGAAGAAACGCAATCTACGTAAAATCTGGATAATGATACACTCTGTTATAGCAATGCAAATCACCAATGTGACTAACTGTATTTGACTATTTGCATACATTCGGTCAGCATAACAAGATTTCAATTCTTCATGATACATTGAGCGAATACCTCGACTAACCTCTAATTAGCATTGGCATGTGGGGACTTCATGCAAAACGAATTTAGTTAACACAAATTTGGAAAACTTCTAGCTAGGACCCTATCAAAATAGCAGTTGGTACCTAAAAGGAAAAACACAATGCATAATACATTTATCCTTTCATATTTACCAAATACAATCAGCATTCAAGAAAAGTCTTCGTCCTTCAGGTACCGGTTGATCAGCATGGGGCAAATTTCAAAGGGGCAAAGTTAAGGGCAAGTTGCCTTGCAGCGGCAAGGAGAATAGGGCAAAGTTACTGCATGGGCAAGACGGGGGTAAATCAAAGTTAAAGTCTCTAGGGTGAGAATTTTTAAAGTCTCTTTCTCTCAGATAGAGAAAAGGGCATCAGGGTGTCGTCCAAAATGGAGTCTGGCATCAGGCTTCAAACTGGCATCGAGGAAAATGGCTGACTTCTCTTTGTCCGGTGGGTTTAAGTAAGAAACATTCCAAATTCTGTAGGGTCTTCCATTGGAGGGTTCATAGGTTGGCTTCAAATTGTCCAATCAAAAATTGTCTTTTACTAGCGCCCATTTATGCATACACTGTCCTTGGAGCCTTGGAACACAAATTGTATCATGGTTTGCCAATTATTTTACTATCTGTACCTTCATTGTCCGCACCTGCAGAGACTGACCTTGTATCAAAGGGGATGTAACCGGCCTAGCACGAAACCTTGGAGATAAGTGTACCAGCCAGTTTCTACTGGAAAAATACAACTTCAAGCAAGAATATATGTTTCATTAGTTCAAGGAAAAAAATCACGCAGTTAGAATTTGAAACCAAGCAACTAGGCCAAAGCCTGTACTAAATTTAAGCTAAGCAAAACAGTATTCAAACAAGAAATCATGGCATACATTTGCGATTATGACGGATTAGTACAATTTTAATACTTCGTGATTAATAAAGCTCGTTTATAATGATGGCGAACTACCCCGAGGGCACAATTTCCCTCGTACATTATTTCTTTTACTAAAATCACACTTCATTATGTGTATTCGATTACACGGTATACATGAATATATGTCGGACCTTCTTTTTCTGCGTCATCAATCCCTCCTCTGATGACTAATTATGTCATCACATCAAATCTACCCACAAATTTTATTCCATTAAAATTCTGTATAGTAATTTGGCACTTCAGTCAATTCCCTTTTTCTTTTAGTCCCTTTTGACTTCTCCCTATATATTTCCACCATTTCGTTCTCTATTTTCTCTTCTCTTTTTCTTTTGTTCCTTGCTTTTAACATTTTGAAAGCTTTCCATATTCCCCAAGAGCCTAATAAACAAATTAATATTATCAATATTCCCTTTACTATTTTTAGTAACAATCCGTTCCAAACGTTGCTGAGCCAATTTCCCACGGAAGCAAATCCCTTTCCAACTTTCTCCCAAACTCCGGGTTCTTTCAATTCCTTTAAATCTACACTTTCTTTAGTTAAATTTGTAAGCATCGTTCGAATTTTTCCACTGTTGTCTGGTATATATGTACAACAGTGACGCGTGCCAAGCATTTTGCAAACGCCGCCATCCTTTGCTAAAAGAATGTCTAAGGCAAGCCGATTTTGAAGAGTCATAGCTCTTTCTGCAGCAAGCTCAGCATCCATCAGGATTATAGCTCCTGAAAACTTTGTCAGCATGTTATCCACAATAGTAGACAACTTTCGTATTTTGATTGAATTCAATATGACTCCTACCGAAGGAATCAATGCTCCAAATATATCTCCTACCACACCAGAAGCTGTCTCCCTTTTCTGAACACGATGTGATTCAGACAGCCTTGGAAATTTCTTTAAGTCGTCTAGTTGGTAAACCTTTGGGAACACTATTCCCAAATAACACCTTCCATACCATCCTTTAGGAAGACGATAATAGGCGTTGAGTCCCCAAATATAATATACTCCAGGAATAACTGGGTCTTGTCCATTCAGCATGAACGTCCACTTAGATTGAAATGCATATGTATGTTTACATTCACTCGTTCCCACAAAAACTGTGTCATAATATGATGGAAATCTATGTATACAAAATCTTCCTACATGCAATGTATCTAAAGCTATTTTCCCTTGTGTCTTTATTGCAGCAAAAGCATAATTATCTACAGACGTCCTTTCGTGTAATTCCCTCTCTAATTTCTCCTTCATTTCATTCTTCCTATCATCAGTGCGGTCTAAAAATTCTATTTCTACTGGTGAAAGCAAGCATGTAAGGTTCTCTCTATGTGCGTGAGCTGTGTGAAAAGGTGACATTGGTTCGAAGAATTCCCTCATTAATTTGGCATAATAATCTTGAGCTATCTTACTTAAATGCCCTATTATGGGGACATATGCAAAGGTAACATCGTAATTAGTATAGAAATAGTGAATGTCTTTTTGAGCATAAAATCTGGAAGCTACTATACTACATGTAATTCCATACGTAAGAGGCATGCTGTGATACGTTACCCCCTCCACTACTGAGGTAGGTATTTGTGTGCACACATAACAATCTTTCGCATCCATGGTCTCAACATACTCACTCAGTAAGCGATAGAAAACGTTAGATGAAAGTTCCTTCTTATCATGCAAGTGTCTCTCGTCTTGCTCGAGTCTCTTCAGAGCTGTTAGTTCAGTAACGATAATAGGTTTAGAAGTAGAAGCATCATTCGTCTCACTCTCACTTTTACCATGCATTCCAAGAACTATTGCTACGATTATTAGTACGCATGCGGTTATTAAGCCTATACACATGTATTTACAATACTTCATTTTACGCCCCTGTGTAGTGAAGCTAGTCATGATCTGTATAGAATCAGAAAGTTGAAGACACTTTATCAAAGCGTGTTTGCAGGTATTTACAAAGCTGAACGAGTTCAATGTTCACACAGTTTTCTTTAGCAGCTTAGTCTCTTATCGGTTAGCAGCGTTGTCTCAAAATCGGTTTCAAAGTCAATCAAGTTAGCAATGTCTTAGCCGGTTGAAAAGTCAATCAAGTGATCAATGGTTTCAATCAACAGAGTCCATAAAGTTTTTACTTCCAAAATGAAGTTCTGCCTCTTCGTTCTCAAGACTGAGGGATTCGAATTCGTCTGACCAATCGTTATTGGCTACGTACGCCCACTCCGGACCGGAATACCTCCTGCTCGGTATCCTTTTCCTTTTCAATTTTGCATCTCTCTTTGATTCTTTCTCACTGGTACTTTCCTCTTTGGCCAAGCCCTTTTCTTCACTTGGTGTTGGTACTACAACAGACACTTCCTTTCTTTTCTCTTTCACTCTTGGCCCTTCACTGTCGTTCAACGTTTCTCTAGTTCTTAATTTTACTGGCGATATACTTGGTCTTCTTTTTGCACTGTGTCCATTTGATGGACCTGCAATCTCTTCTGAAGGAATTTGAGCAGTTTCGTTCTGTTCTGCCTTGTCCCCTCCTTCTTGGGAGTCAATCAGGTTTTCCTTTTCTTTTTCTATATCGTCTGCTTCTGGGAAAGCCCTCCTCTGATCAGGCTCTCCTGCTTCTTCACCTGTTTCGAGCCCTTTGTCACCGTTACTTTCTTCAGGCTCTTTGTCACTTTCAGCTGCTTCAGGCTCTATGTTACCTTCAGCTGCTTTGTCGCTGTCTGAGGCTCCTCCTTGGCCTTCCCCAAGTGAATCAGTTGCTTCGTCCTCAGAGAATATTTCTCCCTCCTCTATTTCTGCCTGTTCGCTTCTAGTTCTGTTTCGCTCTGCCTCAGCGCTTAGTACTTTGTTATCAGGTACTGGTAACTTCAGCGCTTCAACTTCCTCATCTGTGGGACACAACACCCTCTTTGTGTGACTGGTGTGAATCCAGTTGGGCACTCCCGCACACTTCACAGCGGTGGTAGTCGTCAAAATCACTTGGAAAGGTCCTTTCCAACGGGGTTCCAAAAACGACTTCCTCACATGCTTCTTTATCACAACCCAGTCACCTGCTTTCAGGGCGTGTCCTGGACCTTGGATCGGTGACAAGGTGGTTGCCTCCACCTGGTGAGAGAAAGATCGAACCACATCAACTAGACCTTTGCAGTAGTCTAACACCATATCATCTGTAATATTCAAAAGCGCATTTGCAGGAACTGCTGGAAGTCTCATAGCTCTGCCCATGAGAATCTCGTGTGGAGACAGTCCAGTCTTTCTGTCAGGGGTGTTTCTCATTGACATTAGTACCAAAGGCAATGCATCAGGCCATTTCAAGTTTGTTGATGCGCATATTTTCGCCATTCTCGATTTCAATGTGCCATTCATTTGCTCGACTAGATCTGATGCTTCAGGGCGGTAGCTACAATGCAGCTTTTGCTCAATGTTCAGTGCTGCACAAAGCAATTTTATTACTTCATTATTGAAGTGACTTCCCCTATCTGATTCTAAAGAGATCGGGAATCCGAAACGTGGTATTAACTCTCTCAAGAGTAGTTTTGCAACTGTGAGACTGTCATTTCTGCGTGTAGGGTATGCTTCAATCCAGTGACTAAAAATGCACACAACTACCAACACATACTTCAAGCCTCCATGCACAGGCATCTCAATGAAGTCCATTTGCATCCTGCTGAATGGACCCCCTGCTCTTCCAATGTGGCTCAAATTTACTACGGTTCCCTTCCCTGCGTTCATCTGTTGGCAAATGACGCAACGTTGGCAAACTGCTTCAGCAACTTGACGGAATTTTGGGGTTAAACCAATCAGTTTTAAACAACCTAATCATGCATCCCTCCCAAGATGAGCTTGTCCATGGTAAAATCTGGCTATCTGTGTCAAAAGGCTATTTGGAAGAACGAATTTCCCTTCACTTGAAACCCACAATTCATCTAGTCTCTTTAGACATTGTGATTTGGTCCACGAGAGTTTCTCATCCTCACTAACATCGTTCTGTAGGGATTTCAATTCATCCATCGTATCTATCACCTTTAGAGCAAATATTTCGCTTGGTTCGAGTTCTGGTTCACTTATCAAATTCCATTCATCCCTAAGCAATATACAGTTCAATGCGCAAAACCTTGCGACTTGATCCGCATATCCATTTCCCAGAGAAACATAATCTTGTCCCTTCGAATGTGCACTGCATTTTACCACTGCTACTTCTCCTGGTAGTTGGATGGCATGTAACAATTCTTTTATTCTTTCGCCATTTTTCACTGGCGATCCTGAAGAGGTCATGAAGCCTCTCTGTGACCACAATTGTCCGAAATCATGCACTATTCCAAACCCGTACTGGCTGTCAGTGTAAATGGTAACTTTCATCAATGCAGAGAGTTGGCAAGCTCTAGTAAGGGCTACCAATTCTGCTACCTGTGCAGAGTAAACTCCTTGAAGCCAAGATGCTTCCAAAACACCTGTTACCGTGCATACAGCGTACCCTGCTTTCAATACACCCAGTGCATCTCTTAAACATGAACCGTCAACAAAAATAATTTGATCATTTTCTTCCAATCGGGTATCTTTGATATCAGGTCTTGGTTTGGTGCAAAATTCAGTCACCTGAAGACAGTCGTGCTCGATGTCTTCAGCGTTCTCAATTTCAGCATTTTCACTGGGAAACAAGGTTGCTGGATTCAACGTAGTGCACCTTTTCAGCTGCACATTAGGTGATCCCAGAATTATTGTTTCGTACCTTGTGAGTCTAGCACCAGTCATGTGCTGTGTTCGGGAACGTGTCAAAAGTATCTCGACTGAGTGAGGGACCATGACTGTTAAAGGGTGTCCCATCACTATTCCTTCACTCTGAGTGAGGCTGATACCAACTGCGGCTACGGCGCGCAAGCACCCTGGCAGTGCTGCTGCGACCGGATCCAAAGTAGCTGAAAAATATACTACTGGTCTGTTTACGCCACCATGGGCTTGGGTCAAGACAGACAAGGAACATGCATCACGTTCATGACAAAACAATGTGAAAGGCTTTGTGTAGTCAGGCATACCTAAAGCTGGAGCCCTGCACATGCATTCTTTCAATTCAATAAAAGCATCCATCTCTTCTCCTTTCAGTTCAATTTCATCCAATGCATCCTTCTGGGTCAGTTTCAGTAAAGGTTTTGCTAGGGTTGAGAAGTTGGGAATCCATTGGCGACAGTAACTCACCATTCCCAAAAACGTCCCTCCTCGTCTTTGGGGGACTCATTTGAAGTACACTTGTTATTCTTTCCTTCATTATTCTCCGTGACCCTTTTTCTATTTGGTGACCCAAATATTTCACTTTCTTCTGACAGAACTGTAATTTTGAAGGAGACACCTTGTGTCCATTCCTTCCCAAATGGTTCAATAGGGCAATGGTGTCGGCTGTGCAGTCACTTTCTGTCTTGGATGCAATCAGTAAGTCATCAATGTACTGTACTAGGGTTGACTCGAATGGCAATTCTAACGCTTCCAAGTCTTTCTTTAGAATCTGATTGAAAATTGACGGTGACTCCGAAAACCCTTGAGGAATTCGACACCAACTGTAAACTCTGTCTAAGAATTTGAAACAAAAGAGAAATTGGCTGTCCTCATGAAGAGGCACCGAAAAGAATGCTTGTGACAAGTCGATGACTGAGAACCACTCGGCATCGCAAGGGACTTGAAACATTATCACAGCTGGATTTGGTACTACAGGGCAGCATTTAATTATTATGTCATTTATTTTCCTCAAGTCCTGCACAATTCGTACCTTTCCACTTGGCTTTATTAGTCCCATAATTGGTTAATTACATGGACTGCTTAACACTTCTTTCAGTACTCCCTGCTTTACAAACTCATCAATGAGTTGGGCGACTTTCATGAGGGTGTCTTGTGCCATATGGTACTGTGGGGTCTGGGGAAAGGTTACATTGGGTTTTACAGTCACTTTCACTGGTTCCACTCCTTTCACCAATCCCACCTCTTTTCCTGTCATATCCCACACTTCTTTTCCGACTGTTTCCTGTAACTCAGCTGGAATATCTGCTTCAGTGATCATCGGAAAAAGGGTAATCAGAGGATACTCTTCATCGACAGTCTCCATCTCATCCCCTTCTACACTGTCCTCTTCTTCCCCATCACTGCTCGTCTGAATTCTAATTCCATCGTTCGAACACATAATCGAACATCCCAATTTGCACAATAGGTCTCTCCCTAACAGTGATATCGGGCTTGAGTCACATACCACAAAATTATGTGACCCTTGATAGTTACCAATTCTGACTTGTACTGGATCTGTGATTGGGTTCGTCAGGTACCTGTTTGCTACTCCCACTACTTGAACTGTTCTCCCTGAAAGTGGCAGATTTGGCACTTCAATGCTCCTAACAGTTGAACGTGTAGCTCCTGTGTCAACCAAGAATGAAACGCGATGACCCATAACCCTTCCCTCCACATGCGGACCCTTTTGATCAACTTCCAAAGATGCTGCAAGCACACAATTTCCCTCCTCATCTGAACTTCCACTCTCCCATACATCGTTTATTCCATTCTCGCTGTGTAGTGGGAATTGGTGTACGGTGTCATTTTGACTCATTCCCTGACCCGTGACCTGTTGAGGAAGCATTGCTTGCTGCTGATTCATTGGTGCTAAGGGTATTTGCATTTGCTGATTAGGTACCATAGGAAACTGCTGTTGCATTGGCTGCAATTGTGTCATTTGCACACAAGGCATTTGCACCTGTTGCGTTGCATGGGTTGTAGACCCTGCATCTGGTTTATATTGTTTTGAAAATTTGGGTTCGGACCTCTCAGTTTCGGTCCTCTCATAGTCTGAAATGCATTGACATCATTGTTTTGCTGACCTACACCTTCCTGCACCATCATTGGGCACTCCCGTTTCCAATGCCCGACGATTCCGCACGTGTGACATGGCATCACCTTCTTCATTGCCTGTATACCATTTGGAATCATAACGGTATTCAAATCAGGACCATTATTCACAAAC
Organism: Pleurodeles waltl; assembly: GCF_031143425.1. NCBI lineage: Eukaryota > Metazoa > Chordata > Amphibia > Caudata > Salamandridae > Pleurodeles > Pleurodeles waltl. Next base: position 369,125,033 of record NC_090438.1, on the reverse strand, counting down.
CCTCCTCGGCCTCTGCCTCTCATCTGCGGTTGAAACATAGCATTTCCCTGTTGCTGCTGCTGCGGCATCTGTTGTTGAAAACCTTGCAAACCTTGTAAACCTGTCTGAGCTGCTCTGAGCTGCATCACCATCACCTTTTCCTTCAATCTTTTCTGCTTTGTCTCAATCTCATCACTGCAGTATTTTGCATAATTCAACACTTCATCAATCGACTTTGACTGCCAACAAATCAAATGCGATTTAATCATCTGGCTAATTTCGGGTCTCAGCCCTTCCACAAACCTGAACACAAAATGGAGCATGTCTTTTGGCTCAATCGTTTCCGTGCCACTGTAATTTTTAAACGCTTTCAACAACCTCTCATAATACGCATATATAGATTCTTTAACCTCTTGAGCGGTCCTGTCAATCCTTTGCCAATCCACATTTTTCGACGCAACCTTGGTTTTCAAGTGCTCGATCACCTTGTGGTACAAACTCGTTACCGTAGGTGATGGAGCACCTGTGTCCCTATCTCTCTCTGGTTCACTCGTTGGCCAACCTACAGCCCTTTTACAATCTTCCCACAAATCAGCCGGAACCACAATTTCAAATAAGGTATTCAGGTCTTCCCAGAGACACTTCGCGAGTTTCACAAATCTATCCGTTTGTTGATACCACTCAATCGGCTTCTCTCTTAATTTGGGAAAGTCATCCGTAAAGGATTGAATATCGCACCTGTGCCATGGTACATGCACAAGTTTTCCCCCTGCTGTCTCTCTCATTGGTAGCATGGTTATCAGATCGTCATTTTGTTGTTTTTTCTCACTTCGTTCTGAAGTATTTTCCTTCTTTTTATCCTTTTTCTTGACCCACCTGCTTTCCCACTTGTCTAAACATCTCCAAACCTGTGCACTCTGCAGTATCTCTTTAAGGTGTGTTTTCATCCCTGCGGATCTCATGTGTTCAAAATCTTTTGTCTCAAAGTCTAACCTGTAACTTCTGCTCAGGTGTTTAGTCTTACCTATATCAATCTCGTTTCTGTCTGCAATTTCTTGTAACTTCTTATGTATGTTGCTCACTTCTCTTGTAATCCTAGGGCACATGTATCTTAGTTCTTCCTCTGTGTATGATTCTAATCTGTTCAAACCCATTGTTCCCTCTACCAGTTCATCTGCCTCCATACCCAACCTTATCTTATTCAGGTATTCTTCTCCCTTCCCACTAGATGTACTCTGTGGGGAATTCAGGCTGTTGAACCATTGTGTTAACTGTTGCGCGTTCAGTCCCATCAGTGTAGCAGTTACATCAACTGCCATTGACGATTTCTGTAATGTTTCAGTCTGTGAGGTTAACGGTACTAATAGTGGTGGATGTGACCTTACCACGGTTGACGCAGCACAAATTGGAATTGGACTAAATTCCGACAAGGACCCAGATCCATTTGGCAGTGCCACTATCGGAGTTGTCTCTGGAGTGGTTTCTATGCATCTCCTCCCTGTCCCATTCTGCATCATTAACCCTTGGTCGCTGATGCTTGAATTTGCCTGTATGTACAGTGGTACTGGTGGACCTACAGTGATAGGTAGAGATATCGCATCTGGATTCTGTCTGTTCCCCGAATTCTGTGGCATGTTAATCCCCACATTGTGGTTCATCATTGCTGGCATACCTAACTGGCTTTCTACTACTCGCACTTCTTGTGTCTGCTTTTGGGGCATCGAGAACTGTGTTGATTCAGCTTGAATCAATGTCGGTCTCTGATAGTTTTGTCCTCCCTGCGCCATTGAATCGGAAGTCATTCCCACATTATGCTCATCAAACAGTGCCTTTGAACCTGTGGCTGATAGTTATCAGCAGGTTTCAATGTTGGCACGTCTGGGTACATTCTCTGAATCCGTGGTATTCGTGGTGAGAAAGGCATGTCAGAGCTGCTCGGCCTCTGAGATCTTCTCAAATTTGGTGTTACATTACCCTGTATTGGTTCTGGAGGGGCAGTACTAATGCTTGAGCCTTTTTCGCTTTCCACATATGGCGGTGGGCGATCATTCAGCAATTGTATAATGAACTCCTCATCATCTGACTCGTCTCCCCTTTTTGAGTTTATATTGCTCTCTCCCTCTCTGGACTGACTCCTGTTTGTCTTACAGGTGGCTTTCCTTCCTTCCGTCTCCGCTTCCTCGGCAATCGCTGGAAACAATTTAATTCCCTGCAATACGTCTGATCTCCAAACCTTTTGTGTGCTGTCCCATCTAGCATCCGCTAGTGTCTTTTCTACTTTTCTTATTCTTGTCTCAAATTTCTTTTGTTGTTGGTTTCTAGCTATTAGCTCCCAAATTGCTAATGCCTCAAACTGTGCTGGCCTTGGAGGTACTTTCATGTCGTATAGCGCAAATCTCAGATTTTCTAAAACCCTTAAAATAAACGACCCGTGGATAGGGAACGCTACACTTCCATGTTTCTCTGTTAATTTGCACCATTGTTTTAGCCAAAGACATGGCGCTACACCCTTTTCTTCAATGACGATGTAAGCTGGTGTACCCTCAGGCGGTGTTTCTTCTCCTACATTGGCTTTAATATAAACATCTCCCCTCATGGCACTCTTGAATGCTTTGAAAAATTTCATCTTTCCGTCTTTTGTTTTTCTAAAATATGTAATCAATAAGTGACTTTAATTCCCGGAATACTCTTCGCTTGCCTTTCCCCTTCCAATTGCGCTTCACAGACTGCGTCCAATCCGTGCGCGACCTTTCTCACCAACCGACCTATCCCAGCGCGGCTCCTAGTGACGTCACACTCACACACTGCGGCTGACAAAGTCCCGCGGCTTGTCCTCTTTTCATTCGGCTTCACTCATAAACTAATTTCTGCAATATAACGCAAGCACTTTACCAAAAGAATAAAACAGATCTGTCGGTTTACTACAGGAAAGGTACTACAATCGCTTCAGAAACCTTAGGGATTTTTCACTAGCCTCGGCAGTTATTCCATCTTTCTCGGTTTCCCACTTTCGCAAGCAAAATTTGACCCGCAAACTTTACTCTCAACTGATCAATGAACTATTCTAGTGCACTTTAGAATTTGTCAAATCTCAAAGTCGAAGTTTTCTTTCACTCTGCAACATTCATACCGACTTGTTGACCACGCCCGATCAACCTATTAAACCGACCAGATCACAACATCAAACAAGTGTCACATACACTTTTCAACATACTCCGGAGTCTCTTGACCTCGCAGGGCCCGTCTCAACATCAACAACCACGTGGACAATTTTTTCTGCTCAAAGCGCTACACACACGTGAAGTTCGACGACTTCCCTACTCTCACACCTTTGGAGGAACACTCCTCTAATATCTTTTAACTCCTTAAATCCTCACAAACTTCTAAATTAATCTGCGGCGATAAGCTGTGCAAGCGCGAAACCCTAACTTCACTCATACCGTCACTAGAAATGCTGAGACCATTCTCATACCTCCATGTTCCTCATTCGCAAGCTCCGAGGTCCCGGGAAAGTCATTGGGGACTTAGGGCATCATCATCTCTCCAACTTGTTTTATCAAAGAAAATTCTAACCTGACTCTGTCTATTGTTCGGATGGGGTCCCAAAGGGCTAAACCATCAATCTCTGCTACCATCTACTGATAACGCGTCCAGCCCTTATAAATTACCTGTACCTGGACACGTTGGAGGTCGGTGAATCTTTTAACCGAGTCGGGCTCTCCTCATCCTCAATAGTCGAGTCACTCAGATCAATAATCAATAACTGTTGTAATCGGTAATCAGTACTCAATTAATAGATCAATATAACACATCAGAAATCAATAACAGTTGGTATTTCGGCGCACCATGACCTTTCAGTCATGAATAACCACACCAGTTTATTAAAAGTTAGTGAATTTATTTCCCTATATTAACAAAGCTAGCACGATATATATATGTCTCAAGACCAATTGATATATGTATATGAACATTACTAGCTGTCCATAACGGCGGAAGAAACGCAATCTACGTAAAATCTGGATAATGATACACTCTGTTATAGCAATGCAAATCACCAATGTGACTAACTGTATTTGACTATTTGCATACATTCGGTCAGCATAACAAGATTTCAATTCTTCATGATACATTGAGCGAATACCTCGACTAACCTCTAATTAGCATTGGCATGTGGGGACTTCATGCAAAACGAATTTAGTTAACACAAATTTGGAAAACTTCTAGCTAGGACCCTATCAAAATAGCAGTTGGTACCTAAAAGGAAAAACACAATGCATAATACATTAATCCTTTCATATTTACCAAATACAATCAGCATTCAAGAAAAGTCTTCATCCTTCAGGTACCGGTTGATCAGCATGGGGCAAATTTCAAAGGGGCAAAGTTAAGGGCAAGTTTCCTTGCAGCGGCAAGGAGAATAGGGCAAAGTTACTGCATGGGCAAGATGGGGGTAAATCAAAGTTAAAGTCTCTAGGGTGAGAATTTTTAAAGTCTCTTTCTCTCAGATAGAGAAAAGGGCATCAGGGTGTCGTCCAAAATGGAGTCTGGCATCAGGCTTCAAACTGGCATCGAGGAAAATGGCTGACTTCTCTTTGTCCGGTGGGTTTAAGTAAGAAACATTCCAAATTCTGAAGGGTCTTCCATTGGAGGGTTCATAGGTTGGCTTCAAATTGTCCAATCAAAAATTGTCTTTTACTAGCGCCCATTTATGCATACACTGTCCTTGGAGCCTTGGAACACAAATTGTATCATGGTTTGCCAATTATTTTACTATCTGTACCTTCATTGTCCGCACCTGCAGAGACTGACCTTGTATCAAAGGGGATGTAACCGGCCTAGCACGAAACCTTGGAGATAAGTGTACCAGCCAGTTTCTACTGGAAAAATACAACTTCAAGCAAGAATATATGTTTCATTAGTTCAAGGAAAAAAATCACGCAGTTAGAATTTGAAACCAAGCAACTAGGCCAAAGCCTGTACTAAATTTAAGCTAAGCAAAACAGTATTCAAACAAGAAATCATGGCATACATTTGCGATTATGACGGACTAGTACAATTTTAATACTTCGTGATTAATAAAGCTCGTTTATAATGATGGCGAACTACCCCGAGGGCACAATTTCCCTCGTACATTATTTCTTTTACTAAAATCACACTTCATTATGTGTATTCGATTACACGGTATACATGAATATATGTCGGACCTTCTTTTTCTGCGTCATCACTTGCAAACATAAGGACATTGGTGTGTTGAATGTGTGTTGACTCAGTGTATTGTTCAGATGTACAAAAGTTCCTCATGCTTTTCAATCTGGGTGGAAGGATACACCCAATTAACTAGTAGAAAACAGTGAGACAAGCAACTCCTGTGGCTGATTCAAGACGTGATTTAACATGCCTCAAGACAATGGCTAAAGTTTCTAGAGCCCAGGACGCCAATGGGTGAAGGAGGCTGAGCCAAAGCCCCTTTCTGTATGTGAAGAGTATGTACTGAGTGCAATACTCCTGCATTGTACTAATCACTTTTTTTTGTTGTTGTTTTGCAGTACAGTTTTTCTTGACAGACTGGAGAGCCCTTTGGACCAGTTGCTTCTTCGTTTTCTCCTTCATGTCATCTTTTTCTGTTTCCTGACTTTTTTGCTGTTACTTTTTAATGATGTTGTTTTCTTCACCTCCACTGGCACCAAGTCAGGAGTAAAGGGTTGGGACACAGACCTAGATCAAAAGAGGGAATCTCTCTTTGGATGAGATGACTGGTATACACAGTGCTTAATTTGTGCTTGTTGTTTCCGGTGCTGAGCACCATCACTTATTTTTGAGGGCCGGGGCTTATTCTTCTGCCTCAAGCATTTGCTGCGAGCAAAAGACACACATGGGAAGGACAGAGGAAGGGAAAAACGAAAAAGCGTCAGAAAGGGAGAAAGTAGAAAGCTGCAAGAGTGAGCTGATGGGGCAGGGAGTGGCTTTATATGTATTGAAGATGCTCGAGATGGTTTCAGGATTATGCCGCCTCAGAATTCCGTGTTCACATATTTAATTGCAGCTGCAGCGTGTTTTACAGAAGGGCTTTGGGCACTGGCATGTTTTTATTTACAAATTAAGCACTGAGCATACAGTGTGGGAGGGAAGCTGTTGGATTTCCACTCGACAAGTCAATATGCCCCCTTAACTCTCTATTCTCTTATTTTCCTAGGTTTGCGAGAAGGTGACTGTGATAACAGTCTGCAGCAGGCATGGTGCTGGCACTGTTCAGAGACAAGAGACAGCACCCACAATTGGCATAAAGGTTATATAATTATAAACAAAATGTCACATGTGACTCATTCAAAAGAAAAGAGACCTCATTCTTGAGTTAGAGGGCTCTACCTTATTTCAACATAATTCCAATTAACTTGATTGTGTGGAAACATTACTGTAATACATTAGTATAGGAAACACAGTACTAGACAAAGTAAGAACTGCAGTCACACATGTATTGTATTCACACATATACAATATGGTGCGAAATGTGCAAATATAGTGCAGATGATGCAGTGCTCACCAGGTGATCATAGTTACAAAAAATAATACACAAAAACAGTATACATTACCTAAAAGTTGTGTAATCTAATTAGCTCAGAGCAACAGGGGGGAGTGCTAATAAATTCACAATACCTTCTTTTTACTTGTAGGTGTCAGCCAATTGGGGGGAGAGGTATGTTGACGTTTCAACCTCAAATATTGCAGGGGATTCCTAATGACTTTGTCATCCAACTACACACCTGCACAAATTAAAACAAAGAGCAGAAAAACCTAGGTACCAGCACTGTGATGGTTTCAGTGAGAAAACAACAAGTAAGCACCACCTCTGCAGTTACTCACAACCATCTCATGGGTTGGATAGCATCAACCAAATATCTCCATATATTCTATGTGTTGGAAAATGGGTTATTGGTAAGGGCAGGTAGGTACCTACACTTAGCAATAGGCCACCAACCTCCACTTAGGTCCAGTTAGGTCTCAATAAATTAAACCCAGCTTAACCCTTGGTAGCTTGGCAACAAGCGTCAAGGCTTAACTTAGGAGATAGAGTGTAAAGCATTCAAATATCACAAACCAGTAATTAAATAAAACTCAGGAAACAGTTTAAAAATCCCAAACCAATTTATAAAACTAGTTTATATTTTTATCTTTAAAATGACACAAAAACAAATAAAATCGGAATAGGGTGAACCGGAGATATGAATTTTTAAAGAATTATAGTTTCTTTAGCGTCTAGAAACAAAAAGCGTCAATCGGGTCATCTGGTTGTACCTAGAACCGGGGCAAAGTCAAAGTTTAAGACCGTCCGCGATGGAGCCCTGCTCAGCTATAGGCCGCGGGAGGCCTCGGTTAAATGTTTACCTTTACACTTACGGGGTCATTCTGACCCTCGACCGCGGAAGCACCGCCAACAGGCTGGCGGTGCTTCCTGGGCCATTCTGATCGCCGCGGTCAGAAAAGGGGAACCAGCAGTTTCCCGCCAGTTTTCCCCTGGCCCAGGGAATCCTCCATGGCGGCGCCGCTTGCATCGCCGCCATGGGGATTCCGACCCCCTTCCCGCCACCCTGTTCCTGGCGGTAGGATGGCGGGAACGGGTGTCGTGGGGCCCCTGGGGGCTCCTGCACTGCCCATGCCACTGGCATGGGCAGTGCAGGGGCCCCCTAACAGGGTCCCATAATGATTTTCAGTGTCTGCTTTGCTGACACTGAAAATCGCGACGGGTGCCACTGCACCCGTCGCACCCCTGCAAATCCGCCGGCTCCATTCGGAGCCGGCTTCCTCTTTGCAGGGGCTTTCCCGCTGGGCCGGCGGGCGATCTTTTGGAGATCGCCCGCCGGCCCAGCGGGAAAGTTGTAATGACCCCCGCGGTCATTTGACCGCGGTGCGGTTTTTTGGAGGTTTCCGCCCGGCGGGCGGCGCCCGCCGCCCGCCGGGGTCGGAATGACCCCCTTAGTCTCTTTTTTGAAGATTTTCTTCAGCGGGACGTACCTGCCAGTCCAATCCGACCTCCTGGAGCCCTTCTCCGGATACGCGTTGCGGGAATCCTCGGTGGAGATTTTTACCTTCGGATTTAGTCGTTTTTTTCGAGGTGAAAATCCTTCGACCGGGGTAAACCTGGATCTTGATCTGACGTCCCTGGAGCACCCCTCGGATACGCTGGCTGGGAGGTCCCGGTCAACTTTTTACCTTCGGACTTAGGGCCTGATTCTAACTTTGGAGGACGGTGTTAAACCGTCCCAAAAGTGGCGGATATACCACCTACCGTACTACGAGTCCATTATATCCTATGGAACTCGTAATACGGTAGATGGTATATCCGCCACTTTTGGGACGGTTTAACACCGTCCTCCAAAGTTAGAATCAGGCCCTTAGTCTCTTTTTCGGAGATTTTCTTTACTGGGACGAACCAGCAAATCAGGCCGGGTCGTGGTTGAGGCAAGCCGGCTAGAGTTGCCGCGGCGGGTCGGTCCCTCTATGGAGCTTTTTTCAAAACTTCTCCAAACTTCTGGGGCTTCTCCCAGATGTTCTTTTAAGGTTCTTTTGAGGCCCACAGCTCACCCTAAGGGTCCAGAAGTTCTGGGATGGTCCTTGGGGGTGCAGACTACAAATCCCAGAGTGCACCTGGCGCAAACTCCTTTTTGGCCACTGGGCAGTGGCCAGCTGGTTGATTTCTGCAGGAGTTGGTGCAGGGTACTCTGGTTAGCAATTTTTCACCTGTAGCAAACAGGGAGTCCCTACTTGAACCAGTTGAGGCCAGGCAAAGTCCTTCTTGTGGTGAAGCCCAAGTGTGCAGCTGGTAAGGTCCCTGCTTATAGTTACATGGCACCCAGCCCTAGGGGCACATAGGGCACACCTTAGGGGTGACTTATATGTAAAAATAAGGTAGGTTAAGACTTTGGAACTACTTTTAATTCCAAAGTCGAATTTGCATATAACTTGAATTTAAAAGCAGCCAGCAATGCAGGCCTGCCTTTAAAATGACACTGGGTACCTCAGCAGTGCACCTATGGGTGCACTACCTATGCTGTGGTCCCTAACCCTACATGCCCCACCATATACTAGTGACTTATAGGTAGGTTAACTTAGCCAATTATAATTAGCCTAATTTGCATATCCATTCTACACAGAGCACTGGCCCTGGGACTGATAAGCAGTACCCAGGGCACAGCCAAGAATCAGTAACCACCGGTACCTGCCCAAAAAGTGTGGGGGTGACCAGGGCAAAAAGGAAGACTTTCCTACACTGCCCCCCCCCCCCAGATGAAAGGTGATGGGTACTAACCCACACCCTGGTAGTCCTCATCAGCTAAGTGGAAAAACTTGGAAAGGCCATCTGCATTGGCATGGGCAGTCCCAGGTCTGTGCTCCACTGTGAAGTCCATCCCCTGTAGGGAAATGGACCACCTTAACAGTTTTGGGTTCTCCCCCCTCATCAGCATCAACCATCTGAGAGGTCTGTGGTCAGTTTATACACGGAAGTGAGTGCCAAACAAGTATGTTCTCAACTTCTTCAGGGACCACACCACAGCAAAGGCCTCCCTCTCAATGGCACTCCATCTTTACTCTCTGGGGAGTAGTCGCCTGCTGATGAAGGCAACTGGTTGATCTTGGCCCTCTTCATTAACTTGTGCTAACACTGCCCCAATCCCTTCCTCTGAAGCATCTGTTTGCACTATAAACTCCTTGCTATAGCCAGGGGCCAGTAACACTGGTGCTGAACACATAGCCTGTTTTAGGGTGTCAAAAGCTTTCTGACACTCTGGGGTCCAAATGACCTTCTTGGGCTGTTTCTTGGAGGTAAGCTCAGCCAGAGGGGCCACTATGGTCCCATAATTCTGAACAAACCTCCTGCAGTGCCCAGTCAGGCCAAGAAAGGCCCTGACCTGAGTCTGGGTTTTAGGAGCCTCCCAATCCAGGATAGTCTGGATCTTGGGCTGGAGAGGTTGTACATGGCCTCCACCAACAAGGTGGCCCAGGTACACAACTGAGCTTTGCCCTATCTGGCACTTGCTTGCCTTGATAGTCAGGCCTGCTTGAAGCAGGGCCTGAAGCACTTCCTTCAGGTGGACAAGGTGGTCCTCCCAGATGGAACTAAATACAGGTATATCATCCAGATAAGCTGCTCTGAAGGATTCCAACCCAGACAGGACTCTATTCACCAACCATTGAAAGGTGGCAGGAGCATTTTTCAGGCCAAAGGGCATCACCTTGAACTGAAAGTGGCCCTCTGGTGTGGAAAATGCTGGCCTCTCCTTAGCTCCTGGACTTAAGGCAATCTGCCAGTATCCTGAGGTCAGATCAAACGTGCTCAGGAATTTGGCAGCCCCCAACCTATCAATGAGCTCATCAGCTCTAGTTATGGGGTGAGCATCAGTCCTAGTGACTGCATTTAGACCTCTGTAGTCCACACAAAATCTCAATTCCTTCTTCCCACCTTGGGGATTAGGTTTGGGCACCAGTACCACTGGACTGGACCAAGGACTGTCAGAGGGCTCAATTACCTTGAGCTCCAACATCTTAGGCACTTCAGCTTTGATGTTGGCCTTGACCTGGTCAGACAGCCTGTACAGCTTGTTCTTGACAGGCAAGCTGTCACCAGTATCAACGTCATGGACACACCAATTGGTGAGTCCAGGGGTCAGGGAGAACAGATTAGCAAACTGTTCCAAAACCTGTTTGCAGTCTTTTTGTTGCTGGTCTGTCAACTTGGGAGAGAGTACCACTCCCTCCACTGACCCATCTTGTGCATTTGAGGACAGGAGGTCTGGCAGAGGTTCACTCTCCTCCTCCTTCCCTTCATCAGTGACCATCAACATGGTCATGTCTGCCCTGTCCTGGTGGGGTTTCAGCCTGTTAACATGCAGGATCCTATGAGGATTCCTGGGGGTGCCAAGGTCCACCAAGTAGGTGACCTCACCCTTTTTCTCCCGAATTGGATAGGGCCCAGTCCATTTGGCCTGGAGTGCCCTAGGGGCCATGGGCTCCAAAACTCACACCAGCTGTCCTGGGTGATACTCAGGCATGGTAGCCTTCTGATCATGCCAGAGCTTCATGAGCTCCTGGCTGGCCTCCAGGTTTCTGCTTGCCTTCTTCATGTACTCAGCCATGCGTGACCGCAGGCCCAGCACATAATCTAGCACATTCTCCTTGGATTCTCTGAGAGGCTTTTCCCAAGACTCTCTCACCAAGCACAATGGGCCTCTTATAGGGTGCCCAAACAGTAACTCAAAGGGGCTGAATCCAACCCCCTTCTGTGGCACCTCTCTGTAGGCAAACAGCAGGCATGGGAGGAGAACATCCCATCTCCTCCTGAGTTTGTCAGACAAACCCATGATCATGCCCTTCAGGGTCTTATTAAATCTTTCCACCAGACCATTGGTCTGTGGATGATAGGGGGTGGTGAACTTTTAAGTAACGCAACACTCATCCCTCATGGCTTTCAGATAGGCTGACATAAAGTTTGTGCCCCTATCGGAGACCACCTCCTTTGGGAACCCCACTCTGGTGAACACACCAAGTAGGGCCCTAGCCACTGTGGGAGCAGTGACTGTCAGGAGGGGTGTTGCCTCAGGGTACCTGGTGGCATGGTCCACAAACACCAAAATGTACCTGTTACCTGAGGCAGTTGGTGGGTCTAGGGGACAACAATGTCAATCCCCACCCGTTTAAAGGGAGTTCCAACCACTGGCAGTGGTATCAAGGGAGCCTTTGGCTTGCCCCCTGTCTTGCCACTGGCTTGGCAGGTGACACAGGAGCTGCAAAACTCCTTGACTTTTTCTGACATTTGGGGCCAATAAAAATGGTTGACCAGCCTGTTCCAGGTCTTGGTCTGTCCATAATGCCCAGATAAGGGGATATCATGGCTTAAGGTAAGGAGGAATTCTCTATATTTCTAGGGGACCACTACTCTCCTGGTTGCCCCTGGTTTGAGGTCCCTTGCCTCGGTGTAGGAACTCCATCCTCCCAGTAAACCTTGTGGGTAACACTGGTATCCCATTGTTCTTGCCTGGCAGCAGTCTGCCTCAGACCCTCAAGAGTGGGACACTCTCTTTGTCCCTGGCACAACTCTTCTCTGGTGGGCCCACCTGCCCCTTGCAGTTCTGCCAAGTCAGACAGAGCTTGCAGGGGAAGTGGCCCTCCCTCAGAGGTCAGATCCTCCCCCTCAGGGTTCGATTCCTCCTGACCCTCTGTACTTGTAGGGGCTGGCAAGCCAAACCCAGTGCCCTTTCTCATCTTCTTGGAAGATTGGCCCATTGTTCCAGGGTCCAAGTGTCTAGCACTTCCCTGTTGTGCTGCCTGTGACCTGGTCACAGCACACACCCATTCAGGGAGGTCCAGCATCTGTGCATAGACCCTTCTCTCCACCTCTGACAATTCAGATGCTTCAAGATCATTTCCCAGCAGACACTATACTGGGAGGGCAGGAGCTACAGCTACCTTCTTAGGGCCAGTCACACCTCCCCATTCCAGGCTCACCATGGCCATGGGATGGAGTTTGGTTCTGCCATCTGCATAAGTCAATTGGTGGAAGACACCAGGTAAGACCTGTTCTGGAGAAACCAGCTTCTCTGTGACCATTGTCACACTGGCTCCTGTATCTCCCAGAGCTTCCACCTCAGTCCCATTGACTTTAGGCCTCTGCCTATACCTCTCCATGCTGGGAGGTAAGGTGGCCATAGTTGCAATGTCCACCCCACCCACGGATATTAAGGTGACCTCTGTGTACCCTGATCCCAGCCCTGGGCCAACTTCCACCCCCAACCCTACACTAGCAATCCCCTGGGATTGCCCACCAGTGGGGGGCTTCTTGGAGCAGATAGCATCTCCTCTTTTGTGTCCAGGTTGATGACACTCAAAACACTTGCCGGCCTTAGCAAGCTCCTGAAACTTTCCTGCTTTAGCAGGATCATAATTCTTTCCCTGATACCCTTTCCCCTTAGAAGTGGAATGGCTCGGGGCTCCCCCACCCTGAGAAGTTTTTGGGGACTCTTGTGAGGACTCCTTGGGCTGTTTATCATCTTTCCCTTGGTTCTTCCCCTGAGAAGAACCATGTCCTCCCTTTTTCTGATCAGCCCATGGGGGTTTCTGGTTAACCCATGTTCTTAACCAGTCATCTGCTGCCTCCCCCAGCTCTCTGGGGTTGGTCAACTTAGAGTCAACTAGATACTGGCGGAGCTTCTCTTGGACAAAATTAGTTAGAAGGTGCTCCCTCATAATCAAATTGTACAGCCCATCAAAGGTACTTACCTTGTTGCCCTGTATCCAGCCCTCCGGTGCTTTTACTGAAATGTCCACAAAGGCGACCCAGGACTGGGTGCTTGTCTTTTGGGGGTCCCTAAACTTGAGCCTATACTGCTCTGGGGTCAGACCAAACTTTTTAGTCAAGCATCTCTTCATACTAGGGTATGAGTCTGCCTCCTCCCCCCTCAAGCTTAGGAGCCTATCCCTCCCAGAGTTGGGAACCAACTCACAAGGAAGTGAACCCCAGTACTGAGGCTTGACTCTCCTCATCTGGAGGGCCGTCTCAAAGGCCCCCAGCCACTTATCTATATCATCCCTCTCTACATAGGCAGGAACCACCCCATTGGGTAATCTGGGGCAAAAACCCCCACCAATGGACACCTCAGCTTCTTTGTTGCTGCCACCATCTCTTTTCTCTTCCCTTGGCCACTTTTTCTTTTCGAGGGCCAGCTTCTCTGCCTCTAAAGCTATGAATTCTAGCTGGGCCTCCAGCTCTCTTTCCCTGAGGGACAGGTTCTCTCCTCGTGAAGGGACCCCCTTCCCCCAACTAGCTTTGGGTCTGCCCCTAGTGACTGTATGTAATGAGGACCGGTCTTCCTCATCCTCACTTAGGCTCAAATGCTCTCACTGCCCATGAGTGGTTGTAGCTAGCATCCTCCCCTACTTCTCCCTCCTCTGGAGCTTCTTCTGAGTCTACCTCTTGGGCCTCAGCCCATGCTGTCAGGGATTTGATCAGGACATGCTTCCTGAGGTCAGTGGTTGCAGGCAACCCTCTTTCAGTACACAACCCCCTAAGATGGACTACTGTCAGTGTGGGTAGGCTAGCCAGATCAAGCTCCATGGTTCCCTAGTTTTGTGTCAACAAAAACTTTTTGCAAAAATTGGAAACAAGAATTTAGAAAAATCACAAAAATTCAATAATTGAAATTAATACAAATTAAAAATTAAAAACAATTTTTGCACTAGGACAATTTAAAGGATTTTACATTTGTTTTACTTAAAACTGTAATGTGATACTGAACACAAGTACAGGATCCCACCACTGCTCACCACAAATGTTGAAAAATGGGCTATTGGTAAGGGCAGGTAGGTACCTACACTTAGCAATAGGCCACTAACCTCCACCTAGGTCCAGTTAGGTCTCAATAAATTAAACCCAGCTCAACCCTTGGTAGCTTGGCAATGAGCGTCAAGGCTTAACTTAGGAGACAGAGGCCCTCATTCTGACCCTGGCGGTCGGCGGAGAGACGGCGGTCGGACCGCGAACAGACCGGCGGTATTAAAAATGGCATTCTGACCGCCACGGCGGTCATGACCGCGGGGCTGGAGTTTGCGCACTCCGGCCCGGCGGTCGTCCCAAGACCGCCAAGGGTATTATGACCCTGCCTACCGCCGCGGTTTCTTGCGGGCGGGAACCGCCGTGCGAACCATGGCGGTAAGCACTATCGGGGCCAGGGAATTCCTTCCCTGGCACTGATAGGGGTCTCCCCCACCCCCCACTACCCACCCGAGTCCTCCCCCCACACCCTCCACCCCCCTGCCGCCCCCCAGAGGTGGTACGAACCCCCTCCCCACCCCCACCCTGACATGCACATACATGCACCCCGACATGCACACACCCCCAACATGCACATTTACACACCCCCTACACATACATACACAACGGGGACACATACCCGCACACATACATGCAGACATGCGCACCTGCCGAACAGCACACATTACCCATAGACACAGCAGCACCCCCCGCCCGCATACACGCACTCACACACCCCCTCTACACACTCACACGCACACCCCCATGCACGCCCACATCACACAACACCCCCCCACCCCCTCCCCTCACGGACGGTCAACTTACCTTGTGCGTTGGTCCTCCGGGAGGCGACGGGAGCCATGGGGAGGTGACCGCCAACAGAAGACCGCCAACAGAAGACCGCCACACAGAAATGTGGGTCGTAATTCTGTGGGCGGTGTTCTGCTGGCGTGGCGGTGGAGGTTGACCAGTCTCCACTTTCCCGCCGACCGCCAGTGTGGCTGCTGGCGGTTTTCCGGCGGAACGCTCCCAGCGGTCAGAATGCGCACAGCGGCATACCGCCGCGGTCGGCGGTCTTCACCGCGGCGGTAACTCGGCGGTCTTGCGAAAAGACCGCCAAGGTCAGAATGAGGGCCAGAGTGTAAAGCATTCAAATATCAAAAAACAGTAATCAAATAAAACACAGGAAACAGTTTAAAAATCCAAAACCAATTGATAAACATAGTTTATATTTTTATCTATAAAATGACACAAAAACGAATAAAATCGGATAAGGGGAACCGGAGATATTAATTTTTAAAGAATTATTGTTTTTTTAGCGCCTAGAAACAAAAAGTGCCAATCGAGTCATCTGTTTGCACCTCGACCGGGGCAAAGTCAAAGTTTAAGGCCAACCGCGATGGAGCCCTGCTCGGCTACAGGCCGCGGGAGGCCTCGGTTAAAAGGTTACCTTCACACTTAGGGGCATATTTATACTCTGTTTGCGCCGAATGTGCGTCAAAATTTTTGACGCACAATCGGCGCAAACCCTGCCCCATATTTATACTTTGACGTCCGACGCAGCGGGCGTCAAAGTTCCACCATGTGCGTCATTTTTTGGAAGGGGGAACCAGCCTTGCGTTAATGATATGCAAGGTAGGCGTTGCCTTCCAAAAAATGACTTTAAGGCCTCTGCCCCATATTTATACTCTGACGTCATTTTGACGCACAGGAGGGGGCAGGCCTTAAAAAACTACGCCCAGCCTGATTGGTGCCGTTTTTTAACGCCTGGGTCAGGGCAGGCGTTAAGGGACCTGTGGGCTCAGAAGGAGCCCAGAGGTGCCCTCCCATGCCCCTTGCCACCCTTGCCCACCCCAGGAGGACACCCAAGGATGGAGGGACCCATCCCAGGGAAAGAAAGGTAAGTTCAGGTAGGTATTTTTTTTCGTATTTTTTTTGTGGCATAGGGGGGACCGATTTGTGCCCCCCTACATGCCACTATGCCCAATGACCATGCCCAGGGGACATAAGTCCCCTGGGCATGGCCACTGGGCAAGGGGGCATGACTCCTGTCTTTGCTAAGACAGGAGTCATTTCAATGGTGGTTGGGCGTCGAAAAAAATGGCGCAAATCAGGTTGAGGCCAAAATTTTGCCTCAGATCTGACTTGCCCCATTTTTTGACGCCCAATCTCCATTTTCCCCTACGCCGGCGCTGCCTGGTGTGAGTCATTTTTTTTTACACACACCAGTCCGCAGCGCCGGCTAACGTCATTCAATAAATAAGGCGGCCGCATGGCGCTTTGGAATGGCGTTAACATTTTTGACGCACAACTGCGTTGGCGCAGTTGTGCGTCAAAAAGTATAAATATGGGCCTTAGTCTCTTTTTCGAAGATTTTCTTCAGCGGGACGAATCTGCCAGTCCAATCCGACCTCCTGGAGCCCTTCTCCGGATACACGTCGTGGGAATCCTCGGTGGAGATTTTTACCTTCGGATTTAGTCATTTTTTTCGAGGTGAAAATCCTTGGACCGGGGTAAACCTGGATCTTGATCCGACGTCCCTGGAGCCCTCCTCGGATAGGCTGGCTGGGAGTTCCCGGTCAACTTTTTGCCTTCGGACTTAGTCTCTTTTTTGGAGATTTTCTTTACCGGGACGAACCAGCAAATCAGGCCGGGTCGCGGTTGAGGCAAGCCGGCTAGAGTTGCCGCGGCGGGTCGGTCCCTCTATGGAGCTTTTTTTCAAAAGTTCTCCAAACTTCTCCAAACTTCTGAGGCTTCACCCAGATGTCCTTTTAAGGTTCTTTTGAGGTCCACAGCTCACCCCAAGGGTCCAGAAGTTCTGAGATGGTCCTTGGGGGTGCGGACTACAACTCCCAGAATGCACCTGGCGCAAACTCCTTTTTGGCCACTGGGCAGTGGCCAGCTGGTTGATTTCTGCAGGAGTTGGTGTAGGGGACTCTGGTTATCTAATCAAGGGGGCACCTAGTTGTCTGGGGTTGCAGGATGTGGGGGTGTTGCTGGTTGCTCCAAATTTCCTTCTCTGCCTTTGAAGACCAGTTTGGCAGCCCTCCCCCTTCCTGTCTCACCATCTGCTGAGGGGAGATTCCCTCCCACAGGCACATTCCTTTGTGTGAAGCCAGGCCACTTCACACCTCATCAAGCAGCCTGGCCAGGCTGCTAGAGGCTGGCCAATCAGAGCACAGCAGCAAAAACAACACAGGGCTGAAATTGGCAACTTTTCAGGTAAAGTTTAAAACTCTTTACGTGAACAAGTTATATTAAATCCAACAACTGGAAGTTGTGGGATTTATTATAACAATTAATTTGATACCAAACTCTTGGTATCCATCATTTAAGGGGACTTTAACAATTAAAATAAAGTCTCCCCATTCTAGCCTATGAAGGCCATTTACTACAATGAGGGAAAAACGAATTTGGCTGTTTTTACCTCACCAGGGCTTATAAAACTATTTTTATAAGGTCCCTGCTTATAGTTACATGGCACCCAGCCCTAGGGGCACATAGGGCACACCTTAGGGGTGACTTATATGTAAAAATAAGGTAGTTTAAGACTTTGGAACTACTTTTAATTCCAAAGTCGAATTTGCATATAACTTGAATTTAAAAGCAGCCAGCAATGCAGGCCTGCCTTTAAAATGACACTGGGTACCTCAGCAGTGCACCTATGGGTGCACTACCTATGCTGTGGTCCCTAACCCTACATGCCCTACCATATACTAGTGACTTATAGGTAGGTTAACTTAGCCAATTATAATTAGCCTAATTTGCATATCCATTCTACACAGAGCACTGGCCCTGGGACTGGTAAGCAGTACCCAGGGCACAGCCAAGAATCAGTAACCACCAGTACCTGCCCAAAAAGTGTGGGGTGACCAGGGCAAAAAGAAGGACTTTCCTACACTATGACAGAATCAAAAGTCAAAAATTACAAATTTCATAAACCATTATCCAAACTTCATGCTCTCCACCAATGTGCAGAAGGACTATGGGAATCAGTGCTCAAGCAAAACCAGGGTATTTCAAAATGCTCTTTATCAAATTCAAAATTCGAATCCTGTAGACATGCAACCAAAACCTCAAGTGCTGGCCATTGGTCCAAAGTATCTCATTCACAGGTTTCCACACAAATGGCTACTGTAAATGTGAGAGCCCTATATGGTTGCCACTGCTTTAAATGCATAGTGAATATATACTAGAAATGGCCCGATACCAAACCTGGAACAATCAGTCTCTTAACTGCAGTGCTTAATGTAGACTTTCTACCAGTTCCATCTGTGGCCGATAACTTCAAAGAAGGTCATACCTCAAGCCTCACAGCTCAATAATTCAAGAAGTCCACAATGCTACCACAAGCTCATAAATACAGGCCCATATTTACAAAAAAATGATGCAATGTGGCACTGTAAGCCAGCTTGCTGCGCTGCATCATTAGGAAAGTTCAGGGATGAGATGTATTTACAGTAGTACTATGCATCCCTGTACTTTCCTCTGCACTGGCACACAATTGGCTGCCTAGCCCCAATGCAGACACCCTTGCGCTATGTGCAAGGTTGCCTGTGTTGCATGGATGATTGTTTATGTGTAGAAAGGGACACTTTCCTGCACATAAACAATCATTAATGGCAATTTCCTCCTTCTGTGTGTGCTGCAGAAGGCAAAAAACAAGGAGGAAAAAAGTTATTTCTCCTCGTGTGGACCACTTTCACACAACCCCTTTGGTGGTATAGGAATTTCCCAGCCTTGTAGATCCGGGAATACATAAAATTCCATGGAAGTTGCTTTGGAACACCCACAGCAACACCCATGAAACGCCACTTTCACGCAGACTTATGCGTTAAAGGGGGCCATATTTACATGGCCATGAAAAGCCAAGTAAGGTGCCTTTACGTAGTCTTGTAAATACGTGCATGCACACAGTGCCACCAGATCGTCTCAAAAGTGATGCTCCAGTGGCTTTATTGTGCCACAGGGGCATTGTAAATATGCCCCAGAGTTTCTGTTGCCTCATAAATAATTAAGGCATTCGATATCTCTGCGGGCAAGGGGAAAAGGGGAAAAAAAGGGCAGGTACCACTCGGGTACAATTCTACAAAACTGAAAATCTGCACACAAAACATGTGCATACCTTTGAGTAGAAGAACTCCTTGCTGCACTGTGCTTCTTTAGTTGCCGATGCAGAAGGTAGACGCGGCAGATGCTGCCTTGAAATCTGTATTTGAGTCAGGCTAAAAACTGAAGGGCTGACCTCCCAACCCCCATATTGGAGGTACAGAAACACACCAAATCTGGGAATACATAGAACAGAGAACTCCACAGCATACTCAAGGCCAAATAATGGCACTAATCAATTCAGATCCAAAACAATGCATCAAACATATGTGGTGATATAGAAAAATCCTTCATGTGGGCCCACATATCAGTGCTAATTTGTGCTTGTTGTTTCCAGTGCTGAGCACCGGCGCTTATTTTTGAGGGCCAGCGCTTATTCTTCTGCCTCAAGCATTTGCTGCGAGCAAAAGACACATTTGGGAAAGACGGAGGAAGAGAAAAATAAAAAAGCGCCAGAATGGGAGAGAGCAGAAAGCTGCAAGAGTGAGCTGAAGAGGCAGGAAGTGGCTGTAAATGGATTAAAGATGCCAGAGATGGCTTCAGGATTACGCTGCCTCAGTATTCCATCCTCGCCCATTTAATTGCAGCAGCTGCATGTTTCAGAGGAGAGCTCTGTTTACGGCAAGTTTATATTTACAAATTAAGCACTGCCACATATGTATAATTATCTGTCAAATTTCGAACAGGTGTTACATCAGAAATAAACCATCCATAAAGTAGGACATGAATAATCTGGCACATAAAGGACAAATGGTGCTTATAATGGAGTCCATACAAAAACATAAACACCCACAATAGTGGGAACATACGGGAATCAATACATATTGCCGTCAAATTATGAACAAATGTTCCAACAGGAATAAAATATCACCTTGTGGGAAACAGATGACTTAACATAACCACTTCCAGACTGGATCCAAGAACACAGTGACAGAGACAAGATCAAGTTATAACAATAATGCAGACTAGTCAAAACCAATTATCACACACGCCTGGATCCCTGGAAAAAACTGTGGGTGTCCTCACAGTTATGTGCATTGTCCCTCAAAATGTAAATGGCAACAGGTGTTTTATCAAGAATTAGTAATGGGGATTCAATCATAATTGAAGAAAGTCGAGAAATCATTTTAGCAGTCATATAGCAATTTATACATATAGATTCTGTAGTTGTCAGCAATATTCGTAGAGGAACCTTGATGACTAACAATCTATCTCTCAGAAATGCACAAATGACAATCTCCCCACATCATTATTGTAATTCAAGCCCTTTGTAGTACTGTCAAGAAGGTCCATCCATTTGCACTCTCTCATGTCAAGATGGTTCATGATGCCCCCTTCTCTGCTTGTCAGCGAATCCACTTCCACTTCCACTTCCACTTCCACTACCTGCCAGTAGATTTCATCTGCTACATGGCCATGCTCAATGAAGTGATGAACTAAAGGCTGCACCTTCAGTTTGACATCTTATATAGCTTCTGAGTTTTGAAATACATAGTTTAACCATCTCTGTCATTTTCATACAGGGACATCTCATCATATATATGACATTACATGTATTACAGTTAGAAAATGAATGTAAATTGCATACCCTGTCATTGGTTTTGAGATTTTCAGTGTACGCAGTAAATTTACAGACTATGCATTCACCACATCTGTAGTGTCCTGGCACACTGGGGAGAACCCACAGAGCTCTAATGCATATTTTACTTGTGGGTTTCTTGTATGCCTTTAGCATAAAATCTCTGATGTCACGATATATTATAAAGGTTAAGAATTAATTTCATGACTATGCCCTCGCCTATGTGTTTACTGCATCAATGGTACAGTTAACACTGGTAAAATCACTCCAGTACTGTGTAAACACAAATACAACCCCATGGAACATGAAATTGCCATGGCTGACCAATTTTTCAGTCCTACAGGAACACGGAATTCTCCATTCATTGTTTTACTGCACGCATTTACCGCCTGCTGAAAGCAAGTGGTGAATAAATAAGCAGTCCTGGGGGTGGCTTGCAGTGGGGCTGAGGGAAGGGAGTAGAGGAAAAATGGAAGCTTTTTATGGATCGGCTAGACTTCGGCGCATGCGCTGTCTCTTTGAGACAAAGGGGGTCATTACAACATTGGCGGTAAAAGGCGCTTACCGCCGCGCAGAAGACCGCCAATACACCGCCGTGGCGGCGGTATTCCGCCACAGCTATTATGACACACATCTTGGAATCCGCCGAAATTCAGACACCCACACAAGACCGCCACACCAAAGGTCAGTGATAAACTGGTGAAAACAATTCCACCACCTCCACGCCAACAGAAACACGCCCATGCTATTACGACCCACAAATCCACGCGGTATTCCATTGGTGGTATACACCGCCGCGCTCAAAATACACACACATCTCCAAAGCACCGCCACATTGGACAATTCAAAATAAACACACCTGATACACATAAAAACAACACTCCCACACACCCACTACAATATAAAACACACACCCATATCACCCACAAACCCCTACGACCAAAAAAACACGAACGAAGGACAGAGAGAGAGCACAGAATAGACAACCCCATCACACAGAGGCACACAACACCATCACCCACACAACATCCACGCACAAAACACCACACACCACTACACTCACCACACTCATCACCACATACACCACCCCACACATCACACACACCACCCCATGTCACGCCAAAGACACCCCCGCTTCTCCGAGGAGGAGCTCAGGGTCATGGTGGAGGAAATCGTACGGGTAGAACCACAGCTATTTGGAGCACAGGTACAGCACACATCAATAGCCAGGAAGATGGAGTTATGGCGCAGAATAGTGGACAGGGTGAACGCCGTGGGACAGCACCCAAGAAATAGGGAGGACATCAGGAAGAGGTGGAACGACATACGGGGGAAGGTGCGTTCAACGGTCTCCAGGCACAACATCGCGGTACAGCGGACTGGCGGCGGACCCCCACCTCCTCCCCCACAACTAACAACATGGGAGGAGCAAGTCCTGACCATCTTGCATCCTGAGGGCCTCGCAGGAGTCGGTGGAGGATGGGACACTGGTAAGTCAAATCTTAACTATCATATCCCCCACCCTACCTGTGGCAACATCGTAGGGGTGCTGAAGGACATACAGCAGACCTTGAGGGACACTGTGGCACTCCAAGGGGCCCCTGACACTATCCAGGACGATGAACTGCCCACCACCTCCGCCGGCGCTAGTGGACAGGACGCCCCGCCACGGGACCAACACACCAGCACCCCACCCCCTGCAGACGGACAACCACCACGCAAGCAGTCCCTGAGATCCAGGAACAGGACAGAGCAAGATGGCAAGACCCCCGCCAGGAAATGAGACCACCCTGATTGTCACCCCACTGTCCCACTTTGTTACCCTGTCCATACTTAAACTGCACCAGCTCCACTTCCTATGCCCAGATGGGCAGTGCACCTGTGAGACTAATAGACTGGACTCTGCCATGGACATTCCTCCGCCATCACCCATCCTCATTTTACAAACCCCTCACATTTCAGAGCACTTCAATAAACACCCTTGAAACACAAAACAATCTGGAGTCAGTCTGTGATTTAGTAAATATGTATTATCAATGACAGTGTCATAATGGGTTTACCATTGTAAGGCTAACATACCTATGTCACACATCACAAGCCCTTGAAGGATGCAAGCAGTTGACACGTAGTTAACCACACCTGTGAAACCGTAATGGAAGGGTACAACTCAGTTACCAAATAGTGATTTAAATCGAGAAACAGGATAGAGGTAGACGTGTGAAAGTTAATGTTATGGTAAAAATGAAAATGTTCTCACCTGTGTCTCACTGGAAATATTGCTGTATGACTGACTCCCTGTTGTCGTTGTCTTCTTCCTCAGCTTCCTCCTCATCACTGTCCACAGGCTCCACAGACTACACAGCTGCTACAACACCGTCATCTGGATCATCCTCCTGCAGAAAAGGCACCTGGCGTCGCAAAGCCAAATTATGGAGCATGGAGCAGGCGATGATGATGTCGCACACCTTCTTCGGTGAGTAGAATAGGGATCCACCTGTCATATGGAGGCACCTGAACATGGCCTTCAGGAGGCCGAAGGTGCGTTCGATCACCCTCCTAGTCTGCCCCTGGGCCTCATTGTACCGTTCCTCTGCCCTGGTCCTGGGATTCCTCACTGGGGTCAATAGCCAGGACAGGTTGGGGTAACCAGAGTCCCCCAATAGCCATACAGGGTGCCTCTGGAGTTGAGCCATCATATCAGGGATGCTGCTATTCCGCAGGATGTAGGCGTCATGCACTGAGCCAGGGAACATAGCATTTACCTGCGAGATGTACTGGTCTGCCAAACAGACCATCTGGACATTCATGGAATGATAACTCTTCCTGTTCCTGTACACCTGTTCACTCCTGTGGGGGGGGGACCAGAGCTACATGGGTCCCATCAATGGCACCTATGACGTTGGGGATATGTCCAAGGGCATAGAAGTCACCTTTCACTGTAGGCAAGTCCTCCACCTGAGGGAAAATGATGTATCTCCTTACGTGTTTCAGCAGGGCAGACAACACTCTGGACAACACGTTGGAAAACATAGGCTGGGACATCCCTGATGCCATGGTCACTGTTGTCTGAAAAGACCCACTTGCAAGGAAATGGAGCACGGACAGCACCTGCACATCAGGGGGGATTCCAGTCGGATGGCGGATTGGTGACATCAGGTCTGGCTCCAACTGGGTACATAGTTCCTGGATAGTGGCACGGTCAAACCGGTAGGTGACGATGACATGTCTCTCTTCCATTGTCAACAGGTCCACCAGCGGTCGGTACACCGGAGGATTCCGCCATCTTCTCATATGTCCCAGCTGACGGTGCCTACGAAGGACAACAGCGAAGAACCAGTCATTATTCCTCCAGGTATGTACCCACAGTTACACACAAGACTACACCACTCACAAAACCCTTCCTGTATGTGTGTTGAGTGTAGGCCTAGCTATGTGTGACGCAGTAGTAAATGAAGCCATGTGGGCCCCTGAAATGGCGGCTGCCTGACCTCTAAACTGGGACAATGGGATCATGGGGTAACTGCGCTGGCGTTGCACACCGTTGCGGTAGGCGGTCGTAGACCGCGGCGCAATGCTGCATTGGTTAACATGGGACCCTATGGGTCCCAGGAGCCAATGAACAGGTGCGCCGGCGGTGATGATGCGCACCGCCGCGGACGTCACCGCCGCGGAGGTCACCGCCATTTTCTATCTGTTCACTCACTAGATAGCTGACCTTCAACAGGAGAGGACCTACACTGCAAGTGCTGCTGTGACCTCGGTCTGGAAGCGACGATGGCTGCTGCGTCTGGGGAAAGGGCCCCTGCCTTCACTGCACAGGAGTTGGAGAAACTGGTAGACGGGGTCCTCCCCCAGTACACGCTACTCTACGGTCCTCCAGACCAACAGGTTAGTACACAGGGAGCACGTTGTATGGGCTAGGCCTGGGTGGAGAGGGCTGGCTGTAAGAGGGAAGGGGGCAGAGTGCAGTGAACATGAAGGACTGTGAATGCATGTGCCACATGGCAAGGGCAGGGATGTGGGCCACTCATTTCAACGGTGCTCTTGCTAATGACTTCTCTTCTTCCCCTGTGCATGTCATGTAGGTCAGCGCCCACCAGAAGAGGGAAATCTGGCATGCCATCGCCAAGGAAGTCCGGACCGTGGGGGCCCACCAGAGACGGGGCACCCACTGCCGTAAGAGATGGGAGGACATTCGCCGCTGCAGCAAGAAGACGGCGGAGGCTCAGCTGGGGATGGCCTCCGAACGTGGGAGGGGTGCCCGTCGCACCATGACCCCCCTGATGTTCCGGATCCTGGCGGTGGCCTACCCGGAGTTGGATGGGCGTTTGAAGGCATCATAGCAGACACAAGGGGGTGAGTACAACCTCATTCTGCGGACTTTGCGTGCAGTGGAGGTGTCTGGGTGGGAGAGGTGGGCTGTGGGTGTCCCTAGGCCAGGGCGAGTTAGGTAGGCAAGGCCCCTCCATAATGTAGGCCATGAGGCACTCTACCCCACCTCAGCAGAGTGCCAAGTCGAGGTATAGTTGCCCCTGAGGCATCCATGTGCGCAGATGTCCACCATTGCCATGTAGGCCATATCCCAGAAATTGCATGTGCAGAGGGCAGGAGCACGGCGTAATGCAGGGGGCTGCTGCGTTTGTCTTGTCCGCCAACGGTAGCGGTATGCCATGCACTAAAACTCTCTTTCTTCTGTCTCCCCCCCTTTTTCTGCTCTCCCTGTCCTTTTGTGCACCAGCATCAACAGGCGGAGGTACAGTGGCACCGGAGCACGAGGGAGCTGCATCCCACATGGCCATGGAGGGCCACACCACGGACTCTGAATGCACCAGTGTGACGGAGGGCGAGGGGAGCTTCACGTCGGCCACCGGATCACCAAGCAGCGACACGGACTCGTCCGCCGATGTGGGCTCCCTGGTGGTGGCGGCACCATCTGTGCCCCCCACCTCTACAGGTACAGCCGCCACCTCCCCTACCAGCCCCGCCCTCCCAGCAGCCCCTCAGCGTTCGCCCCGTGCCCGCTCACCCAGGAGGGTGGGCATCACCTTCCCCCAGGCACCTCAGGCCCTGCCCCAGTCACCCCTACTGC
This sequence comes from Pleurodeles waltl, assembly GCF_031143425.1. NCBI lineage: Eukaryota > Metazoa > Chordata > Amphibia > Caudata > Salamandridae > Pleurodeles > Pleurodeles waltl. Next base: position 369,098,978 of record NC_090438.1, on the reverse strand, counting down.
CCTCAGTGAGGAGGCCATTGACCTCTTCAGGTCACTCACTGTTGGGCAGTCTACCATTGTGAATGCCATCCAGGGTGTAGAACGAGAGTTGCAACAAGGTAATGCATTCCTGGAGGGCATTCATTCTGGTCAGGCTGTCCTTCAGCGAACCCTGCAATCTCTGGCCTCAGCACTGATGGCAGCCATTGTCCCTGTGTCTAGCCTCCCCCCTCCAACTTCCTCTACCCAGACCCAGTCTCCTGTACCCCAGCCCATCCCAAGCACACCTACAGACCAGCATGCACACAAGTCAACACACACAAGTAGCTCAAGCAAACATAGGCACCACACACACCACAGGCACTCACGCAAGCCTCACCCACATACAGACACAGCAACATCCACTGCCTCCACTGTGTCCCCCTCCTCCTCTTCTCCCTCCTCCCTCCCAGTCTCGTCTACACACACACCTGCATGCACCACATCTACAGGCACCATGAAGCGCACCAGGACACCCAGCACCACAAGCCGCTCACCTGCACTCACCACCTCCACTCCCATTTACACGTCCCCTGTGTTCTCTCCCAGTGTGTCTGTGACGCCCCCTCCCAAAGTACCCAAATGCCGGCAATCACTCACCCATCATCCATCCACCTCACGACAGCCTCCAGTACCTGCACCTGCACCCAAAACACCTAAAGTGACACCTCCGACAACCACCTCCTCTTCCTCCACTCCCAGACCCCCTCCAACTACCCATCCCAGTGTTTGTCAGAAACTGTCCCTCTGTAAAGTTGACCTTTTTGCCCCACCCCCCTCCAATTCATCAGTCCTGTCGTAGCGCCTCAGTCAAAAAGCCTCCAATACCAGTGGTGCCTGTTCAAGGTTTGTGGAGTGCACCGTCCACTAGGGCAGGCAGTAGGACCCGGAGCCAAGGCACTGGCAGCCCACCCCCTGTAAAGGCTCTAAAATTGGAGAGTGGACGACGGGACCATGTGAAGACTGCTGGTGGGAAAACAACTGACATGGGTTCCAAGGGGATTGGAGAGTCAGCTGTGACTCCACCAAAGGTGGGGAAGGGCCAGAGGAAGTCTGGCCAGCCTTTTGTGAGTGTCACGGCGGAGAAGTGCGCCATCATTTCCGGCGGTCGAGACACAACCGCCAGCACCGTCGTCACTGGTCCAGAGACCACCGCCGGAGTCAGTGCCCAGGAGGGCCCAAGTATCGTCACTGGTCAGGATACCACCGCCAGAGTCACAGCCCAGGAGGGCACAAGTATCGTCACTGGTCAGGAGACCACCGCTAGAGTCACAGAACAGGAGGGCCCAAGTATCGTCACTGGTCAGGAGACCACCGCCAGAGTCACAGCCCAGGAGGGCACAAGTATCGTCACTGGTCAGGAGACCACCGCCAGAGTCACAGCCCAGGAGGGCACAAGTATCGTCACTGGTCCAGAGACCACCGCCGGAGTCAGTGCCCAGGAGGGCCCAAGTATCGTCACTGGTCAGGATACCACCGCCAGAGTCACAGCCCAGGAGGGCACAAGTATCGTCACTGGTCAGGGGACCACCGCCAGAGTCACAGCCCAGGAGGGCCCAAGTATCGTCACTGGTCAGGAGACCACCGCCAGAGTCACAGCCCAGGAGGGCACAAGTATCGTCACTGGTCAGGAGACCACCGCCAGAGTCACAGCCCAGGAGGGCACAAGTATCGTCACTAGTCTGGAGACCACCGCCAGAGTCACAGCCCAGGAGGGCCCAAGTATCGTCACTGGTCAGGAGACCACCGCCACCGCCGGAGTCAGTGCCCTGGAGGGCCCCGGCTGCCACAGCCCTGCTGGGCAATGATGGAACGTCATGCCACACACCAATGTCCAGTGTAGAGAACGTCATGCCACACACCAATGTCCGTATCAGAACCGCCATTTCAAAGCACCGCTGAACAGTCCTGAACCGTCATGGCAAAGCACCGCTGAACAGGGCAAAGACCGCCATGTCAAAGCACCGCTGAACAGGGCAAAGACCGCCATGGCAAAGCACCGCTGAACAGTCCTGAACCGCCATGGCAAAGCACCGCTGAACAGGGCAAAGACCGCCATGGCAAAGCACCGCTGAACAGTCCTGAACCGCCATGGCAAAGCACCGCTGAACAGGGCAAAGACCGCCATGGCAAAGCACCGCTGAACAGGGCAAGCACCGGGTAGGACTGAATGGACCGCCACATCAGGCATCCTTATCCCATGTGCAGCTGGGACAGTGACAGGACACGACCTTTCATGGGGAGACTCATCCAGTCTGGGCACCAGTCCCCCCCAGTACCAGTAGAGACCTGCATCTACTTGGGAGACTGTGGCTTTGCACTCCCCAGGATGGCACAGTGGGCAACCCACCCACTGTAGAGACTTGAGAGACTGTGGCTTTGCACTCCCCAGGATGGCACAGTGGGCAAGCCACCCACTGTAGAGACTTGAGAGACTGTGGCTTTGCACTCCCCAGGATGGCACAGTGGGCAACCCACCCACTGTAGAGATTTGAGAGACTGTGGCTTTGCACTCCCCAGGATGGCACAGTGGGCAAGCCACCCACTGTAGAGACTTGAGAGACTGTGGCTTTGCACTCCCCAGGATGGCACAGTGGGCAAGCCACCCACTGTAGAGACTTGAGAGACTGTGGCTTTGCACTCCCCAGGATACATCAATGGGCATGGAGCCCCGTCGTGGATCTGGCTTTGCAGTCATCCGGCTGAGGTGCCCCCCCTTCCCTTCCCCCTGAGGTGCCTGTAGTATTTCTATCTGATGCCCCAGCAGTGTTCTCTCCGATTGTGGTCAGGTATCTTTTGTGGGCCTCGCCCATGCCTTTTTGGACTGTGGGTGCACGGACATTGTTATGTACATATCTGCCCTACTTCTCGTATTGTATATAATTATGACTGATTTTCAAATATATATCTGTATATTTTTGTATGACATGTATATTGGCTCATTACAATGTTTGACCGAATTTCGCTTTGTGTTTTCATTCTTCTGGGGGGATTGTGGGTTGTTACTGTGATTTTTTGTGAATGCGTTGGTGTGTATGTTGTAATATGCGAGGGTGGGGGTGTTTGATGGGTGTCCCCCTAACTTTTGCCTCCCCCCTCCCCGTGTCGTAGGTGCAGTACTCACCGCTGTGTTCAGCGCCTACGTAGCTGTTGGTCGTAGAGGAGCAGAAAGACAAGGGCAGGGAGTATTTGGAGTTCCGGCTCCATGGAGTCCTCGTTCCTCGTGGGATATGTTCAGGTGAGCGTTTTCCCATAGCAAAAGCTGTTTCTGCCGTGTTTTTATCCACGGAGAATCCGCCCCGGAAAAGGTGGCAGATTGGCGGCTTGTAATACTGTGGGCGGTACATTGTCTTCCGCCTGTCTGTTGGCGGTGACCGCTGCGCTGCTTGTCTGTACCGCCGTGGCGGGCGATGTGTTAAAGTGGCTGTCTATGTTGGCGGTTTCCGCCAGGGTCATAATTCCCTTTTTTTGTCCGCAGGCCTGTTTGCGGTATTTCCACTGCTTTAACACCGTCCGCCAGGGTTGTAATGACCCCCATTGTATTTACATCCAGGAGGCTTACAGCCCACCCATAGCTTTATCATTGGTTTGCTGCAGCATCACTCTCATTTTTTGTTCTAATTTGTGAAGGCATGTCTGTCTCATTTACTCTTCTTGTGTTTGGCCCTCTCCTAGAGCAGAGGCCAAGTACTTGTGTCCATCCACTGCTCCTGTGTTTTGGAGGTACTGTTTTTGTGTTCCATCACTGTATACGAGTGCTTGTGTTTTCAGGCAGTCTCCCACATCCCCATCTACTTTGCTTCTTTTAACTCCCATCTGCCCCCTGTCTATGTTGTTTCTTTTTTGCCCTATCCCTCTGCCACAGTCTCAGTTTTTTATCCATCCACATTCACCCCCTCCCTGTTCCATAACATCCCCTCCCACACCCATCCTTCTTCATGTTGTGTGTGTGAATCTGGAAGCAGTTTCTAGTGGAACAACAGGGCACTCCTACTACCCTCTTGCAGGAGCTGTTTGATGCCGTCATGGTATCTGGTTTTCATTTTATTTCTTTTTGTTGGAGCATCTTTTGTGAGCAGCCTCTCAGGCATGGAGCAGAGTAGGGGAAGTCCTCGCGTGGTGGCTCCTTTGTGTACAGTAGTCAGCAGCTGCTCCTGAATCGCTTTTGTCTTTTACCATCTCTGACTTAAGCTGTGAATGAGAGCTTGGTTTAATGAAAACAGACGAAACCCAGAGGCCTACCGAGGGCACGGCGTCTGACAAATAGTTGGAAAAATGAGGATGTATTTTACACAGCAGCAAATGACAGTTCTCTTCCAGGAGACTCCTCCAATCTGGAATTTTCCCAATGTTTGGATTGCTTCAGCTACAACAAGGTGACTGTTTGCTTTTATCTTTGTGTGCTTCGAGAGTGGAACTAGGTTTGAGTCTTGGCGGTGGCTCAGCATTCTGTGATTCTGGGCAGATCACTTAATCTCCCCATGCCTATAAGCAATGCATGTGATCTTGTGTAATGTAACTAGTGCTCATGTAAAGCAATTGGGCTATGGTTTAGTTTGTGCTGTATTTACAAAATGACTAATCAATTAACGAAAAAACTAAAAAATCAACTAACTGGTAAAAACTAAATCTTAACATAAGGAAAGACAAATAGATACTGTTAGACCTGACAGCCTTAGGGTGATCTTCCCCCCAATGTTTTGCGTACCTCCTCCACTTTTCTGACATTACTTTTGCTGGTACTAGGTCTCTGTGCACTTTACCACTGCTAAACAGTGTTAACGTGGTTGTGCTCTCTCCCCTTAACATGGTCATATTGCTCCATCCCATAGGAGTACATTGGGATTACCTTATTACATTTTATAAGTGTAATTCACAATCAGAATGACATAACATTTTCAAGTTTGGTGTCTCCGGAATCACAATTTAAAACAACAACTTATGGTGAAGTTGGATTTTAAGTTGTAATTCAGGAAATTGAAATGCCATTTTTAGCAAGATGGCATTTTCTTTTTTTAGCCATTTGGTGCCTACTACCTGTCTCTAATCACTTGTCTGGGGTGGGTGACAGCTGAGCTTTCTGTAGTCCTCCTAGACAGCCACACACAATATGTGCTTAGGTTTGATTTGATGGGCTATCCAGGGAGGATGGGAGGGAGGAGCTGGACACCTGAATAGGCTGTGTGCTGTGTGCTGTCTCCACACAAAGGACTGCATACCCTCCTGTAGTGAGTCTAGAGCCAAAGCAGGAAGGGTAGGAGCTCTGTGCACTTCAGCGGCTTGTATTTGAAGTCTATGCCACTTCAAAGGCCCAACAGGCAATAAGTATGGGACCTCTGACACCACCACTTCAGTACACTTCTAGACCTTTGAGTACTCTAATGGAAAGAAGGACTGCTATGCTGCTAATGGACTGTCACTTTGCTGGACTGCTGCTTTGCTAGACTCCTGCCTTGTTGTACTGCCTGCTGCCTGCTGCCTGCTGTTCCCTTGCTTGTTTGAGATGGACTAGACCTGCATCACTTGAACCCAACCAAGGGCTAGCTGGCTGGCTTACTTATCTGAAGTATTAGGGACATAAAATACTTCCAACCACTCTGCTTCTGCACCTGGATTCTGCCATCTAAAAGTCTAGCCTGCCAAGTGGTGCCATCCCAGGCCTGGACCCTTGGAAGTGGGCCTAGTGTAACCGATGCATCCCCTACAGAACTGAAGCATCCTCTGCAAAACCGACTCATCACCGCTGCTGCATGGATCCAAACCCATGCATCGCCTTCGGAACTGACAATGCATAACGCTTTCCCTAGTGCAAACTCAGCAGCCTCAGCACTCATCAGAACTAACATATCACCTCCACTGCAAAACGCATCCTTGGCAACAGTTGTTGCATCGCAGGTCCTGTTGACAGGACCTTCTATGTCAATGACTCAGAACCTCACTCCGCCTCTCTGCATCTCAGAACTGGCGCACTGCCTCTGCTGCAAGACACATCTTCGACCCAAACCCACACAACACTCTGCAACCTCGGATTAAGATACTTTTGTTCAGTGGGCTTAAGTGGGTCCCTTGAGCTGGCCCCTGCTGCATCGTGGTTGGCCTGAACTTTTGACTTTGTCCCAGTCTAGCCCGACCAGATTTCCCTCTTTAGTGATTTACCCTCCTTAGTGCTATTTTCACTTAAACCGCTTTAATATTAATATCTCAAGTTACACTGATTGGATTCTTGTCATTGTGGTCTTGTTTCATTTACTACAGTCATGGCTATTTTTCTAACTCTGCAATATATTTTTGTGGGGTGTTTTCACTGTTTTACTGTTTGAAGTATTGCACAAATACTTTTATACCTGCCTCTAAGTTAAGCCTGACAGGTCAGTGCCAAGTGACCAGAGGGGGAGCAAAGGGTAATTTAGGGTTTGCCTGACAGTTACCCTGACTAGGATTGTGGTTTCTGTTTGACGAAGGTTTACACACCAGCCAACCAACAGCCTAATTTCCAAGATTGGGGATCAAAGGTAAGATAAGGACTTGTGTTAGTGCAGTGCCATACAGTTATTTGGTGTACACTGCCAATCCTCATTGAAGATCAACTTGAATTTAACTTCCCTAATTGTCATTTTTGATTTTCCTCAAAATCATGTCTCTGGCTGCTTGATCTACAACCACAGGCAGAGAATTTGAGCTAGCCAACCTGCTCAAACACTAATGCAAGGAGGCTGGGCTTCTTGCTAAGAGCACCACTAGGAAGGTGGAGCTGCAGAAAGTGCTGAGGACCTGGGCAGAAGCTCGCTCTGTACTGAATCAAACCACAGCTGGGGATGATGGGCTGAATAAAGGCCCCACTGAGGAACCACCTGCATCAGATGAGGAGTGGGGACACCAGAATTGGAGTGTGCTGCCAGGGCATAGAGCAGTGTCTCTTCCTGCAGCTTCTCACCCAAGGAACTAGAGGAGAGGAGGGAGGAGAGAGAATTCAGGCTGCAGATGGCTAAATTAATAATGGAGAAGGAGCTTGAGTTAGTGCTGTTTGCTTATGAAAAGAGCCTGAAAGATCTGGAACTGAGGGCAAGGAAAGCAGATTCCAGAAATGGTGGCAGCATACCAAGAGTACCTCAAGGAGGGAAAAGGGTTTGCATACACACGGTTTGGTGCCCCGTTATGTGGTGGAACATGACATAGACCATTGGTTTTCTGCTTAAGAGGTTTCAGTGAGAAACCGAAGGTTCACAGTGTTCCTGAGGAGCACGACGGGTGGTGGTCTGCCGAAACACATGTCTACTGTAAGGAGGGATACACTTCTAACACTGGACATAGGGGGCTAAACCAAGTACACCCCTACAAAAAGCCATTTTACTTGCAAGGTTTAGGTGGACCCCTTAGATGTATCACCAAGGATTCAGGGTCAGCCAGAAGCTTCCCAACCAATTTTGTGGATGGTTCTAGCAAGGCACTGAATGAATGGGTGCTAGGCAGCAAGGTTAATGCTTATGTTCGGTTGTACAATGTAATGTTGAAAGAGCACAAGCTCAGTATCTGTTTTACAGAGTTGCACTAGCACCTAGTTGACAGTAAGCTGACTGACCCCAGAGGAAGCTTGCAGAGGAAGTGGACCTCTGGGCCAGCATCAGAGTGTCCAAGAAGGTATCTGGGGAGACTCCCACAAAGGTGGCCAGGGTTCTAACAAGAAGAAAGAGGGGGGACCTAAAAATAAGGACTTCTCAAATGCCCCCAAAATTATTCTCAAGGGAGTAGTGGTAACCAGTTCCAGTCTGATCGTAAGAAGAAAGAGGTTATTTGAGCACAAGACAGGGAGCTTTGTACTCCAATGTACTGGGTGCTACAAATATGGGCACTCCAAGGGTGACTCCAGCTGTCCCAAAAGGGCACAGCCTTCCACTAGTGGGCAGACACCTGGGTTGGCAAGTGTAGTGCTCGGGGAGGAGGTAGTCACAGTTTGCTTTTGGGAACAGATAGAGGTAACACTCGTGTCCCTGGGGAATAAGAGGTGGTGCCAAAAACCCATATGCGTGTTAATACTTCTAAGTATATGCAGTGTGTCACCATCAATGGGCAACTGTTGGAGGCTCTGTGAAACACAGGAGCCACCATGACTACTGTCAGGTGGCAGCTGGTGTCTGCAGAGCAAGTCCTACTGAACACATTCTACCAAGTCATAGTTGAAAAAGCCCTCTACCGGTGGCTCTGGTTCCTTTTGAGTGGGGGGTGTCTCAGGTTCTCTGGAAGTGGCTGTGAGGCCTGCCATGGCTGTTGATTGTTTGTGGGGCACCCCCCAGGATGTGGTCAGCTACATGCTGACCCTTCGGAACCAGATGCACCACTTCTCTAAAAAGGTGAAAAACAATCTTGAGGTCAGTCAAGAAGTCATAAAGCTCTGGTATGACCAGAAGGCCACTCTGGGAGAGTTTCAATGTTTCAATGTGGCCAGAAAGTATGGGTCATGGCACCAGTAGAGCCCAGGGCTCTCCAAGACCACTGGACCAGCCCATACGAAAGCAAGGAGCAGAAGGGGGAGCCCACCTATTTGGTGGATCTCCAGATCCCTACGAAGCCCCTAAGGTTGCTCCATGTCAACAGACTCAAGTCTCACTTCGAGAGGCCCGAAGTGAGCATGCTTCTTGTGACAGATGAGAGCGTAGAAAAGGGGAGCGAATCTCTCCCTGACCTCCTTTCTGCACAGGAACAAGATGGGTTCAGTGGAAGGTGTCAACCTCTCTTCCACCCTGAACCCAAGAACAGCAGAGTGACTGTTACCAGTTGCTGGGACAGTTTGCCTCTCTGTTCTAACTCACCGCTGGGCTCATACATCTGTGGGTCCACGATGTTGACACTGTAGACACTTTACCTGCGAAGAACAAAATTTACAGGTTGCCAGACAGGGTGAGGGTCAGCATAAAGGTAGAAGTCTCCAGCATGCTGGCATTAGAGGTGATTGAGCGCTCCAATAGTCCCTAGTCCAGCCCTGTGGTGCTGGTACCAAAGGCTGCCCCACTAGGTGTCACACCAGAACTCTGTTCTGTGTGGACTACCGAGGACTCAGTTCCGTCACTAGGACTGATGCACACCCCATCCGCCAAGCTAAAGAGCTCATTGACATGCTGGGCACCGCCAAATTCCTTAGTTCCTTTGATTTGACATCATGGTATGGGCGTATCGCTCTGACTGAGGGGGCCAAAGAGAGGTCAGCATTTTCAATCCCAGAGGGCCACTTCTAATTTTGGGTGATGTCCTTTGGCTTGAAAAATGTCCCTGCTACCTTTCAGAGGTTGGTTAACAAGGTCCTGGCTGGCAAGGAGGGCCTTGGTGCCTCCTCCTTAGAAAACATTGTTGTCTACAGCTCCAGCTGGAAGGAACACTGCATCACAGCCAGAGGTGCTTCGGGCCTGCAACCGGCAGGCCTGACGATCAGCCAGTAAGTGTCAGATCAGGCAGGGTTTGGTAGTGTACAGTGGTCACCTGGTAGGTGGGGGCAAGGTGCAACCCCTCCATGCCAAGATTAAAACTATCATGGCCTAACAACCATGTAAACCTCAGATAGCGGTGAGAGCCTTCCTATACCTTAACAGGCTATTACTGAAGATTTGTTAAGGGTTCTACTGAAGATTTGTTAAGGGTTGTGGAACCATTGTTGCCATATTAACTGAGTTGACTTTCATGAGGCAGCCCAGATTGGTGATCTGGACTGAGACTTGTCAAACACCCTTTAATACCCTCAAGGAATACAGGCACAGCACCTGTACTCAGGGTACGTGATTTCTCCACGAAATTCATCGTGCAGATGGATGCTTCAGAGCATGGCATGGGGGCAGTTTTAGGATTTTTCTGTCATCTGGGCATTGAAGAAGTTAAGATTATACCTGTTTGAGACTTACTTCCTGGTACGGACCGACCACAGGCCCCTGAGATGGCTCATGCAATTGAGGGGTGAAAATCCCAAACTGTTGAGGAGGGCGATCTCCCTACAGAGCATGGACTTTACGGTGGAACACCATGGGGGGGGTCAGACCACACCAATGATGATGGTCTGCCCATGCTCTTGTGCCTTATTGAAGAGAACTCCCAAGGGTTTGGGTAACTCTCCCCACTTTCAGCTGGGGGGCATGTGTTAGACCTGACAGCCTAAAGCTGTTCTCCCCCCCAACGTTTTGCCTACCTCCTCCACTTTTCTGACCTGGTTTTTGCTGGTTTTAGGACCCTGGGCACTTTAGCACTGCTAACTAGTGCTAAAGCGCTTATGCTCTCTTCCTTAAACATGGTAACATTGCTTCACCCAAAATGGTACATTTTATTTACTTATAAGTCCCTAATATAGTGGTAGTACATGTGCCCAGGGCCTGTAAAGTAAATGCTACTAGTGGACCTGCAGCACTGATTGTGCAACCTACTAAAGTAGCCCTCTAATTGTGGCTCAGGCTGGGCACTGCAGAGCCTGTATGTGCAATTTTACATTGCCATGGAGACTGGCACAGTAACCTTTTGCCATGCCCAAATCTTTGCTTTTTATACATATACGTCACTCCTAAGGCAGGCCCTGGACAATCCAGAAGGCAGGGTGCAATGTTTTTAAAAGGCAGGAATTGCATGTTTAAGTTTTACAAGTCATGGTAGTGAAAAACTCCCAAAGTACTTTTCCACTAGGCCCATAACATAGAATTAGGATTACCTTATTACATTTTATAAGTGTAATTCACAATTTGGAAGAGATAACATTTTCAAGTTTGGTATATCTGGATTTACAATTTAAATGGCACTTTTAGAAAGTTGGCATTTTCTTTCTTCAGCCATTTGGTGCCTATTGCCTGTCTCTGATCACTTGTAGGGGGTGGGTGACAGTGGGCTTTGTGTATACCCATAGACAACCACAAACAATGGGAGCTTAGGTGTGGCTTGATGGGCCATCCTAGGATGGTGGGAGGGAAGAGCTGGATCCAGCCTCACTTACACCTGAATCGGCTGTGTGCTGTCTACACCCAAAGGGTTGCATACCCCCCTGTAATGGGTCCATAGCAAGGGCAGGAAGGGCCAGAGCTCTGTGCACTTTAAAAGCCTGTCTTTGAAGTCTCTGCCACTTCAAAGGCCCAAATGGGTAGAAGTACTGGACCTCTGAATACAACACTTCATTACACTTCTGAAACTGTGATTACTTTAAAAGGAAGAAGGACTGCTGTGCTGCTAAAAGGACTGCCACTCTGCTGGACTGCTGCTTTGCTGGACTTCTGCCTTGTTGTGCTGCCTGCCGTTCCTTTGCCTGGGTGAGAAGAACTGGACCCTCATCACTTGAACCCTGAGGGACTTCAAGAGCTAGCTGTCTGGCCTCCTAATCTGAAGTCTCAGGGATATGAAACACTTCCAACCACCGTGCTTCTGCACCTGGACTCTGCCATATCTTAGTCTGCCCTGTCAGGTGGTCCCCCCACTGTCACAGACTCTTGGAAGTGGGCCTAAGGTGTTTGCTTTAGTACTGATGCATCTCCTGCAGAACCAACACATCAACCCTGCTGTGTGGAGCCAAACTGACACATCGCCTCCAGAACCGTCACTGCATGGCGCTTTCCCCTGTGCAAACTCCTCACATCCCCATCGTCAGCAGCTTCGAAGACGAAGCTGAAACTCCGCAACACAACCTCAGCGCTCATCAGAAATGGTGCATTGTTTCGACTGTGTAACACATCCTCGACACCGGTCTTTGCATCAGAAGCCCCGTCGACATGATCCCTGATGTCGATGCATGAAGGTCTTGCACCGCAACCTCGACCGCATCTCAGAACCAGTGTATCACTTCTTCTGTGTGACGCATCTGCCACCTGAACCAACGTAATGTGTCACAACCTTGGTTTAAGGTTCTTTTGTACAGCAGGCCTAACTGGGTCCCTGTAGCTAGCCTATGCTGGCACGACCAGAAATACCCTTTTTGCCCTTTACTCTTCTTAGTGCCACTTTCACTTAAAACCTATAAAAATTAGGCCCATATTTATACTTTTTTAGCATCGCATTAGCGCCGCTTTTTGACGCAAAAACAGCGAACATTTACAAAATACAATTGTATTTTGTAAGTTTACGCCGTTTTTGCGTCAAAAAGCGGCGCAAATGCGGCGCTAAAAAAGTTTAAATATGGGTTTTAATATCTAAAGTTGTAATGAGTGTATTTTTGTGGTTTTGCTCTTGTTTATTTATTAAAATCAGAACTATATTTCTAAGTTGTTGTGGCATTTTTTTGTGTGGTGTTTTCTCTGTTTTACTGTTTGGGGAGTTGCACAAATACGATACATACTGCCTCTAAGTTAAGGCTGACTGCTCTGTGCCAAGCTACCAGAGATTGAGCAAAGATTAATTTAGGGTTTGCATGACTAGGAATGTGGTTGCTGTTTGACTAAGGTTTACACCCCAGTCAACCAACAACCCCATTTCTAACAGATACCCTTTTCCTTGCTAATTTATATAAAGTGAAACCAGAAAACCTAGATAAATCTCAGCTTACCAGCTTAAATTGTGTGCTCTTGGACAAATATTTTATTTTTGCAAAACTTTTTTCTTCATTATTCCGTGTGAAGCCCATTTAAATATGTGAGTTCTGAATACCAGTTGGACAACACTATCACTTTTCATTAAAGTACTTCTCAGTGCAGTGCTATTATCTGCCTTATTAGTGTCAAAGGTTCCACTTGGTAAAGAAAGACACTTTTTTAATTTTGAAGAAACATTTATGTGTTTTACGTGATTTGTGTTGTATGATTTACATAGCAAGTATTTTCAGGGCTCAGCTAGTGCACAGCTCTAAGATCTGAGCCAGACCCTTGAATTGGCTCAGCTCTTCCTAGTAATTTGTTGACTCGCTCACCTCTAGTTACACATTTAGATGTCTAAAATGTCAGTGTGGTCATCATTCTACACAGAATACTAGGGTATTGGTATACAAGGATGATGGTGGTTGGATCTGATTAGATCTGAAAGGTGCATCTATTTCTCCTGTCTGTTTGCTCCCTCCCTCCCTTGTCGTGTTGGCCTCCCCACCCACCCTAACAAAGAAAAGTGCTATGACACGGACACCGCTATCGCTTTTTTACCTTCTCTCCAAATGCCCTCCACACTCTCCTGTGTTGTGTTGGTTCACTTGCCTCCCCGTGTTGCTTGTTTACTTTCTCTTCTCCTGTCCTCCACCCCTTCCTGTGTTGTCCTGCTTGACTCCCAGACCCCCCTTTGTGTTGCTTGACTTGCACCCCTGTTGTGTTGATTGGCCTGCCCCTCCAGACAGCCATCAAAGCGTTATGACGCTGACAGTGCTGACTGCATCATAGCTCTTTTTTCCACGACTATAAGTCATACTGAACAGCAGCTGTGCTGCTATACAACATAGCTAAAACACAATGATAAAGCTTATTTCAATTGTATACTTTCCCATGTTAGGAAAAAAAATGTGGAATGAGACAGCTGCTACTGCGGAAAAATTAGGTCCATTTTTTCCACATCTGGTAAAACCAGGTGCGGTAAAACCTAACCACCCATAATCAGGCAGAATGAAATGAATGCATTAAAATGTGTTAATTGAATCGGGGCCTAAGTCTCTGTAGGAGGCTGGCCTGGCTTATAGTGGGTACCTGATGGTACTTACACCTTGTGCCAGGTCCAGTTATCCCTTATTAGTAGTGTTCTAGCAGCTTAGGCTGATAGAGGTGGCTATAGCAGAGCAGTTTAGGCAGAACTAGGAGACATGCACAGCTCCTACTATACCACTTATATCATATAGCACTATATCATAGGAATCACAATACTCAGAGTTACTAAAAATAAAGGTACTTTATTTTAGTGACAGTGTGTCAGAAATATCTCAGAGGATATGCTCCCTTAGGAGATAAGTAAAATACACAAAATATACACACAAACCAAAATCAGGTAAGTAAATAGAAAAGTAGTGCAAACACTGTAGAATGCAATAGGATGCAATAGGCCTAGGGGCAACACAAACCATATACTCTAAAAGTGGAATGTGAACCACAAATGGACCCCAGGCCTAGTGTAGTGTGTAGAGGGTCGCTGGGAGTGTAAGAAAACACTAAGGGTGTCCAAGATACCCCACCCCAAGACCCTGAAAAGTAGGAGTAAAGTTACCCTACTTGCCCAGAAACACACTAAAGTCGTAATAGGAGATGCTGCAAATGCAACAACTGACTGCAAAGCACTGAAGACGGATTCCTGGACCTGAGGACCGGTAAAGGAAGGGGACCAAGTCCAAGAGCCACGCAAGTGTCCAGAGGGGGCAGGAGGCCACTAGACCCTGGATGAAGGTGTAAAAGGGCTGCCTCCGAGTGGAAGAAGCTGAAGATTCTGCAACAACGGAAGATGCCAGGAACATCTCATTTGCACAGAAGATGTCCCACGGTGTGCTGGAGGATGCAGAGTTGTTTCCACACAAACAAGCCTTGCTAGCTGCAAAAGTAGCGGTTGACGAAAATGGGTGCTGCCCGGGCCCAGGAAGGACCAACAGGTCGCCCCTTGGAGGAAGAGACAGAGGGGGCGCTCAGCAGCACAGAGAGCCCATGCAGAAGCAAGCAGCACCTGCAGAAGCACTTGAACAGGCATTCAAGAAATCTGAGCACGGCGGTCATCTCAACACTACAAAAGAAGGTCCCACGAAGCCGGGGGTCAACTCAGCGAGTTGAGCAATGCAGGACGGAGTGCTGGGGACCTGGGCTATGCTGTGCACAAAGGATTCCTTGCAAAAGTGCACAGAAGCCCTAGCAGCTGCTGATCACGCAGTACACAGGATTACTGACTGGCGTGGGGAGGCAAGGACTTACCTCCACCAAATTTGGACAGAAGGACCACTGGACTGTCGGGGTCACTTGGATCCAGCTCCTGTGTTCCAGGGACCAAGCTTGTCAAGATAAGAGGGGACCCAGAGGGCCGGTGATGCAGAAGTTTGGTGCCTGCGTTAGCAGGGGGAAGATTGCGTCGACCCACTGGAGATTTCTTCTTGGCTTCCAGTGCAGGGTGAAGGCAGACAGCCCTCAGAGCATGCACTACCAGGAAACAGTCGAGAATGCCTGCAGAATGAGGTGGGTCAATGTTGCTGCTAGTTGTCTTGCTACTTTGTTGCAGTTTTTCAGGCGTCCTGGGGCAGTCAGCGGTCGATCCTTGGCAGAAGTTGAAGAGAGAGATGCAGAGGGACTCTGGTGAGCTCTTGCATTCGTTATCTGAACAAAAACCCACAGGAGAGGCCCTAAATAGCCCTCAGAGGAGGATTGGCTACCTAACCAGGTAAGCACCTATCAGGAGGGGTCTCTGGCATCACCTGAGGTCTGGGACAAACTGGAGGAGCTCTGGGCACCACCTCTGGGGTGGTGATGGACAGGGGAGTGGTCACTCCCCTTTCCTTTGTCCAGTTTTGCGCCAGAGCAGGGGCTGGGGGATCCCTGAACCGGTGTAGACTGGCTTATGCTAGGAGGGCACCATCTGTGCCCTTCAAAGCATTTCCAGAGGCTGGGGAGGCTACTCCTCCCCAGCCCTTCACACCTATTTCCAAAGGGAGAGGGTGTAACACCCTCTCTCAGAGGAAATCCTTTGTTCTGCCTTCCTGGGACTGGACTGCCCAGACCCCAGGAGGGCA
The DNA here is from genome assembly GCF_031143425.1 of Pleurodeles waltl. Lineage (NCBI taxonomy): Eukaryota > Metazoa > Chordata > Amphibia > Caudata > Salamandridae > Pleurodeles > Pleurodeles waltl. Next base: position 369,083,341 of record NC_090438.1, on the reverse strand, counting down.
GAAGCCTATAAAACCCCAGAGAGCTAGTTTGGCAGTACCCGGGGTCCATGCTGGAGCCCCAGGGATGCATGGGATTGGCACCCCAATACCAGATTTGGCAGGGGGGGACAATTCCATGATCTTAGACATGTTACATGGCCATATTTGGAGTTACCATTGTGAAGCTACATATAGGTATTGACCTATATGTAGTGCACACGTGTAATGTTGTCCCCACACTCACAAAGTCCGGGGAAATTGCCCTGAACAATGTGGGGGGCCCTTGGCTAGTGCACCTAACCTTCATTAAGTGAGGGTTAGACATATATGTGACTTATAAGTTACTTAAGTGCAGTGTAAAATGGCTGTGAAATAACGTGGGTGTTATTTCACTTAGGCTGCAGTGGCAGTCCTGTGTAAGAATTGTCTGAGCTCCCTATGGGTGGCAAAAGAAATGCTGCAGCCCACAGGGATCTCCTGGAACCCCAGTACCCTGGGTACCTAGGTACCATATACTAGGGAATTATAAGGGTGTTCCAGTGCGCCAATCAGAATTGGTAAAAATGGTCACCAGCCTGCAGTGACAATTTTAAAAGCAGAGAGAGCATAACCTCTGAGATTCTGGTTAGCAGAGTCTCAGTGGCTCAGTTAGGCACCACACAGGGAAAACATTTAGGCCACAAACTATGAGCACTGGCGTCCTGGCTAGCAGGATCCCAGTGGGACAGGCAAAAACAAACTGACACACAAGTAAAAATGGGGGTAACATGCCAGGCAAGATGGTACTTTCCTACAGTCTCTGTCTTGTCTCTAGTTCTCTCTCAGTGCCTCTTTCTGGCCCTCTCTCTCGCTTATCTTGAGTGAGGAGGTCCTACTCTTCCTAAATCTCTAGCTTTGTTTCCTAGAATTGTGACAAGACTGGTGGTGACAAGAAGAGACAGTGGCAGGCTGTGTCACCATCAAGTGACTAATGGGCAAAGTGCAAAGACAAGAGTTGGTGCTTTGTAAATACACAGAGCATTGTGTTTCCATCATGTTGTGTGTGTTTGTGAACCTTTTTTGACTTTGCCTAATTGGAAGTAATTATAGCTACTACTCTCCTTTTACAGTATTTTTGTTCTGGTGTTGTTGGGGCAGCTGTGTGTGTTAGGGCATTTTTAATTAGTCATGCCACCAAAACAGGTAAAACATAAACTTGATGTGGAGACAGTTATGCGGTGCCTAGATGCTATGGACTGGGTGCTAGCTCTCATACAACCAGCTCTAATGTCACTGGCACAGAAGGAGGCTAAAGGCAGTCAGCTGGGTGGCGAAACTCCAGTAGTAGGGGTGGACCCTGCAGCAGATCAGGACGGGCAGGGGTCCCACCAAAATCAGCATTTCCCCTGGTTCCTAAGAGGGCTAAGAAGGTTACATCCAAACTGGGGGTGAAAAAGTCAGACCAAAAGAGGTCACTCGCTGAGGGGGCACTGGACCCCAACATGGGACAGGCAGACACACAATCAGAGGTTGCCATCATTAAAGCGGTGCCAGGCTCAACCTTAAAGGGAGCCAATTCTGTAAGCGAGCGGGAACCTGAAGGGGACCTAGTTAGCAGCTTAGCAAAAGTGCTGCCCTGGCTGGCGAAATTATGCAATGCCCGCAGATGGATTTGGCAAGTAAGGGGTCAGCATTGGCCACAATAAAGGGCTTAGCAGTGGGTATTAGTGCAAATCCACAAGGGGCAACAACAGGAACACACGAGCCCCCTAGGGCCATGGCCACCACATCAAAGGATCCCCCTCCTCACATATGACATCCTCCATCGCTCTGGTGGGTGCTGCAAGTACATCGCCAGCAGAGAAAAAAGGTGACGGCACTACCCAACCGGGTGGGACACATGATCAAGGGCTTTCTACTAGGGATCAGCTGGGGCTTCACATATCTAGTGAGATAGGGCAAAAATTCAAAAGGGCGCATTTGTGGATATTTTTTAGCTAACAATAGTGAAGCTGGCTGATGAGGAGAGTAAGGACAGTAAAGACTGTTCCCTCAAATGGAAGAAACCTAAGGTAGATGAGACCATTATAAATTGGATAAAAGTGTTTACTATTTATCAGTCCATTTTGCTAGAGAAATTCCCTGAACTAGGTCCTCAAACTGCATATTATTTTAATAAAATAGTGGGTGCGCATGAGGAGTTTGAAGGAACTAGTTGGAAAGATTATGACAAAGCGTTCAGGTTGAAAAAAGTGTCAAATCCTGCTATGTGCTGGGATCAGACTGATGTTAATGCATGGTTGTGCTGTATGATGCTGAAAAAAACGTAGGCCAATGTCCAGTCTCTTTTTCGGGGGTCCACAGCCAACGGGGATCGCAATGGGGTGTGTTGGGCTTTCAATAAGAAGGCATGTTCTAGGTCGCAGGGTTCCTGCAAATTCAAGCACAATTGCTCCTTTTGTGGTATGGCAGGGCATCCTGAGTTCAAATGTTTCAAGAAGTCCAAAGAAAAGGGTGGGCAGAATTGAGGATAGTGTTTTCTTGGTCCCAGGGGACCCTTCACCCGTGTCTCTCTTGGCTTTGAAACCTTGGGTTAATTTGTAATCACGGCATGAAGGTTTCCAACTATTGTATGAAGGTTTACGCTATGGTTTTAGGATCCCAGTTGCAGGGGTGTAAAGCCAAACATTTTGTAAAAACTAGCAGTCTTTAGACATGGCACAAGAGGTAGCTGAACGCAAGATGTTGAAGGAATTGGGTTTGAATAGGATTGCTGGGTCATTTGCCAGCCTCCCACTTGATGATTTTGTTTGCTCCACCCGGGGTTGGTTCCCAAAAAGGACCCTGGTGAATTTCGGTTGATACACAATCTCTCAGCCCCACGTGGAGCCTCTGTCAATGGCGCAATCGATCTGTGCTCTGCTCAGTCAAGTATGCATCTCTTGTTGGCGCCCTGACTTTACTGAGGGAACTGGGTCAACGGTCTCTCAGGGCAAAATCCGATATAGAATTAGCCTTCAGACTTTTGCCTGTTCACCCTGATGATTATCATCTGCTGGGCTTCCAATTCAGAGGGAAGTTTTACTATGACAAATGCATGCCCCTGGGTTGTTCAGTCTCCTGTGCATATTTCGAGCAATTTAGCACATTTTTGGAATGGGTCTTTACACAAGTTTCAGGGTCATCGATGTTCTTCATTAGCTAGATAACTTCTTGTTCCTGGAACCAAGCGGATCAGATAGGTGTGCTATGTCTTTGACTGCATTCAAGTCCGTGATGGATGAATTTGGCATCCCTTTAGCTCAGGAAACAATTACAGGACCAGCCACATACTTGGTATTTCTGGGAATTGAAATCAATTCGGTGAAGGTGGAGTGTAGATTACTCCAGGAAAAAGTCATGGCTTTCCGAGCATCCTTAGAAGCCTGCTTGGTGGCCAAGAAAGTCACCCAGCGTTAGTTGCAGGTATTGTTGGGTCAAATTAAATTTTTCCCTGCAGATCATTCCAATGGGGTGCCCTTTCTCACACTCTATTGCTCAGTCTATGTCTGGCTTGAGGGAAAAACATCATAGGACATGTTTGTCTGGTGAAGTAAGACAGGACTTAAGGATTTGGTTGGCCTTCCTCCAGGATTTCAACGGGGCAGTGGTATGGCCGGCCCTTCGGCGGCCCAATCAGGAACTCAGTTTATTTACTGACTTGACAGGTAGTAGTGGTTTTGAGTCCATTTTGGGTACCAGGTGGTGCGCCCAGGCCTGGCTTCAGTCTTGGCAGACATCCGGGTTGGTTCAGAACATCACCTTCCTTGAGTTATTTCCTATAGTGGTGGCACTACACATATGGGTAGACCAACTTCGCAATCAATCGTTGTTTTTTTGGTCTGACAACATGGCACAGTCCAAAGTATTAATTTTCACCATGCTAAGTGCAGAAGGGTGTTAAGACTGTTAAAAGAGCTGGTGTTGATCTGTTTGAAGAATAACATTATTTTTCAGGCCAAACATGACCCAGGTATTTTTAATAACACAGCTGATGCATTGTCTTGTTTCAAGTTACAGGAGTTTCGGCAATTCCACCCAGGGGCCGAGTTGGAGCCCACATATTTCTCAGGACAGCTGTGGAATCTTGGAACTCACCCTTGGCAGATCTAGTGGTGGCCAGCCTTGCACCAAAAACAAGATGGGCATATGAGAATGCATTTCATAGTTACATAAATCACACATCTACCAACCCCCTAGTGCAGCCTGGCTCCTTGAGTAGTTGGTTGGGTTTTCTTGAGCTTTTGCAAAGGCAGGATAAATCTGCCACAATTGCCAGGCACCACATCTCAGCTGTAGCCTTTTTTTTTTTACCAAACGGGGGGGGGGCAGATCATTCTCGGTATTTCCTTATCGGACAGGCACTCAAGGGATGGGAAAGGTTGCAAGGGTCGATTCCGGACCAGTGGCGCCCCATTGACGTGGACAAGCTGGAAAAGATCTTGGGGGTCCTGGCTGGGATCTGTGACTCTGATTCTGAGGCCACTCTATTCTCAGCAGCCTTTGCGCTTGCCTTTTATGGAGGTTTTTGAGTCTCAGAATTTGTGGCCAGGTCCAGGTAGGACATTCACGGTGGAATTTTGGTGATTGATGTTCTCTGGAAAGGGGGGGATTTGGTCATTATTATATCACGGTCCAAGACAGACCAGTCTGGGAGGGGCGAACAGTTAGTACTGGGGAGGGCTGGGGAGGGCTGGTGACTTCAGTGGTTGCCCGGTGCGTGCAGTTCAAAGGTACTTGCAGATTCATCCCCAGGTTTCTTCCACCTCATTATTGGTTCATGTATCTGGTGTCCCCCTCACTAGGTATCAGTTTTCCCAGGTGTTGTGCAAAGCCTTGCTGGCGGTTGGCATGCAAGGCAAATTTAGTTCCCATTCATTTAGGATAGAAGCAGTAACATCAGCTGTGGGGGCAGGGCTCAATGCCGAGACGGTCAAAGGGATTCGGAGGTGGAAGTCAGATTGCTATAAGCGCTATGTATGCCTTCATATGATCTAGGAATAATTTCTGGCACACACCAATGACTACATGTGTAACAGATTTTTCTTTTTGTTCCCAGGACCTCTCAATTTTCCATTGGGCACATGGCTCCAGCCAGTGTTTGGGTTATTGGACATTCCTTTGTGGGTCAGGCGCAGCCTTTTTTCTACCTGTACCGCAGTCAGGCGCAGGTCTCCGGTTTCTTTGGACAGCAAGAGGGGGTTTGCGCCTTGATGGTCTTTGCCAGCTCGTCGAGGAGGTTCTGCGACGGCGGCTACTGCCGCCGCCGATCCTCATCCTTCATGTGGGAGGCAATGATCTGCCAACAATAGGGAGGAGAACAGTTTTTGAGGACTTGATGGTGAAAATCTCCTGGTTAGCAAAATGGTGTCCAGGGGCTATCATACCATGGTCCCATATCATTCCTAGGTAGATTTGAAGGTTAGGGTGCTCAACGAAGGCCCTTAATGAATCAGTCAGGTGGTTGAACAGCCGCATGAAATGGCTTCTCAACACGTCATTGCTAAGGACTGTTGTGCATGGGTGCCTTCGAGGAGAGGCAATGTATCACAAAGATGGAATACACCTGTCGGATGGTGGACATATATTGTTTGTTGAGAACCTGGTAGCATTTTCAATACAGTGTCTCCTTCAGCACCGAGCATCTTAGTCTTTCGGGGAGGCCTGTTTGGTCAGGAAACCAACCAGGCCTGTGGGAGGGAAGGAGTCATGTTTGGGCACAAAGCAGGTGGACAACCTTGGCATCAGGAATACTAGTGCAGGCGAACTCAAGACGTTATCAGAAGCCTTTTGGCTCAAAACAGGGTGGCGGTGCTGTGGGTGTAGAAAAGGGGCTCTGGACAACCGCTACCGCGAACGTCCATAGCTCCCCCCACGGTACTCCATTACATGGCCCTGAGAATTTGGGTGGATGGAGACTGTGCCAGGGGACCAAGGTATGGCCCGGTTGCCCAGGACCATCCCCATTGGGTGCCAGGGGGGATCCCTTGTTTAGGGTTGGCTCTGGCAAGGTTGGTTTGGGGGACAGTTTTCATGCTGGCCCACACCTCCTCTATCTTGAGGGGTCAGGTGAGTTTCATCTTGTGAAGTGTAACTTGTTTGGGAGGAACACGGCCCCCCAGTCTACAGTCGATGCCAGGTGCCTGGTGGGTTGACAACCATGACTCCTTTCAAAGAACTGCAATTATAACTTGAGATGCATGTTGTAAATAAATATTGGAAATTAAGAATGAAAGGAAAATAGAGTAAAATGTGATGATGCTTCTTTTGTCGTGTTTATGTGGTTGTGAAAAAATACAGCCTGAGAATTGTTATATTTTCTATCGCAGAAAGGCTTCAGTCTGCTTTGCCTACTGTAAGTTTGGGGGGTGGCAAAAATAAGTACGCTCCTTCAGGGGAGGGGATCACAGATTTGGAACCAGCGTGAACTATTTGGCTATTTGGTTGAAGGTCTCGGTATGGTCCCCCACCTGCTAAATCTCTAGCTTTGTTTCCTAGGATTGACACAAGACTGGTGGTGACAAGAAGAGACAGTGGCAGGCTGTGTCGCCATCAAGTGACTAATGGGCAAAGTGCAAGGACAAGAGTTGGTGCTTTGTAAATACACAGAGCTCTGTGTTTCCATCAGGTGATATGACTGCAATGAGCAATTCAATGTGTTGATAATTAGTTTTATAGGACTTATGTTCTCTGTGGATACAAGTTGCAGCTTACAAGGGGGAAAGTGGGCGAGGTGGAGCGTGGTGGGAGGAAACGACAAAAAATATATATTTTATTTTTTAAACGTACCTTCCTCGCCACGCGACTCCGTTCCTCTGGCTCCAGTACTTGCAGGTACCCAGCCTGCCCTGCGTCCAATCCTAATACTGCTTTCATGCTGTTGGCAGCATGAAAGCAGCATTATGATTAAATGGAGTGGCCTGGCTGAGAGCTCCGAGGCAGAGTGGGAGCCCCTGCCTGCTCTCTCCAACCCTGCAACACAGTGCCGGGTTGAAGAGAGCCCTGTGTGCATGTGTGTTTGGCCAGTCTGAGACGGCCCGCCAAACATACATGCGCAATGAGGGTGAGTGCTGTCCCTGTCATTGCCCATTGCCCCGCCTCTTTTAAATAAAACCATAATAAACAAAGTTTATTATGGGTTTATTGTAAAAGGACTGCAGCTGTTGGCGTGGGGTGACGTTCCACCATATTGGAGGAGCCCCTGGTGGACACTGAGGGCCTGATTTGGTTACCGTTGCTACGGGGTAACCCCTCCACCAAGATCTAAATCAGGCCCTGAGTTTTTTTGGACACAAAGGCCACCTCCCACCCTCACAAGCAGCAGATGTTTCACAAAAATATTTTTGTCCACATGCAGTTGTAGTCGCTGGCCCTGCACCAGCTTTACACCCAAGGACCAGTTTCCTATTGAACGAGTCCCGTAAAATCAGTACAGTCATTTGACTGCGCAGCAAATACGGCGCTCAAGTATATGTCCAAAAATGCTGCCAGTAAGTGCTCGCCACTGCCAGAGGCGTAGCTTGGTCTGTAAGATTGGGGGTGAGCTTCACATTTTCCAACAATACGCTGGCACATAATGTTGCAAAACATTATACGGACAAGCTGGCACACAAGAGAGGCTTGGGGCAGCGGAAAGAGAGAGAATGCAGATTGGTAGGGTCACTAAATGAGAGAAAGCACAATATTTTGTGGAATAACCAACATTTTAGAAGTATTCCCAAACAGACTGAGGGACAGAGTATGTGTGCGTTTTTGTTTGTGTGTGAAAAAATCCTGGTGAAATCAGACATGACAACTCACCATAACCAACTAAAAGCCCCCTGTACCCAACTATTTATCTACAGCGCCCCCCCCCCCCCCCCCCCAACACATACGCCCCTGGCCACTGTCAGTTACGAATATGGCAGCCGGGCTGTAAACGAGAAAGTATTTTTCTATGACAGGGCTCATCTTGGTTGCTACAAGTCTTATTTTGCCCAGAAGCAACTTTGACGAGTCTGCCTCCAAAAAGCACATCAACGGCAGAATTAGACTTTAATGGTGGATCCCTCAAAAGGTTTCAGCACCTTACACACAAGCTGAATGGGCTCCCACTGTACTGATGTGCATGCTGTGCCATCTACAGCCATTCAACAGACTGATTGCATTCTCTTGCCTAAGTAGTTGTTCCAGCAAATACTGCTTGAGGTTCCTGCTGTTGGACAGCAAACGATTCAGATGGTGGTGTGACATATTGTCTCTCTAAGGTCCAAACATGCTTTGAACGAACAGCTGACGTGTAAACAGATCTTGCAGGCCCAAAGTATTGTTTGTGAAATTGCTGCATCATTGATGAAAGGGCTATCGAGATTTAATGAGTGCAAAGAATGGTATGTGAGAAATTCTAGCAAGGTTTAGAGCAGATATTATATCGCTCCTGTTATTAGCCATTACAAAGCAAACTCACAAGGAACACATATCACACATTTCAGCTTAAGCTTCACTTCTGGGGCTTTGTGCATCAGTGCATCATATCTGTGAATGTAGAGTGTTGCACGATAATGTGGTGTGAATCATCGTGGGGAGATACATCAGCCGAAAATAACTCATATATTCAGTGCATTGCAGGTTTGTGAAAATATCTGCACCAAATCTTGCCCCACGTTGCTCTTTGCTAAATGAAGTTAGTTCACCACCAGTTAGTAAAGTTCTGTGACCACTGTCCTGAAAAAAATACGATTTGGTATGTTCCAGCGATGTGCCAAGAAATCAATAACCCGCCTGAAGCCTCCAATCTCTACAAATGAAAATGGCCTCAGATCCTCAGCCAGCGTCTCGGTGGTGAGGGCATTCAGTTGACAGACTAGTTGGTGCTTCCTATTATAAGGCATCTGGACCACCAAGATTGTGGGCATCGTTGGCTGGCACACGTTAACAATGGCGTTATTGGACGAAAAAGCACAGGACGACTTGCTAAAGTGGGGGAGCTGATGATTGGATTTATAGAAGGGGAAACCCAGATGAGGAACTGGATACGATCCCCAACCCCCTTCCAAAAACAGGAGGGAGAAGCAGGGAGGGTTGGTAACATAGTACTCTATCAGACTGCAACATGTGAAGGGGTGGGCTGAGGTAGGGAGCGGTCTTAGATGTTTACATGATGCAATAAAGGACTGGCCATATTTACTTACCTGTATATGTACAATTATTGTTTACTGTTAAACATAGATGTCTCATTTTTATTGTTTTTTACTGTAAAACCCAAAAAAACTTTAATAAAGAAAGTCTTTAAAAAACAATGGTGTCAATAGAGGTGAGGATGATGCAGAAAAAGAGAAATTTGTGCCCAACATGCTACCTGAATTGCGCTTGTTTGTTTCCCACCAGAGAATTTTCATGTGCTTTTTCAGGTGGGTAAATTGAGCTAATAACCTAATGCTGACAGCCCCAACACACAGTGATCAAACTGTTATATGTCTTTTGTTGTAGTCAATAGTGAAGGAGTTACATATGAAGGATTTGCACGAAGAGGATGATGGACTACAAGGCCCAGCAGCAGTGAGCAGGCCCAAGTTAGAAGTTGGTGTATGGCGTTCCCATTCTAGTAGGGTGACCAGACTTTTAAAGCTCGAAACCGGGACATTTCATAAAAACAGAGGAGGGCTACGATTTTACTTCCACCCAGCGCACAGAATGACGGCACTCATCAGTGCAGTGCTTAATTTGTGCTTGTTGTTTCTTGTGCGGAACGCCGGCACTTATTTTTCTGTCTCAAGCATTTACTGCGAGCAAAAGACATAGGAAAGATGGAGGAAGAGAAGGTGAAAGCGTAAAGCTGCAAGAGTGAGCTGAGGTGCAGGGAGTGGCTTTAAATTGATTGAAGAGGTCCGAGATGGCTTCAGAATTACGCTGCCTCAGTATTCCGTTTTCACACATTTAATTGCCGCAGTGGCGTGTTTAAGAGGAGGGCTTTGTGCACCAGCACCTTTTTGTTTACAAATTAAGCACTGCATCAGGATAGACGTACAGCCATTTCTAATGTCATCATTAACCTGTTAATTACATCGCTTGTTTATGGCAGCTGCTAACTATCCCTGTTTTGGAAAACGTAAAAAGGCGCCTCCTGACATTTTCAGTCGCCCTCTCTAAAAACCGGGACATGGGACAAATTTCTCAAAATCTTCTAGGCCAGCTGGTCAAAAGAAAAAAAAAAAAAAGCGACTGTCCTGGAAATCCGAGGCGCCTGGTCTCCCTACATCGAAAGAGGTCAAAAAACTGTATTGTTGCCCAGGGCTGTTGCAGATGGCTGGTTTAGCTGCAGAGACGGGGGCAGTCTTACACATGCTCAATTCCATAGCCAGTGATGCAAGTACACTGACACCCTCCATGCTCGGATTCTACTGGCTTTCACCCTCTTCACCGTCATATCAATCGTGCTACAGGTTTTCTGATGACTCAGAACCTGAAGAAGAAGGTGGTGCATGCCTTCCTTGCTCGCTGCTGCAAGTCAACCAGCTATGGATTCAGCACTTTTTAGGTCCGCTATCGCATCCGCCTGTGTGCTGCCTTTCATTTTGAGTTCAGGGTGTCAGACATTAATGGGCCAGATGTAGCAAAGGTTTTTCCCCATTCTGTGTCTATGGGAAAAAGTGTTTGTACATATGGCCCAATGTTGCTTAGCGTTTGCGATTTGTGTCCTGGTGTTTTTAAGCAACAAAAAAAGATGAAGTAAATAAACATACGAGGCTGGAGAGAAACATAAACTAGTCCCAGGCAGCATATATGTCAACATCTGGGGGCTGACCACATTCTTAGAGAAAAATTATTTACAAAAGCAGACCATAGAAACAGGTTAAACAAATCATGAAAATGAAGAAAGCAGAACGACGTGTTAAAAAGAATCTAGAGAAATATACCCCATCTCCAGCAGACTTGTGAAAGCCTTCTGGCAAACCATAGGCAACGACAACAAATGAGAACAAGCATTTGCTATTGCGATAGGGTCTCGCATTTCTCTGAGTTACAGGTATTAGCAGTTGTAAACTCCCAACCGGACTTTTCTTGCCACATTAAATGGAAAAAAACAGCGCGATTGAGCTGCTACACTTCACTCGTACGAACAGTTGAAGACGGCATGCAGGTAGAAAAAAAAAAAGGCAAAAAAGGAGCGTGATCGCGCTGCTATAGTTCACTCGTAGGGAAACCTATCGGCAAAAGTGAAATATGTATGTAACCGGCAAAAGTGCAATTAACTATGTAACCGGATCGATGTCATGCAAAGCACTGGATTCCTGCCAAGTGAGATAGCTCTGCGAAAAAAAGATAAAAAGTAGTCCACAAACCTGATGGGAAACAGCGAGCCTCGCATGTTTTCAGTACTTGGTCGCTGCGCTTGAGGAGGGCTAACCACCGGAAAAGGCATGACGTATGCATGCCTTCCAGTAATGAAAGCAAGCAGATTTTGAAAGGCAAGCCCACGAACCAATAAAAGACACTGATGTAATATAGACGGGGCTCCAAGCCCTTTTCTATCTACTAAAGCGTCTCGCAAGCGAAATGCATGCGCAAGCACATGCAACGCAGGCTCGACCCTAAAAATGAGAAGACAAAAACAGAAAAAAGACACACAACGTGTGCACACAAAGTAAATCATATGCCCTGTCCACTAGCACATATCTGAAAGTGGGAAGAATAAACAGAACCAGTAACAGAAATTAGAGTAAAGCAAATAACATCACACCAGGCCATTGAAGCGAAGGGTAATCTTCATTTTAGGATTGAGCCTGCGAGTGCATGTGCTAGCTCATGCGTCTCGCATGCGAGACACTGTTGTGTTAAGTGAAAGGCTTGGGGCTGTCTGTCACTCACCATGCCTGGCATTCTCCTATACAGCTTCGTAATTCGTCAAGGCACGTCTGGCATAATTTCCGTTCCTCGGGCATAATTTCCGTTCCTCTGTGTAGAGCAGTGATCAAGCACTAATTAACTTTAACTTAATTAGTGCCCGTCTGCTGCTCCCGACGTGATCGAGGTACTATTTTGTTCTAACTTCCAGTGCCCTGCAAACAGAAGGTTTGTGACTGGCAAAAACGTCCTCAGCAGGACAAACAAAATTGCAAAGTTTTATTTTTCAAAGCCAACTTTATTTTATTTTTTTAAGTCGTCTTTTCTTAGTTTCCACTCGTTTTTTGTTTTTGCTCGTGGGCGCTTTTGTCAAAAGGTGACAGTTAAATTGTTCAAAATATGCGAAACCTATTGCATCGCAAATGCTTGTTTACCTTCCGATAACTCCAAAGCTACATGCCACCGGCCACTCTCACCTCCTCTAGCTCAAAAAGTGGGCCTTTCTAGGCTCCATGCAGAACTCTGTGTCTTTCCTCCACCGAAGTGACCAATACTTGTAGAGAGAACTGAAAAATGATGAAGAAACACTAAAGAAATGCAAGGAATAAGAAATGAGGAACACACAGATAAAGAAGTCAATCAACATGAAAAAACACATGAAGAAAGCCCGTCCGTTCCGCGCTTAAAAGATTAGAAAAGGTTGTGCAGCAGTGGCTTTTCACCACGCAACTACCGAGTGACAATAACCTGCAGGACTGCGAGGAATCCGTTTTGCCAGCAGCGAGCGCCAAAAGGCAGCTTCCTCACTACTCACACAGACATTTTTCCAATTCCTAACCCTTCTTCTGTTGTTTACATGTTCTCTCGCACTATTGTTAGGTGCGTGCTGTCACTTTGAAAAGATTATATTGAATTTTAGTGTCGGGGAAAATGGGAGCATGAACACGAATTGGATAGAATGCCACGGGTTTGTTTTTAGTTTATTACAATTACTCGATGAAGATATTCAAGAGCAATTAAATACATGATACATTCAAATTGGTTGAAAGCGTAATACATTCATGAGATAATCAGAAGACATTTGAAAGCAAGATGCGCATTTGAAGAGTATTGTTCCTTAAATAGGGAAGAACCAATCCAGGTGAGAAAGAAGGAAAGGGGGAGTGTGGGGAGAGGGAAGGAGGTCGATGATCTCTTCCATGCCTTGGTTTGTGAAAAACAAGAGGAGTGTTAGTGTCAAACCATTTGAGCTCTGAGTGACTTGTGTGTGACTAGCCTTGACTATAATCTTGAGAGTTTTATCTTTTGGATATGAAGGTCAACTTTATTCCAACGCCTGTGAAAGGTTGAGGGTTTAAAGTTTTTTTGGGTTGCTGAGTTATCAACGCTTCTGGCAAATCAAATCTAGACCCACCAGGTGTGATGTGAGATATTCTGATATGATTTCCATTCACAGAGAATGTTTTTGATCGCTACAGTTAGTCAAAGGTCGAGAAGGCAATGGTCATTCGAATTTGGTTCCAGGTGACGTTTAAGGGACCAGGGGCCAAGGTATATCACGTGGATGTTGAGGCTGCTGTTGGTTTGTAACTTGTCCTTTAGAGTTGATGTGATTTCTGCCCAGAATTTGTTGAGCAGCCTGCATTAAAAAAACATGTGTGTGGGGGGGGGGCAGATGCCTCACAACAGTTCCAGCATAACTCTGATTCTATAAGACCTATTTTAAAGACTATGCTGTATGGAGTGGCCATAGTTTGCACTGGGATAACATGCAGGATATTTTATTTTTAAAGGAGAATTTCCATATGTTTTACCTTGCGTTGTCAGGAAGGCTTGTAGGGATTTCTTGCCATTTGCTTTGAATTTTTAAGGTTGAGTTTCTTATTTGAGTTGTTAGATTTTAGGAGGCTATATATTTTAACCACCACATGTGTGTGAGGGTAGATATTGTTGTTAATATATTAATGAGGTCAGATTTGCGTTTTCCTCTGTAAATATCCAAGTTACTTACGTTGTGTACTGTTTGTAGTTAGCAAAGATTTTAGTTGTTTTATAAGAGCCTAAGTTTGGGGTGTATATTCTGCCTTTTTCTGCGAGGGGACCATATGGGAAGTTACCTTCTATTTTAACTTTTGTATTACCCCAGAGGGATGTGTATTCTGAGCCTTGGGTTCTGTTGATGAAGCTTTTGTCTAGGGATTGAGAGGCCTAGATAGTACATTTGATAATGGAATAAGAACGTTGTATTTTATTTTTTACTGTTAGGGTTGATTTAAAGGAGGGCAGTTTTAAGAGATTATATTCTATGAATGTCCATAAGGGTTTGTCCCTCTCCTTTGGGCAAATCAACCAAGTGGCTTGTCTAATCAGAAAGGCTACTTCGTATTTACAGAAATTTGTTAGGCTAATTCCACCCTCAGATTTATATATTCCGAGCTTGTTCAGGGCAACCTCCTTTTCTTATGTTTCCATAAAAAGACCGATATTAGGTTATCAAGGTTTTTGAAGAAATTTGATGAGAGCAGGAGGGGCAACATGGAGGTGATAAAGTTAACTTTAGGGGCAAATATAATTTCGATGCTCTCTATCCTACCCAACCCGCAATGTCAGAAATTATGGGGACCGTATGGAGAGTAAGTTCTTAACTTTTTGGGTGAGGGATTCTTTAGCTAGTTTTCTTGTGTTATCAAAGTTATGTTTAAATTATATCCTAAGATATTTAATTTGGTTTGATTGCCACCTTAAGTTGGTGATAGAAATTAGGGAAGGTAAACAGAGATAATTTAGAGGGAAATTTTCAGTGTTGTCCATATTTAACAAGCATCCAGATACGTCTGTATAGAGGGTAATAGTGTGTAGGATCGCAGGTAATGCTGTCTCTGCATTTTGTGAAAAGATTAAGATATCATCTGTGTATGCCACAGTCTTCTCTCTGTCATTTATAAAGGGGATGTTATGAATTGATGTATTCTTCCTTACTGCAACAAGTAGGGGTTCAATGGCGAAGATTAATAATAGTGGAGATAAGGAAGATTGCTGTCTAATCCAATGTGTGAGGTGTATTTTATTGGAGAGGTGTCCATTGACTTGTATGCGAGCCAAGGGTCGGTTGTATGGGGCAAAGACCAGTATAACTGTTTCCCAGAACCAGCTTGTGCATGACTGAGTGCAGGAAGGACTGGGAGACATTAGCAAATGTCTCCTCTGTGTCCTATTGTGGGGGATGAGAGTGTTTTGGCTTTCTGAATTACATGACAAAAAGCCTAATATTATCAGATGAAAGTCTGCCTTTATTTTAAAAAGCCAATTTGGGTACAGTGGATCAGCCGAGGAATAACCTTCTCCAGTCCGAGTGCTAGAAGTTTCACATAGATTTTACAGTCTACATTTAATAACGAAATAGGTTTATAGTTTGTTTTTTTTACCTCAAGGGGATCTGTCATATCTTTGTGTATGACTGAGATTGTTGCTTCAGAGGCTGATCCTAAGGTTTCTCCAGGTATTTCAAACTGTTTATATAGTGGTGCGATGTATGTCTTAGTCCATCCTGGAAATTCTTGTAGAAAACTGCAGGAAAGCCGTCAGATCCTGGACCTTTCCCAGACATTAATGAGCCCATTGCCTCCCGCATCTCTAAGGTAGTGATGTTTTGGTTGAAGAGAACATTCATGGGTCCCTCACTCATGGCAGCTGTATTTTGTCGAGATAGCTTAGGCATTTACTCTGGTTGGGGGTTGTTGGTGGGGTATATATCTCAAAATAATACTCTTGAAATACCTTAGTTATTTCTAGAGGGTTGATAACAATATCTCCTAATTTGTTTTTAATAACGGAAATATGGGAGTTGTGTGATTTGTGCTTCAGGGAATTTGCTAGCATTGTTCTTGTGATCCAGCTCTGGGCCCTAATTCTAAATTCTGGGGTCCGATTAATTTTCCTTGTCTGTTCCAAAGGGTGAGGAGACAAAGCATCAATTAATTCAAATTAACTACATTGCAACTCAATATTCACACATTCAATTTCAGAGTCCAACTTATAGTTCAAAGGGCTGTATTTAGACTCAGTCAAATTTACATATATGAGTCTCAAAATCATAGTATAAATGTATGGAATAACCAAACATGAATCAAAGCGTCATACAATATGAAACTTACTAACATGTAAAAGACCACTACTTCAATAGCAATAATGCACAAAATGAGGAAAAACAATTGATGCATAGAGTACAAATCCAAGTTTTCATGCCTAACCATTTAATCTAAGATCCTAATTATGCTACTATTCCATCTAGAGAGGTATGACGGCATGAAGTTCAAGAGAAGCATCTAGGTAGGGTCCTATCTCAGGTAATGGCAGAGGGAATCTGAATCTTACAGCTAACTAAACCACACTTAAATCCCGTTTCTTCCAAGGAAGTTCTAAATGGCACATATTTTTCCCAGTTGAAAAACATAACCACAATTTACTCATTGACACTTTGTCCTCCTGGGTTTTCGACATTGACCTTAGTACACCCTTGCGCTCTGGAATTTCACAAGAGTTACAGCTGCCAGACCAGGATACTCCTCACATCCTCAATAAGCATTCCGCTGAGATATTCTTATTGTCTCAAACAATGAGCTTTCCTGTTAACTCTGTCTTGGATCCTGACACCTGCAGCTTTAGAAAAAAATTCAAAGGCAGACTGCATATTGAAGGTTAAAATACAGAAAAGTATATGGGGCTTCACTCTGGCAAACTAATTTAACATGAATACACTCTCGGGTTATATTAATTCTATATGTCTCTTATGTCAAACATATAATGATTATAAAGAATAATATTTGAAAAATAATATAACGTAAGCATTTTTCCAAACGATGATAAAATATGGCATACATAAAGCATTGTATTCGTCTGTGCACTTAGCTTGTACATTTTACCATGCACTATGTTAAAACATATTAGCTCGTACATTTTACCATGCACTACGTTAAAACATATTTATTTCGTTAAATAGAAAAACAAACACCCTTTTATTTAATGTTTTAAACAATGGCACAGTCAGGTTACAGTCTCTCAACCCTTCTACTGATGTCCTTTACAGTAATCATAAACCCCTTTCTAGTCTTGAATAAAACTCTCTAAAATCTTGTTGTTTTGAACAGCTTCTGCCCTGACTCCACCAAACGCTTCATATCATCATAATATTTACACTGTCTATCTTCCAATTCAACTTCTGCTGTCTTCCTCCTCTGACCTCTATGGCCCTTCCTACTCTGGTAAATCTTGCATACCATCACCAAAACTATTCCCACTATTGAAATAATCAGCAATGCCCTCAACACAAGACCTACAATTCCACTTCCCAAATTCCGAAACCACATGCCTATAGCAGAAAATCCATTTCCAATTGCCTCTTCGGCACCAGTTGCTTCCAACTCCTTCAAATCATTCGGCAACCTTTAAATGTTCCGGATATACATTTCCAAATCCTTACTGTTATCTGGAATAAAGGTACAACATTGTTGAACCTTCTGCATTCGACAGACTCCGCCCTCTTTGGCAAAAGACAAGTCTAGCGCAACCCGATTTTGTAAAACCATTGGTCTTATCGCAACCATCTCAGTATTTACCAACAAGGAGTTTGCTGTGTTAATATCCAGTTTATTCACTATTATTGACAGCTTTCTAATCTTCACATCATTCAAAATCACTCCCACTGATAGAACATCAATGCACCAAAAATATCTCCCATTATTTCTGCAGCACTAGCTCCTCATCTAGTTAGGGTTTTACCTTCCACACAGGATCTTCAAGATGTTCCTCATGATAGTTTTTCGGAAATACTATTGCTAAATAACACGTACCATGCCATCCTTTCGGCAAATTAAAATATGCCTACTGTCCACAAATAAAATATACTTCAGGAATCACAGGACCTTTGAAATCCAAAAAGAACTCACTCTTTCCTCTGACATCAAAAACATGCTCACAATCACTCTTCCCTATGAAGAGAGGATCGATTTAGTTCTAATCAATTTGTATGCACAATTTCCCTTTGTGTTGTCAGTCTAAAGTTGAAGCTGGTAAATTCCTTTGCACTTGGTGTTCTATTTCTTCCTTCTTCCATTTGTGTTGTGTTGCAAGATCTTTATCTGTTTTAGATTTGGTTTATAACTCCATCCTTCAATCCTCCACTAAATTTAAAAACGTATTTTCTATTTCAGTCATTGAACAGGTCAAATTGTGTTTATGTGCATAAGCAGTATCTAAAGGTTTTAATGAGACAAAATGTTTTCCTGCAATCTCTGAATCAAGTTCATTGAGGGCAGTGAAAATTCAAAATACAACTTTGAAAAACCTGTCAGCTTTTGGCATGGGTTCCCCTGTCTTTTTGGCTCCTGACCTCCTGTTTTTGATCCTGTGCTGAATTTTGTTTTTGCTGGCTTTAGGACCCTGGGCACTTTACCATTGCTGACAAGTGCTAAAGTGCAAGTGCTCTCTGTGTAAATTGTATTGGTGTATACATGATTGGCATATTTGATTTACCAGTACGTCCCTAATATAGTGCACCATGTGTGCCCGGGGCTTGTAAATCAAATGCTACTACTGGGCCTGCAGCACTGATTGTGCCACCCACATGACTAGCCCTGTAACCATGTCTCAGACCTGCCACTGCATTGTCTGTGTGTGCAGTTTTAAACTGCCATGGTGACCTGGCAAGTGCACCCACTTGCCAGGCCCAAACCTTCCCTTTTATTAGCTGTATGTCACCCCTAAGGTAGGCCCAAGGCAGTCCTATGAGCAGGGTGCAGTGTATTTAAAAGGTAGGACATGTACTGGTGTGGTTTACATGTCCTGATAGTGAAATGCAGCTAAATTCAGTTTTCACTATTGCAAGGCATATCTCTCCTATACGGTAACATGGGTACAGCTTTGAAATGTTTTTAGGTGTAATTTCCCATTGGAAGCAGACAGAGATATGGAGTTTGGGGTCTCTGAACTCACATTTTAAAAATACAATTTAAAAAACAACTTCACCAAAAGATGTAAGTTTGAAAATGCCACTTTTAGAGAGTGGGCATTGTCTTGCTTAACCATTCTGTGCCTCTGTCTGTCTGTGGAATACATGTCTGGGTCAGGATGACATTTGGTCTGTTTGTGAATTCACTCTAAATAGTCACACAAAGGGAGCTGAGGTGTGCCCTGCATATTCTGGTGGGTATTCCTGAGCTAGAGTGGTGGGGGGAGCTGACACTTGCACCAGAATAGGACTGTGCCTTTCCTTACACAAAGCAGTCTCCAATCCTCTGGAGTGTCCCTGGGGCCAGGGCAGGAAAGACATGGTTTTGTGCACTACAAAGGCTTTCTTTCGAAGTTTGCCTACTTCAAAGGCAGAAATGGGCATAAGTACTGGATCTCTGACCCCACAAAGTTAGTGATAACGCGTCCCTTTATGATAATTTATTACACATCAGGACTCATTTTAGGCCAATGAATATTTTGACCCAGTTGAGAGACACCTTAGGATGAGATAGCTAATCAATATATCAATCAATACGTCAATAATGTCATCAATATTTATCATGACAATACATTTCACTTTAGTCAAAGTCATTAATCAATTCAAGATTCTACCATGACCTTGCAGCCAGGAATACCCACACCAGTTTAGTAAAATGTTATGTTTTATTCCCTATTAATTACAGTCTAAAAGCAGATGTGTTAATCTCAACACCAAGAAACATAGTAGCATAGGCACGATATGGCAAATTTGGTAAGATTTTATTAAAGCAAGAATCACAAACATTAGAACACAACACGGCGTGAACATAGATCAAATTCAACAGAGTGTCAATAATGCATCAGTTCAACAAAGCATAGTCTCGGTCGTTTGTCTATTTGCTTCAGTTTTGGTGAACACCTGTCCTAACCACTGATTAGCATTCGCATGTTGGGCTTCATGCAAAACAATTTAGAACACTAATTTGGAAAACATCTAACTAAGGTCTCTGTCAAAATAAGCAGTTGGTACCTGGAAAGGAAAAGCAAACAGACAAATCACAATTGCATTGTCATAATTACCCTCCAAAGTTTAGGTCAGCGTACAGGTTCAGTCTTCGTCTTCAGGACATCAGTCAAATCGCCATCAGTCAGAACTTAGCTCCGGGGCAAAAAGGGCACTTCCCTCATAAGGAGGTAAAGTGTAACATGGACAAATCTAAGGGCGAGGATGGTTTTAAATAAAGGAACAAGTCAACAAACAGAGTGACAGAGTTTCTGGATAAAATCAATAGCATTCCCTAACCCACCTAAATGACTCCCCGTGACATGGGTTTTTATCCCTTTTTCATTGTACATTCCCCCAAAATTTTATTGGACATTTGTTATACCCCACTATCTTTAACCTATCAGAAAACTCATTAGGTCACCTTAACTCTTCACTCATATTATTTTCCAAGTCTTTGATTGGTCTCCATAATTGACGTCTTCAGAGGTGGCACGTCCAGTATGATTTAATCTTTCTGTAATTCTTTGCACATTTTTGGTCAGTAACTTCATTGTCTTCACCGGTTTGAATGACCTTGTACATTACATTAATCTACATTGTTTCATTTCATTTATTCTGCAAGCAAGGAAAAAGGCTGTGAGAACGGATCTAACATGGTTACATTCGTCTTCTAGTTTGAAGAAAAAGAACATACAGGTCATGTCCTTTTATGAGTCAGTTCACTGAACAATAGAAAAATACATTTAATACGAGAGCCAGGCAGCTAAGCTTCGGCTCATGCCAACTTAAGGCCTATGAGGATCTCAGCACAGATTCAATAATGCAATCATTAGTATAAACTTATTCAAACACAATATAAACATTTTAGTCATCATTATTGGTCTACGTATACATTGGCGGCCACTCCCCATGGTCACATTTCAGGTGCAGGTTTTAAGCAAATTCACTATTATAGTTTCTATGTAGCATTGTCACACAGTAATTCATAAACATTTCACGTTAGTAAAAATTATTTAAGCTACGCTCTCTCATTAGAATACTTCTGGGTTGAGGCTATTCTGCCAGCAAGAAGAGCTGGAAGCTGTAGGAGGGACTGCCACTCTGCCTGTTGCTTTGCTGTGCTGGCTTTCTGCTTGCTGTTTCTGTCCTGGGAGTGAAAAGACTGGATTTTGCTTTGTACATCATGCTTCCAAAGGTTCTCCAAGGGCTGTGACTGAGCTTGCCTCCTGTTAAGAAGTCTCAGGAACATAAAATACTTCATCTGCTGGCACCTGGGTTCTCATGCTGAGAGTCTTGTATTGTCTAGTGTAACCAAGCAGAAACCAGCGCATCGACAACAGAGTGGTGTCGGAACTGGCGCTGCTGCCTGGCTACGTGCCGCTGCCTGGACAGCAGCCGTGTTCCCCTGTTGAATGCAATGACCAATGCAGCAGGTCCGATGCCGCTGCAGCACATCTGAAGTCCACCATTTGCAGAGAAAGTCCACTCTGATAAAGAATATCTACGACTAGACGCTCTTGTTCTCTTTGATATCTTTAGGGCCACACCTTTGTCATAACTTTCACTCAGATCGGAACTTTCTGTTTTATCAGCAATCGTTGGTGGCACGCATTCTTTAGGCAGACTCACGTTCCCTCTTTCCTTCCTCCTGGGCCAACAGTGCCCAGCTTCCACTTGCTTCCCTCCAGGTCTAGTTCATTGTAGGAAGTTGGCTCTGTATGTGCTATTTCAAAGTAAGGAATAGCATGCACAGAGTCCAAGGGTTCCCTTTAGAGGTAAGATAGTGGCAAAAAGAGATAATACTAATGCTCTATTTTGGGGTAGTGTGGTCGAGCAGTAGGCTTATCAAAGGAGTAGTGTTAAGCATTTGTTGTACATACACACAGGCAATAAATGAGGAACACACACTCAGAGACAAATCCAGCCAATAGGTTTTGTTATAGAAAAATATCTTTTCTTAGTTTATTTTAAGAACCACAGGTTCAAATTCTACATGTAATATCTTATTTGAAAGGTATTGCAGGTAAGTACTTTAGGAACTTTGAATAGTTACAGTAGCATATATACTTTTCACATAAAACACAAATAGCTGTTTTAAAAGTGGACACAGTGCAATTTTCACAGTTCCTGGGGGAGGTAAGTTATTGTTAGTTTTAGCAGGTAAGTAACTCACTTACAAGTCTCAGGTTGGGTCCAAGGTAGCCCACCGTTGGGGGTTCAGAGCAACCCCAAAGTTACCACACCAGCAGCTCAGGGCCGGTCAGGTGCAGAGGTCAAAGAGGTGCCCAAAACGCATAGGCTTCAATGGAGAGAAGGGGGTGCCCCGGTTCCGGTCTGCCAGCAGGTAAGTACCCGCGTCTTCGGAGGGCAGACCAGGGGGGTTTTGTAGGGCACCGGGGGGGACACAAGTCAGCACAAAAAGCACACCCTCAGCAGCGCGGGCGCGGCCGGGTGCAGTGTGTAAACAAGCGTCGGGTTCTCTGTAGGTTTCAATGGGAGACCAAGGGGTCTCTTCAGCAGTGCAGGCAGGCAAGGGGGGGGCTCCTCGGGGTAGCCACCACCTGGGCAAGGGAGAGGGCCTCCTGGGGGTCACTCCTGCACTGAAGTTCCGTTCCTTCAGGTGCTGGGGGCTGCAGGTGCAGGGTCTTTTCCAGCCGTCGGGATTTCAGAGTCAGGCAGTCGCGGTCAGGGGGAGCCTGGGGATTCCCTCTGCAGGCGTCGCTGTGGGGGCTCAGGGGGGACAACTTTGGTTACTCACGGTCTTGGAGTCGCCGGAGGGTCCTCCCTGAGGTGTTGGTTCTCCACCAGTCGGGTCGGGGTCGCCGGGTGCAGTGTTGCAAGCCTCATGCTTCTTGCGGGGAGTTGCAGGGGTCTTTAAATCTGCTCCTTTGAAACAAAGTTGCAGTCTTTTGGAGCAGGGCCGCTGTCCTCGGGAGTTTCTTGTCTTTCTTGAAGCAGGGCAGTCCTCTGAGGATTCAGAGGTCGCTGGTCCTTTGGAAAGCGTCGCTGGAGCAGGTTTCTTTGGAAGGCAGGAGACAGGCCGGTAGGACTGGGGCCAAAGCAGTTGGTGTCTTCTGTTCTTCCTCTGCAGGGGGTTTTCAGCTCAGCAGTCTTCTTCTTCTTGTAGTTTCAGGAATCAAAATTCTTAGGTTCAGGGAAGCCCTTAAATACTAAATTTAAGGGCGTGTTTAGGTCTGGGGGGTTAGTAGCCAATGGCTACTAGCCCTGAGGGTGGGTACACCCTCTTTGTGCCTCCTCCCAAGGGGAGGGGGTCACATCCCTAATCCTATTGGGGAATCCTCCATCTGCAAGATGGAGGATTTCTAAAAGTTAGAGTCACTTCAGCTCAGGACACCTTAGGGGCTGTCCTGACTGGCCAGTGACTCCTCCTTGTTATTCTCATGATTTCCTCCGGCTTGCTGCCAAAAGTGGGGGCCGTGGCCGGAGGGGGCGGGCAACTCCACTAGCTGGAGTGTCCTACGGTGCTGGAACAAAGGGGTGAGCCTTTGAGGCTCACCGCCAGGTGTTACAGCTCCTGCCTGGGGGAGGTGTTAGCATCTCCACCCAGTGCAGGCTTTGTTACTGGCCTCAGAGTGACAAAGGCACTCTCCCCATGGGGCCAGCAACATGTCTCGGTTGTGGCAGGCTGCTGGAACCAGTCAGCCTAAACAGATAGTCGGTTAAGGTTTCAGGGGGCACCTTTAAGGTGCCCTCTGGGGTGTATTTCACAATAAAATGTACACTGGCATCAGTGTGCATTTATTGTGCTGAGAAGTTTGATACCAAACTTCCCAGTTTTCAGTGTAGCCATTATGGTGCTGTGGAGTCCGTGTTTGACAGACTCCCAGACCATATACTCTTATGGCTACCCTGCACTTACAATGTCTAAGGTTTGGCTTAGACACTGTAGGGGCACAGTACTCATGCACTGGTGCCCTCACCTATGGTATAGTGCACCCTGCCTTAGGGCTGTAAGGCCTACTAGAGGGGTGACTTATCTATACTGCATAGGCAGTGTGAGGTTGGCATGGCACCCTGAGGGGAGTGCCATGTCGACTTACTCGTTTTGTTCTCACCAGCACACACAAGCTGGTAAGCAGTGTGTCTGTGCTGAGTGAGGGGTCCCCAGGGTGGCATAAGATATGCTGCAGCCCTTAGAGACCTTCCCTGGCATCAGGGCCCTTGGTACCAGGGGTACCAGTTACAAGGGACTTACCTGGATGCCAGGGTGTGCCAATTGTGGAATCAAAAGTACAGGTTAGGGAAAGAACACTGGTGCTGGGGCCTGGTTAGCAGGCCTCAGCACACTTTCAATTCAAAACATAGCATCAGCAAAGGCAAAAAGTCAGGGGGTAACCATGCCAAGGAGGCATTTCCTTACATTCATTCTTTGGGATCTGATTCATTAATCACAGGGCAAGATTTGTTTGTCTCTGTTTCGGTCTCAGATGTGACTTGTTCAATACCCCTATCAGCTTGCTTTAGTGCTGTTTCTGGCTCAGTCTGGTCCTCGAAAGCCTGTGTGTCGTGTTCTTCTTGTCTCTCTCGCACCACTTGTTCTTCTGGGAAGGGTGCTGTTGTGTCAAGGAGACACTCAACTCTGAGTGTGGAAAGCATCTATCCAGTTGGGGAGACCTCCACACTTTACAGCCATCATTAATAGGATCTCCTGGTAAGGTTCACAACAGTGAGGTTCTAAACATGTCTTCCTGACATGCTTCTTCAACAAGACCCAATCGCCTGGATTAAGGTCAAGGCATTGTTCTTTATGCGCAAGTGTTGTGGGTGTTCCAACCTGATGAGACACAGTATGTACTACATCAGCTAGTCCTTTGTAATGGTCTAGGACCAGATCTTCAGTAATATTCACAAATTAATTCGAAGGAATCACTGGCAGTCTCATCACTCTCCCCGTTATGATCTCATCGGGGGACAGTCCAGTGTTTTGATCAGGTACACTCCTCAAACTCATTAGCACAAGAGGCAGAGCATCAGGCCATTTCAATGATGTTGAGGCACAAGTGTTTGCCAGTCTAGATTTTAGCATGCCTTTCTGCTGCTCAACAAGACCTGAAGCCTCAGGTCTGTGACTGCAATGTAATCGCTGCTCCCTTTGCATAGCTGTGTACAACAATTTCAGGACCTCATTGTTGAAATTACATCCTCAATCTGATTCCAAAGAGGCTGGGATACTAAACCTCAGAATAAGTTCCCTCAATAACAATTTAGCTACAGTGAGACTATTATTTCGCCTAGTTGGGTAAGCCTCGACCCAATGGGAAAAGATACGCAGTACAACCAGAACATACCTCAATCCACTACATACGGGCATCTCAATGAAGTCCATTTGTATTCTTTTAAAAAGTCCTCCTGACCTTCCTATGTGACTCAGTGTAACTGCAGTTCTTTTACTCTGTTGACACATGACACAAAGCATCAGCCATCAACCTAAATTGAGGATTAAATCAAGTCTGTCTAAACAATCTCACCAGGGCATCCCTCCCACTATGAGCTGGGCCATGGAAACGTCTAGCCATAGGAGGTAACAGACTGTTTGGCAACACCCGTCGTCCATCAATTGAAACCCAGATACCATCATCTCTCTTAACACAATCTGCTCTGATCCAACTCTGTTGTTCTTCCTCATATACTTCCTCCTGATGCCTCCTCACTTCATCCCAGGTATCAACTGTTGTGAACAAGAGGTTGAAGTTAGTCTCATTCATTCCCTCATTTGTGAATTCACCAATGAATGTACAAACATTATGTGCACAGTACTTTACAACCTTGTCAGTGAATCTATTGCTCAAAGTTACATAATCATCTCCAGAACAATCTGCTTGGGCAATTGTAGTGCATCGAGGAGGTTTTTCACTTATTTGCCGTTCTGGATCAGAGATCCAGGAGACATCATAAAGCCTTGCTGAGACCACAGCTGTCCGAAGTCATGAACGACACAAAAGCCGGTCTGATTATCGGTAACAATTGTCACCTTCAATTGATCGGACACACAACATGCTCCTGTAAAAGCAATCAACTCAGCTACTTGGGCAGAGAATATTCCTTGAAGCCAGTAGGCTTCAACAACTCCAGAAAGGGTAGAGACAGCACTGTCTCTGAAGCGTGAACCATCAACATAAAGAACATAATCAGATTCAGGTAATGGTTCAACTTGGATGTCAGGTCTTGGTTGGTGCACAGTTCAGTGACAGCAAGACAATTGTGGTCTCCTTCACAATCTTCAACAACTTATTTATTCAATATAGTAGCAAAATCCTACAGCGTTTGATAGTTAAATTCTCTGCAGCTAATTACATCTGCTCATATTTGGTAAGTTGACTGCTAGTAAGGTGTTTCGTTCTTGTTCTTGTCAGCAGATGTTCTAAAGGATGTGGGACGTATACAGTCAATGGGTGACCCTGAAGGCAGCCAGGCAATGAAAAAGCAACAGGATCTAATATGGCTGAAAACTATGCCACTGGTCTATTAGCATTTCCATGCCTTTGAGTTAGCACTGAGAGAGCACAGCCCTCCCTCTCACTGCAGAAAAGTACAAAAGATTTGTTATAATCATGCATCCCTAGAGCCGGGGCACGACAGAGGCATTTTATCAGCTCTAGAAACATGACAAAACAGTTGTTATCCCATGGTACTAGATTGGACACATCTTTGTGTGTCAGAGTAGGAAAGTGCCACTGTTGGCATGGTTACCCCCCCACTTTTTGCCTAGTGTTGATGCCAACTTTGATTGAAAGTGTGCTGAGACCCTAATATCCAAGTCCCAGCAGCAGTGTTCTTTCCCTAAAACTGTACCTTTGTTTCCATAATAGGCACAGTCCTGGCATACAGTTAAGTCCCTGCGGCCAGGGAAGGTCTCTAAGGGCTGCACAATGCATTATGCCACCCAGGGGAAGGGATGCAGCATGTATTATGCCACCCAGGGGACCCGCACCCAGCCCATGCACAACGCCTTGCAGCTTGTGTGTGCTGATGGGAAGAAAAAGACAAAATCGACATGGCACCCCTCTCAGGGCGCCATGTCCACAAACCACTGCCTGTGGCATAGGTAAGTCACCCCTCTAGCAGGCCTTACAGCCCTAAGGCAGGGCGCACTATACCACAGCTGAGGGCATAGCTCCATGAGCAATATGCCCCTACAGTGTCTAAGTCAATTCTTAGACATTGTAAGTGCAGTGTAGCCATATTGAGTATATGGTCTGGGAGTTTGTCATTACGAACGCCACTGCTCCATAATGGCTTCACTGAATACTGGGAAGTTTGGTATCAAACTTCTCAGCACAATAAACCCACACTGATGCCAGTGTGGGATTTATTGAAAAATGCACACTGAGGGCATCTTGGAGATGCCCCCTTGTATGTTAGCCAAACTGCTAGTGTAGGACTGACTGACCAGTCTGTGCCAGCCTGCCACTTTCAGACAAGTTTCTGACCACATGGGGTGAGTGCCTTTATGCACTCTGTGGCCAGTAACAAAGCCTGTCTTGGGTGGAGGTGCTTCACACCTCCCCCCTACAGGAACTGTAACGCCAGGCGGTGAGCCTCAAAAGCTCCTGCCTGGGGTTACAGTGACCCAGGGCACTCCAGCTAGTGGAGATGTCCGTCCCCCAGACAAAGCCCAACTTTTGGCGGCGAGTCCGGCGGGAAAATTAGGTTACACAGGGAGGAGTGAGCACCCCAGCCAGGACCACCCTTAAGAGCTGACGTGACCCACTCCCTGCAGAATCCTCCATATTGGTTTGGAGGACAGGAACCAATAGGGATAGGAATGTGCCCCCCTCCCCAAAGGGAGTGGGCACAAGGAGGGTGTAGCCACCCTTAGGGACGGTAGCCATTGGCTACTGCACTCTGACCCCTAACACCCCCCCTAAAACTAGGACATAAGGACCTCCCTGAACCAAGCTCATCAGATTCCTGGCAACCTACAAGAAGAAGAAAGACTGCTATGCTGAAACCCCCAGCAGAGAAAGAAGGAAGATGACAAATGCTTTGGCCCCAGCCCTACCGGCCTGTCTCCTGCTTCAGAGAACCTGCAAAAGACCAGCGGCGCGTCCAGAGGGACCAGCGACTTCCGCTCAACTCCAGATGTCTGCACTGCACCCAAAAGGACCAAGAACTCACGAGGATAGCGGCTCTGTCTAAAGAAACCTACAACCAAGGACTCCCACCTCACTCTGGATGCATAAGTCCTGAACCCTGTGCACCCGACGCCCATGGCCTGTGTCCAGGTGGTCCAACCAGCAAGAGAGGGTCCACAGGCAATTGCAAGCAAGTGCCCACCCTGGGTTGACCTCTCCACCCCTCTACGACGACACCTGCAGAGGGAATCCCGATGACCTCTCTGTACGTGAAACTCTTGGCGAAGATAACTGACACCATAGCACACACTTGCACCCGCAGCCCTCAAGCCATGGATAAACCAACCACTGGTGCCTCAACGCTCAGCAGACGGCCCTCATCCCTGTCTGACTGGTGTGTGCCAGAGACCCTCCACCCCCGGACTTCGCATGCAGCCTCTGAGTGAACCATGGGTTCTCTCCATAGACCAGCATTGGAAACACGATGCCCTGTTTGCACCCTGCACCCGGCCGTCCCTGCACCGCTGAGGGTGTGTGTTTGGTGCAAACTTGTGGCCTCTCCAGTGCTCTTCTAATCCCCCCGGTCTGCCCTCCAAGTCGCGGGTACTCACCTGCAGGTAGACCGGATTCTTAGTACCCCTTGTCTCCATAGGAGCCCACATTAACTTTGCTCAACTTTGACATTTGCACCCGGACAGCCCCGAGTTGCTCATGGTGGGTGTTTGGGGTTAGCTTGAACCCCAACCAGTGGACTTCATAGAACCCGGAGACTGAAACTCTAGGTGTTGTACTTACCTGTGAAATGATCTAACATTTCTTGCCCCCCAGGAACTGTTTTGAAAATTGTAGTGTCCATTTTTAAAACAGATAATTGCCAATAATTCATAAACTGTATTACTTACCTATTTCAAACAAAGTACTGTGATACCTGTACGAAATATGAAAGTTTTGAAGAACTTACCTTCAATTTGAATCTCATGGTTCTGAAAATAAATTAATAAAATATATTTTTCCATATAAAATCCTATTGGTCTAGAGTTTAGTCATTGAGTGTGTGGTTTTACTATTGCTTGTGTGTGTAGAACAAATGCTTAACACTACCCTCTAAAAAGCCTAACTGCTCAACCACACTACCACAAAAGTGAGCATTAGTATTATCTACTTAGCCTCTGTTAAGCCTCTGGGGAACCCCTGGACTCTGTGCACACTATCTCACTTTGATATAGTATATACAGAGCCAGCTTCCTATAGCCAGCCTCTGTTTGGTATCCACTGTCTACAGTAGCCCCCATTCCCAAAAACATCCTGACTTCCATCTGTGTAGTTGGGGGACTCATTTTCAGTATGGCTGAAATCCTCTCTTGCAACACTTTCCTCACTCCCTTTTCAATATGGTGTCCAAGATACTGCACTGCTTTTTGACAATATTGTAACTTTCCTGGTGACACTTTATGTCCATTCTCAGCCAGGTGGTTCAGTAATGCAATAGTATCTTTTTTACAAGCTCCTTGGGTATTCAATGCCACCATTAGGTCATCAATATACTGGATCAAGACTGAGCTGCAAGGCACGACTAAGGATTCCACATTTTTCTTTAAAATTTAATAAAAAGAAATTCAGTATACCCTTGCGGGCACAACACTACATTAAGACCCTATTTATGAGCTGAAATGCAAAAAGGAACTGCATGTCCTCATGCAATGCTAATGAAAAGAAGGCCCGACACAAATAATGACAGTGAACCACTCAGCCTCACATGGAATCTGAAACAGCAGTACAGCCAGATTCGGTACAATGGGGCAACAAGGAACAAAAATGTTATTTTTTTTACTCATGTCTTGTACAATCCTATATTTGTCACTTGGTTTCTGAGGAACCATAACGGGAGAGTTACAAGGACTTCCCATTATCTCCTTCAGAATTCCTTGCTGTATCATGGATTCTAACAGGAGTTATCACAGCAATGTTTTTTTATGTCAAATTATATTGTGGGGTTCTCAGAAATTCAGCATTAGGTTTGATAGAAATTTTGAAAGGTTCTACACCTTTGATCAGTCTGGTATTCTTCCCCGTAAAATCCCACACCTCATGTTTAACAGTTTCTCTCAAATCTGGGAGAAATTATCAGGCGTTAGCAATGTCATCATTATGCAACACAGTTCTTTTTTCATCAACTTAAAGACAGCATCCTCATCATGGGTTTGCACTTCTATTCCTGCTAGAGTGCAAAAGATAACTGTAGGAAGTTGGCTCTGTATATACTATCTCAAAGTAAGAGATAGTGGACACAGAGTCCAAGGGTTCCCCTTAGAGGTAAGATAGTGGTAAAATTAGATAGTTATAATGCTCTATTTTGTGGTAGTGTGGTCG
The DNA here is from genome assembly GCF_031143425.1 of Pleurodeles waltl. Classification (NCBI taxonomy): domain Eukaryota; kingdom Metazoa; phylum Chordata; class Amphibia; order Caudata; family Salamandridae; genus Pleurodeles; species Pleurodeles waltl. The sequence continues at coordinate 369,053,062 of NC_090438.1, read as the reverse complement.
AGCAGTAGGCTTATCAGAGGGTAGTGTTAAGCATTTGTTGTACACACACAGGCAATAAATGAGGAACACACACTCAAAGACTTAATTCCAGGCCAATAGTTTTTATATAGAAAAATATATTTTACTAATTTATTTCTAGAACCACAAGTTCAAGATTTGAAGTAAATACATAAAATGCAAGGTACTCCACACAGGTACGTTAGGAACTTTGAATTAGAGCAATAACATATACAGTTGTTGTTAAAATGGCAATAAGCTATTTTAAAAGTAGACAGTGCAAAAATCAACAGTCCCTGGGGGAGGTAAGTATTGGTTAGATTGTGAGGTAAGTAAGACACTTACAAGTCTCAGTTCCTGGGCATAGGCAGCCCACTGTTGGGGGTTCAAGGCAACCCCAAAGTTACCACACCAATAGCTCTGGGCCGGTCAGGTGCAGAGGTCAAAGAGGTGCCCAAAACACATAGGTGCCTATAGAGAACAGGGGTGCTCCGGTTCCAGTCTGCCAGCAGGTAAGTACCCGTGTTCTCGGGGAGCAGACCAGGGGAGTTTTGTAGAGCACTGGGGGGGACACAGGTAGGCACACAAAACACACCCTCAGTGGCACAGGGGCGTCCGGGTGCAGTGTGCAAAGCAGGTGTCGGGTTTTGTATTGGTTTCAATGGAGGGACCTGGCGGTCACTCTAGGGATGCAGGCAGGACACAGGGGGGCTTCTCCGGCCAGCCACCACCTTGGCTAGGCAGAGGGTCACTCCTGCACTGAAGTTGGGTTCCTTCTGGTCCTGGGGGCTGCAGGTGCAGTGCTAGGTCCAGGTGTTGGGTCCCTTATTACTGGCAGTCATGGTCAGGGGGAGCCTCTGGATTCTCTCTGCAGGCGTCGCTGTGAGGGTCTAGGGAGGTCGTCTCAAGCTACTCACGGGGTCGCAGTTTCCGGGTAGTCCTCCCTGTGGTGTTGGTTCTCAGAATCTCGAGCTGGGGGCATCGGGTGCAGAGTGTGAAGTCTCACGCTTCCGGCGGGAACAGTGAGGGCTTTGATGTAGAAAAGTTGCAAGTTTGTTGCTGTTTCTTGAGCAGAGCCGCTGCTCACGGGAGTTTCTTGGTCCTTAGGTTCAGGGCAGTGCTCTGAGGCTTCAGAGGTCGCTGATCCCTGTTGGATGCGTCACTGTTGCAGTTTTTGGAGTCAGGAAACAGGCCGGTAGGGCTGGGGCCAAAGCTGCTGTTGTCTTCCGTTGTCTCTGCAGGGCTTGCAGGTCAGCAGTCCTCCTTCTTGTTTAGGTTGCAGGAATCTGATTTCCTGGGTTCTGGGGTGCCCCTAAATACTAAATGTAGGGGTGTGTTTAGGTCTGGGAGGGCAGTAGCCAATGGCTACTGTCCTCGAGGGTGGCTACACCCTCTTCGTGCTTCCTCCCTGTGGGGAGGGGGGCACATCCCTAATCCTATTGGGGGAATCCTACGAAGCTAAGATGGAGGATTTCTAAACGTAGGGGTCACCTCAGCTCAGGGCACCTCAGGGGCTGTCCTGACTGGTGGGTGACTCCTCCTTGTGTTTCTAATTGTGTCCTACAGCCTTGCCGCCAAAAAGTGGGTGCAGTGGCCAGAGGGTCGGGCATTTCCACTAGGTGGGAAGCCCTGTGGCGCTGTAACAAAAGGGGTGAGCCTTTGAGTCTCACCTCCAGGTGTTACAGTTCCTGCAGGGGGAGGCGAGAAGCACCTCCACCCAGTACAGGCTTTGTTCCTGGCCACAGAGTGACAAAGGCACTCTCCCCATGTGGCTAGCAACTTGTCTGGTTGTGGCAGGCTGGCAGAAACTGGTCAGCCCCACACTAGAAGTCAGATTGGTATTCAGGGGGCATCTCTAAGATGCCCTCTGGGTGCATGTTACAATAAATTCCACACTGGCATCAGTGTGCATTTATTGTGCTGGGAAGTTTGATACCAAACTTCCCAGATTTCAGTGTAGCCATTATGGAACTGTGGAGTTTGTGTTTGACAAACTCCCAGACCACATACTCTTATGGCTACCCTGCACTTACAATGGCTTAGACACTGTAGGGGCATAGTGCTCATGCACATATGCCCTCACCTGTGGTATAGTGCACCCTGCCTTAGGGCTGTAAGGCCTGCTAGAGGGGTGACTTACCTATGCCACAGGCAGTGTGAGGTTGGCATGGCACTCTGAGGGGAATGCCATGTCGACTTAGTCATTTTCTCCCCACTAGGACACGCAAGTTGTGAGGCAGTGTGCATGTGCTGAGTGAGGGGCCCCCAGTGTGGCATAAGACATGCTGCAGCCCTTAGAGACCTTCCTTGGCATCAGGTCCCTTGGTACCACAGGTACCAGTCACAAGGGACTTATCGGAGTATCAGGGCTGTGCCAATTGTGGAAGCAAAGGTACAGTTTAGGGAAAGAACACTGGTGCTAGAGCCTGGTTAGCAGGGTCCCAGCACACTTTCAATCATAACTTGGCATCAGCAAAAAGTCAGGGGGTAATCATGCCAAGGAGGCATTTCCTTACAATAACACAGTTTAGTTTTATAATGAAGTCTCTTCCCAAGAGATTCACTGGACTGCGATCACATATGATAAACTTGTGTTTATCCTCAAAAGATCCTATTTTTACTTTAACTGGGGCAATTTCTTGAGCAGTCATTTGTTTATTCTTCACACCAACAACTTGGATTGTTCTTCCCGTAAGTTTGGGACTTCTACTGTTCTCAAAGTAGAATAGCTAGCACCAGTATCGACCAAAAGTGACATAGGATGGCCATCCACTTCACTGTCTATAAATGGTCCACCCTGGTCAACCTCTAAGGTTGCACCAAGTACGCAGTCTTCCTCCCCCCCTCAGGCACTGTCAGGCTGACTGATCGGAGCCATTTTCTTCATTCAAATCAAACAGGGGAAATTGTTGAAGTTAATTATTATAATGTGTCAAATCTGTATTCATTCTCAAACACTGATTTATATTCTGATGTGACCCGACAGCATTTTGTTGCGGCATTGGACGTTGAGGAACTTACATTATTGGAGCTTGGGGCACTTTAAAAATGTGACTTCCATGTCTTTGAACACCCTGCATGTGATTGGAGTTATTATTCTGAAAACGGTACAAATCTGGCATTTGGGGTTTGATTAGCTAGATTTAAATGATATTTCTGCTTCCAATGTCCCACTCTATTGCAGATGTGACATTGTGTTGATCATTTTAGAGCATTTACATCCATCCCTGTACCCGGGTCTATAGGGGCTCCTCGATCTCTACCTTGCATATCATTTTGTGGCTGCTGCTATACACCCTGCATTGTGACCATATTATTTACTGCTGGGGGCATAAGGCTAGTTCTTTGTGCAGCTTTCATTTGAGAAGCCACCAGTTTTTCCTTCAGCTTTTTCTGCTTCATCTCCATTTCATGGCAATTTAGTTTAACTCAAAATGTCATCAACAGACATTCTGCCAGCAGATCTCATGTTGCTGGATCATCATGGTTATTTCTGGCCTCAACACTGTCACAAACCCTTACACAAAATGTCCCCCATACTTAGCCTCTAACATTTCCATACCACTGTATTAATTGTACGCTTGCATCAATCTCTCATAATAGGCATGAATCATCTCCTTTGGTTCTTGAGTCGTTCTGTCAATTTTGACCCAATCAACATCCTGTGGAGGCACTTTACCTTTCAGGAATGTCATGACCTCCTGATATTTCTTCATTCCCAGCGGTGAGGGACCCTCTGTCAATGTATTTCTATTCAGTTCCACATCAGGCCATCCAACAGCTATCTTACATTCTGTCCACAAGACACTCGGTACAAAAACAATGACAAACAACGTATTCAGATCAACCCACAACACCTGTGAGATTTTCACAAATGTTTCAACCTATCAATACCATTCCACTGGCTTCTCTAGTAATTTTTGGAAATCATTGGTAAATGATGCAAGATCATTTCTGCTCCATGGCACATGCACATAACCTCCACCAAGCACTTCTCTCAAAGGGAAGGTTGAAACACCTCCCTCTGCTCAGACCGCAGGCGGTTGCCTGAAAGTTTCTTTACCTCCTTTTTCGCCCATCTCATCTCCAATTTAGCTAATTCATTCAATTTCATAATACTCTTAATTAAATCTTTGATCTGAGTCTTCAGCTCATGAGCCACGAAGCATACCCCATACCCGACAAACACCTGCACATTGCACTTTGCACACACCAGCACCACAACTCACCAGCACTCACATCCAAACACCCCCACACACCACCAATCACCCTGCACTGCACCTTACCAGCACAGCACCCCCCAACATGTCACGCCAGAAGCACCCACGCTTCAAAGACAATGAGTTGCGGGTCATGGTGGACAAAATCATCAGAGTAGAGCCACAACTGATGGGAGTCCAGGTCCAGCAAACATCAGTGTCCAGGAAAACAGAGTTATGGCAGAGGATCATCGACAGGGTCAATTCAGTTGGCACCTATCCAAGCACAAGGGAGGATATCAAGAAGAGGTGGAACGATCTCAGGGGGAAGGTCCGTTCCATGACGTCCAGGAACCAGATCGCCCTCTATAAAACTGCAGGTGGGCCCCTGACTCCTCCCCTCGACTTAACATCCTGGGAGAAGGTCTTGGAAATCATGCATCCGGAGGTCCTCACTGGTATTAACAGAGGCCTCAACACTGGTAAGTCAACACCACCCCTCCAGGCACCAACCACTCCTACCCACCACCCACCACTCGCCTATCCCCCATCTAACACTACAACCCCACAACCACCCACACCCCTCCCCTGCATGCCACACCACCCCTTTCACACCATCCCCACACAGCCAAAATTCACTTTACCATTTCACAGTGGAACACCTGCCTGGACAACCATGTTACAGCCCACTTTTACTGGCTGCTACAACTGCTTCCTAACACATGGCAATGAAGGCAATGCCAACCACCATCCACAACCCACCATAGCAGATAGAAACCATAGCACTATACCCATACCCAAATCAATGTCTGCAGCTGCCATTGCCATCATTGTGAAGCAGATCTAGCCACTGCATGCACCACACCACGAAAATGGCTATTACACATCCACATACAAACTCTCGCTCTTTCCATCCACAGGTAACCCTGCCACTGCCACCCAGCAGAGGATGTCAGGGACAGACAGCCCTCCTGGGATGAAGGCCCCAGTGGATGTCTGGATGGGGACGAGTTGCCTGGGCCATCTGGGGTGACTGGTCACTACACTCCCACAGCCTCAACCTGGACGCACTGGACTCCCCCTCCCATGTGGCTACAACACCCGAGCCAGACCCTTCTCCCCAAACCTGTGCTTCAGGGACTTCATAATCATAAGTGTGCCACACAGTACAGGGGCCAGAGACAAGGGCACACACCCTACATGATGCAGGGCCTGGTGCTACTAGGAGTGAGCACAATGTGCCAGGGGCACAGGCACAGAGGGCTATGGGCATTGTGAGGGGATTAGTGGACCAAGGGTCGGGGCAGCCACAACAACTGACTGGCAAGGAGGCCCGCACCCAAATCCTGGGTGCATACCACCAAACCCAGGACACCATGGCCCAGATCCTTGTCAAAGTGAAGGAGACACAGAGGCTGCAGAGTGAATACAATCAGGAGGTCATGCAGCAGTGGCAGACCCACAATGCCACCATGGCCTCCATGGCAGGGGTGCTGAAGGAACTCACCACCCTCCTGCGTGAGTCCATCTCCCACCAGCAGGACCCTTCCATTAGCCACAACCCATGTGAGCCCTCAATGTCAGCGGCAGCTAGTAGAATGGAGGCCCTGCCACAGGACCCGCAGGACAACAGCACCCCTTCCCCTGTAGCCGATGAGCCCCCACGCAAGCAGGGACATCCAACCAGACATCCTGCCATTACTGATACCAAGACCAAGACCACCACCAGGAAGTGACCCTCTCCTGAACATTCTCCCTTGTGTGTCACTGAGGCACCCTGTTGACTGTCCACTGTCATGTCTCCATGCTCCCATGGCCACCATACTGGTCCTCGACTACCCACAGCCGGGCCAAGTACTCTGATGATCTCACCAGCCCTGACCCCACTCATCACCCCTTGCACTTGTACCTCCCAAATGAACACCATTGAGCACAGTTACTGCCCACGTCTTGTCATGAGTATGACATATACTGCCATCACATGTGAAACAGTTATCCCAATGTCCTGCAAATGTATGTGAGAGTGGCAGAGGGGGAGCAAAATGTAGCAAGGACCGCAGTGGAGCAGGAAGTGGCTCAAGGGATGGGTCAAGGGAGGCAACAGGTGAGGCAGGCACCAGAGTGAACCACAACAATGTCCTGAAAGTAGAACAAGACACGGACATCAATGACTATAGCCGTCACATATCCCAAATCAAAACACATGCACTGTAACTACAGGAAGCCAAGGCTGAGATTGCAAGTCAATTCCAAAAACATATGGCCATAACAAACCCACTTTCCCAAAACATACCACCCAAATGGTCCCTCCCTCACAGCAAAAATGCCATGAGCAGTGATGTAGCACCGCCTACCAATCCCAAATCCCGAATCCCAGGACAGGGTGCAAAACAGAGGAAACCACCTAGGGTAGCACACATAATGCACTGGATCTGGCAGTTCAGGGAACAATGGTCCTGCATATAGATGTCACATGTGCAGCAACACAACAACTGGATGAGAATAGCACTGACCTGTGCACAGTAATAACCGAACACACGATCACATGTAACCTCCCCAACCCACCCAGAGTCAGAGCTTCAATGTCCCCTGTTATTACACACAGCAAGTGGTAGCATGGCACAAGGCAGACGGTAGAACAGGACACATACCATACATATGACACATACCTGTCTCTCAGTGGAAGTATTGTCATATCAGCTCTGCTCTGGAGACAGCTGCATCCTCATCATCTTCCTCATTATCACTCCCCATGTCCCCTTCATCAGCCACTGGTACAGCTGCCAACTCCTCTGCAATCAGCAATGGGACGTGACATCTTAGGGCCAGACTGTGTAGTATGCAGCAAGCAACAATGATCTGGCACACTTTCTGTGGTGTGTAGAGTAGGGCACCTCCGGAGATGTAAAGACACCGATATCTTGCCTTCAGCAAGCCAAGGGTCCGCTCAACCACCCGTCTTGTCCTACAGTGGGCCTCATTGTAACTGTGTTCAGCAGCTGTAGTCAGATGCCTCACGGGTGTCAGCAGCCATGGAAGGTTGGGATAGCCAGTCACCTTTGTGCACAGAGGTAAGGCCCATGTCAAGAACAGGAGTGTGTAGTACAGGTTGTGAAGAGTGTTAAGTGCAGAGGAACACACATATGTAGGGATAGGTACCGATGAGCCAGGCCTAGTCCCTCAGTACTGGTTCCATTATGTGTGGGATGGTGCTGTTGAGCAGAATGTAGCAGCCATGCACAGACCCAGGGAACTGGCCATCACTTGTGTGATATATTGGTCAGCCAGACACACCTCCTGCACATTGGTGGAATAGAGGTTCTTACGGTTTCTATGTACTTGTTCACTCCACCTGGGTGGCACCAGGGCAATGTAGGTGCCATCTATGGCCCCCATCACATTAGGGACATGTGACAGATCGTAGAAGGCAGTTTTTACAGTCCCAGATCTTCCCACGAGGCCTCACTTGCACCGTCACCACAATATCAGATCCCATACATGCACCCCATACACATGTGCACACACCACAACTTTCAAAACCCCACATGCAGCACATCTTTCCTACCTGCAGACACCACCTCAACATTCACTCACACATCTCCCCCATCTCCTCCTCCTCCTCCCAGTACACCTAAATGCCCACACTCGCCCACCCAACAGTCACCCAGCACACACATGGCACCCACCCACGCACCTGCACCCAAGGCACCTCCACCTCACAACCATAGCTTCTCCCTCCACTCCCAAACGTCCTTCCCACAACCTATCTTGTGCCCCTAAGAAATATTTCCTGACCGAGTTTACCCTCTTCCCCACCACTGTCCCATTCCCTGTTCCCCCCAAGCGCTCTGCAACGCTTCCCAGACCTCTGCCTTCCATCTCCCAGGCCACCCCTGGTCATCGCCATGCCCCTCCCCGCTTAAGACTTCCACCCGCACCAAGCCCACAGTTGCCCCTCCCAGACCCAAGGCCAAGCCCACTCCCTCCACTTCCAAATCTAAGCCCAACCCCAGCTCCCGGGCACTACCCCGGGGCAAGCCAAATTAGCCACCTACAAGCCCAGCCCAAATGACCCCCCTCCAAGCCCAAACTTCTCACCCCTGAGTTGCCTGCATGCCCCATTGATGCCCGTGCCCTGTGGAGGCCAGCACATTGCAGTCAGGAATCAAGTTGAGGCATGCTACTGTGCCCTGTGTGCACGAGGCATTACAGAACTTTAGGACTGGCCCTTGGGCCCCTTTATATCATTTTAACTTTAATAATATATCTGCACCACTGCAGTGTTGGTGTTGATGGTAACAACCTTGTTGTGGCTTTCGTTCAACGTGTATGTGTGGTGATTGTGATTGTGTGTGCTGTGTGTGTACTAATGTCCTTCCCTCTAGAGTGTGCTAGGCTGGTATACTTATGGTTGGTGTCTTGGTCAGTGTCGATGGACCTGGAGGTCAATGGCCAACAGGTGCATTGGGAAGCAGTTCGCATGCCGTGGCGCCTGCGGACGTGCTTGTGTTCCTGGAGGTGAGCCTTCCCTTTTATGTTGTTTATTTCTGCCATGCTTTTGTGGTGAGACTTCCCCGGAAATTCTGGCGATGTGCAGCCTCATAATAGGGTTGCAGGGAACTGCCTGACCACCGGCCTGGAGATGCCTTCTGCTGGCTGTGGCAGTCCGTCCACACTGGCGGTTTGGACGGAAACCTGGCTGTGTTCTGCAGTTGCCTTCCCCCTACTTGTAATGTGACGGTCTTCACCGTCGAGCCCGCGACAGTATGACCACCACCTCCACCACGCCGGTCCACAGTCCGCCATACTCATATCGAGGGCCTTAGTCTTATTTAGGTCAACCTCATACATCTGGGCCAATTCTGCCAATTTATCATGAACTTGACCCCCCCACTTAGTGATTTCCCTACACATAAATGCAAGCTCATCCTCTTGATAAGTCTCCAATTGTTCTAAGCCAAGATTTCCAACAATCATTGGATCCAGTTCTCCAGTCAATTTCGCTACACCCAGAGTTCTTTCTCTCGGTGTAGATAGAATTGTTCTCTGACTTATTTCAGAGCTCGTGCTCTCTTTAGACAGTGTGCTTCCATTCAAGAATTGTACCCATTTGTTTATCTTCTTTGCAGTAATAGATCGCGTTACTACAGGAGTTTTAGGCGTGGAATCACTTCCCTGAACACCATTCTCCAAATTCAAAGGTGGTTCCCATACAGGAGTAGTATGAGTGGGCATCTTCTGATATGTGCCTATTAAAGTGCATCCTGACATATTCAGTCATATCTGCACTTGCTGCAGAATGACTGTTTGTATATGTAGAAATCAAAAGGGACAAATTCTCTATTACCTGAATTATTTGGAGCATTTATTGATCCTGCAGCACTATTAGGCACTGTCAAATTGCATGTTTTTTCACCTAGAACCTTCTGATTTATACATAGGAACCACCAGCCCACTAGTAACTGGTACCGTGAGAGCATCAATGGTAGTTGCGGTGGGGTGAACTGGGGTGAATTCTCACAGAACCTCACTTTTTAGTTCACAAAGTACACTAGTAGGAATTGGTCCTACCAGACTAGAAGCCCTCTTATTCGGGGCAGTAGAGAAGGAAAGGAAATCAAACCACTGCCTTCAATACCATTGTTCCCACTCTCACCTCTAGCTTCATTATACGTTCAGAAAATAGCACTTCCAAAAGACTATCTCCAGAGTTGTCATCATCATCTATGCTCATGTCATCAGGCCCTATTTTGTCTTCTCTCTTTGCTTTCTACTGGTCTTTCTTTCCCCTTATCCCCCTATCACATCTGTGGTCAAAGCCAGATACAGCTTAACACCCTCTATCATATCAGTTCTCCACCTTTTCTGCTCAGCATTCCATCTAGCATCTGCATAAGAACAAGTTGCTTTCTTCACTCTATCTTGGTAGCTTTCCCTTTCTTTCACATAAGCACGACATTTCCAAGCATTAGGTGCTCCGTATTGTGCAAGTATAGGAGATGGCTTCATTTCATACAGCACCCTCCTCAAATTCTCAATAATTCTCAAATTAAATGTGCCATATTGTGGGTATCTCAACTGGCCATCCTTTTCTGTGATCTTGTACCAATGGCCAGGCCAAACACGTGTATGAAGCCCTACATTACTCACCATATAATGACCAGGAGTAACGTCAGGAGGGGCCACTGCGTACTCTCTATTAGGAATATGAGCATCACCCCTGCACAAGTCTTCAAAAACTTTAAAACATTTCATTTTTAAAAAATTTCACAAAACTTAAATTAAATTAAAACAATATTGTATCCACAGTGCCTTGCTCCAACGCAACCACCGATCGCAGAGCGACACCGCATGATGTTACCCACCAATAGCAGCACAGCACTACACCAACTGACCCATACCTGCACAGTATACTGTGATGTAGCCCTCGCTTCTCACAGCAGCCCTCCTCCTTTCGAATCTGCACGCACGCTTCACAATATCACACAAACACAAAACCTTTGTCTGCTCTACTAAAATGAATAGTTTCGAACACACAAGAAAGTTTAGAATCATTTCAGATGAAACCTCGACCTGCTGGGCATCATCAAATCCGGTATAGCTTCACTTTGCGCATTAAGATTCACTATATTAATCACCTCACATTCACACAGAGTAAGTCCCTATCTCAACTATGCCATTCACGACATCTCACAACAACAGAACCTCTAAGCAGACAATATAATATGGTGTCTTCTACACCTTTTAAACTATTTTATGCCACATTGGACCCGATAACCTCTTCAACCTCTTTATAAATCATCACACTCATACAAAATGCAAAAACATCTCCGTAAGACACCACTTTTCACACAATCACCTCAACTAAAACGCAACTGCTGCAATCTGCAACCCTACTAATACTCACTCATCCGCTGCAGTACACCTCTCCTCCAAATCACCACGATTCTGCTGATTTTCCAAGTTTGGATACAGGCATCTAAATTGGGAACTGGGGGCTAACTGTTCTAGAGCCTACTTTCAGTTCTCCTCACTTCGGAAAGAGAACCATCCTCGTTGCTACCATCTGATCCAGTTCTGGGCCCTAATTCTAAATTCTGGAGTCTGATAAATTTTTCTTCTCTGTTCCAAAGGGTGAGGAGACAATGAATCAAATTATTCAAATTAATTGCTGTGCAACTCAATAGTCACACATTCAATTTCATAGACCAACTTAGAGTTTTCATGCCTTACCATTTAATCTAAAATCCAAACTATGCTAATTTTCTATGGGTTCAGAAAAGTAGTCAGCACGAAAAAATGTCTGGAGAAGTTTCCATCAAGAGAGGTATGACAGCATAAAGCCACTAAATTAGAGTTCAAGAGAAGCATCTAAGTAGAATAAACTCTCAGCTAATGGCAGAGGGGAATCTGAACCTACTGCTACTAAACCACACTTAAATCCTGTTTCTTCCAAGGATAATATTATTGACAACTACCTTTCCCAGTTCAAAAACATAACCACAAATTATACTTTGCTAATTGACACTTCAGCCTCCTGGGTTTTCGACGTCGACCTTGGTACACCCTCGCACTCTAGAATGTCACAAGTGTTACAGCTGCCAGCCCAGGATACTCCTCACATCCTTGATAAGCATTCTGCAGAGCTGGTCTTATCTCAAACAATGAGCTCCCTATTAACTTGGTCTCAAATCCTGACACCTGCAGCTTTAGAAAAACACTCAAGGGCAGACTGCACATGCACAGGTTAAAACACAGCAAGATATATGGGCCTTCACTCTGCCCAACTAATTTAACATGACTAGACTCTCAGGTTACATAAATTCTTTATGTCTCTTATTTCAAATATATAATGATTAAAAATAATAATATTTCAAAAACACTATAACTTAAGCATTCTTTCAAACAACAATAAAATATGGCATGCATAAAGCATTGCATTTGCCTGTGAACTTAGCTCATATTTTTTACTGTGCACGTTAAAGCACATTGCTTTAGTTAAATAGAAAAACAACCAACCTTTCATTTCATTTCATGTTTTAAGAGACATAATGGCACAGCCAGATTACAAACTCTCATCTGCTTTGTTGGATTAGTTGAATTTCTTCTTTGTTGTTTTGGACCCAGGTGTGGGCTCCAGTGCTAATGATTTTTTTATACTCATATTTCAGTGGTTTAACTTTATGTAACTAGTCCGGTACAGTTATTATCACTTGGTTTGTTCCAGTTGTTTTATTTTTTATTCTAGCTCATATAATCATATGTCTATCAATTTATTTCTGGCTGCTATTGCTTCAATGATCACACCTCTGATTGTTGCCTTCACAAAACCCCCAAAGGCTTTTGGTATTGATCTCCTCGGAGGCGTTTTCCTTAAAGAAATTAATGATGGCCATATTTATTTTAGCTTTGAGTCAGAAATTATCTCTTCATTTATTCACCATTGTTTCTCTCTAGGAGTATTATGGAGTATTTGAAGATCCATGGGGACACACGCATGCTCTGATATTAACATTGTTTAGATGATTGGATTCTTGGTATATGGATTCAGGATGTTATATGTCGTGATATAGGTCAAATTAAGAGCATGAGTTGTGTGGGTGCGAGTAGAAAGTGAACTTGCTCACTTTGAGGTTGTGTAGGAGCCATATATCATTCAGATCATGCTGCTTACATAAAATTGTCACTCACTTGTGTGATTTGCTGTGTCTGTGGGTGCAGTAAGAGATCCTGTCTAGTGTTGGGTCTAAAGGGAGGTTGAAGGCTCCTGTCAGGATAATATCAGAGTCATGAGGTAATTTACTCAGTCCCTTATTGTGTGTGACTACTTTGCCATAAGAGCATAAATATTGACTATATAAAAAAAGGCTTGGTTGTTTGTGACTTTTGTAATTAACTATCCCCCATCACTGTCATGGGTAGTGTTAGAAATGGGGTCTTTGGTTGACAGTCAGGTTACCCCCTGTTCAAACAAGGACCCTCACTATAGTCAGGGTAAAATAGAATCACCCTCAGCTAACCCCTGCTTAACCCCTTGGTATCTTGGCAGAGCAGTAGGCTTAACTTCAGAGTGCTAGGTGTAAAGTATTTGTACCAACACACACAGTAATTTAATGAAAACACTACAAAATGACAACACAGGTTTAGAAAAATAGGAAATATTTATCTAAACAAAATAAGACCAAAATGACAAAAATCCACAATACACAAGTCAAGTTATCAATTAAAAAGCAAAAGGAGTATTTATGTAGTTTAAAACACAAACTAACAAAGTTAGCGGGAAAATGTACCTTGGTTGCATCAAAAATAACCCTGCACGGGCGAGTGTACGTCAAAAAGGGCTTGCAATGCGTCGACTCCACTCATGAGTGGGACCTTGCATCGTTTCTCCTTTTGTTGGATCAGGCGCGTCATTCCTTCTCTCCGCAGGGGAGTGATGCGTCGTTCCGGTCAGCACTCTCGGGTCCAGACATGCCTTGTGTTGTTTTTACACACCCAGCGGTACTTGCGTCAGAAATCCAGCTGCACAACGATTCAAAAACCACGCAGCGCGGGTTTCGGTCTCTGAGTTTCTGTCAGCAATGCCGCGTGTTGTTTCTCCAGCTCCGTGTGTCAATTCTTTGGTCGCATTTCCGGCGAGTGTTGATTTTCAGCCGTAGAGCTGGCGGCGCGTTGTTTCTTCAGCCACAGATCGGAGTCACGTCGATCTTTTCCTTGCGCTCTGTGCGTGGATTTCTTCCTCTTAGGCTGCCAGCTTCTCCTTTCAGGGTCCAAGGAACTGGATGGGCACCACAGGGAAGAGTAGGAGTCTCTCCAGAGACTACAGGTGCTGGCAGAGAGAAGTCTTTGCTGTCCCTGAGACTTCAAACAACAGGAGGCAAGCTCTAGATCAAGCCCTTGGAGATTTCTTCCCAAGATGGAAGGCACACAAAGTCCAGTCTTTGCTCTCTTACTCTGGCAGAAGCAGCAACTGCAGGATAGCTCCACAAAGCACAGTCACAGGCAGGGCAGCTCTTCTTCCTCAGCTCTTCATCTCTTCTCCAGGCAGAGGTTCCTCGTGGTTTCCAGAAGTGATCTCAGGTCTGTGGTTTTGGGTGCCCTTCTTATACCCAATTTCTCCTTTGAAGTAGGCCTACTTCAAAGTAAAGTCTTTGTTGAATGTGAAATCCTGCTTTGGCCAGGCCAGGCCCCAGACACTCACCAGGGGGTTGGAGACTGCATTGTGTGAGGGCAGGCACATCCCTTTCAGGTGTGACCACTCCCCCCCCGAGCACAGAGGGCTCATCAGGATATGCAGGCTACACCCCAGCTCCCTTTGTTTTACTGTCTAGTGTGAGGTGCAACCAGCCCAACTGACCCAGACAGGGAATCAACAAACAGGCAGAGTTACAGAAATGGTATACGCAAGAAAATGCTTACTTTCTAAAAGTGGCATTTTCAAACACACATTCTTAAAATCAACTTTACTAAAAGATCTATTTTTAAATTGTGAGCTCAGAGACCCCAAACTCCACATGTTCATCAGCTCCCAAAGGGAATCTACACTTTAATCAGATTTAAAGGTAGCCTCCATGTTAACCTAGGAGAGGGACAGGCCTTGCAACAGTGAAAAACAAATTTAGCAATATTTCACTATCAGGGCATATAAAACACATTACTATATGTCCTACCTTAACCATACACTGCACCCTGTACTTGGGGCTGCCTAGGGCCTACCTTAAGGGTGCCTTACATGTAAGGAAAGGGAAGGTTTAGGCCTGGCAAGTGGATACACTTGCCAAGTCGAATTTACAGTTAAAACTGCACAAACAGACACTGCAGTGGCAGGTCTGAGACATGATTACAGAGCTACTTATGTGGGTGGCACAACCAGTGCTGCAGGCCCACTAGTAGCATTTGATTTACAGGCCCTGGGCACATCTAGTGCACTGTACTAGGGACTTACTAATAAATCAAATATGGCAATCATGGATAAGCCAATTACATACACATTTTGTAAAGGAGCACTTGCACTTTAGTACTGGTTAGCAGTGGTAAAGTGCCCAGAGTAACAAAAAACAGTAAAATCAGAGTCCAGCACACATCAACAACCTGGGGAACAGAGGCAAAAAGTTAAGGAAGACCACGCCAAGGATGAAAAGTCTAACAGGAACAATAAAGAACCCTCAGGCAAGATTTTGTCAAGATCAGTGTATTGCTTTCTCTAGAGCCTATTATAGTTTACAGCAGAAGGATTACATCTTTTAAGTTTAAAACAGTAGTCCAATAGTTTCTTTCTCTTAACTGGGAGGCTCTTACCCTTGGTATTAAGAGAGAATTTTTATTGTACCATTGGTCATTTTTCAAAGGGGGGGGATTTGTTTGTATTATACATTTTATTAGATAATTCTAGTTTCATTTTTTTGCTGTTTATTGAGGGGCCAAGTTGATTATTGATTAGGGGCCTCTTGTTCATTTTGTTGGTATGGAATTCTGCCTCTCTATTCAATGGTATGGTGGCACGACTGGTTTGTGGGAGGTATCTCATTGTTGAGAGGTTTGCATAAGGGATAGTAAGTGAAGTATGCAGGTAAAACAACGATGGGTTAAGAAGGAGACAAGGGGAAGGAGTAAAGAGAAAGAATAACCATAACCCACCCAGTCCCATCCCACTGAGAGTAAAAATGAGGGTGGTGGAGGATATAGAAGGTGATATCCCTGAGAGCTCTGAAGAGAAGGTCGCTGCCAGGTGTGGGTGGTGAAGTAATTCTAGTAGCCTAAATAACATTATTCTAATCTAATTTAATGCCTTTCATGAAGGTGCGTGTGCCGAAAACCCATTAGATGTACAGTTGAAGTTTACTCTGGGTAATAATATCTAACTGAAAGGTATTTATTTAGGTAAAAACATAAAATATTCATGGAGATATTTCATTAGTCAGTATTTAGATAATGTCTTATGGGGACGAACTCATAACAAGGTAAGATGTAAACTTGATAGGGCACAAAATAAAAGGACACAGTATTGAATGGCAACACCTATTTACATAAGAGATAACCATGTGCCCTACTCAATAGCATGGAAATATGTCCTT
The DNA here is from genome assembly GCF_031143425.1 of Pleurodeles waltl. Lineage (NCBI taxonomy): Eukaryota > Metazoa > Chordata > Amphibia > Caudata > Salamandridae > Pleurodeles > Pleurodeles waltl. Next base: position 369,036,792 of record NC_090438.1, on the reverse strand, counting down.
GTTTGCAGATTTACTATACGGCATGGCGATATATGAATTAACCATGTATGCAACAGTATAAACAGTGCAAAATGGGATCGCAGTAAATAGGCGGTTGCTCGTATGTAAAATCTACATAATCACATAGCTTTGGAATCAAGAGAGAGTTAGTCTGAGTCAAGCAATGTTGAAAATGGCCTTCCTGCATGGTTATTCACAGACTTTTTGCCTTCCTCCTTCTCTTTTTCTGACCTAATTTTTGCTGGCTTTAGGACTCTGCGCACTTTACCACTGCTAACCAGTGCTAAACTGCATATGCTCTCTCCCTTTAAACATGGTAACATTGGATCACCCCCAATTGGGCTATTTAATTTACTTATAAGTCCCTAGTAGAGTGCACTATATGCTACTAGTGGGCCTACAACACTGATTGTGCCACCCACTTAAGTAGCCCCTTAACCTTGTCTCAGGCCTGCCTTCGCAAGGCATGTGTGTGCAGTTTCACTGCCAATTTGACTTGGCATTTCAAAGTACTTGCCAAGCCTAAAACTCCCCTTTTTCTACATAAAAGTCACCCCTAATGTGTGCCCTAGGTAAACCCTAGGGCAGAGTGCTGTGTAGGTAAAAGGCAGGACATGTACCTGTGTTGTTTACATGTCCTGGGAGTGTAAAAATCCTAAATTTGTTTTACACTACTGTGAGGCCTGCGCCCTTCATAGGCTAACATTGGGGGCTGCCCTCATACATTGTTTTGAGTGGTAGCTGCTGATCTGAAAGGGGCAGGAAGGTCATATTTAGTATGGCCAGAATGGTAATACAAAATCCTGCTGACTGGTGAAGTTGGATTTAATATTACTATTTTAGAAATGCTACTTTTAGAAAGTGAACATTCCTCTGCACTTACATCTTTCTGTGCTGTACAATCCACATCTGGCTGGGTTTAGTTGACAGCTCCTTGTGCATTCACTCAGACACACCCCAAACACAGGATACTCAGCCTCCCTTGCATACATCTGCATTTTGAATGGGTCTTCCTGGGCTGGGAGGGTGGAGGGCCTGCTCTCACACCAAGGACTCCCACACCCCCTACTGGAACCCTGGCAGACAGGATTGAACTGAAAGGGGACCAGGTGTACTTCTAATCCACTCTTTGAAGTCTCCTCCACTTCAAAGGCACATTTCGGTATAAAAACAGGACCTCTGCCCTACCAACTCAGACACTTCCTCGAGAAGATACCTGAACCAGAACCTGCACCCTGATGAGAAGAACTGCCTGGCTGCCTAAATGACTCACCTGACTGCGTTCTGAAGAGGACTGCTACCTTGCTGTAGCCCTGCTGTCTTGCTGATCTCTTGCTTTGCTGCAGAAGTGCTCTCCAAGGGCTTGGATAGAGCTTGCCTCCTGTTCACTGAAGTCTCAGGACCAAAAAGACTTCTTTCCTGCAGTTGAAATCCCTGTGCGGCGAAAGTTCGACGCACTGCCTGCCAAGAACAACGCACAGCCTGCTCGGGGTGAAAAATTCACCGCACGCAGAGACCGGAACAACGCAGCTCCGACTTCGCGACAGAAAATAGACGCAGCGCCAGCGATGCGGCTGGAACTTCGACGCACAGCCATACTCAATCGACGCAATCCGACTCAGAATGACAACGCCTGACTTCCTGAGAGGAATCGACGCAGTGCCTGCCGTGCAGAAGAAAATTCCATGCATCGCCCACTGGAATCGACGCAGCCCCTGTGATTTCGCTCCGCAAGCCCAGGATTCCAAGCATCGTCCCCGGGGCGTCTGAAAACTCCACAACCCGAAGAGGATCCAAGTCTGCACGCCGGAAATCGACGCAACGTCTTCCCCGTGTGAAAAATAATGACGCAACTCCATGAGCGAAACCGACGCACATCTACCGTTTTCCACGCATCTCCTCCTCTGAGGTCCCTTGCGAGGATTTTCAATGCAAAACAGGTACTTTGCCCTGCAAGAGACACTTGTGGTTTGTAGCAGAACTTATGACACTTTTGTTATTGCTTTTACAGTAATATTTAAACTCTAAGACACTTGATATCACTTTCAGTGATATCTCTACATTAGCTTATTTAATCTTTAATCGTTTTGACCTGCATTTATCCAGATAAATATTATATATTTTTCTAAACACTGTGTGGTGTATTTTTGTGGTGTTCTATTGTGGTATTGTATGGTTTATTGCAAAAATACTTCACACATTGCCTTCTAAGTTAAGCCTGACTGCTCAGTGCCAAGCTACCAGAGGGAGGGCACAGGATCATTTGGATTGTGTGTGACTTAACCTGACTAGAGTGAGGGTCCTTACTTGGACAGAGGGTAACATGACTGCCAACCAAAGACCCAATTTCTAACAATCAACATTATACTTCTCGAGTGAGATTAAATGAGCAGAACATAGTTAGATTTGTTGGGTATTGTAAAGCCTTGCTTTCTAAAGAGGAGAGATCACTCATTTGTCGAAATCTCATTAGTGTGTTAGTGTAAGTTTAGTTAGTTTGTTAGAATGAACGTTGGCTGGACTTAAGTAGCTGGAGTGAGTGAGAAGAGATAAGCAAGGATTCTTACAGTACTCCAGTGGTCCTATATTTGGCAGGTAATAGCAGCTCTTAAAAATTATTAGGACTGCTGTGTAATCCTAAACCAATAATTACTAATTGGAGGCATCATGGTAAGCATAAGGGCCTGAGCTAGCATAGATCAGCTTCATGTGTACATGCAAAGAGAGTGCATAATATGCACTATACTTTACACATCCATATCAGTTTTCTGTAAGCTGTCAAGGAATGAGTTAAGATCAATCAGTTCTTTGAACAAAAGTGTCTTCCCATTAAAGTTGATTCTCATTTTCGATGGACCAAAAAAAAAAAAAAAAAAAGAAGACAGTGTTTAATGTTTTCATTTAATTTCTTAGGAGTAAGAAGCGGTTTCTGCAGATGCTTTAGCATAGTCTTGTGATTCCTATTTTATGGCCTTTCCATGTTACAGATTTGATTTCCTTTATTTGTTCCAGAATATTTTTGACTATGGGGGTAACCGAGGGGTTGGAAGATCATTGGTCAGGGGGGTTTCATATGATCTGTCATTCTGGAAGTTGCCCTGTGGGCCCTTTCATTTTCGAAGTCCTTTTTAAATTCAATATTTATAGCAAGGGGAATCCATTGTTCTATGAAAGATGAGCAATATCCTGCTTCTCTCTGCATTCTTAGAAAAAACAAAAAATTCTAAGGTTCCCTTTCCTATTTCTGTGCTCGAGGCCTGTAATTTCCATCTCAAAGATTGCCATTTGTTTGTTGTCTGTGCCGATCTTTTTTGTTGTATTACAAGCTGGTCTTCGGTTTTGCTTATTCTGGATTTGGCTTCTTCAATTCTGGCAGACATGTCTTTAAACGCCTCACTGAGGCCTTGCATTTCCAAATTCAGCTGATCTATGTTTGTTTTGGTGGTGCTGGGCAGTTCATGTAGCTAGTTCAACTTCTCTAGGATCAGATCCAGATTGGAGGGGGAATCTGATGTATTTTTAATTAGAGATTCTGGAATGTGGTGGTCCTGACTGTTCTCGTCTATCACACTTTTTGTTCCCTGGTTTCTATCATATCTCTTTCTTTCTCGTTAGTGTCTGTCATTGCTTAGATTTGAGTTGTTAGCGGGGTCTGATACAGGTATAGCTGACTATGACAGGTTCCTATTGTAGGTGTGGAGTAGAAATACTCCCTCCTTATTTAGATCTCTGGCTTGTGTGAGCGCTGAGCTGATTTAGTGACCAAATTCACTACAGGTCACTGCTGTCCCTTCGGGTGGTCCCAGTGGACGATGTTGTGTCACTTGAGTCCTAATTATGCTGGTGGATTTTGATTTCATAAAAGGATGACTTGTGAGGTAAGAGCATGTAGTACATAGCTTTTTGCTTCAGTGTTAATATGCTTGTATAGGCTGGATGTAGAAGCAATACTACCGGTTATCAAATAAAGACAATGGGCATGTGGTTACATTAGTCCCCCGGTTGGCAACAGTTTTAATTAATAGTGCTTAGGTACTGTTCTTGATCATGCTGTCGGACTTTATCTCATACAAGCCACCTTTTTTTGGTGATTAGGTGTATTGATAATCTGCTGCTATATCTCAGGTTCTACTTTTAAGGTTAAGGTGGCTATTGGTAGACAGCTATTGGTTATTTTATCTGCTTACAGTATGGTCAGTAATGCCATGCAACATGGCCTCCTTAGAAAGCCTTTATTTGGGAATTACATTTTACAGTGATCTGCCTGGTGATCTGAGAAGCACGTGCTAATGGGGTCTACAGTTGCTTACCACATTTCTGCAGAATTGAATTGCTGCATCAACTCTCCTCAGAAGTCTGAGGTTAGAGAGATGGTTGAGGTCCAGAATAAGCCATGGTGCCTGTTTGTGGTGCAATAGCAGCATGGGCTAGGTCGGAAGTTTAGTGGCATCATTCAGTCACAGCACTGGGTGAGCACCATATTATTTGAATGGATCTGAAAATAAGTGCTGCTGGCCACTCGACACAAAGAAAGAGGTACCAAACACTGTCAGGCATCTGGTTCCCATAAGACGAGAGTCCTTCAGGCTGTGGAGTAAGTCATGGTACCTGTTGAATGGATCTGAAAAGAAGTGCTGCTGTCCACTCGCCACAAAGAAAGAGGTACCAAACACTGTCAGGCATCTGGTTCCCATAAGACAAGAGTCCTTCAGGCTGTGGAGTAAGTCATGGTATATGTTATTAGCGCAGGAGTAGCTGGGGTTGTGATCGCTTTTCTGGCGGTGGCGATCAGCAGCGGAGTCAGGCGGGTGCCATCTTGTATTTAATCTGATCTACAAAGGGGGGAAAGGCTGGTCTCCTGCTGTGTGGGGGAAAAGCACCAAATGAGGCAGTTTTGGGGACTATTGCACCTACACTGTCAGCCAGCATAACTGCTTTCCAAAAGTGAGAGAAAGACAAATTAGAACATCATTTTTTACAAGATCCCCATCTCTGGCAGCAGTGCAGCCGGATTTGGCAGCCATCCTGCCCAGGCTCAAGCCACGCTTCTACAGGTGCGTACTATTACTATCTTTGTGCAGCTCGTTCTTGTGCAAGACGTATGGCTGGTGACTCGTTTTATAAGCAAATGTTCCAGAAACTCATATTGAAGCGTAGTGAATTGTTGCATTTGATATTGGACTAGTAAAGACCAATGCAATCATTAGACAAGCAACAGCATGTCTGTAGCAAAACGTCTTTAGTTGTGAGTGTGGTGCCTGATACACCTGTAAAAATAGAATTTTCACCACATATATGTGCAAGAATTGGGAATTTTACTGTTGCTTGAAAGGTGCGAGACAATTAAGTATAGCATTTTTATGGTCAAGCGCGCACAAGTGCTCTGGCCCCTGTTGTCATCTCTCAGTGGGCTCTTAACCAAGCCCATGTCACACCCATCAGTTTGGTTGGTTTGTGGGCTTGCCTTTAAAAATTTGCTTGATTTCATTAGTGAAAGGCATGCATACGTCATGCCTTTTTTGGTGTTTAGCCCTCCACGACAGCACTGGCTACATGTTTTCTGCATGGCTTCTAGACTACTTTTTCTTTTTATTTCCTATGCATTGCGATCTCACTGGGCAGTAGTCGAGAGCTTTGCATGACAAAGCTTAGTGCTATTTGGATAATTGCACTTTTACAGGTTACATGGATAATTACACCTTTGCCCATATGTTTCACTGCGAGTGAACTTCTGTTTCCTTTTGTGTGCCTCCTTCACGCTCATGGCGGCCTGTAGCACCATTGGTAGCAACGTCCCTGGCTGTTGCATCATGGTCCAGAAGGAATGTTGGGCAGGCCTTGTTCATCGAGCAGGCTTTAAAAAGGTTTACTCCTGCCATAGGAGGCAGTGTAGGCTGCTGCATTCTACTTTCGCACCTGCTTCTTTTTTTTGTGACCAACATTGTGACACCCCGCGCCCTTGCACCCGTTTCCTCTTCCCCTTCCTTTTACCCAAGACCACAGTACTTCTTTCCTATTCAGCCTGGGTTACCCATCTGCCAAACTGCTTTGTCCTCTGTCAGCTCATTAGCACCACCAGATATCAGCTGGCCCCATGGTGCGCTCAACACACCCCATAATACCCCCCCTTTTCGTACTTCCTTCCGTATTAACCCCATGGTACAGTGTCCTTAAACTCACCCGCCTCTCCTCTTAGCTTCTGTGTCTACAAGTGTCTGCATGTCCTTTGACAAAGAAAAGCTTTGTTTTCTGTACAAATGTCAGAACTGTTGGATTTCTCAAGGTCACTAAAGTTTTCAGGCCATTCTGCCCATTCCTGGCGTGGTATCTATTTTAGACTGTGGCACTGAAGAGCTACAACATGCGTCACAATTGTATGACATCTTGGACGTAAATAAAAAATGCAGAACTCTAAATCAATATCCCAGGAGTTATTGTAAGTAGTTTTAGGTTCAGTACAGCAAATACTGAAGTTAATTTTGGCATGGAACATTATAGCACATTTTGTTGGTCCTGGGGTATCTTCTACAATGTTGCACTTTGGGACACATCTGGCATACATTTTTAGTCGTCCACTTAACAGTTGAAATCCCAGTTCCCATCAGGAGATCAGATTTGGCTATTTTGAGTTTTGGGTTTAGATTTCCCTAAAAGGTGTATGTATGTAGTGTAGGAAGGTCGGGGTCAGACTCAAGCATTTTCCTCATTCTTATGATTTGGTTATTTGCACTGTAAATAACTTATGCCCCTTTTCCTTTTTGAGTTTTGAGAATTGTGTTTTTTGAGAATAATTGGATTACTGATGCTTACTGTTTTTGTAATATTCGATCTGAATTTGTTGTCTCTGACCACAAAAAATATGTCACCCAGGGCTTTCAGTGGGCTGGGTCCTGCTGGTGCTCAACACTGGCAGTTCTAAAAAGCAGGTGCTGAGATGGGTCACCCATAGGGCTCCCCATTTTTGGCCTCACCCTTCAGGGTGAAAAAATAAATCTTAACTCAGCAGCAGTACCACCGTGCACTGCCTTTGATGTAACTTCAAAGAGACTTGTTATAATTCTTTCACAGTCTCATCATTTCAGAACTGAAGCGTTTTTAGTATTATACAGAAAAAAACCATTGTTGTTGTTGTTTTCGTTGGCAGCTACGATCTTGCTGGGCAGTAGTCCAGCACTTTGCATGACATCGACCCTGTTAGATGGATAATTTCACTTTTGCCGGTTACATGGATAATTTCACTTTTGCTGATACGTTTCATTGCGAGCAAACTTCATGCGCATGGCGGCCGTCGGCTCGCTTATGTGAAACTGTATTACTTTTCATTTTCAGTTTATGTGGCAAGAAAAGTCTGGTTAAGAGTTTACAACGCTAATAGCTCTAACTCAAGCAAATGCAAGACCCATTGCTTTGCAAATGCTTGTTAGTGATGTGCGTCTACTCCTGACAGAGGTATGAACATATGGCAGCCTGAATTAATTTTTTTGTGCACAAGGACAGAGTTGGGGGGGGGGCAACCTTCCAGAACCAGACATTTGCTATAGAGCAGTATAAATTCCTAACTAGAAGGCTTCAAGAACGGAGGAAATCCAATGCTATTGCGCTAAGATATGATCTTAGATGTTATCTTCTGCTGACACTTCCAGATATACGTGGGTAATGGCAGCATTCTTGTGGATTAAATATTATTGGGAGATGATTGAGCTACAGGGAAGGTTTCAACTGAATATCTGGTAACAATTTGCAAGGATTCATGTGGATGCACGCGATGCACACTCTGTTAACGTTAATGCACGTGAATACCACAACCATACCTTGAAGGTCAGGGGAGACAAGCCAGTCACCTTCAGGGTATTATCAACAACCTGGATGGTTGTGGCTCCTATCCTGCACCTAGGACACTAGCCAGATGGGTATAATTGCATGAGGAAAGAATAGTTGGTATATATGATGTATACATGTAACTGCAGTGCTAATGGTGTCCCATCAGCCAGATCTTCAAGACTAAGTTTAGCCTTTTTCCAAGAGGAGAAATAATGTGTTATTTTTATTTTTAACAATGGAGGTTATAAAGTGATTTCTGCTTAGGAAGTGTTAACAGTTTCTAATAGGAGGGCTCTTTGAGGGGAGGGGTTTTATGTTATCAGATGGAAAGGCATCATCTTCAATATAGTTATCCCTGTGCAACTTGACATTGTTCAAGCTGACAATATTCAGTGGCTGAAAGACAATACACTGAGGTTCAGCTCAGGGAAGGAATGTCCAGGTAAACTCTATCCTGACTCTGATGTGACCCATATTCAGTATTGTATTCTGGCTGTTCATGGCTGTGGAGGTTTAAACTACAAGATTGTGTGAGGCAGAAGTAGGTTGTTCAAGTGGCAAATGGTGTCTATATAGATATATATATAGATAATAAGTTGATTTAAGACTATGAGGTCTTAGTCAGATTTGTATTAATATTTATCAGGTCCTTTCTTTGCAAATATTTTAAAATATATATTGCTTGAAAGGTCCACCCATATATTTGAAACTTTGAAACAACATAGTAGTAGATTATTCATATTGACTGCTGGCTGTAATTCAATGTGCCAGATTTGGAAAGGTGTAGTGCTGTATTCTTGCCTATTCTTGCTTTGATCCATTATTCACCATAAATGTGTTGGAAAATGGGACTCCAAATGCTCAGTGTTTAGAAGCATATAACTTCTTTGTACAGCCATGGAGCATCAACACACTATAAAGTTCCCAAGTTCCGTACTTTCAAAGTTAGGACCCACAACACGTCATCACAAAAAATTAAATTAACTAAGAGAACAAAACAAGTACATTTTAATGCTGTAAATAACAGGGTTTGCATAAAAATCAGAGAAGAGAAAAATTAGTCAAACTAACAAAGACCAATGGCTTGGAAAATATAGACTAGCAGCATATGGGACATGCAACTGATCAAAGTTAGCAACGGCGTTGCACGTCACCCATAGACTAGTGACATCACTGCATGTTGCAATTAGGTTCTCTTAACTACATAATCGAGACATTACATTTGCAATCTTACATCTAGCCATGTTAACAGTCTAAGAAATCAAGGGCAATATTAAATAAACATTTCAGCAAAAGTCGTTAATCAGAATTAAAGTTATTAATGTGTCACTTATTAAAGGATACCATAATACAAGTTATAGTTTTTAAAACCATTGTATTACTTTGGCAATAGGGTATTCAAACTATAGAATTTTTTGTACAAAGAGAGGCACCTAGTCAACAGATAAAAATAATGAAATGTTGAAAGCAAAGAATGGATATGTGTGCACAACATTTCTAACCTAGAAAACAGAGACCTTCTACTTATCCTCATATTCTCAATCGCTACCAAACAAAAAACATAAGGAGGAATAAATGCATCCTAAAGAAAAGCCTCATGCTGACCATTTTAAATATGTTCAACGACAAATTATTATACTAACACTGCCTAATAATTACTATCATATGCTACAATAATAAATGTGTTAAATTAAATCTTATTAGAACACATTTTCAGCAGACATTAAAAGAAATAGCGATCATGTAGACATTTTGGAACAGGTCTCAATGATTTTTTTAATATACATATTGACTGGTCACATTGCATAATTCCATCCACACCATCATAACACTTCATTAATTGTGTTTTTCCATTCATTTTGCAAGGTTCAGCACAATGGCTCAGCTTCTAGTACTGTACATATCACTATCCTCAGGGTTTGACTGTCCATGGTCCAATAACTTGGGGTCCAGCTTCAACGTTTCTTTCTTTACGTCATCTGGAGACACAAAGGCAAAGTTAACATTTACATGAGGAATGGACACAAATATCACTGTGCAATGATAATATCTGCATTTTGTTTGTAGAAAAATGCAACAGTTTTTGTAGGTCATGGAGTGAAACTCGTAACTGTGGGTTGAAATGTAGCTAAGGTCAACATTTCTCCAATTTTCATTTTAGACTCCTTTTCATTTGTTTATCAAATAGCCATGTAACAGCACCAAAACAAATTAAGCACTGTCACATTTTAAGTTTTTTATTTGAAATGTTCTTTGAAAGTCTGATATGGGTCCATGCAGAATCCGAAGGATCTACTGCTTCTGTTAAGTGAGCCGTAAAATAAAGTCAAGTTTTATTGTCCGCAGTCATTTTTTAAACCTTAGCCTGTAGAAGTTTCCATTTTGTAGGAAAAACCTATTGTGGTAGGATTGGAGTACTCAGTTGACACTGTGAGATCAGTAACCAGGGCCAGAAATGTGAAATGCCTTTCAGAGAGAAAGCAGTGCAGAGACAGCTAGCCATCAACATAAATTAACTACTGCTTGATAATGAAATATTAATGTTCTTATGAAACTGCTAGTAAACAGAGTGACATGTCATGAGCACTTTAATAAAATTCAGATCTGGGTGAATGGTCAAATAGCAGAGATTAGAGTGTTTTATGTTAGGATGGATGCAAGAGTTCCAGAAGAACTAGTGTTCTGGCACTTCAGTTTCCCCAGGCTACCATAACTCCCTTCAAGGAATCTACTGTGCCCAGTCTGGAATTGTAATCTCAACCTGAAAGCGACATATTTGCAATCATGTATGTTATTCTGGAAGCTAAATGACTGTGGATTTTAGAGTAATTATATGGTAAAGCTCTTGCAGTCTAACTGTGATCATGGCAACTTCAAGATGTTCTATGTTAAATGCCATTATTCTATATTGCAGTATTTACAATTACGTAATCAAAAGAAAATATATTAAAATACTTAAATAAAAATTATAATTTAGGAAAGTTAAAGCCTAGTATAGGTGACATCTATTTTTTACTGCACATGACAAGCAAGATCATACTTTCTACCCTTTTACATATATTATTCAGTCTTTAATAAACCCTCTGTTCTCTGTGATTCTGTATTATAGTTAATATCTCAATCACTGGATTGATAGCTATTTCTGATCATAGTCCAAATTGAATATCCTATCAACTCTATGTAGCTTATAATCTGCCCTGGCAATGTTTGAAATGCAATATATCACTTGTACTGAGAGACCAATGTGTAGCTTTGGATCTGCTAAAGACCTTTATCTGTGGTGATATTTTAAGATTTTAATCAGCTCAGAAGGCGGCTTCTTTATACTAGATAGTTAAAAAATTTATGACGGAAAATGAAAAGACAAAAGCTTGATTTGAGAATAACCAATCTCAAAAACATTAGACGTGTTTTCAAAATTATTAAATCAGAATGCAGAATATGCACTTTCAGAAACAGGTTCAGTATTGCAGTCATATTTATTCAATCAAAATGTCAGAATTCTATCGGAAAATAAAGAGATTAATAAAGCTTTGCTCACTTCTATCATCATTGTACTCCTGTAATACACATCCTTTAGGCTGTTTTTTCTTACACATATGTAACAACATTACTTATGCTAAATGGATTTCCAATTGAACTGTACATGAAAGTATTTAGTGAACAAATTGAGTCATTAGGCAGAATATTTTCAGAAAGAGGGTAGAAGAAAATCAAAAACTGTTGTCTAAGCAAGGCTTGCTAATTGGATTATTTAAAAACCGTCTCCAATTGCTGTAAAAACATCAGACCAGTTCTCAGCTCACTACTTATTTTCCAATACTGATTGGCAGCTATACTCATGTATTGACAGCATTCTGTCAAAATTAATACCATACATACACATTTTGTAAGACAAGGCTTTGGTCATTCTTGTGTAAAGATATTGGTAGACCTTAGAGATATAGAAAAGCTTATTGGTGGAGTGAGTGGAATAGCTTTTCTAAAGTAACCACCTAAACAAGCATTCGGTCTGGGCAACCTTTAAACCATTTGAAGGGAAAAGGACTTTAAGCAAAGATTTTCTAATTTATTGATGCTCCAAGATTTAAAACCTACTAAGCTTGGTAATGCTTCTGTCTGCTAGAAGTCTATATGCCCTCCCCAAACAAAACCCCTGCTTTGGTGTCCTTCAAAGAGACCCTAAACACCCACATATTGCTGCTTTATTCAGAAGAATAATGTCTTTCTTCCTATTATTCTGGCATTTTTTTACTGCTTCTATTTTTTCCTAGATTCTTTGTACAATACTACTGTTTATTGTTTCCATTCCACTTGCAAGGCGCATATTTACTGAATAAAAACAAAGACATTTACCAAAAAATAAAGCTTTACATTTTTTACAAATTCATTAAAAACTATTGTGTAAAAGCACAAACACTGGTATATGGTGTCATGTTGTAAGTCTTTTTTTTTTATTCTAGTATCCCTCAACCCTTCCAGAGTCAGGCTGACACCTTGAACAAAGACAAATACTCTCAGTGCGGCCAGGGTCCTGCTGATGGTAGTATTTCTGATCACTCTCAACACCCATGGAAGCCCTTTGCACACCCTCATAGAGTGGCAAGTGAAGCTGATGCTCAATAATGCAGTCGCTCAAAGGGCAAGTAACGGCTGTACAGTAAGCCTTCCAGTTTTTCTTGTAACAGAGCTGTAAGGCTCTAGTTTATGCCTCAAAATAACTATAATTAATAGTTAGGTTATTTTATGTTACGCAGGTCTGTAGAGCACATTATCACGCGGGAGAGTGTCCTGGCATGAGCACTTGTGTGTCTAGTCAAACCTATGGCCTACTACTCAAAAAGCTAAGTTTTCTGCTTCTTGTGGAATTCAAGAAGTGAGAAGGAGGCTTTTATGTGTAGCGGCAAGTTATTTCACACTTTAGGAGTGATGTAGAAGGCTTGACATCGGGACCTGGTTTCAGTATGCATGGAATGTGTGCAAGTAGAAGTCCGAGTGAGCGATGGTGTCTGGAAGGTTTGTGAAAGCATATGTGCCAGAGTGTTGTGGTTGAAAGCGGAGGGCACCAACAGCTGTGCCAAGTTATGATTTGAAAGTGTGCTGAGGCCTGCTTACCAGGCCCCAGCACCAGTGTTCTTTCCCTAACCTGTACTTTTGTTTCCAGAATTGGCACACCCTGGCATCCAGGTAAGTCCCTTGTAACTGGTACCCCTGGTACCAAGGGCCCTAATGCCAGGGAAGGTCTCTAAGGGCTGCAGCATGTCTTATGCCACCCTGGGGACCTCTCACTCAGCACAGACACACTGCTTGCCAGCTTGTGTGTGCTAGTGGGGATAAAATGACTAAGTCGACATGGCACTCCCCTCAGGGTGCCATGCAAACCTCACATTGCCTATAGGTATGGATATGTCACCCCTCTAGCAGGCCTTACAGCCCTAAGGCAGGGTGCACTATACCATAGGTGAGGGCCTAAGTGCATGAGCACTATGCCCCTACAGTGTCTAAGCCAAAACCTTAGACATTGTAAGTGCAGGGTAGCCATAAGAGTATATGGTCTGGGAGTCTGTCATGCACGAACTCCACAGCACCATAATGGCTACACTGAAAACTGTGAAGTTTGGTATCAAACTTCTCAGCACAATAAATGCACACTGATGCCAGTGTACATTTTATTGTAACATACACCCCAGAGGGCACCTTAGAGGTGCACCCTGAAACCTTAACCGACTACCCGTGTAGGCTGACTGGTTTTAGCAGCCTGCCACACACCAGACATGTTGCTGGCCACATGGGGAGAGTGCCTTTGTCACTCTGTGGCTAGTAACAAAGCCTGTACTGGGTGGAGGTGCTTCTCACCTCCCCCTGCAGGAACTGTAACACCTGGCGGTGAGCCTCAAAGGCTCACCCCCTTTGCTACAGCACCCCAGGGCACTCCAGCTAGTGGAGTTGCCCGCCCGCTCCGGCCATGGCCCCACTTTTGGCGGCAAGGCCGGAGGAGATAGTGAGAAAAACAAGGAGGAGTCACTGGCCAGTCAGGATAGCCCCTAAGGTGTCATGAGCTGAGGTGACTCTGACTTTTAGAAATCCTCCATCTTGCAGATGGAGGATTCCCCCAATAGGGATAGGAATGTGCCCCCCTCCCCTCAGGGAGGAGGCACAAAGAGGGTGTAGCCACCCTCAGGGCTAGTAGCCACTAGCCTAAACACACCCCTAAATTCTGTATTTAGGGGCTCCCCAGAACCTAGGAACTCAGATTCCTGCAATCTAAGAAGAGGACTGCTGAACTGAAAAACCTGCAGAGAAGACGGAGACACCAACTGCTTTGGCCCCAGCTCTACCGGCCTGTCTCCCCAATTCTAAAGACACTGCTCCAGCGACGCGTTACCAGGGTCCAGCAACCTCTGAAGCCTCAGAGGACTACCCTGCATCTAGAAGGACCAAGAACTCCCGAGGACAGCGGCTCTGTTCCCCAAAGACTGCAACTTTGCAACAAAAAAGCAACTTTGAGACAACACACGTTTCCCGCCGGAAGAGTGAGACTTTGCACTCTGCACCCGACGCTCCCGGCTCGACTTGTGGAGAACAAACACCACAGGGAGGACTCCCCGGCGACTACGAGACCGTGAGTAGCCAAAGTTGATCCCCCTGAGCCCACACAGCGATGCCTGCAGAGGGAATCCCGAGGCTCCCCCAGACCACGACTGCCTGCTTCAAAGATCCGACGCCTGGTAAAGACTCTGCACCCGCAGCCCCTAGGACCTGAAGGATCCGACCTCCAGTGCAGGAGCGACCCTCAGGTGGCCCTCTCCCTTGCCCAGGTGGTGGCTACCCCGAGGAGCCCCCCCTTGCCTGCCTGCACCGCTGAAGAGACCCCTTGGTCTCCCATTGAAACCTATTGCGAACCCGACTCTTGTTTGCACACTGCACCCGGCCGCCCCTGTGCCGCTGAGAGTGTACTTTCTGTGCTGACTTGTGTCCCCCCCCGGTGCCCTACAAAACCCCCCTGGTCTGCCCTCCAAAGACGCGGGTACTTACCTGCTGGCAGACTGGAACCGGGGCACCCCCTTCTCCATTGAAGCCTATGCGTTTTGGGCACCACTTTGACCTCTGCACCTGACCGGCCCTGAGCTACTGGTGTGGTAACTTTGGGGTTGCTCTGAACCCCCAACGGAGGGATACCTTGGACCCAAACTTGAACCCCGTAGGTGGTATACTTACCTGCAAAAACTAACAAACACTTACCTCCCCCAGGAACTGTTGAAAATTGCAGTGTGTCTAGTTTTAAAATAGCTATATGTCATTTATGTGAAAACTGTATATGCTATTTTGATAATTCAAAGTTCCTAAAGTTCCTACATTAAATACCTTTCATTTGAAGTATTACTTGTAAATCTTGAACCTGTGGTTCTTAAAATAAACTAAGAAAATATATATTTTCTATACAAAAACCTATTGGCCTGGAATTGACTCTGAGTGTGTGTTCCTCATTTATTGCCTGTGTGTGTACAACAAATGCTTAACACTACCCTCTGATAAGCCTACTGCTCGACCACACTACCACAAAATACAGCATTAGAATTATCTCTTTTTGCCACTATCTTACCTCTAAGGGGAACCCTTGGACTCTGTGCATGCTATTTCTTACTTTGAAATAGTACATACAGAGCCAACTTCCTACAAGCGCCCATCACCCTCTTTGCCCCTGCAACTCAGGGAAGTGTCCTGACCCCCTCTATGGCACCTTGGATGGCAGGTCCAGAGACTTCTTTGAACTGGATGCCCTGTGCCTCTTCCTGGAAGGACTATCTGACCATGATATGAAACGTACTCCCTCGGACTCAGTGACTGCTCCCCATTCCTCATACATGCCACCTCCCACTGCTGTCCCCAGCATCCGCTGGCACCGAGGTGGGAATCTCAACCGGGGCAGAGACATGGAGAGACCGGCCAGATCGCAAGATGACAGGCTTGGCCCTTCAGGCGGTGGCAGCTATCACCCAGGACCAGGATTGGACAAGTCCCACTCCCCAGTGAAGCCCTCCCGCCCAGTCTTGATCCTCGCTGTCATAATTGTTACCTCCCTGCTTCGGCTGCTGAGCAACGAGGTCTTCGGCCTCCATTCAACAGATGGATGAGTATAATGTTTGCATCTGTATGGCTCTCCTTTGTGCCATTTACATTGCCGAGATGCTTACAGTTGTTTTTGTAGGGCTGCAATTTGTTCGCTCTCAGTTCCACTGCTTACTTTTCATTACCGTGCACCCACATGTCTCTGTATTGTTCTATGATGCGATGTTCTTTGAAATTTTATGTAGTGTACTGGATCTGTATGTGCTGCATCCCCGGCTGGCATACCGCCACTGTAGGCCCAGCCTACTTACCTCCCCATTGCCCATTCTTGACTGCCCCTCCCCATGGACTCCAGTCACATGTGAACCACAAGGCCATGATTTCACGCCACCCCACTCTGCCCCTCCCCAATCCCACTAATGCATCAAGGCAGCTGTCTGGCGCATGCTAACTGCCTGCTTTCGGCATAGCGACGTGACTTGATTTAATCCAATCTAATGCTTACCAGTCCTCTCCGCTCTGTTCTCATCCTGTATCCCACCGAGTGTTTCCTTCCCTGTCTCTGTCTGTGGGACCTATGGCGCGCAGGAACCACAAGCCTAGAACCTCAGTGTATAGTCTCCGGTCCTCCCTGAGGCTTGCCCTCTGCTTAGTAATGGATTACTTCTCTCCCCCATCCACCCTTGTCCGCACTGAGGCAGGTATCTCATCCTGCCCCGCATCTGAGGAGTTTCCGTGTAACCCCCCTTTACTTTTTCTTCTTTACTCCTCTTCTTTTCAACTCCTTGCCTCCATTCTCCCGCCTCCTGTCTCCAACACTTCCTTCTTTCCCACACTTCCCCCCTACTTCCATCCCCTCTGAAGTCTCTGTTTCCCATTGTTACTTGTCGACCCATATTCCACCCTGATGACTGCTTCAGCCATTGGATTCTCCTCCTCCCGACATGCGGTCTCATGGAATGTCAATGGCCTGACACACTATCTAAAGCATATATATATATAAAGCGTAAGAAGGTGCTTTCATATTTGCAGCCGAAATAGGAGGACATGGCCCTTTTACAGGAAACCCACCTCTCAGACCCAGAGTCCGAAAAGTTGTGTTGGGACTGGATGGGACGAGTATTTCATGGCGACTGCCCAGCGACAATAGCGCTTGGCCCCGGACCATCGCAATTTTTTTATGCAGATCTCTAGCGATCACCATTCCTAATACCTGGTCTGACCTGGACGGTCGCTGTCTTTGTCATTCTGAAGCTCAGGGAGCGGACACTTGTGTAGGCTTGGTATATGCTCCCCCAGGCCCTCGGTGCCTTTTCCTCCTCCAGCTCAATCACCTCTTCACAGAAATCAAGGCCTTCCATTACCTAATAGGTCATGTCTGGAATTTAGCACGGGATGCTGTGCTGGATTGCACCAGCCCTCTGGGCATCTGCGATAATGCAGACAGGGCCCTCCTGGGGGATGTGCTGTCTGATTACTGCTTGGTGGGCCACTGGCGCCACTCGCACCAAGAGTATGCCTTCTTATCACCAATCCAGACTGGACTACTTCTTGGTTTCCCACCGAATAGTGGCCATCACCCGGGAATTCCGGATCCTGGAGGCTGCACTTTTTAACCATTCCCCAGTTTTGTTTTCTCTGGACCTAAGTCTTGCCTCCTCAGGTCGTAAACCATAGAGCTCAAATTTATCATGCTACTGCACTCTTCAGGGTAAATCCAAGGGTTGTTTCCCTATCTCCACATACCTGGAAGATAACAAAGGGTTTGGGGTCCTCCTACAGGGTCCTGTGGGTAGCTGCAAAGGTGACTATCTGTGGCCAGTTCATGAAGGATGTAGCCCTGGCCAATACACAGTGTGTCCTGACAGAAAGACCTAGCAAGGGAGATTATGACCCTCACGTGTCTCTATACTGCAAAGCCCTCTTCTCCCACCCACTGCCGCCTGGAGAAGGCCTGTAGGGCCCTTACCACCCTTTTTACTTTAAAGGCTGAGTACGCACTCCAAAAGCTATGGGTTACCACTACGAACAGGGCAAGAAGGCAGGACGCCTACTAGCGGGCCCAGCTGCATCAACAAGAGGCAGCGCTTGCCATTCCTTCTATCTAAGTGGCGGGTGGTGCTGTTTTTACCTAGAGATGCCGGCTGACCCTGCCGAACTAGGGACCTTCCTTCTTTGACAGATTGCACTTTCGAACACTCAACAAGTCCGGTACGGACTTGCTTGATAGGGAGATTAGAAAGGACGAGGTAGCGGTGGTTAGTCCCCTATCACAAGGCTCCCAGGAAGGAAAGTTTCTCCACTAAGTTTTACAAGTCTGCATGTAAGGATATTGTCGATTCCCTCTATGAAGCCTTCCATGAAGCTGACCAATCGGGCTCACCTGGCACCATCTCCTACAGAGCGGTGATAGCGGTCCTCCCTAAGCCGGGGTAGTACACGTTCCCTACTCCATGGAAGCTATACGCCCATCTCCTTACTCAATAGCGACATCAAAATCCTCGCTGGTGATCGGTGGCCCGTCTTCGTAAGGTAATTGCGTCCACACAGATGGGGTTTGTCTCCAGGCGCTCTTCCAGCAATCACCTCTGCACACTCGCTCATAGCCTGTGGGCGGCCAGCGACCTACAGGATGAAGCCTTCTACCTGGACACCGAGCAGGCATTCGATAGGACTGAGTGGGAGCACCTCTTTGTAACCCTGCAAAGGTTTGGCCTGGGGGAGGGATTTATAAACAAGGTCCGCAGGCTCTATGACTCCACTACTGCTCAAGTTTACTACGTTGGCTTCCTGTCAGACTTATGCCTGATCCGTAGAGGGATTATGCAGGACTGCCCGCTGTCGCCAATGCTGTTCCTCCTGGCCATGGAGCCCCCTGCAGCCTCTCTTTGCCAATCGCTGCTCCACTCTGGTGCCCTATTCAAGGCGGAATGTCCACAATATATCTCTATGCGGACAATATACTACCCTCACGTTCTCTCCTGGCACTGTTGGATATCACTACTGACTTTGCGGTGCTTTCTTGCAACAGAGTGAACTTGGATAAAAGTGAGGCTAACCAGCAATATCTGGGTTCCCTTTTCCGCCAGAAATCATCACGCCTCAAATACATGTCTACAGGGGTCTGAACCTCATGCTCATGGACAACCTCCATCCCATTAATGCCCGCATGAAGCTCAACTTTGAAAAGGGGTCCCACCTTGGGCTATCCTTCTGGGGGGGAGAGTACAAGCTGTGAGAATGGTGACGCTACCACTGTTCAGCTAAGTCCTCGGCGTGCTGCTGCTATTGGTCCCACTGTCTACACTCTGCTCCGTGGATACAAGGATACGCTTTTTTGTCCGAGGATCATCCCGCCCCATTTGGACGATGCCAAACTTCTGCCACATCGCTCGTGTGGCAGCTTCGGCCTCCCCTCGTTCGAGCACTATGATCTAGCCCTTCATATCTCTCAACTGGCTTACATACTACCCAGGACTCATGACCCATCGCCGTGGGCGGTGGCAGGGCGTGCACTGCTTGCCTGCCAGCAGGGACTGTACCCTCTTTACAAGGGGTAAACACCGTCGTAATGCCCTACTAATCCAATCCTGCAGGCCATGATGAAATCATGGTGGCGAGCCCATCTCCTCTTTGGAATGGACCCCCTTCTCCACGAGCACGCAGGAATATGGGGCAATGCCAGCCTGTGCTTTGGGAGGAAGGTCTTAGACTGGGCATCATGGCAATCAGCAGGCATCAACAGGCATCAACAGCCTAAACCAAGCCATTGATAAGGGTACCCTCAAACCCTTTGCAGCACTCCGTGAGGAGTTTGGCCTGCCGCCTCAACAGTCGTGGCAATACCTCCAATTGCAGCACTGCCATAACCGCTTCTTGGGTGCGTGACCCTGGCCCCCTCCAATCATCCCCTGTAGTCTCCTATTTTCAAACATGGGGCAGCTTCAGCGGGTTGATGTCTGGTTTCTACAGTCTCTAAAATGGTCAACTTTTCTCCCGTCCTCTCCTCAATAATTTCTGTGTCAAGAGGTAAAATAGGTTTCAGACAGACTACGAGGCAGAGGACTGGGTTAAACTCTTGGAGTCGTTAGACTGAGGGTCGAGATATGCACGCTTGAAGTTCTGACATTTTAAGGCACTGCGTGACTGGCACCTGACCCCCGTCAGGACCTCATACGCCTTCAGCGCTGCCTCCTTCATACAGCTCTCACTACGGCCAAGATATCTATACTTCGTCACTGGTGCTCTCCAACACCCGATTTCCATGAGGAGTGGCTAACGGCAATGTACCAAGCGGCACCACATGAGTATCATTTATGATCTCCAGGACAAAACTGAGACCTCTCGCCAGACATAGGCACCCTTCATTCAGGACTCTGCATGCTATTCTTTATTCTTTAATCTACGGTCATGCACACATCCCACTTTCCCCAGGACATCCTCTTTGGTGGCGGCACCGTAACGCATCCCTTAGCATTGACCGAATGGATCTCCTCGGGTACACCGCCTCCACTACTCCTATTCCCCCACCACACCACCCCGCCCTCCTCTTTTCTTACATTCTTCTCCCCTTCTCCTATCCCCCTGCGCCGTGCCTCCACCACCGCCCCTGGACACACTTCACCTTCGTAAGCCCCAGACAAGTCCTCTTCCTTAGTAACTGTCTCTGCGACATGGAGCTCTTTGCTTTGGGGCCATGGCTCCATTGTATTGCAGGTGACATGTATTTTTGTTTTATTCAAGTCTGAATTTATTCATTGTTGATGTAAAATGACTTTGCTGTCATTTGCATCAACCAGATCTCGCCCCATCTTCCTATCTTTGCACTGCTCTGTTTTAGGTCTTCAATAAATAACTTGTGAAACAGGAAAGAGTGTGTGAAGAGTATGAATAGTACTGGTTTGTGTAAGAGGAGACAGTGGAGCTCCTCCAGGTGTGGTTAGGTGTAAGTGCGGCACGGAAGGTTGAGAGTGAACCTGGCCATCGATTTCAGAATGTTCTGTAGTTGTCAGGTGAGTTTTTGTTGAACCTGGCAAAGAGGGTGTGTTCATCGTAGTCCAGCTTGCTTGTGACGAGGGTGTGCCTGATGGTTTTCCGGGTGCTGCTTGGAAGCCATTTAAAAATTTCCCTCAGCATCTTCAGGGTATGGAAGCATGAGGTGGTGACGCCACTGAATTTGGCTGTCATGTGGAGTTTGTTATTGATGATGATCATGATCTGGAGGTTTTTGGTGTCAGAGGTGCGGGTGGCAGTCGGTCCTAGCTCTGTTGCCCACCAGGTGGAGTGCCACAGTATAAAGTGTTCTTCCCAAAGATCAGGATTTCGATCTTGTCGATGTTCACCTTCAGACAGTTGGTCTTCATCCAGTGGTCGATTTCAGTCATGCAGACATTGATCTTGGTCTTCTCTGTGAGGGAGAGAATGAACTGTGTCATCGGCGGAGGAAGAGATAGTTTGTCCCCGAAACTATGACTTCCTTTCTGCAATATTGCACCCAGTGTCAAGTGACGTGTTGGAAAGACAATTAGTTAATTTAAAGCGTTAACATCATTATAATTAAAGGAATCTCTTAAAGCCATGGACAGGATGACATGAATATTTGAACCCTTCTGCAGCTGCGGCTGCTTAACAGGGAAACACACCCTTGTACTACTACTAGGAATGCTACCACAGCCCACTGGGTTTCACATGCTCACACCTATTTTTACTGTATTAACTTCTTGTTGTGTCTAGGGTTCTTTCCTAGATATTGGACTTCAGCTTCCTACACAATACATATTATCAGCTCTGTATCTGGTAGGGGTGGCTGTGTGTACAGCCAAGTCTAAAATTCACAAGATACTTTTTGGCCTTCACTAAGGTTTTTGCCATTGTGTGATTATGCCCATCTAATGGACATTATTTTGCCCACTGGCCCCTCTCTATTTACCAAGTAAGTAGTATCCCCCATCCGTCTCTCTCTCTGTCTTCCAGCGCATTATCAAACAAGCTTCAATCACGTGTTGATATTTCTCATATTCAAAGTCCTATTCTGATTACAAAATCAGAGGAGAATGGTATGAGAGCGTCATGTTTAAACACTCAACTGTTGAAATGTAATGAAACTTTTGGTACCTCCTGCATAACTAGTGACTCCTGCAACACAGGCTGCGTACATGTGAGCAGAAGGCGTACTCACTATAAAAGTCAATTGTTAGTCATGTAGAGCAGGGGCATCCCATCTTTGTCAAAAAGGGCCGGGTCTATGCTACATTTTCAGCATATCTCCATAAAAACAATATAATCTATATAGAACTCATTCATATAGGTTTTGGTTACCCTAAAAATCTGGCAACAGATGTGTGTGCAGCTCAGCGTAAAATGCTGGCCCAGGGCCTACTTTGAACCACACAACATAGAACAGGGTTAGCTTCTAGTTCAAGAATGTTACCTATGTCATCACAACTGTAGTTGTAGGTTCTAAGTAGATGTTTCACATAAATCAGTTGGTTGTGGCTGGCTGGTGGGGGAAGGTCTGCATGAGGGTGTTTTATCGTGAACAAACTTGCTTACTGTCAGCTGGAGTTGTGGAATGCTTTAACCACAACAATCTGGCAACAACTACCAGCTAAGCCTTGAAAATGGCCTGTTTACAAGGAATTCAGCGTACTTCAGAACTCCCTCTATAATGTGACGGAAGCTACAAGGTACTTAATTTGGTCTGGCTGCCTGAAGCGCTTTTAATTTGTTTTAATATCAGTGCCTTTGAGCTATCACCAGCACTGTATTTACTCACGACCTCACAGCGTCTTATTAACCAACATTAACAGTGAGGGTGGAAGCGTGGCACAAGACTAGAGCATAAAAAAGCAGCATAGGTTAAGCAGATTTCAAGCCGATGCACGGTCCAGCATTAAGCAGTGCAGCAATAATTAGTGACACAGAGATCGGCACCCATAAGCCTATTGTGTAAGTGGCATAGCAGCGGCACGAGACCCGTATCTATCAAACAGCACATTAGGTCGTGAGCACAGCATGAGAACTGTGAGGTGCGTGAGCAAAGCCGGCACAAGACCAGCATCTATTAAACAGAGCATTAGGCAGAGAGCACTGCTGAGGGACACATGAGCAGGCATCACTCCACCACGTGCATGGCTACTGGAGCCATGCAGAACTTCTGTGTTCTCCTAGGTTCCTGTGCGTCCCTTAGAGGTACCTTCCGTATTTGCTCCACATGGCCTCTTTCTCTTACATTTCCTCCCCGTCCCCATTCATGGGAACCGCTCTGACTCGCTTTTTCAAAATCACTCCATCATCCATTAACAAGAAACTACTACAAACATGCTCCTCTTCCATTTTCTCCAAATTTCATCAGAGGAAGTATCACCATTCTGCCACATCCTATAGTTGTAGTAATTGCAGCTGAGGGATGGTATTAAAGGGAAAAATACAAGGGAAACCCCTTTATTAAACCTCTTTTCCATGCTCTGAAAAGTCTTCCCAATGGAAGACAAGATTCCTGGATTATGAGAGAAACACAGAAGGTGAACAATTTAATGGGAAGGAATGGGAAAAAGCTCTTTCCAGATTTACAGACAGACTTTGCGTTAGCACAGAAGGAGCTCTAATGTATAATGTAAAGGTCTAATGAACCAAAAGAGGGACAAGGAGATTGATAAAGGTCCAGTGTACGGCCTCCCAAGTTAATGAATATCTCACAAGGAGTACACAGTTCCTACGTATTAAATATGAAGGCACAGGTTCAACACCAACAGTACTAATACTCAAAAGAACAAGCCCTCACACATCCTTAGGATGTCGTGCTTCATCATAGGGCCTGTTGGACATCAGACAGGCGCTGTAATATCTGACGGGCCTCCAGAGGGGGCACTCTGCCGGAACTCTTTAACAACAGTGTGTGCCAAAGGTGAGGGTTAGGAACGATTATAGACCTACCCTAAAATAAAAGCTGAAGAAACCAAAAACAGAATAAAATTGGCTCAAGGACCTCCGAATTGCTAATTTGAATTATAGTGGAAGGCCTTGGTCAAGATTAAAAACACACGAATAAGGAGTGGGTATGGAGTAAGGTTCCCCCACTCGCAAAAAAGAGGTGCTGTTGAAGAAACTATTCTCAACAGCTAGTAACTCTGGTCAACATGTTTCGCACCCCCTATGGCGCTTCTTCAGGAACAAAAATAACATTAATTCTTCCACTGTACAACATACCTCAATGGGTTATCGGAGTGCAGAAGTTACTTACATGAACACTAGAAGACTTCAGAGACAGCGCACGCCGGGTAGGTCTTCGGCTTCAGGAAATCCCCTAAAAAGCTGTGATTCCCAAGGTCCGCTTGATCCCAAGGAGCTCGTTCCCTAGGAGGGGAGGGTTCACTTATTTAGGTCATTTAGGATGTAGTGTTCATATAAGTAACTTCTGCACTCCGCAGGATTTTCTTGTGAACTGGGTCCAAAAGAAAATCAGGATACAAGTTTAATTCACAGTCAGGTTAAGTAGGGGAGGGGTGCATGTCAGCCTGCCATACAGGGAACATTCACATCACAACAGACAAAAAGATAACCTTTTTCATATTGTGCTTATACCATAGTTGTTTCTAAGAGCTAAATAAAAGGTACCTTTTTACCCAATTTACTGTCTACCATTGTATCAACCTAAGAAGGATGAATGGATGAAATGGCTCTGATAGGATGTAGATAACAACAGATGTCGTTGGCAAGAGCTTAACTCTCTGAGCCATATTGCCAGCTACTGCAAGTCTAACATAATTCTTCAACTAATCGTTATAGTAGAAACTAATATTCAAAAACTACTTTTCTCTTCATATATTTCTTTCAGAGACAGAGTAAAGTCTGTCCCAACATAACTGCCACAAATGCAGGTAATTTTAAATAGGAAATTGTCATGGCAGCTCTTGGCCACAGGAGGGCAGTCCGACCCAAACCTTCAAATACAATGACTTGCTACATACAACATGGACCATTGTGTATTAAGATAAGAACTTCTATTTGGTAAGGTTAAGTCCAATTGTTTATTAATGCCCAAGACTTGAAAGCCCCTAATGGTTCTAATAAAAATATATGATTACTGGAGATTGTTTTTTAATACTTTCGTATTCATGTGTGTGAATATTTAACTGCAGCGTTTTCAAACTTCTTGACTTCCGTAGACCCCTAACAAATTACTACAGAAAGCCGGTGACTCTTGCCTAAGCAGTTTCTATCATTTTAAACTGAAAACAAATACAAAAATAAAGAAACGTGTTTAGATCAGATAAATAAACAGATTATATAATAATGTATTTAAGTCACTAACAAAAATGTGAAAATCGAGATATTAATGGGAAGGTTGGAGCTTTTCGAAATGTTTTATTTCTAAAAAAAGAGAAATGCTAGACTCTAGCATTGAATATCGCTTTGTATGTTTTTGTTCTCAATGTACACTCTTTTTGTCACACATTCCAGTGCTGCTCTGAGAACACAAATCGTCCATTTTAGATTCTGTTTGCTGTACCTATTCCGTACCTATGCTGCTACCATGAATCGAGATAAGGATACCAACTTAATTTTTACCTTCTAATTTTAACTTTCTTCACATTTACAGAGCATTTAAACTTTCAGATTTAAACGTTACTTTTTATGCATAGTTACGTAATTAATTTGCTAATATAATTTTATTTTCTAAACTGTCACAGACCCTCTTAGTAGGTGTTGTGGACCCCCAGGGGTCAATGGACTGCATGTTAAGAACCACTGTTATAGAGAGCTTCTGCATGAAATAAGCGGCAAACACGTTAACAAGCAAGATGGCTTCCAATCCACATGTATTTCCCTATATAGCTTTATTAAATAGTTTTATGATGCATACACTACCAATTAAGTTGTTTCTAGTCGAATGTGACGATACAGCAACAGAATAGCTTTTAAAGTTAAGGAAAATAAATATTTTCAAATGCCTTTCGAAGGTCAGAGGTGGTCAGACTTCTTAAGGTGGAATAAATGCTTTTTTGAGAGTTGGAAGTACATGAAAAGGAATGTTACTTACCCGTAAGCATCTATTTGTTGCACGTAATGCTGTAGATTCACATGTTCTGCATACTCCTGTCATCAAGTTGTCGGTGACTCATCCTCTGTGCACACATGCATGGTCACCGACTCCATTGTTAGATTGTTTTTCGCCCAAGTGATGAGAATAAGCTTGTTTTAGTGTTTACAGAAAAGAATAGTGACCATGTTAGAAGAAAGAATCATCTTAAAGAGAACAATACTTTTAACTGGCTTCTATGAAGGAGGGTGGAAACGTGAATCTACAGCAACAGATGTTTACTGGGTAAGTAAGATAGTCCGTTCGTAGGGTCGCTATAGATACACATGCTCTGCATTGACTGAAAAGCAGTACTCCGTTAAGTTGTGGCTAACCAGTGGATGGTGCAGAGGTCTGAAGCAAGATGTGGCATTTCCTAACAATCACAGGCCCAAATTTCCAGCGGCTGTGTGACAGTTACCCTGTCCTAATGCATATACAACCGTCCTGCTTACCCCAAACAATGATGCTTTCAGATAGCATTCCAGTTTGGTGTTCCAAGTGTGAGTGGGAATTTTCTAACATGTTTATTAATGGTTTTAGCATATTAATTTATACGTTGAATTAACAAATGAAAACGGGTGACTTTTGGAAATGGTCGCCACAGTTCATTTTCTGTCCTTAAATGAGTTAAATTCTGATTAAATGTTGTAGTTATTTTCCATAATTCAATGCTTACATAAAAATGTATTCTATGCCCTAATTGATGTGTCCACAGCTAACCCTAGTGGGTTGCTGCATTATGTCTTACAAGGTCATGTTTAACTGAATTCTTGAATAAGTTGAGTGTTCTATTGTTTGAGAATGTTACTAATACGTGGTTTCTTCCTCGAGGATGGAAGTGGATGTAGCAAATTAGGAAATTTCTTCCTGAGAGAAGTTTAGATGAGATGGAACAATGGAGCTACAGACAAGACGGAAGAGGAAAAGTTACTGTTGAGAAAATATGTTAGTTAATGTGATGTCGTCGTATTTTAGGTTATCAATTAAAATTACTATTAGCTGAAACGTAACTACCCCATAAACTGACCAATCATAAGCTTTTTAAAGATTAGTATAACAACTTGAGTAGCATTTTTCTTTAGGCAGATTGCAGATTTTAGCTAGAGCGATCAAAGTCGTTAGATTACAGAGTTCCTGCTGATGGTTCGATTCATATTGGCAGTGTGGGTTTAGCTGGTGTAAGGCCCTATTCTTCTGAAGACATACCTGATGGTATCCCCTTGCTGAAGCAGTCTGCATGTTGTTATCGATTAGGTTAACGTATGAAATGATAATGTTATATGTGTCTCTTTTGCTTTGCAGGTACCAGCTGCAACCTAGATTTTGATTTCTGCAAACTTATAATGTATTTTTATAATAACCTGAGTTAAAGAGATTTTTCCTAAATTTGTGTTTCTAAATTCTTTTTACATGAAGTCCAACATGTTGATGCTAATTTGTGGTTAGTGAGGGTATTAATTTAGAATGCTCATGATTTCTATTGACATCTTTTGAACGTTGTACTAATGCATACTTTGCCATTGTTACCAGTTCTGGTGTTATTAATAAGTGTAATTCTTTTGGAGATTATTTGTCTGACAGTTTTGATTAAACCTAGATATATAAGTCGTTCTAATCAACCACTATTGATTCTATATACTTATCATTTGTGTTTGGGAGTTATTTTCGTGACATTAGCATTGTTAATCTATGGAAATAAATTGTATAATTCCTTTTGATAAACTGGTGTGATTATTGTTTGAAGTTTGTAATCTTTGAATATATTATTGTTGATCATTACATTCCTCATTGATGACATCTTCTCTTTCCTATGTTGTGTCGATTCATCGACCTCTAGCGCAGAATCCACTAGTTAGTTTAAGTTATAGCTAGGATTCCGATGCGCTGCTGCACCAGTGAGAATGTGCCGCCCTCTAACTGGTCTTTGAACCCTCTAGGAAGCTGATTTGTGGCAAAAAGAGAAGTAATGGCATAGCCAATCAGCCCCGATTGTACATTGGAAATGACTGCTTGCTAATTTCATCATTGCAGTGAACAGGGACATTTCTTGTCTCACTTGAAAGCTGTAGCTGCAAAAGTACTCTGCTCCTCTCCTCTCGGTGCCTTTGCCAGTCCGCCCACAAACATAACCCGCTCATCCTCCTACAGGCCCTGAAACGCAAGTCCATGCACTTGCACCACAAGTCTCACCAAATTTCAAAAGATAGCAACCCTTTCCATTTAAGGGAACCAACCAATAGTCAAATTACGCACCAACCAGAGTAGTACCAGACCCACGTCTGACAAGAGGCAACACTTTTACAGGAATCATATCTTACAAGGTGGGTAAAAGAAGGGAGACATGCTTTGCCCCCATTCATCGAGCTGGCAGACAAGGCTAAAGGAGCACCACGGTGGTGCATAGCCCAATCTGATTAAACAACTGCTTCAAAGTGACAAAACTGAAAATAAAGGCATAAAAATGCATAAACAGCTACACTATGCGGGCAAATACATTTTCAAACTATTTTATAACTTAACCAGCACAGAATCCAAAGACAATTATAGCATGGCTATATATGCCGTAGAAGCTCATTTCACTCCACAACTGAATCCACATTAAGACGGGTTTAAAATGTAACAAACCAAACAACAAGAAAATGAAATGACTGACTAATTCTACACAAGGCTGAGGGCTTAACTCCTTCAGGCACACCTATCATCAGTGTTAAGGGAACTAGTTCTACAGAAACTGCCCATGCCCCTGGAACACATCCTGATGGTTATGGCAATTGCACAAACCGCACAAACTGGGCACACAGCGCAATGAACCTGAACTAGTGAAAGGTAGCATCAAAGAAGAACCAGACTTTAACTTGACCACTAAAACTGAAGACTGTTTCTACCATGAAAAGAGGACATGAGGCAGAATCAACACACACTCACGAGTCACCAAAGACCAGGAGCGCTGCCTGTCAGGATACTGTGGCAAATAACCTAATCTAGAAACTCAACGTCTGGTACAAGGCAAGACATTTTCAAATTGTGGGAATCTAAACAATTTTGCTTGCGTCTGCCAAGGACGACACACAACAGAAGGCTTTGTAAGGGAAAGAACAATTTAAATTGAGAAACATGAAACCAAGCAACCACTCAAATGAGGAAGCATAGTGATGTCAACAGTTAGTTACGAGGGTGATTGAGCAAGAAGACAACACATTCCTGATCTCATTCGTGGAACAAGAGTGAAATGACAAGACATTAAGACCAACCTGCCATACGGAAATTCATAGACACCAAGATAAAGCCAATATCGACACTGGGCTTCAATAATGTCAAAAACAGAACTGGTAAAACCAAAACACATGCATATGCATCAACGAACCAATCTCCTAGCAGGAACTTACATTTGCAAGGTTATCACACAGTCCAGAGATTAGGAAGCCAAATCTCACGAAAATTCAGATTTGGCATCTTGATCAGCTGAAACGCTCAAGCTCATTGCGTTTGCACACCAAGCATGCTAAAGTAGAGTCGATGAACTTCAGAATATCAGTAATAGCGGAACACCAGCAGATACATATTGCACCTGCCATATCTGTTTGCAGCTTAACATAGTGCTGCCAAAAGTGTATTTTTCTGACTGTTAAGGTTAACATCTACTGGGTGGATATGAATCTCCAAAAGGCAGTAGACACTTGTTAGACTTGGCATCCTTGGCGTGGTCTCCCCTAACCTTTTGCCTCTGTTTACCTGGTTGTTGATGTGTGCTGGACTCTTGTTTTTGCTGTTTTTGATTCTCTGGGCACTTTATCACTGCTATCCAGTGCTAAAGTGCAAGTGCTACTATGTAAAATGTATGTGTCATTGGCTTCCCATGATTGGCATATTTGATTTACTAGTACATCCCTAGTGCAGTGCACCAGAGGTGCCCAGGGACCGGGAAGCAAATGCCACTAGTGGGCCTGCAGCACTGGTTGTGCCACCCACATAAGTAGCCCTGTAAACATGGCTCAGACCTGACATTGCAGTGTCAGTGAGCACAGTTATAAACTGCCAATTTTCCCTGAAAATTAGATCACTTCTGGAATCAAGAGGAACCTCTGCCAAGGAGAAGAGCTGAAGAGCTGAGGAGAAGTGCTGCCCCTGCCTGTGACTGTGCTTTGTTGGGCTATTCTGCAATTGCTGCTTCTGCCTGTGAAAGGGGACAAAGACTGGACTTTGTTGTGCATTCCCAACCCGACCGGAGAAGGAACAATGCACTTTCTCGCTTGCGGGTGAGAAATCAACGCCTTGCTGACCTTTTTCGATGCACACTCACCCGTGCGGCTTTATTTTGACGCTACCCAAGTACTTTTGTGCGCTAACAGCGTTCTCACTGTTAACTAAGGATTAAGACTCTTATTCCTTTAAAAAAATAATATCTTGACTTGTGTATGTTGGATTTTTGTCGTTTTGGTCTTGTTTTGTTTAAATAAATATTATCTATTGTTAAATAAATATTATCTATTGTTCTAAACCGGTGTTGTGTCATTTTGTAGTGTTTTTACTGAGTTACTGTGTGTGTTGGTACAAATACTTTACACATTGTTTCTGAAGTTAAGCCTGCCTGCTTGTGCCAAGCTATTAAGGGGGTGATCAGGGGTTAACGGAGGGTGATTCTCCTTTACCCTGACTAGAGTGAGGGTCCTTGCCTGGACAGGGGGGTAACCTGACTGCCAACCAAAGACCCCAATTCTAACAACACTGAAATACTAGGGCACCTTAGAATGTTTCTAAAGTGAGACGTTTTCAGGAGAGTGTTATGTGGGTGGTGCATAACATGGCAACCCTCACATAGCCTCTAAGACATCTAGCCGAGACTAAACCACATGGCAGCATTTGTGAGATTCAAAGAGGCATTGCTAAGTGGAAAGGCCATGAAATACTTGGATCCAAAACTAAAACATAACTGATAGTTGATGCAAGCACTACCGGGTTAGTGGCAGTATTACTTCAATACCAAGATGATGAAACCTGGGCGTCAGTAGCGTTTGTGTGCAGAGCGCTTTTAGGGACCTGAAACAAGATACTTGCATATGAAGAGGGAGGCCCCAGCCATTAAATGGGAGTGCTCTCACTTTCAATCCTACTTATATGGTTGTGAATTCAGCGTCCTCACCAAACACAAACCACTGATCTACCTGTATGCGGGAACCATATACCTGTCGCCCAATGCATCGAGAAAAGGATTATCAGGCTGCAAAGTTATTGGTTCATGGTGACATACCCAGAGTTCAATAACTTCACAGACTTTCCCTCCTTCCATTCAGGGAATCAATAACCCTCCCTTTAGGACAACACAGAGGAACACATCAACCTGTCATATACAGCATGCCCAAAAGCACTCTTCATACAAGAGATATGCAAAACCACCATCAGGGACACATGTTTTCCATTAGCAGCAGTATCATCCAGAGAGTATAACTGGAAGACTTTCTTTACAAGGCCGAACACAGTGATACAAAATTCCCGCAAACTACCTGCGTAGTAGAGAATACATCACAAAATCAGCTCAATACTGGAGGGGCTACTACTACGAGGGTCGAAAATCAAAATACCGATAATCCTGCAGGAATGTGTTGTCCACCTGGCAGATCAGGGCCACCAAGAGATGGTCAAGACAAAGACCTGCCTCAGGGAAAGACTGCTACCTTGAAGCAGACTTTCAAACAGACAAAATTGTCATGGAGCGCGTGTTATGCCAGGTAATGACTCCTCCTGACTTCAGTGCCCTCCCATGCAACAGACAACTACTAGCCTTAATCGATGCATACACAAAATATCCAGCAACGGAGGTCACTACCTTTGATCAAGTCATACC
The DNA here is from genome assembly GCF_031143425.1 of Pleurodeles waltl. Taxonomy (NCBI): domain Eukaryota; kingdom Metazoa; phylum Chordata; class Amphibia; order Caudata; family Salamandridae; genus Pleurodeles; species Pleurodeles waltl. The sequence goes on along the minus strand of NC_090438.1, from coordinate 369,004,975 downwards.
AAAGCTGGAAAATATATTTGCTGGAAATGTCATCTTTGAGGATCCCATAGCTCCCGAAGACAGGCAATGGGCCACCATTTCAAGGGGATTCATTCATGGTGTACAGTGCTGAACTAGGAATAACCCACTGGAAATTCACCCCAAGGTGATCCCACACAAACAGAGAAATGGAAAGGCTGATGCACATCATCGCTAGGACCCAGTGAATAAGCCTGAAACAACAAACCACCAAGTGAGCAATCCATCTCTTCTTACGAGCCTATTGGATGACTCAAAAGATACCACCAACCGTTCCCCAGAAAACGTAATGCTTGGGAGATCTGTAAAGAGCATCATACCTGTGAGCCCCCAATGAAGTTATACATCCAACAGATGCAAGACAAATAGACTAGGTAGCTGAGCACACGGAGCCATGACAAGCCAGTTATAAGAAGGAAATTTGGTTCTTGTGCAGCACCAATCACCTGGAAGCAAATTTTGAGTGCAACAGCAAAAAGGGATCAGTAAGTAGTCACCTGAAACAGAACAATGTTCAAGAAGATATCCAGACCAAATGCCACAGCACCCCAAGATGAGTAAGATGAGGAAACCTAAATGGGAAGAGCAAGAAGAAGCTAGGAATAGTCCTGAAACCCGACCTGGCAACTTTACCATGGTTTTACCTCTAACTTTTGCCTTCAGACCTCCTGTTTTGGTGACTTCGTTCTTGCTGGCCTTAGAACTCTGTGCTCCTTGTCACTGTTAACCAGTGCTAAAGTGTTTGTGCTCTCTCCTTAAAACATGGCTAGATTAGCTTATAGTCCTTAGAAAGTTACCTCTGCTCAGGGCCTGGAGTAAGGTAGTTCTACCTGTGCTAAGGGCCTGTAAACAGTGGCGTCCGGCAGCTTTAGGAGGGCGGGGGCGGGTGGGAAGCACACACACACACTCATTCTTTCACACACAGACATGCACGCACATCCATTAACAACACTAATACTATTCAAACATGCACGCATGCACCAAACATTCATTTAAAAACATTACACACACTCATTCTTTCACACAGGCATGAAGGCAGCAGTCCCAGGCTTGTCACAGAGTGGGATGGGGTCAGTGAGACTGCTGACCCCACCCCATTCTGTTACGAGGTGTCACTGATTGAAACTCGCCCTGGGTGCTTCAGGGCTTAAACCTGAAGCGCCCAGGGCGAATGTCAATGGGTAATGCTATCCTCGTCACCCAGGGGAGGGCCTTATGGCACATTTGCTGAGCCGAGGAGGTCACGCCCATAGGACCTGTGACCTCCTCACCCCAGCAAAGTTCAGCTCCGGCAGCCAGGAGTCTGCACAAATCATGCATGTCTCAATCCTGGCTGCCTGACCTGAACATGGAGAGTGTCTGTCAGGCTGGACTTTGTTCAGCCTGACAGACACTCTTCATGAGGGGCAAAAGGTGGGGGGGGTGGGCGGGGGGGACGTGGCCTCTCCGCCCTAAAGGACGGGCCGCCACTGCCTGGAAATTAAATGCAACTAGTGGGCCTGCAGCACTAATTGTTCCACCCACTTAAGTAGCACTTTAAACATGTCTTAGGCCTTCCATTGAAGCATGTGTGTGCAGTTCTAAACTGTCATTTCGACCTGGTAAAAACAACCGTTTGCCAGGCCCACACCTTTGTTTTTAATACACAAGTCGCCCCTAAGGTAGGCGTGGACAGACCAGAGGGCAGGGTGCAGTGTATTAAAATAGTGGGACATGTACTTTTAGGCTTCACATGCCCTGGTGCTGCAAAACCCTTAACATTGTTTTTCACCACTTCAAAGGCTACCTCTACCAAGCTGTAATTTCCAAATGAGAGCAGGTAACCAGTTCATGTTTGGTGCCTTTGGAAAATCATAACTTAAGGTGAAGTCGGATGTTAAATTACAATTCTGAAAATGTCACTTTTAGAAAGTTGACATATTCTTGCCTTAGCCATTTGGTGGCAGCAGCCTGTCTCTGGGTCATATTACTGAGTGCAGCTGCAAGTTGGGTTGTGTGCATTCCTTCAAGAAAGCCACACACAATAGGGACCTTAGGTGTGGATGGACTATCACTTGCAGGATGGGAGGGAGGATCTGGGCACAGCCCCACTTACACTTGAATATGCTGCGTCCCTAAACCACATAAAGGGCTGCATAAACCTTGTAGTTAGTCTGCAGCCAGGACGGAAGGGCACCTGTGCACGTTAAAAGCCTGCCCCTAGAAGCTTCTCCTCACTTTGAAGGCAAAACTAGCTATAAATACTGGACCGGTGGATACTCTGCCAGGAAGAAGGACTGCTGTGCTGCTGAAAGGACTGACAATCTGCTGGACTCCTGCTTTGATAAACTGCTGCACTGTTGCATGGGTGAGAAGGACTAGACCTGCATCTTTTGAACCCAAAACCCTGGAGTGACTCCAAGTTGGCTGGCCTCCTGATCTGAAGCCTCAAGGACACAACAGGTTTCCAAAAACCTTGTACCTGCACCTGGATTCTGCCATCTGTGAGTCTATCCTGCCAAGTATTGTCCCCCCAGTCCTGGACACTTGGAAGTGGGCTTCAGGTGATCTGACAGCCTCTGTGAGCGCAGCGGGACCAATGCATCTCCTCTGCTGTGCGCCCCAACGTTAAGCAGAACCAATGGAATTTTACTGCTGCATCACAGAGACCTGCATCATCGTTGGAACCATCACTGTGCGATGCATCCTCGACGCAGAGCCTTGCATCCCTCGTTGACGGCACCCTTGATGCTGCCACAGGACCTTGCACCACTCTCACAGCATCTTTGAACAGACACATCGCTTCGGCTGTACGACGCACCTTCACAGTAGATCCTCGTAATGCTCTGCAAACCAGGACTTATGGTACTCTGTTCAGTGGGCCTAACTGGGTCCCTGTGACTGGCCTGTGCTCCATCATAATAATTCTGAACTTGTGACTTTGTCCCTGTCCAGCGCGACAGATAAACACAATCGGCGCAATGTGATTTTTGGCGCTATTTTTACTTAAATCTTTAAAATTGCACATCTCCGATTCTACTGATTGGATTTATGTTGGTTTGGTCTTGTTTCATTTATTAAAAACAATTATAGTTTTTTAACTTGATGTGGGACCCTTTTTATGTGGTGTTTTCCCTTTATTACTGTATAAAGTGTTGCACAAATACTTAACACATTGCCTCTGAGTTAATCCTGACTGCTCTGTGCCAAACTACCAGGGGGTTGGGCATAGGCTAATTTGGGATCTCATTTTGCCTTATCCTGCCAGGGACTGTGGACTTGACCAGGGCTCACACTCCAGTCAACCAACAATTCAATTTCTTATACCTCAAGGAAGATATGATCAGCAGAAGGGAAGAAGACCTCCTAAAATCCCAGAGGATCCCTAATAGCACACAGCCACCCTGAGGAGAAGGGCAGTATAGTCTTAAATAGAATCCACCACCTCCCAAGAGACTCAGAGACTATATGTGTTGAAAAAAAAACATATGGGAGTTAAAAGTTTATTTCATTTCTATTCTAAAAGAGATGTAGTTTCCCACCAGGAAAAACTGGATGACGACAGTGATGCTTGCACCCAAGGGGCGCACTCCACCCAGGGGACACAATAAGAGACAATATAAGAGATCTGCATGCTTACGTGTGGCAGTCTGAACTGAGAACCACTGGGTGTGAATGTGTCTCATTTAGTTTGCAGAGACAAGGCACTAGCTGGGTGAGGCCTAATGCTGAGCCAAGAGCTCTAAAAGAAGAAGCCAACCAGGAAGACTTAATTCCCCATCATCCATCTGCGCAGGAAGTGGCATCAATGAATTTCCCATCACCCATCTGCACAAGAAGGGATAACACTGGTTTCCAGCCAAAATCATCTATAAAAGAAGAAGCCAAGCAAGAGGAGTTCATTTCTCTCATCCATCTGCACACAGCCCTCCGCCCGTGCTACCCCCTCCTCCTAGGCCGTACTTAATGGCAGCCGCAGCGCGGATGTGTCTTTGGTTTACCAACGATGCATCAAATGCAAGCCCATCTGAGCCCAACCACGTCCAGTGCCAGGAACCTTTGCTCTCCCCCTTACCCACTGCTACTCTGCAGGGCTCCTCTCCACCCTCAACTGCTCACCGCAATACTAACACACCATGCCATATAACATGGCGGGAGCATTCAAATACACCTCCATTCAGTTCTCATACACTCTACCATACCCTACACCCACCACTCCCATACCAAGAGTACCCAGCACCCCACTCGCTCACACAAACAAGCCGCCTCTCATGCAAACCAACCACCACCAATGTAACAAGCCATGCTCACATATTCATGCTCCTCAGCACCTGCTTGCTCACCAAACACGCCACAGAGATAAGGGACCTACTGCACGACCATGCTATGGATCTGCTCTTTCTCATGGAAATATAGCAAAACCAAATAGTTGCACCAGACATCTCTACAGCCATCCTAGCCGGTTACAAGACTTGCCAGGCAAGACCATCAGCGCAAGCCCGAGGGCAAAGTTGCCATCATACTCAAAGACACCATCACCTGCAGTACCTACAGGGATACCCCCCACCAGCAACATGGAACACCTCATGCTCAAGATATGCATCACAGCCAAAGTCACTCTGCTGGGACTCTCCTACACAGCCACCAAGACCAACAAATCAGTGACATCAGAGACTTTGTTGCAAACCCTCATCAAACTCAGCACCTGCATCCTCCTTGGACACCTTAATTTTCATTCAGGCCCACCCAAACAGTCCATCCAGAAAACCTCAGAAACCTTGGCCTCACCCAACATGGTACCAAACTCAACAACATTGCCAGACCCCTTCTGGACCAAATTTTCTCCCCAATCGCCAACATCACAGTTGACAAGCCAGCAACTATGACCTGGACAGTCTATGCCCCTGCCCGTTTCAGCCTCACCATCCTGCACCGCCAATATACCACCTCTAGACCAGCCAGCTGCAGCTAGCAAAGCAACATGAAAAGGGACTATGGTTTCAGCCCTCTCTGTGCACTGGCCCGAGCACACCAGCAACTTGCTGAAAAGAATCAAAAACCTTAACAGATGGATCATGCATGTACTGACACCTTGGCGGCTCTCAAGTGCAACCCAATGGCAACTGCCCCACCAAAGTGCCAGCTGGTAAACTGAGGAACTCAGGCTGGTGAAACACCACAACAAACAGCTGGAGTGCAAATGGGAACAAAAATTAAGGCACAGCAGATAAAGACCTCTTCAAATCCGCCCTATGATGCTACCACTAGCAGATATGGAACACCAAGTGCACAGCTCTTGCAGCAGCAAGGAAATATTCGCCATCATCAATGACTTAACTGCACTTCCTGCCGCCACCAGCAACATCACCCCCTTGCAGGCCCTCTACAACAAGCTCTCAGGATTCTTCTGTAACAAAATCACCTCCATACATGGCAACTTCGACCCTCAACCTGAACCTGTCTCAGTCGCAACTCAGCTTTACATTATGACCCAAGAATAAACTCTGACTTTGTGGCCCACCGTCATCACATAAAAAAACACGCTATCTTGAAGAACCATCACTCTGGGACCCCATCTGATCCTGCCTCCACCACACATTCACCAAAGTACTCCTACAGATCAGAGAAGCACAAACACCTATCATCAATGCCTCAATCCACTCAGCCACATTCCTGGACACATGGAAATACGCCACCATCACACTCCTGCTCATGAAACCATTCGCTGACCTATCCATGCTCTCCAACTATAGATCTATCTTCCTCTAACCACTCTGGATCAAGGTTTTAAAGAAACTAATCAGCTAACACTTAACTGACCACCACAGCAACCACCAGCTCCTTGACACCACACGGTCTAAATTCAGGCTCAACCACAGTACAGAAACAGCACTTATTACTAACACAGATGACATTCACATGATCCTTGAAAAAGGAGGCATGGCACCCTTCACTTTTCTGGACCTCTCAGCAACATCTGACATGGTTTTAAAACCCATCCTCAGAATGCACCTGTGCAAGACTGCTACCCAAGTAACTGCTCTCCGCTGGCTCTCCTGCTTCTTAACAGATAGAACTCAAGCTGTGAGCCTGGCACCTTACTTCTCAGAAGCCCACAAACTGATAAGTAGAGTACCTAAAGGTAAATCACTCGGCCCCACCCTCTTCAATACATACATAATCGCTTTGGCCAATGTCATCTGTGCACACATCAAAACTCTCTCTTATGCCGATGACACAGCTCATATTTTCACTCTCGGACAAGCCCCTCAAACACAAGCAAGAAGTTCACTGCCTGCATGACCGAAGTCACTGAGTGTAAGGAAGTAAACTGTCTCAAGCTCTACTCCGACATGACAGAAGAAGCGATCTTGGGCAAGAAAATCTCACCAGAGGACTCCAACTGGTGGTCAGCCGAACTTGGACCCAACACACACCCAGCATCCATGTCAGGGACCTTGAAATTCTCATCAACAGAAAACTGCTTCTGCCTTCTGAAGATGCTGAGGAAGATCTCCAAATGGCTACAAGCAACTCCAGAAAAAAGTGACTCACATCCTAATCATCAGCAAGTAGGAAAATGTCAACACCATCTACACCAGGATCACCAAAAAAAACACAAGACTTTAAACCACCAAGAATATGGCATCTAGACTTGCCCTCCACCTCTCACATAGAACTCACATTACACCTCTACCTGAGGATGCTTCACTGGTTCCCGATACACAAAATACACAAATAAAGTTCAAACTCCTTGCACACATGTTCAAGGCACTTCACAAATTCGGCCCCTGAACATTTGCATCTCCTTCCACAAACCACCAGACACCTCCGCTCCACATGATTCCTTCTTGCACACATCCTTCACATATAGAGAACCAGATCAGGAGGATGGGCATATGCTTCATATCTCCTAAAATTAACTGACTTTGGACTAAGTTTAAAATGCAAAGCTTCTTCTTGTCAGTTCATTGTCAATAAACAACTTGCATAAAAGGAACGTCTGAGAGTCTTTAAAACCAGATAAACAAATAAAACATGTTTCGAGTCTTGAGCTGCATTAAATAACCATTATTTGGATACCATTCATCATATTCACATACGCAGTCATTTGATTCTTGAATGACCACTTAATGTCCACAGGTACGGTTGCATTTGTTTTTTAAATTCAGGATTTTGATATAGAATTTCAATGTGAACCACTTTATTGTAGTGATGAATATTATGTTCATAACTCAAATTTTCACTTTATTTTTTTATTACTCTTGCAAGTGACTCTTCGGGCAAGGAAATAATGTTAGACTTAGGAGTTATACCCAACTCATTAAATGTGATATTTTTTTACAACGTGTAATTCCTGTAGTCATCAGACCAGAATTCATATTGAATGTGAAAGGTTCAGATATGTCAAATATCCAAGTCTCAGGCAGAAGTCTTGTATCAGGAGACTTCTGTGCACTCAAAGTAAGTTTTTTAAAATCTTCACTTCTGCCCTAAGAAAACAAACTTGCTATATGGTACATAATCAATATTATAAGTAGTGTGAAAGCAGCAGAAACTTAGTGATGTAATTCTGCATTACACATCTGAAATGTGTTTTCGATATCTTTGAAATACTGAGAAAAGACAACTTGGAGCTGAAACGCTTTTGGCTGATAAACTGTGCGTATGCGTCATATGACTCACAATTTATGAAACTGTGTATCCTAGATAATTATATGTAGCCACACATTCCATTTTTGTGTGATCGACAAACCAAAAATATATAGGATGCTTTCTTTGCCGCTTGTTAAAGACCACAAGTTGTGATTTTTCAGTATTAATTCTTTTTTTTAAAAGTGTATGATAGTACTTGCACATTGAGGCATGCTTGTAGGCCAATTTGTGTCAAATCAAAAACTATAGCGTCATCTATATATAGCATGTTTAGGCATGCACTGCAAAGTTTGCAAGGTAAATTTGATACCTGATTGTTATCGGGAGATCATATATGTGAACTGAAAATAAAAGAGGTGCCAAGAGCCAACTTTGTTGTAAACCATATGAAATTGGAATTTTCCCTATGAGGCTACCGGAAAGGCTAAGGGCAATCGTGTCCAGTTATCAATTGTAGGGCAAGTACAATTTTCAAAAGTCCAGCTGGAACAAGGCAGCTAAGCTTATGCGACAATTAAGGCAGCTAGCTTATGCGACAATGAAGGCTTATCTACCTATCAAAGGCTTTTGGAAAGTCTATAAAAGTCTATAAATATAGCATAAGCTTTATGTCCTTTCCCGAGCACATAATTTCGACTATTAGCTGCAGCGCAGAGAACCCTTCTAACGTTGATGCATTTGGGCGGAAGCCAATTTGCTCTTTTGGTAGCATGTGTTTTTCCTTCACCCAGGTTAGAATATGTTCCAGGACAGAGGCTGCACAGACCTTAGTTACATAACGCAGGCAGGTAATCTGATGAGAATTTTGAGGGTTGGAATGAGACCCTTTCTAATGAATGTGTAGTATAATTGCACCATTCCAGGATTCAGGGACCTTACTGGAGTGGTAGCATGCTAAGTGGCTCCACTAGGCGTACCCCAGCATTCGGAGTTAGCTTGCAGCATTACAATCTTATCCAATGCTGACCCTCTGCTTTAGATCAGTGTTTCCTGAACTTTTAACTTCTGGGGACCCCCACTTATCCATTACTGGAATCCGGAGGACCCCTACTTAGTCATTATTGGAACTGTGGGACCTAAGCAATTTAAATAATTTGAACTGCAAAGCAATGCACAAACACACAGAAACAAGCATTCATCAAACAAATACACAAATGAACAAAATATAAAAAATAAATCAACATTTTAATTCTAATGGGTAGCTTGGAGCGTTACAATTGAGGCCACGCATTGTCCATGCTATATTCTGTTGATTCACATGCACTGCTCCCACAAATTCAGAGAACATATTTAAAGTTCTTGACGCTCCTCTGATGCTGGTAAGTTTCCCTGGATCCCCCCCACAGGTGCGGGAAGAGAGGAAGGCTGGGAATTCAATGCTCCTGGTGATGGTCCTTAGCCTGGGCTTGAACTGCATGGTTCACCATGGCAGTCTCTTCCTCTTGAAGAAGGTTTTGACAAGGCCACGCTCCTCGCCTTTTCCGGGTGCCTGTCCCCCCCGGTAAGCAGGGTCACCATCCTCCCTCTGCAAGTAGACTATGGCTTGATCAACACAGCAGCAATCTTCATGGTGGCCCCACCTGGTAAACAGCTCGCTGACTTCACTCCGCTCATTGGCGACAGCCAGATCGACACAGTAGTAATCTTCATGGCAGTCCCATTAGGCACACAGGATCACCAACTTCCTTCTGCACACAGGGTACGACCCCATGGTAAAGCCATTCTCCTCACCCCTCACTTCAGAGATCTAATTGCCAGAATCTCCCTCTAGACCTCACTCCCTCCTGCATTCTTCTCTCCCTTACATGACACACAGGTTATAGCAAGCAGGCAGACATTGCTACTCCAAAATCCAGAGGAAGGTGATCTTGGATTCCCTCGGTGATGTCCCTTCGTCCAGCTGGGAGACTGGCAGGCCTTGCCCCCCCCCCATTCCTGGTCACAGGCAGATGTTTTGAAGAGCTTCTCCTACATATGCTGCTCACCTGGCTACTTGACAGTTGACAATTTTTGGGGCCTGAAGCTCCCCTTTTTATAGTCCCTTTCCATAAACCAAATATAATTTAGAGTCTGATTCTTTGAAGTTTATGTTAGAGGTCTGCTTCCTTTTGAAGTACCCTCTTCTCTGCTCTACCTCCAGAAAGTAGTACGCACATTAGGAGCGACTCCAAATCTGATAGCCTTCACTTCCTGATGCGCCTCCACTTAGCCCAGGGTCTGCCAAATTGTAACCCAGAATCTTCCATGTATTGAACGATTCATTGGCACCGATTCACCCAGCACGTGTATATTGTACCTATGTACTGCCCAAGTCTACATACCAATCCGATGTAGGGCAAAAGTGAGTTAAGCACACAGCACCAGACCTTTAAATGAGTCAACCTCATGGCTTCACTCCAGTTACACATGTAAAAAGGCCTGTCCATTCGAGAGTGATCACTACACAGGATGTTGCAACCACAGCATTTGTGCTGCTTAACTCCTGGCAAAGGCAGTAGCCGTTCACCACTAATAGAATAGGACTTTTGCCACCTCTTCCAGTCCACAAAGACTGAAATCTGCGAAACAGACCTATGTCATGGCACACGCACACAATCTGTGTCCGTACATGACAACAAAAAATCAGTATCATTGATGCAGACATCATTGCATTTGGTTCACACAGGGCATGGGTACATGTCCATCAACATACGAGGGACGCTTCCATCCCAACAGAAGCCTAGGGATGATCTTTCTTCAACAGAATGCAATCAGTCCATCTTTTAAATCTGTCTACTTAGGGGATGGGACAGTGTTTCATTTTTAGAAACAATATCTTTTAATAGTGTTTCATAATTCCTGAATATCATCCTTCCCTAGGAGTGCTCGTGATAAGTAGTTATGAAGATAGGATCCAGATGAAGATGTTTAATCCTCTTCGGAGACCAAGAAGTTTTTTTATATTTTTTTTGCTATCAGTATTTCACCTTTGCAAAATAGCTCTGACTGACACATTTGTAGAGCATAAAGTATCAATGTATTATGATCGCTTTTATTTGAGGTGACTACTTGCATGCTGTAGGAAATCTTTTCTGCCTGGTTAGCCCACATTTATTGCCTTTTGGCTGGACCTATTTTATTGATGGCTTTTGCAGGATCGGCTTACTGTGGCACTGCTGTCCAGTGCCCAAGTAAGTACTGTGACCCCTAAAACACGGGGAAATTGGCTTATCCCTGATTGTAGTGGTTTACTTTTCTGTAAGGCAATAATATTTGGTGCGGAAGTACCCATCTGGCATGGGAAGTTAACCGCCACCTGTAAACTGCAGTATTTATTCTGCCATCCACTAATGTGACAAAAGAAAACATGGCTTCAAGTCTACCATTGTTGCATGACTACTGCAGTGTAAAACCTGCAATGTGACCTGTTCAAAATAACCCTTTTTGAGAGGTAAAAACCTCATTTTTAAATATTAGTAAGTCACCCATTAGTAGGCATTTTAGCCCACAAGTTAGTCAGCATGGTATTTGAAAGTGGGACATGTAGAAAATTAATGTTACCATGTCTCTACAGTGACAATACCCAAAAAACTATTTTCAATGTGGCAAGCCAAGCTGTCCTATGTAGGAAGTCAGAGTGTAGATTAAAATACAAATACTGCTAACTCAGTGAAGTGAGGACTGAAGACTCAAGGTTGCTCACAGGCTCATAAGGGGAGAACTAGTGTCTTTTCTTGACAGGTCGGTCCTTGATGATGTGCCCAAAGACTACACCTCAAACAAGGGACATGAGGTATACTATATGATACTGCTCAGGGTGACTCTGTACTACTCAGATGGACAATGCCCTGTTTTGTATTTAGCGTTGAAAAAGAGTCTAAAAGAATACTACTAACTCGGGAAAGGGACCATCTTAGAAAAAAAAAAAAAAACACACTATTTTACTAACCTTTTGGTAGTTCCTGCAGGCTAATTTGCATTAACTCTTCAGCAACTCCCAGCCAGTAATTAGCCCCAGAATAGGTGTGAAATGCATTTCAGGAGCAAGCAAGCAACAGGCTGACTTGAATGGGCAGAGATTACTAGATAACTCCTAAACACCACAGAATATTCAGAGTTGGGGCTGTGGGCATCCTGTGGCACCACACTGTCAAATACTTCCTGAAAGGCCTGATGAGCCAGATGTAACACTTGGGGTACACTTAAAAAGAAGGGAACACTATCCCAAGACAATGTTTGTGTATCCTCTGTCTGGGTTTCTGGACGACCATGTTTTGTTGTATCAGACTTCTGTCTCTGGGATTTTGTGGGTATAGTATTTGCTTCAAACTGGATTCCCCAGCTAGATGTGGGATGTGTTTCCCATGGCACTCCCACCCACAGACCCAGCATGCAGAGCCCAAGTTAGTTTGGCCGAAGACTTTTGCCATCTTGAAAATACCCTGACACATAGCATTATGGGCCTGTTTGCAGTAAGACAAACATCACTTGCTGAAAAAGTAGATAGGGATTGTCCTGACAACTTTCACCCTATTGGTTATTGAAGGCCCAAGAGCCACCCCATCCACTAGCTGATGCCAGGCATAAATGCGGCACCTCCATACCTCTTTTTCAGAAAACGTTCTGTACCTGCAGAAGATCAGAAGAGGACTGGACCTGCTGTCTCTGCCCTGAAATAAGCCTTGACGGAGGACTGGAATTGATCTCTTTTGTACCCAAGACAATGAAGTGGACTCCAAAGTTCAGTTGGCTGACCTGCAGTGTGGCTACAGGGAGACAATAAGCTGCAAAAGGCATTAGTACTCATCTGAACAGTGGCAACTGGACCTGGACTAGACTCTGCTGCTGGCGTCTCTCAGTTTGTAAGTGTCGCCCCTGAGGTCCTATGTACCTTTAGAAGTTTACTCCTGTGGTTGTTCGAACAATGGAAGAACATTTGGAAACGTTTGAAAAACTTTCCTCTAGCTCCGTGCGACTTTGAAACTTTTCTGGACTTTCTTACTTCCAGACATTTACTAGAATCAATCTACTTGGTGTTTCCAACCAAGAATTCATAGCGGATGGCCTGAAATTGCACCTTTGTCGGGTCTACTATGACCACTGACTATCATTGGTGCTTTATAAAATCATATACCTGGTTCCCCTAACTGGATTTTTGTAATTTTGTTTATTAAATCTTACCCTATTTTTTAACTGGTTTGGAATGTTCATTGTTGTGAATTTTGACTTTATTATTGTTTTGGTACTGCATAAATACTTTACATGTTGCCCTAAGTTAAGCCTGTCTGCTCTGTGCCATAACTACCAGGGGTTTGAGCTCAGGTCAATTTAGTAACTTTAAAGGTTTATCCTGACAAGAGTTTTGATTATTCCTTGAGATGGGTAGTACCCGATAACCAACAGTAATCCAATTTGTTACACATACCAGACATTAATGGGAAAACCTACTTAAAACAAACATAATCAATAATTGATCGAGCTTTTAAGCTTTATATGTCGGAACTGTTGGGGTATCACTCTGTTTACAGTAAGACTTCTAAGTTCCAGTAGCTATTTCCCTTGTTTGTGTGATTTTAAATTTGTCCAGGTTCTGGAATTCCACAAGGCTTCAATCATTCTACATCTTCCATTAGCGTACAAAAGTGAGATTACATTTTCACAATAATATCTCCAACTATTCCTACTTCCAGATGAGGATCCTTATATGATTTCTTCTGTAATTTCAGACAACAGAAGGTGATTTTGTGAACCAGGGGAGATATCAATATTACACAACAAAATATGTTTTGTGTCATATAACCTGGAGGAAACCACCATAGTTTAACACATAATAAATGGATTGATTTAGTTGTAATTTGTGAATAACTGTAATGTGTGAATGATTTGAGAAAGACACACCGTTCTTTTTGGGTGGCAAAAGTATGGTTAACCAGTTTTCAGCATTGTATTCTGAGTAACGCACACCTTGTACCAAAATCAAGAATACAACCAGGTATACAAGAAATGTTCTTACTAAATTTCTCCTTACAGGTACCCCGGAGGAAGAAGTACTGCAAAGTTCCTTTAAGACTGGACCACATCAGGCTCCTCGCTGGACCTGACTGGCTGAGGATGAGCAGCACTTTTTAAAAGGCTCTAAGGGGCTATCTTGTGATAGCCTGGAAATCTCAGGGGACATATTGATTAGGCCCAGACTATCTAAGGCACAGACTCATGATTCTCCATGCTTTGAATTACAGAATCCTAGGAGGTGTTGCGCTATGCATGTACTGATTAGACTCCACCTCACCGTCAGTTGCAGAGCAGCATGCAGGGAAGCAAGACTGCTCTCCTAGGACGCCGAGGCATGAAATTAAAAACTTAGAAGGGTGTCAGATAAGGCCATTGTTCTCTACCATATTTTACTTTCAGGGTACAGCCGATGCAGTTGAAGGAACTACAGCATCTTGTACCGTATAACCAATTATAGAATTTGGACTACTGGGAACGCAATTTAGGCTGCAATAAAATGTGATGTGATTGGAATGTTGCTGTTTAATTAACACTTGGCGTACGTGTAAAGAGTGTACATTTGCTAATATTGATAAAGAGCAAGTGTGGAGTTAATCTGACTATGTTCATAAGGGTGTGATATATTAACACTAATCTGGCTTGAATATACAACACACAATGTAGCATGACTCCATGATTGGATCCCATAAGTCATTTGTGAGAAGTTAACATATTATTATTTCAGGGTTTGGTCTTTATGAAGTCGACCCATAAACTGAGAAACCCCTGACAATCAAAACACAGGTGGGTTTCATTTCTGAACATTTATTTGGCAGTTTCAAAGTACACGATACCATTGTACACTGCACTTACCATGTTTTAATGTTCTTGTTGATCAGATAAAGAGGTTGCAAGGGGTAATCAACAAAAGGAGCACAGGGAGAGATTCAGTGCTACAGCTCAACTAAGTGCAAGTAATTTGTTTTGCTTAACGAGGAATGTTTACGAAGCACAAAGGGGAGATTTGCAATTTCCAGTTCATTTTTATTTTATTTTAGTTCGTTTTATTAGTTAGTTGTATTAGTACCTGAACTCATTTTCTTTGGGGGTAAAGGTTGGCCACTGGTAATCTGTGCTCAGTGGCCATCAGGTAACATTGGTGGATTGTTGGGTTCCAGCTGCCTCTCTGATCAATAGCAAAGAGAATAACACATTCCAATTTTCATTTAACCAACATATGTGACACACAATGCCTCCAGGGTAAAATACCAGCAGGCCAACTCTGTGATAAGGAGATAGGAAGACATCCCCATGTGGTTGTGGTCTGCAGTTGAATTCTAGGACGGTCAGCGAGACAGACTCAAATCGAATGCAGGTGACGCTTACAACAGTGAACACAAGTGGCACCTAAGCATCAGAAGCAAACAGAAGCTGAGGGAAAAGGAAGACACATGCATGCTATGCTGCAGAGATATAGCAACATAAATACTGTAGTTTCTGCCAGCTTTGATTTAAACCCTAACAAATCAAACACTCTCACATGTAATGATTACATTGCATAAGTTACATACTTCAGTTCTGCCATAAATTCAACCCCATTTCTGATTCCTAATTTGTCTCATCTGTTCCCTTGTGCTAAGCAACATTCTATCCTGTAACCACAGCCAGTATGTGCATACCAAAACTCACACAATCCCTTTCATAAGAACAAGCGAAAAAGGGCGCACACTGCTTTAAACTCTAACGAGGGCATGCTCCATGAAAACCTAATCCATTTAACTTGTAGTCACTACCTGAGCAGGCACTTCACTTAAAAAGTGCATGCTAATTAGCCCCAGATCCTCCAAAGCACACTCTTGAGAGATCGCAGACCTCATCAGAACGCATTCTCTAAACCACCTTTTTATAACAGAAGCTTAGTTTGCTCCCTCATTCTCAATTTCAATTGAAATCCTAATTCCTGAAAAACAGAGCCATTATTCACATGAAATACTGGTCATGCTTAAATGTGAAATCTCCAGCATTTGTTTCTTAGAATTCCACTCAATATCTTTCAATCCAACCCAAAAGGCTATGCACTGCTTCCACATCATCTATGCCCCTCAAAGATATATCCCCAATTTCTTCAAGCTTTTCAATGACTTAGCCACGACAATGATTACATATATATTGACCTATCCCAACTAATCGAAATACCAACCTACAGCTACAGGAGTAAACTAGAACTCATAATCACCTCAGACCACATACAGGTTAAAGACCCGTTGACATCGATTTATTTGATCATCAAGTACTACCATTTTACATCAGCTTTCCAACTCAAATCAAAAGAGGTCAGAGACCAACAAAACTTTTAGGACCACTAAATGATATTCTCTTACATAATTTATCTTAATTCACCTCTCTGATGATCTAAAAAAAACATCAGCACCATCTTCCATTTATAGCTCCGCAGAAGACCTATTATACACAAGCCACCCTATATATAATCCATTCATTTGCACCATAAAATCTAAAGCTATTCAAAGAAAACTCTCAGCACCATAATAAAAATAAGTCCTGAATTCCAAAAAAAGAACTATACGAAAAACTTGAGGTAATGCCAATCTTCAGACCATCTGAGGGTGCTAAAATCAAAGAACAGCATAAAAACTACTAATAATTCACATGAAGGCTAAATTCTTCGAAAAAACATATATGGGAGGGTCTGAGCCACCCAGGAACACTTTTCAAAACAATCAAACACTGCATTACTCCAGCTAGCCCTAAAGAGTCAGAGCACATCATTAACAGTGAATAACATTGTCAGCTTTTTTCTTGGAGAAGGCTAAAAATACATGAGATCAACAGAAATTACCTAGCTTCTATCTCACATGTTATCATAAAAAGATATGTTCATAAAAAGTAAACACTGTAAAACTTCACTTGGATTCTCTGATAAATATTGCTTCAACAAGGACATCATCTGACAATCCTATCTCAGCCTATGCTAACATTCTGTACTAGAAAACATGCTGGAGTAACAACCATAAACAACATTAACACTTCACTTAATGAAGAAGTTTTTTATTGATTTCTTAAAGCTGGTCAGATTGCATCAATATTGAAAACTCCAAATGCAGACCCTACTGATCAACAAAATCTAAGACTAGTTTCTAAACTACCATCACTGGAGGAAAAAAAACAATCTTTCATCCAGCTTCAGACACACATCTCGAGCAACAACCTAAACTCATACTGCCATAATCTGCAACATAATAGTAAAACTTACTTTTAGTAATGATATTTCTGGTGGAAACATATTCTTCCTCCATATCCCTCTCTATTAGGATATTTCCCAGATGTGAGACTGCTCCAAAAAACCTTTTCCGTGCAGTAGCACTCTAGAGCAGCCATGAGACTCCAGCCATGACTCTCGCTGTCTGATATGATGCCACTGGTGTCTAAAGAGTGTCAACCTGCATGCTGACACCAGTTACCTGTTTTCCACGCACCAGTGAGGTACGCAGACAAGAACTGAGACAGCATCAACAACAATAACAATAAAACTGAAAAACACAATTGCATACCTTACTCTATGTCACTTATTCATCAGGAAAGTAGGAGAAGCGATGAGGAATATGCAAGAAGATTATTTATCAACCAGAATGAAAATGTCACTTACCCAGTGTACATCTGTTCGTGGCATTAGTCGCTGCAGATTCACATGTTTCGCACAGTCCGCTGCCTGGTGTTGGGCTCGGAGTATTACAAGTTGTTTTTCTTCGAAGAAGTCTTTTTGGTCACGGGACCGAAGGACTCCTCCCTCTTCGGCTCCATTGCGCATGGGCGTCGACTCCATCTTAGATTGTTTTAACCGCAGAGGGTGAGGATGGAGTTGTTTGCTATAAATAGTGCCCATGCAATGGAGTGAATACGTATGTACATAAAAAGTTTATAATAATTATTTACAAATGTACAAATGTTTAAGATTTAAGATCTACTTCTAAACGGCTACAGGCTTCCCGGGGAGGCGGGAGGGCACATGTGAATCTGCAGCGACTAATGCCACGAACAGATGTACACTGGGTAAGTGACATTTTCAGTTCGATGGCATATGTTGCTGCAGATACACATGTTTCGCATAGACTATAAAGCAGTTACCTCCCCTAAAAGCGGTGGTTTAGCCTGTAGGAGTTGAAGTAGTTTGGAATAATGTTCTTAGTACAGCTTGGCCCACTGTAGCTTGTTGTGCATTTAGTACGTCTACACAGTAGTGTTTAGTAAATGTGTGAGGCGTAGACCAGGTTGCAGCCTTACATATTTCGCTCATAGGAATGTTTCCTAGAAAGGCCATTGTAGCACCTTTCTTTCTGGTTGAGTGTGCCTTTGGTGTAATAGGCAGTTCTCTTTTGGCTTTAAGATAGCATGTTTGAATACATCTGACTATCCATCTAGCAATGCCTTGTTTAGAGATTGGATTTCCTATGTGTGGTTTTTGAAAAGCTATGAACAGTTGTTTTGTTTTCCTGATTAGCTTTGTTCTGTCAATGTAGTACATTAGTGCTCTTTTGATGTCTAATGTATGTAGTGCCCTTTCAGCCACGGAATCTGGTTGTGGGAAGAACACTGGCAATTCTACTGTTTGATTTAAATGGAATGGTGAGATTACTTTTGGTAGAAATTTTGGATTTGTTCTTAGAACTATTTTATTTTTGTGTATTTGAATAAATGGTTCTTGTATGGTAAATGCCTGTATTTCACTTACTCTTCTGAGGGATGTGATTGCAATGAGAAATGCGACTTTCCAGGTTAGATATTGCATTTCACAGGAATGCATGGGTTCGAAAGGTGGACCCATGAGTCTTGTTAAGACGATGTTAAGGTTCCATGAAGGAACTGGTGGTGTTCTTGGTGGTATAATTCTTTTTAGCCCTTCCATGAATGCTTTAATAACTGGTATTCTAAATAGAGACGATGAATGAGTAGTTTGTAGGTAAGCAGATATTGCTGCGAGGTGTATTTTTATAGATGAAAAAGCGAGATTCGCTTTTTGCAAATGTAGTAAGTATCCCACTATGTCCTTTGTAGAGGCATGCAATGGTTGGATTTGATTGGTATGGCAGTAGCAAACAAATCTTTTCCACTTAGATGCATAGCAGTGTCTAGTGGAAGATTTTCTAGCTTGTTTTATGACCTCCATACATTCTTGTGTGAGGTCTAAGTGTCCGAATTCTAGGATTTCAGGAGCCAAATTGCTAGATTCAATGATGCTGGGTTTGGATGCCTGATCTGTTGTTTGTGTTGTGTTAACAGATCTGGTCTGTTGGGTAGTTTGACATGCGGTACTAGTGAAAGGTCTAGTAGAGTTGTATACCAAGGTTGTCTTGCCCATGTGGGTGCTATCAGTATGAGTTTGAGTTGGTTTTGACTCAACTTGTTTACTAGATATGGAAGGAGAGGGAGAGGGGGAAAAGCGTATGCAAATATCCCTGACCAACTCATCCATAGAGCATTGCCTTGTGATTCGCGGTGTGGGTACCTGGATGCGAAGTTTTGGCATTTTGCGTTTTCTTTTGTTGCGAACAAATCTATCTTGGGTGTTCCCCAAATTTGAAAGTACTTGTTCAGAACTTGGGGGTGAATTTCCCATTCGTGGACTTGTTGGTGGTCTCGCGAAAGGTTGTCTGCTAGTTGGTTTTGGATCCCTGGAATAAATTGTGCTATTAGGCGAATGTTGTTGTGAATCGCCCACTGCCATATTTTTTGTGTTAGGAGACACAATTGTGTTGAGTGTGTTCCTCCTTGTTTGTTTAAATAATACATTGTTGTCATGTTGTCTGTTTTGACAAGAATGTATTTGTGTGTTATTATGGGTTGAAAGGCTTTTAACGCTAGAAATACTGCTAACAGTTCTAGGTAATTGATATGAAATTTTGTTTGGTGTACATCCCATTGTCCTTGAATGCTGTGGTGATTGAGGTGTGCTCCCCACCCTGTCATGGAAGCGTCTGTTGTTATAACGTATTGAGGCACTGGGTCCTGAAATGTCCGCCCTTTGTTTAAATTGTTGCTGTTCCACCATAGAAGCGAGAGGTATGTTTGGCGGTCTACCAACACCAGATTTTGAAGTTGACCCTGTGCCTGTGACCATTGTGATGCTAGGCACTGTTGTAAGGGTCGCATGTGTAGTCTTGCGTTTGGGACAATGGCTATGCATGATGACATCATGCCTAGAAGTTTTAGCACAAATTTTGCTTGTACCTTTTGGTTTGGAAACATAGCACTTATTACCTTGTGGAATGCTTGCACTCTTTGTGGACTTGGAGTGGCAATTCCTTTTGATGTGTTGATGGTTGCCCCTAGATATTGTTGTGTCTGACACGGTTCGAGGTGTGACTTTGTATAGTTGATGGAGAAACCCAGTTTGTGAAGGGTTTGTATGACATATGTGGTGTCGTTTGTGCACTTTTTTACTGTGTTGGTCTTGATTAGCCAATCGTCTAGGTAAGGAAACACATGTATCTGTTGTCTCCTGATATGTGCTGCTACTACTGCTAGACATTTTGTGAATACTCTTGGTGCAGTTGTTATTCCGAATGGCAACACTTTGAATTGGTAATGTATTCCTTTGAATACGAACCTTAGGTACTTTCTGTGAGAAGGGTGTATCGGTATATGAAAGTACGCATCTTTTAGGTCTAATGTGGTCATGTAATCTTGCTGTTTGAGCAGTGGAATGATGTCTTGTAGTGTGACCATGTGAAAGTGGTCCGATATGATGTAGGTATTTAGTGTCCGGAGATCTAATATTGGTCTTAATGTTTTGTCTTTTTTTGGAATTAGAAAGTACAGGGAGTAAACTCCTGTGTTTTTTTGTTGTACTGGTACTAACTCTATTGCATCCTTTTGCAGTAGTGCTTGAACTTCTAGTCCTAAAAGTTCTAAATGTTGTGGTGACATTTTGCGTGTTTTTGGAGGGATGTTTGGTGGGAATTTGTGGAATTCTATGCAATAGCCATGTTGGATTATTGCTAATACCCAATTGTCTGTTGTAATCTGCTGCCAAGATTGGTAGAATTGGCTTAGTCTTCCCCCCACTGGTGTTGAGTGAAGGGGTTGTGTGACTTGAAAGTCACTGTTTAGGTGGAGGTGTTTTTGGAGTCTGGAATCTTCCCCTACTCCTTGGGAATTGACCCCCTCTATATCCCCTGAAACCTCCCCTTTGGAATGAACCCTGATATGGTGTGTTTCTTGTTTGTTGGCTGGTGGTGTCTGTGGGTTGGCCACGAAACCCCCCTCTAAATGGAGTTTTTCTAAAAGAGCCTCTGCTCTGCGGGGAGTAGAGTGCGCCCATGGCTTTGGCCGTGTCTGTGTCCTTTTTAAGTTTTTCAATGGCTGTGTCCACTTCAGGGCCAAAAAGTTGTTTCTCGTTGAAGGGCATATTAAGGACAGCCTGCTGGATTTCAGGTTTGAAGCCTGAAGTGCGGAGCCAAGCGTGTCTCCTTATGGTGACAGCAGTGTTGACTGTTCTCGCTGCAGTATCGGCTGCGTCCATTGAAGAGCGGATTTGATTGTTTGAGATCGTTTGTCCCTCTTCAACTATTGGCTGCGCCCTTTTTTGGTATTCCTGGGGAAGATGGTCTATGAGAAGTTGCATCTCATCCCAGTGTGCGCGGTCATATCGGGCCAGCAGCGCTTGAGAATTTGCGATGCGCCACTGGTTGGCTGCCTGTGATGCTACTCTTTTTCCTGCCGCATCAAATTTTCTGCTTTCTTTGTCCGGAGGTGGGGCGTCGCCAGATGTATGGGAATTTGCTCTTTTGCGAGCTGCCCCTACTACTACGGAGTCAGGTGGTAACTGCGAAGTAATAAACACTGGGTCTGTGGGTGGTGGTTTGTATTTCTTATCCACCCTTGGGGTGATGGCTCTTGATTTTACGGGCTCTTCAAAAATTTGTTTTGCGTGCCGTAACATCCCTGGTAGCATTGGGAGACATTGATATTGGCTATGTGTAGCCGAGAGGGTGTTAAATAAAAAATCATCCTCTATAGGATCGGAATGCAGTTGGACATTGTGGAATTCTGCTGCCCTAGCTACCAGTTGCGAGTATGAGGTACTGTCCTCTGGCGGTGACGGCTTTGTGGGGTATGAATCGGGATCATTGTCCGGCACTGGGGTGTCATATAGGTCCCAAGCGTCTTGATCCTGATTATCTTGACTTATGGTAGTTTGCGCTGGTGAGTGCATTTGTGGCGGTGTTTGTGCCGGCGATGCCTGTTGTGGTGGAGAGGGCGGAGGCGTGACTTTTTTAACCACTTTGGCTTGTGGTTGTGCGTCATCCTTGAGAAGTCCGATCCTTCTTTTTCTCATTATTGGGGGAAGGGTTGATATCTTCCCTGTGTCTTGCTGGATGTACAGTCTCTTTTGTGTGTAGTCTGATTCTACACTTTGGAGCTCTTGTCCAAATCTGTGCATCTGGCCACTTATTCCTTGTTCCTCTGTGTAGGATGGAGGTGTGGAACTTTTCGGCGCCGAGAGAGAATCTTTTTTCGGCTTCGGCACCGACAGAATTTTTGTGGCTTTCGGCAGTGTGTCTCGGTGCCGATGTTTTTCGGTGCCGGCATCTTGTTAGCGGCTCCGAGGTTGCTCCATGGCGGTCCCTCGACCGGAGTCGGGTGTCTTCGCTATGGGCGTGCCCTTTTTCGGCGCCTTCGACGGGTCGCCGGTTTTATGGGTCGAGCCATGGCCTGTTGGCAGTGGCGTCCCCTGGGCTTTTGTTTTTTCGATGGTCTTTATTTTCGACGTCTTACTCACTGTTTGTTGCTGTTGTTCGACGTCGGAGTCTCCGGATTCTGATTCCGGAACCGAGAATGTTTCCTCTTCGTCGTCGAAACGTTGTTTTGTCGGCGTGGACGCCATTTGTAGACGCCTGGCTCTTCGGTCCCGGAGTGTTTTTCTGGACCGGAAGGCTCGACAGGCCTCACAGGTATCCTCCTTGTGCTCGGGGGACAAGCACAAGTTACAGACCAAGTGCTGATCTGTATAAGGATACTTACTGTGACATTTTGGGCAGAAACGAAACGGGGTCCGTTCCATCGGCTTCGATGTCGCACGCGGTCGGGCCGACCAGGCCCCGATGGGGGATCGAAGCTACCCCAAAGTCTTCCGATGATCGGTGTTGATGTACCTAACTATCCCGATACCGAACGGAACAATACCGACGCTTTCTTCCGAGATTCTGACTAACTTTCCGAACCGAAACACGGAGCGAAAAGGAATACGTCCGAACCCGACAGCGGAAAAAAACAATCTAAGATGGAGTCGACGCCCATGCGCAATGGAGCCGAAGAGGGAGGAGTCCTTCGGTCCCGTGACCAAAAAGACTTCTTCGAAGAAAAACAACTTGTAATACTCCGAGCCCAACACCAGGCAGCGGACTGTGCGAAACATGTGTATCTGCAGCAACATATGCCATCGAACATATAATTACAAAAGGCAAGTAACTTTTACTTCTGATGGTTACATCTTCCTGCAGATCCCTATTTTTTAGAATGTGCCACGGCAGTACTCTATAGCAGGTGGGAAAAGCAGTGCCAATTAACCAAGCCAAGGAACTCATGCAGCACAGTCTGGCAAAGTATCAGGGAGAGGCTGCTTGCACTGTAATGCAGAAATGTTTTGCAAATACAAGCAGGGATGACTGTGAGACAAATGTCCGTCAGCCACTGAACAACATTAGTGAGAGCTATAGAAGCAGCCATGGCCCAAGTAGAGTCGGCATGAATGCCCTCCTACAAGCCTTTCAAACCGTGTGCTGAAGAGGAAGTAGTGGCTGAGTGCTAACAGATCAGCAAACCTGATTTTCATGGATTAATCAGGAGTGATTAGAAACAGCTATGCTTTGATCCTCCTGAGCCTTCTGCAGGACTTCTGGCAGAAACAGAACTGGTTGGAATGTGTAAAGCAGGGTTTGTGACTAGCTCAGCCCAAAGGCATTCCACAGGAAATTGTTCAGAGGGCTGTTTATGACACAGAATTTAATAAACTTCTTGCTCTGAGACAAGACAAAGTGAAGTGTTCCATGAATGAGCATCCCAATCTGGAGAAGATCACCTTCGTCGTTTTAAGGCGTAGTTCCCATTCGAGGTCTGTTTTATTGTGTTTTTTTTCCTTCAGGTATCTCTCCTTTTTAAATACAAATGTTAGTTACTTGAATATAAAAGCTGAATATGAAATGCACATTTATTAACGTTACTATTCAATGCAACGTGATAATCAAATCTGCTTGAATATAGTCATGGGATTCTACTTGAATGAAGTTCTATATTCCATTAATCCTTTTGAAATTATGAACCAGGTTTCGTGGAAGCGAATATTTTCATTCGTGTTTAATATGTACGATGAGCATGCTTTTACTGAGTGTAAGTAAGAGAAAGTTTGCTAAGGCCTTTTCTGCTAGTGGTTTATTCCACAATATTCAACAATGGTCAGTTACACTATGAAAGTAAAGAACAGAGTGTGAGAGATAGAGAGGAGCTTCATACTAGAGACCCGAGGCCAAAGCCATACTGAGATGTATCACCTTCCACTGCTGATAAAAAACACAGGAGGCACATTTAGCCTTCGTTCAGCAGGCTTACCTGTCTGCCTTCCAAAACAGACGAAAAAAAACGACACTTCCTCTTTGTTCAGAAAAGATATGCAGGTATGAGCCATTTTTCAAACTATATTTAGTCCTTTTCTTTGGTGCTATAATTAGTTTATTTACCAAAAGAGGTAAGAGTGGGTGTAAATATTCACATTTAAAAAATCTTTAAGGTTTTACCATGATATTACAATTCAAATTCCTTTTGACATTTTCAGTGAATTTTGTCACTACTATATATGGTTTGTACTCCTAATATTTACTATTCATATTGTGCGCACCAGGATAGAGTTTTTAAGTTTTTGGAAAATTATTTTTTAAAATGTACCCATGTTTTTCTACAGTTCTTGAGTCAATCAATCAAGGATTTCTAGAGGGCGGGTACTCACACGTGAGGGTCTCAAGGTGTGGGGGGAGTGGGAGGGTGAGTGGTGCTGAGGGTAAGTCGAAAAGCCAGGTCTTGAGGTCCTTCCTGAACTGCAATAGGGCGGGGGACTGCCTGAGGTAGATGAGGAGGGTATTCCAGGTATTGGCTGCGACATGGGAGAAAGAACTTCCTCTGGCTGTGGTCTTCCGGATGCGGGGGACGTTGGCGAGGGTCTGGTCGGCGGAGCAGAGCTGTCTGGCGGGGGTGTAGGAGTAGAGTTCGTTGTTTGCGGTAGGCTGGTCTGATGTCGTATAGGGCCTTGTAGGCGTGGGTCAGGAGCTTGAAGGTGATTCTCTTGTCGACAGGCAGCCAATGTAGGTCTCTTAGAAGGGCAAAGGTGTGGCAGTGTCGGGGGCGTTCTTGATGCATTGCAGTCTTTTTCGGGTCTTGGCGGTGGTTCTGGCGTATAGTTTCCGTAGCCGAGGCGGCTGCTGACGTGGGCCTGGGGGACTGTCCTTCTGGCTTCAGTAGGGATCCACTTGTAGATTTTCTAGAGAATGAGCATGGTGTGGAAGCAGCTTGATGAGACGGTGCTCACCTGTCGGTCCATAGAGTGATGAGTCTAAGATGAACCTGAGGTTGCGGGAGTGGTCGGTGGGGTTAGGGGCGTTTCCGAGGGCGGTGGGCCACCAGGAATCGTTCCAGGCGGAGGGTGTGGTGCCGAAGATGAGGATTTCTGTTTTGTCTGCGTTCAGTTTAAGGCAACTGCCTTTCATCCAGGCGGTGACTGCTTTCATTCCTTCGTGGAAGTTGATCTTGGCGGTGGTCGGGTTGTTGGTGAGGGAGACGATCAGTTGGGTGTCGTTGGCATAGGAAACAATGTTGAGTGCGTGGCTTTTAACGATGGCGGCCAGCGGGCCATGTAAAGGTTGAAGAGGGTGGGACTCAGCAACAATCCTTGGGGGATGCTGCACCTGATCTTGGTGGCTTCCGAGAGAAGGGGGGGGAGTCGGACCCTCTGTGCTCCTGCCAGTGAGGAACGAGGAGAGCCATTGCAGTGCTGAGTCTCGGATGCCAGCGTCGTGGAGTTGGGTGCGTAGTGTGTCGCAGGAGACCGTGTCGAAGGCAGCAGAGCAGTCCAGGAGGATGAGGGTGATGGTTTTGCCTCAGTCGAGGAGGGTGCGGATGTCATCTGAGGCTTTGAGGAGGGCAGTCTTGGTGCTATGTTTGCTACTGAATACTGACTGGGAGGGGTCTAGGATGTTGTTGGCTTCCAAGAAGGCGGTGAGTTGTATGTTGATTACCTTTTCGGTGACTTTGGCCGGGAAGGGGAGCAGAAAGATGGGTCGGTAGTTCCTGGGGTCTTTTGGGTTGCCGGAGGGTTTCTTCAGTAGAGGGTTGATCTCGGCGTGTTACCAACTCTCTGGGAAGGTGGCGTTTTCGAGGGAGCGGTTGATTGTATGTCGGAGTTTGGGTGTGATGATGTTGCTGACTTTGTTGAAGATGTGGTGGGGACAGGGGACCCTGGGTGCTCCTGAGTGGATGGTTGTCACAATGTTGCGGGTATCATCGTCGGTGGTGTTGTACCAGTGAAGGAGGGCAGGAGCGTGGTGGCGCTTCGGTCGATGAGCTGGTGGTGGGAGTAGTGGGGAGGCCCTGGATGGTGAAGCGGTCGTAGATGTCTGCGATCTTGCGATGAAAGTAGTTTGCTAGGTTATGGCAGAGTTTTTGCAACAGGGGGATGTTGGTGTTGTCGGAATTGGGATTGGTGAATTCTCTTATGGTGGTAAAAAGTTCCTTCCTGTTGATGATGTTTGAAAGCATTTTAAAGGATTTGTGGTTTGCGGGGGGCTTGTCAGTGCGCAATTTCCTCTCTAGAAGTCTGCAGACCCACTTTCATTCTTTGAGTGCAGGAGTGAACCTGTTGGCTTTCCTGGTCGTGCCTCTGTTGTGGGGTGTCTTGAGGGGGGCGAGGGTATTGGCGCAATTGGTGATCCATTTGTGGAGGTTGAGGGCGGCAGTGTTGGTGTCTGCCGGCTAGGGGGTGTTGCGTTGAGGCTAGTGGTTAGTTGGGCTTTGCAACCTTGTTCCAGCTTCTACAGGGAATTTGGGGGGTCCTGGTGGCGATCGATGGGCTTGCTGAAGGTGAAGTGGATGCAGTGGTGGTCAGTCCATTGGAGTTCGGTGGTGTGGCTGACGGCGACGTGATTGCTGGTGGAGAAGATGGGATCCAGTGTGTGACCAGCCGAGTGAGTGGGTGTGGTGACGAGTTGCTTTAGTCCGAGGTTGGCGAGGTTTTTGATCAGGGTGGTGGAACTGCTGTCGTTTGGATTTTCCAGGTGGAAGTTGAGCTCCCCCAGGAGGATGTAGTCCTTGGATACGAGGGTGTGAGTGCTGGCGAGGTCGGTGATGGAGTCGCAGAACGGGGGTGGGGTCCAGGAGGTCTGTAGATGAGGATCCTTCAGAGTGTGGTGTTGGGGTTGGTCTCGATCTGGAAGTGGAGTTGCTCCATGGTAGCCGGTGAGTTTTCAGTGTGTGTGGAGACGCAAAGGGTATATCTTTGTATACGATGGCAATGACTCCTCCTGGTCAATTAGTGCGCTCCTTGCGTACAATCTGGTATCTGTCAGGGATAGCTGTGGCGATGTCAGGGCCGAGGAGGGGTTGAACCAGGTTTCAGTGAGGAAGGCGACATCTGGGGAGGTTGAGTAGAAGAGGTTTAAGACCTCGACGGTGTGCTTTTGTACGGAGCGGGTGTTGATGAGGATGCAGTTGAGGCGGCTGCGTTCTGCTCCTTGGGTCCTTGGGGTGGTGCTCTAGAGGCTGGTGAAGTTGCAACTCCTGCAGGTGAAGGTTCCCTTGGTGTTTCTCGAAGAGGCGAAGTGGCAGGCGGGCGATCTGCCGGTGATGAGAGTGAGGAGGGTGCGGGCATTGTAGGAGTTGGGGGTCCAGGGGCAGGGTTCCTGGCGGTGGGCGCGGTCCAGGCCCGGATGGACGCAGATGGGCTTGCCTTTGGCACACAGTGACCACCATAAATAGCGGAGGAAGGTTGGTGGGCGGGGCTGCAGCTGGGAGGCAGGAGGGTGGGAAGCAGGTATGGCACTGGGGAGGGAGCGGGGAGAGCGTGGGAACGGGTGAAGAACGGGGCAACAGACCAGAGAAGAGTAGCGCTGGCAGTGGTGCTGAAGCTCAGTAGCAAGGGTCTGCAAGCAGGTGGCGCCGGCGGTGGGGGCAGGTCACACTAGCCCAAGGGTCAGTGCGGCTGCTGTCCCAACCGCGCAGCCTCTGCCATAAATAGCAGAGGGAGATGGGTGGGCGGGCCCGGAGGTGGGAAGCAGGTACTGAACAGGGCTCCTGGTGCTGGGCGCGTTCCAGGCGCAGATGGACGCAGACGGGCTTGCCTTTGGCACACAGTGACCACCATAAATAGCGGAGGGAGGTAGGTTGGCGGGCTGCAGCTGGGAGGCAGGAGGGTGGGAAGCAGGTACGGCGCTGGGGAGGGGGCGGGGAGAGCACGGGAACGGGTGAAGAACGGGGGCAACAGACCAGAGAAGAGTAGCGCTGACTGTGGTGCTGAAGCTCAGTAGCAAGGGTCTGCTAGCAGATGGCGCCGGCGGTGGGGGCAGGTCACACTAGCCCAAGGGTCAGTGCGGCTGCTGTCCCAACCGCGCAGCCTCTGCCATAAATAGCAGAGGGCCGTGGGTGGGCGGGGCCGGAGGTGAGAGGGTGGGAAGCAGGTACTGCACTGGGGAGGTGGGCGGGGGAGAGCACAGGAATGGGTGAAGAACGGGGGCAACAGACCGGAGAAAAGTAGCGCTGGCAGTGGGGCTGAACCTCAGTTGCAAGAGTCTGCTAGCAGATGGCGCCGGCAGTGGGGGCAGGTCACACTAGCCCAAGGGTCAGTGCGGCTGCTGTCCCAACCGGGCAGCGGCTGCCTTAAATAGCAGAGAGAGGCGGGAGGGCAGGAAGCCGGTATGGTGCTGCGGAGGGGGGTGAGGGCGAGCGCAGGAACGGTCACGAACGGGGGCAACAGACTGGAGAAGAGTAGCGCTGGCAGTGGGGGCAGGTCACACTAGCCCAAAGGTCAGTCAGTGTGTCCTTCTATAATGAAAAAGGGTTGAGGTCCACTAATTATCCCTGTGATATTTCATAGGATTGATCATTATCTGAAACACAACTCACTCAGATATTGCTCAGTGGTTGCTAGGTGGTTCCAGTCTAACTGGCCTTCTGTTTCAGGTTGGCACACTATGGGGGTCATTCTGACCTCGGCGGTAAAAGGCGCTTACCGCCGGTCAGAAGACCGCCATAACACCGCCGCGGCTAACCGCCACGGTCATTCTGACCCGCAACTGCCAAACCGCCAAAAACCTGACATCCACAAAAGTCCGCCCCACCAAAGGTCAGCGCAAAAATTGCGATGACCAAACCTCCACCGTCACGCCAACAGAAATACGCCCATACCATTCCGACCCACAAATCCACGCGGCGGTCTTTCAAACGCGGTATTCCATTGGCGGTACACACCGCGGCGGTCAAAATACACACACAAATAGAAAACTCAGCCACATTGGTCAGTTTGAAATACACACACCTGATACACATACTAACACCACTCCCACACACCCAACACAATATAAAACACACACCCACATCACCCACAAGCCCCTATGACCCGAAATCATTGACGAAGGCTAGAGAGAGAGCACAGAATAGACAATCCCACAACACAGAGGCACACAACACCATCACCCACACAGAATACACGCACCAAACACCACACACCACCACACGCACCACACTCATCACCACAAACGCCACCCCACACCTCAACCACACCACCCCATGGCACCCCAAAGACACCCCAGGTTCAGTGACGCCAAACTCAGGGTCATGGTGGAGGAAATAGTCCGTGTAGAGCCCCAGCTCTTCGGGGCACAGGTGCAGCACACCACAATTGCCAGGAAGATGGAGCTATGGCAAAGGATAGTGGACAGGGTTAACGCGGTAGGACAGCATCCACGCAATCTGGAGGACATCGGGGGAAGGTGCGTTCCATGTTATCAAGGCACAACATTGCGGTGCAGAAGACTGGCGGCGGACCCCCACCTACTCCCCCCGAATTTACCGCATGGGAGGAGGAAGTCTTGCACATCCTGCATCCTGAGGGCCTCGCAGGAGTAGGCGGAGGAATGGACTCTGGTAAGGCAAATCTTCACTACTGCTTCCCACCCCCACCCCACCTGCATGCCAAATCATACCCCCACCCTCACCCCCTCCCCCATCACACCAACATCTAGCAAAAGGCTCACCATCACAACCCACCCATCCCAACACCAAGCCCTGCATGCGACCACAAAGCATGGACACCCATCCCCAAAGCATGCCCACTGCACACACCCATCACCCCCACAAGCCACCCTCACAAAAGCCCCCACAAGGAAATGCCTGCACATGGGTACACGGACACCCACCCATCACACGAAATACCACACACAGAAGCAATAACCATACCTTTATACCCCTGCAGGACCCGAACGCCACCCCACCGCCATTGAGGGTCCAGAGATGTCCATCACACCCCCAGAAGAGGCCCCCCAGCGATGACAGCAGCTCTGTCTCCCTGGAGCCAGATGACCAGCCCGGCCCATCGGGGACCTCTGGACAGTCGGTTCCCCACAGACAGCCACAGGCTACACCAGACCCAACCCCCTCTGGGAACACCAGCACAGCTCCCACCCAGCGGGCCCATGCCTCTGTCTCCAGGACACGTAAATCAGCGGTGTGTCCACCACTACAGGGCACCCAGGTTGACCCACCACCCCAACAACAACAGGGACCTGGGGGCAGTGGTAGTGGGCACACCGTCCAGGGGACAGAGGCCCAGGAACACAGGGGAACTGGGAGGGCTGCTGTGCGACAGGGGGGGGGACAGGCCCGGGGAACCGACTCTCCAAGAGGCCCTCTCCTCCATCATGGGAGCATACCACCGCTCCCAGGAGACGATGACGACGGTACTGGCCCGGTTCCAGGAGATCCAGGAACTGCAGGAGGAACGGTACATGGGGTTCAAGGAGGAACTGAGGAACATCGGTTCCGCAATGGGGACCATCGTCCTGGCCCTTACCCAGATCGTCACCACATTGCGGGACCATGTGGCACCCCAAAGGGCCCCTGTCACTAGCCCAGGAACAGCCTACCACCTCCGCCGGCGCTAGTGGACAGGAGGCCCCCACACAACGACAGGCCACCAGAACCCCACCTCCTGCAGAAGAAGAACCACCCCGCAAGCGGAACCTGAGATCTCACAAGAAGACAGAGTAGGATTGCAAGACCCCCGCCAGCCTAAGATACCCCCTGATGTCATCCCACTGTCCCACATTGTCACCCTGTCCAACCTTGAACTGCCCCTGCTCCATCCTTCCCCAGGCATATGGACAATGCACCTGTGCGACTGAGAACTGGACTCTGCCATGGACATTACTCCACCCCCACCCATCACCGTTTTACAATCATGTACCTATATGTAGCACTTAAAATAAATCACTTATTGCACTTTAAAAAACAGGAGTCTGCTTGTATTCTTAACAAATGTATTACACATAACGGTGCAATAATGTCCAGTTACTTTGTGATGACAACATACCAATTTCAATACGCTTTTGTCCATGGGCAAACAAAGCTGAAGTCAGGCAGTGGGCCATACAGCTCTGAAAAGGGAAGGGAAAGTCACAAATCAGTTAACAGGAACTGGGGGGAAACACAGACAGTGGAGACACATGAGGCCTTAAGTAAATGTAAAATGGGGTGGCTGATTCTTACCTGTGTGCTACTGAAAATATTGTTGTATGACTGTATCCCTGTTGTCCGTGTCGTCCCCGTCGTCTTCCTCCTCTTCACTCTCCACAGGCTCCACAGCTGCTACAACACCACCATCTGGACCATCCTCCTGCAGAAAAGGCACCTGGCGTCGCAATGCAAGATTGTGAAGCATACAGCAGGCCACGATGATCTGGCACACCTTCTTTGGTGAGTACATGAGGGATCCCCCTGTCATATGCAGGCACCTAAACCTGGCCTTCAGGACCCCGAAGGTCCTTTCTATGATCCTCCTAGTTTGCCCATGGGCCTCATTGTACCGTTCCTCTGCCCTGGTTCGGGGATTCCTCACTGGGGTCAGTAGCCACGACAGGTTGGGGTAACCAGAGTCACCAATTAGCCACACACGGTGTCTCTGTAGCTGTTCCATCACATAAGGGATGCTATTATTTCGCATGACATACGCGTCATGCACTGACCCAGGGAACTTGGCATTTACATGGTCAGCCAAACAGACCACCTGGACATTCATCGAATGATAACCTTTTCTGTTTCTGTACACCTGCTCACTTTCTTTGGGGGGAACCAAAGCCACATGGGTCCCATCAATGGCACCAATGATGTTGGGGATATGTCCAAGGGCATAGAAATCACCCTTCACTGTAGCCAATTCGCCCACCTCAGGGAAAATAATGTAGCTCCGCATGTATTTCATCAGGGCAGACAACACTCTGGATAAAACCTTAAAAAACATAGCCTGAGACATCCCAGATGATATGGCCACTGTTGTCTGAAAAGACCCACTTGCCAAAAAATGGAGTACTGACAGAACCTGCACCAGAGGGGGAATCCCTGTGGGTTGGCGGATGGGGGACATCAGGTCTGGCTCCAGCTGGGCACACAGTTCATGTATAGTTGCTCTGTCAAGCCTGTATGTAAGTATGATATGTCGTTCTTCCATTGTCGACAGGTCCACCAGCGGTCGGTACACGGGAGGATTCATCCTTCTCCTCGCAAGTCCCAGTGGACTGTGCCTAGGAAGGACAACATGGAGCACAGAGTCAAGCAACCCACAGGTTCGTTCACACAGCTTGCACAGTACACGAATCGCTATACATTGAAAGGCTTGTATGAGTGGCAATGCAAGGCCTAGGCCTGTGTGACGCAGTAGAAATCATGCCATGTGGGCCCTTGAAATGGCGGCTGCCTGACCTGTGAAGTGTGACAGTGGGATGTGAGGTCACTGCGCTGGCGTGGCACACCGTGGCGGTAGGCGGTCGAAGACCGCGGCGCAAAGCAGCATTGGTTAACATTGAACCCTATGGGTCTCAGGAGCCAATGACGATGTGCGCCGGCGGTCGCGGTACGCACCGCCGCGGTACGCACCGCCGCGGACGTGACCGCCATTTTCTATCTGATTAATCACTCGAGACCTGATCATCCACAGGAGAGGA
The DNA here is from genome assembly GCF_031143425.1 of Pleurodeles waltl. Lineage (NCBI taxonomy): Eukaryota > Metazoa > Chordata > Amphibia > Caudata > Salamandridae > Pleurodeles > Pleurodeles waltl. Next base: position 368,972,084 of record NC_090438.1, on the reverse strand, counting down.
CCTATACTGCAAGTGCTGCTGTGACCTCGGTCTGGGAGATACAATGGCTGCTGCGACTGGGGAAAGGGCCCCTGCCTTCACTTCCGAAGAATTGGAGAGACTTGTTGATGGGGTCCTCCCCCAGTATGCGCTACTCTACGGTCCTCCAGACCAACAGGTTAGTACACAGGGTGCACGTTGAATGGGCTATGCCTGTGTTGAGTGGGGTGTATGTAAGATGGTGGGGAGGGGAGCGAATGAGGAGTGCAACGCACGAAAGATGAGAGCATGTGCCACATGGCAAGGTTGGGGAGGGGGAGGCCACTCACATTGACCAGGCAGAAAACTGATGCGATTTCCTTTACCACCCTGTCCATGTCACATAGGTCAGCGCCCATCAGAAGATCGACATTTGGCGTGCCATCGCCAAGGACGTCCGGGCCCTGGGGGTCCACAACAGACGGGGCACCCACTGCCGAAAGAGGTGGGAGGACATCCGCCGCGGGACCAGAAAGACCGCAGAGTCTCTGCTGGGGATGGCCTCCCAACGTAGGAGGGGTGCCAGCCGCCAATTGACCCCCCTGATGTCCCGGATCCTGGCGGTGGCCTACGCCGATTTGGATGGGCGCGTGAGGACATCACAGCAGACACAAGGGGGTGAGTTTCAGCACATTCTGCTATCTTTGCGCGCAGTAAAGGTGTCTTGGTGGGGGAGGAGGTCTGTGGCTATCTCCAGGCCAGGGCGCATTCTGTAGGCTAGGCCCCTCCGTTAGACACGGCCCTGTGCCCCCGCCCCCCACCTCTGTAGTGTGCCAAGTACAGCTATCCATGGTCCGGCCTCACCCATGTGTGCATTTGTCGTCCATAGACCTGTAGGCCTAGTCACAATAACTGAGTAGTGTACCCCGATTGCGCGGCCTAGTTCAGGGGGCTTCTGTGTCTGTCCTCTCCGACAACGGTGTTGCCAATGCATGCACTCAACCTGTCTTAATTTCTCCCCCCCCCCATTTTCTTTGTCTTCCTGTTCATGTGGGCATTAGCATCATCAGGCGGAGGAGAAGCGGCATCGGCGCACGAGGGAGCTGCATCTCACATGGCCCCGGAGGGCCATACAACAGACTCCGAGTACACCAGTGAGACGGAGGGCGAGTGGAGCTCCACAACGGGGACCCGTGGAGACGCCAGTGACACCGACACGTCCTCGGAAGGGAGCTCCCTAGCGGTGGCGGCAACATCCGTGCCCACCGCCGCAACAGGTACAGCCGCCACCCAGCGCACCAGCCCCGCCCTCCCAGCAGCCCCTCAGCCTTCGCTCCGTGCCCGCTCGACCAAGAAGGCGGGCATCTCCTTCGCCCCAGGCACCTCAGGCCCTGCCCCAGTTACCCCTGCTGCCCTCAGTGAGGAGGTCATTGACCTCCTCAGGACACTCATTGTTGGGCAGTCTACCCTTTTGAATGCCATCCAGGGTGTAGAAAGGGAGGTGCATCAGAGCAGTGCATACCTGGAGGGCATTCATTCGGGTCAGGCTGCCCATCAGCGATCGTTCAACGCTCTGGCCTCAGCACTGACGGCAGCCATTGTCCCTGTCTCCAGCCTCCCTCTTCTGACTCCCTCCACCCAGTCCCAGTCTCCTGTTCCTCTGCCTATCCCATCCACACCATCAGACCAGCCTGCACACACCTCTACACCCAAGGGCAGCTCATCCAGACATAAGCACCACAGATCCCACAAGCATTCACCCAAGCAACATCCAGATGCAGACATGCCAACAGTCACTACCACCTCTGTGTTCCCCACCTCCTCATCTCCCTCCTCCCTCCCTGTGACGTCTCCACTCACACCTGCATGCACAGTACTTCCATCACCAGCACACCCTCCATTACAGTCCGCACACATGCAGTCACCACCCCCACTGCCATTTACACGTCCCCTGTGTCCTCTCCCAGAGTGTCTGTCACCCCCTCTTCCAAAGCACACAAATGCAGGCAGCCACCCATCCAACAGCCATCCACCTCACGACAGCCTCCGTCACAAGCACCTGCACCCAAAGACAGCACACTTGACTCTCCTACAACCACATCCTCTTCCTCCACTCCCATACCCACTACACCTACCCGTCCCTGTCCTTCCAAAGTCATTTTCCTTTCCAACCTTGAGCTCGTTCCAATCACTGACCCACCCCCTCCATCTGGTAAGAGTAAAAAAAGCACCTCAGCCACCACCAGCCCTGCATCTACTGTGACCATAGTGCAGGGCTATTGGAGTCCACCAGATCCTAGGTCAGGAACATCGGCCAGCAGCAAGGGGACAGCCAGCCCACCCCCTGGGAAGAGGACAAAAAAGAAAAAGGCCCGGCGCGACAAGCCTGAGACGGCTGCCACCAAGGACAGTAGCCTAGCCCCGTCACCTGCCACATCATCCAAGGGAGGCAAGGGCCACAGAGCTTCAGCGAAGGAGGGCAAGGGCAGCAGGGCGGAGAAGTCAGGCAGCAGGCGAGCTGCCCAGGAGGGCCCCACCAGCCCCATTCCGGTTGTGACGGACGACACCCACGGGCCCAGGACTCCATCACAGGAGGGCCCCGCAACCGCAAGTTCGGATGGCGAATGAGCGCGAAGTCTTGCCCAGGTCTGGCTCCCTAGACACACAGGACAAGCACCGCTGAACAGGGCCCCGCCGGGAGGAGCACCGCTGAACAGGGCCCCGCCGGGAGGAGCACCGCTGAACAGGGGCCCGCCGGGAGGAGCACCGCTGAACAGGGGCCCGCCGGGAGGAGCACTGTTGAACAGGGGCCCGCCGGGAGGAGCACCGCTGAACAGGGGCCCGCCGGGACAAGAACCGCTGAACAGGGGCCTGTTGGGACAAGAACTGCTGAACAGGGGTCCGCCGGGACAAGAACCGCTGAACAGGGGCCCGCCGGGACAAGAACCGCTGAACAGGGGCCCGCCGGGACAAGAACCGCTGAACAGGGGCCCGCCGGGACAAGAACCGCTCTGCTGGGGCCTTCATCTCAAGCAGCGCTCCGCTGGGGCCTTCATCTCAAGCAGCGCTCCGCTGGGGCCTTCATCTCAAGCAGCGCTCCGCTGGGCCCTTCATCTCAAGCACCGCTCCGCTGGGCCCTTCATCTCAAGCACCGCTCCGCTGGGCCCGCCGTCTCAAGCACCGCTCCGCTGGGCCCCGCCGTCTCAAGCACCGCTCCGCTGGGCCCCGCCGTCTCAAGCACCGCTCCGCCCTTCATCTCAAGCACCGCTCCGCTCCGCTGGGCCCCGCCGTCTCAAGCAGCGCTCCACTGGGGCCTTCATCTCAAGCACCGCTCCGCTGGGGCCTTCATCTCAAACACCGCTCCGCTGGGGCCTTCATCTCAAGCACCGCTCCGCTGGGCCCCGCCGTCTCAAGCACCGCTCCGCTGGGCCCCGCCGTCTCAAGCACCGCTCCGCTGGGCCCCGCCGTCTCAAGCACCGCTCCGCTGGGCCCTTCCTGTCAAGCACCGCTCCGCTGGGCCCTTCCTGTCAAGCACCGCTCTGCTGGGCCCTTCCTGTCAAGCACCGCTCCGCTGGGCCCCGCCGTCTCAAGCACCGCTCCGCTGGGCCCCGCCGTCTCAAGCACCGCTCCGTTAGGGCCATCATCTCAAGCACCGCTGGCCCATTGACAGTGCCGGTTCTGTGTCGAGCAGGGCTTCAGGAAGCAGTCTGGGCACCATGCCTCCTCCATTAACAGTGAAGTCGGTAAGCCATCTGATGGACTGTGGCTTGGCACTTCCCAGGATGGTCCAGTGGGCAAGCCACCCACTGTAGAGACTTGAGAGACTGTGGCTTTGCACTCCCCAGGATGGGACAGTGGGCAAGCCACCCACTGTAGGGACATGAGAGACTGTGGCTTTGCACTCCCCAGGATGGGACAGTGGGCAAGCCACCCACTGTAGGGACATGAGAGACTGTGGCTTTGCACTCCCCAGGATGGTACAGTGGGCAAGCCACCCACTGTAGAGACTTGTGAGACTGTGGCTTTGCACTCCCCAGAATGGGACAGTGGGCATGGAGGCCCCTCGTGGATCTGGCGTCGTGGACTCATGTGGCTGAGGTGCCCCCCCTTCCCCCTGAGGTGCCTGTAGTTTTATCATCTGATGCCCCAGCAGTGTTCTCTCCAATGGTATCTGGTCTCCTGTGTGGGCTTTGCCCATGTGTTTGTGCACATTGGCCCACGGACTATGGAACTTTGACGGAATGTGCAGGACTTATTGCCTATGTATATATTGTTGACTGTGTTCATTCCTTATTTTTGTATCTTTTATATAGCATATTTCCCATACCTTCAATGGAGCTATTTATACATATATTTTAAAGATCATTTTAATTGTGTCTTTGCATTATTCCGGGAGGTTTGGGTGGTGTCACTCTGACTTGTTGCTCGGCATTGGGGTGTAGGTATTTGTGGTGGGGGGGTGGATGTATGGCGCATGTGTGTGCCCGTAAGCTTTCCTCCTCCCCCCTCGCCTGTGTCGTAGGTGCAGTACTCACCGTTGTCGTCTGCGCCGGCGTTCGTACTCCTGGTAGATGAGCAGGTAGACAATGGCTGGTAGGATGTGTAATTCGGGTTCCATGCTGTCCTCCTTCCTCGTGGAGTGTGTATAGGTGAGCGTTTTCCCGTGCGTAGTCTGTTTCCGCCGTGTTTTTATCGGCGGGGCTCCCGCCCCGGAAAAGGTGGCGGATTGGTAAGTTGTGATAGGGTGGGCGGTACATTGTCTGCCGCCTGCCTGTTGGCGGTGACCGCCGCGCTGTTTGTCTGTCCTGCCGTGGCGGTCGGAGTGGTAAAGTAGCGGGCTGTGTTGGCGGTTCCCGCCAGGGTCAGAATTCCTTTTTTTTGACCGCCTGCCTGTTGGCGGGTTGGCCGCCGCTTTATCACCGACCGCCAGGGTCAGAATGACCCCCTATGTCCTTAGTGCCAGGAGGTCTAGAAAGTCTATTTCTGGGCTGTGTTCTAGAATGTTGATCTAGACGTGTATCACATGGGTGGGATATGATCTTTTAGACCTTTTAATAATTATGGATGACACAAGCAATGCCGATTAGCAGATTTATACCTTCATCAGCTCAGATAAGTGGCTGTGGGCTTGCCAGGTGCTTGACTTCTAAAAAAAAAAAGTTATTCCTGGTTTTTGATTTCAAGTGCTATATTTTCAATCTGTTTGAAATGGTGGAAACCTATTCCAAGACAGGTACATTTCATGGCACCAGTCACACAAAATCTCCTTGCTGGGGTGTCCTTAACACAACAGGGGCACATGGGATAGATTGGGGAGGGGCGGAACTTTTGTTGTAAAGGCACATGCTTGCATACCCTTTTGAAATATTTGACATATGTTCTGATTAACATTTTGTTGCTTAGGTTATCTGTTTAGAAAACATAGCACAAATACAATCCTATATACGCTCCTCCAACTATGGTCAGAGTGGTAAGGTGGAATGCCTGAATTACAATGGCTACAGCAACAAGCCCCCCCCCCTGTGTTTTCGGAGTGGACCTTTCAAAGTTTTTATCATTATTTGTTTTCACTTGTAAACCATGCTGAACTGTTCCAACTTCCACATGTGATATTAACTTCTATATTGTACTGTTCACTGCCCTGTCTGTATCTGTCTAATAAAAGGCAAGTTAAAAAAAAAAAAAACAACCATGGTTAGTGGTCAACTACCCCATGGAATTTAAAATATTAAAATGATGGGACTATCTGGCCCACACTGGCTGAGTATACGTGATATCCTGACTTAGCAAATCTGCCTATTGCAGAAGTGAGATACTTACTAAATCCAAGTTGTGACTACTTATTGGTGACTTTGACAGTATTCTCTACTGTCGACAGGAGTGTTTACTCCTGGCCATTCACAACCAGTGTGTCTTGCGGAGCATGCACGTTAGTCCACAAACTATTAAAGTTAAGCAGAGTTAGGTAAATCTTATGGTCATTGACGGTACAGTCCAAGTAGTGGAGAAGAGTCATGCTGCACCTAAGATGATCTTGACCAGCACCAGTGACCCTGCCTCAATAGCCAGTCATCCAATTATGAAAATACATGGACTTCTTACCACCACAGTAAAGCTGCCACAACTGCTAGCACTTCCATGAAGACATGAGGTGTGGTTGTCAGCTCCAGTGACAAAACTGGGGAAATAGTGTGGCGCAACTGCTAGAGCTGCCTACTTAGGAGCTGGGAACCAGGTTCAAGTTTCACCGTCTGCTCAACATCCTGTGATTCTGGGCAGAGCACTTAGTCTCCCCATGCCTACCAAAAAAGAAATGTGTCCTTGTGTAACCTAACTGGTGCTCATGTAAAGTGCTCCAATACCTTAAAATAAAAACTGGCTCAGTACTGCTCTTTTTTTCAACAGAGCAAGGGCCTCAACCTCTAGAATTAAGGTTATGTGCTGGACAGCACATTGTGGCAGAGGGGAATGACCTGGAGAGTGGGACAGGTAGGGTTACGGATTAACCAGGAGACCCAGCGATGCACTGTGATCAACTCCCATTTATGGAACGAGAGAGATCCTCCCCCCAAGTGGAAGACTGTGGTGAGTCAAAGAGTTTTGAGGGAACAGTTTCAGCAGTGGACAGAGGAGACTGGATTTGCTGTTCATGCTGACAGGAGCCATTTAATCCACTCCTGCAATGAAAGCAGCAGTTCATTTGCTGTGCTGTTCCACCAGCTAAGGGCTATCTGTGCTGGGGATATTGGGCTTTTGAGTAGCCACTGAACCTTCCTTATTGCTACTTAAACTGTCCATCTCCCAAGAGCAGGAATAAAGCATCCAGACATGTTGGAGTAACAACGTATGTGCCCTTGTACTGGGTTCAAGGTGTCTAAAAAATCTTTACCACACTTCAGAATCTATTTTGAAGTTTTCAAGTTATCACTGATCAATTTGGAAAAAGGCATTTGCATGTATGCTGACAGGTTTATAGCTACCACTTCAGCCGTTTCTGACAAGGCATTCGTCGTATGGAGAGTGAGACTGCCTGATATAAAAAAACTTGTTGCCCACAGCATCCTGTTTTATAGATTCTTGGTCTGGAAGGACTGCAGGGAAGGCACTGATATTCAGTTTAGAAGATGAAGCCTGAAACACCAAGCTCTTAGAAGAAGGCTGTGAGGGCAAGAATTTTGGGGTAGCCAGAGCTGGCCTATGGCTTCTGGTGATTTGCCTTTAGAAATCTGGGCCCAAGAAGGGCTTATCTCTAATGGAAGCAATAGCACCAAAACTCAAGAAGTAGACATTAGCTTTTCTAGCAGATTTTTAAATAGCCACCTTAGTGGCTAAAGTCAAAACAAGTCTATCTATAGCTTTATGCTCTATTGTGTTAAAAGTGTACACTTCCAGGTGTTGGGCACCAGCATGGCAAGGACTATCTTCATCTAGAGAAGTTTTTAGACCACTGGCATTTTGAAATTCAAAGTAAAAACCTGCACCAGAAGCTTCACAATCGTCATTTTCTGTGTGCCCAATCTGGCTGTTTTCTTCAGCTTCTGAATTAATTATGAGGCTGAGGAAAAAGCCAACTTTGGGAACGTGTGGTGTGAGACTAGATAGATACCGGGAATGGAAATGCTTCTGCAAGGAAGAGAAAAATTTCTCCATGGAGTTTCTTGTGATTTTGTTTGTGGGAAGACCTTTTTTTTCCCCTTCATGAGAGATTTACCAATTGGAGTATGCTTGGGCATGTCCCTCTAGGCCATGGCCAGGAACAACTTGGTCTCATACTCTTTGATGCCCTTCGGTTGCATCGTGGAAGACAAACCAATGGCTGTAGCATTGTGGTGGAATATTAGGCAGCATTTATGACAGAGCTTAAACTTTGAAATCTTTGGAAGAGACAATTTATCCTACTCTCTATGGTAAACTGAGAATTTTTGTTGTGAAGTGAAGTATAAAGTGCATTCCGCATGGCGTCCATGTCTGGCAAATGGAGTTATGAATGGAGCGCTGTGGCATCACCTGGCTGGAGAGCTACTTCTGGGAATAGTTTTTCTGGTCCAGCCTAATGCCTGTGGAGTAGTCCCTAAGAATATGCAGGAAGGCGTATACATCAGAAACAGCCACCCTCCAACTCTTCAATGATATCTTACGCTCTGAAGATAGTACAGATAGTACAGATGCCTGCTTGCTACGTCTGCTAGATTTATCATAAGGACCACAGTACAGTATTCAATATATTATCCACCAGAACAGGAATAGAGGAATAGAGGGAACAGCCCAAAAATGTTCTGAATAGTTTAGCACTTCCTGACCTCCACTTGTAAAATTAAAGAACTCCAGATCACAAACCCATCTACTCAGGTGTGGTGAGCATCCTCAATATATATAAATGGAATCCATGGGCCAAATGTTAAACACACAAGGAATCAAAAGATACCAATATGTTTACAATACCCGAATGGCAATTAAAATCCCTAACCAAGCAGAAATTGAAACCCTAAAAATATTTCTGGAACATCTCGCAATTTGGATTACCACTTTTTTTCCTCTTAAACTTAACCTGAATGGAAATGTAATTCTTCTTCTTCACTCTCTCACTGCTACACTTGTTTGTCTAGCAATGGCTCAAAAGCTAAAATAGCTTGGGTTTCGCCGCTACTTTGGTACTTCAGAAAATCTGAGCTTCACATTCGATCAGAATATTACCATGTTGGTAGATATCACTAAGCTAGCTAAATCTGTCCAATTCCACCTACACCTCTCATTAGGTAACTGAAACCTTATACTTTGCCTGTCGATTTCCGAACCACCATTCAAGTCTTGGTCTTCTACTGAGATGGAGGAAATGCTGTAACTTCCAGGTCTATCCAAAAATACATTAACCCCGCTATGAGTCACACCGCAAACAGTCACATGCCTTGTTAGAGTATCAAAAAAGTTAGTTCACAGCACACCATCTTGCAAGACCTTCACTGCCTCCTTGTACTGGCCACACTACAAGATATACAGCAGAGCTAACATACAAGCCTTTTCATATACACCTGGTCTCCTACCTAAAAGACGAACTGTTGCCTGCAGGAGAAGAAAGAAACACCAGGAACAAATCCTGGCTTTCCCTAGAAATTCCAAAAGTAAGTGTTGTGATGGAAATGTCCCTGATGGCCCCAACTCCAATGCTATTGGGATCCTGGAGCTGATTTCTGTCATGGGTGAACACGGATCATGTGTGTGTGCCATGACATAGTCCTGTCGCATGCACTGAGGTTTTGCTGGACCAGAAGGGCTGCCATAGCACAACCCTCATGGTGGTTTAAGGCTAATGCCATGACCAGGCATTAAGTAGCACGAGTGCGGGGTGGCACTGAAGTGAGGCCTATTATAAAGATACAGGCCCACTCATGTAAAGTTCCCATGCTGTGTGTTTAGCTCACTCTTGGCCTTCATCAAGTTAGTATACAGTGCTTTGCAGTGCACGTGTTGTTGCATGCGTGTGATGGGTGTATATGTGCCTGTGAGTGGTACAACACACTGAAGGCTCTGGGATCCATTTTTGGAGACCCAGGGCTGAATGGAGGAGCACGAGAATGAGGAGGATTTGCCAAGACTGATTTGTGGATTGCTGCATTCCTGAGAGCTAGGTGGGACACACACACTGGAGAAAGCCAGGTTCTTTGGTACACTGCAAAGGGTGTACTTTAATTCTGACAGAGATCACTGGAAAGGGTCGTGGGCACATCTTAGGAATGCAATGGGACCACAGAAAGTAGGGCTGGGTGTCTAGGGTAACTTTTTGATGCACACATCACTGGGCTGACTTTGAGGTGTGAACCTCCAGCACTGCTATTTCCAGATTTGGAGTAGCTCCTGCTGTGACAGACTGCTTTCTGGAGGAAGGGCTGGCCGAGGTGTGGGTACTTCAAAGGAAAGCAGACCTCCAACACAAACTTCAACGACTGTAAATCACATTTTGTCTGGAAATGGCTGATAAGAAGGGAAGTCTGAGGCTCCCAAAATCGTCAAATGCAAGCAGCAAGTCAGCCTACACGAGGAGGAGAAGTTCTGCAAGACAGTCTGGGGCTGAGGAGGCTGGTCTGCCAGTCTCCCAGCTGGGTTAGAGAACATCACTCAGAGAATTGAAGACCAACTGCCCTTGAGCCTGGAGAACCAATTGCCTGCTTGCTTGATATGACCAGTGAGCCTTGAGAGAAGGTGTGAGTAAGCACCTGATGCACCAATCGTGCCGTTGACATGTGCAGATTCATGCCGGTTACCTAGTATGCCAGAGGGGGCCCAATGTAAAGGTAGCTGTTGCTGCACTGATCTGGCCGCCATCCATGCGCATAATAAAGTCCGCCACCCCCTATGCCAGAGGGGGCTGCAGTGAAGATTAAACTACTGCTGTGCTGAATAGGATGTCAGTCATTTGCGGAGTAAAGTTGTCCACACCGTATGCCAGAAGGTGCTGCTGTGAAGTTTGCATTACTGCTGTGCGGACTGGTTTTTTGTCCGTGTGTGGAATTAAGTCGGTAACTACGTTTGGCAGTGGGGGCCACCGTGAAGAGCAACAGTTGTTACCTGGTTTGTCGAAGCTCAGAATGAGGGATGCCAGGTGACCCATTAGTACCCAAGCCCTGACTGAAGCATCGGAGCCTGAGAAATCATCCTCCAAACCTGTGTGATGGAGCAGAGGAACATACCATGCCCTGGAGGAAGTGCTGTGGACTTGTCGCTGTCCCCGCAAAGCAGCGAGTGCTGCAACCTTTGTGGTGCCCAAGATAGAACACTTTCAGGGACTCCAACAGAGCAACCCCAAAGGGAGTAAGGTAAGACTGATAACAGGGACGAAGGGCCCGGGGGAACTTGTTCTGCCTTGTTGCGCTGTGGGCGCAGGAACACACTTGACTTTCAAAAGGATCGGAGTGGGACTCCTGAGGCCTAACTGGAATAGCACCTATTGTGAATGAGGAATAACCACTACCATTAGAGAGGCAAGTGGGACTCAGGTACCTGTCTATCAGGTACTAGGGTATGGACTAGGTCTGTCTTTATTGTCTGGGTATTCCGTATTTCACTTTGTGTTTGTATATAAAAAACTCCTTTTTTCATAAAATCAAGTATTTGACTGGAGAATCATTTATTGCTGCTACTGGACGTATTCTGAGTTGTGAGCTTGTGTTCACCCCTTCCATTCCCCGCAATCCCCCACCCCTTCCCCCATTAAGCCTTGGACTGCTTGATCAGTGCTACCACTGAGAGTCAAGTCCTGAAGAGATATTTGGCTCAGTTGCCATAGTAGGTCGGGCACAGGGTCATCAGAAGTAAAAGGCCCCAACACCTTTGGTGGGGCCAAATAGCTCCTGCTTGCCTTTGGCCCTCTGAAAGAGGTTCTGGCAGTAAGCAAAACAAAAACTATGAGCCAAGCATTCTCTATTTAGGTCCTAGAGTCTTGACAGTCTCCCTGAAGACCTCAGACTAAATTAATTTCTTTTTTTCTTCAGAAGGAACTTAACAACAATCTATGGGACTTTATTGTTTACCTTGTGTTCTCCCATCACTATATTCGCTCACTATTATATTACTTCCTACCTACACTGTGGCCCCCACTGTTTAGTGCTTCTATGCCTCACTGAAGGTAGTTATTTTAACTGTTCTCACTGTACCTCCTAGTAACAGTAAAGTTAACTGTTGTTCAGGTGGCTAGGTCTATGTTAAACACATTTGTTTTTTGGGGGGTAAATCTGTTTATTAGCATTTTACAGTAAGTTACATGCACATTTTGAAAGCAACGCATACAATGAGACACATATCCAGTAGAAAGTGGGCACATATACATCAAGCAACTTTTACTACTACGATCTCATATCTCCTTGTTTTCTGCTGTTACTACCATAAACAAACAAGTTCTTGTAGCAGTGATAACCAAAGTATTAGAAAACACAAATTGGTGTTCCATAGGCCTAATCTATTGATGTATTAGATGATTTCTACTCAGTCAATACGTTTCAGTAGTTATTTCGGTATGGGCGTCTCTCTTGAGGCATACTATTGTAATGTGCAGGGGGAGCGACCTATGTATTTATCAAAAGTATTTACCTATGCAGCTGGAAGAAAACCTGGGTTGCACCAAGCAACAAACCTTAAACCAGAGAAAAGTGCAACTCCCTTTGCCCTTTTGATGTCGTTAAGGCTGGGGTGGAGGGCGGTCAATCAGTGTAAATACCGTAGTAAGCCACCGGGTGTATGACTCTCTCTGTCTTTGTTTGTACAACCAGCAATATTCTTTTAAAACCCTGACTGTAGACAACAATTATTTATAGGTAAAGCCTATTTTTTTAAGCCTTTTATAGGGGATCTGACCCCACGCATTTTAACATTGTTCTGTGGATGTGTACTCGCCACCAAAGGTCCGTGTTTAGAGGCCCTAGGTAGCAAAAGTGTTCCTTGGTATTGCTCCTCCCATTTCCCTCTCATTTGTATACCTTTTAATGCTTGATTACTGGTGGGCTATTTTTCTGGTCTTGATTACTCTGGGTTGCTGGTCTGCCTTAGCAGACTTTATTGGCAGCCATTTTTCTCCCTCCAGGACCAGCCACTTCCAGATGCCATTTTGGGAGGTCGGCGGTCTAGCCATCAGACTCTCCTCATTACTAAGCCCATTTAAGGCCGGGCACGCTGCGGTTGCGCAGTGTACGTGCCGCTTGCACGCCGGAGGCGCGCGTAAGGCTAGCCCGTCTGCGCCCGTCCGCACCTGACCGGGCCCAGGGGCCAGTACCCCTGTTCAGTTTAGTGTACAAAGGATAGCTTACAATGCTGACTTTCTCCGGGCACTCAAACAGGAGCCGAAAGAGGGCTGCCAGGTCCGTTTTGATCTCTCTGAAACTACTTCAACTTGCACCGTCTGCCACTGGGGCGCTCAATTATTGACAAACCATGGGCTTCAGACACTTTCTCAAAGCACCTTCCTTCTGGCCAATTGCTGTTCACTGGCTGCTCATAAGCTGGATGTCAATCTTCTTTTGATCGGTCGAAAACCCATGGCTCGCTTTCTTACGGAAACATTGCTTCGCGAGGGATCAGCTCCGGATGTAGCCTTAGCTCTGCCCATAGATTATTCAATAATCAGGTTGGATAGGGTTTCTGCTAAAGGAGGGGGAATTGCTATTATCTTCAAGGATTCAGTGAAGGTTACCTCCTATCCCCTCCAACTACCTGACTGTGAGAGTATGTCTTTCACCGTTCTATTAAATCCTCAGTGTAGTTTTTCAGGGCGCTTGGTATATCGCCCCCCTGGCTCAGCGCAACATTTTCTACAAACATTCTCTGAACAAATCGCTGAATTAATCTGTACTAAGTCAAATGTTACTATTCTTGGTGACTTTAACATCCATGCTGAAATACAAGATAATGCTGCCGCTAAAAACATTTTAGCTGATATGGCCGCTTTGGACCTAATACAATTGGTCAAAAGACCCACACACATTAAAGGACATACCATTGACTTAGTCTTTATAATGCCACAGGTCTAAGAGCTCTGTCCCTCTTTCCTTTGGCCTGGTTGGATCATTTTTTAATTGCCCTCAACCTGGCCACTCCAGTGGCAGGTAAATCCTCCCAAAGGGTAGTACAACCCTATAGGCACTGGCATTTGCTGAACGCCAGAGACTGGATAAGCACTTTAGAAAGTCAGAAACCTACCTTAAGGGGAGATATGACCGGTTCCTTGGAACTATTTAATAACTGGATCACCAAAAGCTTAGATATGGTCCTTCCATACACTTCGGGGGCGAGAGGTCATCTGAAAAAAGGCACCCCCTGGTTCTCCCCTCAACTACGTCTAATAAAGAGGGATTGTAAGCGCTTGGAAAGAAGATGGAGAAAAACATATTATCTCTCACTGAAAGACGAATATAGGAAAACTATCAGGTGGTTTCATGCGGAAATAAAATCAGCACAAAGTTCTTATAATTCTGCTAAAATAGAACAGAGCTCTAATTCTCCCAAAGTAATCTTTCATCTTCTAAGAGAAATTGCCCACTCACACGTTTATACTCAATCGGTGGAAGCATCTCATGAGCATAGTAATAATCTGGGATCATTGTTCCAGCAAAAAATCCTAGATATCCACTCGACCTTCCCGATGGGAACCTCCAGTACCCACGTTCATAGGGAGGAATGTAATAACTATACAATGGGGCTTTCGCAGTTTCCACCGCTCTAACCAGAACTGGTATTGACACTATTGGAGACCCTTAAATCCAGCTCCCCACTTGACCCAGCACTGCCTACAATTTTAGCGATGGGGTCTTCCGTCATCACCCCCATCCTGACGGACATGTTGAATTTGCCATTGTCTAATAATAGCATCCCCTTTCAGTGGAAGCGTGCCATAGTGAAACCTTTGCTCAAGAAACCCCACTTAGATGCTTCGGTTCTTAATAACTATCGCCCATCTCCATGCTACCCATTTATTCTAAGATACTGGAAAAACATGTTAACAAGCATCCCTTCAAGAGGGTGTGGCCAACTGCCGGGAGATGGCGCATGCTTGATCTCTTCGTTCCGGAGGGGTCGCTTTAACTTTTACTTACAAGCGTGCCATCCCCGGGCGAATTAATGCCTGGAGGCGACAGCTGACCTGGGGACGGGCCCTGGGTGCGACTAAGTCCTCGTCCCAAATCCGGGACGCGCAAGAGCGCGAACTTGGTCCGTCGACACCGGGGCGGTTCTGCGGCCTTCCCCGCCACGGTGAGCCGGGGCCTCAGGCGATCTCGACCGGTTGTCTCCCAGCGTGGGAGACCGGAACCGAGTAGCCCCACTGGAAGGAGGCAGAGACTGGACTGGGAGGTGCCCAGCCCTGGATAAGACGGCGCGATCCGGAGGCGCCTGGTGAAAGGGACTGGAAGCCGCCCTCTCGCCCACGGGAGCCAGAGCCTTCGAGGGCAGCGCTGAAGGAGCGCGAGAAATGGCGCTGAGCGGCCGGGGAGCCCAAGGGGTCCCCCAACAAGACACCGCCCGGGGGGGGGAAGGAAAAACCCGAAGAAAATTAAAAGGGCAAAAAAAAAACAAGAGAGTAAGTGGACTACAAGAAAAGAAGAGCTGCAGAACCCAGAAAAAAGTGGGAAAAAACAAAAAACAAAAAGGAAAGCATGAACTGTTGAAAACAGAGCCCAGCCACAGACGCAGGGCGTGGATTTTCCCGGCACAGTGATAAACAACCGAGGACACCCAGTGCGATCGGCACGGACCTACCCAGCGCCTGTCCGGGGACTGAGATCGGGCCCGCATTTACCGAGGTGCGTGACCACGGGGAAAAGAGGGCCTACAAGGAGACTCGAGCCCGCACCTTGGGGTACGGCCCTCCCCGTCCAACTTGGCCGATGCCCTCCAAGACTCGTCACAAGAGGAAAATCATGGACTCCACGTCTCCACCAGCACGCAAAGAAATGGAAGAACAATCCCACCCGCCATCCAACGTACAGGAAACCCTGGACAGAATACTAGGGGCGATTGAAGACACGAAGACAACACTACAACACGATATCAACCAAGTGGCGGTCGAAATAGGCCTCTTAGGAGCAGAACACCATAAACTGGCAGACAGGGTCAAGGAAACGGAAACCATACTGGCAATCGTTGAACCGAAACAGAAAGACCTAGCAGCCGAGGTGACCTCTTTGGCTGCCAGAGTAACACGACTAGAACAAAGGGCTGAGGACGCGGAGGGCAGAAACAGAAGGAATAATGTGCGTGTGGTGGGCCTACCTGAAGGGGCCGAGGGGGCTAGCATGGTGGAGTTCCTCGAAAACTGGTTTAGTACAACGGTGGCGCCTGGATGCCTAACGCCCTTTTACACGCTGGAGCGAGCGCACCGAATGCCATCGAGGCCTCTCGCTCCCGGCAGACCGCCCGAGTGGTAATTGCCAAATTGCTGCACTACAAAGACAGAGACACTCTTATACAGAAAGCCAGAGAGATGGGCCCGTTTAAAGTAGCAAATGGAGAGGTGACGCTATTACCGGACTATACCTTGGATGTTCAGAACAGGCGAGCCTCATACCAAGCAGTCAAAAGAGCCCTGAGACGAAGGGATTCAATATTCATTGTTGTATCCGGCCAGACTGAGTGATACTGGAGGGGAAAACCACTTTCCTCCAAACCCCGGAGGAAGCATGGGAATGGCTCGAGAAACGAGGACTCCAATTGAAGCGGCCCACTGATGAGAACACGACTGCGGTCCGGACCCGCCGGGCTCCTAGGGCACGGATACAAGGGAGTCGTCCGAGACTGGCGCCAACACAAACGCAAAAAGAGAAAGGCAAGAGGGCGGCTCTGGAAGCGGTGGCCCAAGTTAGTGGTGGAACCACCCCCCCCGGGGGGCTCAGGAGAGGAATCAGACGATACAGTGATATCTTCGACGGGGGACTCGATCTGCTCGGCACGTGACCCCAAGGTGACACCGCAGACTGCCGATGAGCTCTGATAAGCACTGCGCGAATGGACCTGGCGATACGGCACAACAGTAGAACGTGGGCCCCTCCGGACCTGGCCGCCCCTCCAACCAGTATCTCGTTGGTCTAGCTAGCCTGGTGAGAACTGTAGCTATATGTTTGAACAAGTTGCACTGTTGCGTGATTTTCTGGGCTACCTGCAGGTTAGTAGGTGCCCTGGGGAGGGAGAGTTGGGGTTTACAGTTATTAGTTAACTTGGCTAAGTGGGTGGCAATGTACGATGATAGTAAAGGTTCGAACAAGGGTAGGAATAGAGCGGCAACCTGGGGTCACCAGGGACGCTATTACCATATCACTTTACTAATATGGCAGATTATAATCTCTTAACATGGAATGTCAGGGGGATGGGCACCCCGGCCAAAAGACACAGAATCCTTTCCTATCTGAAGAGAAGAGGGGTGCAGGTGGCAATGCTCCAAGAGACCCACTTAATAGCTGGAGAGGTTGAGAAACTGAGGCGTAGATGGAGGGGACAGGTGTTTGCCACAGAGTACTCAGTTTATGCAAGAGGAGTATTGATATGGGTCAGGGCCGGGGTCCCACTGATAATAGACTCATCTGACATAGATCGAGAGGGCAGGTTTGTGGTGTTAGAAGGGAGACTGCATGGTGTCTCGATTGTCATGAGTTGTATTTATGCCCCCAATCAGGACCAGGTCCTCTTCCTGACTAAATTATCGAGCCACCTCACCCGCCAATGTACAGGTGAATTGCTAGTGGGTGGTGACTTTAATGCAATGTTGGACATTAACATGGACAGATCGACCCCGCCACTGCGGGGTGCAGTGTCCACTAGAATAGCCAAAAAGCTCTGTGAATGGCTGGACACCTGGGGGCTAGTGGATATCTGGCGGGAACAACACCCAAATGACAACGACTACTCATATTATTCAGGCCTCCACCGGCTGCATACTAGAATTGATAGAATGACTTGCACTGCGGGCCTTGCGTGTTACGTGACCCACTCAGAGTACCTTGGTCGCACACTCTCAGATCATAACCCCTTGCTGGTGACACTGAGCATATTAGAGGACAGACCCCCAATCCCATCATGGAGACTTTCCCCCACTGCGTTAGAGGATCAGTTGTACAGAGAGGCCCTTAGTTGCCACTTGACAGAACATATTAGGATTAATAGTAGATCTACCACATCTAGAGCCACAGAATGGGAAACGCTTAAGGTGGTAGCGAGGGGCTTCTGCCTGGGTCAGTCGATGGGTGTGAAACGCACACTTGAAAGGGAATTGACCTCCTTAGAGAAGAAAATGCATGAGTGTGAAGTGAGACAGAATTCTGGAACCCAAGAGAACGAGGAATATAACCGTGCCCGTAAAGAACATTCCCAGATCGAGGCACAGCTCAGGTGCCACAACACACAAAAATACCTAGCATCAGTACAGTCAGAGGAGGGTAGATCAGGAAGACTGCTAGCCTGGCTGGTACGCCCGGGCGGAGGGGAAGAACCCATCACAAGTGTACAAGACAAAGAGGGGCTATGCAGGCGAAGCCCAGGCCCAATTAATGATGCTTTTAGGGGATATTACATGCACCTGTACAGGAAACCCAACGACCTGGGGCTGGAGGCCTTTCAGGACTTCCTTCAGCGAGTCGCACTTCCGGCCTTGGACCCAGGGGGGAGGGATAGCCTAGGGGGTCCTGTATCAGCAGAGGAGATAAGCGAGGCTATATCGCAGTTGGCTCCCGGAAAGACTCCCGGTACTGATGGCCTCCCAATGGACTTTTACAAAAAATATAGGACGTTGCTGGTGCCCCAGCTGGCCGAGGTATACGCGGAGGCATTGCGCCGAGGTAAATTACCAAGCACATTACGTGAGGCTCTGGTGGTGCCGCTACCTAAAACAAAAAACAGGGAAGCACCAGTGACCCACGTCCGCCCTTTATCAATGCTGAACAGTGACTTTAAGATCATCCGCAAGATTATGGCTAACAGGCTGCTCCCCCTAATGACCACACTGGTGCATACAGACCAGAATGGTTTCGTCCCTGGCCGCAACACATCGCTGAACTTAAGGCGGATCTTTGCTATCTTGCACATGCCAGCAGCAGAGAAACCTCCTGCAGGGGTCTTATTAGCAGTGGACTTCGAGAAAGCCTTTGATTCGATTAGGTGGGACTACCTCAGGGCTGTGATGCTTAAGATGGGACTAGGTGAAAAATGGGTGAAATGGGTGGACTTACTGTATTCCTCCCTGCTAGCTAGGGTGAAGACGGGCAGAACGATATCCGATACATACCCGGTATACCGAGGAACTAGGCAGGGATGTCCCCTATCCCCGCTGCTTTTTGCCCTGGCAATTGAACCTCTAGCGGCCCAGCTGCAACAGGAAGGAATCGGTAAGGGAATTAACTGGGGTCCAAGCGAAAATATAATTTCCTTATACGCGGACGATATACTGGTGTACCTAAGAGATGGAACTAGTGGTCTCCGATGGGTTTTAAAGACGCTGGGGGACTTTGGGGGACTATCGGGACTTCACCTTAACCGAGGCAAAACATTTGTATTCCCCGTGTTACCAAACTGCATGTGCCCCGAAATGTGCCCAAAAGATGTGAACTGGGCCCCCGGTCTTTCAAATATCTGGGGATCCAAATATTTCATGAGCTGGCTGACCTCCGAGAGGGCAACTTAGGTGGGGCACTCCGGTCTCTGCGCTCCTAGATTGAGTTCTGGCGGTCGCTGAAGCTAACTGTGATGGCCAGAGTGGCATTGTCTAAAATGGTGATGCTGCCCCGCCTCCTCTACTTCTTTGCTAACTTACCGTTATGGATCCCTCCTACGTGGTTCCACGAATTAAACGCTCTGCTGCTGGAACTGATATGGGACGAGGGTCGTAGGCGCACAGCACTGACTACCATGTGTAGGCCGACACAAGCGGGCGGACTAGGGGCTCCGGACTTCAAGGCATATTATTTGGTATCCCAACTGCAGTGGGTGGCCGGCTGGATGGTGGGCAAAGGGCACCTGGACCTATCTACCTCCCATGGTTCGTTAGACATAGACTGAATAATAACACGAATGATAGAGGGGACAACCTAATGACTAAAGCTGCGACGATGTGCTGGAAAAGATGTAGGAGTAGAACCGGAGTTGGACCACCCTACTCACCGGCGCTGCCACTTTCGGTCCTAGTGGCGGAGCTGAAGGGAACCAATTCCGGGGGCCGAGGGATGGGCCCATGGAGGAGTGCGAGAGTGACAACAGTGGGAGAGCTTTTCAGGGGAGGTAAACTGCAGAGCTTTGTTGACTTGGTGGGAAGGGGGGTCCCTCAGGGTCCACTTCTGATGTACGGGAGGTTAGTGCATGCTCTGAAAGTTCATTGGGATACGATTAATGCAGAACCCGGGGTCCACGGAGTGTTGCACCTCCTCCTGACCTTGGGGGAAGAACCCCACTTGACTGTGAAAATATATCGAGCCCAGATAGAATCCGCACTGGACCCCATGCATTCACTAAGGGAGAGGTGGGAGAAAACGATTGGGCATGTAATGTCAGATGCAGACTGGAACAGAGCTCTGGCTTACCCCCGGAGGATCTCCCGTAATACCCGACTACAATATATCCAATATAACTATCTGCATAGAACGTATCTTACCCCTCACCGATTGTTCCGTATATATGGGGGGACCCCCAAGACGTGCCCCAGGTGTGGTGAGGGCGAGGCAGACTTCGACCACATGATGTGGAAATGCGCAATGATACAGCTGGGCTGGAGGGCAGTGATAGAGCGTATCTCAGGGCTATATGATACGGAATTTCCGTTCACCCCTGATGTCTGTCTGCTGGGCCTAAGGTCGGATATCCCAAGAGGGAAGATTAGGAGTCGCTTCTTAGATCTTGCACTGGCCCTCTACAAGAGATTAATTATGAGGGGCTGGAAGGCTCCTAGCCAACCCTCACTTACTGAATGGAAGGGCGACGTCATGAGATGGGCCAGGGCGGAGCTACAGGTCTTAAAGTCCGAAGAAGCAAAGGGCATCCGACAGACCCCCATAGCCCCAGGGTGGGAAGAACTAATATTGAGCTGGGAAAGCGCAGAGAAAAGCCCATCAACTCCCAACACAGCACCAGTAGTGGCGGAACACTGAAAGAGTAGAGAAGGGAGAAAAGAGATACACCTACAACACCACCCATGGGGGGGTGGAAACGACATCAATAAATCAGATAGATGAGCACTCTGACTGATCAGGATAAACCACAAAGGGCAGCGCGGAGTTAGGCACACCCAACTATAAAAAGCTGGAGATAGTGCAAATGGTTAGATGGCTGTCCCCCCAGGCATAGCCTCCTTAAAGAATGACCCTCCCTACCAAACACTAAAAACACCCACAGAAAGCCACCAAGTGTGTACATAGTTTAATGTTTAAGCTAAAGCTGTTATGAGAGCATATAAAACAGATGGGTAACATAGAGCGACAAGGATCCAGACACTCAAGGAAAACAACACAAGAACTCCAGTGCTAACAGATTACAGAATTCAGTTAAAGATATAGATGTACGTTAAAATAGGACACAAGATATGTGTAAACGCATGTAAAGAGATGTATCCTTTTAAATACTGTGCATAACAAGGACTAGATGATCCCATCAATGTACCTGTGGAACGTAATCAGCAATCTGGTAATAAAAATATATTAAAAAAAAAAAAAAAAAAACAAGCATCCCTTCAACTTTCTTGAGGACAACAACATTCTCCATACGTCCCAGATGGGCTTCAGACCACTACATAGCACTGAATCAGCACTGATTGGCATCACGGAGGAGGTTAGGAAACGCCTTGATCAGGGGCTGGTTTCAGCGATCATTCTTCTGGATCTCAGTGCCGCTTTTGACACTGTGGATCATAGTATCCTTTGTCAAAGAATGAAGGAGACGGGAATTACGGGTAAAGCTTTCAGTTGGCTTTCCTCTTTTCTAGAGGCAAGATCCTTTCAAGTATTAGATTGCTCGTTTTTTTCCAGTTGCTTTAAGAGCAGCTGGGGAGTGCCTCAAGGATCGTCATTCAGCCCTACTCTATTTAATATCTACATGTCTCCACTGGCAAGGATAGTGGAGCCATTTGGGCTTTCGTCATCTCATATGCGGATGACACCCAGCTGGTGGCCTCCTTGACGACTGAGCAGAACTCACTGGAGACGGCTCTCGCTCCCTGCCTAAGGGCAGTATCGGAAAGCATGTCTGAATGTAAACTCAAATTAAATGGAGACAAGACTGAAGTTATGATTTTAGGACATCTCTCTCAGTTGAACTTTATCTCTCCTTTGCATCACTCCTTAGGAGACTTGCCCCCACCCCAAGGAACTCATTAATAGTCTGGGAGTATGGCTCGACCCTTGGTTAACGGTGGAGCATCAAGCCAAGAAACTTTCTTCCACCTGCTTCGGTACGCTACGACTCCTCAGAAAGGTATTTAAAATACTCCCATTTACTGCAAAGAGACTCATAATACAGGCACTTATTATCTCTCACCTGGATTATGGGAATGCCCTGTATATCGGTGCCCCAAAGTATGTGAAAAAGAAACTACAAGTGTACAAAACACTGCAGCCCGTCTTCTATTCAACATACCTAGACATGAATCAGCCAAACCAGCTCTCTCAACCTTGCATTGGCTCCCAGTTGAGCAACGGATAAAATTTTAAGCGCTTTGTTGTATTGACAGAGCCCTTCACAATAAAGGTCCCCCGTTCCTACGAACCCTTGCCTCTTTCCATATTCCTGCTAGGCATCTTAGGTCTGCCTCTGCAGCCCTCGCCGTGATTCCTTTAACAAAAAAGGCTAGATGGGTGGAAGATCATTGGCCTTCCTGGGTGCTAAGCTGTGGAACTCTTTGCCAATGGACATACGTCAAACTAGTCATGAATTTTCCTTTTGTCGCCTGATTAAGACCTGGCTATTCTGATTCTTGCAAGTGGTTGTGTTTTTGAAGTTATCCGTATCAGCGCTGGGAGGCCTTCGGGTAGCCATGCACTATATAAAACTGCATGACATAACATAACGTAACATAACATTCTATTTTCTAATGGATACAACTACCTGTGCATTCCTTACCTTATGAATTCACCCATGCGCCAGAATCAGACAGAAAATCGTCTTCCCGGCTCTCCACGTTGACGAGGACGTCACAATTGCACGGCTCCACGCGACTTGTCTGACGTCACCGTGCCAATAAAAGGTCCTTGCTGGCGTGCTGACGTCAGCTCCCTTTTTTCCGTGCCTTCGACGCTAACGGTTTTCTCCTAGCTCTCGCTACTGTTGAAGGAGCTATCTTGTACCTGGTGCAATTTTGTTTCTGGTTACAATGTCTCCTCCTAGGAAGTCAGGATTTAAGCTGTGTCGAGAGTGCGGGGGTCGCATGCCGGTCACTGACCCTCATGATGATTGCCTTTGGTGTTTGAGCTCCAAGCATGAAGTCAAGGAGTGTGTATCCTGCCAGAGCATGAATCCTAAGGCTCTGAAGGAGAGGGAAGCCAAACTCTTTTTGGCTAAGGCAAAAAAAGGACATAAGAGCCATCACAAGTAGTCTTCTCACACTTTGTCTCGGCGTCGTTCGGCTCGGAGCCATTCAAGGTCCAGGTGTCCATCGAGACGGCACCGTGCATCGTGGGAGGTTAGTCCGACTGTGACTTCACAACCTCAAAGCCCTCAGGCTTCTCCGGTGCCGTCGGTCTTCGAGGTGGTCGCACCTCCAGAGAGTCCTCGCTTTTCACCTGTGGCGCAGGATTCGGATGCTTTACAGGCGCAAGTGCAGCATGGAGACCAGCGGTATCCTGCCTTCCCGGCTCCGGGAGCGGATCCGTGGCATTTTTAAATGCCATGTTTTCTATGTTTAATGCTATGGCCCCTGCTGGTGCACTGGCTGGTCCCACGGGTCCTTTACCATTTTCATTGGGCTCCCCGGCTCCTTACAAGGCGGCACCGTTTATGCCCTTCTATCCGGCTGGGGGTACTAATTCGGCGCTGATGACGTCGCCTCAGAGACCTGAGGTTCCGATGACGTCGCCTCTTAGACCTGCGGCACTGATGTCATCACCTTTTCAGTCGACGCCAATGACGGAGCCAAAGTGACCACTGTGCCGATGGGATCCGCTCCGGCGCCGGATGGCTCCGTATTAGACCGTAGTCAGCCTTCTTCTCCTGGTCCACGGCTTTCAGTACTGAAGCCGGCATCATCGACGTCGGCTAATTCTATGTCAAAGCCTAGGTTAGAGGCCAGGCTGAGGTTGCGTAGGAAGGCTTTAAGACTTTTGGAGGAACTGGAGTACCAGAGGCAGTTGTTGGAAGAAGGAGAGATTGTGGAGCCCTTGGGGGGAAATCAAGAGCTTGACTCAGCCAGTGAGCTAGACACTTCCCCGGAATGGGACCTTTCTTAACCAGGGTGGTTTATGGAGGAGGCAGCCTCTTTCCATACTGCGGTCAGGAAGGCAGCAAATTTTTGGGATCTTCCGTTGCCTGCTGCAGAGGTCAAAACAAATATCTTAACTGAGGTCCTGCATCCTTCTTCTACATCAGCGGATCCATTGCTTCCGTTTAATGATGCTCTTACAGAGCCTAGGGTATGGAGGAAGCCTGTGGCGTCCCCAGCTGTCAACAGATCTGTGACAAGGAGGTACAGGGTGGCTCCTGGGGATGCGGGATTCTTGTCGAAACATCCTACCCCGGAGAGTCTAGTTGTGCAAGCCTCTTGTTCTACACGGTCTGCTCCAGGCTCCTTCCCCTGTGATTCCGTCGGACAGGGAATCCAAGAGAATGGAGCAGTCGGCGAAGAAGACTTTTTCTTCTTGTAGTATGGCCCTCAAAGCCGTAAACGCTACCTGTGTATTGGGTAGATACGTGCACGCCCTGATGGATTCAGCTAGGGCTATGGTTCCGGACCTGCCGTAGGAGATGCAAGGACGACTTGGAGAACTCCTGTCGGATGCTCAGGCCACAGCAAAGCAGATAATTCAGTGTGGTCTGGATTCTACAGATTCGGTGGCCATGGAGATGGGTACCTCTATTGCTACCAGGAGGCATGCATGGTTGAGATCCTCTGGCTTTTCCTTAGATGTCCAGACTGCACTCTTGGATTTGCCTTTTGATTGGGAAAAGATTTTTGGTGCTAAAGCTGACTCTGCCTTAGAGCGCTTTAAGGATAGTAGGGACACAGCAAAGTCTTTGGGTCTGCAGGCTTCCACTACTACCCCTTTCAGGTCCTTTCGAAGGGTTCAGGGGGTTGGGGCGTGGAGCCGTTTACCGTGGGAAACCCCAGTCCATGGTCCAAATGCCTACCAGCCTCCCTTATAGATCCTTTAGAGGGCGGGGGAGAGTTCGGACAAGAGGGGCCACCCAGCAGCACCTTGCGTCATCCTCTTCCTCTGGAGGACAACAACAAGGGAAGCAGCCCTAGTTTTCTGCCCATTTTCAGCCATACTTCTCCTGTAGGGGGGAGATTACGTCTTTTTCTCCACGAGTGGGAGTTAATCACATCAGACTCCTGGGTTCTGAACATTGTGAGGAAAGGATATGCTCTTCCTTTTCAGGAGTTTCTCCCTCCCCGTCCCTCGTTTTGTTCAGAAGCCCATCTCCTATTGTTGCAGCAGGATCCTGTTATCAAAAGGTGCAGTGGAGTTGGTTCCAGAGCAGGAAAGGGTTCAGGGTTGTTATTCAAGATATTTCCTGATTCCCAAGAAGGATAGTCGATTGAGACCAATACTAGATCTAAGGATTTTGAATTGGTTCCTCAAACAGGAAAAATTCAAGATGCTGACTCTGGCACAGGTACTTCTGGCATTGAACAGAGAGGATTGGATGGTGTCTGTTGACTTGCAGGATGCTTACTTTTATATCCCTATACTCAAGTCGCACAGGAAGCATCTCCGGTTTGTGGTGGGGTCGCAACACTACTAGTTGCGGTCCTTCCGTTTGGTCTTACTTCAGTACCTTGAGTCTTTACGAAGGTGACGGCGGTGGGTGCAGCAAGTCTCAGAAGGAAGGGAATATCAGTATTCCATTACATGGACGATTGGTTTATCAAAGTCAAGTCTCCAGAGCTCGTGCTGCATCATTTGCAGATGGCAACTCAGTTGTCTGGGCTTTTCGGTAAACGTGCCCAAGTCTCACCCGGAGCCCTCTCAGCGCCTCCTGTTCATAGGGGCAGTACTGGATACAACATTGAATCGGACCTATCCTCCGCCTCAGCGGATTCAGGACATACAGGCGTTGATTCCAATGTTTCAAAATGGAGCAGTTGTTCCAGTCCTCAAGGTCCTACGCATGCTCGGTCTGTTCGCTTCTTGCATTCTGTTGGTCACTCATGCGAGTTGGCACATGAGGGCTCTCCAATAGTGCCTCCGCAAGCAGTGGTTTCAACACAAAGGGGATCTCGAGGAGTCGATAACGATCTCCAGAGGTGCTGCAGTGGATCTACGATGGTGGGCTGTGGACGGCAACCTTTCTCAAGGAAGGCTGTTTTCACTGCTGCCTCCGGTGGCCACGGTCATGACGGATGCTTTCACTAAGGTGGGGAGCTCATCAGGGGGACCTGGAGATCAAGGGTCGTTGGTCTCCAGTAGAAGAAACTTTTCATATCAATCTATTAGAATTGCAGGCAATACGTCTGGCTCTCAAGGCCTTCCTCCCGTCCATTCGCAGTCAGTTGGTTCAGGTCCTGACGGGCAACACTACCGCGATGTGTCATATAAACAAGCAGGGAGGAGTGGGGTTGTACCTTCCCTGCAGAGAGGCTCTGCAACTCTGGTCCTGGCTTCGGGACCATCGGATTTTGCTTGGTAGCAAATCATCTGGTCGCACTGCTCAACGTACGTGTGGACACTCTTAGTCGACATTTCTCGGCTGATCACGAGTGGCGTCTCTATCCGGATCTGGTCCTCCACATCTTTCAGATGTGGGGTTCTCCAAGAATAGATCTGTTTGCCACTCAGGAGAAAGCGCACTGCCTGTCATTTGGCAGCCTCCAGTATCCGGTGCATGGAGCTTTAGGGGATGCGTTTCTGATCTCGTGGTGCAACCAGTTGCTTTACACGTTTCCCCCCATACCCTTGATTCCTCGGGTTCTGAGGAGGATTTGCCAAGATCGGGCTCAGGTCAATTTAATAGCCCCGGATTGGCCAAGAAGGTTGTGGTACACGGACCTTCTCCAACTCTCACTGTACCCTCTGCTCCGTCTCCCTCTCAGGGCAGATCTCCTCTCGCAGGTTCTACACTCCCACCTCCAGAGCCTGCACCTTCATGCCTGGAGATTGAACGGGGCAACCTGAGTTCTTTCTCTCTCACCAGAGGTAGTGGATGTTTTTTTTTTTTTTTTATCGGCCAGGCGACACTCCACTAAGATCGTTTTTGCTGGCAGGTGGGCAGAATTCATGGCTTGGTGTGGAGAGAAGCAAATTGATCCTTTGAGGGCCCATCTATCTGATGTTCTGTTGTTTGCATTAGCTTTAGCACAGAAGGGTTGTGCTACTGTTAAGGGCTATTTAGCAGCACTGTCAGCCTTTCGATGCCTTCCGGATCAGCCCTCCTTGTTTAAATCGCTTATTGTTATTAGGTTCTTAAAGGGTTTGACTAATATGTTTCCTCCCACTCCTTTTCTGATGTCTCATTGGGATCTGAATCTCGTTTTAACTTTTTTAATGGGTTGACCGTTCGAACCCATGCATTCTTGCCCGTTAAGATTTTTAGTTCTTAAGACATTGTTTTTGATAGCTATAACGTCGTCTAGACGGGTTGGTGAGTTTCAGGCTCTTTGTGTTAAACCTCCCTTTACTTTATTCTTTCCTGATAAAGTGGTGCTGAAAACCAGGGCGGCTTTCCTACCAAAAGTTGTCACTCCTTTTCATATGGGGTAGACCATTACCCTTCCATCTTTCTACCCTCCTCCTAACCCCTCAAAGGAGGAAGAGAGGCTCCATCGTTTGGACCCCAGAAGGGCTCTCAGTTTTTATATTGAGAGGACGAAATACTTTTGCTTGGAACACCAGCTGTTCGTGGGATATATTGAAAAGAGGAAGGGCAGAGTGGTCCATAAAAGAACGATCTCCAGGAGGGTCATTCTTTGTATCAAGGTTTGCTACTCGTTGGCAAAGAAGATTTCCACCTGAGAGCCCATTCCACCACGGCTAAGTACGCCACTTCGGCCATGGCTAGAGGGGTTCCGGTGGTGGATATTTGCAAGGCAGAAACTTGGGTGTCCCTCCACACCTTTGCAAAGCATTACTGCTTGGACTCGGAAGTTAGGAGGGACGGCCATTTTGCATGTTCTGTATTACAGGATTTGTTGGTGTAACCAGTCAGGCACCCACCTCCGAGTGCGGTACTGCTTTGGGACTCTATTCATAAGGTGAGGAATCCACAGGTAGTTGTATCCATCAGAAGAACAAGTTACTTACCTTCGGTAACGCTTTTTCTGGTGGATACACTAGCTACATGTGGATTCCTCACAGTCCCACCCCCCTACCCGTTGTCTGTCTGGTCATACCAACATTTTTGTTTTAGAAGTGTACATAGGTTTTGATAATTATGTGTATATATAAATGATGGTTATAAGTCTATTGCTTCATTATGGTTTTATGTATATATGTATTCATTTGAGCTACTGTGAGGTCGGTTTTCACCTGTTCGCCTCAAAGGCACGTAAAAAATGGGTGAAACTGACGTCAGCATGCCGGCGAGGACCTTTTATCGGCATGGTGACGTCAGACGGAGTCACGTGGAGCCATGCAATTGTGACGTCCTCATCGACGTTGAGAGCTGGGAAGAAGATTTTCCGTCGGATGCTGGCGCAAGGGTGAATTCATAAGGTGAGGAATCCACAGGTAGCTATTGTAGCCACCAGAAAAAGCGTTACAGAAGGTAAGTAACTTGTTCTTATTGCATTATGCTGTTACCACCCCTCTCTAAAATAAATACTTTAATACAGTAATCTCTGCTCCTGCATATTTCTGAAGATCTGCCAGCTACAATTGTATATCAGGTTGTAATCTAGCCTTCCATACCATATCAATGGCCCATTTTGACAGTCCCAGACCAAGACCTATGAACCTGGTAGTTTGTCTATCACTTTTTGATTTGTTCATCTGGCCAAGAAGGCACATCAGTATTTCCTGTGATACTGGCGACACGACCTGTCACTTGTGGGCAATAACGCACAATTTGTGGGAAAACCAAGACCATGTGGATAAAGCCTCCATTTTGTGTCTGATATCTGGGGGAATCATCTATTTGGGGGGGGGGGGGGGTCAGATATGGTTGATATAGCTCAAACGGCTTAGTTGAGTGTATTTAAATTGAGGATTTAAAAAAACTTTTTTAGTACACAGTGATATTTAACCGCAGTTTTTATCTAAAACAACCCTGTATAGCATTGCTTCCCATCCCGACTTTGCATCTGATACCTCCACCTGTAAAGCTGCAGAGATAACCAAATAAAAAATGGTCACAGCACGCCCGCAGGCCCTATGCATCATAATTGTCTTCAGTATAGTGCTTGTAGCAGTTCTACATCTCATTGTGCCACGTGTCCTAAGCCGCTCTCGACAGATCAGAAAATTTAAGAAATTGACCAGTGCCTATTCCCCAATGATCCACAATTGTGTTTTAAGTGTGTAGTGTACCAAGTATAACGAGATCCCCCCACTACCTATGTGCCAGCATCTGTCCATATAGGGTGGTTATGCAAATATGTGTAAAAATACATAATAAAATAAATTCTCAATTCTGCAGCCTCAAACAGAGCAAAAAGGTCCACAACAATAAAGTCTCTAGCTCACTCAAAACTTCTGATTCTTGCAGGCCCTGCGGAAACAGTGCAAGACGACTCAAAGCACAGGTGGCAGACATGACTGCCCCCAGCCAGCCATTTTCAACAAACGTTTTAGCCACAACTGGGTCATAATTCAGGTTTCATATTAACTATTACATTTTCATATTTAGTACATCACCCCTGAAAAAATTCGAGAGTTCACCTGACACTGCGGTCACGTTGATTATCAAATGTCAATATAATTTTTTTTTAATTTAAAAAAAATAAAAAAATTACATATTAGACAAATTGCAAGGAAACTTAACGGTGAAATAACATTTCCTTAACACATTTATTTAGTCAACAGCAAATACTGTAATTAAAAATACAAAAACTTAAACATTTAAAAATAATGTAAAATCCATTTCATACCTTGTTTTAATGTCTGCGAGGGTATTTCTGATTCACTTAGTCCGACGGACGTGTCTATGGTGGTCTTAGAAGGTTCTCCAAGGGAGGCTGAAACTTCTGTTATTTCTTGAGGCTGGCTATATATCTCCTCTACAGTGACTGGTACATGCATCTTCGTTTCTTGAAGTTCCCTTTCCAATACTGGTTCTGGTCCATGCTTTCAGTGTGCAACAAGGGCAAATGACAAACACTGATAACGTGGCAAGATCAATAATCAACATATCTGCATAAAATAATACATACTTCAGAGAAATTAGTCATACAAAAATAAACCAAGATACCTTACTGTTAGAACAAAAAATAACCAATATGGCAACATACTTTGACTTAAAACACAGAAGGCAGAGAGTTACAGTTAGCAATGTGTCTCAATAACATATTCAGTTCCCACGAGACCTTCGTCACATCCAGACGATAATGTCTGCCTGTGGGGCCTGGGCCTACTGACACTTATTTTAAGGTGCTGGGGCTCTCTCTGTCCCTCCTGCAGGTAGTGGTCCCGCCAGTCTGCCGGACGCAAACACATTCCTGGGAGGCAGGGCCTGCTATCTGTCCATAAAGTCTCACAGCCTGACCAATACCAGGAATTTCTTTGTGTTGTTACAACGCAGCAGGCAAAACATCTTTATGGGAGTGAAAAACCTATGATAAGGGGGTCCAGATGCTGTATTATAGAGTTTAATGTGCTAATGTTGTCTTGTCTGGTTCCGCTCATCTGTGACACAGCAGCGAGAGAATAGCTGGATTTTAATTTAGGTGAGAATCAGGTAAAATATTTTTATGTATTAATACCTTGTTACAGACTTTAATTTGTAGTCCTTGATACGCCCCCTTCAGTCTTCATAAGGTCAGTACCTTGAAGGACAATAAGCTATGTACAAATCAGCTCAATTAAAAGCACACAAGAAACAATTCATTTTGAGGAACCCGCAAAATATATATATATATATATATATATATATATATATATATATATATATATATATATATATATATATATATATATATATATATATATATAAAATAAATTCCCCATTGAAATGTTGATTAGGTTCTGCGTCCCCACGTGGCTTACCTTGTTAATGCAACTACTGCACTGGTGATTGGCTGGGTTAGTTGTCCTTTTGGTTTAGACTCCTCCACCAAAAAGTTCCTAGCCTCTCTGCAGAAAAAGCATACAGGCGACCCAATCTTCTCATGGAACCCAAGTGTGACTGTTAAATAAAGGACGCAAAGAAAAGCTGGCGCTGTTTTTCCCTGCCACTGTGTGAAGTCAAATAGGGACCTACAGCCACATTATGACGTTGGAAATGGAACGTTCTTTTCCGCTATGAACTGGAAAAGCACCAGCTTGATTTAAAAGTCACTAATACAAATTTAAGTTGCCTGATTCTTTGTTCTATGGGGACCCCAGGACAGTGCAATGAAGAAGGAACATCTATATACTTGCTGTGTAAATTGTGAGATAAAAAATAGACCAACATATATATATAGACAGTTGAAATTTAAGAGACAGATCAACGTCTCGGAAGACATCAAGTAGAAAAGGGAAAAAGGCGATTAAATAGACACACAGCTAAAAAGAAATAA
This sequence comes from Pleurodeles waltl, assembly GCF_031143425.1. NCBI lineage: Eukaryota > Metazoa > Chordata > Amphibia > Caudata > Salamandridae > Pleurodeles > Pleurodeles waltl. The sequence continues at coordinate 368,940,814 of NC_090438.1, read as the reverse complement.
ATAAAACTATGATAACAAACGAGAAAAATGGAAAACGTGGTCAAGCTCCATGGACTAAGGACTCCAGGAATTTCTAGCACGTGGTAGGATGGGGCGTAGACTTTAAACATGGTGATCAATGGGTCCAAGAATTCAAAGCATTTTTTCACCGAATGAGATATCAGACATAACTACATGGACCGACGGAATGGAAGCAACTTCCCAAACTGAACCTGGGGATCCCAAAGTGTAAGAAATTCTAGAATGCTTCTGGATGCAACAAATTCAGCAAGCAGAAGCAAAATTAAAAGATGAACAAGTGCCAGGCCTCAGTCTCATACCAAATGAATGCTTCAAGCATTTACTACCTTGATGGTAGCCCCCTTTATGAATAATCTTCACCTACTGCATACCCAACTTGACGTTCCAGAGCCCCTGGTGCAACAGTGTCATAGTCCCATGATACAAACAAAACAAAAAAAAAAGACTCAGCCCGGAGCTCCACGTTTTATTGACCAATAAATGTAATCAATGCAGACAGGAATATCTTTATTAAAATAACCCTACAAATCTTCGAGTGGAATGCAGATGTGTAGTTTATCTCACTTTACCAGGAAGGCTTTTGCATGGGCTTGTCAATGGCAGACCTTGTCTTCGTCTCACACCTCTTAATTGAAACATACACACGGAGTAAGACAGTTTCCTTCTTTGTCATGTTCCGAATTTCTTGTTAGCCTTCGGCCTAGTGAATCGAAGGAAACTATGGCAGACATTTGAGAAACTTGATCATCATCTAGCATCTAGTTTGCATACTTAAGGATCTCTAAGCAGGCTTGACAGCGCATAAGCAATATGGGTCAAATGGATGTCTAACAGAAAATCTCACAACAGCACACGGTGGGATGCCTGTTGGCCCCACTGCGTTTCACACTATCCATGAATAGGATGGCAGAGGACTTCACCTCAGTAAAGGTAACTGAGAGATCCCAGTCCTAGAATATGCAGAACGCTGTTTTTTTAGCTTGCGTATCATTGCTGTGCAAAATCTACCTGAAATTAGTGAGGCATTCTTGAAAGACTGACATCAAGAGAATATGTCAAAACCATAATGACAGTGTGGGAAAACCTTTCAGACAAAACTAAGAGAAGGGATATCATGATCGCAGGAAAGGCCATTGAAAAAGTGAGGGATTTCACCTAGCTAGGAGTAGAGCTAGCCATACGTTCAAATGCAACATCCCTATTCAAGAGGAGGCCAAGACAAATGCGAGAAATTGCACAAGCAATTGCAGGATTCACTGGAACATAAAGTAATTGATCACTGGTTTATATCTCAGAGATCTTTCGATTCAAAATATAAAGCATCTTACTCTATGGGGCCACGGTATGGGGACTGTGTGAGTCAGGTAGGTTGCCAAGAAAATCCTGAAAATGCCTACTCGAAATACTCCAGGCAACACAGAATGTCCATGATATACATGGACCAAAGGATTCTTGTCCTGTAGAACGGTTACCTTTCCAAAGACGTTGCTCATTTTTATGGACTTCCCTTTGAATCTGTTCAAGGGCCTATGTGGTAAATCCACATTACATCCTTGGACACAAAATGGTGAATCAGATACTATGAAGGTAGGAATCGAGGGATTAGCTTTCTGTAGAGCAAAAAGCAGGAGATGTATTTCAGAAAGCTGTGCAGTAAAATTAACTAAACCATTAGTGTGTGTGCACAGCACCTTGTTTTTGCTCTCTTAAAAAGCCCCTGCACAGCAGCAGAGTATTTCTGTTTAATGCCTCCCACAGGCTGTGCAGAGGCATGTGTACAGAGTATGCTCTTAGACTCATGTATGGGTATAATATTTGGAGTTTGTGGAATATATGTTCCAGTGGTGGCTACTACTCAACGGGGTAGAGGGGCGCGGGGTATAAATAAAATAAAATAAAAATCCACTTACCTTTTCCGTCAGGAGAGATGGTTCTGTCCCTTCTTCGTCCTCTTCTCTTCCCCGACTCCCGAAGCACAGAGGCTCCCAGACTCCCCTAAGTCAATCATGATGCGGCTGTCACCTGCATGACAGCAGCGTTGTGACACATGCCTGGTTCGGTGCTCAGACATGGAGTGGGAGCCTGGGCACTTTCTTCACCTGGCTGTGCAAATCAGCTGTGTGGAGAAAGCCTAAGTGCGTATGACCGCTTGGCCGACCCAAAAAGAACACTCAAACGGTTATGCACACTTATGGTGCACTTCACTCATCCTCCAGCCCTCCTCCAGTCCAGCCCAACCCCGCCCTATCCTGGCTCCTGAATAAAAGTAAAATTATAATAATGTTGCGTTTTTATCATTTTATTTTTCCTTTGTTCTTCACTGCACAAAGCAGTGGGGCGACACTCCTCGTCTTTAGCGGAGGAGCTGCTGCTAATATGTTCTGTATTGCAACGATTCCTGCGTGCAAAGTGTAGAATTACATTAAAGTTTTACATCAGGAGAATTTAAAGAAGCGGCCCACTGTACCCAACACAAGAGTAAAGCATGAACATTAGGCATTCTTGCTTTCGTTTTTGCTTCTAGTATAGGAGAAACTATAATGACTTCTTTCATCTGCACCAAAGGGCACTCTTTTATTATTATAGCTGCCTGTCCTGCACTGAGAATGTTCATGGTTGGAGTAAAGCATTCCTCAGTAGAGGAGTACAGATGTGACCTATAAGTTATAGGTGTTTTCTGTCCTTCGTTTTACATTACGTATGTTTAGTCTGAGCTGCTGGGAATAATCCTGATTAAGAGGTTTGTTTTATTATCACAAAATGTCTCTAACATGTCTACTTCTAGTCCATATAAGATAGCAGTGTGTACTTTTGAGGAATGTTTTTTAGAAAACGTGGGAGCAATTAAAACATGCAAAGGTTTCACTTGCTTAGCGTAATGTGGCCTGTAAGCTCTGCAGAAGTTAAGAAATGGTTTCTAACTTCCTTAATGTATTCAGAGGTTCTTAAGTAGCACACTTCTGAATGAAGTCGGATGCCATCCTGGACAGTTCGTATCCAACAACAATCACATTAAAATAACCAATTTTAGTCATCTTAAAACAGATTTTATACCCATATTGGATTAAAAGAGTCACTATCCTATTGCCCCTAGAGGGGCGTTCAGTCAAATCATAATCTATAAGATATATATCATCACTATATGATAGCATCTCTAGATCTTCTCATAAATGCTCCGTGATTCTTGCAGCAAATAGCCCAGGACTATTCGTACACCCCATGGGTAATACTGCATGAAATTTACCAAATGAAAAAGCAGTAAAATACTGAGATTTCAGCACTATGTTATGGCTGAAAAACCCCTTAGATATGTCTAAAGTTGTATTTTTTTCTCACTAGAAAAAGTCCAGTACTGTGAACATTTTGTACAGCATGCATTCATGTATGTGCAATTAAATTTCTATAATCTAAGACTATCTTATATGAATTATCACGTTTCAATACTGGAAAAAAGAGGGGTGTTCACAGTGGAATGACAAGGCACAATTATACCCTGATATTGAAGCTGATGTAAAATAGCTTTGATATTGTGCTTAGCCTTTGGATCCTGAGCCTGTACCTGGAGCTCACCCATTAAGAGAGTCACATGTGGAACAGATCTTTGGTCCCACCCCAGTTGGGATCTATGCAACACAGGACCTTGTTTCAAAGACCATTCGCAGGCGTATCCTCCTCGAGTTCCTCTTGTACTAAAGAGGAAAATGCCTGCATTATCACCTTCTCACCTTGAGTTGCTTCCCCTGTAAAAATCGGAAGCTAGTCATCCTCTTTAAGAAGGATTTGATAAGCATTGATAAATGAGGCCAGAATATAGCTTTTAGGTTGTGCACTATATTGCTCTCAGTTTCTATTTCTACATTATGTACCTTATTAACATGTCCATCAGATGTCTCAACATTTTTTCATGCATTTTGTAATTGGAGTATCTTCAGCAATATTCAGTCCTTCCACTTCTTTCTGCCCTTTTAAAGTCCCCAGAGTACTGAAAAGAAAGGGAAGAATGGCTACCAGGATACTGAACCGATCCGGCTTTTTGATTTCGTCATGGTCTCTCAAGTTATATCTAGCCCTACTGAATTCCTGTGTGGAAGTAGATCCAGTTCTTGTTTTCTGGTTTGTGTTCTGGTTTTTCTTAATCTCCAATAAGCTTTTCCATGCAGGAACCCTTTATATCACATTTTTGCTTTGAAATACAGTTTAACAGCCCAAGATCTTAAGGTGTCACGGCCCACATAGGTGTAAACATCTGAAATTATTTTTTAGAACATCCCATTCACAATCCTGAAGAGGAACTGCTGCCAGCCACTAACACACTGCTAGACCAGCAGCTTCTCCATGAACATTACTCACAATTATTGAGGAGATGGTCTCAAAATTACTCATTCATTTCACCCCAAAATCGAGAGCAGGTGCAGCTCTGTGTTAATTTTGTTCTTGTTTCAGCTCCTCTGGTAGCATTATTAATGACGGTGTGCCATGAGTGGTAGTATAAAAACTCACAAATGCGCTTCCCCAAGTGGTGCACTCTTCTACAGGTGGTCCCATCCCAAGAGGAACACACATGGTTAAAACTCTATGCCTTTCATGTGGTGTTGTTTGAAGAAAAATTACTTCAAACTGATTGGTCCTACGAGGGATTCAAAATATAATTTTGGCTTGCTTTGCTGGCTTTGTCCATGATAGCGTGAAAAGACTGTGAACTACTTGTCTGAACTGCGCCATACACGTTGTGCAGATTCAGACCAACTGACCCTGTTACAGTTGTACACATACTGTCAAAGTAGTCTATAAGCAGCCATGATCTAAGTTAGCAACTGCCTTACTTCTGTGAGTGTTAAATTTGCTGTGTCAGAATATGGAGTACACTCAGTCAATATGAACAAGGTGGCCCCTTCAATACCTAACTGACCCATTCTTATATGTTGCGCGACATGGGATAATTGACCATTAAATTATGCTTGGTCTTCTTCACGTTTTAACAGGTCGTCTAAGTCAGAACTAGTCAAAGTGCATTTCCATCAAGTGTGTCACAGCTCTACACAACAAGGCTACTGGAGAGCTGTTACTTTGCTTTTGCGGTCCAGAAGACCAATAGCCAGTGAGGCGCTGTTGCTGTGCTCTTACCTCTCCAAGTTGAATGAGATACGAGATGTGTAGTAGGCAGGTAGCCATTTCTTTAATTAAGGTGTGCATATTTGGCCAAAGCCATGTTTGTGTTGGTTCTTGCAGGCCACATGCTGACCTGCTAGAACTGGCTTGGATGAGGTGAGGCGAGCATCAAGAATTCCCCCTGATTCGATATCCTTCCTGATTCATTGACTTGACATGAATTAAAACCCAAATATGTGCACTTTCTTTTACAATACTTCCTAGAAGGTGGGGAAAGAGGAGAGCAGTGCATGGAGAAAGACAGGGAACATGAGAGATTGCAGCAATGATTACGACTAAACCTATGGTACAAATTAAAACCTTATGGGCTTCCTACCCTGGATACTTCACATGACCTATACGCAGGCACTCTTATGCACACGCTTAACAATCGGGGCTTTAGGGGCCCCGTCATGACAGCCTACACAAACCTACATAGGGAGAGTCAATATGCAGTCTTCCCACTGGGTCAAAGTTAGAAAGGCATGTACTCAGTCACTATTAATCAACTGGCACCAACTGTTAGCTGTGCATGTCCTGGTCATAAGGAATGCAGCCACCCATGCTGAATTGAGTGTCACTTTGGATAGAGCACTGTTTCCCAATAGAGTAGAGCACACTTTATCAGAAATTCTGAAATGGCTCCGTTGCATAAGGAAACATATTGGACCAGTCACAATGACAAAATAAAAAGGAGACTGTCACATAGAATCTGCACCTCCTATATTACCATATGATCTAAAAGATGTCTTGGAGATTGTTAATGCAGTGTTTTATTGAATCGTCTCTGCACACAATTCTCCCCAATCTCAAATACTAATCACCTTGCTATACTTTTCAATCTGTTGTACATTTTCATCGAAAAAAAGATGCTGTGAAAAAACTTCCAGGCCTCACAAATGTTTTCAATTCAGTGACTGAGATTGACAGATAAGCTACAGCACACTCCACACCACTCCACAATGGAGGTGATTACTTGTATGAAACCGTTACCCACAAACAAGTACCCTTCAGGATGTAGTAAATGTGGGAGGAAGTAAACCACTGACATTTTGTGGCAGATGTGCCACTTGGATTGAAGGACTATAACTTCTCTGACACTGCACACTTTACTCACCAACTGTTCTTTGGCTGGCATTCCATAAATATGATGTATGCTTCTGATAATCATTGCCTCATATGCCCAGATATTTCGTTGTATGTTCCAATATATTCTCACAAACCAGGTAACTCCTCGCATGTCCAAGTATAGCATCAAGCCAACGTAAAGTTTAATGTGCCAAAAGTTCCCAGATTCAACCCTGTATGTCAGTTCATGTAACTAGGTATAGCTGCTTGTGACCATGAACAGTCACATTCAAGGGCACATACATTTGCCTAACTACAGCATACTTCTGCTACTCTTTTTTACCTTATTGGTCTTTAGGAGTAGTATGCTACGGTCTTTGTACATGATTTGCTGTTTTGCAACGGCCATGCTCATGGATACCGTGCAAGACACTGCAGTATACAAATATTTGTAAGAGTATTACAAAGTTTAGTGCAATCCTAGTTTACCAACTCCTCAATACTCTTCTCTGACTGGGTTCATCCTAGCCTGTCGAGAAAACGAGCTCCAGTCCTAATTTGGGGTGCCATAAACAGTCTTAAGGTAACACATACACACACTCATAAGTCACTCGTCCCCCACAAACATAATAGGCAGGTTGGATTAGTACAGCATGCTTACTCAAGGAACTCATATCAAACAAATCCCTTTTTGCCCAAGTGGCTTACTTACTTTTGCACAAGATACTAAGGTATGACGAAAGATCTTACTCTTTCTCAGAAGCTGCAGCACTTCATCCCCCTCTAGAGTTCAGAACTGGTTACTTACTTGTTGTTCTGGTACTGCACTGAAGGAATCTTCACTGAAGTCATGAACTTTAGAATTATTCCCCTGCTATGTGTGGGGACCTGGGAACATTTAAGCCAGTACATCAATAGAAAGAGTAAATAATCTACCATGTTCAGATGTTCCACAGAACCCTCCGAAGCCTATCTTCAATAAGGCTTTACATTAATGAACCATAAATACAAGTTCGAATAGCATTACCCTATAGACCCAAACATTACCTCAACTGCAGACAATTCCCTTCCCTGGTCCATTATGTGGTACTGTAAACTGGAGGCCGAAGGGTTTGTGCTGCAGAAGGCTGGACCTACTTGTCCCAAGGACAAAATAAACATGAAAACGTGCTGTCCTTGCCCCCAAAGATTATGCCATGGGCATCGGGCTACAGGAATTCCACACCCCTGAGCTACTCTATTCTAATGTTTATGACCATCAATAAAGATCCTATGATGCATAGAAAATGGTTACTTGCTTGCAGTCCTGGTCCTGTATCATAGGAATCTCCAGTGAAGCCATAAACATCCTCCCTCCTCCCTACATTTCTTTTTTGGACACCCAGTATACAAATGCCTGAAATTCAGTCCTACTCTCCACTGTTTGTTTAAAAAAGATCTGATGCTCCGAGGCAACTGCCAGTACAAGCCATTATGGGTAGTTAAAGTCCCTGAAGTGTTAAAGGGAGGGTGCATTTTTAACTCTTAATGAAAAGCTATCAGGTTGCACCCTTCCTCATTGATAAGACCCGCAGACAACAGTTTGTGTTATGGATGCTGAAATGTAGTTTTTGGATACAGTTTTTTTGGTGATTCAATCAGTTTGAAATTCAAAAACTCTTGCCTGTGGTAGGCTTTTTGAAGAGGGCTTCACATCATGTGGACATGTCACACTATTTATTATCTTTGTTGGTGTATGGATGTAAGTGTTAATGCACCCTGCAAGCCACAAAGCAATTATTATGAAGTTTAAAATTAAGACCCTAAGATGCAGAATCCAGAAGTATCCAGAACCTACTCTGGGGGCTGCAGATTGTCAGCAGTGAAGTGGTATGATATGTGTACTTTAGTGTAGGGTCCATTCCCCTGAAAGGGTTCATCTAATGTTGTATTGTGCTTACAGTCCAAATGCAGGGAAACGCTAGTGCTGAATTGGGTTTTGTTTAAAGTCTTTTCCCGGGAAACTATTTCTTAGCTGTTAGATAAGTGACAGAGAGGGCCCATCCATTTTCCAGGAAGGCTAAAGTCCTACCTATCTTATCTCACCAAACAGGGTTGGCTGGAATATTCTAGTGCATTCACATTTACATACTTCAGATAGGCCCTGCAGGTCTATCATCAGCTGTTCCCAGATTAGCCAAGCATACCAGTTACCTCATTCTTCATTCTCATTCTAAACGTAAATATGATGTTTCGGCATCTTCCTAGGAACATTAATGGTGGCTCCCAAGACTCATGAAGAAACACTGCACTGCTGCAAACTTGCCATGCATACTTCCACATGCATGGGAGAAACCCTAAATTTGCTAAGGAAAGTCTGGATGAATGTGTGCATGTTGTTAACATTTATATAAAACCCATAGATAGCCCTCATATATTACTAGAAAAGCACTACCGTGTAATCTTCGTTTCTTTCAAGTGATCCTTTTCCGCTTGATGGGGTTGGTCTCCAAAGTGATCCCAGTGTTTCGTAGCTCCAGTGGCTTGCAGTGTACACTTTTTTTCCTGCCACCTGAAAACAAGATGTTTTATATTTTAAAGCAAATATAAAATGCAGCATAGCTGATACAGTAAAGTTATGTTACTTTTTTTGACATATTGCAATGTTCACTGATTTATATGACATCTTAGCTCTGCCCTTATTAAAATTACTGACAATACAGCTAGACTTTCCACTCCCTCACACTCTCGCTTTGTTGCTTTTTGTGCCTATTTGTTTTTGTCCTTTGGCTTTTATACTTGTTGTCTTGTGTGCTCAACCTATCTTTTGTACGTTTGTGCCTGTTTATGTCGCTCTAACCAGTCTTGTTGTCTTGACTTCTGTTCCAGTTTTTTCTTCAGTGTCTGTGCTCGTTTTGTCTTTTGTACCAGTCTTTTGTGCCTGTAGTTGTGCTCCCCTACTTCTGGGACGCCCCTCATTGGGCCCCTTGTGCGCTTTTGCCCCATTCCTACTCCCCCTCTTCTTAGCTGGTTCTCCAGGGTTCTTTCTTCCACTGCTTTCCCGCTCCTCCCTAGTGCCGACCCTGTGCTCCTCTCTTCCTAGGACCTACTTTATGGTGGCTGCTGCGTGACCCTTATTGAGTAGGTGCCTATGCCCTGGCTCTCACTTACCATGCACTGGTCCTCTGCCCAGTCTAAGACCTTTCCGGCTCTTGAGTTGACCTGTGAGCCGTCTCTTGTGCTTGTCTCTGTCTTTTTGTGCCTGTTTGTCCTTGTGCTTTGGCTTCTGTGCCAGTTATCTTGTGTGCCTGCTCTGTCTTCTGAACTTCTGTGCTCATTCTTGTTGCTCTGCCCAGTCTTTTCGTCTTGACTTTTGTGTCCATTTGGTCTCTTGTGTCTATTTTGTTTGCTCTTTCTAGTCTTTTTGTGCCTCTGATTATGCTCACCCACTTCACCCATCGCTTCTTGGCTTCCCACATCTGTCTCCTCCCGTGATTTCCCACCTCCCTTGTGCCCCCCACCTTACCTCCTTCTCCCACTGCTTTCCTGCCCCTCCCTAACCCGGCCCGTGCATCTCCCCACCTAGGACCCACACAGTGGTGGCTGTTGCGCGACAGCCCCAAAGGCAAGCTCGTCTGCACCCGTACCGTGCCTAGTGTCACGGAACGTGATCCATCCCAACACCACCACTATACTTCAGCCGACCTCCTAGCGCTCAACACCGGATGCGAGACACCTGCTGCTCCTGCACCGCATCACACGGTAGGACCCTTCTCATGCGCTCACTACTGCTTCCTTTGCAGTGTCACTCCTTGTCCACTCACAACACACACCATATCCTCCATTGCTTTCCTGCTCCTCAACACCAGATCCCTTTGCAAACATGCACTCATGTCTGAGACCTCATCAAAGCACACAAACCGGACATCCTCTTTCTCACCAAAACTTGGCTCAAAATATCATCCACACCAACATCACAGTGGCCATCCCACCAGGTTAGAAGAAAAGTAGTTCATGATCAAAACCTGAAAAAATGTCACTTTCTATAGATATTAATTTTGAGAAAGGTGGGTTGCTCATATTAAGTGGGAGACACCTCTCCTTGTGTAATTAAGGCTATAATTAAAGCTTCAGATACAATAATGCTAACAACAACTCCCTTTGCAAAACACATTCCTCTTAAGTAGTTGTGCAAAGCAAATACCTAGACGATGTTGCCAACGCATCTGTACAAGCATTGACCAAATGTGTAAAACTGTTGAAAGGGTGCTTGCTAGAACAGATCTTAAACAAAAAGCCATTAGAGTCCAGTCAATACACTGAACATCAGAACTTCATATAAACTCTATACTACCTCTTAATCGCCTTTTTCGTCCCATTTCTTACTAAAATGAGTTGATGGTGACCCTTCATCGCCCATTGCTAGCTCTACAAGCCTCTTTCTATGTCTGTTTCCCAACTGGGAAGTCCTACCTGCTCATCCATGAAATATGCTCCCACCCTTTCCCATTCCTGTTTCTTTTTGGTGCCAGGAATTTGGGCTCCTATTTCAGCGTGCAGAGGAATATGAATTTATTTTTGTTTCTAGTACTTTTATGGCCTGGGTGAGCTGTTCAGCAGCCTGCATTCCATTATAAAAGCTCAATGAGATCATTTTCTTTTTACAACGCATTGGGGCGTTTGTTTTTGCAATAAGAATCCTTCATCTTTTGCTGAAATGCCGCCGGGGCACCAGAAAGGAGTATTTTACTCTCCGGGTTCAACAACCACCATCGCACAGGTGAGACACCATCCTAACTCTCACCTATGAAGGTGGTCTGGATCTTTGGACTTGGTGAAGGAGGTAGTAATCAGAAACACCGTCCCCCATGACAGGCTCCACAAATCCAGATATTGCTTAGCAATCATCCACAAAAAACAAGTTATTTACCTTCGGTAATGACTTATCTGGTAGAGACATATTCCAGTTGCAGATTTCTTACCTTAGAATTTTCTCGAAGCGTCAGACTGGATCCGGAGATTTTTCTTGAGCAGAACCCTGCACGTCGCCAGGTGGCATTGGTCGACTCCGCATCTGTTGCTGCATCATGCATGTCGGGTATGACGTTGCAGGACCTATATAGGAACCACCCCAATGAGCTAACATCAGTTTCTTTTTACAACTTTCCACAATATAAGTGCAGAGCCATGAAGTACAGTGACCACTGGTGTGTCAAAACTAGGGCCAAGAAAGGGAAGTCCCTATCCATAGAAATCAGTTCGCAGAGCAGGGAGGATGGGTAGGTTGGTAAGGAATCTGCAACTAGAATATGTCTCTACCAGATAAGGCATTATCGAAGGAGGACCTCCGAAAGAGGGGAAGGGAGGTGGTCAACAAACTTGTCTGTGCACCATGCCACAAATTTGTTCCATCGACAGGTGTGTATCGTTTTGGTGGAGGGACACCAGGCTGCCGTTACACTTTGGGCAGAAGGTCAAAAGCTGTCAACCGCAGCCGCTCAATCTCCACTCAAGAAGTCAGAGACTGAACAGGTTTGGGTGGAGAACCTTCCCCTGCTGCTGCAACAGAATATTCTCCTAAAGGGGCAGTCTGATCGGAGGATCGATGGCCATGCTCAATAGCAAGGATAACAGACTCTTCATGCCCAGTCCAGAGCCACAAGGATTACTTGAGCCCGGTGGTCCTTGATCTTTTTGAGAACTCTGCAGAGGAGTGGTATGAGCCGGAAGGCATACAGGAGGCCTAAGCTCCACTCAAGACGCAAAGTGTCGCAGAGTGAGTGCCGCCTTGGAAACTTCAATGCACAAAACTGCCGATATTGTGCGTTCCCTGCGGAAGTGAACAGCTCTAAGCAAGGCTCTCCCCACTGCTGAAAGAGACAGTGTGCTTCCTCCAAATGGAGACATCATTCGTCATCGACCAAGCATGGTTGACTGAGTTTGTCCGCTCTGGCATTCAGAGAGACCGCCAGGGAAATGCCCTGATGATCCTGCCATGTCCAAAGGCAAAGAGACTCCTGAAAAAGGGTTCAGGGCCCCACCCGGCCCTGCTTGTTACAGTATCACATGACGGTGGTGTTGTTCTTGAACACCTGCACTACTTTCCGTTTGAGAGAGGGAAGGAATGCTTTCAATGACGGTCTGATTGCCCTGAGCTCCCAAAGATTGATGTGGAGGCCGGACTCTGCCAGAGGCCAGGCATCTCTGCCTCTTCCATGTGGACGCCCAATCCCAGGAGTGACATCTGCCACTACTGTCAGATCTGGTTGGGGAAGGGAAAGGGATCTACCTCTGACCCAATCGCAGTTCAAAAGTCACCAATGAAGATCATGCGCAATTCCCTCCAAAATCTGGACCATGCCAGAGAGAGTCCCCTGACACTGCACCCACTGGAACTTCAGGTCCCACTGCAGGGCCTGCATATGTCATCTGGCATGTATTGCCAGTAGGATGCAGAAGGCCACGAGGCCCAGCAGCATTCTCACTGAAATCCAAAATAGAGGTAGAAACATCAGTATCACAGCTTGAATATGCTGGACTAACTGCTTGGGAGAATACGCTCAAAACTGCACTGTATCCAGAACAGCTCTGATAAAAGGGAGCATCTGGGAGGGAGTCAACTGCTACTTTGGCATATTTATAGTGAACCCCAGTGAATGCAGGAGGTCCGTAGTAGTCTGGAGGTGGGAGACGACAGCCTGGGGCGAGTTCGCCTTCAACAGCCAGTCGTAGAGGAAGACTGTAACACTTGACATGCGCAGATGAGCTGCGACCACTGCCATCACCTTGGTGAATACCCAGGCGGTGCTAGTAAGACCAAAGGGGAGCATGGTGAACTGAAAATACTTGTGACCTTCCATGAACCGCAAGTACCGTCTGTGGGCAGGCAGCTCGAGAATATGGAAATAGGTGTCCTGCAAGTCCAAAGCTACCATCCAGTCTCCTGGGTTCACGGCACATAGAACCTGGGCCAGAGTGAGCATTTTGAACTTCTCCTTCCTGAGGAAGAGACTGAGGGACCGAAGGTCTAGGATAGGGCAGAGAGGCCCTTGTTCTTTTTGGGCACTAAAAAGTAGTGGGAGTAACAGCCACAACCTACTTCTAGAACAGGGACCTTTCTATGGCTCCCTTGGCCAAAAGAGCTGCAACCTCCTCGTGGAGAAGTGCCAGGTGAGCCTCCGTCATCCGATCATAGGATGGTGGCATGGAGGGAGGACTAATCTCAAAGGGGAGGGAGAAGCCCCTTTGGACTATTTGCAAAACCCACCTGTCTGACGTGATGGACTGCTAGAGGGGTAGATGATGGTAAGTCTTGCCTCCGGCTCGTCTCTGGTGGGGAAGCATCAGACTAGGAAGAATTGGAGGCTGCTGGGGGGGAGGCGGTGGACTGGATAAACCGCTGGCTCCCTGACTCACGAGGACATTGAATCCCATGTCGTCGGCCACGCAGAGGCAGGGCAGGATGCAGGGCACAGTGGCTGGAGGAGAACATATGTTGTTAGGCACCCCTTCTACAGCCATGAAAGGGCTGAAAAGCAGACTGAGGAGGGCGAGGAGCATCTGCAAAGCCTAGGGACCTGGGCATAGCTGGGATTCCTTAAAGCACTCAAATGCCGAGTCTGCTTTGTTTCCAAAGAGACAGGTGCCATCAAAGAGCATGTCCATATGGGTGGATTGGACATCCCCGAATAGTCAGACATTCTCAACCAGGCTCAAGGCCACTGTCGATGTAGCCGATCTGCCTAGTGAGTAGGTCTTATCCAGCACACACCGTATTGTGAACTTTGCTGCTTCTCTCCTGTCAGCAACAGCTTGGGAGAGAATGACCCGGGCCTCCTCCGGGACATGTGGCAGCACCTGAGCAACTATCGCCCATAAAGTTTAGATATAACGGCCCAAAAGGCAAGCGGTGTTCACAGACCACAATGCAAGGCTGGAAGAAGAAAACATCTTCTTCCAAGCTGATTCAGCCTCTTGGAGTACCTATCCAGGGGTGCAGAAGGGAATGTACCCGGGGACGTGGAGGCTTGGATAACCAAGCTCTCACAGTTTGGGTGTTGCGTTAGGAACACTGGGACATTTGGAGCAGGTCTATGGCAGCGCTCGATAGTTCTCTTCACAGGAGCCCCTGTGTTAGGTTTGGACGGGATCCCCAGCAGGATATCAGTAAGGGCTTCCTTAAAGGGCAAAAGTAGTTCAGAAGTGGAAGCCCCAGGCTGAAGCACCTTTGTCAGGAGGTTAGCCCTGACCGCTACTGAAAGCAGATCGAGGCCCAGGACTTCGGTCTCTCTTCTCAACACCAGTTAATAGGATGCTCTGTGCTCTGTAGCCATGGAAGGGGAAAAAAGCATGCCAGTGTCTGGACAAGTGTCCAGACCACTGGCTTCACCCAGGTCCGCTAGTCCATGGGGTCCGCCAGCTGGTATTCCAAAAGGTCCAAAGACCCCTTCCAATCCTCACTGTACCCCAACCCAAGAGAATAAGGGTCAGGATCCGACCTAGGGAGCAGTGTCCCTATTGAAGTTGAAATCGGTGTTGCGCTATGTCGATCCAGCTCAGTGTCAGTCGACAATGAGGATGGGGTCCACGCGAACCGGGGGCAGGGGTGGCATCAGGAACGTTGACGTTGGGGCCATTGTCTAGGAAGGCCGGGATAGTACGTCTGACGCAGGTTAGGATCCAGGAATGGATCCATGGGTGGGCCCCGGACTGGAACACGGAGCAGCTGGTGTGGAACCCGAGGGGGGCTTCTTTCGACACTGCGGGGCCCAAAAGCACTCCAGCAGAGTCGGAATGCCCAAATATGAGGCAAATGCCTCATAAAGTGCACAGAGTTGGGCAAGAGTCGCTCCGGCTCCCAGAAACTCGGGGAGACCCAGATGCAGGCACAGAGGACAGAGGCCTGGAATGACTATGATCCTTTTCCCTTGTCACGTCGGCCAACGGATGGGATGAAGGAGAAGAAAGTTTGTTCTTCTTTGACTTCTTTTTGTGCCTTGACTTACCTGACCGTTCTGCGGTCTTGGAGTGGGACGATGAAGAATGGGGGCTCAGCGACCATTCTCGACACCTTCCTCACAACCGTGATAGGGAGCAACGTGGAGCGCTGGGCCACAATGAGCTTTAGGGACGGCTGCCTCAAAGCTTTCGTATTTATGGCTTGACACTTGATGCACGACTTCGGGTCGTGGTCGCACTCCAAACAACACAAGCACATGAGGTGCAGATCCGTCACGGCCATCGCCTGATGACAGCATCCGCAGGGCTTAAACCTGGTCTTGCGTGATGACATCCCAGATGCACAAGGAGTGTACACAGTCGAAAAAGACCATTCAAAAAGTGTCCGAGGTGTAGCTCGTCTTCGGATCGGCGCTGGCGCGGAAAGAAAAGAACTGATGTCAGCTCACAAGGGTGGTGCCTATATAGGTCCTGCGACGTTATATCCATCACGCACGACACAGACAACGAACGCAGAGCCAACGGATGCCACCTGACGGAGTGCAGGGGCACTGTTTTAGAAAAATCTACGGATCCAGACTGACGCTTGGGGAAAATTCTAAAAGTACGGAATCTGCAACTAGAAGTCTCTAAAAGATGACGCATCACCATTTCAATGGACGAACCTACTATGCTCATGGAACACTTGCACTTTCAACTGCATTTCAACAACTCTACGACCATCTCAGTCACCCTTGCTTACCGCCTGCCTGAACCCCTCAACACCTTCAGCAACCTCTTTACCGATTTCATAACTGCCATAGTCCATTATATCCAATGATTTCCTCCAGCTCATCAACCTCAACACCCATCTCGATGACCCTATGGCCAGCAGCACCACTGGCCTCCTAGAAAACCTCAACAACATACCAGACTCGCTCCGCTAGTACAAGATCTGACCCACATCACTGGAACCACACACTACCCAATCTTCACAGTCAGCCACAAGATCAACTTCAGCCACCTCACATGGACAGACCAATCCATCATACTCCTCTACATCAACACACTCCGCAAACCAAAACCAGCCATCATCCTCGGCCGCAAATGAAACAACATAACAGATGCAAATTGGACCACACGCTCAGATCCAATCAACCTACCCTTACAGGTGACCTACAGAACAACCTATCCATCTTCAACAACTGGATCTCTAACTGCATCAAAACCCTGGCACCCTTGAAGAAGACCAGACATACTGAACTCATGCTCAAGGTTGCTGGTACACAGAAGACCTAACAGATTCCAAGTGCTATTGTAAACAACTTGAAAGAAGATTGAGAACCAGCAGATACAGCACCTCCAGAGACATCTACAAACCCTCTGCAGAACTGTCAAATGGCTACCCAGGGGCACAAGACGCACGCTCACCCAAGCCCTCATCATCAGCAGACTCGACTACAGCACTGCACTCAACATCGGCATCTCCAACCAACTCATGCAAAGACTCAAGACCAGTGATACTCAAAGTACGGCCCGGGGGTCGCATGCGTCCCTCCGGACATTTACATGCGGCCCCCAGGTCAACAGCAGCACTGTGCTGCTTTTTTTTCGACTCAGCACTGGCACTAAAAATTGTTAAATAAATGGGCAAGTATTTATTTGGAGTCGAATTGAAGTTAAAGAAAGGAGTACCTGGGGTGTTCTGGAACTCTTAACTTTAGAAACACCTTCATTATTAAAGACATCATGCAGCAAAAATATGAAAGTATGATCTGTGTTAACTTCAAACAGTGCATTCAAATAACCTGCAGAACCATTTCACCTTAGTTTGTATTATATCAGTGCATTGAGAAGTATTTTTTAAAGTGATAGTTTTCAAAAATGAATTTAGAAACTTTCATCCCCTTCCATCCTACACACCCTGACAAACATGTGAACTGTGAACTAAAAGGCAAGTCAGTTGTTATGTGAACTTTTTGGGAGGGCTGGGTTTCTATAAACCATGAACAACATTATAGTTTATTAAATCAGACACAGAAGGTTTTATACAGCATACATCCTGAAAACACATTTCAAGGTTCTTATATGTGTGATGAAGAAAAAGGAAAAAGGAGGTAAAGAGAAATAAAAAATTTGCCTAGGATCACACAATATGGTTAAGTAAAGAAGTCGGGATTTATACCCAAGTTTCTGGATTTATATTGGGCAATTCAGACTCTAGATGTATATGCTTCACTTCCCCTATACACACTTTACCACTACCCCTCCCCCCCTCCTACCCCCAGCCCTCGGTCACATCAAAGACCAAACAGTGCGGCCCCTGGGAAAATATTTGTGAGTACCCATGCTCCAGACCATCCAAAAAACAGCCGCCATACTTTTTGTAGACAACCCCAGAAGCGCCTATATCCCCCTCCCTACCTCACTGAACTTCATTGGCTACCCATCCGGAAGCATGACAAGTTTAAGCTGCTCATCCATGCATACAAAGCCCACTCTGCTGACTTGCACCAGGGCCACTGGCATCCTAGCTATTTAGTTGGTGACCTTCCTCTTTACACACATAATGTAGCTATAAAAATTTCAGATAAGTGGCTTGTGAACTCTGCATTTTGGTAGATAACTATTTAACTTAAAAAGTTCTAAAGCAAAGGTTGGCTGATTACCAGATATAGTTTTATTAATAAACCAAATTAAGAGGCAACAACCAATTTAAATATGTTATCTTTCTTTCAACATTTAATTTAATAAATGATCACTTTTTATCACTGCATGGACTCACTGTTTTACATCTATCCTATCCTTTGTGAAGGGTTTCAAATGGATTGCATTAGAGTTGGCTCTCCACTTAGCTTTGGAAAAGTTAATGGAAACCTAATAATAGGAGTGGGACAAAAGCCCTTGATGGCATGTAAGAGAACACCTTATGAGCTGCACATTAGTTAGAAGCCATATAGATACAACATGAAAAAAGTGTTTGAAAGAAGAGGGGTTCATTTTAATGTTTGAATGTAAAGCTGCCAAATTCAGTTTCAACATGTTACAGAGAACCATTTAAGGCAAGGCTGAGAATTATCAACACAAAAATAACTTGTTACTAAGATTTCACTATTTACATTTCAGAGTGACGTTGTAGGATGTATCAATCAATCAAAAAAATGTATAAAGCGTGCTACTCACCCATAGGGGTCTCAAGGGGCTGGGGGGTGGAGGGGTGGGCTGTTTTACTGTTCGAAAAGCCATGTCTTGAGGTGTTTTCGGAAAGACAGGAGGTTCTGGGTCTTGCGGGGTTGGTGGGGAGGGAGTTCTAGGTTTTGGGGGAGAGGTAGGAGAAGGACCTGCCTCCTGAGGTAGTGCACTGGATGCGAGGAACTATGGCGAGGGCGGCGGAGCGGAGGTGGCGGGTGGGAATGTGGAAGTTCACTCTTTTGTTGAGATAGGCTGGTCCATTGTTGTGGAGGGATTGGTGTGCATGGATGAAGACTTTGAAGATGACCCTTTTGTCGATAGGAAGCCAGTGGAGGGATCTGAGGTGGGTCGAGATGTGTTCATGGCGTGGGAGGTTCAGGATGAGGTGAGCAGCTGCGTTTTGGATCCTCTCGAGTTTCTGCTAAAGCTTGGCTGTGCTGCCAGCGTAGAGGGCGTTTCCGTAGTCTAGCCTGCTGCTGAGTGCATGGGTGACGGTCCTTCTAGTTTCTATGGGTAGCCATTTGAAGGTTTTTCGCAGTATGAGGAGGGTGTTGAAGCAGGACGAGGTGATCGAGTTGATTTGCTGGGTCATGGAGAGAGAAGAATCTAAGATGACGCCGAGGTTGCGTGCATGGGTGGCGGGTGTTGGCGGTGGTCCTAGTGTGGTGGGCCACCAGGAGTCATCCCATATTGGTTTGTTGGGGCCGAAGATGATGATTTCGGTTTTGTTGGAGTTTAGTTTGAGGTGGCTTGCTGTCATCCATTTGGCGGTGTCTAGGAGTCCGGCGTGGAGGTTGGTCTTGGCGGTGGTGGGGTTCCTGGTGAGGGAGATAACGAGCTGGGTGTCGTCTGCATAGGATATGATGGTGATTCTGTGTGGGCGGAGGATGTTGGCGAGCGGGGCCATGTAAATGTTGAAGAGGGTGGGGCTGAGGGAGGACCCTTAGGGAAACTCTGCAGATGATCTTGGTTGCTGGAGATTGGATGGGAGAAAGGCAGACTCTCTGGGTCCTTTTGGCAAGGAAGGAGGCGAGCCAGTCCAGGGCCTTGTGTTGGATTCCTGCATTGTAGAGGCGTGTACAGAGTATTTGGTGGCAGACAGTGTCGAAGGCTGTGGAGAGGTCCAGGAGGATGAGTGCGACGGTCTCACCTTTGTCGACTCTGGTTCTGATGTCGTCAGTGCAGGCGATGAGGGTGGTCTCAGTGCTGTGGTTCTTGCGGAATCCAGGCTGGGAGGCGTCGAGTGCGTTGTTTTCATCTAGGAAGTGAGACACTAACTTCTCTGCGACCTTGGCGGGGGAGGGGAGAAGAGAGATTGGGCGGTAGTTCATGAGGTTATCAGAGTTTGCTTTGGGTTTTTTCGGGAGTGCAGTTACTTCTGCGTGCTTCCAGGAGTCTGGGAAGGTGGCGGGATCGAAGGAGCTGTTGATTACGGCGCGAAGTTTGGGAGCGATGGTTGGGCTGGCCTTGTTGAAAATACGGTGGGGGCAGGGGACAGAGTGGGAGCCTGAGTGGATGGAGTTCATGGTGACTTCGGTTTCTTCGTCGCTGGTGGGGGCCCAGGTGTGTAGTAGGTTGAGGAGGGGGGATGTGTTGTTGTTGGTCGTGTTGGTGTTGGAGGTGGCGGGTGCTGGTGGTGTGAATCTGTGTGTGTCTAAGATTTTAAAGTGGAAGTGGTTGAGAGGGAGTTGCAGAGGTTCTATATGTGAGTGGGGTCAATGTTGCAGGATTTGGGTTTGGTGAGCTCTTTGATGATGGTAAAGAGTTCCTTGCTGTTATCTGAGTTACTGTCTATGCGTTCCTTGTAGTAAGCCCTTTTGGTGGTCCTTATGAGTTGGTGGTGTTTACGAACGGTAATTTTGAGGGTGGAGAAGTTGGTCATTGAGGGTTCCTGGCGCCAAGCTTTTTCTGTTTTGCGACATTCACGCTTGGAGGCTTGGAGTTCAGTGGTGAACCAAGGGGCGTTCTTGATGTTGCGGGTGGTGATGTTTCTTCTAAGAGGGGCAAGCGAGTCTGCACAGTTTGTAATCCATTGTGTGAGGTTATGGGCAGCAATGTTGGGGTCGTTTGTGTTGGGGGGGCGTTTTGTGCGAGCTGGGCGTTCAGGAGTTCTGCGGGGATCTTGTCCCACATGCGGTAGGGTGTGGTGTGTTGGTGGTAGTGTGTGGGGGGTTTCGAGAAGGAGAAATGGACGCAGGATGTACTATGTACGCAGTAAAATAATCCTGGTCCTTTCCATCATGAATGAGGATTACACATATCCGGTGGCAGAACTCTGATTTATTGGAAATTGATCATGTGGTAAAGAACCTTATGGAGGCTGGATGGTTGGGGGCTTTGGAGGGAAAGAGTTTGAGGGGCTGATGGGTGAGGGTGTTGAAAAAGTACCTTGGAACACTGTTAACTGGAGTTGAAACACATAATTAACTTGGCAAGTCAGGCTCGAACATGTAGCAGGAGACATATTCTGTTATGGTCCAAGCTGTGAGCAGGACTAGTCATGCCTTATTCCGCGACCTCCCCCACCCCCTATGAGTGATATCAGAGATGTTGTTATTTTCTTTTCATCACAGTACCAGTTTGAATCATATTATGCCTTTTAAACCTTGTGCAACTTAACTCGGTTATTGACTTAATGGCAATGTTTAAAGAGGATCCAAGCCAATGCTTGTTGTCAAGATAACTTCTGAACACCTGGGCCTCACCCAGGTACTCCAGGAAGCACATGTCAACTGTCTACAACCACCTCGGCCTCACCAAGGGCAACCAGGAAGCACATATCAACTGTCGACAACTGCAGGTTCTTTAACTGATCCTCTTAACGGAAAAAGACAGTTGAGAAACATGTTTGATTACAATAATGACTAACGAGTTCCTCTGTTCTCCCCATGTGTTTCCATGCACCTGGTTCAGGCTGGCTATAAAAGCTGACGTTTCAGACTAAATCCTGCTTAGCTTTGTTTAACTTTGAAGTAACGCTTAACTGTCTCCAGTCTTCAGCAGCCTTCCCTTTGCTGAGGCAGACTTTCCTTCGCATTGCCATCCACAGCGACAGGCTTCTCCTCACAGCAATGCGTTTCCTGAGTTCTGACCTATTATTTCCAATCTTCTTTGCAGTTACCACAGTACCTGTAAAAGGCGGGCAGCTTGCAATTCATCTCTCGCATCGCGCTTTCTTGCGCTGGCAAAAAGACACAAGTCATCCCAAATAAGATTAAAAAAAAGTTTTCTGTTTAATTTGGGATCTTGATCAGCGCTGATTAATTAAACTTATCTAAAGCCATCAATAATATTCGGATCAATCCTATGACTGAAAAGATATTGGAGAAAAGTTGTATTACTTGTAAAAGCTGCGCCTTTCTGGATCTTGTGCTCATAGTTTGTTTTCAATCTGTGTTTTCTCTGACAGAATCCAATGTTGGTGTTCTACAGACTTTTGGGACAATTGAAGATTATACTCTGATTGCCACTGTATATTTGCATATGAACCTAGAACTACTGAAAAACTTGAGGTAGTTTTGTTGCGATTAATCCAGTTATTTTCTCACAGTGAAATCCTTGTACATCATAATTACAGTTCATGATACTTCCTGGATAATTCTTGAATCACACTGGGGAATGTTTGTAGCGTGAATTATTGGTATGAAGATTTGATGTTAGTTAATGCCAAAGTTCTGTTTAGTTTTTTCTGTTTTAACGTGTGGTTTCATTACAGGGAAATCAGTGTCCAGACCCTTGTATCTGAATAATCCTGATTGCCAGTATCCTGAATCCAGAACCAGAATCCAGATATCCTTGAGCCCAGCAGTACCCGCAGTAAAGAAATCCAAATATGCAGAAGTCCTGGGATTTCTTTCTCATCCCATATCCCCTTCCCCTTGGAAACTCCTAGGGTTTCAGTGCGTCCTTCATTGCTACCATGTAAATTCTTATTGGGATTCAGGGATTATCGTCGCCCCATCGGAACCACCTGGAGATCAAGTGAGTGGCTTGCAACACATTCAAAACTGACTGCATAAGTGTCTAATATGGCTCTGATGTAGTTTTAGAAACTGGATGAACTTGTTTCAATGGAGGGATTGGGAGTTAGCGCACATGAGTGATATACTGGAAATAGCCACAAGCCTGAGCGCTGTGTTTTCCACCTAGGATGATTCACAATATGACTGCTACTTCAAATGATGTTCTTCATCACATATGAGTGGAAGGATAAAAAATTAGCACTATCTCATTAATTAAATTAATTTTCTAACCTTTTTCTAATCAAGTATAATAGAGATGTAATGGAAATTGTTTGAGATATTAGAATTATTGACGCTTTTCCAGCTTGTCCATGAGAGAGAAACATAAATGATGCAAAAGCAATTTTAACCACGTAAATGAGAATTTTGACCTTTGAAAATATTGGAACATGTGGATTGACAGTAGTAGTTCAATGTTAAAATGAGATAATAATTATTCATGGAGGACAGTATGTTTTCTATTTTGATGAATGGTAGCAGCAGCATGCAGTTGTAATGCCATACATGATAATTGCTCTCATGCTGTGAAGAAGGCTCCTCTCAGCCGCAAAATGCTAGTGTTTGCTGTCTCCTGAATAAAGGGTTCACACTGGAACTGTTGGAGTGTGTGTAGGTCTTGATGAACTAGTCTACTGGAACTTGTAGTGGTATCAAGGAGAGTATGCAACATAGATCTGTTGAGTGTGAATCAACAATGAAGAGAAAAGGGTGACTCCTTCCCTCCCTGAAGCCACGGTGCCCCAATGCATAGAATAATTAATATACATGAATAGTGACAGATATCTTCTTTAGAGGGTCACAGCTTTGAGGAAAAACCTAAAATGGAAAAGTCTTTGGCAATCTGTGTAGATCTTGGCTGATGAAGTAGATTGTCTTGATGATAATAAACAAGGCATTAAACTCCCGCTGACATCAGGAAGGAGAAAAAAGCCAAGCAAACTAATAGAACAAAGAAGCTGATCCACACTACTAAAAGAAAATAAGAACAGCAGCAAGAGGTAGACAACAGCAAATGGAAAAATCAAGGATGATCCAAAACTGTTTTGAAAAATCAGGGGCAAAAGTAAATAGTGAGAGGGTGCTGAGCGTGACGCCAATTCAGAAGTGAAATGCACTGAGACTTGTCTACCTTTTCTAAGTGCTGCCTTTAATATGCCAAAAACAAGAACTGACCTTAGTAGAAGAGACTCTGCCACATACTAGTCTGGTAAGTCCATGTTGTTCCCAATGTAGAGACCACCATCTTGAAGTGGACACTTTATATGGTTAAGCTCTATCTTCTTCCAGGACCTCATGGTGTCCGTGATCCACAAAGAAGAAGCCCAAATTTGACATTTCTCATACCTTTTGGTAATTGGGGGCTCACCGCTGCTAACTGCGCTTCTTGCCGTTTGCTACCTGTAATGAAGCCCTTTATGCTCCTGTGGGCATTGCTGGAGCAACTCCAACAAAAAATGACAAGGTAAATCACGACACACTGAAAAGGACCACGTCCAAGATTTCTTATCTGATAGCTGCATGAATGCGATTAAGCCCTTGTTGTTTGTTTGACCCTTGAAGCGAATGCAACTAATGGGAACTGAAAATTGTTTTCACAGTACTGGGGGCACTTGTGCAAAGGCTCCTTTATCAAGCAGGAAACTGTGTGAATGTACGTAGAGAGCGTGAAACTATAGGGGCTAATATTGCTTGAGACAGGGAAGGATGCAGCTGGCTAGTAGATGGTTTTGGACTTTACATGGAACTTTAATGTGCTTTGGAACAAAGAGCTGGTCCAAAAAAGGTCTATGGGACAAGTCATAAAAAAGTATATCAGTTTTTTTGAACAATGAATCCTCTGTGAAGATAAAAATCTAGTTTATTTTATCGAATAGAGATGTGCATGAGATATTTCCGGGTCAGGAATACGTTTTGTTAGTCCTGTGGAAGCGGTACAAATACTATGTAATATTCAACAGTCATTTCAGAAGAAAGGGATTAAGGGCCAGATGTATCATCTGATTTTGCACTCGCAAACAGCGAAATCGGCCGTTTGCGAGTGCAAAATCAGGGTCTGCAATGCATCAAATGCATTCGCAGACCAAAAACAGAAAATCGCTAAAATTGCGATTTTCTGCGTTGCAACCTGGATTTTGCGAATCGCAATTTGCGATTCGCAAAATCCAGGTCGCAAGGCAATTCTGCAAAAAATCACAAATTGCGATTTTTCGCAGAATGGTATTTTGCAAGTGCAAAATACCATGACCTGCAACCAGGTGGTAAACTGGTGCAAAATTAAAAAATGAAGTAAAACTGCATTTTTAAATTTGATATGTAAAGCACACATGCCCTTTTGGCATGTGTGTACTTTACATGTGGAAAAAAAAAATGGGGTGCAGGAGAGGGGGCTTTAGGCCCCCAGCACCCTGGCCCTTTGCTTTTCCCTAATTGCGATTTCTGTTTCAGAAATCGCAATTTGCGAAAATGCAAAAAATTTGCAGCTATGGGCCAACAGGCCCATAGCTGCGAATGGGGCCAGTATCGCAATTTGTGATTCGGTAATTGCATTTGCGATTTTTAAGAAATCACAATTACCGAATCGCAAATGTGATACATGGCCCTTTACGATTCGGTAATTGCGATTTCTTAAAAATCGCAATTACCGAATTGCACTGGGCCAGATTCATACATAAATTACTTTGCTTGATTGCTTTTTCAGTACATTTCTTTCAAATGTATTATGTAATTCATAGGCGTCCACAGATAGTGGGCGTTAAAGAATAATAATTCAAAGCAACAAATGGTCGACCTATAACTTTAGATCATACAAATAGGAAGATGTAGCCAAATAATTAAAACTAATAATGCAAAACATGTTAAAATCAACTTATTTAATTTGTAATTATCCCTCGGCAGCCCTACGTCCCTCAGCAGAGCTACGTATTTCATTTCTTAATCGTCCCTCAGCGGATCAGAGCTTTTAACACTATTTACAAGACTATCGGCCTGATTATGAGTGGGTCGGTTAATTAAGACCTGTGCGTAAGCCACTGTTTACGCACAGATCAGAATCACGAGTTTGGCTTTATTTAACGCATCAGATAATTACTGGATGCATTAAATACCTCAACAGTCGTTACAAATTTCAGCAGGGAAATTGTACAGTTTTCACTGCTCCATGCGGATTTTGCTGTGTTAAACACCAAAATCCACGTTATTGCCCATTAACTCGTAAATGGTGTTATGTGTCACACACAATAAATAATGTACCTGGTGGTATTGTTATTAATCATGTGCGATAAGTAACACCTTAACTCGTAATCAGGCCCCATGATAAATCAAATCAAGATAATAGGACATCTGTATACATAGCTCTTACTCTTCAGGATCCTGAAATATAAACACATGGCCAGTGTATGATTCTTACCAGGTGGAAACACGATGCGGTAAAACTGCATGCACTTGACATAATTAACAGTGTGAAATACACCAAAATAGAACATAACGTCATAGTTTTAAAAAAAGATAATTAAATGTAAAAATAACCTACCTTTGCAAAGATTATTGTCTGAGCTGGGTAACACACAGATACCCCTAACGTGGTAAGCCCTAAAGGATATACAATTTTCTTGAAACGAGAACCTGTTCAAATAAAAAATTGACATAATGAGATATACAGTATTAAATATTAGTTATTGCATTTTCAATCGCTGTCATTAATTAAATAACTTACAAAACGAAACTCAGTGAAAAATGCCCTCACGTTTCTACACTGCCCATGCGTGCCGCCATTTATTAAATCCCAGAGTACTGAAGAATGCATTCATGCCTCTTGACCATGGACAATTAAGGAAGTAACTGTTTCTGCTTGTTCTGCATCCTTAGCAGACTTTTCCACTCTGATCACCACATGTAGCGAAGTTATGGACGCAGCTTGACTACTGCGTTGCTTTCTTCACTATCATTTTGGCTCATGAGAAAATGTAGCACAGGTACTACAGGTTATGCCAGTGCATCATCTACTTAGATTCAAAGGGTATGGCACACACAACACGTATCATACATAAATACAATATTACACTGGAGTCCTGTGAAGAACAGCACCCCTTCCCTTGCTACACAGAGTTCTGCTGTCTTCTGTAATTGCTAGTACTTAGTAAGATCATGCTCAAGAAACAAAGGAAACACCTTAAAGTGTTGGGTCCTCAAGTCAAATAAGTTTGACACATATCTAAAATAGGCATTAGCAAAGCCATTGGTCTGTCTTGTTCAACTAGCTTTGCTAATGCTTCCCTAAAGCTCGCTTGTATTGGCTTTGCCAAAGCTTGCCTGCCACTCATGCAATGGCAACAGTGCTATGCAGCCATCATGAAATGATATTTTCTATATTTTATTATTACTGTGTCATTCAATGATGGTGCTACATGGAAACATCGGCCGCTCTCACTGTGAAAAGGAATTTACTAATGACCTTTCCAGGTGAAAATATCTGATCAGTCCTAAGATGGGAATGGGTCTTAAACAAAGTTGTGCTTTC
This sequence comes from Pleurodeles waltl, assembly GCF_031143425.1. Classification (NCBI taxonomy): domain Eukaryota; kingdom Metazoa; phylum Chordata; class Amphibia; order Caudata; family Salamandridae; genus Pleurodeles; species Pleurodeles waltl. The sequence continues at coordinate 368,913,931 of NC_090438.1, read as the reverse complement.
ACACAAATGATTACGTTTAAGGGGGTGAACACACTTTCAGGGTACTCTGACTCTGGGATTCCCACTGCGGCCCGTGTCACAGCCATCTCCTAGTGTACTGGCTCAGTGGGCTAATTCATCCACTGCAGTGATCTGCGTTTAACAGCATGGCCTTGTCTCCTTCTAGTGACGTTAAAGTGAGCATCAACGAGTTGTGTAACAATAAACATCTATTATGAGAAATTTCAACAGAAGGGGGAACATGCCTTCTACTAATATGGCTCTGGTGTTATTTACTCACTCAGTTAATTAATTGACCGATTTGAAAAAATAGGCTTACATGCATAAAAAGGTTTTTGGGCTTTCGATGCGGTTAAGTTCAAATAGCTGTGTGAGGAGGGCTCACTACTTCCAAGTGATTGAGCTTTAGTTTATACAGCATCATCCACATTCTCATTTCCTCCAGTGGAAATCCATGAATCATGTTGTTTTCTTTGCCATGTTAGATTGTGCTGAGTCCCGAACTGAAGTAATTTTATCAATTCTCACCAGACTATTGCAATTTTTAAGTAAATATATTTCACAAAAAGTAGCAATCACGTTAATGGTTGGCACGTATCGTACTTTTTATGAACTCTTTCATAATTTAATTTGATTCAAAATCAGATGTAAACATATCAATCCCACAACATGTTGGCACCCGAGATGAATAATTTCCACGCTTAAAAATGTGCTCTGAATTTCACCATAAATAATGGATACATTACATTTTCTCTTGATGGCAAAACAGACAGTTTACAAAAATAAAGACACATTTTTAACAATAATGGAAGCACATAATTTGTCTATTTTAGCTGCGGTGTGCTGCGATATTCACATCTATTATGCTACATGAACAGAAAGTCCCAGGGTAGGCAGGAACAATTTGTTCACGTTTGATTATAAAATAGGTTAAGGGTGCTTTTTCATTCAGTGCATTTTTCACATGGAAATTTTCTTTTTACAATTTATGTGTCTGACTTTCCTCCAAGTGGAGCACAAATTGGTTTTCAACGAAATTAATATCATTGGCTATTTAGCCTTGCTAGTTTTGTATTGTTCTGATTTTTGTTTTGTTTAATGCGGTTCGCTCATTTTACTTACTTAGAGGAGAAATTAAATTTGAATACATATATTATGGCCACTAGGCCTTGATTAGCTTTCTAGGAGGGTAACTAAAATGATGGAGCCTTTTTCATCGCATTTATACATTATACCTGGATGGGTGAATTGCACAGCAACCTTCCCTAATAAGGAAAATGTCACTTACCCAGTGTACATCTGTTCGTGGCATTAGTCGCTGCAGATTCACATGCTGTGCATAGTCCGCCGTCTGGTGTTGGGTCGGAGTGTTACAAGTTGTTTTTCTTCGAAGAAGTCTTTTCGAGTCACGAGACCGAGGGACTCCTCCCACTTCGGTTCCATTGCGCATGGGCGTCGACTCCATCTTAGATTGTTTTCCCCGCAGAGGGTGAGGTAGGAGTTGTGTATGCTAATAATAGTGCCCATGCAATGGAATAAATACGTATGTACAAAATGAAGGTTTAATGTAATATATTTACAAATGTACAAATGTTCAAGATCTACTTCTAAACGGCTACAGGCTCCCGGGGAGGAGGGTGGGCGCATGTGAATCTGCAGCGACTAATGCCACGAACAGATGTACACTGGGTAAGTGACATTTTCCGTTCGGTGGCATGTGTAGCTGCAGATACACATGCTGTGCATAGACTAGTAAGCAGTTATCTCCCCAAAAGCGGTGGTTCAGCCTGTAGGAGTGGAAGTAGTTTGAAATAAAGTTCTTAGTACGGCTTGACCTACTGTGGCCTGTTGTGCAGATAACACATCTACACAGTAGTGTTTAGTAAATGTATGAGGCGTAGACCATGTTGCTGCCTTACATATTTCAGTCATTGGAATATTTCCTAGAAAGGCCATAGTAGCACCTTTCTTTCTGGTTGAGTGTGCCTTTGGTGTAATAGGCAGTTCTCTCTTTGCTTTAAGATAGCAGGTTTGGATGCACTTTACTATCCATCTGGCGATACCTTGTTTTGAAATTGGATTTCCTGTATGAGGTTTTTGGAAGGCAATAAATAGTTGTTTTGTCTTCCTAATTTCTTTTGTCCTGTCAATGTAGTACATTAGCGCTCTCTTGATGTCTAATGTATGTAGTGCTCTTTCAGCTATTGAATCTGGCTGTGGGAAGAACACTGGTAATTCCACTGTTTGGTTTAAGTGGAACGGTGAGATAACCTTTGGTAAGAATTTTGGATTTGTTCTTAGAACGACCTTATTTTTGTGTATTTGAATAAATGGTTCTTGTATGGTAAACGCCTGTATTTCACTTACTCTTCTTAGAGATGTGATGGCAATGAGAAATGCAACTTTCAACGTTAAGTATTGCATTTCACAAGAATGCATGGGTTCGAAAGGTGGACCCATGAGCCTTGTCAAGACAATGTTGAAGTTCCATGAAGGAACAGGTGGTGTCCTTGGTGGTATAATTCTCTTTAGGCCCTCCATAAACGCTTTAATGACAGGTATTCTAAATAGGGAAGTTGAATGAGTAATCTGCAGGTAAGCAGATATTGCTGCGAGATGTATTTTTATGGAAGAGAAAGCTAGATTTGATTTTTGTAAATGTAGTAAATATCCTACTACATCTTTTGGAGATGCATGCAATGGTTGGACTTGATTATTATGGCAGTAACAAACAAATCTTTTCCATTTACTTGCATAGCAGTGTCTAGTGGATGGTCTTCTAGCTTGTTTTATGACCTCCATACACTCTTGTGTGAGGTTCAAGTGTCCAAATTCTAGGATTTCAGGAGCCAAATTGCTAGATTCAGCGATGCTGGGTTTGGATGCCTGATCTGTTGTTTGTGTTGTGTTAACAGATCTGGCCTGTTGGGTAGTTTGACATGAGGTACTACTGACAGGTCTAGTAGTGTGGTATACCAAGGTTGTCTTGCCCATGTTGGTGCTATTAGTATGAGTTTGAGTTTGTTTTGACTCAATCTGTTTACTAGATATGGAAGGAGAGGGGGAAAAGTGTACGCAAATATCCCTGACCAATTAATCCATAGAGCATTGCCTTGAGATTGCCGGTGTGGGTACCTGGATGCGAAGTTTTGGCATTTTGCATTTTCTTTTGTTGCAAATAGATCTATTTGAGGTGTTCCCCAAATTTGGAAGTAAGTGTTCAGGATTTGGGGGTGAATTTCCCATTCGTGGACCTGTTGATGATCCCGAGAGAGATTGTCTGCTAGCTGGTTCTGGATCCCTGGAATAAACTGTGCTATTAGGCGAATGTGGTTGTGAATTGCCCAATGCCATATTTTTTGTGTTAGGAGACACAACTGTGTCGAGTGTGTTCCCCCCTGTTTGTTTAAATAATACATTGTCGTCATGTTGTCTGTTTTAACAAGAATGTATTTGTGGGTTATCATTGGTTGGAATGCTTTCAACGCTAGAAATACTGCTAACAATTCTAGGTGATTTATATGAAACTTTCTTTGATGTACGTCCCATTGTCCTTGGATGCTGTGTTGATTGAGGTGTGCTCCCCACCCTGTCATGGAAGCATCTGTTGTTATCACGTATTGTGGCACTGGGTCTTGGAAAGGCCGCCCTTTGTTTAAATTTGTACTGTTCCACCATAGAAGCGAGATGTATGTTTGGCGGTCTATCAACACCAGATCTAGAAGTTGACCCTGTGCATGTGACCATTGTGATGCTAGGCACTGTTGTAAGGGCCGCATGTGCAATCTTGCGTTTGGGACAATGGCTATGCATGAGGACATCATGCCTAGGAGTTTTAATACCATCTTTGCGTGTATCTTTTGTGTTGGATACATAGCTTGTATCACCTTGTGAAAATTTTGAACCCTTTGTGGACTTGGAGTGGCTATCCCTTTTGTTGTGTTGATTGTCGCTCCTAAGTATTGCTGTGTTTGACACGGCAAAAGGTGTGACTTTGCATAGTTGATGGAGAAACCCAGTTTGTAAAGGGTTTGTATAACATAATCTGTGTGGTGTGAACACTTTGTTAGCGAGTTGGTTTTGATTAACCAATCGTCTAGGTACGGGAACACGTGTATTTGCTGCCTCCTGATATGTGCAGCTACTACTGCTAGACATTTTGTAAAGACTCTTGGTGCTGTTGTTATTCCGAATGGCAACACTTTGAATTGGTAATGTATTCCTTTGAATACAAACCTTAGGTATTTCCTGTGCGAGGGATGTATCGGTATATGGAAATACGCGTCTTTTAGATCTAACGTTGTCATGTAGTCTTGCTGTTTCAGTAGTGGTATTACGTCTTGTAACGTGACCATGTGAAAGTGGTCTGATTTGATGTAGGTGTTTAGTGTTCTGAGATCTAATATTGGTCTCAGACTTTTGTCCTTTTTCGGTATTAGAAAGTACAGTGAGTAAACCCCTGTGTTCTTTTGTGTTTTTGGTACTAATTCTATTGCGTCTTTTTGCAGTAATGCTTGAACTTCTAGTCCTAGAAGGTCTATATGCTGTTTTGACATATTGTGTGTTTTCGGTGGGACGTTTGGAGGGAGTTGGAGAAATTCTATGCAATAACCATGTTGGATAATTGCTAAGACCCAAGTGTCTGTTGTTATTTCCTCCCATGATTTGTGGAACTGGCTTCGTCTTCCCCCCACTGGTGTTGTGTGAAGGGGTTGTGTGACCTGTGAGTCACTGTTTATTTTGAGGGGTTTTGGGACCCTGAAACTTTCCCCGGTTTCTTGGGAATTGGCCCCCTCTGTATTGGCCTCGAAAGCCACCCCTTTGATATTGTCCCTGGTAGGTAGGTGGTCTTGTTTGTGAGGTGCTGGCTTCTGTGGCTTGACCTCGAAACCCTCCTCTGAAAGTTGTTTTGCGAAATGTGCCAAATGTGCCTCTGCCCTGCGGGGAATAGAGTGCGCCCATGGCTTTGGCTGTGTCAGTGTCCTTCTTTAATTTTTCAATTGCAGTGTCCACTTCTGGGCCAAACAATTGCTGTTCATTGAACGGCATATTGAGCACTGCCTGTTGTATCTCAGGTTTGAAGCCAGATGTGCGCAGCCATGCGTGCCTCCTTATTGTCACAGCAGTATTTATTGTTCTTGCAGCTGTATCTGCTGCATCCATAGAAGAACGTATTTGGTTGTTGGAGATATTTTGCCCCTCTTCAACCACTTGTTTCGCTCATTTCTGGAATTCTTTGGGGAGGTGCTCGATGAGATGCTGCATCTCGTCCCAATGGGCCCTGTCGTATCGCGCTAGGAGTGCTTGCGAGTTGGCGATGCGCCACTGATTTGCAGCTTGTGCTGCAACCCTTTTCCCAGCTGCATCAAACTTGCGGCTCTCCTTGTCCGGAGGTGGTGCGTCGCCTGATGTTTGCGAGTTGGCTCTTTTACGAGCTGCTCCTACGACTACTGAATCTGGTGTCAGTTGTGATGTAATAAAAGCAGGGTCTGTGGGCGGTGCCTTGTATTTTTTCTCCACCCTTGGAGTTATTGCTCTGCTTTTAACAGGCTCCTTGAAAATCTGTTTAGCGTGCCGTAGCATTCCCGGGAGCATGGGAAGGCTTTGATAATGGCTGTGGGTGGAGGACAGGGTGTTAAAGAGGAAGTCATCCTCAATAGGCTCCGAATGTAGAGATACATTATGAAATTCGGCTGCCCTAGCTACCACCTGTGCATATGCTGTACTGTCCTCAGGTGGTGAGGGTTTAGTTGGGTACGACTCTGGACTATTCTCCGATACTGGAGCATCATAGAGGTCCCATGCTGCCTGATCATCCTGGCTCATGGTGGTATGAGCTGGTGATTGTGGTGGAGTCTGTGCCGGTGATACATGAGTTGACTGTGGTGGAGAGGGTGGTGGAGTTACCCTCTTTACCACCTTTGCTTGTGGTGGCTTGTCTTGTTGCTGGAAGTCAAGTTTCCTTTTCCTTCTGATTGGGGGAAGAGTGCTGATTTTCCCTGTACCCCTTTGGATAAAGATCCGCTTTTGCGTGTGATCTACCTCTGTAGTTTGTAATTCCTCCTCAAATCTGTGTCTTTTTAGTTGGGAGGACAGTGATTGTTCCTCTGAGTAGGAACTGGTTTTTGGTTCGGTTGCCGGGTGTTTTGGCACCGAAACCGTGTCTTTAGTTGTTTTCGGCTCCGACGAGATCTTTCTCTTTTTCGGTGTCTTGGCCTCTCGGTTCCGACCATCTTCGGTGCCGCTATCTCTGTGCCGAGCAGCTTCGGTGCTGCTGTCTCTGTGTCGAGTAGCTTCGGTGCCGCTATCTCGGTGTCGAGCCTTTTCTGCACCACTCTCTCGGTCTCGAGAGTGTTGCGTGCCTGTGTCTCGACCTGAGTCGGACGACTTCGGCACCAGCACGCCCTTTTTCGGTGCCGATGGACGGTCACCTACTTTATGGGTTATGCCATGGCCTGTTGGCAGTGGCGTCCCCTGGGCTTTGTCTGTTTTCTCGTGTGATCTTTCTTTCGACGTCTTACTCACGGTTGGTTGCTCGTCGACGTCGAATTCTTCGGAATCTGAATCGCGGATTGAGAAAGTTTCTTCTTCTTCCTCCTCCTCGAACCCTTGTTGTCCTGTCGGCGTGGAAGCCATCTGCAACCTCCTGGCTCTTCGGTCCCTGAGCGTTTTTCTCGACCGAAACGCGCAACAGGCCTCACACGACTCTTCCTTGTGCTCGGGGGACAGGCACAAGTTACAGACCAAATGTTGGTCTGTATAAGGATATTTACTGTGGCATTTAGGACAGAATCGGAACGGGGTCCGTTCCATCAGTGTCGATGTTGCACGCGGTCGGGCCGACCAGGGGGATCGGAAATACCCCGAAGGGTTACCGGAGCTCTTTAAGGCTCGGTGTCGATTTGCCCTAACTATCCCGATACCGAACGAAACAATACCGACGAATTTTCCGTTGATTCTGATGAACTTTCCAACCCGAAGCACGGAGCGAAAAGGAACACGTCCGAACCCGATGGTGGAACAAAAACAATCTAAGATGGAGTCGACGCCCATGCGCAATGGAACCGAAGTGGGAGGAGTCCCTCGGTCTCGTGACTCGAAAAGACTTCTTCGAAGAAAAACAAGTTGTAACACTCCGACCCAACACCAGACGGCGGACTATGCACAGCATGTGTATCTGCAGCTACACATGCCACCGAACACATCTTTACCAAGTTTATTTCCGCTGTGTGACATATGTCCATTCATTTTTAATCATGCAGTAGTATTAGTCACCTATGCAGTAAAATGGCATAAGCACTATGATTTGAAGGATTATGATAATATTTATTAATTTGATGTTGGACAAGAACAATTATTGTCTGAGAGGTTTGTGGTCTGTCTGAACTATGAAGTGAGTCCCAACCAAGTAGGGTCTTAGCTTCTTCAGGGCCCATACCAGAGCAATGGCCTCCCTCTCTACGGCTGACCAATGCTTTTCTCTAGGGGTTTAGTTGTGATAACACTGCCCAACCCCTACCTGTCTGGGCAATAAACTTTTTAGGATAGTTTGGGCTTTTCAGGACAGGTGCATTACACACAGCCTGCTTAAGCTCCTCAAAAGATTTTTGACAGCTGGCTGTCCATAATACCTTCTTGGGTATTTTCTTAGAAGTGAGGTCATTAAGAGGGTCAACAATAGAGCCATAATTCTTAATGAACCTCCTGTAGTACCCAGTAAGACCAAGAAAGGCTCTGTTCTGTGTCTGAGTAGTAGGGGGAGACCAGGCTAAAATAGTATGGATCTTCCCCTGCAGTGGTTCAATCTGTTCCCCACCAACTAGGTGTCCTAGATAAACCACATTTCCCTGCCCTATCTGGCATTTTTAAGCCTTGATAGTGAGACCTGCCTTTTGCAGGGCCTCCACAACTTTCCACAGGTGGACCAGGTGGTCATCCCAGGTGGAGCTGAATACAGAAATATCATCTAGATATGCTGCATTGAAAGCTTCCAAATCTTTGAGGACTGTATTCACCAGCCTTTGGAAAGGGTCGGGTGCATTCTTCAAACCAAAGGGTATAACTGTAAATTGGTAATGTCTTCCAATGGTAGAGAATGCAGTTTTAGGTTCTGCATCGTCTGATAGCTTGATCTGCCAATATCCTGCAGCCAAGTCAAAAGTGCTCAGCTACTTGGCAGATGCCAGTGTATCTATCAGTTCATCTGCCCTGGGTACAGGGTGAGCATCTGTCTTGGTGACTGTATTGAGCCCTCTATAATCAACACAAAACCTCATCTTCCTTCTCCCAGTTTGAGAATGTGGCTTTGGTACTAGCAACACTGGGCTGGCCCAGCGACTATCTGAGTGCTCAATCACTCCTAAGTCCAACATCTTCTGAACTTCTGATTTAATGCAGTCCCTGACATGGTCAGGCTGTCTATAAATCATACGTTTAACAGGTAAACTGTCTCCAGTACCTATGGTGTGTTCACACCAAATGGTCTCACCAGGGGTCAGAGAAAACAGCTCAGAAAATTGACCTTGGTTCCTGCAGTCCTCTTTTTGCTCTTCTGTAAGGCAATCTGCAAGGACAACTCCTTCCACTGAGCAATCAGCTGCAGTGTTGGAGAAGAGGTCAGGGAGAGGGTCACTCTCTTCCTCCTGCCCCTCATCAGTGGCCATGAGTAGGGTTAAGTCTGCCCTATCATAGTAGGGTTTCAGGCGGTTTACATGAAGTATTCTTAGAGGACTTCTGGGAGTTCCTAGGTCCACTAAATAAGTGACCCCACCCTTCTCTTCCACTGTTAGATGTGGACCCCTCCATTTGTCCTGGAGTGCTCTTGATGCCACAGGCTTCAATACCCACACCTTCTGTACTAGGTGGTACTCAGTCAGGACAGCCTTCCGGTCATGCCATTTTTTCTGTAACTCTTGGCTTAACTGAAGGTTTTTAGTGGCCTTTTTCATGTACTCAGCCAGTTTCGATCTTAGGCAAAGCACATAATCCACAATGTCTTGTTTGTGGGGGCTTCAAAGGGTGCTCCCAACCCTCCTTCACAAGTGAAGGTGGACCCCTAACTGGGTGACCAAAAAGGAGCTCAAATGGGCTGTTGCCCACTCCCGTCTGGGGTACCTCCCTGTAGGCAATAAGGAGGCATGGCAATAGGACATCCCATCTCCTTCTGAGCTTTTCAGATAGTCCCATGATCACACCTTTGAGAGCTTTATTAAACCTCTCAACCAATCCATTTGTCTGAGGGTGGTATGGTGTGGTGAATTTGTATGTTACACCACTTTCCTTCCACATTGCCTTCAAGTATGCAGACATGAAGTTACTACTTCTGTCTGATACTTCATCTTTAGGGGAGCCCACCCTGGAAAACATTCCCAGTAGCACCTTTGCACTGCAGGAGCTGTAGTGGTCCTTAGAGGGATAGCTTCTGGATATCTAGTGGCATAGTCCACTACCACCAAGATTAATCTATTGCCAGAAGCAGTAGGGGGGTCAAAGGGACCAACTATGTCCACCCCAACCACAGGCAGTGGAATCTAGGGGGCCTTTGGAGTGCCACCAGTCTTGCCACTGGCTTGGCAAGTGACACAAGAGCGACAAAACTCTTATGTCCTCCGAAAGTGAGGGACCAGTTTGCCCTACGTTTTACTTTGCTCCAAATGTCCAGCAAGGGGAACGCCATGTGCCAGTGTTAGGAGGAATTCTCTATACTGTAAGGGAATGACCAGTCTCCTTGAAGCACCAGGTTTTGGATCCTTGCCTCTGTATAAAGGAGATTGTTCTCCCAGTAAATCCTGTGATAGTCACTGACAACCCCTGCTTCTTGTTAAGACAGCAAGCTTGCTGTCTCAAACCCTCTAGGTGTGGGACAGGTCTGCTGTGCCACACTTAATGCCTCCCTGGTAGCACCCCTGCACCCAAAAGCTCAGCTTTGTCAGGTTGGAGCTCCTCTGGTGTAGGTTCTGCACAGGGAGTAGACTCCTCCTAATCAAAAGGTGATGGAGGGATAGAGGACAAGAGTTTGCACTTTCAACCCCTAATTTTTGGGAGCACTTGTTCCAGGATCCAAGTTTCCCTGTCCTCTTTGCTTCTTGGCCTGAGCCCTGGTAAGAGCAAAGATGTGCCCTGGAATGCCCAGCATTCCTGCATGAGCCTCCAATTCCACTTCAGCCCGAGCTGAAGTCTCCAAATCATAGTCCAGTAGACATTCTACAGGTAGGTCAGTGGATACCACAACTTTCTTTGGACCAGTAGCCCCCAACCCCCACCTGAGATTCACAACACCCATGGGGTGGCTAACAGTGTTATTATGGGCGTCAGTCACTTTGTACTGATGATCAAGTAGATGTTGCTCAGGGGGCACCAGTTTCTCCATCACCATAGTGACACTGGCACCTGTGTCCCTGTAGGCCTCAACCTGAACACCATTGATTAGGGGTTGTTGCTTGTATTTGTCCATATTAAGGGGACAAGCAACAAAGGTGGCAAGGTCAACGCCGCCATCTGCGACTAAAAAAGCCTCAGTTATTTCCCTAACTGAACCAACCCCCACTACATTACCCAAAGTGAGCCCTGCTACACCCTTTGATTGGTTATTCGTAGTATTTTTCCCACCACCACTGCTATTACTAGGGACACTAGTGGAAACAGTAGTTGTTGGGGTGGTGGGAGCTTTGGTGCTTTTCTTGGGACAAGTGGGATCACTTGCCCAATGGCCTTTATTTCACACATAGAACACCAAGGCTTTTTCTGTTGTTTGGAAGAGGATTTGTGCCCACCCCCAGATAATGTTTGTGGGCTGATGAAGACTCTGAGTTTTTATCTTTGTCCTCACCCTTATCATGTGACTTACCATCCTTCTTGTCCTTGCCAGCCCCTGTATGAGCTTTTCTGCTCACCCTTGTTCTGACCCATTTGTCTGCCTTCGTCCCAATTCTTGGGGAGAGGTCAGATCTGAGTCTACCAAGTACTGCTGCAACAGGTCAGACATACAATTGTTAAGAATATGCTCTCTCAAAATTAGATTATATAGGCCATCATAGTCAGAAACTTTGCTGCCATGCAACCAACCTTCTAAAGCCTTCACTGAACAGTCCACAAAGTCTATCCAATCTTGTGAAGACTCCTATGGTTTCTCTGAACTTAATTCTGTATTGTTCAGTGGTTAAGCCAAATCCATCCAAGAGTGCTGTCTTCAAAACATTGTAGTTATCTGAATCTTCCTCCTTAACAGTGAGAAGTCTATCTCTCCCTTTGCCAGGAAAGGACAACCACAGAATAGCAGCCCACTGCATCTGTACTTTACAGGCCCTCTCAAGTGCAGCATACCACTTATAGATGTCATCCCCCTCCTTGTAAGGGGGGACAATGTTGTGCACGTTCCTGGAATCAAAGGTATTCTCTCTAACACCATAACTCCTGAAACTGCTGTTGCTGCTGCCACCATGGGAAACTAACCCCAACCCCTGCCTTTCCCATTCCACAGCTAAGGCTTCTCTATCTAGGACCAACTGTTGCAGTCTCAGTCTAACCTCCTCCAATCTCAGCTTCCTGAGTTCCCGGTCTAGGGGGGTCATCCTCTGGATTGGATGTGTGGGACCCCTCAGAGACTGAGATGACATGGGGATGTGCAGAGGCAGATCTTTCCCTAGCTTTGGTAACCCCAGTGACATGACCTCTAGGTGTGAAGGGAGTACTACCTGTATGTGAACCCCTCCCACTGGTAGCTACACTAGATGGTTTACTAGGGGGGAGATTATGTGAAGAGTCCTCCCTGAATCCTCAGGCTGTTCTCCTGATTCTAAAGGGTTAGAATCTCCCTCCCTCTCCTCCCCCTGGTTACCAGACTGCTCCTGGTCATCCTGCAGAAGGAGACTTAGAAGGAAATTATTGTTAGGGTTTTTCCCTACCTCTAGGCTTCTCTCTGAGCAAAGCCCCCTTAAAACTTTAAAGGTTAGGTTCTCATAGGGAGTTCCCATGACTCCATGGGTGGCCTCAGATGAAGACATAGTGTAGTGAGTTAGAGTAAAGTGAAAGGAAAGAAAAATACCTACTTTACCTAACTCTTAGGGCCTGATTACGACTTTGGAGGAGGGTGTTAATCCGTCCCAAATGTGACGGATATCCTGCCCACTGTATTACGAGTTCCATAGGATTTAATGACTCATAATACAGCGGGTGGTATATCCGTCACATATGGGAAGGATTAACACCCTCCTCCAAAGTTGTAATCAGGCCCTTCGTCTTTTAGAAAGCAAGTGAAAAGACTAGGTATACTTTTGTATAGCTCTAGGTATAGAGTATACTTTCCTGTGGAAAGTCCGGTGACAGAGTGATAAGGCAACTGCAAGTACTTATCCTACCCTGCACCACTAATGTAGGAGGCCGGCCTGGTTTGAAGTGGGTACCAGTGGTACTTACACCTTATACCAGGTCCAGTTATCCCTTATTAGTGAAATGTAATCAGTGTCTAGAAGCCGGGCTGTGTGCGGTAGCAGAGCAGCCAAGGCTGATTTAGGAGACATGCAAAGCTCTTGCAACATCACTGTAGTCACACAGTACTCACCAACATGAAAGAAAATACTCAGTGATACAAAAATAAAAGTACTTTATTTTTAGTGACACAATGGCAAAGCTACCTTAGAGACTATACTCTCTTAGGAGGTAAGCAATATACACAATATATACACTAGTGTCCAAAACAGGTAAGGAAACAGTTAGAAAACAGTGCAAATAGTGACAATCACAATAGGTTACAATGGGCCTCGGGGGAACAAAAATAATATACTAACATAGTGGAATGCGAAAGTCAGTTTCCCATCTAGGCAAGTGTAGTGTGTAGAGGGGTGCTTGGAGTGTAAGAAAACACCAAAAGTAAGTAATAAAACCCACCCCAGAGCCCAGGAAAACTGGAGTAAATCACAGTAAGTCTCCTGAAACACACAAGAAGTCGTGATAGATGATTATGTAAGAACCAGGAGAGACTGCAAGACACCAACAATGGATTCCTGGACCTGAAGACCTGTGGAAGAAGGGGACTAAGTCCAAGAACCGCTGAAGAGTTCAGGGAGAAGAGGAGACCTTGCTAACCCGGATGAAGGTGCAAAAAAGGAACCACCGGTGAGAAGACAAAGTCAGTTATGCACCCAAGAAGATGGATGTGGGTTCCTGGTTGGTGTGGAAGATGTCCCACGCCGGATGGATGATTGCAGTCTGGTTTGCATCGCTGGATTCCGTCAACAAGCCTTGGTACATGCAAAACACGCTGTTAGTAGAAGATGGTGCTGCCCGGGACCAGGAGGGACCTGGTGGCCTCTACCCAGGAGGGGGAGACAGAGGGGGCTCTCAGCAACTCAGAGAGCCCTCAGAAGACCAGGCAGCACGCACAGGAGTTCTTACAGCATGGGACAAAGAAGGTGCAAAATAAAGGCCCACGCAGCACGACACAAAGGGATCCCATGCTGCCGGAGAACCACTCAGGAAGCTATGCGTTGCAGGATGGAGTGCTGGGGGGCTAAGCTGTGCTGTGCCCAAAGAACTTCTTGGAAGGTCGCACACAAGCCTTGGCAACTGCAAGTCACGCAGTGTACGGGGGTACTGTCCTGCGTGGGGAGGCACTCTCTTACCTCCACCAATAGTTGGACAGCTAGACCTTGGGACTGTCGGGACACTTTAGTCCACCACCCGTGTTGCTGGATCCACGCTCGTTGTCTGGAGAGGGGACCCACTCCACCGGTTGTCTCTGCAGAGAGGTACCTGCTGAAGAAGCGAAGTGACTCCGTCATTCCACTGGAGATTCCTTTGGTTCTTCTGGTGCAGGCTGAAGACAGGCAGAGGATACACGACCTGGACACTTGCAGTTGCTGGCAGGAGCTGAAGATACAATGTTGCAGAAGTCATCCTTGCTTCTTTGTTGCAGTTGCAGTTTGTAGAGTTCCTGGAGGGTTCAGCTGCGGCTCCAACGGTAGAAGATGAAGTAAAGGATGCAGAGGATTCCTGCTGGAGTCTTGCAATCCGAATAAACACCCAGAGGAGAGACCCTAAATAGCCCTGAAAGGAGGACTGGCCACCTAACCAGATAAGCACCTATCAGGGAAGGGCTCTGACGTCACCTGCTGGCACTGGCCACTCAGATGCTCCCATAGTGCCCCACCACCTTGGATTCCAAGATGGCAATCCCGAGGGACACTCTGGAGGAGCTCTGGGAACAACCCCTGGGCTGGTGATGGACAGGGGAGTGGTCACTCCCCTTTCCTTTGTCCAGTTTCACGCCAGAGCAGGGACAGGGGGGTCCTTGAACAGGTGTAGACTGGATTATGCAAGGCCGGCGCAATCTGCGCCCTTTGAAGTGTTTACAGATGGCCTCGGAGGCTACCCCTCCCGTGCCTGTAACACCTATTTCCAAAGGGGGAAGGTGTAAAACGCCTCTCCCAAAGGAAATCCTTTGTTCTGCCTTCCTGGGCTTAAGCTGCTCAAGCAACAGGAGGGCAGAAACCTATCTGTGAGGTGGAAGCAGCTGGGGCTGCCTGGAAAACCTCATAAGGCTGGAATGGCAGTACTGGGGTTCCACTCTGGAGCCTCCTGGGTGCATGGGATTGTACAACCAACACTGGAATCAGTATGGGGTACAATTCCCTGTTGTTAGACACCTTACGTGGCCATATTCAGGGTTACCATTGTGAAGTTGAACATAGGTTTTGACCTATGTCCAGTGCACGTGCAAAGTAGCATCCACGCACTCATGAAGTCCGGGAAAATGGGCCTGGACGATGTGGGGGCACCTCTGTTAGTGCAGGGGTGCCCTCACACACAGGTACTTTGCACCTGGCCTTCAGGGTTGGAAGGCCTGACATATAGGTGACTTATAAGTGACCTGGTGCAGTGAAAATGGCTGTGAAAGGGTCCATGCACAATTTCACGCAGGCTGCAATGGCAGTCCTGCAGAAGCCTTTCCATGGGCTCCCTATGGGTGGTCAAAAGTAACGCTGCAGCCCATAGGGATCCCCTGGAATCCCAATGCCCTGGGTACTGAGGTACCATATACTAGGGACTTATAAGGGGCGACTGGTATGCCAATGTGGGATGAAATACTGGGTTACCAGTATGTAGTGACAAATTTGGAAACCGAGAGAGCATAGGGTCATGGTTAGCAGGACTCCAGAGACACAGTCAAGCATACTTTCAAAAACAGTGAAACATACTGAGAAGCAGGCCAAAAACCATAAGCACTGGGGTCCTGGCTAGGAGGATCTCAGTGACACAGTCAAAACACACTGACATCAGGCAGAAATTGGGTGTAAAATGCCAAAAAAGGGTACTTTACTACAGTACTGAAATGGCAAATTTGAAAATCAGTCCAGGAATTGGATGGTAAACTTGAGAAATTATTCAATTTCTGTGATATTCACATTGTGTTACATAAGATTTAAGGCTCATGTATATGTGATTACTTTGTACATTCAATATGTGGTTCAGTTAACTTGAATGAAATCTGCTAATCTCTCAGAAAACCTCCCCAAATAACTTCAAATTGTGGCATCCTATTGCGTATTTAATATGTGAGTTTGTTCCAAACGCTGTCATTTTGTTCATATCTTCCAAACAATATTGCAGTCTTTTTCATAGCCATAAGATGCCCATCTTTGCTACTGCCAAGGCCCCAGATTTGCTGCCAGAACCAGCCTAGTTTTGGATATTTCCACAGTATGGTAATAAGTTTGCATTTCTCTGTCCACGTCTCCAAGAAAGGGAATACGCTAGTCATTTGGCCTTATATAATTTTTCAGGTGTCTAGTGCCAACGGTGAAGGATCTTAAAGTAACTGTACTTTATGCAAGCTTTTCTTAACCTTCCGTCATGCTTCTCTAGTAAGCCCTTCCAGTCCCCTTCTTGAAATTGTATCTATAAGTGTATGCAAGGTCACTTGTGAGAAAATATTGTCAGGGGCAAGTATACACCCAAAATAGTCCTCACAGACAACCTCCATATTACCAAGTAATGGAGAATGGTGCATTGCAGCAGGGAGATGGGTTGGACTCCTAACTCTCACCTCAGGGAGTGGACCAACTGGACATGTCCCCATTTTTGTGAACACAGGATATTATAGGTTTGGTTGAGATCTGTAGAGGGTTTTATTGATGTGCCCTGAAACATATCCTCTATACATGTAGTTCTGCAGCCCTACCAGATTGACCATCTAATTTCTAGTGTCCTTGGGAAGCAGTCAACCAAGGTTAAGTGCTGGACTGAGTGCTTCTTGACACTTTGTACAGAGTTTGGGGACTAGAATTTGCACTGGTGTCAAATTTCCTAAATGTTCTTTCCCGAGTGCATGTTCCAAGTATCCTGGATGCTGTTTCCCAGTTGATTTGCAGTCAGATTAGTGGGGTGCAGTATCCTGACTATTGTCTCTACTTTCTAGGACCCTGAAATACATTCTTGGGAGTAGTGTTATAGGTACTGTAGAAGGATTCCAGGCGTCCCCAGACCCCGTTTGGTAGCAGAAGTAGTTACAGGGGCTGGATCAATGTCTACTAAAGATTCTGTTTTTTTGAGACTATGATGCTTTTCTCAGAAGCAACAGAGAAGATGCAGGGCTTGCTTAGTAGCAGGTCCTTGATGCAGTCTCTCATATTGCTAAAGCATTGATGATGAGTCTAGGGATTGAAATCATGAGTTTGGATGCACCTATTTCATCAGAACTTTGTTGCAGATGCAACGTTAACTAACTGGGACTTTGCACAGTGGGGCTTGGGGTGACACTTCCGGACTTTAAGTGGGTTGGGGGGGATGTACTGCGGATGCTCAAGTCATTGGGTCTGTGAGGAGGACATCAGATGGAAAATGCTGTTGTGCAGGTTTCTGGAGAAGTGACTGTACAGTACAAGAATATCATTGTTTAAATATCATCTGACAAAAGTATTGTCTCCTGTAAGAAATTGGGTTATTAGGCGTGCAGGATTAGAGACCTGCACAAGAATTAGGTCCATAATTTCCCCTTAGTTAGTGTCATTGTAGCACTTGACTCTCTCAGGGTCGTGAAGCAGAGCAGTTCAAGGTCTCCTCAGGGTAGATGGTGTTGGCTAGCAATCACCATTCCCTCACACGCAATAACACTCAATAAATGATTGTCCAAGTCAGTGCTATTTTTTCGAGAGAGGAAAAGTACAGCTATTACTCACAAACTGCTCAATACTACATATTAATTTACAAATATAGACATCAGGCAGAAAGAAATACCGTGGTGACTCTCTGAAATCACTTTTGACCACTGATGGGTCATGATCTTCAAAATCGCAGTACCCCACCCTCCCTCACCAGATATAACATCATGATACAGGGGGTATCACATTAAAACTGGTCTACTGGCTTTGTCAAGGGGTCACTACAAGAAAGTATCTAGCAAGCCTATTGGCTTTGTCAAAGGCTCACCATAAATAAAAGGCAAATAATAATAAGCAATATTCCGTCACCGCAATCAATGACCATGCTTAAATGCAATCATTAATACAAATAAAGCATGTCAATGTTTAGTAAAAACCACTGTCAGCCATGTAATGTCAATAAAGCATTTAAAATCAACATAACATGTGTCTTTTTTTAACACATTCAAGCCAGTAGGAAAATGCCCTGTTATGTATGGTCACTCCCCACTTTTTGCCCCAATGCTGATCTGTGTGACTCTGTAACCAGGTCCCAGTGCCTGCGCTCTCTCCCTAAATTGGTCTGTCGACTTGGTAATTCCCTGATTGACAAAGACTTTACCCCCCTGTAAGCCCCTAGTAAATGGTACCCAGGGCATAGGTGGTAAGGAGGCCTCCAGAGCTGCAGCATGAGTTTGTCCCACCCTAGGTGACTCACACAAATTGCTGATGGCAGGCATGTCATTGGCAACTTGCAGAGCAGTGTAAACTGCTTGAGTTCGACTGTGCCCTTGCTAGGAGTGGCACAGTACCAAGCACTGCCTTACATATTTGTCAGACACCCCTAAGAAAGGTCTCTACAGCCCAGGAGGCAGGATGCATTAAATTCAAGGTGCAGACAGACAAACACAAGCTTATATGTCTCTATAGTGCCCTGTACTTTAAGGTACACTATAAGTACAGGCCGGTCTATAGGATAACATCCTAGCTAGCTCCATTATGGGGACACCTGAATATGTCAAGCTTTTCTGTTAAACAACTTGCTTTCTCTCCCTCAACAATGATCTGGTGTTGAGGGACAGATGGCATTGCACCCAGGTGACACACTACAGGTTACCCACCTGTTTGCCACCCTTCTTTGTGCTCTGGCTGATCAGCTTGCACTTTTTCCCAAGCTTGCTGCTGCCAAGACAGGTTTCTGACCTCGTGCCAGGCAGCATGGGCGCTCCCATGAGTCAGAGACAAAGGCTAAGGCAGGAAGGAGGTCACACCTCCCGCTCGCCCCCCCAGCCAGGCCAGAAAACAGAGCCATCAAAATGCAGAGATTCGTAGGCCTCACCGCCTGTGATAGCCATCAGTGCTGTCCCCCAGCAGAGGAAACAGCCCTCTCGGTTACCCCCAGGCATATTTGCTCATGGTCAGGGGTGAAATTAGGTATACAGGACAGTGCACACCCCCAGCAGGCTGACCACACCTCTTGGGTGAGCAGCCCGGTCTGTGCATTACATTTTAATTTGCCATTTTAGGAGTAGCAGAATAGAGGGTTCTGGGTAGCTAAAGGTGACCTACCCCACCGGATGTGGTCACCTCAGGGGCGGATTAGCTGTAGGAGCTAGCTGGCCATTAGCCACTAGTGTCTGCACCCCTAAATCCAGGATGCAAATGGGCACCCCTGACACCAGAACCTCAGTTCTGATCAAACAACTTCAAAGAAGGACTGGGCAGAGTTGCATCACTGACAATGGAACTTTGCCCACTGCACCACGCACGTAGGCTGTGATTTACTAGTTAGTGACCTTCTCAGTCACTTTGGCTGGATAGAGAAGCAGGGACATGGGTAGGAAGTTGCTCAGCTGATTTGGGTTGACTGTGGACTTCTTGAAGAGGGCACTGATTTCTGCAAGTTTCCACTCATCTGGGAAAGTGGCAGATGTAATGGAGGTATTGATGATGTGGGTCAGGGTGGTGCTGATCGGTGATGTTCCCAGGTTGTAGATGTAAAGGGGGTATGGGTCTGTTGTGGTCCCAGAGTGGATGGTCCACATGACTGTCGTTGTGTCGTTCTTGGAGAGGGTCGCTCATTTGGTCAGGTGGCCATCTTGGTTGGTAGTGGGTAGGTTAGCAATTAGGTCTCTGGGTTTGGGTTGGTGTGCAAAGTTGCTGTAGTTGTTTGCGGTTTTGCTGTGGAAGAACTTGGATAGGTTGTCACAGAGTTGCTTGGAAGCAGCAATGTTGGAGACAGTGGCTGAGGTGAAATCCTTGACAATCGAGAAGAGCTGCTGGAGTTTCTTCCAGTGAGGTCCACTGTTTTCTTGGTGTCTCTTATTTGTTGGAGATAGTGTCTAAGTGCAGCTTTGTGGGCAGTTCTATCGGTGGTGTTGTGCCTAGATCTCCATTTCGATTCTAGCTGTTTACAGTGTCGTTTTGTGTCTTGGAGGTCTTCTGTGTACCCGCTGACCTTTTTGTGTGACCTACTATGCTTGCTGGGTTGGTTGGGTGCAAGGGAGTCATCGCATTTCTTAATCTTGTCTGTGGTGCTAGGTAGAGCTGTGCTAAAGGCACTGAGCCAGTCTGCCTCTGTGATTCTTCCCCACTTGCGGCTTGGAATGCTGAACCTGGCAAGGGTGTTGATTTTAGGTGTGTTGATTTGGAAGTGGATGATTGAGTGGTCGGTTCATATAAGCGGTATGGTGGAATGTATGGATGGTTCCGGTCTGTTTTGGTTCTGTGACAAGCTTGGTGAGCAGCTTATTTCGGAGATTTCTGTCCCACTATGTTAACAACCATGTCCTTTTTTTTAGTTGGCCTTCAGTTGACAGGCCCATCAGCTTATTCTGGCTTGCCATGTTACAGGTGATTAGCCAGAGAACAATGCTACAGGTCAAAAATCTCTCTTGGTCTGATACACCCCTTTGCATAGGTCACCCATAGATGGTGTTGGTATGCGATCTTGATGTTCGTACAAAGGCCTCTACTTTTAGATTTCTTTGGTCCTGGGAATGGTTCAAGCAAGACTACTGTAAGCAGTTCATTAAAAAGTTCACTGCTGTGTTCTTTTGCATGTGAACATAATATGGTTTATTTGGAGTGGAACTGGGATTTTGTGTGCACCTTTAAAACACATGTTGAAGAATTTAAGCCCTTCTATGAGTGGACTAAGGGCAGATTTTGCTGAAATCTGCAGGCCCTTTGTTAGTGATCAGGCCAGGTTGACTGATGTAGCATTCCAATAAATATCTGTCCATTGCCTCAGTTCAGCAGAGCTAAACCAATCATCAACTCAGTATTACTTAGCAAACTGAACTATGGAGAAAGGGAAGGCCAAGAACATAAGAATAAAGGGGAACATTGTTGATTAAACAAGGCCTACAAGAATGTGATGTATAGATAGTAAGTGTAGGGTTGTAAAAGAAAGAAATATGCATTAAGGGCCCCTGCAATTATTTATTATTTTATTCAATTATTTTACAAAATGAGGACTGCAGCAAAGTATCTAGATCAGGCTTCTCCAATAAGAAGTTGGTGAGCTACCAGTAGCTCTCCAGCTACTTATAAGTAGCTCTCCTGTGTGCAGTACAGCCTATTCAATTAGAAGCTTTTGGTTAGTTGAATTAGGAAAATGTCACTTACCCAGTGTACATCTGTTCGTGGCATTAGTCGCTGCAGATTCACATGCTGTGCATAGTCCGCCGTCTGGTGTTGGGTCGGAGTGTTACAAGTTGTTTTTCTTCGAAGAAGTCTTTTCGAGTCACGAGACCGAGGGACTCCTCCCACTTCGGTTCCATTGCGCATGGGCGTCGACTCCATCTTAGATTGTTTTCCCCGCAGAGGGTGAGGTAGGAGTTGTGTATGCTAATAATAGTGCTCATGCAATGGAATAAATACGTATGTACAAAATGAAGGTTTAATGTAATATATTTACAAATGTACAAATGTTCAAGATCTACTTCTAAACGGCTACAGGCTCCCGGGGAGGAGGGTGGGCGCATGTGAATCTGCAGCGACTAATGCCACGAACAGATGTACACTGGGTAAGTGACATTTTCCGTTCGGTGGCATGTGTAGCTGCAGATACACATGCTGTGCATAGACTAGTAAGCAGTTATCTCCCCAAAAGCGGTGGTTCAGCCTGTAGGAGTGGAAGTAGTTTGAAATAAAGTTCTTAGTACGGCTTGACCTACTGTGGCCTGTTGTGCAGATAACACATCTACACAGTAGTGATTAGTAAATGTATGAGGCGTAGACCATGTTGCTGCCTTACATATTTTGGTCATTGGAATATTTCCTAGAAAGGCCATAGTAGCACCTTTCTTTCTGGTTGAGTGTGCTTTTGGTGTAATAGGCAGTTCTCTCTTTGCTTTAAGATAGCAGGTTTGGATGCACTTTACTATCCATCTGGCGATACCTTGTTTTGAAATTGGATTTCCTGTATGAGGTTTTTGGAAGGCAATAAATAGTTGATTTGTCTTCCTAATTTCTTTTGTCCTGTCAATGTAGTACATTAGCGCTCTCTTGATGTCTAATGTATGTAGTGCTCTTTCAGCTATTGAATCTGGCTGTGGGAAGAACACTGGTAATTCCACTGTTTGGTTTAAGTGGAACGGTGAGATAACCTTTGGTAAGAATTTTGGATTTGTTCTTAGAACAACCTTATTTTTGTGTATTTGAATAAATGGTTCTTGTATGGTAAACGCCTGTATTTCACTTACTCTTCTTAGAGATGTGATGGCAATGAGAAATGCAACTTTCCACGTTAAGTATTGCATTTCACAAGAATGCATGGGTTCGAAAGGTGGACCCATGAGCCTTGTCAAGACAATGTTGAGGTTCCATGAAGGAACAGGTGGTGTCCTTGGTGGTATAATTCTCTTTAGGCCCTCCATAAACGCTTTAATGACAGGTATTCTAAATAGGGAAGTTGAATGAGTAATCTGCAGGTAAGCAGATATTGCTGCGAGATGTATTTTTATGGAAGAGAAAGCTAGATTTGATTTTTGTAAATGTAGTAAATATCCTACTACATCTTTTGGAGATGCATGCAATGGTTGGACTTGATTATTATGGCAGTAACAAACAAATCTTTTCCATTTACTTGCATAGCAGTGTCTAGTGGATGGTCTTCTAGCTTGTTTTATGACCTCCATACACTCTTGTGTGAGGTTCAAGTGTCCAAATTCTAGGATTTCAGGAGCCAAATTGCTAGATTCAGCGATGCTGGGTTTGGATGCCTGATCTGTTGTTTGTGTTGTGTTAACAGATCTGGCCTGTTGGGTAGTTTGACATGAGGTACTACTGACAGGTCTAGTAGTGTGGTATACCAAGGTTGTCTTGCCCATGTTGGTGCTATTAGTATGAGTTTGAGTTTGTTTTGACTCAATCTGTTTACTAGATATGGAAGGAGAGGGAGAGGGGGAAAAGCGTACGCAAATATCCCTGACCAATTCATCCATAGAGCATTGCCTTGAGATTGCCGGTGTGGGTACCTGGATGCAAAGTTTTGGCATTTTGCGTTTTCTTTTGTTGCAAATAGATCTATTTGAGGTGTTCCCCAAATTTGGAAGTAAGTGTTCAGGATTTGGGGGTGAATTTCCCATTCGTGGACCTGTTGGTGATCCCGAGAGAGATTGTCTGCTAGCTGGTTCTGGATCCCTGGAATAAACTGTGCTATTAGGCGAATGTGGTTGTGAATTGCCCAATGCCATATTTTTTGTGTTAGGAGACACAACTGTGTCGAGTGTGTTCCCCCCTGTTTGTTTAAATAATACATTGTCGTCATCTTGTCTGTTTTGACAAGAATGTATTTGTGGGTTATCATTGGTTGGAATGCTTTCAACGCTAGAAATACTGCTAACAATTCTAGGTGATTTATATGACACTTTCTTTGATGTACGTCCCATTGTCCTTGGATGCTGTGTTGATTGAGGTGTGCTCCCCACCCTGTCATGGAAGCATCTGTTGTTATCACGTATTGTGGCACTGGGTCTTGGAAAGGCCGCCCTTTGTTTAAATTTGTACTGTTCCACCATAGAAGCGAGATGTATGTTTGGCGGTCTATCAACACCAGATCTAGAAGTTGACCCTGTGCATGTGACCATTGTGATGCTAGGCACTGTTGTAAGGGCCGCATGTGCAATCTTGCGTTTGGGACAATGGCTATGCATGAGGACATCATGCCTAGGAGTTTTAATACCATCTTTGCGTGCATCTTTTGTGTTGGATACATAGCTTGTATCACCTTGTGAAAATTTTGAACCCTTTGTGGACTTGGAGTGGCTATCCCTTTTGTTGTGTTGATTGTCACTCCTAAGTATTGCTGTGTTTGACACGGCAAAAGGTGTGACTTTGCATAGTTGATGGAGAAACCCAGTTTGTAAAGGGTTTGTATAATATAATCTGTGTGGTGTGAACACTTTGTTAGCGAGTTGGTTTTGATTAACCAATCGTCTAGGTACGGGAACACGTGTATTTGCTGCCTCCTGATATGTGCAGCTACTACTGCTAGACATTTTGTAAAGACTCTTGGTGCTGTTGTTATTCCGAATGGCAACACTTTGAATTGGTAATGTATTCCTTTGAATCGAACCTTAGGTATTTCCTGTGCGAGGGATGTATTGGTATATGGAAATACGCGTCTTTTAGATCTAACGTTGTCATGTAGTCTTGCTGTTTCAGTAGTGGTATTACGTCTTGTAACGTGACCATGTGAAAGTGGTCTGATTTGATGTAGGTGTTTAGTGTTCTGAGATCCAATATTGGTCTCAGACTTTTGTCCTTTTTTGGTATTAGAAAGTACAGTGAGTAAACTCCTGTGTTCTTTTGTGTTTTTGGTACTAATTCTATTGCGTCTTTTTGCAGTAATGCTTGAACTTCTAGTCCTAGAAGGTCTATATGCTGTTTTGACATATTGTGTGTTTTCGGTGGGACGTTTGGAGGGAGTTGGAGAAATTCTATGCAATAACCATGTTGGATAATTGCTAAGACCCAAGTGTCTGTTGTTATTTCCTCCCATGATTTGTGGAACTGGCTTAGTCTTCCCCCCACTGGTGTTGTGTGAAGGGGTTGTGTGACCTGTGAGTCACTGTTTATTTTGAGGGGTTTTGGGACCCTGAAACTTTCCCCGGTTTCTTGGGAATTGGCCCCCTCTGTATTGGCCTCGAAAGCCACCCCTTTGATATTGTCCCTGGTAGGTAGGTGGTCTTGTTTGTGAGGTGCTGGCTTCTGTGGCTTGACCTCGAAACCCTCCTCTGAAAGTTGTTTTGCGAAATGTGCCAAATGTGCCTCTGCCCTGCGGGGAATAGAGTGCGCCCATGGCTTTGGCTGTGTCAGTGTCCTTCTTTAATTTTTCAATTGCAGTGTCCACTTCTGGGCCAAACAATTGCTGTTCATTGAACGGCATATTGAGCACTGCCTGTTGTATCTCAGGTTTGAAGCCAGATGTGCGCAGCCATGCGTGCCTCCTTATTGTCACAGCAGTATTTATTGTTCTTGCAGCTGTATCTGCTGCATCCATAGAAGAACGTATTTGGTTGTTGGAAATATTTTGCCCCTCTTCAACCACTTGTTTCGCTCGTTTCTGGAATTCTTTGGGGAGGTGCTCGATGAGATGCTGCATCTCGTCCCAATGGGCCCTGTCGTATCGCGCTAGGAGTGCTTGCGAGTTGGCGATGCGCCACTGATTTGCAGCTTGTGCTGCAACCCTTTTCCCAGCTGCATCAAACTTGCGGCTCTCCTTGTCCGGAGGTGGTGCGTCGCCTGATGTCTGCGAGTTGGCTCTTTTACGAGCTGCTCCTACGACTACTGAATCTGGTGTCAGTTGTGATGTAATAAAAGCAGGGTCTGTGGGCGGTGCCTTGTATTTTTTCTCCACCCTTGGAGTTATTGCTCTGCTTTTAACAGGCTCCTTGAAAATCTGTTTAGCGTGCCTTAGCATTCCCGGGAGCATGGGAAGGCTTTGATAATGGCTGTGGGTGGAGGACAGGGTGTTACATTATGAAATTCGGCTGCCCTAGCTACCACCTGTGCATATGCTGTACTGTCCTCAGGTGGTGAGGGTTTAGTTGGGTACGACTCTGGACTATTGTCCGATACTGGAGCATCATAGAGGTCCCATGCTGCCTGATCATCCTGGCTCATGGTGGTATGAGCTGGTGATTGTGGTGGAGTCTGTGCCGGTGATACATGTGGTGGAGAGGGTGGTGGAGTTACCCTCTTTACCACCTTTGCTTGTGGTGGCTTGTCTTGTTGCTGGAAGTCAAGTTTCCTTTTCCTTCTGATTGGGGGAAGAGTGCTGATTTTCCCTGTACCCCTTTGGATAAAGATCCGCTTTTGCGTGTGATCTACCTCTGTAGTTTGTAATTCCTCCTCAAATCTGTGTCTTTTTAGTTGGGAGGACAGTGATTGTTCCTCTGAGTAGGAACTGGTTTTTGGTTCGGTTGCCGGGTGTTTTGGCACCGAAACCGTGTCTTTAGTTGTTTTCGGGATCTTTCTCTTTTTCGGTGTCTTGGCCTCTCGGTGCCGACCATCTTCGGTGCCGCTATCTCTGTGCCGAGCAGCTTTGGTGCCGCTGTCTCTGTGTCGAGTAGCTTCGGTGCCGCTATCTCGGTGTCAAGCCTTTTCTGCACCACTCTCTCGGTCCCGAGAGTGTTGCGTGCCTGTGTCTCGACCTGAGTCGGACGACTTCGGCACCAGCTCGCCCTTTTTCGGTGCCGATGGACGGTCACCTACTTTATGGGTTATGCCATGGCCTGTTGGCAGTGGCGTCCCCTGGGCTTTGTCTGTTTTCTCGTGTGATCTTTCTTTCGACGTCTTACTCACGGTTGGTTGCTCGTCGACGTCGAATTCTTCGGAATCCGAATCGCGGATGGAGAAAGTTTCTTCTTCTTCCTCCTCCTCGAACCCTTGTTGTCCTGTCGGTGTGGAAGCCATCTGCAACCTCCTGGCTCTTCGGTCCCTGAGCGTTTTTCTCGACCGAAACGCGCGACAGGCCTCACACGACTCTTCCTTGTGCTTGGGGGACAGGCACAAGTTACAGACCAAATGTTGGTCTGTATAAGGATATTTACTGTGGCATTTAGGACAGAATCGGAACGGGGTCCGTTCCATCAGTGTCGATGTTGCACGCGGTCAGGCCGACCAGGCCCCGACCAGGGGATCGAAAATATCCCGAAGGGTTACCGGAGCTCTTTAAGGCTTGGTGTCGATTTGCCCTAACTATCCCGATATCGAACGAAACAATACCGACAAATTTTACGTTGATTCTGACTAACTTTCCGACCCGAAACACGGAGCGAAAAGGAACACGTCCGAACCCGATGGCGGAAAAAAAACAATCTAAGATGGAGTCGACGCCAATGCGCAATGGAACCGAAGTGGGAGGAGTCCCTCGGTCTCATGACTCGAAAAGACTTCTTCGAAGAAAAACAACTTGTAACACTCCGACCCAACACCAGACGGCGGACTATGCACAGCATGTCTATCTGCAGCTACACATGCCACCGAACATACAAATATATCTACATTGAAAAGTGAACAACATGACTATTTCCAGCAATCATAAACTGATCTTTGAAGAACAATGGCTGAATTTTCAAAATATATTTACAGCTGATATTTGAATGATAAATCATGCAGGGTTGGAGAGGCGTATTACCAATACTATTCTAATTATTTTTGCATTACTGCTGGCAACCGTACCTGATGCACTAAGGAGATCACTGCTAACACTGCTGGTAATCATGCATTTGATAGTCTTGAACGTAATATGTCTGATCTGGTTACTGTTTCAACACTTTTTATATCAGAAGCTCAGGATGATTTTTATTAAATATAAGTAGCTCTCATTACAGAAAAGGTTGGAGACCCTTGCTCTAGATACACTCCCACTGTCACGACTCACGTGCTGCTTGCGCCTGGAACTTGCAGATCTGGTGGCGTGAATCTTCAATGTTCGGCTTTGCCCCAAAAAGGGGCGACTCTTTCTGGTAGCCACGGTGCTGTAGGCAATGGAGACACCAAGAACAGACCGTGCCCTTCAGAAAGTAGAGCCAGAGGGAAAAAAACCCTTAAAAAGGGAAAAAAACCTCCAAACAGGAAGACTCCTGGAGAAAAACAAGAACAAACAAACAGGAATCCAAAAGGAGCAAAAATCAGAAAACACAGAATGCTGAATCCAAAACCAAAAGGCAAGGAAATCAGGAGCGAAGACACTAACTGAGCAGAAAGTGTTGCAGCGCAAAGAAAGAGGAAAAACACAGCCCTTATATACCAAAAAACAGGAAGTGACCCACAGGAAGTAAAAGGACACCATCTTAGATAGGGAAACAATACATAGAACAGAATAGTAGAGGAACCATAGAGAATAGGGAACAAGGAATGCTGGGAAAGCACAGGAATCTGGGAAGGAGGAAAAAACATAAAGAAAGGCACACAACAGACTGCAAAAAAGAAGAAAGGACAAAGAAACGAAGAAAAACAGGTAAGAGGGTTCAGAGACCCCTGGGACAGTGAAAGGCAGAAGGAAGAACGAGGCCCCAAGCAAATCTGGGGCCTCGAAACGCGCAGGAGAGGCTGGGGGCGCGCCGCGTCTTAATAACGCGGTGCGCGGCACGAGCCGAACGCCCGGCAGAAGTCGAGCTCTCGGCTCGCGCCGCACCGCGCGGCGCGACAGTAGGTCCCCCTCCCGAAGGCCCAGGTTTAAGAGGGAATAAACAGTGAAAGCGTTGAATCAGGAGAGGAGCGTGAACGGAAGAGGCATCTTCCCATGAACATTCACTGAGAGGATAACCCTTCCAATGAATCAGATACTGAAGTCGTTTATGAAAAAGACGAGAGTCACAAATTTCCTGCACTTCATATTCAGGAGCATCATCCACAAGGACAGGAGGTGGACAAGGAAACTGACGTGAGTAAGGATCAGGCACATAAGGTTTAAGCTGAGAAACATGAAAAACCGGATGGATTTTCCATGTATGGGGTAAGTGAAGACGGACAGTGACAGGATTGACCAACTGGAGAATACAGAAAGGCCCATAGTAACGAGGTGTGAACTTGTTTTGAGAGAGACGTGAGGGCAAGAATTTGGAGGAGAGCCAGACTTTATCTTGCAGATGATAATTTGGATTGGTTGTACGTCTCTTGTCTGCAGCCTTCTTCATATACCTCTTGGTATGTAACAAATTAGATCGAATTAGTTTATGGAGTTGGAGAAGGCGTTTGGAGAAATAGTTAATAGCAGGTAGAGGAGAGTTGGATTGTGGAGAAGTAGGGAAAGAGGTAGGATGAAAACCATAGGAACAGAAAAAGGGAGTGACCTTGGAGGCACTATGGACTGAGTTATTGTAGGAAAACTCAGCTAAAGAGAGGTAAGTGCTCCAGTTACTTTGGGTAGAATTGCAAAAGCATCGAAGATATTGCTCTAGTCCTTGGTTCAGACGCTCAGTCTGTCCGTTGGTCTGAGGATGGAACCCTGAAGACAGGGCTCTATTTATATTCAGTGTTTTACAAAAATGCTTCCAAAATCGGGAGATGTACTGAGGTCCTCTATCAGATATTATGGTATGTGGAAGTCCATGGAGACGGAAGACATGATCTATGAATATTTGACTTAGTTCTTGAGAAGTAGGCAGCTTTTTTAGGCCAGTGAAATGAGCCATTTTTGTGAAAGAATCCACTGTGACCATGATAACCCGGTTTCCTGCTGATGGTGGGAGCGAACACATAAAATCAGTAGAGATAGTATGCCATGGGGCCGATGGAACAGGCAAAGGCTGTAGTAATCCTGCCGGTCTGGTGTGAGGTATTTTGACTTGGGCACATATGGGACAGGCCTGAACGTATTTTTCCACATCCAGTTTCCAGGTAGGCCACCAGAAAAATCGTGAAAGTAGTTCTTGTGTGGCTTTGATGCCTCTGTGACCAGCTACAGGGGAATCATGGCACATTTGTAATGCTTTCTTTTGCACCTTGTTTGTAGGGAGGAATATCAGGTCTTGGTAATAAAAATATCCTTGTTTCTTGTACAATAATGGTCTTAGTTCTTCTATGTCATGGTCCGATAGGTTGGCGTATTCTTGTTGTACTTCTTCCAGGAAAGACTGAGCCACTCCAATGATCTTACTGGGTTCTAGAAGATACTGGGATGAGGAAGGAGAACACTCTGGATATCGGCGAGACAGAGCATCAGCCAGAATGTTTTGAGATCCTGGAATATATGTAATATAAAAATCGTACTGACTGAAGAAAAAGGCCCAGCGGGCCTGACGACTATTCTGGCATACAAAATTTCTTAAACATTGTAAATTACGGTGGTCTGTCCTCACCTCAAATGGTTCCTTGGAACCCATCAGAAACTGTCTCCACTCAAGGCAGGCTGTTTTCAGAGCCAATAATTCCCTTTCAAGTACGGAATAATGTTGTTCAGCTGTGGAAAGGATATGAGACAAATAGAAAACAGGATGTTCAAGGCCATCATCCTCTTGTCGTTGGAGTAAGACAGCTCCGATGGCTCTCTCAGAAGCATCAGTTACTACTATAAATTGCTTGGTGGTATCTGGATGTCTTAAGATGGGGGCTTGGGTGAAGGCTCTCTTTAAGCTTTGAAAGGCTGCTTCAGCAGCCTCAGTCCAGACAAACCCCTTCTTTAAATTGTCCTTCTTTAAGGTGTGAGTTATGTGGCTAGTCTGACTGGCAAAGTCTAGAATGAATTGTCGATAGAAGTTTGCTAAACCTAGGAAACATTGTGTTTCTTTTATGGTAGAAGGAGAAGGCCACTCTAGGATAGCTTGTACCTTTTCTTGATCCATAGCTATGCCGGTGGGACTTAAATGATAGCCCAGATATTTGACTTCCGTCATGTCGAACTCACATTTCTCTGGTTTGCAAAATAGTTGATGATCACGAAGTCTTTGAAGAACTTGTTTCACATGGGAAGTATGGAGTTCAGGATTTCTAGAATAAATAAGAATGTCATCTAGGTAGATCACGACTGTCTGATTCAGTAGGTCTGAAAACACTGAGTCCATAAATCTCTGGAAGATTGCGGGGGCGTTAGTAAGACCAAACGGCATAACCCTATATTCAAAATGGCCAAATGGGGTCCTGAATGCTGTCTTCCATTCGTCGCCTTCTCTTATGCGTAAAAGGTGGTAGGCTCCTCGTAAATCCAATTTAGTAAAACGTTGGGCCCCTCTGATTGCTTCCAGTATGTCCCTGATGAGAGGCAAAGGATAACGATCTTTAATGGTAATTTTATTCAGACCTCGAAAATCCAGGCACGGACGAAGATCCTTAGTCTTCTTGGGCACAAAAAAGAGAGGGGCCCCAGCCGGAGACGACGATGGAACAATAAGACCACACTGTATATTTTCGTCCAGATACTCCTTTAGAACTTCCTTTTCGGGTTCCGTGAGGGAGTACATCCTCCCAAAAGGAACAATTGTGCCGGGTTCCAATGGAATTGCACAATCATATTCTCGATGTGGAGGTTGCACAGGTTTTGACGGTTTTTGGAAAACATCCTGAAACTCCAAATAGTGGTCTGGGATCCCTTGGACCGTATTAATGGACATACCAGTGGCACCTTCAGTAGCTAAGGATCTTTTCGGAGACCAATACTTGTCGGAAGTAAAACAGTTCTCATGACAAAATTGCGAAGACAAAGAGACTGTCCGGGTAACCCAATTTATATATGGGTTATGTCTGATGAGCCACGGAATTCCAAGAATGATGGTATGGTTAGGGGACGTAATAAGATCGAAGGAGATGTGTTCTTGATGGTTTCCCACCTGTAGACTTAACATCAGGGTAGTGGTGTCTACAGGACCAGAGGATATCAAAGATCCATCCACAGTGTGTACCTGTTCGGGTACTTCTTTTGCTTGAGTAGGAACTAGGTTAGCAGCAGCCCACGTCTTGTCCATGTATATACCACTAGCACCACAATCTAGTAATGCCATAGTCTTTTCTTGACGACCGTCAGGAAGTTGTAACAGGACAGGAAAGATGAACAAGGCCGTTGTATTGTCATTAAAGGAGCTGATGGAAGGTATAGCTGTAGATCCCGTCCCCTCCCTTCTTACAGAGGACGGGAGGTGGCGTTTCCCGAAGGCCTGGACGGACGTACTGGACAGGTACGGAGCATGTGACCAGCAGAACCACAATACAGGCACAACCCTCTCTTGCGTCTGTCTTCTTGTTCACTAGCAGAGAGCGGACCTCGGGTAGTATCCACCTGCATGGGTTCCCCTTCGATGTCTCTAGCAGGAGTGCGAGGTTCCTCGGAACGCTGCAGGTATGCACGTGAGCTACTTGGCTGGGCAAACCCTCTACTCCTTTTCCTTTCCGATCTCCGTTCCTGAAGACGATATTCGATGGACAGTGCTTGATCCATCAGGCCACGAAGATCTTCCGCTCTGGTAGAATGCACTAGTTCATCCTTTATTTCTTCTTTGAGTCCTCTACGAAATAATGTTACCAGAGTACGTTCCACCCAAGTGGTCTCTGCCGCCAGCTGACGAAAACGGGTTATATATTGCAGGACGTCTTGGGAGCCTTGTTGGATGTCGCACAAGGCTTCTTCAGCGGAGGCTTCCAATCCAGGACGGCTAAACATCTGTTTGAAGCGACTCACAAAGGCGGAATAGTCTGACAATACAGGGTCGTTGGAGGACACCATCGGGGTTGCCCAGGCCAAGGCTGGACCGGATAAGGCACTGATAAGATAACCCACCTTGGTCCTGTCGTGGGAGAATTGAGTAGGTCGGAAGGCGAAATACACCGTTAAAGCATCCAAGAACTCGCGAAGCTTGGTTGGTTCACCAGAGAAACAAGGGGTAGAAGCGGAGATTGTCGGAACATCACTGGTGCGGAGGGCCAAAGCCTGTCGTAACGCAGCATTTTCATTACGTAGTTGTTGCAATTCCTGGGCTTGTTGCTGAATCGTGGTCAACAGAGATTGCTCCGGATCTGCAGCAGCCGCCACTGTATTATCCATGGTGTTTGAGGACGTCGGAATGGTTTGGCGCTGCAATCTGTCACGACTCATGTGCTGCTTGCGCCTGGAACTTGCAGATCTGGTGGCGTGAATCTTCAATGTTCGGCTTTGGCCCAAAAAGGGGCGACTCTTTCTGGTAGCCGCGGTGCTGTAGGCAATGGAGACACCAAGAACAGACCGTGCCCTTCAGAAAGTAGAGCCAGAGGGAAAAAAACCCTTAAAAAGGGAAAAAAACCTCCAAACAGGAAGACTCCTGGAGAAAAACAAGAACAAACAAACAGGAATCCAAAAGGAGCAAAAATCAGAAAACACAGAATGCTGAATCCAAAACCAAAAGGCAAGGAAATCAGGAGCGAAGACACTAACTGAGCAGAAAGTGTTGCAGCGCAAAGAAAGAGGAAAAACACAGCCCTTATATACCAAAAAACAGGAAGTGACCCACAGGAAGTAAAAGGACACCATCTTAGATAGGGAAACAATACATAGAACAGAATAGTAGAGGAACCATAGAGAATAGGGAACAAGGAATGCTGGGAAAGCACAGGAATCTGGGAAGGAGGAAAAAACATAAAGAAAGGCACACAACAGACTGCAAAAAAGAAGAAAGGACAAAGAAACGAAGAAAAACAGGTAAGAGGGTTCAGAGACCCCTGGGACAGTGAAAGGCAGAAGGAAGAACGAGGCCCCAAGCAAATCTGGGGCCTCGAAACGCGCAGGAGAGGCTGGGGGCGCGCCGCGTCTTAATAACGCGGTGCGCGGCCCGAGCCGAACGCCCGGCAGAAGTCGAGCTCTCGGCTCGCGCCGCACCGCGCGGCGCGACACCCACCTGATCATAAAACCACTGAATTGGCTTGCTGAAACAGCATGTAAAGTACACAGCTGCCAAATTTTGAGATCCTCGTGTGAAATTTACAATTTTGCAGTGTGCTTCTGTTTGCCATTTAAAAACTTTATGTGAAACTTTGAGTGACCTATTAATCACATTTTCAACAAAACAGTTGTGTCCAGGTCATGACGTTCATACTAGAAATTAGTACCTACTGTGATACATAATAGTCAATATGGGGCCTTAAACAGCTGCAGCACTCATAAAGCACTTATATAATGTCACTAACCTACTTAATTTTACTAACTCAACAGCCATCAAAAGGTGTAGTGACATAAAAACAGATGCAGAGACCCCTGGTTTCACTTCCACTAACCTCTTCCCCACTATCTATGCCAGGTCCCATGACATACCTCTGAGGCTTTCGTTGAAACATTGGCCTTTTCTACATATTTGCTTTGCCAACACACGTCTGACTCATCATCTCTCTAGCTTTATCTCCCCGCCCCCAATTGTGTCATTAACCATGTGAGCTAGGTAAGGGCTCATCTCTTGGGGATGATTTATCAAAATGTGGTCACATTTACAGTTTCACCATAAAGAGACCAAATGATGGTGTGGGCTTAAAAAAAAAAAAAAAAAAAAAGAGTTAAGGAGCAGGTGATAAAATTGTCAGAATTTAAAGTCTGTTTGCATGAAGTAAATGTAACACTGTCATGCACATCTGTGAATGTGTCTCACAGTAAGTTACAGCAATCACAATTGCAGCCCCAAATTAAATCTGTCTGCTTGTTGTTTCTACCCAAAACTCAGCACCCAGATATTTTGAACTTTTTTATTTTTTATTGACACAATGGAATGAGTTGCCATCTCCCCTGTAGTGAATCCTAGTTTGTTTTAATGGGATTACAGGAGTTAGCTTAGCCTTTGGCTTGCAGACTCGTGCCCCGTCACCTAGTGACTTTTAACCTACTTAGCTTGCTCTGTCTTAGCCCATTTATTTATTTAATTAATCTAAGATGGCTGCTTTTTTTATAGTTAGGCCACTTGTTAAGGTTTGCATTATCAGTGACACCGCGCTAAGGCGTCAAGATCAAGCAACAAAGACAAACAAACAGTAGGTGTTAACAGTTAGGGATTTTCTGTCTCTATACTTTCGAGGGATTTGTTTATAATAATTGCTGTCCCAAGCATGTCTGTTATCTATTGTTTGGGAACACACCTACGTCAGGGGTCCTGGTAGATCTGTATAAGTACATCGCACTTTAGACAGATAATCACAGGGATTCCGACCAGAGGGCATCGCCACCATCGCTGATATCGATGCTGCACGTCATCTTGACGCTGATCCAGTCTTCGTGTCCCTGCGGAGTCTGAGATAGAGACCTCATTCCAAGGTAACAAGGGTTGGGGGCTCCTCTCATGGACATGGCATTGGCAGATTAGGTTTAACAAACCCAGCTCTCCTTTAGGTAGGAGGTTAGGCCTATCACATTAAGGTATTAGGGCATATTACATCTTGTATGTCTTTTACATGCATTGCAAGATGGTGGGGGTCTTTGTAATAATGACTCTCGTCTTCACAATTCTGTTTCTTGCACTGTTCTTTATCCTAATCATTGCAGCCCATGCAACATATTGCAAATTGCAGTTGTGTTAAATAAAAACTACTGAAACTTTACTGCATCTTTGTTATTACCTGTGTTTGTATGAGACATGTTTAACCACGACACTCCCTGAGATGTCTTATTCTCGAGTCCATGCGTAAAGGCTGCCACAAATCACCTTTTACTATTGTGTTTCTGGGGAGGTGCTGCTAGTGAGCCGGTAAGGTTGGGACAACAGTTGCGACTTGTTGTAGGATAGGCATAGTTGCCGAAAAACAAAAGTATTGTCATCCTTAAACAAGCAGTCTTGCCCAGAGCAAGAGTCCAAACTATGACATGGTGCCACCAACGATGGTGTTTAGGCACTAATTTACGGATACCCCGAGTATCACTGTCTCACAGACAACAGGTACCTTAAGTACCATTATACGGAGACGTCGTGGTCTTTGGAAAATTCCTCCTCAGCTGAAAAGGTGACACCTGATTAAGCTGTAGGTTGTTCGAGCTCAAACTCATAAAAGGACTTGTACTCCCCATTTTGGTGTTCCGTTTTTCTAAACAAAAATGGCTGCTGCCATTGATATTCCTGAAAATGCTAGACAAGCACTAACACAACACTTATTAGTGCATGGCCTTACAGATGAGGGCTGGGATGTTACTCTTATAATAGAAGCTAATGAAGCATACCGAACAGAAACATTTTATTGTTGGGTCACCTTTCCTGAGGTAGACCAAAGAACACATACGTTCCACACATGTGAAATTGCAAACATACCTCCACGGTACAGAGAATTACCAGTATCATGAAATATCGCTCACATACCAAGAGCGCCAGAACTGGTTTGAAGGCGTCCTACCACATGTACTACAAAGAGTGAGGCTAGGTCCCTTAAGTAATGACAGACCAACGTGGCCTATGTTTGCCACATACACACCTCACCCAGACATACAAAACATGACGATAGCAGATCTGCGAGATTTATATAATGAATTAGTGACATTATATAGACGACTAGTTCAGTTCGTAATGCGAACTTTAACACCACACCAGCGCGTCCAGCGCCGCAAGCACCTGG
Source organism: Pleurodeles waltl (assembly GCF_031143425.1). NCBI lineage: Eukaryota > Metazoa > Chordata > Amphibia > Caudata > Salamandridae > Pleurodeles > Pleurodeles waltl. The sequence goes on along the minus strand of NC_090438.1, from coordinate 368,878,298 downwards.
TGGTTACCAATTGGCTACTGGGATTAATCCACAAACAGTGCATACTATCATGGGTAAAGTACCCACAGAATGGGAAAAAATACAGTTCTTGATTGCCCAGAAAACTAATCAGCTGGAAGCTGTGTTTCCCCATACGGGATCACAGGAAAAACAGACTGCTCACTATGTGCTTGCCCTTTGGGATGGTTCCCTCGGTGGATGACTGCGCCACATGGGGTACAGTCTTCGCTGCTATATACACTACCACACATGGTACCCCAACACTTGTCAATTTACTGAAGGTGTTAAAACAAATACAAATTGAGCACAGGGCTGCACCAGCCTTGGATTTGGGGATAAAATTAATGTGTAATTTTGACGCAGGTTCCTCAATAATACTCAGTAATATTAAAGGGGAAGCGGTAGCACTGGCAATATGCCAGTGTCTCCGGGAAACTCTACACCAGGAACAAGAGAGACAGATACCGAAAATTATTTTCGATACCTATACTAGTATAGGGCAGGATAGTTTGGGAGCCAAGCCAAAGAAATTGGAGTTACAAGGTACCACCCATAAGGAGGGTACAAAGCAGGCACAAGAGGGCCCTAAGAAGCGCTGGGACAAACAAAAAGATTTCAAAGATAGAAGAAATAAGAGAGCTGATTCTCCACACCCGGAGAACTCCGAAAGGAGATACAATCTCAGAAATAAGGAGAACATTAAAACTCCAGATAGATATACTGATTCACGTCCCTCTCGATCCTTTCAGGGCGCACCGGATAGACGTAACGAGTGAGGGGGCCGTCCAGATCGCCGTCCTGAATGCGTGAAACAAAAGAAAGACTCGCCGCAGTCTACCATTAAAAAAGAATAAAAGATTCCTCAGCAAAAGCCACAGTTTAAAAAGAAAAAGGTGGCAGCACTGACAGCTAAAAATGCCAGTACACTTGAGAACACTGTTGAGGAACAAGACATGGGCAGTGACTCTGTTAGACAGTGCAGCAGAGTTAACGATATGTTGCCAGAGTCTGAAAGATCATCTGGATGCGACAGCAACTAGCGACTTTATCGCAGTTGAAACTGTGGACGGCCGCGTTCTCCCACCCAACAGGGTTTATGATCTAAAAATTCAGATAGCGGGAGACATGGAGTGCACCATTAGTGTGATATTTTGGGATGAACTTACTAGTGATATCCTACTGGCCGAAGGAGACTAGCCACCTGAACATGTCCGTAAGCTCCCACATGGGGAAGAAGCATATGCTGCTGAATGGGCTTTAGCGCAGGCACCTACGTTATACTGCAATCATGTAGGCTGGGACAAGGAATCTCCTTGTCAAGTTATTCCCGTCTGTCTACACCCCAACCGCAGCCACAATATCCTGTCAAACATGAAGCGAAAGCTCCGGTGAGGGAGATCCTCACCCAGCTTGAGTACCAGGGAGTAATTGAGCCCTGTACATCTGCAATGAATAACCCGCTATTCCCCATTGCAAAGCCGGACCATTCATACAGAATAGTCATTGATTATAGACATTTAAATAGTCATACACGCACATATGCTATAAAAAACTCACATAGCACAGCACTAATAAACAATATGGTGCGTAAAAAATATGAAACAACTTTTGACATATCTAAAGGCTTTTTTTTCCAGAATTTAGCACACAAAAGTCGGGACCTGAGTGCATTCTCATTTGGCTCACAGAAACGCTTTTGTTGTTTACCTCAGGGCTATAAAAACAGCCCGGGAATATTTTCAGCCAGTGTAACATCAATATTACATGATATTGATTCCGAGGCGTTATCCTACTTGGATGACGTATCTCACAGACGACGACCTAAACATTCATCTTGCAAGGGTCGATCGGATCATTTTGGGATTTGCAGACCTCAGTTACAAATTCAACTTTAAGAAAAGTAAGATTGCCTTTCTCAGTGTACTATTCCTGGGATATGCGCTATCAAATGAGGGAAAGAGCCTGGCCCGCACTTTCCAGAGAAATGTGCTCAACTGCACCCTCCTAACACACTTAAGAAACTACAGTCATTCCTCGGTTTCTTTAATTTTGGCAGAACACACATTCCAGATTATGCACAACGTACCAAGTCACTATATGACTTGGTTCAGCCCAATTTTTCTAGCAGACACTGGACAGTTGAACAGACATGCATCCTTAGGGAAGTGCAACAGGACATGCTAGAAGCTAAACACTTACACACACATGATAATAAAACAAATTTGGTCATCAGAATAAATGCTGGTGCCATTGGATTTTCTTATTTCACCTCCAACGAGGTTAAGAAACATCTGAACACTCTTTCTGAAGATGTAGACTTGCAGGATTTTCTGCTGGGTCCTAGAAAGCAGCGCTCAAAAAGGTTCCTATATGCTATGTACAATGAAATTTGGAAACTTTCACAGATTGAGGCTGCTGCGCGTTTAAGGCAATTGGATAAGGAAAATTTAGAAAAGGCTTTAGCAGTTGTCGACAACGGCATGAATACTCTGTCCAACAGGATTTATTCACTATCAAATATAGTGTCGTCTGCTATTGATATCACTCAGACAGACTTGTCCCGGTTACATCATGGACAGACACAGCTACTTTCCATTATGCAGCTGGGTTGGACTCTACAGACACTGAAAAATGGCCGTATTCCATGGAAGTACATTAACGGGAGTGAATTCTTCACTGCCTTTAATTTTTCCAGAGAACAACAGACAACGGCTAAAAGGGAGGCTAGTTTCACCATGCTTCACGTAGAAAAATTAGATAAGTTGCCCTTCACGGTAGCAGAGAGTCCTTCAACTATCTGGCTCTTACATTGCATAATTAATTTACCCGTTTCGACCTTTTGTTTCTCAAGCTGCCTGAAACATCTTGCAGTGGGAAGGTACGAGCAACTAGGAGATAGCTATATTAAGGAAGAATGGGAGTTGCCCTTTGATTATAAATGTCTGAACGGTGAAACAGAGGTCTTTCCTAGCAGAAGCGAATGTGAGACTACTGTTAGTCATTCAATGATATGTAAGCAGGTGTCCCTTCACGTCTTTGCAATGCGGGGATCGCAAACTTGGCCTGTTTACTGAAGGGTACTCCCGTCCCTTTGATTCGCCCGGTATTTCATGTACTTTCCAATGGAAGTTATGTGGTACTGAACGATCAAAGTTGTTGCGGCATGCGACCAGGTATTGCCTACACAATCTAGGTCTCGAAGGTCGTTACGTGTTGTGGACATGTTTTATTCCCCCCCACATGAGAGATAAAAGTATCTGACCTCACATAGATACAATTAATGTGAACTATGACAAGCTGAGCAGTCTAAAGGCGCTATTGTTTAAAAAACAGGTCCCCTTGACATCCGCAAAGGAGACGTATGCTTTCCAGATTGCAAGATCATCAGCCGAGATACAATCCCTATTAAATACCAACTTCCCCAAGCACTTTGGAGAACTGGTATCCAGAATATTCAATGCTTTGAGCACTATTGGGATTGTCCATTTCTTTAAGGCTGTCAGGTCTGGTTTCGTGTCCATCTTTCAGACTGTCTTCGGAGTCATCCCGTCGGCCATCCATTCGCTCTTTTCAAGTGTGTTTGGTGGCTTTCCAATTATTTTGGCTTGGATTGGCGGACTACTACTGCTATTTCTTCTGATTCGCAGTGGTTGTTTCTTTCCAGCTACGCAGAGCAATGGAGCCGCTCCCACCAACTCCGCTGTGCCGTGAATGCATTGTTCGGATCTTAGGTGCACCCTTGCTGGTGGAACTGGAGCATGACTGGTCGTTGTCATTTCAGCCCCTTCTCTGGTGCGTACAACCAGTTTTCCGCTGCATATGGTACCTCTTTGAACATCTGCCAATGGTCTGTCTTGCTGTTGCACCATCTCCTGTGGACCACGAACTGCTGATGTCCTCGTTGAGGGTTCATACACTGTCACGCCCCTTAAGACTGAGGTTGCCACGCGAGGCCACCTATGAGCCTTCCTTTTTGAGATCTACCATGGACGACGGCACTGCAACGGATGACTGTACACCAGAAAGTACTGCTTACTACTGCTCTGTGGATCCGTTTGTCCGCCCAGCACTCGATTTAACATCAGATGATGTTGACTCATTTTTTAGGTCCTTGGTTGGTGACTTCGATGAAACTCTTTAAGATCACGCGTACAGCAAATAATTTGATGAATTGGCTTGCCATTCCCGATTGAAATTATGCATTTAAATTAACTAGCTTTGGCACGCTGTGCTTGTCATGGTTGACATTAACATCTCTGCATGTATTTTCGCGGAACTGTTTGTATTCTTTTTTAACACATTTTAAAGAAGTTTTTTAGCTAGTTTTTTATGCTTTTAGCTTTCTAGTTCAGAGCAATTTTAGTATATGGGTTTCTGTACCTTTGTCATACCTGTTACGGCAATGGGGAGGGTGTAGTGAATCCTAGTTTGTTTTAATGGGATTACAGGAGTTAGCTTAGCCTTTGGCTTGCAGACTCGTGCCCCCGTCACCTAGTGACTTTTAACCTACTTAGCTTGCTCTATCTTAGCCCATTTAATTATTTAATTCATCTAAGATGGCTGCCTTTTTTATAGTTAGGCCACTTGTTAAGGTTTGCATTATCAGTGCCACCGCGCTAAGGCGTCAAGATCAAGCAACAAAGACAAACAAACAGTAGGTGTTAACACTTAGGGATTTGCCGTCTCTATACTTTCGAGGGAATTGCTGTCCCAAGCATGTCTGCTATCTATTGTTTGGGAACACACCTACGTCAGGGGTCCTGGCAGATCTGTATAAATACATTGCACTTTAGACAGATAATCAGAGGGATTCCGACCAGAGGGCATTGCCACCATCGCACAAAATGGGCTTAAGAGGCAGTTGAAAGGGAGAGGAATGAGGTTTGGTATGGGTACTAAGTAAGAGTAAACACAATATTTTGTGAAGTATTTCCAAACAGAGAGCGGGAGAGAGTTTGTGCTTGGTTTTTTGTCTGTATGTGTAAAAATTCCTGGTGAATTCCGACAGACACCTCACCATACCTGACTGAAAGCATCTGTACCCAACTATTTATCACATTGATTAGGGGGGTGTATTACCCCAAACACCCCCTGAACCTATGCCCCTGACTCCAGGCTCAGGATTCCTGTTGCCTTTTAAAGGTCCCTGTGTGTTAACCCTCTGAGCAGCTCACCTTTGTTCTGCCCACATACAATCACATAAGCAGCCTCCGCTCTGTTTGCTATATTGCAGAAAACAGTCAGAGTTTGCCAGAAAACTGCAGTGTGATGTAGCAGAAATGTTATTGCTACCCTTGACGATACAGTGATCAACTATTTGTGACACTCTTTGCATTTTGTTAGTTGAGGTACTAGCAGATTTGCTGTAAAGTGGTGCAAACCTACATTAATGTGCACTCACTGTAGGTTACTGAACAAAGTGGTGTGGTATAGCTGTAAAACTTTATGTATGAACAATTAATTCAACTCTATGTAAGTCTTCATAATGTTAATTAATATTATGCACTAAAACGAGAAAAGATTTCAAGGTTAATGTTTAAAATATTACATGCAAAAGTTTAGGATTACAGTTCTGCCTTATACTTCATGCAATGTATTAAGAGTTATTTCGTTTTAAATCTACTGTAACATGAACACTGACAAAGCTTATTAATGTTGAATTCATAATTTAGAATGTTATATGGGCATTATTTTGAATAAATGAATGCACCATTTTAATTAATTTTGCTTAGCCTAAGTGAGCCCTCAACGCGCTGTTTCCTGATTGTGCAGAAAAACATTTAGTCATTTTAGTTAACTTCTTAGCTGCTGGGTCTTTACCCCATCCCCCACCAGTGATGAGCCCTTTTTGGCTATTTGGGGTAGTCTGCGCTTAGGCCTTTGTAACTTTTTGTCCACATAAACTATCCACAGCAAGTTTGTGTACTTTTTTCCAACTTCCTAGGGATTCTAAATAGCCAAAATACAGCGAAAATTTAGTTTTTTACAAAAAAAATGGGGAGAAAGGGCTGTAGAAGAAGGCTTATGTTTTTTCCCTGAAAATGGCATCAACAAAGGGTTTGTGGTGTTAAAATCACCATATTCCCAGCTTTCAGGAACAGGCAGACTTGAATCAGAAAACTAAATTTTTCAACATAATTTTGGTATTTTACTAGGACATACCCAATTTTTACTATATTTTTTGCTTTCAGCCTCCTTCCAGTTAGCGACAGGAATGGGTGTGAAACCAATGCTGGATCCCAGAAAGCTAAACATTTCTGTAAAGTAGACAAAATTCTGAATTCAGCAAGGGGTCATTTGTGTAGATCCTACAAGGTTGTCCTACAGAAAATAACAGCTGAAATAAAAAAAATATTGAAATTGAGCTGAAAAAAAAAAAACAGCCATTTTTCTCCACGTTTTACTCTGTAACTTTTTCCTGCAATGTCAGATTTTTGAAAGCAATATACTGTTACATCTGCTGGACTCTTCTGGTTGCGGGGAAATATAGGGCTTGTAGATTCATCAAGATCCCTAGGTACCCAGAGCCAATAAATGAGCTGCACCTTGCAATGGGTTTTCATTCTATACCGGGTATACAGTAATTCATTTATTGAAATCTAAAGAGTGAAAAATGGGTATCAAGAAAACCTTTGTATTTCCAAAATGGGCAAAAGATAAGGTGCTGAGAAGCAGTGGTTATTTGCACATCGCTGAATTCCGGGATGCCCATACTAGCATGTGAATTACAGGCCATTTCTCAAACAGACGTCTTTTTTTACACACTGTCTTACATTTGGAAGGAAAAAATTTAGAGAACGACAAGGGGCAATAACACTTGTTTTGCTATTCTGTGTTCTCCCAAGTTTCCCGATAAAAATGGAACCTCACTTGCGTGGATAGGCCTAATGCTCGTGACAGGAAATGCAACATGGACACATCACATTTTTACATTGAAATCTGATGTGTTTTTTGCAAAGTGCCTAGCTGTAGATTTTGGCCTCTAGCTCAGCCTGCACCTAGGGAAACCTACCAAACCTGCGCATTTTTTTAAACTGGAGACCTAGGGGAATCCAAGATGGGGTGACTTGTGGGGCTCTCACCAGATTCTGTTACCCAGAATCCTTTGCAAACCTCAAAATGTGGCCAAACAAAAACACTTTTTCCTCACATTTCGGTGACAGAAAGTTCTGGAGTCTGAGAGGAGCCACAAATTTCCTACCACCCAGCGTTCCCCCAAGTCTCCTGATAAAAATTGTACCTTACTTGTGTGGGTAGGCCTAGTGCCCGCAACAGAATATGCCCCAAAACACAACGTGGACACATCACATTTTCCCAAAGAAAACAGAGCTGTTTTTTGCAAAGTGCCTAGCTGTGGATTTTGGCCTCTAGCTCAGCCGGCACCTAGGGGAACCTACCAAACCTGTGCATTTTTTAAAACTAGACACTTAGGGGAATCCAAAATGGGATGACTTGTGGGACTCTCACCAGGTTCTGTTACCCAGAATCCTTTGCAAACCTCAATATTTGGAAAAAAAACAAACAAACAAAAAAACACCTTTTCCTCACATTTCGGTGATAGAAAGTTCTGGAATCTGAGAGGAGCCACCAATTTCCTTCCACCCAGCATTCCCCCAACTCTCCCTATACAAAATGGTACCTCACTCGTGTGGGTAGGCCTAGTGCCCGCGACAGGAACAGATCACACAACGGTCAATGTTGGTCCTTACATGAGGCAACTGTTGACCCTGGGGTGATCCATTCCTGATGCAGGTACTAGATACAGGCATTCAAGCAGGATAGTGTTTTTTCATCAGGACAGGTGAGGAATCACTGGGTGATAGGAATTCTGTGGATCCCAGCATATTCCTGTAGTTTGTGTGACAGAAATGCAAGAAAAAATAGAGTTTTTATTCAACATTTCAGCTTTGCAGGGTATTCTGGGTAAGAAAACTTTGGGGAATCCACACAGGTCACACCCCTGTGGACTCCCCCGAATGTCTAGTTTCCAGAAATGTCTGGGTTTAGTATGTTTCCTTATATGGCCGATCCCAGGACCAAAAACACAGGTGCCTGCCTTACAAACCCAGTTTTTGTGATATATAATTTTGATGTCTCCACAATACGATTTGGGCGGTGGAACTTGGGGCTGAACTAAACTGGGGAGCTCCCAAGAGAGCACTCTCTCTCTCTGTGGTTGCTGCTACATTCACCTGCTCTCTGGGTTGGGCTAACCCACTACTGTCCCGTTGCACAGAGTGTGCGTGCGAAGGGACAGCTGGACTGTCCTCATCACCTTCCTCATAATTACTAGAAGAAGAGTTATCGAATGGGACTCCTCCGACTGAAAAATCACTCCCAGAGTCTGCGCCATTGTCCTATCCCTCAGATGCGGTCTCAGTAGCTGCTGTCTCAATCTCTGATCCTATGTCAGAGCTGTCCTCTTTAACCCAAGTGAGGGCGTGAGCAGCAGTCATCCAAAGAGATGCCATCTCTGCTACTGGCTAAACTGTTGCTCTATAACACTAGCCTACGTAGACAGTGACAAAATTGCTGGTGTGTGTGTGATACGTGCAACAGTAGAGGTCACCTTACCTTTGCTTCTTCCCTCAATCAGCACGTTCTTTCAAGACACTCAAAAAACACCTTGTCACATACCAATCGTCACAGTCTTTAGCACCTCTAGCGCCCAGTCCAACAATCATTATTGGTGCTCCCACTCCCATGTCCTCCTCCTCGGATTCCCTCACTACCATCCAGAAAAAGTGCCCTTCATTTCTCCATAGCCGCCCCGCACATACATTTCATTTATATTATAGCACAGGTAATGGCTGAGTTTACTAATGTACTCTGCTATTTACATAAAATTCCTATTTGCTCTTTGCAGTAGGCATATAAACCTTCTGCGCTTCTTTATGGCACCAAAACTGCCACTAGACAAAAGTCTGATTGTTTTGTAGCAGAAACATAATCACAAGACTTACTTGACTTTTTTTATTGCTGCCTAAAAGCTACAGTCGAAATGCTTCAGTTGAAGTATGCGCATTGGTTTGAAGACGCAAGCTGCATCTGCAAGACAACTGGTGGCAAATATATATATATATCTCACTTTTATATGTGGTCTGGTTTTCCTGGGGGCTGATCGCAGCCACTTCCTGCTCTGATGGGGAAAACAAAGAACAGTGATGTAAGGGCCAGGATGGGGGGGAGTGGTTGAGGGGGGGCAGGCGGAGGCACAGTAGATCTTCTGTGTCTCACAGGGTTTATTTATTATTTTTTTAGAAGAAAAAAAAAAAAAGGCGTTGCACCCCTCCCTGTTGTCGGCCACTGGTCGTGACCCGCACCAGGGAGGTAGTGTGGGCTTCGGCCACTGGCCGACACCCACACTCAAGGGGTTAATGTCAGGTTTTCTTTCAGACTTTGTTTCCCATGAAGTGCAAGCTTAGTAATAGATGCCCTATTGCTCTACAAATAGTGATCCTGAGAAAATAACCTTGAGCCCAGTATATTCAGGAACTGTGGAAGTAAATGTCTACATTTGTATCAACTCGTACAGATGATTTAAGATGGATGTAATCTTCTCATGATGGACTTATGAATCTTCAATGTCGCATGAATGATTAAGATGGAATGGTTTCTTACCTGTAACTCCAGTTCTCTCGTAGGGGTATTTCCATGATAGTCATAAGCACTGAATAGTTCCGCGCGCCTGCGGGGACCCCAGAGCACTGATGTGAAGTATATTCTTAAGTGCAAATACCAGCCCTTTGAAAAAGGTCTGTCAAAAAAACACTTAAGAATAACAATGTGCAGCCTATGTGAACAGCTACACAGGCCAAATTGTTAAAAGAAAACAGTTGTAGTGTAAATTCATGTTTAAACATCTATTTATTCTATAAATGTAATAAAAAATACATTCTCATATTCTATTTACACCTCTCATGAGAATAAAACAATGCAGGGCAGTGTAGCCCATAGGCTGCCATTATACAGAATGTAAATAGAGCTGTGCCTTTAAGAAAGTATAGTCTTCCTGTTTCCCATCATGCACAGCAAAAGGCAGCTGCCTCAGTTCTTTTTGGAGGCTTGTAACCTGACATGAAGGAACAAAACATTTGTTGGAGTACCAACATCGATAATATTCATGGCAACTTGTTCTATGTCAACTCCACCGGGGAGGAGGGAGGGTTGCTTATGACTATCATGGAAATACCCCTACGAGAGAACTGGAGTTACAGGTAAGAAACCATTCCTTCTCTCGTAGGGGATTTCCATGTATAGTCATAAGCACTGAATAGAGTAGCAAGCCCATCCCCCATAACCGTGGTGGAGTAGACAGAAGAATACTGACAAAAAACATGAATCATGCAAATAAATTCTTAAGCAAGGCCTGTCCAACCTGCGCATCTGCCCTAGCCTCTGTATCAAGGCAGTAATGCTTAGTAAAGGTATGGACGACTTCCAAGTGGCAGCCTTGCATATTTCTGCCAAAGGGACATTTCTCATCAAAGCTGCAGTAGCGGCCTTCCCTCTAGTAGATTGGGCTTTTGGCCTACCCCCAAGGGATTTGCTCGCTAACTGATAACATAACATTATACATGAAACAATCCACCTGGCTAAAGATTGCTTATACGTGCCCAACCCTGTTCTAACTGGGCCATAGTTAATAAAGAGCTGTTGTGATTTACGTAAGCTTTTTGTCCTGTCCAAGTAAAATTTCAAAACCCTCTTTACATCCAGAGAGTGCAGAGTTCTCTCAGCAGGAGTAGTTGGATTTTGAAAGAAAGTTGTTAATTAAATTGTTTGGTTCACATGAAAGTCGGAGACGACTTTTGGTAAAAATTTTGGATGAGTTCTCATTACCACTTTCGCAGAATGAAAAACCGTGTAGGGTTCTTGAGCGCAAAGGGCCTGGATTTCGCTAACCCTACGCGCTGAAGTGATTGCCACCAGAAAAGCAGCTTTCCATGTGAGATGTTGAAGCGATGCCTTATGTATTGGCTCGAATGGAGGCAGCATCAGACGTGATAGGACAACATTCAGTTCCCATTGAGGAGAAGGCTTTCTAATGGGAGGAAAAACCTTTTTTAAACCTTCCAGGAAGTCCTTAATAATTGGAATCCGAAAAAAGGAAGTTTGTGAAGGGCTCTTTCTGTATGCCGTTACAGCCGCCAAGTGAACCTTTATTGATGACAGTTGTAAGCCCGATTTTGCCAAACTTAGCAAGTATGGCAGGATAGATTCCTCTCCACAGGAAACCGGGTCAATGTTGTTATCTAAACACCACACACAGAATCTTTTCCACTTGCTTGCATAAGCCGATCTTGTGGAAGGGCGCTTTGCTTCTTTCAGAATTTCCATACAGTCCTGAGGTAGGTTCAAGTGTCCATATTGCACTAGCTCAGGAGCCCTGCTGCCAAACTCAACGATGAGAGGTTGGGATGAGATATCTGCCCTCTGAACTTCGTGAGCAGGTCTGGACGATAGAGCAGCATGATGTGTTGTTTGAGTGACCGGTGAAGAAGGTCTGGGAACCACCATTGGCGTGGCCATTCCGGAGCAATTAGGATCATTTTGGGCTGAGCATTGGATAATTTCTGGAGGACCGCCGGAATCAGGGGAAGCGGTGGAAAGGCGTAAAGAAATGCTCCTGACCAGCTTATCCACAGGGCATTCCCCAGTGCCCCTGGATGGTAATATCTGGAGGCGAAGTTTTGGCATTTTTTGTTTTCTGGGGTTGCGAATAGGTCTATAGAGGGGGTACCCCATAGTGCGAAAATGGAACGAACGACGTCGTCGTGTAGCACCCATTCGTGGTTCTCGTCCATTACGCGACTGAGGGCATCCGCTTGAACATTCTGGATGCCAGGCAGGTGAGTTGCCACTAGCGACAGGTTCCTGGCTAGAAGCCAATGCCAGATTGTCTGAGCCTCTCTGGATAAAATCCTGGACCTGGTGCCTCCTTGTTTGTTCACGTAGTACATAGTGGCCACGTTGTCCGTCTGGAGAAGGAGAGTTTCCGCTCTCAGAGAGGGAAGGAAGGCTTTGAGCGCAAGGTGGACTGCGCGAAGTTCCAGCAGGTTGATATGATAGAGACTCTCTCCGTGACCACTTGCCTTGGACTCGAAGATGTTCCATGTGCGCCCCCCATCCGAGCAGTGACGCATCTGTTACAATGGTTTGAGCTGGAGGCTGTTGTTGGAACGGAATCCCCACCAAGAGATTGCTGGGTAAACACCACCACTTGAGGGACTGTAGGGCGTGGGGAGAAAAGAGGACTTTGTTCTCCCAATCGTCCATCAGTTGACACCACTGATCCTCCAGGTTTTCCTGTAATGGTCTCATATGGAGGCGAGCATTGGGAACGAGATGGATACAAGACGCCATCGAGCCCAGTAGAGAAGCTATTACTCTTGCAGTGGTCTGAGGAGTTTCCTGCAGTTGTTTGCACTTTTGGAGAATCGATAATCGTCGTTCCTCCGAAGGAAACACCTTTCCTAGATTGGTATCTATAATGGCCCCTAAGTAATGCAACCTCTGAACAGGCGTTGCTGTGGATTTCAGGAGATTGACTTGAAGACCGAGCTTCTGCAACAACTGTAGAGTCCATTTGAAATGTTGTTGCGCCTCTAGATAACTGGAGGCCTTTATGAGCCAATCGTCTAGATAGGGGTAGACAAATATTTGGTGTTTCCTCAAGTGGGCGGCTACCACAGCCATGCATTTGGAAAAAGTTCTCGGCGCTGATTTGAGGCCGAAGGGTAGAACCGCAAATTGGTAATGACGTTTTCCGACGGTGAACCTTAGGAATTTTCAATGTTTCTTGGTCACCGGAATATGAAAGTAAGCGTCGCAAAGGTCTATTGCACAGAGCCAGTCGCCCTGACAGAAGATGTGGGTAAATTTGGTGCAAGGATAGCATCCTGAATTTCTCTTTGCGAATCCACTTGTTTGCTGTCCTTAGATCTAAAATGGGACGAAACTCTTGCTTGTCTTTTTTCGGTACAAGGAAATACCTCGAATAAATCCCCTTCCCTTGCTGGCTGATCGGGACGGGTTCTATGGCTCTTTTTTGTAATAGAATAGTGACTTCTAACTGAAGAGCTTCGAGGTGGTGGCTGGCTGTTTTGGGTGGAACAGATGGTGGAGGACTGGTGAATCTGAGAGCGTAACCATGTCTCACAATATTCAATACCCAGGCGTCTGATGTGATGTGTAGCCACTCGTCCAGATGATTTGAGATACTTCCCCCTACCGGCGTGGATAACGGAGGAGGGGGAAGCGAAGATTCAGGGCTTAGATGCAGGAGCCTGTCGAGTTGTCGGAGTTTGAGGTGTTGAACGACCCCTTGTCGACCTTCGTTGTGTGGAGAAGCCCCTTTGATGCTGCTGCTGTTGCTGTTGCTGGGGGCGTGAAGACATCCAGTGTGGTGACTGATACCGGTGGGTGAAAAGTCTTCGCTGATATGGGCGGAATACCTTTCGTTGTTCTTTCGGTCGTTCCATGCCTACCGCTTTCAGGGTATCTAGCTCAGACTTCATTCTGGCCATCTCATCATCGGCATGAGAACCGAACAAAGTGGAGCCTGAGAAAGGTACATTTTGTATTCTCTGCTGTGCTTCTGGTTTGAGAGATGTAAGTCTCAACCATGCATGTCTTCTAAGCGCTATTCCGTGAGCATAGTTATGTGCGGATAGTACCGAAGAATCAGCTGCAGCACTTATTACTTGGTTAGAAACCATGGCTCCCTCACCCACGACCTCCAGGAAATCTTCCCTTTTGTCCTTAGGAAGATGTTCCGCAAACTGCAGTATAGAGTCCCAGAGGGCCCGATCGTATCTCCCTAATAAAGCAGTAGCGCTGGCTGCTTTCATCGTGATGGCTGCAGTAGAACATACTTTTCGTCCTGCAGCATCGATCTTTCTGCTCTCTTTATCTGGAGGTGAAGAGGAAGACGGTGATGTCGAATGCAATTTCTTTGCTGCTACTATGACCACCGAATCCGGTACTGGGTCCGACCTCAAGAATAGAGGATCTTGTTCTGGTGGACGATATTTCTTAATAAGTCTGGAAGGAGCAGACTTCGTTGCGGCCGGTGTAAGAAAAATATCCATTGCCGGTTCAATAAGACCTGGAACCAGTGGAAGCAAAGGTCTGGAAGATGTCCTGTGATGTAAGGTTTCGAAGATTACTGACGTCGATGGGGCAGGTACCACCAGCGGGATATTCAGTTTGGTCGCCCCTCGTACTAAGACCTCCTGGAATGTATTCACATCATCTATGGGGGACACTCTCGGGGACGGTGAGTCCGATAGGGTTGGAGAGTAGTCCTGTGTAGAGGAAGAAGAATGTCTGTGATGTGAATGCTGAGATCTCTGCCGTGCTTCATGACGATGGTGCCGAGAGGAAGATGAACGTCTAGAGGAATGTCCAGAACGTCTTACAGATCGCGTTGGAGTCCTCAAAACAGACTCTGAAGGAGGAGCCGGAAGAGGAGCCGTAGGTGTTACCGGTGTCTGCGGCAACGGCGACTGTCGAGGAGAGAGTTGTGGAGACGCTGGAAGCAGGATGAGTGAGGCCGAGGATTCTGACGTGGTATAAACCCTTCTAGGTCTCTTTGATTGTCGCCTCGACGTCGACACACTCCTCGGCGTCGAAGTGCGGTGATGGCGAGTGCCTCTCGACGTCGATTCATCTCGCCGTTGAGAACCTCTTGACGTCGCTGTGGTGACGGCGAACGTCTCCGACGGCGAGCACTCTCCCTCGACGTCGATCGCTCTCGTCGTGTCGACGGCGAGCCGGACTCAGATCTCCTCGACGTGGATCGTCCTCGCCGTGTCGACGGCGACCCAGATCTCGACGGCGAGTGTCTACGCCGTCTCGACGGTAAAATGGCTGTCGACGGCGAACGATGTCTCTTCGTCGCCTGTGAACCACTCCTCGACGGCGAGCATGTTGGCGCCGTTCCCTGTCTCGACGTCGACGCCCTCGACGTCGACGCCCTCGGAGACCTGTGTCGTTTTTGAGCAGGTCTGGTCGGAGTTATAGAGGAAACAGGGTGAGCCCTGGTAGAAGACTGACCTTCTCCTCGCTCTGTGGTAGAATGACCACTTTTTCTCCTGTCCTCTTTCGCCTGAAGTCGGATTTTCTCCCTATCACGAAGAGTTCTTCTGGAGAAAGTTTTACAGATGTCACACGACTCGGGTTTGTGGCTGGATGGAAGGCAAATTATACAGACCCGATGTGGATCTGTTTTAGCCTTTTTTCTGCCACAAGAAGGGCATTTGTCAAAAAGTGAAGGCATTTCTGAACTAGAAAAACCTCAAAATTCTGTCAGAATTTAACAGAAAAGAGTAGGAAATGATCACTCAATGTTAAAAACGTCGAGTGAAATTGAAATTCAAAAGATTTTTAACAAATTTCTGTCACAAAAAGGCTTTGTGGGGTAGAGCTCAATGCTTCAGGGTCCTGTCAGAAAGGAGCCGGAAAAAAGAGCTGAGGCAGCTGCCTTTTGCTGTGCATGATAGGAAACAGGAAGACTTTACTTTCTTAAAGGCACAGCTCTATTTACATTCTGTATAATGGCAGCCTATGGGCTACACTGCCCTGAATTGTTTTATTCTCATGAGAGGTGTAAATAGAATATGAGAATGTATTTGTTATTACATTTATAGAATAAATAGATGTTTAAACGTGAATTTACACTACAACTGTTTTCTTTTAACAATTTGGCCTGTGTAGCTATTCACATAGGCTGCACATTGTTATTCTTAAGTGTTTTTTTGACAGACCTTTTTCAAAGGGCTGGTATTTGCACTTAAGAATATACTTCACATCAGTGCTCCGGGGTCCCCGCAGGCGCGCGGAACTATTCAGTGCTTATGACTATACATGGAAATCCCCTACAAGAGAATGGACAATTACACTTTCTGTGTCATCTGGAGTGATTGATGAACAAATCATCTTCACTATGAACTTTAATATACCCTTCTCCAGATGGGCTAGCAGCATTCTGTCTTGAATTCTGCTCTTCATCCTTCTTCAGCGCACTCTTTATTCTAGACCCCTTGTACTCAGAGGTACAGTCCTTTCCACTCTTACCCTTTCTGTGAAATGCTTTGCTGAGACTTAGAAACGTTTCCTCTGACCCAAGGAAGAAGACTCTTGATCATGCTTCTGACATGCTGACGCTTTCCACCTATTTTTTCCAACTCTGGATAGCCACCTTTTGCCCCATATGTCATTTTTCTAAATTCTTTTTGCCCTTTTTCTTTTAACTTTTTACCCACATGCTTTTGCCCAGCACGTGTTAACGTTTGACTTGCTAATCTATAGGGTTTCCCTTGCCCTAGTTGGCTAAGCTTAGATGTCTTCTGAATTGCCTTAAAGTGAGTGAAAGAGTGTCAAGTCGGGGAAAACAGCAGTGTCACTGTCCACAATGCAATGTGGAGAGAGTTCTAGGGTGCAGATTGGAGAACTGTAACAAATATTTTTCTTAACTTTTTGAAGCCGCACATGACCGAGACGTCTACGGCTCTGCTTCTGCCCCGGCAGAGCCGCTTCTATAACCGTGACAATCTTACCTGCCCTCGATTCTGGGCTAGTCCTAGGCACCCGGAAGCAGAGCTGGAAATAAACAAATGGATTTCAGAGTGCAGCACTGGTAGTCATATGGTAGTGCTGCAGTTAGAAGCATAAGTGACTTTAAGAGGAGCTTTGAATTGTGTGACCTAATGCTTCTGTATTATAATGCAAGGGCAAGTATAGAAATGTTTGGTCTAATCTTTGATGAGTGACAATTGGCAGGGCTGTAGGTAGTCAATGAGAAAGCTCCTCTACCTCTCTGTCGCACTATTCTGATACAGCCCCATATGGCATTTGATATTAGAGAATTACAATGTACATGTCTCAGGCAAACTATGAAGTGAAGGATCCCGGTTATGGTCCAAGATGTTCTTCAAAGAGCCTTTCGTACTGCTTAAAAGCTAAAACTTAATACCAAAAATACCCAGCATACAAACACTGTAAATAGACACACTTATCCTTGAGAGTCGTCATAGCCGTACGTTAATGATGACTGTCCCACAACCAATGATAATACAATGGTGGGGGCAATCTACACCGAAATTGTTTACTCTGCTGATAATAATTATCCCATTAGTTATCGAAATATGTACACTTTGGACAAAATGTTCTGTTCAAAATGCTACTACTGTTACTGCGGCTAAAAAAGTCAATTTAAAACAATAGAGGCAGCACTAAGCGGTGCCTTTGGTGGAAGCAGTATCAGTGTTGCACCCAGCCTGGGCCAGTCCTTGGGTGTCCCTCCTAACATTGATCCACTCAGACCTCTGCTTAAGGTCTCTTTCTTTTAAACATGCAAAACTACTTGACCCTGCACTGGGCCTGTCCCTATTCATTTGTCTTTCTCTGCCCAGTTAATCATTTGTTCATTAATTTGCCTTCCCTTAAATGAATGGCCTTGCTATTACAGCACCTGAGCACTAGCTCTGATGTTCCGCATACTGGTGGTGGCCTATCCGGAGTTGGATGGGTGCCTGAGGTCATCAAAGCAGCCACAAGGGGGTGAGTACAGTTTCCAGTTCTGCAAATTGCGCGTGGTGGGGTGTTATATGGGTGGGGGATGTGGGCCAGTGGGTGCCCCTAGGCCAGGTCGAACACTGCAGGGTAGGTCGCATGTTGGGCAGGGTCTGATGTACTCCACCCCCAAGCATGAGTGAAAGTGGGACCTTTGCCTCATGCCCATCCAGCTCTCATCAAATAGGAGGGTTGGGAGCACTTAACTAGGACCCCAAGAGGTTCCTTATTAGGAGTAGTGGACTCTCACTTGACATTGTAGGTACAGCAAGGTCAGGGTCCTAGCCAAGAAGGACAGGAGAGAACACCGATAGGCTCTGGTGATGTATGGGCACTGATTTGGCCTGTATCTGGGATGCCCATCAGGTAGAAAACAAGCTAACAAAGGAAAGGTTAATAGCAAATTAATGATTTTTTTTACCCTTTCAATTTCCTCACCCCCTCTCGGCGGATTTTCATGAAACCTGCCAACAACTAAACTAAACATGCTAAGAGTCAGCCAGATTTAATGCAGGTTCGTCAAACGGCACCAACGTTGTAAACTTAATCACAAAACACATTTTCAAGGGAAACTGCACATTTAGCATAATATTTGCATACTGAAAATCAGTATTTCAATCTAAATTTAAAATGGAATAATCACAAATGTTTTTGAAATATCAAATTTCTGTGGCAGAAAATCTCATTTATTCCTGCGCTAAATGGCCACATTTTCACCCTTTTGGGGAATGCATACACTGCTCTCTAACCCTAAAGAACGAGTTACTTACCTTCGGTAACGACTTTTATGGTGGATACATTAGCTACCTGTGGATTCCTCACCTAATGAATACTCCCATTGCGCCAGCACTCGACGGAAATCTTCTTCCTAGCTTCTGCACGTCGACGAGGACGTCACATTTGCCCACGCGACGCCGTCTGACGTCATACAGGCAATAAGAGGTCCTCGCCGGCGTGCCGACGTCAGTACCAACATTTTTTACGTGCCTGAGAATAATAATCCATTGAGATGAAAGAACAATAGCAATATTCAACGATATTTCAAACAAACACATCATTCTGAGAAGTCGGTCTATTAATGTTTTTTTTTTTTTTTAAACAAGTAAATAAATATATGAACTATATATATATATATATATATATATATATATATATATATATATATATACACACATAAACATATATACATGATATATACCAATCCTCAAAACCAAGAGGAGCACACTCAAGAATTACTTGGTAGACCAGACAGGCAACGGGGAGGCGGGTGGGACCGTGAGGAATCCACAGATAGCTAATGTATCCACCAGAAAAGTCGTTACCGAAGGTAAGTAACTCATTCTTCTGATGGATACAACTACCTGTGGATTCCTCACCTAATGAATAGAGTCCCAAAGCAGTACCGCACTCGGTGGTGGGTGCCTGAATGGTCAAACCAAGAAATCCTGCAGCACCGACCGTGCAAAATGGCCATCCCTTCTGACCTCAGAGTCCAAGCAGTAATGCTTCGCAAAAGTATGAAGGGATGACCAAGTTGCGGCCTTGCAGATGTCAACCACAGGAACACCCCTAGCTAAGGCCGAAGAGGCCGACTTAGCTCTGGTGGAATGAGCTCTTATACCATCAGGGGGTTCCTTCTTTGCTAAAGAATAACACATTTTAATGCAAAGAACAACCCACCTGGAGAGTGTTCTCTTGTGGACTGCCTTTCCTCTCCTCTTTCCCACGTAACCGATGAAAAGCTGATCCTTCAGCCTGAAATCCTTTGTCCTGTCTATGTAAAAGCTTAACGCCCTCTTGGGTCCAAGCGGTGTAGTCTCTCTTCTTCCTTTGAAGGATGAGGCGGAGGATAAAACGTGGAAAGAGTAATTGTCTGGGCCAAATGAAAGGGTGAAACAACCTTCGGAAGGAAAGCAGCCTTGGTCCTCAACACCACCTTATCCCCATAAAAAGTTGTATAAGGGGGTTTTACCGATAGAGCCTGCAACTCACTCACTCTCCTTGCAGATGTTATAGCAACCAGGAAAACTGTTTTAAGAACAAACAATCTTATGGGGCAAGAATGCATAGGCTCAAAAGGGGACCCCATAAGGAAAGTTAGAACCAAGGACAAATCCCATTGAGGCATAACGAAAGGATTTGGAGGAAATGTATTCATAAGGCCCTTCAAGAATCTAAGTACTATAGGAGATTTAAATAACGAAGGCTGGTCTGGAAGACAAATAAAGGCTGACAAGGCAGACAAGTAACCCTTAACAGTAGCCACTGCACAACACCTCTGTGCTAAAGACAAAGCAAAAGATAAAACATCCGACAAATGAGCACGTAAGGGATCAATCTGCCTCTCTCCACACCATACCACAAATTTAGACCACCTATTAGCGTAGATAGATTTAGTGGAGTGTCGCCTGGCCGCTAAGATAACATCCACTACATCAGGCGGGAGAGAAAAGGAACTCAGGTTGCCCCGTTCAATCTCCAGGCATGAAGGTGCGGGCTCTGGAGGTTGGGGTGTAAAACCTGCCCCTTCGACTGTGAGAGGAGGTCTGCCCTGAGAGAGAGACGGAGCGGAGGGCACATTGAGAGTTGAAGAAGGTCGGAATACCACACCCTCCTTGGCCAATCCAGAGCAATTCAGATTAATTGGGCGCGGTCTTGGCGTATTTTCCTCAACACTCGATGAATCAAGGGTATGGGGGGAAATGCGTAAAGCAACTGGTCGCACCAGGTTCTTTGAAACGCATCCCACAACGCTCCTTGCACCGGATACTGGAGGCTGCAGAATAACGGGCACTGCGAGTTCTCCCGGGTGGCAAACAGATCTATCCGAGGAAACCCCCACATCTGGAAGATTAGAAGGACTTGATCTGGATGGAGACGCCACTCGTGGTTGGCCGAGAAATGGCGACTGAGACTGAACGCACGTACATTCAAGACTCCGGCCAGATGATTTGCTACCAAGCAAATCTGATGGTCCTTTGCCCAGGACCATAGCCGAAGAGCTTCTCTGCAGAGAAGGTACGACCCCACTCCTCCCTGTTTGTTTATATACCACATCGCGGTAGTATTGTCCGTCAGGACCTGAACCGACTGACCGCGAAGGGATGGGAGGAAGGCCTTGAGAGCCAGACGTACAGCCCGTAACTCTAACAGATTGATATGAAACATCTGTTCCACTGGAGACCAAATCCCTTTGATCTCCAGGTCCCCCAGATGAGCTCCCCACCCTAGAGTGGAAGCATCCGTTATGACCGTGGTCACTGGTGGAGGCTGCGTGAACGGCCTTCCCCGGGAAAGATTGTCGCCCGCAATACACCACTTCAAATCCGAGGCAGCATCTCTGGAGATCTTCACAGAACCTTCGAGATCTCCTTTGTGTAGAGACCACTGCCTTCGGAGGCACCACTGAAGAGCCCTCATGTGCCAGCAAGCATGCGTGACCAACAGTATGCAGGAGGCAAACAGACCGAGCAGACGTAGGACCTTGAGGACTGGAATGACCGCTCCACTTTGAAACATTGGAACCAACGCCTGAATGTCTTGAATCCGCTGAGGCGGAGGTAAGGCTCGATTCAATGTTGTATCCAGTACTGCCCCTATGAACAGGAGGTGCTGAGAGGGCTCTAGGTGAGATTTGGGCACGTTCACCGAAAAGCCCAGGTCGAACAACAACTGGGTTGTCGACTGCAGATGATGCAACACGAGCTCCGGGGACTTGGCTTTGGTCAACCAATCGTCCAGGTAAGGGAATACTGCTATCCCCTTCCTTCTGAGCTCTGCTGCAACCACCAACATCACCTTCGTGAAGACTCGAGGTGCTGAAGTAAGACCAAACGGGAGGACCGCAAACTGATAGTGTTGCGACCCCACCACAAACTGGAGATTCTTCCTGTGCGACGTGAGTATCGGGATATGAAAGTAAGCATCCTGCAAGTCGACAGACACCATCCAATCTCCCTTGTTCAACGCTAAAAGCACCTGAGCTAGGGTCAGCATCTTGAACTTTTCCTGTTTGAGGAACCAATTCAAAATCCTCAGGTCCAGGATTGGTCTCAACGACCATCCTTCTTGGGAATCAGGAAGTACCTCGAGTAACAACCTTGACCCCTTTCCTGCTCTGGAACCAACTCCACCGCGCCCTTTGAAAGGAGGACTTGAACCTCCTGTTCTAACAACAGGAGGTGTTCTTCTGAACAATAAGATGGGCGGGCGGGATGGGGGGGCGAAAACTCCCGAAAGGGAAGGGTGTAGTCTTTTCTCACAATGCTGGTAACCCAGGAGTCTGAAGTGATGACCTCCCACTTGTGGAGAAAATACAGTAACCTCCCCCCTACAGGAGAAGAGTGAGTGGGAATTGGTGGAAGCCTAAGGCTGCTTCCCCTGCTGCACCCCTCCAGAGGAAGAGGAAGAGGCAGAGTGCTGCTGAGAGGCTCCCCTGGTACGGACCCTACCCCTCCCTCTAAAAGATCTATAGGAGAGAGCAGAGGTAGGCTGCTGGAATTTCCCCCGAAAGGAGGAGGAGCCACGACCAAATCCTCGACACCTCCTAAAACATCTGGAGGAGGCAGAAGAAGTGGCTTGCAAGCCTAGTGAGTTGGCCATGGCCCTGCTCTCCTTAAACCTCTCTAAGGCCGAATCCGCCATGGCACCAAAGAGCTTGTCCCCATCAAAAGGGAGGTCCAGCAGGGTCGACTGTACATCCGATGAAAACTCTGAGTTACGAAGCCAAGCCTGCCTCCTCGTAACTACAGCAGTGCCCATTGCTCTAGCCACAGAGTCAGTTGTATCCAACCCAGATTGGATAACCTGAGTTGCAGCAGCTTGATCGTCCGATACCAGATTCAATAGCCCTTGAGGGATCTCCGTATGCGTAGATGTAATTTCGTCCATCAGAGCATAAATGTACCTCCCTAAAATACATGTAGCATTGGTGGACTTTAATGCCATGCTACATGACGATAACACCTTTTTGGATGCCATGTCCATCTTCTTAGAGTCTCTATCCGATGGCACAGATGGAAAAGACCCAGGCGCAGACCTTGCCGAGCAGGAAGCCTGGACCACCAAGCTTTCAGGTGTAGGATGTCTGGTAAGAAAGCCAGGGTCAGCCGGTGCAGCCCGATACCTCCTAGCCACAGACCTATTGACAGCCGAAGAAGACACCGGCTTCTTCCAGACCTCCAAAACAGGTTCCAGCAGCGCCTCGTTGAACGGCAAAAGTGGTTCTGCTGATGTAGAGGCCGGGTGCAACACCTCTGTCAACAGGTTCTGCTTCGCTTCAGTCACCGGCAAAGGCAGATCCAAAAAGTTAGCTGACTTCCTGATAACAGCATGAAAAGTGGCTGCCTCTTCTGTATACTCCCCAGGAGATGAAAAGTCCCACTCAGGGGAAGTATCTAGGCCACTAGCCGTATCCAGCCCATGGAGACCCTCACGAGAGTCTTCAATCTCTCCTTCCTCCAGGTTCTGCTGGTACTCTTGTTCTTCCAGGAGACGGAGAGCAAGCCTCCTCGAGTGCAGCCTCTCCTCAATCCTCGGCGTCGACATGGCGTCAGCAGATGTCTAAGAACGACGCCGATCTCCGGATCCGTCCGACGTCGGGTCTACAGGCGCCGAACCAGGAGTCGGATGGAGAGAAGACTGCTTCGGAGTCGTAGAAGGCCTAGACGGCGTCACTGGCCGAAACACCGAGGCCGCTGGAGCCGAAACTCTCGGAGCCGAAGTCTCTGGAGCCACCGGAGCCGACACCGGCGCGAGCCCACGTTCCCCAGGGGGAGAAAGGGCATAAAGGGTGCTGGTCGAAGCAGTGCCAGAGCACCCATGTTAAAAGCCAAAGGGCCCAAAGGCCCAGCCGGTGCACCACCTGGAGCCATCAGCTGAAAGATGGAGAACATTGCATTTAAAAATGCGGTATTATCGGCTCCAGGGGCCGGAAAAGCCGGGTACTGGGGTGCCTGGATCGAAGGCGACACAGACGCCGGCCTCGACGTCTGCAACGTCGGAGAAAACAGTTGAGGCTGTGGAACCTCAAACACTGAAGGCGGTTGGCCCGAAGACCCGGGCGAAGTCGGTGAGGCTGGAGAAGGCAACGGCGTCGACGGATGGGGAGTGACTGTGGGACTGACCTCCCAAGTCTTCCGACGCCGAGTCGATGGCGACCTCGACCGAGACCTCTCTTTACTCGACCGGCGCGTGATTCTCGACGACGCCGGGAGTCCCGATGACGCCGATGAGACTTCGGTGACGAGGATATTCGATGATGTCTCTTCTCCTTCTTTTTCGACTTCGCCATAAAAAGCTTGGCCTCGCGCTCTTTCAGGGCCTTCGGATTCATATGCTGACATGAATCACACCTGCCAACTTCATGATCAGAACTTAGACACCACAAACAGTCAGAATGTGGGTCCGTTACCGTCATTTTGCCCCCACACTCACGACAGGGCTTAAAACCTGACTTCCTCTGCGACATTGTAATCTCAGAGGAAAAACACAGCCAAAAAACACACTGTAACTGTCGAGCAGCAACAGTAGCTCCCTCGAAGATAACTGTTTCGAATGGCACGGAAAAAAGGGAACTGACGTCGACGAGGACCTCTTATTGCCTGTATGACGTCAGACGGCGTCGCATGGGCAAATGTGACGTCCTCGTCGACGTGCAGAAGCTAGGAAAAAGATTTCCGTCGTGTGCTGGCGCAATGGGAGTATTCATTAGGTGAGGAATCCACAGGTAGTTGTATCCATCAGAATGGCACCCACCATCTTCCTCTTGATCCTGGATATCTGTTTCTAACTAAAGAGAAATCTCAACTTTGACCAAGAAGGCAGATTTCAAGATGGCAGAAAAGAATTAAAGCCTTTAATTAACCAATCGCATCTATCAAAAATATAAATGTGATTATTAGAAATGGCAATTGGAAAATCACCATACAGTCTGTTTAAGGCAGTAAATTGTTCAACTCATTTGAGTCAACCGTTTTTTTGGATGACAAAACTATAGAATGGATTTCCATGGAATGAACCAAGAGTCAAATAGGTTTACATCAATTGCCCAGCTTTGTTTTGCTGTGGTTGAAAACAATATTTTCTCTATGGGAATTACTATGTGAAACTAATTTATGATGTAACCATAACAACAGAGTTGATTTCAGAACTCTGTAATGAACTAGATACTGATAAAGAAATTATCAGAGCAGTTCTTAGTTCCAGTGATGTTAATGCAATAGGAGGGGCACATCAAATGCCCACATTTTAATCAGTGGAACAGTGATCTCATCATTATAACACATAAAGACCGTACCTGTTTGTAATGTCAGCAACTTCAGGTGTTGCAGCATGAAAGTTCATATTACATCTGAAAATTAACTGACAGCACTATCTTCCTCAGCAAATTCCTTTAAAAAGTCAATTGGGAAATCTCCCTACTCTTACTATTTTAGAGCTGATCAAGCATCAGTCACCATGGCAGAAAAAACACACTGTGGATATGGAATGTTAAAGCATCTCATATTACGTGAATCGAACGTCAAACCATGAATGGCATTCACTATATGTTGGGAATACCTGGAAAGCAAACTAATCCATGCAGCTTACATCTACAATTGTCCACAATAAACACACAATAAAAATCTTGCTATAGTAAACCGTTGAGGTGAAAACATCAACAAAAGCACTTGGAAACATTTTTTCCTTGTGGAGAAAAGAAATCTGAAAATATCCACCAAAAGTAATGAGGTAGATTGTCCTTTATGTTTGCAATCTGCTGGGTTGTGCTTGAAGGAGGAGGAGCATGTATGGAAATCAAAGACATGCGTAGGTTTTTATGAACACTCCAGGGGATTTTTATGAATTTCCAAAATGTTGAAAAATCTATTTAGTTCAAACATGTATATTTATGTTTATAAATTCAGACTCTTTTTGGGATTCTGACCATATGTCAGGAAAATATATACATGAAACCTTTGAAAATGATAAACTCTTGCCTTATTAAATGATTGTCTGGATAAAACTGATGGATGTTTGAGGAAAACATAACAAAATATCTCAAACTCTTCATTATCATTGGAAATAATAACCATACGTTTTTTATACTTGCCTTTTCTTGCTAAAACAAGGCCAGATAAGCCTGAAACAGTGATAACTCCAACTTTAGGAAGAAATTCAGGAGGAGGATTCTTCAGGTAAACATAACTATCTGGAAAACAGAATAAGAACGGATTTGTATAGCTGGAGAAGTTAAAGAGTTTATTGAAAAAATAAATCCCTTAATTATCTATCGTTATATGAAGATTATGTTAGAGGAGATTACATTGCGCATGTTCATTCACTTCTACAATGCAGTGTTGGAGAGGAAACAAAATATGAAGAAGTTGCACCATCACCGACATTAATAAAGGGTGTTAGAGTTATACGTGGTAAAAGAACAGTGTAGGCATAAGTTAAATAATGATGCAAGACAGATGAAGAGTTCACTGGAAAATAAGAGTGCATGATAAGCAGGTCTTATTTGAAGGAAAACCTGTGTTTGCAAGCTTAGGGGAATGTATACACACAGCACACAAGCATGTATTCTTTGTTCTTGGTAAATTGAAAACATGACTGAAAAAATATGATCAGAAGATAGGGTTAACCAAGTGCACACAGAATCTGATAAGTCTTGGAAGCAGAGCAATAAATCACATGCATACAAAAGAAGTAAATAAATGGTGTGTTAAGCATTGTTAGAATTACAATGAAGGAAAGGTTACGACGTTGAGGACAGAGATGATGTAATATTTTGTTGTAACAAATATGTACTTGTTAAATAACCTATGATTTGAACTTTTGTGTAAAAAAAAAAAATAATAATAATTCATGTAACTATATAAGGGGCTGTCTGTGAACAGCCATTTGAGACCAGCTGTCTACCAATGTGGGCATAGCTACTCTCCCTGCTGCGACAGTAAACCTGCTTTTGCCTTGCCAAGAGGACTCCTGTTTTTCTTTATTTCAGATTCCCTACAACTGCCGTGCCCAAATAGGAGTTCCGTTTATCTTCAACCGACTGCTACTGCCAGAATATCGCCTAGTCCCACTGCATATATTACTGCACACCTTTAATGAGATAAGCAAACACGGTATTGCCTAAAGTTCTCCCGGTTTACGGAGACGGGCAGGACCCAGAGTTGCCGTCTTTAAGGTGAGGATAACGCAGATTTTGTTCCATGTTTTGAATATAATGTGACTTGTCTCTTTGGCAATGGTAAACATAGGTATAATGTAAATAAGGTTACCACATGCAGAAAAAGATAAACTGACAGATTTGTTTTATTTGTGAGGGCTAGTGTAAGAAATAAAAAAAAACACTGAGTAGACAGATAAAAGATTAGATGATAAAAGCTGCTATGAATACGGGGGGACTGTTGAGACTTAGAATTCATGCAAAACACCTTTCCAGGTGAACAGAAAAGGTTATGAAGGTATTGTAAGCAAGGGTTTAAGGCTACTCAGAAACACATGTATCCCTGGCCAAAGAAAGGGACATTTGATGATTAGATATTAGAACGCATTGTTACATATCTCAAGAGTAAATATGCAGGAGTTAAATTGCAGAAGCGAGAAGCCACCTTAGCCTTATGGCAAGTCTTATGTGAAATGTTTAAGGACTCCTCAAATGCCGACATATCTAGTACCCGGTCTACTCTCCCACCTCCATAATACTCTACGAATATTTCTCCAAAGGTACCTGGTATTTATCCATTGGCGCAGCTACAGGAATCCACAGAGGCATTTCAGAATCCTGAGGTTGATGCCCCCTCACAATCTCTGAAGGGATCCCCTATTGTTGCCCTGCAGATTTCAAAATCGAAATGCACAAGTACTCCCCGACAACAAGTAAGGGTGGAGGACTCTCAGTGTTTAGGAAAATTAGAAGCACAGTTCACACTACATTCAGACCCAGCCTTTCCCAAGGAAGATAGAGGTGAAGAGCAGGCGACAGGGACGATCAGTTGCTTGTTTTATCAGCAACATCACATTTGTTAATAAAAGAGATGTGACAGGAAGAGAAGGGAGCAGATGTCTGCTCAACGGAGAGATGCAGATGATGTTAGATGGAATCACTATGTAGATAGGAGCAACGGCTAGTATCCCAAGAAAGAAATGAGAATTTTACAAAGACATAAGATAACCTACCACCTTGCAGAAGGAGAAGGGGAGGCCAGTAGTTTTGCCACAGTGCGTTCAGGAATGTTTTTCACAAAGTGAAGACAGAAGAAATGCGAGGGAAGCAAGGAATAATGGATATTGTGATAATTTGTCTGGACAGATTCAGGGAAGTTTTGGGATGATGGCAAATTGAGTACAGTCAATATATATATAGGTGTGTACACAACATGGGTGGAATACTTCAATCTCCAGATGCTAGGCCCCCCACTATGACATTAGCACTAGAGGAAGGCGCCTTATCAATCTTGATCCTACAAAGGGAGTTATAGAAGGAGAGCAGGATGTGTTCTCTAAAACTAGGAGACCCCAAAGAACAGAGCTTGAGCGGTTGCGATCTCAGGGAACACATGGTCAGCCAGATGCCAAGATGGGATCTTTTGAAGCTATAGGAGGATTGACACTACAGGATAGACCAATGCAGCAGATGAGTGTTCAATCAATTCTACACTGCACTGATCTGTCCTCTAGTTGCAAAAGGGTAAAATAGTTGGTACAGTGTTGAACCCTATGTGGATAATTTAGCAGGACAGCCTGAAGGTTTAGCCCTGCAATTGAGTCCAATTGCCACGGGAAGGGTCTTTTGATCCGTGTGACATGGCAAATGCCGAAAAATTGCTTTCTTTATGGTGAGGGAGATCCAGATTGGGACTATCCTTATATGCAGAAATGTTTGCGCGTGTGGCAAAAATATACCACGCAACATTCCCCCCCACCCCCCAACATTCTGTTACTCCTGAATGTCAGATGCCCCTAATACATAAGGGACCTTGGGCACCTCATTTTGTTCCCTGGCCACAAATGGAGAAGGAGAATCTTAGAAAGTTGTTACTCCCGCTTACAAAGGGAGAACGGAAATGGATAATGTTCTTTGAGAAACAAACTGCAGGCATCACCCTGGCAGTAGGGGACATAAAAGCTTACTTAGCACTCTTTTAGGAGATGGGACAGATACTATTTTCCATAAGATTGAAGTGAGAAATGTTACCCTCACTGAGACTAGGTGTTATTGTTCCCCCATTCAATTTAGTTCAGACAGTAGTCTGAGATGAACTGAGGAAGATGTACCCTGATAGGCTAGACAGCGAGTCCCTCATGACTCAATCAATGCAGCCGAATGACGATCCAACTCAGTTTCTCAGTAGGATGAAAGAAAAATGGATCCATAAAGTAGGTCAGGGATAGGAAGTAACAAGGGGAAATGCTGAACTGTTTTATAAGGTAGTGAAGAAGAGTTTACCCTCTGGTGTGCGGGATAATCTTGATAATATAGTGGTGCCGGAAGCCAAACTCTGGACAGAGATATAGGCACTTATAATACATTTTTGTAAAAATAAACAGGAGAAAGAAGCAGGGGTGACAGAGAAGGCAGCAGTGAAGTTGGTGCAGCAAATGTTGGCAAAGATGGGAGCAATGAAAGGGGCTGTACTAGCAGCCACTACTAAGATGGCTGCAATGTCTGTGGGAACGATCCCAGGGACCACCCAACAACAGTGCCCACAACAGCAGGATAATGTAAGGGCACAAGGAAGTAGCAAAGGAGGAGGACAAGGAAGTATGGGAAGGGGCACAACAGGTCCCCAGAGGATGGATCAAACATGTCACTATTGTTATAGATATGGACATTTCGTTAATGATTGCAGGACTAAGATGAGATGAACGAAATGGAAGGACAGGGGTTTACTGTCGGGTAGGAAATACAGTAGTGCAGCCACAGTCAAACCCACAAATAATATATGCACCTCAGACACCACCACAAAATGTGCAGCAACCAGTAATGCCTCGGGTACCACAAATGCAGCCACAGAAAAGTTACAAAGTACCTCCAATGGCAGCTCCACCTGAAAGTGGACAGGGAGGAAACCCTTTTCAAACAAATTATGTGGGAGGATATATCAAATGAAGTTGCCCAGGGAGTAGTCTCATGTGTCCAGTATTGTCAGTGATACACAGGCCAAATGAGGAACCCAGCTGTCAATAATAAGAGGTATGAATTCCTCAGACTCAGGAGCAATACGATCTTGTATTAGAAAGGGAGACCTTTGAATTTCTAATAGCTCAATGGACACCCAATGATTATCTGGGGTGGTAATGAGGGTTCCATTTACTAAACAAGTGGGAATGAAAATAGGAGGGAGGACCATTGACAGTTTACTATTCTCTCCGACTGCCCCAGCTATTCCACTGGGGAGAGATCTTATGGCCAAATTAAACATGACATTTCATTTTGAGCCTGATGGTACTAAGATTTGTTCTACTCCTGGAGTTCCTACTTCCAGGATCATGGATGTAACAGTAGCTTCTTCCACTAAGATCAAATTAGAGCTCGACCCACTGATGTAGAAAGATTTACCATAGCAGTATACATAATAGCAGAAATGCCGGAGTTATTGGGAAGGGAAGTTTGGTTATCCAAAGAGTTCCTTTTCCGACAAGGGCAAGATTCCTGGATATTCGACAATGAGGTGATCCAGCAAATAAGACCGAGATAACAGCATATGGGCTGTGGAGTTCTGCACAACCCGTAATCTACTAATTACTGATTTGGGAGCACCTAGGTGCAGAGAGTTTACATAATGCAGGCGAGCTAAAATTAGCACATTAACTACTATCCATTTGGGGATTGGTTTGTTTCCAACTTGTATGATACGTGTTAGAAACCAGCAAAAACAGTGTCCAAAAAGTGGAGGGAGGCAGGCAAAAAGTTAGGGGTGACCACCCTAAGGCTGTCAGGTCTAACAATACGCTTATCATGTACATTCATAAATGTACTGTTTGTCAACAATGCTCTCCAAATCCCACATTGAAGGTGATAAATTCTACCATACCATGACCTCTGGGCTCTTTTAAGCCTCTCCATCTCAACTTTGTGGACATGATAAACAGGTGCAACAACTATCGGTATCTCATAGTTGTGGTTTGTCCTTTTTCTCGATGGATCGAAGCGTGACTGTGCATCCACTGTGATGCTAAGTCAGCTGCTACCTTTCCGATTCGTGAGGTGAGCCATCTGATAATGGCACTACCTTTGTTAATGCGATTTTCACACATTTCACACCAATGATAGGGATAAAGCATAAACTATCTTCTGTTTATCATCCCCAGAGCAATGGCATTGTTGAGGTTCTAAAGTGTTTACTGTAGAATGAGATCAGCAAGCTATGGACCTCATTGCATAAAAAAATTATTGTTTTGGCTATCATTAGCACTATTCTACCTTAGGAACACACCTAGTTCTGATCATCACCTGACACCCCATCATATAGTAACAGGAAGGTTTATGAATACGAAAGTACCTGCCAATAGAAGTAAGGAACAGGGAGAAAGTACAGGTGAAATTTTGAATGATGAAATGCATGTTTATCTCACGAACTAATGAAGCTGCAAAGTTAATTTCTAAACAGGTAACTAAAGAGAAGAAAAAGCATGCCACCGCTGAGATCAACCTTCCAACTGTGCTCATAGGCAATGAGGTGTATGTGAGGAACTTTGTCCGGAAACAGAAGGATCCAAAATTTGACTGTCCTTTTACCGTAACGATGGTCACTCCTACTGCACTCAAGGAAGATGGCAGGAAGCCATGGATCCATCTATCGGATGTTCGGATGAACTCTGCATCACAACAAGTATCGCCAGCAATGTCAATGAAACAAGAGGGAGTTTGAAGATTGTGCCCGTAAAAATAACCACCTCCACCTCTGCCTATGGATAATTTTTGAACTAGCACAACAAAAGTTATGTATTTTAGTTTTTTTTCCTTTTTTGTCTTTTGACACTATCATTTCTACTATTTCTTCTTTATAGTAATATATATTTTAGCTCTAATATCACACGCCTGTGAAGAGAACTGTCTGCGTGTCTCACAGTATTCATTTTAGGTTGTTAGATAATATGTGGTATCAATACGTCAGGCATAGGATTAGAAAATACAAATTAATTGTGTTTTGTGTGCTCAATAATTCCTCATGCCACAGGATCAGATAGGTTGCACTTAACTAAAGAAATACCCTCAGAAATAACTTTGTCTTTTACTTATCTATCTGTGTAGGATTAAGGTCTGAATGCAGTCAACATGTTAGAGTGGTAAAATGGCTGGTTAATGCTACAAAATATGACTCCTTAGAGGTAGTTTTATATATCGGTACAGACAGGCAAGACATTAAGGATGAGATAGCACGAATAAAGAAAACAGGTCGTCCTAACAAGGCAGAATAGATACAAATGGTGTTAGGTTTAGGGTTTTTAGGAGTAACAAGCCTGCCCACTGAGTGGAACAGTTTCATAGTAAACCCTTTACCCCAAGGTTGTGTTTATAGGCCAGGATGTTCAGTGTATTCCCATGATCAATGGCATTCTGATACTGAACTTTCCTGTAGGGCCATGTCTTTATGGAATGGTACTGATATTAGTCAGGATATAGTAAAAAGGTGTGCATGTACATACAATAAGAATGGCGTGCGTTACACTTGGATGGATAGTACTAAAGATTCTCAGACAGTCATGAGATTAACGTCTGCTTCTTTATGTTTCAGAGGAAATGGCACTGTTAAATTAGGAAAGAATATCAACTGCAGTGCCACAATAGATAACACCAACATACAGGGGGGCATCCCCAGCCTCATGAACTATTACTGGCAGTGTGAAGAACTACTGTATGCTCAGTTACCGCCAAACTGCAGCGGCCTTGGTTCACTACTGACTTTGCATGCCC
The DNA here is from genome assembly GCF_031143425.1 of Pleurodeles waltl. Lineage (NCBI taxonomy): Eukaryota > Metazoa > Chordata > Amphibia > Caudata > Salamandridae > Pleurodeles > Pleurodeles waltl. The sequence goes on along the minus strand of NC_090438.1, from coordinate 368,845,810 downwards.
CCTTCTTGGTAATTCCAGTAGTCAAACTTTCTATGCTACTTGAACACCCCATGAGCCGTTCAACAATTTGTTACATCATCAAATGGGGAAGAGCTGCATGATATTATGGCACTACCACTTGGAAGGACGTTCCCCAAGAATACAGATTGTTCAATGATGCTCAGTTATTTTTTGGAAGTATATGCTGTTTGTTCAGCTAATAACAACTTCTCAATGGCTACAAATAACTAGATGGGAACTTCTGAAGACAACCAATACTACTAAAGTTGGAGTTAATGCCATAAAGGAAGAGCTGCGTGCCATAAGAATGATGGCTATGCACCACTTTTATGTACTTGACCTTATGACATGAATATGCACTAAGATAGGAACTACTTTCTGTACCTTTGTTCCAGCAAATGCCGCGGACAATGGAACTTTGTCAGAGGCTTTAAAAACTTTGAATAATCTACACAAGAAAATGATAGTTGAAGGAGGTGCCCTAGATAATTGGTTCAGCAGGTGGAATGCTTTACTATCATTCTGGATATTGGGACTGTTAATAGCTATATTGCCAGCTCTTGTGGTACTGCTATTGATATGTTGTGGTATTTAGTTAATTATAACATGCTGAGGAAGGATCAGTACAAAGGCGGGAGTGATGTTTACAGTTGGGACACCTACACGAGTAGTAGATGCTCAGGGCAAAACATATCATCTAGTGCCAATTGTAGACTTAGGATTAAAGCCGGTAGTTGAAATATCAACTAGAGAGGGGAATGTTAGAGAGGAAACAAAATATGAAGACGTTGCACCATCACAGACATTAATAAAGAGTGGTTTTGCAGATTTATACATGGTGAAAAAACAGTGTAGGCCTAAGTTCCACAGTGATGCAAGACAGTTAAAGAGTTCACTGGAAAATAAGAGTGCATGATCAGTAAGGTCTTAGTTAAAGGAAAACCTGTGTTTGCAAGTTTAGAGGAATTTAAGTTCACAGCATGTAAGCATATATATTCTTTGTTCTTGGTAAATTGAAAAAGTGGCTGAACGAATGTGAGCAGGAGATATGGCTAGGCAAGTGCACACAGAATGTGATAAGACGTTTTGGTAGCAGAGCAATAAAACACAGATGAGTACACATGCATAGGAAAGAAGCAAATAAATAGTTTGTTAAGCAATGTTACAATTACAAGGAAGAATGTGTAGAGAAAAGGTCAGGAGTTTGAGGAAACAGGTGATGTGATTTTCTTGTAACAAATATGTACTTGTTGAGTAACCTATTATTTGACCTTTTGTAAAAACACTGTTCATGTAACTATATAAGGGGCTGTCTGTGAACAGTCATTTGAGACCAACTGTCTTCCTGTGTGGGGATAGCTACTCTCTCTGCCATGACGGACAACCTGCTTTTGCCTTGCCAAGAGGAGTCCTGTTTTTCTTTATTTCGGTTTCCTTACAGCAGTAGTCTTTCCAACCAAAAAAATTTCTGACCCGACGGTGTTTTAAAATTCTTCACCTTGATTTCCCTACTTTCAAATGTCTATATCTTGGATTCAATTACTAACTATAACATATGCAACTCTAGTGTCATTGACTCATTTCCTTCAATGTGTATGTAGAGCTGCACTATCAAGATCTGCTTTAACACTAATCATACTGTGCCCTATACACAAAATGGCTTGGTTAAAATGTGAAAATGTTTCTCCAGTAAGATTAGCTTTTCATTGGTGGGAAACCTACAGTTTTTTTGTTTTTTTTTTACCCGAGTAGAACTGATGGATAGCTACAACATTCAAAATTGCAGGAGTACTCTGGTACACAAAATGTACACATAGGACCATATGTGCCATGCTTCCTTTCCACGTTGATAAATCATGTCAAAAACTCCATTCCCAGTTTATGTTTCTTTTGTTTTTTTTCCCTTCACATGGAAAATAGTTTTCCTCATGAAGAAACATCTTCACTGACACTGCCTTGTAATATAGTGATGTTAAAACTCAGTTTTTACACCCAGGGAAGGCACATTCCACTGACAAAAGCACATTCCAGGATGGTAATCAATCTGAAAGGAGTGTATGAACATCCAGAAACCAACAAAATTATGGGTCTAAAACATACTCCTCCAGGACCCCTCACTCAAGGATGTCTGTATTTTCTGCGTTGTTGATGCATATTATGAAAGATAAAAATCACATATTGAGGACATGGAAGTTGCCCCCATAAAGGCACTGAACAGATAAGTACAACTTGTATGTGCAAAAACCAGGCACAGATACCAGGTAAAGTATTTTCTCATGTTTAATGAAGTTTTAATGCATTAATGAAAGCAGAAGGTTTTGATTGAAACTGAAATAAACACTAAATTAAAAGGAAAGCAGTATAAATCTTTATTTGCTATACCACTATACACAATGTATTATGGCACCTTATTTTGCAGCACTTAAAAAATTATACATAAAGAAAGCTTGTGATGCTGCTTTCTGGGCTGAGGAAGAAGAAAGAGAAGAACTTGAACAAACAAAGTTGCCCAAGGAAGAGAAGAGTAAATGTGATTAAGACATTTCCAGGGAAAACGCTGCAAGGGCCAGGTGACTTTCTGGTTGCTTTTTATAATGGTTAGGAATATTTTGCAACAGGAAAGGTGATGGGGTGTGTGACAAAGGCTTACATTTTGGTACTTTTTTTAATAGGGCAAATCTTCACTGGAATGTGGCTCTCATCACCCAGAGGCAGCTCAGAAATTGTGAAGACATTTTGTGGTACAGGAGGGAGAATCACATGCCACAGTTGCAACAACTTGACCAGGCAATTCTTTGATGACATCCGTGCAGTGCCAAATTTCAACATTGCATTAAAAAAATTTTTTTAAAAAGAAACTCTGGTAATCCTCCTAGTCACGGCATCCGAGGGAGTATTCAATTACAAGTATCTGCACCTGTAACAGAAGCTAATGCAGTACAATTAAAAAAAAATTAAGTAAGTGCTGACTAGCTGTATGCTGCCTGAAAGGCAGAATACAATTTACTGGAAGCAAACTGGAACCAAATAGCATTGTTATGGTTTCTAGATACAGCACTCCACATCTACCTCCAGTAACCCTCCAACTCATAGCACATAACATTACACGTAATCTACGTTAGGTATGTGTTCACTAAGTTTGAAGAATAAATATGCTCTATTTGTTATCAATAGATTATTTATGAAGACATATTTTATGTCTATGAACATAGAAAAGAGGTGGCAAGGTGTCCCAAAGTATCTGGATTTAAGGCAAGACAAGCTTAATGGGTGCAGATCATTAAAATAACACACTAAAGCAACAAATGCTTGACATTCATTACCTTTTAATGACTGTCAGGATCTGAAACAACCAGATTTTTATGCTATAAATTGGATTATTAGAACTGTCAAACAGAGATGAGCTGCTATGTGGTACCAGTATGTTTTGATGACTTGTCACTTAAAAATGCAGGCAGGGCCCATATTCACAGATACACAACAGTAGCTTGTGGCACCCCAACTGAGAATGAGAGCGAAATGGTAACGGGGGCGTGGGGGGGGAGGGAGGAGGTGTAGAAGGTGTAGAAGAAATACTGACCCGAAAAAAAAAAACAACTGAGGTAACTGCTTATAGTTTAAAAAGATCAAGCAAAGAGAGGAAGCTGGTACCCAGAATTTGACTATCAAGAAATTCGGAAAAGGAACCGGGATATATTTTGTGTGACAAGGAAAAGAAAGAGACAATTTGTGTATCATCATAGAATGTAAGTGGGTAATTGCATTGGGGTTGCTTATGTAGAGAAGGACAGTGGACCTAGTATTGCATCTTATCAGTCGCCATGCTGGTGTGAAAAAGGTGGCAAGGAGCGATAGGAACAAGATACACAATTGCTACTTCCAAATAATTAGAGGAACAACAAAATGCAAAGTCAAAGATGCAAAGGTTTTTGAGTGACCCTTGAAGAGTGGGGTGGTCAACAGAGAAATGCTGCTGAAAGATCAAAAATAAAAAAGTAGTGGGGATCACAGTGACAGAGATATATGATGATTTGTGAAAGAAAGAAGACCTCTTTTGGTTCAATGAGCACAACAAATAAACTGATATGAAGATAAGACGGAATTTTAATCAAGTAAAGCAGAAAGCTGGTAATGCGCAACAAGTTTGAGAAGCTGGGAAAGAAGGAAGCAGAGAGGTGAGGTGGGAACTGCTAGGATGGAATGATCAAGTGATGGTGATTCTTTGAAAGGGAAAGGCAAGTAGAATATGTGGCTATTTCAAGGCAGGGTCAGGAGATGGCTTGTGAAGACTTTCGCACAACTGAGGAAGGATTTAATTCTACTCATGAGACAAGTGTAAAGGAAATAGAGGGCACTAGAGGGAGTGGCAATATGAGGAAGCCACTAGAGAAAAAAATAAAAAGCACAGGGTTAAAACTCAAATTTTAAGGTGAAGTAATTAGCTAAATAAATTTGGAAGCTAAGAGAACTGCCTGGAATGCGGGATGGAAAACAAGGAGGGGTTAGCCAATACAGGTGTGATAGAAGTTTATTACATTTATTATGAAATATCAAAGGAAAGTGGAGTAGCATAGCATGTGGAAAACAGCATAGGTGAAATGCTCTGAAGAGTTCTTCTCCCACCTCCCTGTGTTCTGAAGAACACCCAACCGCAACACACTGAGAAAGCCTAAAAGGGATGTGTGAGTGTAGGAAACAACTAGATGTGATAAGGCATGTTAGATAGCCACATGCAGGTTGCTACCTTTAATTACTTAACTTTTCTTCTGTCTTTCCTGTGGAGATACGTAACAAACCAAAAAAGTGGGACCTGTTTTCTATTTGGTTATTCTGTCAGTTTAGAGCTACTAGCACTTTAGACTTTTCAATCTTCACCATTACTAAATTAAACCAGTTAATTGATTACACTCGACAGTTCAGAGTAGCAACCAGTAAGCACCCTCATGTGGCATCAATATAATTACATATTTTCACAATGATGTTCGACTTGCAATTTGATGCATTCCATGTTCTTCCAGTATGTATCAGAGGGTGACAATTGTAGGTAACCCACTCGATAATCTCCCATCTGCTTTACATACACTACTGACCAATTATATAGCTTGAGTTCTAAGTATGATAATCATGTCTTTGTGTAAACCTGCCTGTATTTTAATACACCTTAAATTGTAGCTAATGCGTTTATAGTGTTTTACTTTTATAGTGCAAAGCGAGGGCTCAGGGAGGGTAAGATGGCTGTCTGTAAAAAAAAAAAAGGAGACAGAGGGAGTTGTGGGGATGTTTGAAGTTATTCTGACTTGCGATTGATTCCAGAAAGAGGGATTTAGTGTTTGTGAAACACGAGAAAGAAGAAGAAAATGGGGGGGCGTGGCCGGCAGCCAATGAAGCTGCACGCTTAGCACGGAGCTGCAAACGGGGCCCGGCCAGTGCTAACACCCTGAAAAGCACCTAGAGACGACGACAACCTGACAAAACTGACACCGGAAAGCGGCTAGCATGTGTAGGAGCCGTTTCCGATGAAATCCCGCCCGAGGCGAAGGCAGTAACGAGCGAGCTTCCCTGCGGCCGCAGAGAAGCAAAAATGGAAGCCGTGTCCGACCGTCTCGCCTGCTGAAGAAAAGTGAGGATACGGGAAGCCGGAACTCCCGCAACAGTGATAGGCCGCCCCCCGCCGCCCGAGGAGTCCACCTGACTAGGACAGACCCCCTGCTATGCCCTGGGAGGACTGGTGAGTGGGGAGCCTGGAATCCCCACCCGATCGCAGAAAGGAACCTGCAACTAGCTGCGGGGTGGGGGCGTCCGCCACGCGGTGACCAGCTCGGGGGGCCCCCTGGTGATAATACAAGTGCTGAGGGAGGCGCGGGGGAACCCCCGTCGGGCCGCTGGCCGGACGCGCTCCCTGGCAAAGAAATACCCAGATCGGGGAACGCCGCGGCCGAGGGAAAGAAGCGGACCCTACATGATCCGATGGCCCTGAACAGGGCAAGAAATTAACAGCGCCTCGACCCGGACCTACCCCCCTCCCAATTTGGATTGCGGGGCCCCTGCCGACGGCCCCTGAACCAAAGATAAAAGAGAATAGGGGGCGGGGGGCTCCCACCCCTCCATACTCACTCTCTGGAGATGAGTGAAGATAAATACGTGAAGCGAGAGAACAGGGCCCCCCACACGACAGCTGATCGGCCCTCGCCATCGGAGGAGACCACCCGGACGGACCCCCTGCCAGATCAGGGGAGGACCAGCAAACGGGAGGGTGAGTGAGTGCGCGGGAGGGGCTGGGAGCTCCTGCCTGATCGCGATTGAGAACCCAAGTATGTCCTCCCAGCACTCACCAAAAAGCCGCGAGTGCCTCCGGGGGCACCCAGTGACTGATTAAATACCAGAAGGAATGAGAGTAAGCCATTTGCGAGCCACGAACCAGGCGCACTCCCCAGCAAAGAAGCACAGACCAGGAAACTCCACAGCCAGAGGACGAAGACGCACCTCCCACACCCCATCTGCCCTGAACGGGACAAGAAATTGAACGCACCTTTGACCCCGACTACCCCCTGCCCATCTAGGACAGCGGGGCCGCTGCCGACATCCCCAGTAACGTAGGGGTGTGGAGTTAGGGGGTGGATGAGTCCTGCCCCCCCAATACCCGCTCCAGGGAGAAGTGGAAAGAACCCAGGGGGTACCAAAAAGACTCTGGCCGGAAAACACAGATACGGATCCCCCCCAACATATCGGACGAATCATTCTTCCACCCAATCACACAACGGTGTTAAACATGGGGAAACCTAAAAAACTAGAAGATCAGAACCAAATGGAGTCCACAATCGTGAAACCCCCTAACCAACCCACTAAACCAAGCTCCATGGACAATTTGACACATCAAGAAACAACACTGGACACGGTCCTTCTAGCCATTAAAGAATCCCGTGAAGCACTTGAGCAAAAAATTGACAACCTGTCAACGGACCTCTCATTACTGCGGGACGACCACCGTAAACTAAAGGAGAGAGTGGGAACGAACGAAAAATATCTCACAACAGTGACTCTAACACAGCAATCAGCAACTACAGAACTGGCAGATCTTACCACCCGAATTAAAGCCTTGGAAACCAGAGCAGAGGACGCTGAAAATCGAGCACGCAGGAGCAACCTCATATTGGTCGGGGTACCAGAGGGATAAGAATCCTCAGCAGACAACATGGAATCCTTTCTAGAAAATTGGATCGGGAACATAGTAGCCACGGAAGGCCTCTCGGCTTTTTTCGCGATAGAAAGAGCACATAGGGTACCCAACAGGATGCCACCTCCGGGAGCTAGACCACGACCAATCGTAGCGAAGTTGTTGCATTACAAAGATAGAGACTATATACTTTCACAATCACGTCAACTTGGCGAAACTATGTATAACAATCAGCAGGTCATGATTTTCCCAGATTTCATCAAAGAAACCCAGGCACAAAGAGCGAAGATCTCTTCCAATCAGCCGACAAAATTGCACCATAAGTAGGTCTTAGAGGGACTCAGTTACAATGCAGCCGGGCCCCGGGAACAGCTCGGAGCGCAAGCTCTCGGCCTCTGACACGCCATCCACCTATAGGACTTTAAATTAGGAATGTTAACGGTTTGGACGGGGAGAGTTCTCGTTACCGGTCCTGGGGAGTGGGAGTTGGGAATTATGTTTGTTCACATAGTTTTAGGGGGAATTTGTGCACTAGTCCTAAAAGCGATAGACAATTTTCAATCTAGATCCTCAACAGGTAAACACAATAGCAGAACACACCAATGGTTTTCCCTTACCAGCAGCCAACAACCAGACTATAGCCTCAAAATATAAAATGATAACCTGGAACGTCAGGGGTCTAAATAATATGTCCAAGCGGTATAAAGTATATAACTACCTCAAACGCAGGGGGGTACACATAGCTCTACTGCAAGAAACTCATCTACTTGAGCAGGAGGTTACAGCACTTAAGAAAAGATGGAGAGGCCAAACGTTCGCCACTAATTACGTTTGCAAGGGGAGTACTAATGTGGGTCCGCCCCAGAGTACTATTCCAGGCACTGCACACAACCATAGATAAAGATGGGAGGTATGTTGTGGTCACTGGAAGACTAGATGGAAGGGAAATAACCATTGGCGGCCTATATGCCCCGAATCTAGATCAAAGGAAATTCTTTGACAAATTATCCCGGGAAATAGGTCCGACCCTTGCGGGCCCGAAAGTAATTGGTGGGGACTTTAATTGCATAGCTGATATTAACATGGATAGGTCACACCCACCCCTATTGCAATCGCAAACTCTAAAAACTGCCAAAGCATTCACAGAATGGCAACAACACTGGCAATTAGGAGACTGCTGGAGACAACTTAACCCTCACTGCAGACACTATTCTTACTACTCGATAGTACATGACCTACACGTCAGACTAGACACATTATAATATCCCCAGAACTACAAACCACTGTGGTATCAGCCGAATACCTGGGCCGCACCATATCAGACCATAATCCCCTGTTGGTTTCACTGGCGTGGAATAGAGAGAGACCACTGATCCCTACTTGACGTCTTGGGGCAGAGGCACTTGGAGATGAAGCATTCAAACACCTCCTACATAAAAATATTGAGGAATATTTTAAGCAAAACACAGGAACAGCATCCTAAAGGTCACTCGAATGGGAAACCTTCAAAATAGTAACCAGGGGCAACTGTATTGGTGAGAGTATCGGAGTTCGAAAATAAATTGAATCCAAACTAAAAAGGCTCTAGGACTCCCTTAGAGACATTGAGCTTAGGCACCCCACACACCCTGAGTTGACCCCCCTTCTGAACGAAACCAAAACTAAAATAACCGAAGAGAACACTAGGCTATCACGCTTTGACTATAAACAGTACTTAAGCAGGCAACATGCCGAAGGGGACAAAGCAGGCGCCCTTTTGGCGTGGCTAGCTAAGCCCTCTAAACAACAAACAATCATAGTCGAAATTGAGAAATACCCAGGTGGTAGAGTACTCGGTCAAAGGGAAATAAAAACTTGTTTCTATGAATACTACTCAACTTTGTATGCAACCCATACTGACACAATCAATAACACCCAGATTATGGAGTTGGAAGCTCTTGCCCTCTCTAAATTAGGAACCGAAGAAAGTGCGTCCCTGGCTGCTCCTATAACAATCGCAGAAATCAAAACAGCAATACAGGGCATGGCAAGGGGTAAAGTCCCAGGGGCAGATGGACTCCCAATGGAGTTTTATCTACTATACCAGGACATACTAGCTCCAAAACTCTGCACATTGTACACAGAAGCATAGCATAATAACTGTTTACCCCAGTCAAACAACGAGGTCATAATGATCCCCCTACTAAACCCAGAAAAACCACCCACAGATGTCCGTTCCTACCGCCCACTATCTATGTTAAACCCTGACTATAAAATATTAAGCCGGGTCTTGGCCAATAGACTCTTACCTTTCATGACCTCACTGATCCACCAAGACCAGTCGGGATTTATCCCACAGCGCAAAATATTAGACGCCTGGTCTCAGTACTCCACTCCATGCCCCTAACCATGCCTCAAGCAGCAATAATCTCAATACACATAGAAAAAGCCTTTGATAGCCTGAGGTGGGACTACCTAGAACAGGTCATGTTAAAACTTGGACTAGGAGAAGGTTTCACTCGCTGGACAAAGCTACTATACACCAATCCCACAGCAAGAGTGCACACAGGCAACACTATTTCCGACCCTTTCTCAGTGGGAAGAGAGACCAGACAAGGCTGCCCATTATCCCCTCTTCTATTTGCTATAGCAGTAGAGCCTCTTGCTCAAACAGCAAGATCCAAAAAGTGCTTTGAGGGTATCCCAATTAACAGCTGGACACACTATATCGCCCTTTACGCAGACGACATGCTACTATTTCTCAAGAACCTAGAAGCAGATCTACCAGGGGCAATAGATATGTTAGAAAACTTTGGGATAGCCTCGGGACTCCGAATCAATTGGAGAAAATCCTCAATTTTCCCACTGATCAAAGGCACTCCGAAGCCCTCAGACACTAAAGGTCTACCCTGGTCCACGAATACATTTAAATATCTAGGAGTCAACATCTACCACAAGGTAGAAGACTTGCTGGAGGGGAATATACATGGTGCAATCAGGGGAATCAAGGCTAGTATGCACTTCTGGAGCACCCTTCCCCTAACGGTCTTTGGGAGAATCACCCTACTCAAAATGATAGTACTACCCAGGCTACTAATATCACTTCTCCACTATCCCACTCATAATCCCGAAAACAGTATTAAAAAATATAGAATCTTTAGCTGCGAGTTTTATTTGGGGTCCAAGTAGGCACAGAATCGCACTCCACACTCTCCAAAGACCCACCACAGAAGGAGGCCTAGCCGCCCCAGACCTAGAAATCTACTATTGGGCGGGGCAACTACAATGGTTGGCAAAATTAATGAATAAACCCCCAGTCGCAAAGGAATTGCAGATACCACTAAATTGCCCACTAGAAAAAATCCTAAATATTTTAGTGAAACACAGAATATCAAAACAACGGCTACCGTTAGAATGGGAAGCGACGAGACACTGCTGGGAACAGTACTTAAAACGCACCCACACAAAGACCCCTTACGCGCCCGAAGTTCCCCTGGTATCCTTAAATTACCTTCCAGGAGGCCACATCACTATGCACACTAACAAATTAATTGCATATAACATCACGAAACTGGGAGACTTATTTAACAACGGAAAACGTTACTCTTACGTAGAACTACAAGATCGATTCACCCTCCCGTCCGGCTTGTTCCTCACTCACAACGCTTTAATTAGAACTATTAAAAAATTATGGGACACAAGATCATGTGAACCACCTACTCATGGAGGCTGCAACCTCCTCTGCTCAATAGGAGACCTGACGGGGTGATCTCGGGAATATACAAATCCAGAACAGCACTTGCCTTCCACTGAATAAACTCAAATCCAAATGGCAGACAGACCCAGATACCATACTAGAAGACACTGAATGGGCTAGAATCACCTTCCATGTTTACTCTGTGTCTAGAAACGCAAGGTTCAAACTGATAAACTTATATATTTATCATAGAGCCTATTTAACCCCCCAAATGATAACCAAACTCTATAGCACGAACAACTCCTGCTGCCCCCGATGCGCTGAACTAGCAGCAGACCTAATGCACATGTTATGGAAATGCCCGCAAATCATCCCGTACTGGACAGAAGTATTCAGGAAGATATCCACCTCCATTGGAAGATCACTCTCACCAACTCCAGTAGGAACAATATTGGGGGACTTCCCTCGCCCTTCGGCTCATAAAATATCCAATAGGTTCACTGACTTGGCACTGATTCTTGCAAAGAGAGAGATAACCTCGCATTGGAAATACCCGGGTGGCCCACAAGTGAATAGATGGCAGGGTGCACTGGAGAAATGGGCTGAAACCGAGGGTACGGTGCTATTGAAAGAAGCACTACAGGGACAAAGACCCAGAGACAATGCCACACAATGGGATTCGATGCTGGAAAACCTAAAGACCATGGAAGCTCCCACTTCAGAGGATGACACTTCTGCTACAGACTCCGATCCCGAGCAGATAACCACAACTACCACATAAAATGCCATGGAACTGCAAATCGCCTCCTGGCTACAGAGAACTGTCGTAACAAGACCTTTTATTTTTTTGCTATACTAAGTGCACGACGGTGGGGAGGGAGGTCTGAGCATTTCGTTGGGGACTACTTTGTAATTCAATTGATACATGTTATAAACCTTTTATAAATGCAATAAAATATATTTAAAAAAAGAAAGAAAGAAGAAGAAAATGTAAGGGCAGGAAAGAGGAGAGGTGAGAAGGTGAGCGTCTGAAGAGTACAATCAAGCTACTGTAAGAATTTCCATAAGATCAACAGAGGATCACAGAAGATAACTTCACAGGGGAAGTAGGCAGGCACCAGTAGATAACAGGAAAAGCAAAGGATTGTGGATGGTGAAGTGATATATAGCAATAGGCAAAGGAGGAAAAAGAAGTAAGTGCTACAAACTGGATTGAATCCAAGAAGGATGGTAGAGGATATGAGTTCCAATGCATATTTTCTTGTGACAAGGGCTATACAAAAAAACAAAACAATGGAATGAAAGAGCAAAAGGAATGCAAATATGGGTCACTTGTGATTTAGTGAAGCACAGCTAGCTGAAACAGACACAGGTAAATACATTGGTCAATAAAGAAAGCACTCTTTTTGCTTTGAAAACAAATGGAGAAAAAACACCAATGGTACAATTATTTTTTCATAATCATTTAACATTCCTTAATTCCAATCAACATCCCGGTTGCTTACCTTTCCCAAATTGAATGGTCCTACATATCCCATTTTCAATTGAAAGATAAGCTCTCTAAACAAAAAAACAAAAATTGAATACTTGAAAAAATATATACTTGGGGAAGGGGATTAGGAAACAATCAGTACAGCACACCTTTCAAAGGTTATGCATTTCTTAAAATATTTTAAGAATCACACAACAATAGAATACTGTAAAATAGCTCAAATGTTACTTTTTCATGCAGAACATAAAACATTCAACATGTGTGATTTGCAGAACTCTCTCCAAATAGCAACACAAGAAATGGAGACTATCCAGAGGAAAGCTAAGAAGAGCCTGGATAGCTCTGAAAATAGTATAAATTAATGACAACTTTGTTACTTCTAATCCGCAAGCTCTTATCCATTGTTCACCTGTGACTACTAGCAAACTAGTGGCAAGACTATAAGCTAATTCTGTAGTTGTTCAACAGAGCTTTGAACGCCTAAAACAAGAACAGGCACTCTTCTTTATGAGCATTCACACTTCTTGTCAATTTAGTTCTTAATAAAAGTATACCATTGGGGGCTTTTGGCCTGTGTCCTGGGTTGGCAGGAAATGTTCATAACTGAAGAGAGCCTGCAAGCAAAGTGTAATGGAATAGCCATACAAGTATGTTTGTTCTAATATACGTTCGGGCTGTCTTCTATGATCAACCTATGAACAGATCCACCCTTAACAGAAAACAGACAGGAAGGAGGACAATGCAGTATTGCACAAGTTGGACCTAAGGAAGCATGTTTCAGAGATCTTCTTGGCTAATTTGTGTAGCACTCTGGGAGTAAGCCTCAAGTCAGCAGTAGATAAAGAATGTAAGTGGAGTGGACCACTTTGCCACCCTGCATATTTTTCAAACACATACATGCCTCGTAAATGGTGACAAAGCTGCTGTGATAAGTGCAGGGAATTATTTATGTGGAGATGATGATTCTGTTTGCAGGTTAGCTGGCATCACTGCCTCCAAGTTCACAAAAACTGCAGAGCTGTGGCTCTGTGCAAATACATAAGGTGAGCTTCACACTAAGTTTGTACAACGTGGGTTCAGCTAATGAGAAGTGTGGTCACAGAGAAAGTGAGAAGAATATTTCCTCATACAAGTGACAGTTAACACCTCAGGAAAAAAAGTAGGATAAGTACTGAGACCCACAGGGGTTTTGTGAAGGTTTGTAGCACCCTATATTATAGTGTTTCTGATGAATAGTAAAATTATCCAATAGCTGTTTCGCCAAAGGTTGTTTTTTTATGAAGATGAATCCTTAGCACACTCAAGTTATGGAATTGCCACTGACATATGTTTCCCTTCGACTCCTTGAGCTTTCTTAAGGCTGTTGTAAATAATTTTTGGACATTGATGGACTTCAAAAGGGGAAGGGGTGGGAAAAAATAAAGAACAAATAATAAAAATGAGTGTAAAGCAAATTACATTTTAAATCATTATGACCTACAAAACGTACTTTCTGAGATCCATGCGCAGGATCTCCAATAGGGGGACCGTCCATATAGTTACTTAAGGACAATTCCCTTGCAACAGTAAGACCAACATTTTATTGCAGGCTAGCCAAGTGAAGTTAAACGATCTCTACTGGTATCAGTTGATGAAAAGTTGTGCAAGGTATCAATAGATAATTTTAACAGGCATAAATTAAAGTATATTAATGCTTATTACTTCAAGTCAATAACAATAAGAACAGCAGCAGGTGTTGTACTATGCTAGTGTATCAGTATATGCCACTGATAATCTTTTCAGCACATTACATTTGGAAAAACTGTGAGCCTAGTGGCTATAGTGAGGCCCTTCCTCTTAAATTATTGAGGTAAAGTTTGCTGAGTGAGCATGCTTGACTCTGGTAATGCAAGGTCGTTTTCGTACTCAGCAATATAAGTATTTAAAGAACTTCGGTAGTATAAAGAATTTTGTAAAGGGAATGAAAAGAAAAAGAAAAATGACCAAAGAAAGGTCATAGTCTAGTCCACTGTGACCAATGTTCTCTGCTTAGGAAGGGGAAAAAGACAAACGTCTGTGCAGTTATCAGGAACCGCGTTGATCTAGGAAATATTGTGTAGAGCATTAAAATTACAATTGGTTAAAAATGTACAATGGCCATACTGAGGCCTGTATAAGGAGTTCAATAGAAATATATAAGGTGGCACAGATGCTTGTGTGTTTAGTGGAGACTGTGCCTTGAAGGCACAGAGAAATTGTATGAATAGTTCAGCGAGGGCAGTTACTGAAAATCACAAAAAGGAACAACATACCAGTTCAGGTGTTTACATTAAGGCTAAACATGAGTGTATACAGGAGTTTTATGGATAAAAGCTGAATTCAACCAAGCAAGTTGTGGATATTTTGAACATTCATATGAAAAACTACAAAAGTGCAAAAGAGCTTTCCCAAAATCGTCATTGTTCAACAATTAGTACGGAGGCATACCACTTCCAGCAAACTATTAGCCCGTCTTTAAACAAATACCTATGCAGCAACAAGAAAATTGTCAGATCCAGCCTGAACACAGTCTATGGACTCAATCCTATGCAAAAGTTGTAGGAAGTTGGCTCTGTATGTGCTATTTCAAAGTAAGGAATAGCATGCACAGAGTCCAAGGGTTCCCCTTAGAGGTAAAATAGTGGTAAAAATAGATAATACTAATGCTCTATTTTGTGGTAGTGTGGTCGAGCAGTAGGCTTATCCAAGGAGTAGTGTTAAGCATTTGTTGTACATACACATAGACAATAAATGAGGTACACACACTCAGAGACAAATCCAGCCAATAGGTTTTGTTATAGAAAAATATCTTTTCTTAGTTTATTTTAAGAACCACAGGTTCAAATTTAACATGTAATATCTTGTTTGAAAGGTATTGCAGGTAAGTACATTAGGAACTTTGAATCATTTCAATAGCATGTATACTTTTCAAGTTATTGACAAATAGCTACTTTAAAAGTGGACACAGTGCAATTTTCACAGTTCCTGGGGGAGGTAAGTTTTTGTTAGTTTTACCAGGTAAGTAAGACACTTACAGGGTTCAGTTCTTGGTCCAAGGTAGCCCACCGTTGGGGGTTCAGAGCAACCCCAAAGTCACCACACCAGCAGCTCAGGGCCGGTCAGGTGCAGAGTTCAAAGTGGTGCCCAAAACGCATAGGCTAGAATGGAGAGAAGGGGGTGCCCCGGTTCCGGTCTGCTTGCAGGTAAGTACCCGCGTCTTCGGAGGGCAGACCAGGGGGGTTTTGTAGGGCACCGGGGGGGACACAAACCCACACAGAAATTTCACCCTCAGCGGCGCGGTGGCGGCCGGGTGCAGTGTAGAAACAAGCGTCGGGTTTGCAATGTTAGTCTATGAGAGATCAACGGATCTCTTCAGCGCTGCAGGCAGGCAAGGGGGGGCTTCCTCGGGGAAACCTCCACTTGGGCAAGGGAGAGGGACTCCTGGGGGTCACTTCTCCAGTGAAAGTCCGGTCCTTCAGGTCCTGGGGGCTGCGGGTGCAGGGTCTTTTCCAGGCGTCGGGACTTAGGTTTCAGAGAGTCGCGGTCAGGGGAAGCCTCGGGATTCCCTCTGCAGGCGGCGCTGTGGGGGCTCAGGGGGGACAGGTTTTGGTACTCACAGTCGGAGAGTAGTCCGGGGGTCCTCCCTGAGGTGTTGGTTCTCCACCAGCCGAGTCGGGGTCGCCGGGTGCAGTGTTGCAAGTCTCACGCTTCTTGCGGGGAGTTGCAGGGGTCTTTAAAGCTGCTCCTTGAAACAAAGTTGCAGTCTTTTTGGAGCAGGTCCGCTGTCCTCGGGAGTTTCTGGTCGTCGTCGAAGCAGGGCAGTCCTCAGAGGATTCAGAGGTCGCTGGTCCCTTTGGAAGGCGTCGCTGGAGCAGAGTTCTTTGGAAGGCAGGAGACAGGCCGGTGAGTTTCTGGAGCCAAGGCAGTTGTTGTCTTCTGGTCTTCCTCTGCAGGGGTTTTCAGCTGGGCAGTCCTTCTTCTTGTTGTCGCAGGAATCTCATTTTCTAGGGTTCAGGGTAGCCCTTAAATACTAAATTTAAGGGCGTGTTTAGGTCTGGGGGGTTAGTAGCCAATGGCTACTAGCCCTGAGGGTGGGTACACCCTCTTTGTGTCTCCTCCCAAGGGGAGGGGGTCACAATCCTAACCCTATTGGGGGAATCCTCCATCTGCAAGATGGAGGATTTCTAAAAGTTAGAGTCACCTCAGCTCAGGACACCTTAGGGGCTGTCCTGACTGGCCAGTGACGACTCCTTGTTATTCTCATTATTTTCTCCGGCCTTGCCGCCAAAAGTGGGGGCCGGGCCGGAGGGGGCGGGCAACTCCACTAGCTGGAGTGTCCTGCGGTGCTGTGACAAAGGGGTGAGCCTTTGAGGCTCACCGCCAGGTGTTACAGCTCCTGCCTGGGGGAGGTGTTAGCATCTCCACCCAGTGCAGGCTTTGTTACTGGCCTCAGAGTGACAAAGGCACTCTCCCCATGGGGCCAGCAACATGTCTCTAGTGTGGCAGGCTGCTGGAACTAGTCAGCCTACACAGATAGTCGGTTAAGTTTCAGGGGGCACCTCTAAGGTGCCCTCTGGGGTGTATTTTGCAATAAAATGTACACTGGCATCAGTGTGCATTTATTGTGCTGAGAAGTTTGATACCAAACTTCCCAGTTTTCAGTGTAGCCATTATGGTGCTGTGGAGTTCGTGTTTGACAAACTCCCAGACCATATACTCTTATGGCTACCCTGCACTTACAATGTCTAAGGTTTTGTTTAGACACTGTAGGGGTACCATGCTCATGCACTGGTACCCTCACCTATGGTATAGTGCACCCTGCCTTAGGGCTGTAAGGCCTGCTAGAGGGGTGACTGACCTATACTTGCATAGGCAGTGAGAGGCTGGCATGGCACCCTGAGGGGAGTGCCATGTCGACTTACTCGTTTTGTTCTCACTAGCACACACAAGCTGGCAAGCAGTGTGTCTGTGCTGAGTGAGAGGTCTCCAGGGTGGCATAAGACATGCTGCAGCCCTTAGAGACCTTCCTTGGCATCAGGGCCCTTGGTACTAGAAGTACCAGTTACAAGGGACTTATCTGGATGCCAGGGTCTGCCAATTGTGGATACAAAAGTACAGGTTAGGGAAAGAACACTGGTGCTGGGGCCTGGTTAGCAGGCCTCAGCACACTTTCAATTGTAAACATAGCATCAGCAAAGGCAAAAAGTCAGGGGGCAACCATGCCAAGGAGGCATTTCCTTACAAAAGTCCTCAGAATCACTTTGTTGGAACACAGGGTATGGTTTAGTAGCTCACTAATCCATCTGCCTGAACCTATGAAGACCAAGAAGCAAACTTTCAAAAAAGGTGCTTCATATAACCAGAAGGCACACTTTTGAAGTATTTGTACATCAATTAGTCCAGAACACGGGCTGACAACCCTTGCAGCCATGGGAGAATGACCCATTTATAGGGGCGCACAAGACTATCAGTTTAAATTTGGTAACTACATCTGTGAAGACAAAGGATTGTCCTGACTTGTTTCCATGAGGCAGGACTAGTGGGTGCCACCTGCATGCCTAATTCACTCAAAGGGACCCCTTTCTTTGCAAATGTATTACCTCATCCTCTGAGGTGCTGGTAAAATATTGATGTTTCTGCAACTGGATTTTGGTTGCAAAATATCAGTACATCAGATAGCGATTCAGTATTTGGAAGGGATGCCTACAACATGCACTTTACAGAATCAGTATCCTTTCACAATCCCACTTTAGCAGAGGCAAAAACATTTCCAGTTTCTAAAAATAAATAAGAAAATAAAAAAAATGGTACTTTATAGTTTTCAAATGTTCAAATTGGAGCATGTGTGACCATTAAAATGCTTAGCAAATCTAGGACTTAGGTACTCAAGTTGAGTCAGGGTAGGGAGATGGACGATACACATTCTAAATCTGGTGGAAAGGTATGCTCCCTTGTCAAAAGGATGCAGGAGGTCTAAAAAACAGATATGGGGAATACAGCTGGGGCCCCCAAACTGACAGAGCACTGGGAGTGTGCCTGATTGTCTGCAACACCCTCGGAGTGAAAGAGGTGGAGGATGAGGCATACTTGTCAATTCTCCTCAGTAAACCAAAGTAAGTCCATCGCCAAGGGCCAGAACACTTGTTCACATAGGGCACAATTTGTTCATGCCACGTTTTGGTACATTGCAAACCAGTTGATATTTGGGCATCCTGAAACCTCAAATACTGGGGTCAGGAAGCCCCATGTCAGCACAGATAATCTTTTAGAACGATTGAATTTGATTGCAACTTTTGTGAATTCATTATTGTCGTTCGCAGAAGTGGAGAAGCACAACCTAGTTGGGAAAACTGGGATCATGGGTCAGAATAATCACTGCTTCTCTATGAGAAATGTAAACTATGGACTGCAGTGCAGATGAATTCACGATGAGATAGATCTTGAGAAATGTAGGGGGCGTTATTCATCATGAGTAATTTTAGGGCATACATTATGTTGCAAGCTAAATGGGTGGCTAAAGACGAGATCCTGGTGCCAACATCTAACTTTTATTGCGCCTGTTCATCTTCAATACCATTTACCCCTATTGCACAAGCAGATGATACCTGTAACAGTCTGACACTTCACACAGCATCTTGAATAAAGGTATAAAAATGCCTCCCTGAAAATTGCTTAAGCAACACACCCTTATGCAGTCAATTAAACAATCAGCAGTTATATAAATCACAGTGGTGTGCAATACTGCTGTGAATTGTTTAATTTTTTTTCAAACATTCTGTCTTGAGTGCAACATTCGAGAATGCACAAAGGAGACTCCAGAGGGCTTCATCAAAAACAATCTGTCCCCACATAGTTGTGCTTTTTCTCCAGTTTTTGCAAAAACACGTAATATTTTCTCTTGAGCAGCCCACCTATTGGAACACTTGAGGGGTCCACTATGGTACTGCCTGATTTCCCATTTAGCAGCGTCTATCGACCTCTTCTGTCTCGTGGCATGGCTTGAATATTGTCTACTCATATCCATCCTGCAGAAGCGGTTATAAAAATATGGCTTCTTTACCCACTATGGATTTTATCGACCAATGTGGGTAGAGTAGTTCACAAAAGGTTTGTTGTTGTCTGCCAGAAGTTAAATTTTATTCTTGTGAACTTGAAAAGGACATCTTGCAAGGCAAACTTAACACTCTTGGACTTCCAAAAATGTTGATGTGAAGCTTGGCTTTTTCCTGGGCCAAAATTTTATTTATTAAAAGGCCCTCAAGACTGCGACCCAAACTAAATTTTGAACAGTCTGATTCCAACAACCTAAACAATGTAGGTGTTTGGAAACTCTGAGCCTGATTTAGCTCTGGGGGGAAATCGGTCTCGCCATCAGTTTTCCATCTGATAACCTGTCTGCCGACTAGGTGGTCCACCTGCTCTCTTTAGATGCTGGCGGGACCATAAACTAAAGTCTGTGAGCAAACCGCTGTCACCACCAGTTTTCTTTTACCAGTTCTTTTTTACACCCACGTCAACAGCGCCATAGGGAAAAACGGCTGGCGACGGCTTTTACCACCAGGCCAATAAAAATGTGCCTTCCTGCAGAAGCAACTGTGGCGGCTAAACCTCCACACCCGAGTTGGCGAATTGGAAGGGATAAAAGGACGAAACTTACCATTTTCTCTTTTGTTCACTTTATTTGCTGCCATAGACCCGATCACACAAGTCTTGCCTTTGCTGCTGATACTGGACATCGACACAAATCAACACCATTGTCGCCAGAACTGAAGGTAAGTGACTGTTTTACTTGTTACCATGGGAACTGTCTGTGTACATTAGCTCTGGACTCGTGCATGTTAATAAATACTTGCAAGCTACAGTACAATGATGTACATTGCATATGTCTGTAATGTGGTAGTTTTAAAAACTTAAAGAAACACAACTCTACATATCATTAACACTCACCAATCCGGTACGAACTGCCTTCATGCCAATGGACACCTACACAAAAGGTTACATTTCTCCCTAATTCTAAATGTGTCCATACAGGTGTGTGTAATCATTTCCCCTAAACTACCATATCATATACATAAAGAGTGCACATCATTGTAACTACATGAATCCAATACAGTGTAGCAATTGCACTACACAATGCAACAAGTGGGTTTACACAAAATGTACAACCAATGGCACCTCTAATCTTCAAACAAATCATAGATGTAATAATGTCACATTCCCCCTTGTTTTGTGCAATTTCTGTTAAGCATCAGATTTCATTTAACTCAAAAGTGTTTAATACCATGTATAATGCATATGTGTTTATTATTAACACTTATTTTAAAATAAACACACCTGCATTCACAAGCTACAAAAACATGCATGTTTAATCTTGGCGTAAGTGTCCAGTATAATGATGAATGAAAATTAACATGTCCATCACAAATGTCCACCACTAATTTATGCACCATATACATTTGTCAAAAGTAAAAACTGTGTTTGTCACAGAAATTAAAATAATTTCATGTTACACACATTCGCATCAATAACATTCTCAGGAATCAATTACTAATAATTTTAAAATAATGCCAGGATAAAATTTGTGAAAATAAATTAAATGTAATCAAAGAAAGAGATACGTCTCTCATTAGTAAATCAAATACATTTTTAAAAAGGAATTGTCCATAGTGTCTATGAATAAACCTGGGTGCTTTAAGCCCAGAACTTGCCTCCTAAGTACACTGCCTAGTTCAACCTTCTCAGTAAGGGGCATATAGTGGCCAAAGCAGGCACCTCAATGATGTTTCTTGGTATAGGTGGGTTTGGATTTTTTTGGGGTCAGGGCCAAGTATTCAGCGAAGGTGGGTGGAGTAGAAGAGGTATAAGGGGTGGGAGAGGATGGGGTTTGGGAGGTAGAGGGAGCTGGAATGGGTTTTGTGTGTCTGTGTGTTGTGTAGGTGCATGAGGGACATGTTTGCGTGTGTGTGTGTCTTGGAAGATGTGTGGTGTTCAACTGAGTGGATGAATTTGCGTGTGGTGGGTGTCGGGGTTGTGTGTGCTTTTCTGGGAGTGTGTATATTTGGATGTGTGTAGTTTTGTAGGTGTACTGTATTCAGGTGATTTTAAGTGTGTGCGTCTGGTTGGTGTTGTTTTGCATGTAGGTGTGTGAGACTGCAGGTTTGGAAGAATGTAATGTAGATGTGGATGTTGTGGTGCTTGTGGGTGTGCTGGTGGTTGTAGGTGTGTGGGTGGTGGAGGAGGTACAGATGTCTGTGGTTGTGTGGGTTGTGTCTGTGGTGGTGGTTGTGTCTGAGGTGGTGGGTGTTGTGGTTGTGCCTGTGGAGGTGGGTGCTCTGGTGCCTGTGGGAGGAGTGTCAGTAGTATCTGTTGGATGTGTGTAGGCTTGTGTTTCTTGGTGTGTTTGTTTTTATGTGTGGGTGTGCTACTTTTGTCTGTTGGAGTGGGTGCATGCAAGGAAGTGAGTGTGCTTGGGATTAGGGTGGGAAGCGGGATTTGGGATTAGGAAGGGACAGAATTAGGGGCAAAAGTTGGGGGGCTGCGGCCAGTGCAGTGCTATCTTTGCAAGCAGCCTCTGTATGTCAGACATGGAACTATGAATATCATCCGGGAATGCAACCATCTGTTACACTTGGGAAATAAGCCCCTGGATGCCATTCACAGCAGCTGTCTGGCTTACAGAAATGCTGGTAAAAGGTCAATAGCCTCTTCACTGAGCGTAGCTAGGGAGACGGGGAGGTGCCTGTGACAAAGCAGCCTCCAGCTCTTTTAGTGGGGGTGGGATTGGCCAACTGGGGGGTGGAGGGAGACAGCAAGAGGTAGGGTGGAGATGGGAATGTGTGTGGCTGACAAGGATGCAGATGGGACTGGTCCTGTCGGGTCTGCCACCACTAGGGACTGGTCTTCTGTGGAGGCCTCTGAAGAAGATGTAGAGCTGGTGGACTGCGTGCCAGTCCCCTCACCCTCTGTGCCACTGTCTGTCTCTGATTTTTCTGCATCTGAAAGACAGCGGCCAGCTACTTCCCTGCCTTCATGGCCAATGTATTCTTAGCCTGCTTCTTGTGATGCTGAAATGACAAAGCCAACATTTAAGTATATCTGTGGAAATAAAACTTTTCATGAGGTTCATTAAGAAAACATTTCACACTTTTTTTTATCTCAGCTGTTGCAAGGTGTTAAAACTTAGGTATACTTCACCATTACCCCATGCATGTTGGGAACATACCATGGACCCATTTGCTCACAGTTCAGTAAATTACCATCATTTCTCCCATCTCATTTTAGATCACGTCTCTTAAGCACTTCAAATTTCTCAGAGAATTGTACATTACTTCTGAATGGGTCAGATAGGATGTTTTAATAGTTAATTCATGTCACAAAATTAAATATCAAGCAAGAAAGCTTTGTAATGTGTACATTGCCCATCTGCAGAAGTCTCTTTCGATGACCACCTTTCCTTCAATGTTGATTCATCATCTGGACTTAAAAAAGGACAAGAAAATATTGTTTGCGATACGGGTAACTCTGTCACCAATATATACACATTCCTGTCTGTTTCAATTAAGAATGATTGCCTTCTACATTCATCTTTATTGAAACAGACTGGCCTACATGCACATTTAGGAAGGAGTAAGGTTTCATGCCAATCTGCTACTGTAAACATGAACTGACTTGAATCTTGCAATGACATTTATTTTTTAATCAAATATCTTTGCTAAGAAATGTTGCCATTGTATTCATGTTCCTTGTCATTTTGGACCAAATGCTCAATATTGTTTGGTCAAAATAACACTCACCAATGTGAAGTCTGAAACATACATTGTATCATAAGTGCATTGTAACCCAAGTCACCTGTAAAAGGCCAACATTACCTACTCACAATTGTGATGGAGCATCACACCTCACAGAATCCTCAATTAGGGCCTGTGTAGTACAACCGTCCCTTATAACGGACAGAAACGAGCTACCTTTTGGCTCTTAGGCAGGCATGTGTTTGTTTAAAACCCTGCTTTGGTTGTGATAAGGAATCTAATAGCCTCCTTTAACACAAGTCAATATGCAAAGCACATCATACATCTTAATGCAAAACTTACAGCTTTAAGAAATTATCTTGTGCCTTGGACCTGTGTCAACCTTTAAGCTGATCCCATAAATCATTGCTGTAAGAAAAAATTGTTAAGTAACAATAAGAACTCAATAAACTAACTTACCCTCTTAATGCTGCTGTTGGGCTCTCAACTGCCCATCAAAGATTGGAAAGACAGGGTGTGGTGCACGCGCTTTCCCACGTTAGGAGGACAGGCCAAGCTGAACTTCAGTTGACTTGCGGGTCCAGCGTTGCATGTCCTCCCACCTCTTGTGACAGTGAATGCTGCGCCGCTTGTAGACCCCCAGGGTACGCACCTTCTTAGTGATGGCCTTCCATATCTCCTTCTTCAGATGGGTATAGGTATGAAAAAAGAAAGATAAATATGTTTTGTGAGGTTTAGTTAGTCTGCATTGCTGTGACACAATTTTGTAACTTCTCTCATAAACATTTCTAAAAGGTTAGCAGTGATTACTTACCAACATTTTATTTTTCCTAGGACATACTAATTTTTAGTGACCTGTTGAGTACCCTCAACCCTTTCAATGTCCTCATGTTACAAATCCAGGCCAAAAACATCATCTAGACCAGGTGGCAGAAACATTTCCTGTAGTGTGAACTACTTCTGAGCAGTACAAATCATTGTGAGCTACTGAAAGCTAAACAACTTGTACATTATTAGCACACACCCCCACGCACAGCTACACTGGCTTAATGTTTTTAGAGCCAGATACTATGGTTTGAACCACATACATTAACAAAGGGCAGGATGGAAGGGCTGCCATGTGTGTCAGTGAAAGCATGGTTTTTGATGATGCATGAACGTACTTAATGGGTGATTGAGAGCCTGAGTCATATGTGCCTGTAGCACAGGATATTACTTTCCCCATATGTGGCACCATCAATTGGGCAAAACATACAGATACTCATTTTCTGAAAATGGGATGATTTTAAAGTGAAAATAAATATTATGACAAGTCCATAACTTGAAAGTTTATTTCTTGCACTTTACGTTTCTCTAATTTTTTCACTTATACTTATGGCACAGTGTCTATCAGTCACTGGAAGTAAGGGCATTCAATTTGAAAATTATGTAATTATATTCCCTACCAAATTATTTAGTTGGCTGCACTCCAATCACAGCACTTCACTCAGGAACTAAAAAGGACAAATTAGCCTGTGTATTTAAAAAAAAAAAAATACTTAGATATACATTTCTCATTCAAACATGTACCTGTTCCTCTGTGTTCCTATACAGCTAGCAGTACAGGGACAAGACCTTGGTCAGGAGTTCCAATTCCTCAGTGGAGAAGTTAGGGGCCCTGTCACCTGCTTCGCCTGGCATCCTGGCTCCCAGATGTCGATAACAGCAGCAAAAGTGAAGGAGGTATTGCTGGCTGCAGTGTTAGGAGATAAGTGAGCTTTTTTCCTAACGCAGCGTACATGTACACAACATACGTGGTAGTCGACAGAGGAGGACACAGTCATTGGTTTTTGTGCATTGCCGTCACACAGTTTAGTTTATGGCTGTGTTCGTCGTGCAGTATCACACCTACTATGCGATCAACTTCCGCTGACAGCCATTGGGTGATGGCAAGTTCAGGAGCCACCATTTTAGGTTGGGAACCACTGTATTTTTAAATGTTAAGTGAGTCACCACCACCCAAAATGGTGGTTAGTTTGTTTATCAATGCAGAATATGTACAACACTATTTTCTGATAAATTTTAACAAATAATGTGATGTGTTACTGTTTTTAGAATAGTGATGCAGTGTATTTTATACTTCCATTCACAGAATTTTAGGGGAAAAACAAAATCAAGAAAGTTTTTAAAAGTACAAAAAAATAACATGTGAATATTACATTTCAAATGTATTATTTATGCATTATTTTTTTTAAATCAGACATAAAAAAAGTTATTCTAAGTTGCAATATCAATACAAAAATTATGTGTACATATATGTCACAAAAACATATGTAAATTTACAAAGACGTAAGATGTGTGTTGATTATCAAAGTATTATATGACCATTTTTTATTTTCTTAAATGCAGGCATATGAACTGAGGGAGAGGCAGGAGATGACGGCGTTAAGTGTTCAGGCCTTTTCCAGACCCTGCCACCATGGAAGAGAGAGGCATTATAAAACAATTCAGATTGAATAGGTAAACTATTCAAGATATATGTCATCAGCTGGTCTTACAATAGGAATCCCACAGCAATAACACCAATGAAACTCCTGGCAGTAGTCCACTTTGTGGCCACAGCATCGTTCTAATACAATGTGGCAGTACCTGGAGGCATGTCACAACCATCTTTCAATGGTGTGTTACAAGAAGTCCTTTCCTCAGTGATGAGACACAGCAACAGCTATATCCGGTTTCCACGACATGAGTATTTTGCAGATGTGAAGGGAGATTTTTATGTTTTGGGTGGCATACCACATGTGGCTGGAACAATTGATGGCACACATATTGCCTTGGTGCCACCACACACCAGGGAACAGATCTACCACAGTCGGAAGAACTTCCATTCAATCAATGTGCAAGTTGTCTGCTTCAAATTAGTACATGTTAAAAGTGTGTGCCCATTTCCCAGGGTCAACACATGATTCCTTTGTACCATGGAACAGCAGCATACCCCCTTAAAAATGTTACAACTTGGACCTGAGAAGGCCTGGCTTGTTTGTAAGTACAATATGACAATAAGATCATCTGCTTTATTTATAGTTTTGAAATGTACAATGGGATGAGATTTTACTGCTCAATATATTTTTTACTTTCATATAGGAGACTCAGCTTATCCTAACCAACCATGGTTGTTAGCACTGCTGAAGAATCTAACAACGTCAGGGGAAGATTGCTTCAATGAGGCCCATGGAAGAACACAGAGGTCAGTGGAGCAGCTTTTGAGCTCCTAAAGGCCAGATTTCTCCGACAGGATAAGTCCAGTGGAGCCCTCCACCACTCACCCAATAAGGTGTGCCAAATCCCTGTTGCCTGCTTCAGGTGCACAACATAGCCCTGTGACAGAACATCCTACACATCACAGAGGATGGAGACCATGAAGAGTCACTGGGTAAGGATGTTAAAATGGCAAATGAAGATGACAGTGGTGTAGAGGAAGGAAATGACGTACGTCAAGATGTCAGTGACCTCTTCGCATGAGTGTAAGTTTATTTTTACAAAATGTTACATTCACTGTCACAACAACTTATAATGTGATGAGCATATCAGTCTGTGCTGCAAATGATTTAGGAATTGGTAGGGTTTGGAAAATTCCTGGGCAATGATGTTTGTGAATCATAGGTTTAATGCTCTGACTACTGTGTTCATGTACATTGATTATATTTGATTGATTTAAGTGAATGTGTCTTTTTATATTATCATTTGTAAGGTGTCTATTTTGTCAGGAAACAAAATTAATTTCTTCTTGCTCTTCTGTTTTAGGATTCTTCATCATGTTATCTTCATTTGGACATTTCAAAGTTGTGACATTTGCTGTTATATGCTGCTGCGGCCAAGTACAAAGGGAACATCAACATTTCTGTTGATCCTATGAAAAACACACACACACTTTGGATGTACGCATTTTGTACAAAGACAACTTGCATATTGATTGTATAGGAGTTTTTGGTATTGCATTAGACTTGTTTTCTGTTGTATGTTGCCACCAAGGCAATATGAGCTGCTTCAATTGCTCTAACCACGCATGCTTTGAACCATAGCAACTTATCTCCATTCACATTTGCTAAATGCTCATTTTGTGTTAAGTGTATGAGTCTGTTGATGTGCCTCATCATTGTAGGAAGACGTTCTTGTAGCACACCACTTTAGGTTAGCTTTGACATTTCACCAGATACTGCCACAGTGTAATTTATAAATCCTGTGTCCACAAAAGGTAGTTCTGTCATGATTTTGGCTATTGGTGTTATTGATGTGGGATTCCTCTTGTGTGTCAGGATTTCTGGCTCCAGCTGATGAGATGAATCTATATTAGTTTGCCTATTTAATGTTTTTGTTTGTATCAAATTCCTTTATTCCATGGTGTCAAGGTCTGGAACTGTACTTGTAATGATGGCACAGACAATTTGGTTCATGCCAAAATTGTACTTATTTTCCTTTAGTTTGACCAACAAATCTTTATTGGAAATGGATGTAATTGATACATCAGGATTTGTGCCGATACTAATTATGTCACATGTTTGGAAATGGGAGAAACATGAAATCAATATTGCAATTTGTTTCAAACTATCTTTTTGTTTTCTGATTTTTCCTAAAAATGATGGAAGTAAAAATTATTTTAAAATGTATACCACAAGAAATACAACACCAGACTTTGAATTTGTGTGTTAAGTTTTAATTTTACAAACACACCAACTCAAACAGAATGAAAAGAATATACAAGTGAAAACCAAAAACAAAACAGTCAGTCAAGCAGAATGAAACTATTTTTGCAGAGACAAAATAGTTTGAAGTCTTATGTACAGAATACAACTGTCCTCAAAAAGGTAAATGTGTACAGAAATAGTCCGCAGAGTAAATGGTAGTCACACACTGGAGAAACATAGGTTCTGTATCTCTTGGAGGTTTTTCCATCCTCTCCTAGTGGTCGGATGAACATCCCCTCCTGGGGGAAGGGGAAGTTCCACAGTTGTAGGGACTGAGATGGTTACAGGTGTTGCTGCATATAGCAGGGCCTCCCTTTCTGTGGCTGAGGCAGGTGTGGTTGTGACAGATATTGTAGGGCCACAGAAAGGGGTAGATATTGGTGAGAAAGCCCTGCACATATGTTGGTAAATGTCAGACAGCACCCCTGTCATGGAGCTCATACTGGAGTTGTGATTCTGCATTCCTAGAATGTGCTCCCTCTGCAACTGCTTCATGTCTAGGAGCTCTCTAAGGGCATGGCCCATCATGTCTTGGGACTGATGTAGGGCACCCAAGACTTGGTCAATGGTAGTCTGGGTAGCAGTGTATCCAGTGGCCTCACTTTGCTGGCCTGCAGATTACCTCCCACAACCACTACCCCTACTACCCTGTGCCCTGACCCAGTGAGCCCCATCCCACTAAGTCCTAGCTGAACTGGAGGTGGTGGTGTTCATGTTGACTCAACCGCAGCCAAGACAGTGGAAGAGGGGTACAAGATTGCTGTGATATTACTTTGGACACAGGAAGTAGAGGTATCCATTGGCAGAGAAGTTGTAACAGCTGGGGCGGGCAGCATTGGTGTTGTCCGAGCGAGACTAACTGGAGCAGTCTGCCCAGACGGACCAAAAGGACCAGGCAGCTCACCATCATCCAGGCTTTACTAGAGTAGAGTCTCACTGTAGGTGTGATCCTGGTCTGGAATGGAGGTATCCCCTGTGGTTGATGGGTGACCATGTACTCTGGATGTAGGTCGTAAGATGAATTCCAAGAAAATCATATTGTAAGAGTCTGAATTATGAATGAAATGGCTTTTGAGCTACATATGAAGCAACCTGAAGGGAACTAATTTAACAAATAATTGTATGATTAGACATTTCAGTGTTTGCTATTTGACAAACACATTGGAAATTACACTCAAGCAAACTTAAATAATATACATCTAAATAAATGTCCTGGAAAGTAATACTTACTTCGGAAACTTACATGTGATATACCACACAGTCAACCCAACTCAATAGAGAGGAGAAATGTAAAGGAAACCATTTGAATACCTAGCATGCTAATACTCAGACTATCATACAACCTGGTTGGACTTTTGGCATTAGTCATCATATCAAAGTTTCCTAGGTACATTTAATATGATGACAAAGTAGGATCTACATACAAAATGACTTGGAAGAAACCCTATAAATCAACACACTTTGATATGTGAGACCTAATGCGTCATTTCAATGTACTGACAAGCAAGACACAACATATAATATTGGAACTCATGCCATTCCTATTCATTGCATCAAATGGGGTTTGTCTAATGCATGAGACTTTAACACATGTGCAGGTATGTTAGAAAAGAGAGCATGAGAAACATAATAGTTCAAACATACTTTCCAAATACAGAAACAAGGCATCATGGTAGTTTTAGCCATTTCAACTTAACATTACCAACACTTTGAAAAATGCTATTTGAACATTCTTAGTGAAATGTATGCTGTGTACATGTATACAAAAGAATACAATTTGTGAAATACGTTGATAGCTGAAGAAACACAGTCATCATACATTCATGTTCTAATATATGGCGTCTGAAATCTTATCTTAAGTAGAAGAAAATACAACCAAATGAACAAACAAGCAAGCAAACCCAATAAATGTTCAATGAAGAACAACACACATATTGGCCACACATACTGCCCAGTAGTGAAACAAGAGACAGTACCTTACTGCTACTACTTTGATGATGACATTAGATTTGTGAACTTTAGATTTGGGTTTATATGTTTTACAAAGGTGGAAAACACATTATCAACAGTTAACTTAAGAGCAAACACTACATTTTTGTTTCTTGAGCCATTTAGGAATGCAGCTCACCAGTCTCCACTACACCAGGGATTCCAGTCAAGCCTTCAGGATGTAGGATCTGCAAGACCTTCTTCTCCCAGGGAAAAAGTTGTATTGGAGGGCTGGGAGAACCACCACCAGTCCTCTAGGCGACACTTGGGGGCCAGGGAATGCACTCTCCCCAAAAGATCATTTCACCTCTTCCTAATTTCTTTCTGCATGCGCATGTTGTTTGCTACAGCATTCACCTAGTCAACTATTCTAGCCTACTTTTGCCTTTTCTGAGATATGGTTGTATTTTGTACTTGGGCTCCAAAACAATTGTGGCTGTACTCTGATGATTTCATCAACCATGACTGACAACCCTCCCTCTGTAAAATGTGGATTATCTTTTCTGCCATAGTGAGAAACTATAAATAAATGAAATAGTGGCCCACAAGTTGATAAAAAAAACTTTTAAAATTAAAAATTAAAAATGAACAGAAGGAGCAAAAAAATAATCTGACTCCTGAGTGGCAAATTCAGCAGCAAAATGATGTTCTGCAGTGGAATGGATAAGGATCATGATCGGAAACGGAGTATGTTTTATAGCATGGTTTGCAGGTGTTCACAATGGGCCAATATACATCAAGTGTCTGCTGCCAGCGTCCATCCAATAGCCACAGCCATTGTACAGTGTTGAGACGAACTCCCGCCGTCAGAAATCTGCCACCAAAACAACGCCAGCACGGCTGTGAAGCCTAAATATGCTTGCCGCAATACCGTCCTGACGGAGTATTGTTAGCCAGCATTGGAATCCGCTGCATCCGCAGCGGTCGATCTCCTTTCCTGCGGACTCCACTCTGTCAACACGGATGGAGGTTCAGCCGCCATTGATCTACATACGGCTTTTGGAAATCCGTCAGCTTGACGGAGTACTTGGAACTGTTGCCACAGCTGGATGATGGGACTTCAGTCAAGATCTTAATCAGGCCTTAGATGTGGACATGTCAAGGCCATGCATTTAAGGTGCAACATTGCAATTTCTGTTTAATGACCAGCGTAATCAACCATGATAATAGGATGCAACAGAATGCAGGTGAACCTATGAATGCCGGGTGCTAGAAAAACTGAGTGTTTTTTTAATTAACTGTTGCTTATTAACTGAGGATCTATGGAAGCAGAATAAGGGTCATTCTAAAAGACTAACTGAACATTTTTTTATTTTGCATTCTAACATAACATCAATACTTTCAGCCCTTTCAGTCTTTCCTTCTTAGATTAAAAGGGGTGCAACGCTTCTGAAGTGAGCTGACAGGCAGCTTACAGACTCTTATTGACAACTTTGTGAACACCCTAGTTTTGTGCTCTTACATCAGTGAAAGGGTGTTCTTTGAACAGTATTGCAAGGTGCAAGTACCATGATGGTGGCATTATTGCACAATCTGCTTCCAAGAGTCAGTTTTGGCATCATTTCCTTCAATCCTGACACCAAGTAAGTGAATATGGATAGGGAGAGGGTGTGATGTAACAGCCTAAGATGTCAACTTCGGAGCTGGGGGACCAGGTTTGAGTCTCTGAGATGGCTTAACATCCTGTGATTCTGGGCAAATCACTTAATCTCCTCATACCTACAATTCAGCGCTTTGAGACCATCACGGGTAATTTGCTGCACTTTACAAATCCCGGACTGATATGGTTGATTGTGGAGTAGAGAACAAAAAAGACATAGGAGTGGTTTATGGTTTAAATTGTTCTGATAAAGTTGACGGAAAAATAAACTTTTCAAATTGTGAATCACTTTTTGAGCACCAGGCAAGTTCAAAATGGGATGAAGACATGGTAGGGTTTATTAGTCTAACAGAAGTTCAAGATAATAAAGATGAATAGCGTCAGCAGGTCCTCAGTGTTTCTCTGGGGAGTGTATACCAAAGCTGCAATAGAAATAATACCTAAACAGCCACCCCTGCAGGAGCAGGTGACAATACATAATTAAATTGCAAAAATGCACTAATTGAAGATATAACCAAACTAAAATCAAATATGCTATCCCTGAGTGGAATATCTCCTGCTAGATCCATCCTTGTTTCCAGGAACATGGCATGAAACACAAAATTCCATGGTGGGGTGAAGGGCAGGAATCAGATGTATTCTAAAGGCTAAGATATATCAGAAGATTTGAGAAACAAGATGTCCCTATCAAAGTAATTTGATAAGAGCAAATATGCTTTAGAGGGATTTGTAAGGGTAGGACATGTACTACCAGAATGGAAACGTGCAGGTTGTACAATTTGCCATTCTTCATTATAGTATATGTCAGAAACCTGAGTGGGATGGCATAATCAACTAAAGGCCAGGCACAGATAGGCCTGCCTGCTGGGGGTCTGTCCTATTGACCGTGCAAGATGTTCAATGCTCCAAATCTGTTTTCATAGAACTGCCCTGCCATGATAGATGACCATTTTAAAACGGCCCATCCCCTTTCCCAGGTGACAAACCCTGGATGTCCAAGTATGCCTAAGGAGGATGATGCATGCCTTACAGAAAAGTAAGTGTTGGGTACACACACAATAGCAAGTTTTATATAAAAACAATAAATACATAAAAACATTGATCCTGCAGAATCGAGATGGAGGTGAGGAGGATACTAGATCAGAGATCGAGAGAAGATGTTCTAGCATGGAAACACACTCAACCTCGTATTCAGTTACATCCAGTTCAAGATCCAAGAAGAATAAGACATGGGCTTCCGACCCCTTCAGTACAAGCAGGTGTCATGTGAACATGCTTTAATATAGGTTTGATATTGTTATGTATTACAGTCTGTGATATATGATAACATGGTCCATGATTTTGGTGAGTTTGCTTTGTAGCATAAGACTGCTAGACCTAAGCGCCTTGACCTAAATTAAGGTGAGGTCTACAGCTTCATTTGTAAGTTAACAGATGCTGTAAATACTCGCACATTTTTCTAGCTCAGGGCACATTGCTGAAATGAATTTCTGCATTCTCTGTATATTTGCTGGTCCTGTGGTCTACTTCCAGGATGATCTTATAGAAGTTCTGTAATGCCAGAATCCAAATTAACCCGAATTGTGGCTTGCACATGCTTCCTAACAAATAGAACCACTGCTTTCGAACCTTTGTTGCAAAATGCATGATCTGAGTGCATTAGCCCCTAATGCTCCATAGACCCCTTAAAGTGGAAAAGGTGGGAAAATCATGTTAATTGGCAGGTGACAGGCACACTGGTAGCTGTAGAGATGCAGTGAAGAAAGAATTCGATTTGGAACTCTGGCATAAAGGTATGCAGGAAGTTTCATATGATTCAGCAACTATAATATAGAATGCAGAGAGGCAATTGGGTGCTTAGGGGGTCATTCCGAGTCAGGCGGTCTTTAGACCGCCAAACTTGCGGTGGTTATCGGACCGCCGCGGTAGTGGCAGTCCGATCCGCCCTATTCTGACCGAGGCTGATCCGCTGCGGTCCAACTGCCGACACTGCTAGGCTGCTAGGCTGCAGTCAGCATGAAGCCTGGCCGTCCTGGCAGTTGTAATCCACTAGGGCAGGGCTGCTTGCAGGATTACGAGTCCCCATCTGCCAGCCTTTCGACAGTGGTTTACACCGCTGTGGAAAAGCTTGCGGAATGGGGGTGCCTGGAGCATGGGCAGTGCATGGGTCCACATGCATAGCCCCGACGCGTATTTCACTGCTGCTGCACCACCACATGTTTCTGCCTGCCGGCCCTGTAATGAACTTGGAATAGGGCCGTCGGTGTCCTGGTGGCACTAGCAGTCAGGTGGTGGGTTGGGTTTAGCGGGCGGCCTCTGCCGCCCGCCAAACTGAGAATGATCACCTTAGTTATGAATGTGTGGTGAACAACAGTTGGGGTGTATTTAGTTCTTAAACTCATGTTAATTATTATCTCTTAAGTACTCATTATTTTTGTATAACTATATTAGCATTTGCAGTTAATAAACAGAAAACTGTAGTTTATACAACAAACATAACCCTCCCCCCATCATTATTTCATCACCCCAAAACACTGGCTATCATATGTTCTCTGTGAACCATCGCCGTACAGCAGTGCTTAAGAGAATGCCACCACAACAACAGTGAGAGTTGGTGCGTGGGTGCTGACAAGCAGGATCCAGCCTGTGAGGCGTCAGAAAGGTCAAAGTAATCAGATCCTGGGATCACTGAGCAAGACTTGCATCAAGGCACCCATTCAAACAGGTTGCCTTTGGCTGGCATGCTATTTGGCATGTTCTGTAAAGGGTGAAATAATTGTATCCCACAACGTTGGCAGTCACTCTTCATCATTCAACTAACTTTCACCACCCTCTTAACCAGCAGTAATGCTAGATCAATAAATCTTGTTGTGGATTTTTGGATCTCGGTTGAGGGAACAGGCCCAGGAGACAGTGCTGTGCCACAGATAGTTCAGAGGAGTCTGCAATTTGCAATATCGGACAACACAGCCCCCCAGAAAGTTGGAAGTACCCTACAGGTGCAGAATATCCCTGAAGTATTCAATATTATGAAAATTCTTACACCGACTTGTAAAAGAAAGGCAACTAATAAACTCTAAATCATGATGCAATACCAATGTTTGTGTGTTTTGATTTTTAGAGTTCCAGTGTGGTTTTCTCTATATTACCCGCAGAAACAAGAAATTATCTGCCAGGTTTGTTTGTTGATTCTAAGCATCCAAATTGCACATGAACATAACTTAGTGGAAGAGGTGAGAAACATCTGACAGTTTTCCAATCCTTCATAAAGGTTGTAATTGCCTTTGGGACTTCGTAAATCTTCCAGGTGTGACCCCAAGTTAATAGAATATACATGGCAAAGGGTGCAGAATGATGGGTAATCAGGGGAGTATTTTGTGCAGGACTGGAATCTTCAGATCATGGTTATCAGGACAAAGATACATTGAGCAGCAATTATTATGCCAAAAAGAACAACTTTGGGCATACAGAGTTTGGCGGGATGTACTCCGTTTCTTTAGGGCAGCGGAGGGATATACTCCTCGGCCCATGTCGACTCCAGTCCGCCACAGCTAGAAATCTCAGCTAAAGAAGTCACCACCATGATCCTCCTCTGAAATTTCGCTTTGTGGCACCATGTTACGCGCACCTGCACAACACAGATTTTTGTTTTACAAAAAGCAAACTCCTAAAGCAGGACTTTATATTTACAAAATGAAAAGCAAACGTCCCTCGGTGCTAGGAGTTTTCTCTCAGCATATGCGGGTAATTTTTTAGCTTTCCTGTTAAGGACCAGCAGGCCTTCTCTGGTGGTCCCGAAGAGAAAACTGTGTGTCACAATGCCCACCCTTTACAGGGCGGATGTTCTAGGGTACTAAGACCGATGCCCTTGATGTCTGTGGGGGCCTTCCATCCAAGGTTTCTACAGGCAGAGCAAGTTGAGGCTGAGTCGGCAGAAATAGGACAGTTCGCCTGACTCTAAACAGAGTAGAGTTGTGAGTTTGGCAGACAGGATATTCCACCACATCTGTGGGAGAAACCATGTGCGCTGAACTCTCAGTAAGTTCCCTAGCCTAGTATGAAAATCATATCGGACCCCCTAATAATTTTTTTCACTGTCAGTATATTGACACTAAAAAAGCCACTATCTAATTTAGGGTAGTCCTCAGGAAGAATTAAGAAGTGTTGCAGACAATATTTTTACTATTGGATATTTAATATGCAACCTGCATATGACTATTATCTCTGCTGTTCATCACAGTCATCAACACATAAACGTGGATGTTCCGATCTAGTAGGTAAGCCACCCAACATTTCTGCAATTCAACTACATAGCACAAATATAAAAATATCTGAAATATTATCACTGATGTCTAAGTGCACGTTATACTTAGAAAGCATTAGACCCACATAAAATGTAAAACGGTTAATAAATGGTCTGTTATGCACTTTACATAAAACCCAACAGTTAATGGTATATTAATGTGTGAGGAGAGGCTCATTTGCCAGCTCATTTTCCATGCAGGTCTGTGACACAATGGCCACCAAAATGGCTTTGTGCGCTGGCCAGGGCATATAACAGTTTTGTAGTTTATAGGCATTGAAATAAGTAACAGGAAAGCCTATAGGTCTGGTCTTGGAAAACTGGCTAGCGTAAGTCCAAAAATGTAAAAAGTAAAATATAATTTAGAAAATATAATTCTTAATGGAGCACTTAAAAGGCACTAGTCGGTTGGATTACAGTAACCTGATGATACGGTTTAGAGACAGAAGGTAACTTAAACAAAGGATAAAGAATAGAAAGAAAGAAGCACTGTCAAAGTTAAGTATTGGCCAGCATAGTGTGCATCCAGGGTCAGGTAAAATGCAGCCACTCTCAGCCAGTGTGGGATCACCCATTGCCCCATGCCGTATGTTATGGTGGGCGGGAGCTAAATGTGTATGACAGCTGAAAAGAATAAAGGATGCTGAGGGATGGCCCAAAGCCCTTCTATATATGTAAATATGCATGTATTTGTTATTTACCATTTGCTTTGATGCCATGAAGCTTGGGAAACTCCCTCTAAGATAAAAAGGAAATAAACAGGCAGCTTAGTGTAAAAAAAAACATATAAAAAAATATATATATATTTGACTCATAGGAAATGACTTTTACACTGAATAATGCTTTATGGAGTCCGAATGTGTGGCTTCATGCAACTGGCAATCTGACCAAAAGGTGGATACCAGTCTGTTCCCCATTTTCTTTTCATCTGCGCCAAAGTGTGAGTTATGGGAAGCTGGGTGGAGCTAGTTTTCCAAATTACTTTGGATAATTATTAGGAAACTTGTTTTAGTGGTAACTAAAGCCAAAGCTTTACTTTAATTTTCGTTTACTTTACCTTGAACAACGCAGCGTAAGGGTGGATTGTGTTTCGTACAATTGATAATGTTAACTGCAGAGTGCCAGGCTGTTCTTCAATATATTTTGACTGCTGTGGGGGCGCCCTATAAATGGAAAGCTGAAATAAAACACCATAAAAACTGGTTAGGTATCAAATACAAGTATGAACACATAAAAATCAAAAACAAAATGATTTCAAGTGCTACTGCATGAAATAACAAGCATTTGCAATGCACTATGGTCTTGCATTTCTCCGAGTTACAGCTATTAGCAGTTGTAAACTCCCAACCAGATTTTTCTTGCCACACTGAATGGAAAAAAAACAGCACAATCGCGCTCCTACTGTTCACTCGTAATGAAACCTATCGGCAAAAGTGCACTTATCTACGTAGCCGGCAAAAGTGCAATTAACTATGTGACAGGGTCGATGTTATGCAAAGCGCTCGACTTCTGCCAAGAGAGATTGCGCTGTGAACAAGAGATAAAAAGTAGTCCACAAACCGGATGGAAAACAGCGAGCTTCACATGTTTTCAGTACTTGGTTGCTGCGCTCAAGGAGGGCTAACCACAGGAAAAGGAATGACGTATGCGTGCCTTCCACTAATTAAAGTAAGCAGAGTTTAACAGGCAGCCCACCAACCAATGAAAGACATTGACATGACGTGAACGGGGCTCCGAGCCCTTTTCTAACTCCTAAAGCGTCTCGCAAGCGAAACGCATGCGACGCAGGTTCGACCCTAAAGAGTACCAGTTACTTGTGCTAGTTCCTCTTGCACTACTAGTCCTTAAACCCCTTTCTCATCATGAATCATGGGGAATCATTGTTACAGCTCACACTTTGGCAGCACTTTGGCAGATAAAAGATTACATCTGAATTGTTTAATCACAGCAACTAGGACCCGCTCTCGTTTGCCTCTCCTGGCTCACTGCATCCCACGTATTTTCTCTTTGTGCTTACTGAAGGGATGCTGACAAAGAATGGAATGGCATCACTTTACATAGCTGCCAATTTTTCCGTTTGATAGTTTGTGATATTTTCCTGCTTTCTGAGTATCTATGAGCGACACTGCCATCCCATATGTGTGACACTTAGAGAGGTACTTCATTGTGAGCAGAACAAAGCTGCCCATGTAAGTGGAGAAATATTAGTAAAAGCCCTCTTTGTGCAAGTAATTTTGTATTTTCACACAAAAGAAGTGATCGAGGACTACAATCACAGAACATAGCAAATTGTTAAATGCATCCTGAAGACCGTGTCATATATTTTTCAGTGGCATTGTGTAATGATCCAGTCCACCCAGTTGTGTAGTAGAAATAGGCTGTCTTTATTCACCAGTAGCACAGTACTCCTTCTTCCAAGTCTCCTCTAGTCTTAATCACCTAACCCTTCCATTCCCACATTCTACATTCTATTACAGAGTTCCATATAGGAGGTTCTACAATTCTAGTACTCCTAAATAACCTAGTTCTTAAGTATAATAACATACAACACATCAGTCACTGCATACTCGAAATTAATTGTTTTGCTTAACCTCTGACAGATAAAAGACTGAGTAGGCCCTGCTAGATATGAAACTTGTAACCTTGAGGTTTCATAAATGATGTTAGGTCATCAAATCTTTCAAACACATTATCTCCTCAAATCTGATCTAAGGAGTTGTCAATGCCACAGACCTCCTTGAAACAGACGTCCATATAGTGAGATGGGCCACCTATGACAAGCTTTAGGTAACAATTCTGCTCTCCAAGGAACACGCTTTGAAACCTGCTCAGCCTGCCTTGAAATTAATGCAAAGTCCACCTTGTCAGCGCGTCCTACCGTCAAAGAGGAGCTGCCAAGTTGATCCAATGTTATCTATGGTAGCTGCTAGCCTGACATTGTTTGCCAAAAACACTTTGCATTCTGGGGCACATAGTTTGTTTTTCTCTTTTAAGGCATGGGCTTCACAGATCAGTATGTAAGTGGTGCTAACATAAAATTCAGAGCTGCATTTTTTAATCCGATGCCCATTCTTAGAAATCTGAAAAAGTTCCTACAGTTTCATTACAAAATAAGGCAAATCTATTGTGCATACTTCACAATTAATACAGCCCATTCAACAATTATGAACTCGGCACAGGACACACATTACTTATGAAACAGACAGACATTTTACACGTAAAAAACTTTATTAAATCCTTTAATTTTGATGCAATGCCTAAAAACGATATCTGCAACCCTGCGATATATTTTTACAGACTTCACATATACAAACCACCCATTTTCCCCCAGTAATCTGAACAAAAAAACATGTCAAGGCACCGTAAATGAGTAGATAATTCATGTATTTTTCGTATTTTTTCTGAGTCAGCATTTCAAATTCGTTGCTGGGCCAGTCTGCCTTTCTGCAGGTACCTTTTACAAAAACAAAAACGGGATTGGAAGGGGAACAATAAACGCCCAATGTCCTCCATAGGATTGGGAACACCAGTTGAGGGCTGTGGTGGGTGCTTCACGTCACAGGTACGTTCGTCCCCTGCAAACTAGACTGGACTGATGCTACCAAGAAGGTGATACCCACCCCGACCTCTACGCCCGCCCCACAACCTGACGGCCTGCTCAGGCTGATGTCTTGCTCTTTACCAGAGACGGGATGGCAGCTGTGGGCGCTGCATGCAGTCAGTGACGTAACAAAACTTGAGGGGGGCCACTCCAGACTCAGGAGCTCACAGGGTAGAGTAGCGTGTGTGATGAGGGGACCCCCTGGAGCTCAACCCCCATCGCACGCTCCCCACCACCTGGCGGGGCTCTTTGATGCGCCACTGGGTGCACTGCTGTGTGCAGAACTCGAGGTGCAGTGGCAGGTCGGTGTTTCCAGGGACAAGGCTGGATGGAGGTGGTAGGCCCTGAATCGGGGGCAAGGGAGCACAGACAAGTCACTGTGGCAGGTCGTTAAGTCGTTCACTGCCTGCATTCTTGCAGATTCCGTGTGCGGGGGCTACTTTACCCAGTTCTGATCGCGGCCGCACAGCAAACTGAAGTTAGCATTTGAAAATTGCCTGACACTGGATTTCGGAACCTCGGAGCAGCGCACGAAGTGGCAGTTCCTGGCAGCATTACGCCAGACGTTAAGTGTAATAAGGGCACCCCTGACCGTTCCTCGGCCCTGGGCTTGATCAGAGAGCTGCAGAAGAGGAAGCCCATCAGCGAACAAAGACGAGCAGTCAGTCCCCATTCTCAGTGCACCACAGTCGCATAATCTGAATTGGTACAGTAATTTGAATGATGACGAAACTCTTATTTACGTGACAAGACATTCTAATGTGGGAATAGTAGCGTATTTGCCTTAACGTAACCGCTGGTAAGTGATGCTTGACAGAGTTGACTTTGCCCGCAGGAAGGAGACTAATGACTGCTGGTGTGAGACTGCAGAGAGTAACTTCAATTTACACCAACACCCAGCTCCACCGCTAAACTCAAAGCATCTTTAAAAGCATGAATACCTACAGTAGGGAGAGTCAACTAATGCTCTTCAATAGGGTTACAAAAACTGAGCATCAGACCTACAGTTGTCATGCAGAGCAGGAGTCGTGCTGACCCGGTTCCAGCATTTATCACTAATTGAAAAGCAACACAGTAGGAGAGCTCAGGTTTGAGCTTGAACTCCGACAATTTACCAAGGAGTGTGTCAGCAGCTGCGAGTAGATGGAGGAAGTTTCACTGGGCAGTATCTTTCTACCAACCAGTGCAGAACAGCGTGGCTTATGCCACAGCCACAATAAGAAGAAAAAGTTCAAAGTGACCTAGACATTGTTTCTAAAACTTGAAAGGCAAGACCAGCTCTAATGCATCTATCTTGGAGAAGAGGCACTACTGACTGAAGACTTGCCCAGAGCTTGTCACAATGATGAAAAACAATCTTGGGAATAGTTCACCAAGGTTTTGTGAAAAGTTCCTGAAAAAAAACTTTTCACAACCAAATACATAAACTCCAGAAATGAAGCCAAAATTCTTGTAGGGGATGACTGTGGCCTGGTTCTACCCATGCCAGAGAAGTTGAAGAGATCAGCTAAATATCTCAGGGCAAGGCAAAGCAGGAATGCAAGAGGGGGTCAGGCTCACTTAAGTCCCACGGATATTCAAGGCCTAAAAGCATCCCACAGACTAAACCTGGATTTGTGTGGAACCAAATGCCTTGCCTGCTCTGCACGTTCCATACCCTGCCTCAGAGATCAGGAGGATTCATTAAAGTCCTGCTTCTGAAACCGATAAGCATATTAAGGGAGTCCGATGCTCAGTTGAGAATGCACTCACACTCATGACTTACAGTGTCAGTACAGTTACAGCTGCAGGGAACAACTCTTTCAAGAACCAATGCTCCCTGGAATGTGCAGCAGAAGGGTACATATGGTCTAAGACCTTACTCCATGTCTTAATGGGGTAAACTGTGAAACACTACAATGTTGTCTGAAACCCCTTAGTCAGAACATAGCCTTCTGACCATTGATACAAGACTGTATCAAGTAATCACCACTCATTCTAACGCACCCTCAACTCTGTGTTCCTATTACACCCGTAAGAACCTGCATTTTCAGATACCTCCCACAAGCTGTAAGCCGGATGTTTGTTTCCAGGTACAGTACCATTCTGAATGGGTTTCAGGGTAGAAAGGCAGATTTGGAGTGTGGTGGCTTTCCTGAATTTAACAGTAGTGCAAAGCTATGACCCTTCCAGTCAGACTACTACACAGACAGACTACGCCCCATGTATGGTCGAACACACGCCCTTAGGAATCAAAATGGTGTGAAGCCCAACTCTGCACTTCAGAGTCATCTTCAGTAGAAGGGTCACAGAAATTATTTGCAGTCCAGTAACAGTAGGCCTTTATTGAAAGTTTGATAATTGTCAGCTAATTCACTTACCTCCACTGGTGTGCAAGCAATGAGAAGGGTTTACCAAAGGAGTATCCTTCTTCAGAGCGAAAAATACTGCAAGAGGGACTGAGGGCAACCGATCCTAGGCAGGACTGACAGCCTGTGTCTGACATAATACTAAAAATGACCCGCGACTGGAATTATTTGAAACCTTCAGTTCAAACAAAAAAAACGAACACAGAAGGGGGTGGAGGGGTGAGGAACGTGTCATACACTCATGAGGTTTTAGTGTCTGTGTATTTTGAAGCTGCCTGGCTGAAAGAAGACAAGGTTAGCTTTAATATCTCTTTGGTGAGACAGAATAGGGTAAGGATTGGTTAGAGTGTAATGCTCCACACACAAACACTCTAAACAACACACATACACTTCTTGTTGTATAGAGCCTTTATCATTCTGTCCGTCAAGAAATCTATTGTGTTTTACCTGACTTGGCGTCAATAGGTGACTTTCTCCTAAGTGCTCTTGGTTTGCTGCATATATTCGGAGAGTTACAAGGCCCACCAGACCTACAGGCACAGCTGAGAGTTTTATTATCTGAGAAGAGATAAACATGAAAAGCAAATACAGTAAATTCAAGATCATAAAGAAAAGGGTAATTTATTCGAAACAC
This sequence comes from Pleurodeles waltl, assembly GCF_031143425.1. Taxonomy (NCBI): domain Eukaryota; kingdom Metazoa; phylum Chordata; class Amphibia; order Caudata; family Salamandridae; genus Pleurodeles; species Pleurodeles waltl. Next base: position 368,803,503 of record NC_090438.1, on the reverse strand, counting down.
AAATTGGATAAACTGCTACAACCCAGACAGAACTAATGTTGATGTTATGCATTTATTTCACTGAGAGATTTTGCCTACAATGTTTACTAAGCAAAGATAATTGTAAACTCTTTGGATTAATTCCAATATTTTTGTACAGATACATTTTTGTAAATGCACCCCATTTAAAAAAATCTTTTACTGTATTCAGCAAATCATGTAAGTCATTGTCTGTCTTTCCTTGGCTGATATCATGTGTGTCACATGTATGATCATTTACCCTACTGATGTATATGGCTTCCCATGGTAACCTTTAGCCTGAATAACCAGATTGGAATCTGCTTTATCACTTCAGTGATGTCACAACGGTGGATAACTAAAATGGCTGACCACTGTTGTGATGTCGTTCAAGGAAAGTGTAGGAAGATGGCTCTGTATATTCTATATCAAAATGAGATATAGTGTGCACAGAGTCGAGGGGTTCCCCAGAGGCTTAACAAAGGCTAAAGTAGATAATACTAATGTTCTCTTCTGTGGTAGTGTGGTCAAGCAGTTAGGTTTATCAGAGGGTAGTGCAAACCATTTATTGTACACACACACACACACACACACACACAAAGACAATAGAAGAAGCACACACTCAATGACTTAACTCCAGACCAATGTTTCTTATATAGCAAAAATATATTTTCTTAATTTATTTCTAGAACCACAAGAGTCAAGTTGCAGGTAAGTACTTCAATAGATTTGTATTTCACACATATATCAATAATACTTTGTTTGAAATCCGTAGGTTATACAGTTTTTAAAATATTGGCAATTATCTGTTTTAACCCCTTAACCACCTCAGATGTAATGGTTACGTCCGGTTGCACGGAGCTGAGGCGCCACGGATGTAACAATTATGTCCTGCTACCGGCCATCAGGGGAAGCGATTGCACTCCCCCGAGGGCCTCCCCTCTAATCCCCCAGGGCAGAACTGGAAAGGGAATCGCTTCCCCTTCCACCCCTGCCCATCCCCCCCAGTGACGTCTATGGACATCAGCACGCGATTGCGTGCTGACCTCATCAGAGGTCACCCCCACGCGGATCGGAAGAGAAACGCAAATGCATTTCTCTTCCGGTCACATTCTGGGTGCAGGAGAGGCATCAAAGGAAAGGAAAGGCCTTTCTGAGCATTTCTCCAACCCGATCGTGAAGCGATCGGGCTGCAGAAATGCCCACTAGACACCAAGGATTTTGTGTTTATGTTTGTGTTGGTTATTAGCATAAGGGGAGTGACCCCTTTGGCAAGGGTCGCTCCCCAAGGGGAGGCATTTTATCTAAGGCCATTTCTGCCCCCCCCCGGGGGCAGATCGGCCTATATTAATTAGGTCGATCTGCCCCCTGGGGAGCAGAAGCCATAAGACACCAGGGATGTGTTTTTTTTAATTTTTATTATGTTTATAAGGAGAGCGGCCCCTTATGCAAGGGTCGCGCCCTAGGGAGCAATTCTATTATTAGGCCTTTTCTGCCCCCGCGGGGGCAGATCGACCTATATTAATTAGGCCGATCTGGGGGGCAGAAGCAACTAGACACCAGAGATTTTTTTTTTTATTGGCATAAGAGGAGCGACTCCTTTGGCAAGAGTCGCTCCCCAAGGGGGAGCATTTTTTCTAAGGCCATTTCTGCCCTCCCAGGGGCAGATCGGCCTCTATTAATTAGACCAATGTGCCCCCAGGGGAGAGGGCGGTGAAGGGATAAAAAAAAAAAAAATCCATGGTGTCTCATTGTTTATTTATTATGTTTATAAGGAGAGCGGATTTAAAAAAAAAAAAAGAGGGTGGAGGTATGGCCATACCCTCACCCCAAATGAATGAGGACAAAGTTGTTCTGTCCACCAGTGGGCAGATGGGGCAATTACCCCTGATCCACTCCCTGGGGGGCAGAAAGCCTACTAGATGCCAGAGAATTAAAAAAAGAAATAGTGGGGTGGTGGCTACCAACTGAAGGGGGTAACAGTCTTCCACCTCTCCCTCAGCACACTAAAACATCTTAATCCATGGCAAGGAAGAGGACTTTTGATTATTTTGGGTTTTGGTTTTACATTTGGGCCATGAGAGCTTGTCTAACTCTCAAATTCATCCCACTTGGAATGGTGAGGGCTGCACCTTTTGGACTTTGAGACGCTGCCATCTAGAAAAATCTACGAGATCTAGACACATCTGAAAACTAAATATCTGGGTGAGTCCATGGAGGTGTGCTTCACATGCACCCGCACCATTTTCTTACCCACAATGACCTGCAAACCTTCAAATTTGCTTGAAATCACAAATTTTTGTGATGAACCTTCCGGAGCCTGCAGGAATCCACAAAGTTCGTACCACCCAGCATTGTCGCATCTATACCAATAACAATTCTGCCCCACTTGTCAGCCTAAAAACTTTTTTTTTTTTAAACTGCCCTTTTGGACCCTCTTTAGTTCCCCCTCATTTTCAACCGGTTTTTGGCTCTTCCCTGTTAAGGCACTTGGCCCACCTACACAAGTGAGGTCTCATTTTTATCGGAAAACTGAGGGGCATGTTGGGTGGTAGGTGCCGGTGCAGTGATCCCACATAGAAATGTAGGGCAAATGTGATTTTTTAGCTACATTTGAGGTTTGCTGAGGATTCTGGGTAAGAAGACATTGGGGGATCCACGCAAGTCACACCTCCCTGGACTCCCTCGGGTGCCTAGTTTTCAGAAATGTCTGGTTTTGGTAGGTTTCCCTAGATGGCTGCTGAGCCCTGGACCAAAAACGCAGGTGTCCCCGCAAAAAGGTAGTTTTGTATTTGATCATTTTGATGTGTCTATGTAGTATTTTGGGGCATTTCCTGCTGCAGGCACTAGGCCTACCCGCACAAGTGAGGTACCATTTTTAATTGGGACGCCTGGGGGAAATGCTGGGTAGAAGGAAATTTGTGGCTCCTCTCAGATTCCAGAACTTTCCATTACTGAAATGTGAGGAAAAACAGTTTTTTTGCCAAATTTTAAGGGTTGCAAAGTGTTAGAAATGGGGTATTTGGTTGCCAGTCAGGTTACCCCCTGTCCAAGCAAGGACCCTCACTCTAGTCAGGGTAAGTCAAACACAATCCAAATTATCCTGTGCCCACCCTTCTGGCAGCTTGGCACTGAGCAGTCAGGCTTAACTTAAAAGGCAATGTGTAAAGTATTTGTACAATAAATCATGCAGTATAACACCACACAGTGTTTAGAAAAATATAGGGGAGGTGTGCGTCGGTTTCAGCACAAAAATACACCACACAGTGTTTAGAAAAATATAGAATATCTATCTGGTTAAATGCAGGTCAAGATTTGATAAGTACATGTTGAAATTTCACCTTAGAGAATGATAAAAAGAGTCTTAAGTTTAAAAAAAACAATAAGTGTCTCTTGCAAGCACAAAGTACCTGGTTTGCGTCTTAATTATCCGCAAGGGGCTGTAGAGGAAGAGATGCATGGAAAACGGGGAGGTGTGCGCTGGTTTCTCCAGGCGCGCACAGACGATGCGTCAATATTTTTCCACGCACTCAGGGAACTGCCTGGCTCCCCTGACTGACAGGGCCTTGCGTTGATTTCTGTTGTGAAGACTTGGATCCTCTTCGGGTTGGGGGGTATCTGGACGCCCCAGGGACGATGCAGAGACATCCTGGGCGTGCAGGACGAAGTCAACAGGAGCTGTGTCGATCCGGTGGGCAATGTAAGGAAATTTCTGTTGCACGGCAGACGCTGCGTCGATTCTTCTCGCAGGAAGTCAGGCTGAGTTGTTCTGGCTCGGCTATGTGTTGATCCAATGGGTCATGCGTCAAAGTTCCGGTCGCAACGCTGGCGCTGCATCAATCTCTTCTCGGGGAAGTGGGCTGCGTAGTTCCGGTTGGGCGTGCAGTGATTTTCTCACCACGATGCAGGCTGTGCATCATTTCTGGCAGGCTGTGCATCGAATTTTCACTGCACAAGGAGTTCTTTACAGGATGAAGTCTTTTTGGTCCTGAGACTTCAAGGAACAGGAGGTAAGCCCTATCGAAGCCCTCAGAGCACTTCTCAGCAGAGCCAGAGGGCCGCAAGGCCACAGGGGAACAGCAGGGCAGCAGTCCTTTGCAGAAAAGCAGTAAGGTGAGTCTTTTGGTCAGCCAGGCAGTTCCTCTTGGCTGGTTGCAGGTTCATAGTTTCTTCACCAGTGGTATCTTGTCCAGAAGTGTCTTGAGTTGGTAGGGTCAAAGGCCCTGTTTAAATACCTAAATGTGCCTTTGAAGTGGGGGAGACTTGAAAGAGTGGATTAGAAGTGCACCAGGTCCCCTTTCAGTTCCATCCTGTGTGCCAGGGTGCCAGTAGGGGGTTTGGCAGTCCATTGTGTGAGGGCAGGCCACTGTCCTTTCAAATGTAAGTGGCAGGCCCTCCACCCTCCCAGCCCAGGAAGACCCATTCAGTATGCAGATGTGTGCAGGTGCGACCGAGCATCCTGTGTTTCGGGTTGTCTGAGTGAAATGCACAAGGGAGCTGTCAAGTAACCCAGCCAGACGTGGATTGTAAGGCACAGAAGGATTTAAGTGCAGAGAAATGCCCACTTTCTAAAAGTGGAATTTCTAAAATAGTAATATTAAATCCAACTTCACCAGTCAGCAGGATTTTGTATTGCCATTCTGGCCATACTAAAAATGACCTTGTTACTCCTTTCAGATCAGAATCTACCACTTAAACAGTATGTGAGGGTAGCCCTAATGTTAGCCTATTAAAGGAGTAGGCCTCACAGCAGTGTAAAATGAATTTATGAGTTCTACATTACCATGACATACAAACTACACAGGTATATGGCCTGCCTTTTATCTATATAGCACCCTGCCTTAGGGGTTAACTGGGGCCTACCTCAGGGGTGAGTTATATGTACAAAAGGGGGAGTATAAGGTTTGGCAAGTACATTTAAATGTAAAGTCGAATTGGCAGTGAAACTGCACACACAGGCCTTGCAATGGCAGGCCTGAGGCGTAATTAAGGGGCTACTTATGTGGGCGGCACAATCAGTGCTGCAGGCCCACTAGTAGCATTTAATCTACAGTCCCTGGGCACATGTAGTTCACTTTACTGGGGACTTACAAGTAGATTAAATACATCAATTGGGTAGGAACCAATGTCACCATGTTTTCAGGGAGAGAGCATATGCACTTAAAGTGCGCAGAGTCCTAAAACCAGCAAAAAACAGTGTCCAAAAAGTGGAGGGAGGCAGGTAAAAAGTTAGGGGTGACCACCCTAAGGCTGTCAGGTCTAACACAAAGGATTCTGGGTAGCAGAACCTGGTGAGAGCCCCACAAGTCACCACATCTTAGGTGCCTAGTTTTCAAAATTGCACAGGTTTGGTAGTTTCCCTAGGTGCCGGCTGAGCTACAGGCCAAAATCCACAGCTAGGCACTTTGCAAAAAACAGGTCTGTTTTCTGTGGGAAAATGTGATGTGTCCAGATTGTATTTTGGGGCACTCTCCGTCGCAGACACTAGGCCTACCCACACATGTGAGGTACCATTTTTATCCCGAGACTTGGGGGAATGCTGGGTGGAAGGAAATGTGTGGCTCCTCTCAGATTAAAGAACTTTCTGTCACCAAAATGTGACGAAAAAGTATTTTTTGGCCACATTTTGAGATTTGGAAAGGACTGTGGGTAACAGAACCTGGTGAGAGCCCCACAAGTCACCCAATTCTGAATTCCCCTAGGTTTCTAGTTTAAAAAAATGTATAGGTTTGCTAGGTTTCCCTAGGTGCCGGCTGAGCTAAAGGCCAAAATCCACAGCTGGGCACTTTCCAAATAACACGTCAGATTTCAATGTAAAAATTTGATTTGTCCATGTTGCGTTTCCTGTTGCGGGCACTAGGCCAACCCACGCAAGTGAGGTACCATTTGTATCAGGAAACCTGGGGGAACACAGAAGAACAAGTGTTACTGCCCCTTGTCTTTCTCTACATTTTTTCCTTCCAAATGTAAGACAGTGTGTAAATAAGATATCTATTTGAGAAATGCCCTGTAATTCACATACTAGTATGGGGACCCCAGAATTCAGAGATGTGCAAATAAACACTGCTTCTCAACACCTTATCTCGTGCCCATTTTGGAAATACAAAGGTATCCTTGATACCTATTTTTGACTCTTTATATTTCACCAAATGAATTGCTGTATAACTGATATAAAATGAAAACCCACTGCAAGGTGCAGCTCCTTTACTGGCTCTGGGTACCTAGAGTTCTTGATGAACCTACAAGCACTATATATCCCCGCAACCAGAAGAGTCCAGGAAAAGTAACAGTATATTGCTTTCGAAAATCTGACATCGCAGGAAAAAGTTAAAGAGTAAAATGTGGAGAAAAATGGCTGTTTTGTACCTCAATTTCAATATTTGTTTTATTTCAGATGTTATTTTCCTTAGGAAACCCTTGTAGGATCCTCACAAATGACCCCTTGCTGAATTCAGACTTTCGTCTACTTTTTAGAAATGTTTAGCTGTCTGGGATCCAGCATTGGTTTCACACCCATTTCTGTTACTAACTGGAAGGAGGCTATAAGTACAAAAAAATTGTAAAAATGGGGTATGTCCCAGTCAAATGCCAAAATTGTGTTGAAAAATGTGCTTTTCTGATTCAAGTCTGCTTGTTCCTGAAAGCTGGGCCGATCGTGAATTTCAGCACCGCAAAACCCTTGTTGATGCCATTTTCAGGGAAAAACCACAAGCCTTCTTCAGTAGCCCTTTTTTTCCCATTTAAAAAAAAAGCAAGACATTTTTGCAGTATTTTGGAAAATTTCTTGGTGTCCTCCAGGGCACCCCACACTCTCTGGGTACCTCTACAACCCCTAGGATGTTGGGAAAAAAGGAGACAAACTTGGCGTGGGTAGCTTATGTGGACAAAAAGTTATGAGGGCCTACGCGTGAACTGCCCCAAATAGCCAAAAAAAGGCCTGGCACCTGAGGGGGAAAAGGCCTGGCAGCGAAAGGGTTAAAAGTCGACACTGCAAGTTTTAGAAACAGTTTCTGGGGGGGGGGAGAAAAGTTAGTATGATTTACAGGTAAGTACTAAGCTTACAGTTCCAGTCTCTGGGGGTTGGGTTCAAGTTAACCCTAAGCACCCACCACCAGCAACACGGGGCCGGGCAGGGTGCAGAGGTCAAAGTTGAGGCAAATTTAACATGGACTCCTATGAAGACAGGGGGCACTCGATTTCAGGTCTGCTGGCACGTAAGTACCCGCGTCTTCAGAGGGCAGACCTGGGGGGGTTTAGAGAAGCCCCAGGGTGGCCGCCAGTAGGCGCCACACACACACCCTAAGCGGCACAGGGGCAGCCGAGTGCAGGGTGCAAACAGAGTGTCGGGTTCACAGTGCTTTCCATTGAAGGGACCCTGGGGTCACTTAGATGCTGCAGGCTGGGTCCAGGGGGTCGGTTCCGGAAAACCACAGGATGGACAAGTAGGGGGGCCGCCTGTTAAACGTTGCTGCACTGGTGGTCGGGTTCTCCAAGGCCTGGGGACTGCGGGTGCAGTGCATCTTTAGGTGTCAGATATCTAAGTCCAGAGTTTTCGCGGTCAGGGTTCCCCTGGTTTCACAGAGCAGGCGTTGTCGCGAGGGGCAGAAGAGGCCAACCCAGGGTGGGCACTTCCTCGAAATAGCCGGGGAATCCTCTCTTGCCGGTTGGGCCTCCTGGACACGAGCCTTGGGCATCAGGTGCAGACTGGTCTGGATTTGCGTATCTGGGGAAGTCCTGTAGTCCTTTGGTGTAGTTTAATTTTGGACAGGACCACTGTCCTCAGGAGTTCTTGGTCCTTTGGGGTGCAGGACAGTCCTCTGGAGCTTGGCAGAGGTCACAGGTCCCGCAGGATGCATCACTGTTCTTGTGCAGGTTCTTTGAAGCAGGAGGCTGGCTGGTAGGGCTGGGGCCAAGTCAGTTTTCGTCTTCCTTCTTCTCTGCTGGGTTTTCAGCTTAGCAGTCCTTCTTCTTTCTTGGCAGGTCGCCAGGAATATGAAGACTTGGGTTCAGGGAAGCCCTTAAATCCTGGATTTAGGGGCGTTACAGAGGGTGGCTACACCCTTCTTGTGTCCACTCCCTTTGGGGAGGGGGACAAAACCCTAACCCTATTGGTCCCAGTCCTCCAAACCAAGATGGAGGATTCTGCAGGGAGGGGGTCACCTCAGCTCTGGACACCTTAGGGGTGGTCCTAGCTGGGGTGGTCACTCTTCCCTGTTTTCCCTAATTTTCCAGACAGACTTGCCTCCAAAAGTGGGGCTTTGTATGGGGGGAGGGCAACTTCACTACCTGGAGTGCCCTGGGACACTGTAAGCCAAGGGTGTGAAGCACCTCCACACAGGACAGGCATGGTTTCTGGCCACAGAGAGCACAAAGGCTCTCACCCCATGTGGTCCGAAACTTGTCCGAAAGTGGCAGACTGGCACAGACTGGTCAGTCCTGCACTAGCAGTTTGGCTAACATACAGAGGGCATCAATAAGATGCCCTCTGGGTGCATGTTTCAATAAATCCCACACTGGCATCAGTGTGGGTTTATTGTGCTGAGAAGTTTGATACCAAACTTCCCAGTATTCAGTGAAGCCATTATGGAGCTGTGGAGTTCGTAATGACAAACTCCCAGACCACATACTCAATATAGCTACACTGCACTTACAATGTCTAAGAATGGACTTAGATAATGTAGGGGCATATTGCTCATGCAGCTACACCCTCACCTGTGGTATAGTGCACCCTGTCTTAGGGCTGTAGGACTTGCTAGATGCCACAGGCAGTGGTTTGTGGACATGGCACCCTGAGAGGGGTGCCATGTCGACTTTGCCTTTTCCTCCGCACCAGCACACACAAGCTGCAAAGGCAGTGTGTATGTGCTTGGTGAGGGGCCCCCCAGGGTGGCATACTACATGCTGCAGCCCTTGGGGACCTTTCCTGGCCACAGGGCCCTTGGTATCATGAGTACCTTTAGCAAGGGTGTGCCATGACTGTGTGCCATGGGTGTGCCAATTATGAAAACAAAGGTACACATTTTGGGAAAGAACACTGGTGCTGGGGCCTGGTTAGCAGGATCCCAGCACACTACCAATCAAATCAAAGTTGGCATCATTATCAGGCAAAAAGTGGAGGGGTAACCATACCAACAGTAGCACTATCCTACAGAAAGGGTTTGCTTTCCTTTTGTTCCTTCACCAAGCCTGGGACCTCCAAAGACCCAAGAGTGTTGGTGGAATGGCATTATGTGGTTTCACTGGCTTTCTCCCAAATATCTATTGACCCAGTGGTAACAGGAGAATACAGGTGGTGCTGTGACTGCACTGATCACCTTCCCCCTGTCAGCGCAGGTCTCCAGAAAGAGGTGTGCGGAGAGGGGAAATGCAACTATGATAAGCGGCTGTCACAGAGTCACTGTCAGTGTGGTACTGGCTCTCTGCTCTCAGTGTAAGAGCAGAAAGGGCAGTTTTCGCTTTGCTTGCATTGTCTTCTTGATGTCACTCAGAACCCCTTGTGAATAACATCCCTATTATTCAGTTAACCATCTATAATTCGATTAATAGAACTTTCATGAACTGTTTTAATAGTTTTCTAGAAAAATCATTTTTTGGCTAAACAAATCTCCACACTGCAATTATACGTCTTACAGGTTACCTGGATCACTGTTCTGCAGTGATTCCTAACCAGGGATCCAATAGCGAGACGTACAGCTAGAAAGAGGACCACACATGGGGCACATCATGCTGATGAAAAAATATATTCTTGAGACACAGGGTAAACTTTCCCTTGGTGTGCCAACATTATTTTTTAAATCCACTTGGTGAGAATGTCTTGATTTCCCCACAAAATGTGTTGTCCTGCACCACCATGCCATGCTCGTCACCATTATGCAAGGACAGTGGACAAGCATAATCTTCCTTGGTATTTCTCCAGTGATACTGACCTCATCACTATCCTTTCGGGTTTTCATTAGCATTCTGTCTGCAGTAACATTATGGCAGATTTATATAACCCAGTGTTGCCATCCCTTTGGGCACAAAGTCACCACAGAAACCCCTCTAAAAATTCCCCTCACTCTATCAAAGCTTATTGGTGTTCCTATTTCATGGTTCTATGTCAGAGAATCATCTAGAAAAATATTGTGCTATAAATGTGTTGCAGTCAATAAATTGCCTACCATAATAGTGTGAAGGTAAGTATAGATTTACTATTGCTAACTCCACAGCTACATGCTTCGAAGATATACATATTATCAAAGTACATATAGGTAGAGTTTAAAGAGGTAAATCTATACTTACCATAACAATATTGTGTTGTCAATAGTTTGGTGATATTTTGTAGGTCTTTACTCTGCTAGTGTAGCTACATGATTAACCTCCTTTGCCCAGCCCTTGTTATTGTTGTCCTTACTATTCTTACATGACAATCAATAAAGACTATGGTAGGATGTGGTATTTTTATACTTCATGTTAAAATCACTGCAAAGGCTTACCAGTTTTTATTCAGGTGTAAAGCATCACTTCAGCTATACAAGTGCGAAAAATTTCTAAATAAACTCAAATGTCCTTCAACAAATGTCTTCTAAAAGGGCTTCAGACAAGAACTGAATGCTACCAGCTCATTATGGTCCGGCTTGACAGCGCACCTGTGCCAGACAATTATGTAAACATCACTGGAGAGGGCCTTTGGCTCCACCCACATGTTGGGAGCCAGGAGTTCATGTTTTAATTGGGCAGAGGTTACCAGCTCAAACAAAAAGTGCTGTTTTTATTTACTTATCCTGAGCATGACGTTCCAAGGGGTACACATATGACACTGTAATGCTATTTAAGTGTCTTAGATAACTGGATAATGTATGATGTTTTTCTCTAGCAGAAACAGAGATGGGGAGGGCAGTCGTTAACCGACCTGGGTGTTTAGCTCTGGCTTGACTATGCAACTGTCACCTGACATTCGAGCCTGCACCAATATTGTTTTATAGTTCTTTGCTTCCATAGAAATACATTCCCATTCCTATATTATTTACCTGTAATGCTGCACATTACCCTACAAGTTCCTTAAGAACCAGACCTATTGGCATTGCCAGTGCCTGTTTTTAAGTTTGGCTCAGCTAAAACGCTTGCTGTAAACAAACCCACAGACTGGGCCTTGGTCAGCCTCTTCGACCACCAACTGCCTTGGGGCAGCTTACTTCAGAGTATTCTTCATTTATATTAATTTATTTATACATTATAAGAGATCATACAGACCCGCGTGTATTGGGACAGTACAAGAAGCAACAATGATGTGGAGTAACTACATCAAGAACATCATTTCCAAACAGTGTAGAAAAATAAAAAGCATGCAATTAAACAGCACACTTTCATCAACGAAAACGCAAAACAAAGAGAACATGCCGGCAGGTGGAGCTAAGAGGAGATTCGCAGTGAGGAAGACATGGTACTGAAACCAAGGATTTCTGTGAGGGGGGAGTGCAGGTACAAGAACTAGGAAAAGTTAGGTTTTCCGTGGAAAATACAGGGCATCAGATGTGACAGGTTGACAAGAAATCAAAGAAAATACAAGAAGAAATAAAACCTGAAAATAGGAGATTATAGGTTTCAAAAGACTGGAGCTACTTCTGTTCTACTTGTTCTGAATTTTTAAATCTCAAGATGAACAATTTTAAGGCTTCTAATTTAAAATTTGAACATGGGGTTCAAATGTAGGAACTGACGTTTTCTGGCTATAAGTGATATACAAGTGGCAGCCAAACTTACATTTTATCTAGGCTGAGGATAGGGAGTCAGTGCAAATGCCTAATGGCATGTGCAATGTGCTCATATTTTCTGGTGCCTGTTATCAACCTTGCTGATGAGTGTCTGAGGATTTCCTGGCAATAAGAAAGCCCACCTAGCTAAGCATTGGAACAAATGGTTGAACCGCATTGCAAAAATTATTATGTTCAAGGACTGATTTTAGTTTTTTAACTGCAAGGTGCTTCGCTCTGGTCTTCTTGGATGCGAGTTCAACATGTATCATAGATAAGTGACGGTCAATCCATATAGCATGAGATTTAGCTAATTTGGCAAACAATAGAGCAAAACTATTGCTGTGAAGATCCATAAGTCAATTGTTGTAGGGTGTCCTTTAGATGATGAATCACAGTGAACTCCCAAAAAATATTTGCCCAAAATTCAGAGCTGGATGTCCTCAAAGATTCTCATACTAAAACCCAACGTTTTCTGAGAAATTATGTCTTGGATGGAGGAAATCTTTAGGTACAACACAATTTAGTAGGCATGTTGATGTGGTTGATTTCCCCATCATAATCCTCAGCAGTTCTATATAGAGGTACTAGCACTGGCCCTTGGAAGGCAACACATGTGGCCAGGGTGTTATCTGCAGTGAAGCACCATATTCTGACCAGTTGTTTACGGTTACTAAGGAAAGAGGCGAACCAACTCACTACAAGTCCATCAATTTTCATATGGAACTCCAGAGTAGCGAAGGATAATTCACAGTGTTGAAGGCCACTGACTGATCCAGAAAGATAAGACAAGCAGCCTCCTCATCTAGTATATAGTGTATGCTCCCTACAATAATAAGAGCGGTAGATTTGGTGCTACATCCTCTCTTGAGTCCTGTGGGATGAGATGGAAGCAGCTCATTTTGGTCAGTAAGTGTTGCCCATTGTAAGGTTGTATGTTAATCTATTATGTTTTCTAACCACAGAAAGCTGGTCAAAAGGCAGTATTTGGACAAGATATTTGGTTGATACGATTCTTCAGAATTGAACTTATTTGACCAATTTTGAGAAAACTAGGGAAAGAGGTATTGAAACCTGTGTTTGATTTTGGTAACAGGAATTGTGTCATCCTAATAAAACTCTGACTTTAATCTGCTGATATTCTTCAGGAATTACATAAAATTCAGGAAGAATCTCTGAGAGCAAGAGTAGCAGGAGATTTAAAACAGTGTCACTTGCATCTTGGATCGGCTCACAGGACTAACTCTAGCTCATTATCATTCCTACTAGTAGGTGTATTATTTCACCTTCTCAGAATGTGCTTCCATTGTAATGCATGCGGTTGACAGCCTTCTTCAACAGAAGACATTCCCCACCAATAGCAGGGCCTGCTGCACGGTAAGCAAATCCTTACTTGAAGTATGTAAGCAGATATGTGCGGAAAAAGCTGTAGCTAAAATGTAAAACAATTTAGTTTCTTGAAAATGAAACCTGGTGGGTATTATAATGTGGTTACATGGTTTGTTGATCACAGTTCAAGTGTTGTTTATCATTTTAATGGTGTTGCTGTTCATGTTAAAATCAATAAATAAGAAGCACTGATTTTGGGAGGAAAAGTATATGGCAGGCACTATTTTCAGAGTCCAAAAGCAATCTTGGAAATAAGGTTTTACCCTCTATAGCAACACAATCTTAGTGAGAACAATATTACTCATGACTGATTTAAATAAGCATAATACTGGTCAGATGTTATTGTCCAAGAAAATCATATTTTGTGTGCCAAACAAAAAAAGAAAACAGCTTTATTATAAAATTGCACATGGTGAGTATTACAAAGTTTTACATACTTATGAAGATCATACTTCGAAATTGAACATAAGTCAGACACACAGCGGCCGTGAATGGACAGCCCGTGAGGAGTGATCAGACCTAGGTTCCATGTGTGCATGACATCTGGCTGGGGCCAACCATGGGAAAATGGAGAATGATGGAAAGCAGGAGACTTGTAAACAGCCACGTGCCCAGAGCGGTAGATGAGTCCTGTGGCACATGGGGGGTGGGGTGGAAGGGGGGCCGGGGAGATGAATGAGGGATGTGGGAGGAAGCTATACAACTATATACATTGGATTGGTTGGGTGGGAAAGTGGCATGAGTTCAATTTAATGTTCTGGTTCACTGGTATGTTATAAGGTCACTGAGTTGTATTCAAATGATGGTGGTCTATCCACACAACCATGAGTGTTCAAGCAAGTGTATATTGATATATTGCACATTTGTACCACCTGTCAAAAATGTACACATGTTTATATTGACATGTTAACATGTTACACTGTGCTAAAACAAGGATAGCCATAAAAAGATCAGACGTCTAAATTTGAGATATCTTCTAATGTAGCTTGATGCACAACATACTAATCTGCAAGATAAGCCATTTTTCTTTTTCACAGCACATACATCTACGTCATGTGCTATTTTTTTTACTGTCATCAGCACACAACTGTAACACCCCCTTGTGCAGTCTGCAATCACAACAATTCACAAACCAGAACAGACCTTCACTTTTGTCTGTCTTTGTGTAATTGTGTCTGTTAGGATTTTCTTAGGCCTGGGCTGCATCAGTGCATGCGCTTTTGCTTGCAAGAGATATTGTGTTCAATATGGGGCTTGGAGCTCATCCATTGCTTACTATTTGTGGTCATCATTGTCACCCTCATTTGCTACCTACTATTTGGGTAGTGCAAACCGGCTTCACTTGCTCTCCTTTCAGCTGAAGCGTGGCCCAAGAACTGATTGCTTCATCAGGATTAGGCTCCTTCCGCTGCTGGCTCTGTGATTGAGGTACTATTTTTTATTTATTTTGCTTCTTCCCTTCCCTATGCCTGTCCCTGATGCTTCTTCCTCTCCCACTGCTGTCCATGTTGCAACTTCGCCTCCAACCCACCACTTCCGTGTTGCTTCTTTTCCCCCAACTGTGTAGTTAAGACCCCTCCCACCCCCACTCTGTGCTGCTTTCTCCCACCCCCCCAACATCCATGTTGCTTCTTCCCCTTCCACCCAATCTCCCACCTCCTGGCGGGTTGCTTATTCTGCTCCCCACGTCATCATTGTTTTTGCTCATTCCTAGCCAACCACCATAAGGGGAAAAACCACTATGACACGGCCAGCAGTGGCTGCTTCATACTGCATTTTTTCACTATCCCGTGTCCTCATAACTCACGCACTTCCATTGTCCAACCCTACACGATTGGTAAAGCCAAAAGCTTGCCCACAGATGAGACCTAATGGCTTTGCCAATGCTTATCCGTTCTGTAAGGCTTTCCATGTCAGGTGCACCAGTTCTTTTCTTATGTTTACTATATCAGCAGAACACTTTTGCTTCCTTTTGAAATCAAATGTACTCTCATCAGCTCGCTGTGTGAGCAAAGAACAAACACTCCATAGGAAAATGGTTCAGTTCCTCTATCTAAGCATTCCATTGTTGGAAGCAGATTTGAGCACGGTGCTTGTCCTCTGCTCAACTCAGGGCTTGAAAAATCATAAAAAATAACTAGACCTGCAGGTCGAGTAATTTAAATAATCTACTCAACCTAACTGTAATGTACTTGACCCATAAACGGGTCTCAAATTGTGTGATCCTAGGCAAATAGTTTACAGAGTTGTCTTTTTCTTCATTCTCATATATGATTGCACCTTCAAATATGTGAGCTCAGCATTTCTGCAGTACAAAAAAAAAACTCTTTTGTTTGATTAAGTAGACTAGAGTTTGCTGCATGCATCATAAGAATCTAGCCACATACCCATGATATCTATCCCACATAACCTAGGACTTCTTTTAGTTTACTAACAACATTGCCATCAGGGCAGGAGTGTTTCTCAGTTTGTTTAAATACTCAATTTTATTAAATATATTACTAAACCATGATGTGGTACCAAATCGTCATCTACACACAGTAACTTTCCAAGAAATGTCTCAAAATCTCTCCACTAATTTGCAGCTTTACTGATAAAACAATATAGTGTATTAATGATCTTTGAAAATTGGGTTTCAGAAAACATATCCTTTGCACATCAACACAAAGTATTCTGATTTTTTTTCATCCTATTAAAATATTTTTTTCATCACACATAAATATAAAAAAGGGCTATTGTGACTACTGAAATATATTTTTAAATGTTTGCTCAGTTGACTTAGTCATTTAAATGTTGTGTTAGGAAAAACCTGACACCCTATATCCTTTTATTTTACATTCTAAGCAGCAGCTCACACAGTTCACCTTACATAGTCCTTGACCTCTACAGTCAGAAGGAAAGAAATTTGTAAGAAAAACTGACTTTTGACCTCGGTCTGTGAACACAGAGCATAAGTGACATAAGAACAAGATTTAAAGGCATCTTTTATAGCCCCTCCACTTTTCAACTGAACAGAACACCTGTTCAGTGTCAACTCGCCAGAAGGGAGCAGAAATAAATTAAAAATAGCTCGACCTGATCAACCTGATCAAATAAGACTCGCCAATGCGAGCGGTCGAGTGGATTTTTCGAGCCCTGTACTGGTAAGCATCTGCAAGTACTATACAGAAGTAGAAAGGCAAAGCCTTAAGCAACTTTCTTCCTAACAGATGACGCACAGAAACTGTGATCATTTATCAGTGCTGGTCGGTTCATACTCATGACTAAAATGACTATTTACTTAACAGTCTATAATAATTAATGTTTACACGTCTCTTCATTTACTGTCTGTGGTGCATGTCTGTTTTTCAAAAGCAGGGTTCAAGCTTTCTGGCCATGGAGGTACCAGCAATTTGTGTCTAATGGATTTGAAAGCATAATACAACCCGGATATTCATACTTCAGTGCGAATGTACGTACATGCATCGGCTAATTGAGGCTAAAGTCCCTATTGAAGTGAGCTAAGTGTTTGTCGTACATGTTAAAAAATCATTGGCAAAGCCAACAGGGCTTGCTTTACTCTGCTGAAGATTGCAAACTACATCTTCTAGCATTCATTAGCACATTTAAAGCCAGACCTCTTGGCTGTGCAAATACTTGTTGGTGGTAGATTTGTGTACCCTTTTAAATCACATATTCAGTTATGAACACATTTTCACAATGGCACCCATGCAAGAGACTCCATTGGCAAGTGAACACATTTGAAATACTGAGACTACATAAATGCTTCAGATGTTTGCCTATCATGTTATTGAATTTTAGCAGATGTTATTGCTTGTTTTCTGTCGCTGTTTTCTGTCGCCGTTTCCTACAATGACTTTCACTAGCACAAAAGCCTCTAATGCCGGGTAGAAGTAGTACTCTCATGTTTTGTGCAAATTATCCTTTTAGGGCATACCCGGCTGTTAAGTGGTCACAACTTTTTTTACAATTTTTATTATGTTTATAACCTTTTGCAACTGGGCTTTTTTAGAAACTTCTCTGGTGGCTGTAGGTTTAGTGACATGGGGATAGGTGTACTCTGAAAATGGGTTATAAAGCAGGGATGGTCCCCCCCCCACCTCAAATTGTTTCTATCCCACTGTTGTTTGCTTTATTTGGGAGTAAGGCTGGGTGATGACATGATAACTGGGAGCAGAGTGTAGCCCAGTCTGGGTAGCCTTACCTTTAACCCATGCATTTTAAATGTATTTCTTGGAGAAAGTATAAAATTAGGTTACATTACTTAGGTTATTGTCATTAATTACAATACTACAAAACGGAAAAATCCTCTAAAAAAAACACAGCCTATTGCAACAGGTATGATCACTAGCACTATTAATGTATGAAATGGTAAATTTACGACAGGCTTTGTGTGTTTGGTTAGTCCTTTTTGTCTTCAATGTTTGACCTTTTAAATATAATTTTACGGAATGTATTGCTCTAAATAATGTTTATTTTGTTTTCTTAAGTCTGTCGCCCCGTCTCTTTTGGTGCAAATCCTTCACCTTGGCCTACAATCAGAAACGAAGTAAGGTTGACTTTAGGACGCTGCTGTTCCCTTTTCTATGCAGACTACAGAAGCCTGATTTGGGCAGGGCTTTTAGTATGGTGACAGTCTTCACCCCATGCTTCCTCCCTCTAGCTACAAATCAAGAAGGATCATCAGGCGTACACAACATTTACAATATAAAAACTTGAGACAGTGCGATTATCTTTACATAGCGATTTGAAATCTGGGTTCAGCTATAACTGCTACAGAAAATGCAGCCAAATCATGCCATCATGGCGATGCATACTTAATTGTTGATCACACATTCTTGTCCAGTCCATAGTATGTCACTGTTAAACAACTGTATCGAAATGTAAGGATAACCAAGAATCGTAAGGTGATGATT
This sequence comes from Pleurodeles waltl, assembly GCF_031143425.1. Classification (NCBI taxonomy): domain Eukaryota; kingdom Metazoa; phylum Chordata; class Amphibia; order Caudata; family Salamandridae; genus Pleurodeles; species Pleurodeles waltl. The sequence continues at coordinate 368,785,469 of NC_090438.1, read as the reverse complement.
CATTTATAGTGAAGTTACCAAAGAAGCTGTGAAATTGTTGCATGGTTAGAGAAGGCACAGCACAAGCTGGTTATGCTGTGCTGGAGCATTGCAGGTTGTAAAGAAGCAGGAAATGCGGTGCAGGAGCAGGGGGAGTACTGTAAGAGCGGGTGGAAGCGATACACGAGCTAGATGTCTAAAATTAAGCCCAACTAGTAGGTCGGACCTTTAAAAATGTGTTGCAGAAACAGGACGGAAAACACAAAGGTCAGTATGGAAAAACGCTTGCTGTTAATAGTGTGCAACTCAGCTTTGCCACTTCTAGCAGACCAGGGCGGATTTCTATAGCGAGACGACCATTTTTACTCCAAAACGACTGCTGTTGGAATAATGACGTGCTCAATCTCAGACCACAGTGCTACATGTATTTATTCCCTAAGGAGCACATTCTTGTTAGTGTACGATTCAACAGGTCTTAAACAGGAACCCAAGGAAACCTAGATTACAAATGTGTTCCTAAACAGAAACACTATATTCACATACTTCAAATTCGCGGCAAATGGGACCAACATCATAGCCGATGCTGCCACCTAGTGGCCCTACGCGGTAAAAATGAAATATAAGAGTAAGAACTTTTTTTAAACGTTCAAGGTATTACTGAGCGAGCATTATGACAGTCTGTTTCAAAACATGCTCAGTCAGGACATCATCCGATTTTCGAACTTTTTTCCACTTTCGCACGTCTTTTTCTGCAGCAGATTTCACTAATCATTGCCTGTAGAAATGTGCACGGGAAAAGCTAGAAAGTCTGCAATTACTGCACATCACGTGATGTATATTGAGGGAAGTTCAAGACAGGCGAGTTTGAGTGAGAATCTGATTTAAAGTACGGATGAATGGATTAACGAGCGCATGGACGGATGGCTAAGTGACTGTATGCTGTCAGAGATCAGGGGCTATCAGTTACAAACCCGATCTACTAATTGGCTGAGCCTGTTTTGGAAGAGGTGCCATGTTATCGATAATAGCACTGGTAAAAACATTTACTAACACAGAAGTTGTGGGAGATGTTTTGAAAAATTATGAGTTTGCTGCCGTTCTAGAGGCTGTTCTAAGGTCTGTGAAAATAGTGGCTGAGTGCACGACTAATCCCGCTGTATTCTAGCAATGAAAGCAGCACGCTTACACCCCATGTTTACCAGATTTATAGTTTCAGATTTAAATGCGCCAATTTAGGAGTAATGTTGCAAAAGTCTGTTTAAGGTATACATACACCAACGACCTTCGAGACCTGAAGAGTTTCCATGCACTTTTACATGTCTGTTAAATACCAAGATGCCCATGCTACTGGATCAGCAGGATCCAGAATAAGCATGGTACAGATTTAAAGGCACCAGTCGGGAAGCCATCTTGTGAAAGTTTGCTTAAACTATAAGTATATACCAAAGAGGCATCCATGCTTTAAGAGTTTGCAAGCACTTCTAACCGTCTGTCAGAGATTAAGCGATCCGGGCTATTGAATCAGCACGTCACAGAGTTTTACTGAGAGGCGAACCCTGCGTTGCTCAGCACCTACACGCTCTCGTCACAAGGGAGACCGGCATAAACTTGCCATATCTGATTGCCAGCGGATCGGCATGCATTGGATCACTCAAATGCATGGTTGGCACTCTTGCAATGCAGAGTGCGGTTGTAGCATATCTGTAGGAGGCTGGCCTGGTTTGTAGTGGGTACCAAAGGTACTTACACCTTATACCTGGTCCAGGTATCCCTTATGAGTGAAATGCAGTCAGTGTCTAGCAGTTAGGATGTCTAGAGGTAGCTTGTAGCAAAGCAACGAAGGCTGACTTAGGAGACATGCAAAGCTCTTGCAATAATACTGTAGTCACACAGTACTCACACAAATGAAAGAAAATACTCAGTGTTAAAAAATAAAGGTACTTTATTTTGCTGACACAAATGCCAAAAATACCTTAGAGACTATACTCCCTTAAGAGGTAAGTAATGTACACAATATATACACTAGTAACCAAAAACAGGTAAGTACACAGTCAGAAAACAGTGCAAATAATGAAAATCACAATAGGATGCAATGGGCCTAGGGGGACCCAAACCAAATACTAAAATAGTGTAATGCAAAAGTTGGTTTCCCTCCTAGGCAAGTGTAGTGTGTAGAGGGGTACTGGGAGTGTAAGAAAACACGAAAGGTAAGTAATAGACCCCTCCCCAGAGCCTAGGAAAACAGGAGTTAATCACAGTATGTTTCCTGAAACACACAAGAAGTTGTGATAGAAGATTAAGCAGGAACCAGAAGAGACTTCAAGACACCAACAATGGATTCCTGGACCTGAAGACCTGTGGAAGAGGGGACCACGTCCAAGAAGCACTGAAGAGTCCAAGAAGAACAGGAGTCCTTGCTAACCTGGTTGAAGGTGCAAAAGAAGAACCACCAGTGAGAAGACAAAGTCAGTTATGCAGCCAAGAAGACAAAAGTGGGTTCCTGGTTGGTGCAGAAGATGTCCCACGCCTGATGGAAGATTGCAATCCGGTTTTGCCTTGGCACACGCAAAGCTTGCGGTTCGCAGAAAATGACGCTGCCCGGGACAAGGAGGGACTTGGTGGCCTCTACCCAGGAGGGGGAAACAGAGGGGGCTCTCAGCAACTCAGAGAGCCCTCTGAATACCAGGCAACACACACAGGAGTCCCACAGCACGGGGACAAAGAAGATGCAAATGGAGGCCCACGCAGCACGACACAAAGGGATCCCACGCCGCCGGAGAACCACCCAGGAAGCTGTGCGTCGCAGGATAGAGTGCTGGTGTCCTAAGCTGTGCTGTGTACGAAGAACTTCTTGGAAGGTCGCACACAAACCTTGGCAACTGCAAGTCATGCGCTGCACGGGGGTACTGTCTTGCATGGGGAGGCAAGCTCTTACCGCCACCAAAGTTGGACAGCTGGACATTGGGACTGTCAGGGTCACTTTAGTCCACCACCTGTGTTGCTGGATCTGCGCTGGTCATCTGGAGAGGGCACCCATCCCACCGGACGTCACTGCAGAGAGGCACCTGCTGAAGCAGGGAAGTGACTCTGTCACTCTATGGGAGATTCCTTTGGTTCTTTTGGTGCAAGCTGAAGACAGGTAGTCCTCTGAGGATGCACGACCTAGAAACTGTTGCAGTTGCTGGCAGGAGCTAAAGTTACAATGCTGCAGAAGTGGACTTTGCTTCTTTGTTGCAGTTTGTAGAGTTCCTGGAGGGGCCAGCTACGGTTCCATCTGTAGAAGATGAAGTAAAGGATGCAGAGGATTCCTGCTGGAGTTTTGCCATCCGAATCTGAAGAAACACCCAGAGGAGAGACCCTAAATAGCCCTGAAAGGGGAATGGTCACCTAACCAGGTAAGCACCTATCAGGGGAGGTCTCTGATGTCACCTGCTGGCACTGGCCACTCAGATGCTCCCAGAGTTTCCCACTACCTTGGAATCCAAGATGGCAAAACCCAGAACACTCTGTAGGAGCTCTGGGCACCACCCCTGGGGTGGTGATGGACAGGGGAGTGGTCACTCCCCTTTCCTTTGTCCAGTTTCGCGCCAGAGCAGGTACTAGGGGTCCCTGAACCGGTGTAGACTGGATTATGCAAGGGGGGCACCATCTGTGCCCATCAAAGCATTTCCAGAGGCTCTGGGATGCTACCCCTCCCGTGCCTGTAACACCTATTTCCAAAGGGAGAGGGTGTAACTCCCCTCTTCCAAAGGAAATCCTTTGTTCTGCCTTCCTGGGCTTGAGCTGCTCAAGCAACAGAAGGGCAGAAACCTGTCTGTGAGGTGGCAGCAGCTGGGGCTGCCTGGAAAACCTCAGAAGGCTGGTACGGCAGTAGTGGGGGTCCACTGTGGAACCCCCAGAGTACATGGGATTGCGAAACCAATACTGAAATCAGTATTGGGGTACAACTTCCAGTTGTTAGACACCTTACATGGCCATATTCAGAGTTACCATTATAAAGCTGGGCCTGGTATTGACCTATGTCCAGTGCACAGGTAAAAATGTCTAGGACAATGGGCCTGGAACACATGGGGGCACCTCTGCTAGTGCAGGGGTGCCCTCACACACAGGTACTTTGCACCCGGCCTACAAGGTTGGAAGACTTGACATATAGGTGATTTACAAGTGACTGGGTGCAGTGTAAATGGCTGAGAAATGGTGCATGCACCATTTCACGCAGGCTAAAATGTCATTCCTGGAGCAGCCTTTGCATCGGCTCCCTATGGGTGGCAAAAGTAATGCTGCAGCCCATAGGGATCCCCTGGAACCCTAATGCCCTGGGTACCATATACTAAAGACTTATAAGGAAGGGCCAGTATGCCAATTTGGAGTGAAATACTGAGTTAGCAGTATGTAAGGACACATTTGGAAACAGAGCGAGCATAAGCACTGGGGTCCTGGTTAGCAGGACTCCAGTGACACAGTAAAACACATTGACAACAGGCCAAAAACAGGGGTAACCATGCTAGAAAGAGGCTACTTTCTCACAATATATAACCCATAGGCACCTTTGGAAGTTCTTCAAATGTCGACTTCTAGTTTTCTGAACAAAGAAGCATTCTTTTGGAGTTGTTTCTGGGGGGTATTTTATAACACATTGATGTGAGCTCCAGGGTAATGCATGATCACTTTTACTAAAGCACTCATGACTGATCAAGTAGGCTACAATTCGAGTTAATCAGTGTTAATTATGATTTTCTATCTCCGGAAGGTGTATCTGAGGTGGGTTTGTAGACCTTTCACCTCATCGTACAAGTGTACATATGATGAAGATGGCAGCACCCACGTGCTAAGGCACGCTGTGGTGGCAGTGGTAAGACAATACAGGCCAAATTAGAACAGTTTTTTTAATGTAATATCTTAACAGGAGTTTTTTTACTGTTCCATATTTATACATAATGCACACGAAACATGAATGCATTGCACTATCAACCGGTGTGGCAGATGCATGTAAAGAGCGCCGTGAACCGGCAACAGAAATGCAAATAATTATTTTCTCAGAATGAAATTTGTTTTTGGAAGTGAGCATTATCTGCAATGTTGCTGAAACCCAAGTGTGGCCAGATTGTCTAAAAACATATTTATGAAAAAGTTATAAACACCTCGGTGGTTCTGGCGGGAAGAGAACTGGCTGTAGCACAGTGAGTACAATTTCATGGTCCATTGCGTAAATATTCCACTAATTTTGAATCGGATTTAAAATACACTGTTACGAGTTTGAGAGCCATATAGTATGAAACTTTTATTTCGAAAAATATTGAGATTAAAACTATTTTTCTTGAAAAAAATAATAAAATGCCATGAAATTCTTCTACCTTTGATGATTACCACAACTTACTATTACCATAACTTGGCTCAAACCCCCAAAGTGGGCTAGGACCGTGGGTAGAATGTTCAATTGGGCCACTTGAAGCAGTGACAAGAAAAGTTATGAGTCAAGCCTGAAGTCATGGCATGCGAGGCCGCGAAAAAGCAGTTAAAATATATTTTTCACAGTGTCTGCAAACTAAATGGTTTATATAAGCGAAATGCAAAATACAGAAACAATTGACAATATCGAGCTCAATATTACCTTAATGTTTCAAACTAAATGCATTTCGAACGAAATGTTGCGAATTATTCAACTACATTCACATCACTGATCTTAACACATGCATGCTCTGACTGGAAGAGACATCAGGAATAACAACTCAACACTTATTTGGAAGAGCTCAGTATAGTGATACAAAGGTATCATCTATCTTTACTACTCTAGAGTTAAGAGAAGATAGTGAGCCCTTGCTTACATAACACTCTAGAACAGTGGTAATGTCTACTGCAATCCGAAGGAAGCCAATATCTCAGCGCAAATGTGGCCTTGGATTTTAGGGCTCTAGGAGCTCAGGGAATATAACAACATCTTTTCACATGCTGACTGCTAACAATCCAGAGGGCTTCGATAATCCAGACACAACCAATTTTTTTTTTACTCTAAGTTTTAAATGCTGCAATACTGCAGGGGTGTCAGAGATAATTTATCTACTTAGCTCTGGAAGCTTTTAGTATTTAAAGCCCAGATGTACAAAACTTAGCATTTCTTAATGGACCCTTGCTATTCCGGGCCGTTAAGAAATGCAAAATGTGCATTCGGTATGCACGAATGCCAAAAACGTGGTAATAAAATGCGAATCCTAACCTGTAGGAATTGTATTTCGGAAATAGCTAATAGCGATTTCCTATTTGCGAATCGCAACTACATGCACTAAAGATTTCCTAGTTGCGACAAGGCAAAAAGTGGCCTATTAAGAAATGCAATTACCACCGACCTGATACAGGTGGTAACCATATACAAAGTATAAAAAGAGCCCCAAAATGCATCTGGCTCTTTCACAATGGCAGCATTATACTCTTGGCAAGGAGGATGAGGATTCAGGCTCTGAGGGACAGAAGGGAGAGAAGACAGGACAGGATATTTACGGTGAGAGTCACCCTCTTCAACTTGACAGCGGAGGACAAAATAGGGCAGACTGACTAGCCTGGTCATACCTGACCTGGCAGCTGATATACAACCCCAGCTTCTGGTTCTACATCGAAGCGTAACGCCATACCTCCCCATGTGCAAGTATTGTGTTGCCTTCATCTCCTTGAGTCAGTGAGTGATCAGTCAGTCATGGCAGTTGCAGGGGGTGTCACAGAGTACATTACCAAGGTCCCTGCACAAGTTCCTGGATGTAATTGTTGATAAGGTGAACCAATACATCTATTTTCCAAATAGCCCCCAAACAACATTGCAGCAGACAAAACTCAATTTCTATGGGGTGGCACAGTTCCCCAATGTCACTAGTTGTGTGGATGGCACATGTATAGCCATGTCCCACATAAGCACCAGAATACATTTACAGGAATGTGCAGGTGGTGTGTAATGCCTCCTTTGTCATCACTGACCTTGTGGCCAAGTACCCAGGCAGCACACATGACTCATTTATGTTCCGGCACATTGGAATACACAACCAAATGGCACAAGGGGAATGTGGCTATGGGTTCCTGCTAGGTAAGAGGATCTCAAAATCAGTGACTGTACTGGCCAGACGTGTATGTGTGAACTGACCATATGGCTTTCCCTCTCATGCTCCAGAGGTGACCATGCATATGCCTTACGCTCCTGGATCCTTACACCTTACTTGACCCCACGGACACCAAGTGAGAGACGTTACAACAGGGCATACAGGTCAACAGGCTCAATCACTGAGCGGATATTTGGCATACTCAGGTCCCGCTTCAGGATCATCCACAAAACGAGGGTGGGCACTTATCTACAGGCCACACACATGCTGCAAAATGATAGCGACAACATTGCAATGAGGACGGGACAACGCAATGTCAGCACGGAGCTAGAATCTCATGATGACTCTGATGATGAGCCACAGCCACTAAAGGGACGACAGGACAGCACCTATGCAGCTGAGGGATGGACAAGATGCACATATATCACAAACAACTTTTTCTGAGGTAAGCCATGACATGACATGGTAGTAACAAACATCAGGCAGGGTGTAGTGCTTGGTGCACAACTCTGTGACCACCTTTTATTCAGGTGGATCAGACAAAACAAACAAAACAAAAATATGTGTATGTGTGTGGAACATATGTAAGAAATCAAAAAAGGTTACACACGGTTCCACCTAATGCTAAAGGGTTTCTTTCAAGGAAATAGTTCAGCGAGTCATTGAAAGGCGAACTTTATCGAAGCAAAAGCCCTCACTCACCATCCGGTGACATGCTTCATCATAGGGCCAGCTCCTCGTCAGGCCGGCACTGCAATGCCTGACGGGCCCCCCAGGGGGGCTCTTTGCCGGAGATCTTTTTTAGAAAACTCGTTTCTGGCCGGTTGAGAAAAGGAATAAAGTGAAGGATTGGTAAATAGGAAAAAAAAAATTAAAAATATCTAGAGGTAGAATCTAATAATTTTAATGCTCATGACTCAACCTCTGACAAGATTAAAATCAAATAAAGTTGGGAATTGGTGGAGTAATGACCACAATTACCATGAAAGCCAGGTAGGTATAAACCTCAAAAGACAGAGTACACAGGATCCCCTGTGTCACTCTATATGATTGGTCAACATGTTTCTCGCTTGTTATCAAGGAATTACCTTATGCGATTAGTCAGGACCCAATAATATACCTAATCCTTTGAATTGCGAAGTTTATCACATATAAAAGTCAAAAACCTAAGGAAATATAAAAAGCAGAGAACCTCAATTAGCATTAAACACAAAACAATATATATACTGTGCGTGACGCTGGGCTCTGGGATTAATTCCTATTCCTCAGCCCTCGCACGCTTACACATTTAAGAACGACTTGATGTTCATGCGCGTTCCCTGTATTTCGGCATATCTTTGCCAATAATAACGCGCGCCTTCGATTTGATGCACCTTGCTGTCCTGACCCGTATTAGTCTCTCTACCCCGAGTGTATAGCTATTCCTAGAGCGACACGTAAGAAATGGATGCCCCTGCCATTTCGGCAGTACAGGGATACACGTGGAATCTCTAGACACGTATCTTCTTTTTCAATAATTTTAACACACGTGCTGGGTCCTGTGGTTGCATTTCTTCGCAAGAGTCTTGACATACCTTTGACTGCGCATTCACCTATTAACTCATGGCCATATCATAATTAGTTTTTTTCCTTTGCAGGCTCTATGATCTATTATGACATCATGGGCTCTCAATTGAATTATTCTAATTAGTGTTATGAGAGTCACGATAATGATATCTTATGTCCCCTTATCTATTTATATATGTATAGATCAGAATTGACCTTTCTAGCCTGGACTTCCCCGATGTGGCCCTGGCTCAGTCATGAGCATTAAAATTATTAGATTCTACCTCTAGATATTTTTAATTTTTTTTTTCCTATTTACCAATCCTTCACTTTATTCCTTTTCTCAACCGGCCAGAAACGAGTTTTCTAAAAAAGATCTCCGGCAAAGAGCCCCCCTGGGGGGCCCGTCAGGCATTGCAGTGCCGGCCTGACGAGGAGCTGGCCCTATGATGAAGCATGTCACCGGATGGTGAGTGAGGGCTTTTGCTTCGATAAAGTTCGCCTTTCAATGACTCGCTGAACTATTTCCTTGAAAGAAACCCTTTAGCATTAGGTGGAACCGTGTGTAACCTTTTTTGATTTCTTATCTATTGGGAACCTTACACACAGGACCAGGAGTTATTCTCCGAATATCCCATTTTTCTTGCCCCTCCTGTGTTGTGTTTTTTGTGGAACATATGTGCCAGACAGAGTGAAACCAAAAAATGTACTGATGTTACTTTTTCTGTACCCTTGTTGTGCCTTGCTTCTCAGCTGCACTGTGTCCTGGCCTTGATCCTGTCTCAGACCCAGAGGGATGTTGGTGGGTACGCCGAGTGGGGCAGGCCTCAGGAGCAGAAACACCACTCATGCTAGATCCCTCCTCGCTCTCAGGTGGTGGTGGGATGGGGGTAGACACAGGTTGGGTGTTTGGATGTTCTCAAGTGCAATTGTGACCTGCACCAGGCCCCGCACATTATCCTGGCAGCAGTGGGACATCTCTGTTTGGATATTAATAGTACGCCTTGCCAGGCTTGATGTTGCATTGGTCAAGTTGTTTATTGCCCTGGAGAAAGTGTCAATACGCCTAATATACTGCATATGCTCCTGCTGTATGCCAGTACTCCATCCCATTCTCCACTGCCTTGGTCAAGCGCTTCCGTTCCCCGATAACACCACTTATTTTCTTGTTTTGCAGGCACTGTGTCTTGAGACTGCCTCTCTTGAGTCCACCACAGATGCTTGGTGTTGCCACCACTCCTGTTGTGCGCTCAGTGGGCATGCGGACAGGCTTGGGCTCGGCTGTGGTATGCTCCCTTATGATGGTCTGGTCACCATCGCTGTCAGATAATGGGGGCAGTGGTGAGGTCCTCCCTCTCCTGCCTGTTGGGGTGGATGGGCATGGTGGAGGTGATGGTGGTGTTGGTGGCTCCAGATATACATCACTACCAGTAGCAGGTGCAAAGATATCTGGGCTGTGATCTGTGGGACATATATGTACACAAAAAGTTGTAAATACATGTAATTTCTTTGGGCACTACAATGGTGTGACATTGCTACATGTGTGTATGAGTTGTTGGAGATATGTCTAATTGTTAGATATGGCCATCAGTATTCAGTATAGCATGCTGATAGAGTGCACTACAACTTCCAAGATGCATTAACTTGGTGGGCCAAACATCTCAATGGGAGTATTTGACACTGTGATGTATGTGACGTGGTTTGCCTACCAGCGTGGCCTGGAAGGAACATGAAGGTATATGACTTACCCTGGCTGGTGTCTGCTGGGAGTGAGGTGCTGATTTCCCCAACACCGCTGACACTCACTTGTTCGAGGGTCCCCTCAGTGTCAGAACACGGCTGGAGCGCGATCTAGGGCCCACCCCAGCTAAGTTACCTGTGCGCTCATTGTTACCATTGTGTGCCAAACCATCTTGTGGGAAAGCTCACGAGGCCGCCTGCAAAGCTAACTGGTGGTCTCGTTCGTTTTCTTATTAAACTGTGCTATTACCCCATGAGATATTTTATGGTATTATATGGCATGTCTTGAATGTTAAAAGTTTGTTCCTCCATATAGCTGTTTGCTAGCGTTGTGCTGCTTCATTGTAGTAGTCTATAAGAGAATACAATTCCCAGCAGGCTGTACAGCCACCATCTTGGGCGTGGCACCTAGTATAAAACTGGCCCCGCCCAGCAATGCTCACTATTGCTCTGGGGCTCCATGGTGCAGTCCGGTTTGCTCTCATCTCTGTATTTTTCCTCAATTCAATCAGGCAGCTGTCATTGCAGCTTTGGTGCGGAGTCTCTCCTGTTATCAGCTGCTATCATCTCGCTCATTAATCTTCATGTGAGCCTCTAACAGAATGTATTTCCAGAGCAGGCCCTGCTATGAAGGTAAGATTATTCTTTCTAATGTTTAATGTAGCTTTCCAGTTCTTTGAGTTTTGTGTCCTGAAGTCTGTGTTGATTTAATACATGGCAACTCTGGGTTCAGCATCTTCCAGGCAGAATGTTTTCATACAATTAAAAGAACACTGAATTATTTTGAAAATATTGTTTAGCCTGCAACTAACTCTGAAGTCAAGAGTTTTATAAACATGATAAATAGAATTACAGATTGAAGAGTTTTATTGCTGACTTACGATCTTCATGATGCAAGCATAGGGCAAGTGGGTGAATGTTGTGGCATATATATATATATATATATATATATATATATATATATATATATATGTGTTACATTGAAGAAGGTATCATTAGACAACCAACTGCATGTTTATTAGGGAAAGGCACAACAAAACCCACTGCTGAAAGTCCTGGTGCCTTTTTATTTTCTCAATCATCTTTACATACTATAACTCAAAATTCAAAGTAATCTGAAACCCTTACGCCAGACTGCAGTTCAAGTCTGTGCAGAATTGTTAACGTGCTTTGTACTGTTTTCCTGTGACCTTTTTGTTTTCTCAGATCTCCTTCCCTGCTGATCCCAACCCACAACCTTCCCCTCATCAGATCACTCCAAAAATCTGCACTATAAGAGCATTCAGATTTGGAGGTATCTAGAGATGGGCCCTGTTGAGCTTCATACAGAACCCATGGAAATGTAGCCCTGACAGAATAGTGAGCCCACAAATTAAATTCCACCTGGTCTGTATTGAATCTCACCATGGCTACCTTAGATGATGTAATGAAAGTAATTACACAAATGCATAAAAGATACTCAGGAGTCCAAAGCAACTGCAGCGTTGCTGGGCAGTTACATTAGTATGACATGACATTTCCCTATTATACCACTGGCAACAGTTTGTGGGAGAATTCGAGAACGTTTTTGATCGTCGATCTGTAACTCTATCTGCGGACAGAGAATTATTGGAACTAAAGCAGGGGAACAAAGATTTAATAACTTATCTGTCTCAATTTAATCGCCGGATTGCTGAAACCTCTTGGCCTGAGGAAAAGAGATCAGCTTTGTTTTATCAAGGACTGAAAGACGAGTTAAAAGATGTACTAGCCCAGATAGACCCACAACCTAATACTTGCACCAAATTAATCAATCTCACCTTAAGACTCGATCACCGTCTAGCTGAAAGGGGGACAAGAGAAAAACCGAAAGAACAGGATGGCGATCTAAGAGACCTAAGACACAAACTATTCCACTTGAGAACCCATGGAAATTGGTACTCTCAGACAACCACTATCGAAAGAAGAGAAAGACTTGCGTAGAAGTAATGGACAATGTCTTTATTGTGGTCGCAAAGGCCACTTTGTCAAAGAATGTACAATAAAACCCAAATGGAAAAGTTTTAGCCCATAGAAGGTAAGTTCCACTTCCTCTGTGGAAACAACGACCGACGGAAAACTAGGAAACCCAAGAAGTAGGGAAGGGAACCTCTTTGGGACACTCGCATTCCCTTCAATAAACTCATGTGCAACAAATCACAAGTCCCATTTTTATCTAACTGTGTCATTTACAATTAAAAAGAACTCACACACCTTGCAGGTATTGATTGATTCAGGAGCCACTGGTAATTTTGTGGATCTTCAAACAGCTCAAAGGTTAGGAATCCAGTGTACGCGCAAAACAACCCCTGAAATAGTTCAAGCAGTTGATGGGAAAGTGATATCTGGGGGACCAGTGACTATGAAAACAGGTCTGATTCAGATGATGTTTCGATCCACAAATGGTCAAGTACACATCGAATGTATCCAATTTGATGTTCTCCAAGCCCCACAATACGTTTTTATTTTGGGAATGCCATGGTTGGTGTTGCATAACCTTGATGTGAATTGGCAAACAAGAGAAGTACAGTCTTCCTCTTGCTATTGTACCACTCACTGTTTAATCCAATCTAGTCCTGAAAGAACTACAAATCTCATAGCACAGATTGCCACTGCAGCAGAGAAAGAAATGGAGTTACCTCCTCAATACCTACAATTTGAAGATGTATTCAGTAAACAAAAGGCAGCTACTCTCCCACCCATAGATCATATGATTGTCAAATTGATCTCTTTCCAGGATCTTTGGTACCCAATTGCAGAATATATGCCCTTTCTGAAAACGAAAACAAATATCTACGACAATACCTAGATGAATATCTTGCCAACGGATTTACTCGTGCCTCGCGCTCACCTGCAGCTGCTCTACTCTTCTTTATACCAAAAGCTAACAAAGAGTTAAGAACGTGTATTGACTATAGAGCGCTGAATAAAATCACAGTGAAAAATAAGTACCCTCTTCCTCTTATTCCGGTGTTATTAGATCAAGTTAAATCAGCAGTCATATACACAAAACTAGATCTGCGAGGTGCTTATGTAGTTTGCGTTAGAGAAGGTGATGAATGGAAGACCACCTTTAAAACAAGGTATGGTCTTTTTGAATATTTAGTCATGCCTTTTGGTCTCTGTAATGCCCCTGCGGCATTCCAATTCTTCTTGAATTATGTGTTGCGAGATTTTCTGGACCGCTTTCTCATAGTTTACATAGACGACATACTCATATATTCAAAGTCTGTGGCGGATCATGAAAATCATGTAAAACAAGTCCTATGGATTCTTAGAAAACACTCCTTGTATTGTAATCTGAGCAAATGTGAATTCCATTTTACCAAGGTAGAATTTCTGGGCGTAATTCTCACACCCGCTAGGATGCAAATGACTGAAAAGAAAATACAAGCTATAGCAGAGTGGCCTACACCAAAATCTGTAAGAGATGTTCAGTGCTTTTTAGGATTTGCTAACTTTTACCGGAGCTTCATTAACCATTTTTCTCAAACAGTGGCCTCTATTACCAGGTTGCTTCAGAAAAAGGTACAATTCATATGGTCAGATGAAGCAGAACAAGCCTTTAAATTATTAAAAGACATCTTTACAACTGCTCCAGTGTTAACTCACCCTGATACTAAAAGGCCCTTCATAATAGAAATGGATGCTTCTGATGTAGCAGTTGTGGCTATCTTGTCACAACGAAACGTAGATACTGGACAACTTTATCCTGTGGCAAACATGTCTAGGAAATTAAACAATGCAGAGCAAAACTACACCATTCCAGAAAAAGAACTATTGGCTATTCGTGATGCTTTCAAGGAATGGAGGCATTATCTTTTAGGGGCAGATCACACGACCACAGTATATACAGATCATAGAAATATACAGTTTATGAGTTCAGACAGAATCTTGACCCCTAGACAACTGCGTTGGATGATGTTCTTTGCTGAATTCGACTCCATTGTCACATTTCGAACAGGGGTCAACAACAGAAAGGCTGACGCTCTGTCTCGACAAACCTCTTCCTTGACTCGAGACAACTGACTTCCACAACCAATTCTAGCACCTTCAAAGGTATTGTGTGTTACATCTGTCGAAAAACCTCCTCACTAAAATACAACAGGAATTTCCAATAACAAGTTGGTCAGACTGGCTCAAGCGGTGTGAGAAAAATTCCATTAAAGAAGGACTACCACTACATGATTCCAAAGTATAACAGTCAAAATGGGGAGCACCCTGTCTTCCATTCCAGCATTTGTGACCCCAAGGCATCATGGTAAATGCAGTCATTAGCACAAATTTGAATAGAGTTTTGAAAGTTTTTCACCATAAGTTGGTGCGGCGAGTGCCGTATCTTCGGACACGTGTTTCTGGCTATTTGGCCGTCATCAGCGAAGAGCAACGTGTAGCTGGCGGGGTTGCTTGAAATGCCGCCTTGAAAGTATTCACAGGTTTAAGTACCACTCAAGAAGGCGCACAGGTGCTTCACCCGAGCTCGTCAGCTCAGAGGCTCACAGGAGCCTTAATTACAACAGTCAAAATGGGGAGCACCCTGTCTTCTATTCCAGCATTTGTGACCCCAAGGCATCATGGTAAATGCAGTCATTAGCACGAATTTGAATAGAGTTTTGAAAGTTTTTCACCATAAGTTGGTGCGGCGAGTGCCGTATCTTCGGACACGTGTTTCTGGATATTTGGACGTCATCAGCGAAGAGCAACGTGTAGCTGGCGGGTTTGCTTGAAATGCCGCCTTGAAAGTATTCACAGGTTTAAGTACCACTCAAGAAGGCGCACAGGTGCTTCACCCGAGCTCGTCAGCTCAGAGGCTCACAGGAGCCTTAATTACAACAGTCAAAATGGAGAGCACCCTGTCTTCCATTCCAGCATTATACCTGCCTACTCAAGAACTGCAACAAACAGCATTCATCTGGTCCCATGTCAATTCTATCGCAGGACACCCAGGTCCAAAAAAGACTGTAGAACTCATGCAACAACATTTTTGGTGGCCAACAATAAGAAAAGACATCCTAAAAAGGATTCAAGACTGTGAAGTCTGCGCACGATGCAAAAACGATCATAGCAAACTTAAAGGTTTGTTACAGCCCATAGCAACTCCATCTCCGCTTTGGGAACATGTATCAATAGACTTTATTGTTGGTCTACCAAAAGTACAACAACATACTGTAATTCTCGTGATAATCAATAGTCTTACAAAATATGCACATTTCATTGCCTGTAAATCTTTACCTACTTCTAGTCAATTGGCCACCTTATTGTTGCAACAAGTTGTTCGCCTACATGGTCTGCCAAAAGTAATTCTCTCAGATCGAGGATGCCAGTTTTCATCACATTTCTAGCAGACATGGTGTTTCCGCCAACCTTTCCACGAGTTACCATCCACAAATGGACGGTCAAACAGAGAGACTTAATCAAACATTGAAACAATTTCTGCAATGCTATGCTAATGATGCAGATGTTGCCTGGGTAGACTTACTGTGGTTGGCTGAATTGGCGTACAACTCCTCCTACCACTCTTCTATAGACACCACGCCATTCTCAGGACTTTATGGTTATCATCCCAACTTTTTGCCAGTAGATCTGCCGACCATGCATGACTTACCTGCAGTAAAAGATGCTATGACTCATATGTATCAAATTCATGAAAAAATCAAGTCACAATTAAACAAGGCCAAAGAACAATATAAATTCCACTAGGACAACAAACATAGGGTAGGACCTTCATATCAACCAAATGATTCTGTGTGGCTTTCAACGAAGCATTTTACATTCAAGAAATCAAGTGCCTTCCATCCGAAGTACATAGGTCCTTATACGGTTCTATGTAAGGTCAACCCAGTAACTTATAAGCTAAAGCTTCCGTCAAACCTACTTATTCACCCTGTATTTCATACATCACTTCTGAAGCCAGCTTCTGCCCATTGCACTACTCGTCCTGCACCGATGTTGGTTAAATGAGATTGGGAGTATGAAGTGCATAACATCTCGTTTCAGGGGGTCTGCCTTATGGTATTTGGTCTCCAGGAAAGGCTATGGCCCAGAGGACAACTCTTGGGAACCTGTACAAAATGTACACGCCCCCCTTTAGTGAGGCGTTTTCATATCCATCATCCTGATAAGCCGGGCCCTAGACCGCGCAGGGGAGGGGAGTGTACTGTCAGAACATGGCTGGTGCGCGATCTAAGGCCCACCCCAGCTAAGTTACCTGTGCGCTCATTGTTACCACTGTGTGCCAAACCATCTTGTGGGAAAGCTCACAAGGCCGCCTGCAAAGCAAACTGGTGGTCTCGTTCGTTTTCTTATTAAAATGTGCTATTACCCCATGAGATATTTTATGGTATTATATGGTATGTCTTGAATGTTAAACAAATGTTTGTTCCTCCAAATAGCTGTTTGCTGGCGTTGTGCTGCTTCACTGTAGTAGTCTGAAAGAGACTACAATTCCCAGCAGGCTGTACAGCCACCATCTTGGGCGTGGCACCTAGTATAAAACTGGCCCCGCCCAGCAAACAATGCTCACTATTGCTCTGAGGCTCCCTGGTGCAGTCCGGTTTGCTCTCATCTCTGTGAAGACATTCCTAAGGGTATTTTCCTCAGTTCTGTCCTGTTATCAGCTGCTGTCATCTCCTTCATTAATCTTTGTGTGAGCCTCTAGCAGAGTGTGTTTCCAGAGCAGGCCCTGTTCTGAAGGTAAGATTATTCTTTCTAAGAAAGTGCATCTGGGTTCATAGCTTTCTAGTTCTTTGAGTTTTGTGTCCTGAAGTCTGTGTTGATTTATTACAGGGTCACTCTGGGTTCAGCATCTTCCAGGCAGAATGTTTTCATACAATCAAAATCCTTTTGAAAATATTGTTTAGCCTGCAACTAATTCTGAAGTCAAGAGTTTAATAAACATGATAAATAGAATTACAAGTTGAAGAGTTTTATTGCTGACTTACGATCTTCATGATGCAAGCACAGGGCAAGTGGGTGAATGTTGTGGCATATATCTATCTATCTATCTATATATATATATAAGTTACATTAAAGAAGATATCATTAGACAACCAATTGCATGTTTATTAGGGAAAGGCTCGACAAAACCTACTGCTGAAAGTCCTGGTGCCTTTTTATTTTCTCAATCATCTTTCCATACTACAACTGAAAAATCAAAGTAATCTGAAACCCTTACGCCAGACTGCAGATCAAGTCTGTGCAGAATTGTTAACGTGCTTTGTACTGTTTTCCTGTGACCTTTTTGTTTTCTCAGATCTCCTTACCTGCTGATCCCAACCCTCAACCTTCCCCTCATCAGATCACTCCAAACATCTGCGCTATAAGAGCATTCAGATTTGGAGGTATCTGGAGGTGGGCCTTGTTGAGCTTCATGCAGACCCCGTGGAAATGTAGCCCTGACACTCAGTCAGAAGCTCCATGGCAGTCAACAGGGTTGGATAGATGGTCCTCCTCTCCAGTCCCACGCCCTTGAACCACCCTGCAGGCCAAATTATATTTGTTCACGGAGCACAGGTAATACTATTGTTTCCTCAGTTCAAGTATGGTCCTTTGTGTGACCCCCAAGGAATTTACTTTCTCCTGTATCTCCTGCCATATTTTAGTTTCTGGGCCTCAGGAACAGAAAAAAAGGCCTTGCCAAATACCTCGTCCATTTCCTCTACACATTCCTCATTAAGGAAAAACAAATTTGGCAACACTAAGCAACAGTATCAATGCACATTTCCTAATTTACCCAAGTATAAATGCTTTTAGGTAGTGCTCATACACTAATGCACATCGTTGCCCTGATGTGCTTTCCGGTTTTTCAAAGAAAAGACCGTAATAATAGAACCGAACAAAATGTACTAGCGGAGCACAACAATTTTTTTCTTTCTTTCTTTCCTTCTTTTTTCTAAAGTATTGATAATCAAAAAGTCAAATATGACTATATAATTAGTAAATTTTTGATAGACTGTCCACAATCCATATACATTCATATATTATTGACCTCAAGCAATGTAGGTTCTCATAATTTTATATAATAAAAATATTTATTTCAAAAATTGGTGACAATAATAAATAACATACAACACTAAACCCCTACAGTAGACAACCAATCAACATAAAAGACATAATGTAAATAGATACAATAAAAGTCCATAATCTAACACAGAAATAAACTATGAGTCAAAGGACCGGATGATATTTTGTCGAATCCACATGTAACATCAGCCGACACGTGTTTCGTCCACACATTGGACTTCTTCAAGGCTTAATCTCTCCATTTACCACTTGTATCTCTAAATGATATTCAAATCTCTTGGTATTGTCCGCACTAAGCTTGTTCATTGTACAAAAAAACCGCAACTGATTTTCATTTTTTTTGGTAATATAATTTTAGTTCATCAGCTTATAGTTGGTCCTGTATCCTGCATAATAGCAATCCGGGTCCCGTGTTGCTTCGTTGCAATACAAACATTCCTCATTAAGGACCGACAGCTCCTTCTCAGAAAACGTTTGTTTTCTTTTCCTGCTGACTCCAGCTTCCCTGCTCTCCTCTGCAGCCATGGCGTGGTGTGCTTTGGCTTCCCTGTGCTTGTAGCAGTGTATCTGGGCCACTCCCTGCTTCCAGTAGGTGTGTCAGGCCTCTGGTGGTAGCCACGTCCTGTAATTATATTCCACCTAGGCTGTGACATAAACAGCTTTCAGGTGCATTTTGGGTTTCATTTCATTTGTTAAATATAGCTTCGTAATACTAACTTGCGACTCGCAAATAGTGATTTCTATGGAGTCACTATTTGAGAGTTGTAAATTTAGAATTTCATACATTTGGGCTAAGTCTCTTCTCAGCTTCTTTGTTGTATTCAGTTATTAGGGTCCTTTATATTTGTGAGAATGAGGAAATTGTTAGACAGAAATTGAAATACGGGTGGGGGGAAGTAACCAGACATTAGCCCTATGGAAAAATACCTTGAGACAAGTGTGGTACACAGCTTCTTCCAGTTGAGGATTTGTGTGGTGTGGTTACCAACAATAGGCCTACAATTGGAGGGATGAAGCTCAGTAATGTTCACTATCTACAGCCTGTGACAGCTCACTGCCAATACTAAATGGTGCAGAATGCTTTAAATTCTGCAAAATCAAAAAGTGTTGTTTTGTTTTTTCAGGCTAAAATTCAAAACACGTCCCTCAGCAGTTTTTCCTCACTGAAAAGAAGATGCGGAGAAGGGAGATTTTAAATATAAACATATTCAATTTATAGTGGTAGGGACTTTAAGCATAACCCATCTAATTTCCCAGTTGCGTAAAGGTATACACAGGCCCTCAGCACTCACTGACTTCGAATTACGTCTCTGACTTGATCCAGGTGTAGTTCCTGGGAGAGATGCTTCAAGAGATCGTTTGTTTTTCAACATGAGTGCAGGTGATAGGCAGCAGGACTTTAATCCAGGTTTGTGTGGCAAGAATGATCAAACAGAACATAAAGAATAAGAGCAAGACTTACAAACTATTTTTCTGGTTGCAAACAGCCCGATTCCACAATTTGGTCTGATTGCAACCGGAAAAATGTTTTTTCATATGTAGAAAATGAAATTCAGTAACTTGTTAGCGAATCTCAGTTTGCATTTGTGATTCAGTTTTTTGAAGTTTTGGGTGCCCATTCTAAATACCGAATTGCTATGGCATGCATTACTGTTTTGCGACCAAATTCCAGTCACAAAACAGTAATACTTTACCACCATTTTACCTCTTTCCCTTTGAGAATGTTGAAAAAATATTTTTTAAAGCATCCCTTTTGAAGAACCTATAGAGAGACAAGTGGCGCACGTAAAGGGTGATTTAGTGAGAGCCAACTATAAATAAATACATTGAATGTGAAGGTTATTAAAGGAGTTGTTAAGAGGCAAAAATGTCTTGTGTATGAAGCAGTGGGTGTAGGCGGCTATGCTACAAGAAAAAAGTTTGATAAAAGGGCACTTTAAACTGTGTAGGATATGAGAGAGCAAATGGTTTACTACTCCCTTTCATCATATTAGAGGTGTCCTGCTATGGAGGAGCCTCAGCTCCCTCTTTAAGTTGAACAAAAACTTCTCAGACACTAAAGAGTCAATAGGGTGTATCAACACTTAGGCTGCATGACAAACTTAACTCTTAAAGAAGAATAGCTCTGGCTTTACCAGCAGACAACAGGCACTTGTACTAACAGGAGCATACTCTATGGACCACCCTCAGTTAGATGACGCCCACTTACAATGTAAATAATTTACAGTTGATGTAACGCCACCCTAATCTGTAGGATACAAGTCCGATGATGATGGATAAATGTAACTTCTATGAGATCAATGATATCAGTAGACAGGTAAGTTTGTGGAGCAGTTGTTATAACCTAATGGTAAATACATGTCCGCATGTGACAGACATTATTTGAGAGTATAAATGTACTTCAGAAAGTAGGTGATTTTGACAAGGCAATGGTAACGGCTGCAAACTGGACAGGCCTTTATGAGGCTCTTGGAAAACATATATATATTTGTTCATATGTATGTGCAACACACCCACAAGGAACAAAAAAATGTTCACAGAATTTTCAGTGCGTATAGCAACCTTTTCTCTACTAGGTGCACAGATTTTTAAAATGAGCCATGCCTAAGTGTATACATCCTAAAACACTGAGGCAATCATCTGTAGTAGTTTGTAAAGTAGGTATGTTCTTGACCGTTTATAGTGAATGTTACATTTATCCACTTTATAGTGAATGTTATATTTATCCACGTTTGTTTTATTTCCTCGTGCGTGCGTCTGTGCACGAGAGCATTCCTTTGTATTCTATTTGGAATGCGCTGTTTGATTAACGAGTCAGTTGCTTCTCGATGGTTGTTCCTGTCAGCCAGCCGCTCCATTGCTGGGAACTTTACTAAGAATAAACAAAACATTTTTCCATCTTATTTTGGGAATTTCATTACTACATCATCCATTTCACAAACCTGGAAAGGGCATGCTGGACTGCTAGTTTTAATGGTCACTTTCTATGATCAAAGCAGGCAATTAAATTCTTGAGGAGACTCTGGCTGGTGGGATGTCGATTTAAGATGTTCAGACCAGGCTATCCTATCCTGTAGTGCAATTCAGAACTCTGTCAACTTGTGCTGCTTTTGAAAAATATCATATATAGGGCTCAATCTTAGGCCGATTGCCTCCTTAACCAAACTGAGGTATTCACATTATTACAATCAAATTGCAGTACTAAGCTTTATATTTACAAATCACAAAGTCAGTCGCTGAAGCAGTACCCCTATCGACATTTATACTCTAAAGACTCACACAATCAGGGCGTCCGCCTCGGGATTCATAAATTATAATCACAATGCCATCACCCAAAACCCTAAATATTCCATTCATCATCTTGAAAACAGACTTTCTAGTTCTTTTAAAATGAGCCATGCCTAAGTGTATACATCCTAAAACACGGAGGCAATCATCTGTAGTAGTTTGTAAAGTAGGTATGTTCTTGACCGTTTATAGTGAATGTTACATTTATCCACTTTATAGTGAATGTTATATTTATCCACGTTTGTTTTATTTCCTCGTGCGTGCGTCTGTGCACGAAAGCATTCCTTTGTATTCTATTTGGAATGATCTGTTTGATTAACGAGTCAGTTACTTCTCGATGCTTGTTCCTGTCAGCCAGCCGCTTCGTTGCTGGGAACTTTACTAAGAATAAACAAAACATTTTTCCATCTTATTTTTGGAATTTCATTACTAAATTTTGGCGACGAGCGTTCCCAGCAGTGCCAGTCACATCCAAGGAAAATTACAAGTTGGTTGAATTAGCTACTCACTTTTTAATTACTACACCTACGGGATTTTGGCTTCTCTTCAACTGTCAGTCAGTAGGAAATGGATGTTTGTTGTCTTCAGCTATCTCCCTGATTTATTGACTTGCTCAGCGTGGGTCAGCAATTAAGGCTGTTCTAAACTTGAAGCTTTCCTACTAAGCTATGAGTTTTCATTTCAAATTCGGAGCCCTGGCAGCACTTATTTAACAGCCGGTCTTCCGGCTTGAACGTAACTTACGTGACCCCATTTTGTTTTCTTTTCATTGTATTCTTCAAATTAGTCACACATAACGTGACATGAATATAGTTTTGCTCAAGATTTCAGCAACCTAATTTCATTATTAAACTGTCAAAAAGTAAGTACCAGCTCCTATTTTTTGTCTCTGATTTGATTTTATATATATATATATATATATATATATATATATATATATATATATATATATACATAAATTTATTTGTATTTAACAATGTAACAGTGTTGTAATCCACCTCTTCCACTAAAACTAAATCCAGGGGATGAACCCATGAAGTGGAGCAAATGGCATGGTTTATTTAATAATTTTATGATTGCCATTGATAGAAATTCGTTTTCTGCGACTAGGAAAAAAGGGCTACTATTAAACGTTATTGGCACAGAAGCTCAGGAAATATTTGATCATTTACCTGCACATAAACCACCTGAAGGAACTGATATAAATGATTATGATGTTTTTTCTGAAGCTTTGAACAGATTACAATTACATTTCACAGTTGAACCAAATGTAGTTACAGAACGTTTTAACTTTTATTATTTTATTTTAACTTTTATTCACAACACCAATTTTCCACAGAACCTGTTGAAGGATATGTGGCTGCTCCTCGCATTTTGGCTTCAACATGTGATTTTGGCACCATTACTGATCAATATATTCGGGATCAAGTTATTATGCACTGTTATAACAAAAAGATTCAAGAACAACTTCTGGGACACAAAAATCCATCACTTAAAGAAGTAATAGAAGTTGTTAAAGGTATTGAAAGGTCAATACGATTGTGTAAGACATTAAATGATGACAAAGATAATCATCTTGAAGTAGCTGCCATACGCAATGTCAACAAAAATAAGTACAGCAAAGGGTACAACAAAAATAACCTAAACAAATTAAAATTTATGCGATGTGGATCAAATTTGCATACCAACAAATCAACATGTCCTGCCTTATTTAAAGAGTGTTTCAAATGTGATAAAACTGGACATTTTTTTACAGTTTGCAGATCACAAAGGAATGTTAATTCAATTGTTGGAAAACAATTGGAGATTGAACATAGTATCCAAGATGTTGAAAGTGTCGTCTTGATGATTTCCGAAGATAAGCCTAAACAACATAATATTTTTGACACTGACAACCAGTTATATCTTCCTCCAAAGTGCGAAGTTATCATTGATGGATTCTCAACTATAATGCTAGTGAATTCTGGATCACCTTTTTCTATCATACCTGAGGCATTTTTCAACAAAAACTGGTCAGGACGGAAGTTGGAGAGCAATGACATTAAAGCTTATGGTTATAGTCAGACAATAATTAATATTTTAGGTTATTTTGTAGCTTCTATTTCTTGTCATGATCACAATATTTTAGGTAAAATTGATGTAGTTGACAAAGGACAGCATGTTTTGGGATGGAGACATCAAGGTAATCTTGGAATGGTTTTGGATCCATCTGCTGATGTTCCGGTGTATTGCATGACCATACAGCAAGGTATTGAAGAGATTATTTCAGAGTACAAGAATGTCTTTAGAAAAGAACTGGGTACTGTTAAAGGATTCACACATAACATTAAATTGAAAGTGGGAGCATTACCAGTCAGACACAAGTTGAGGGATGTTCCACTTAGTGTTAGGAAAGAACTTAGTATTTAGCTTGATCAATTACTTAAGGATGGTGTCATTGAACCAGTAGACTCCTCTGAATGGGTTTCTCACATAGTGTTAATAAAAATAAAAAAAAGGGTGAGTCTTTGAGATTATGTGCAGATTTGAGATCATTAAATACATAAATTATTTTTGATTGCTATCCCCTACCAAAGATCCAAGAACTTTTTGCACTTTTGGGTGGAGCAAAATTTTTTACATCCCTTGATCTCAAATCAGCATATCATCAGATTATTCTTGATGAGGAATGCAGACATTTAACTACATTTAAAACTCCAGAAGGGGCTTTCAGATATAGCCGCATGCCGTTTGGGTTGGCATCCGATACATCCGTATTCCAAAAGCTTATGCACAGGCTATTTGGAAACATGGATGGAGTTATGGCTTTTCAAGACGACATTCTAATTTTGGTTGATACCACTGATTCTCATAATATGAGATTGTCAAAAGTACTGTCAGTTTTACAAGAAAAAGGGATGACACTACAAATGGAAAAATTTAAATTTTTAACACAGGAGGTAGAGTATTTAGGACACACCATATCTTCGAAGGGTATAGCTCCTAAAGCTTGTTTGTTACAAGCTATAAAAGAGATGGGCATACCCTCTGATAAAGATCAATTAAGATCTTACCTGGGTTTGTGTGAATTTTACTCCAGGTTTGTGTTTCATTTTTCCCAAATAGCATTACCTTTAAGAAATTTACTTAAGAAAGGAGTAAAATTTACATGGTTGAGTGAACATCAGCAGGCGTATGATAAACTTAAAAAAAGCATTATTGAGGCCGCACCATTGTCTCAGTTCAATCAAAGTTTACGTTGTGTTGTTTATGTTGATGCCAGCTCTGAAGGGTTAGGGGCAATACTGACTCAGAAAAATCAAATCACAGAAAATACTGTGGCTTTCGCTTCAAGACCTCTTTCAGTTTCTGAATCTAAATATTCAACTATTGAGAGAGAAGCTTTAGCATGCACATGGGCAGTGGAACATTTTAAAACGTATTTGTGGGGCAGAGAATTTACCATTAAAACGGATCACAAACCCCCATTAGCATTGCTAAACAGTAACGGTACTGGTAGAGCATCTTCTCGTCTAGTCAGGATTTTGTCAAAAATATATGAGTATAATTTCAAAGCAGTACATATTCAAGGAATTCTCAGTTGTGTGGCTGACTGTCTATCCAGATTACCTGACAATTCCGTTAAATTGTTTCCTGAGACATTAGAAGAATGTGTGGTTGCTACTATAGATGATATTTTACCCCATGTAAGGATGAGTTTTCCAAGGATGCCTGGTGTAAAAGTTGTAGTGAGGATGAAGAATGACAAAACATTCAAAAATTTTGTAACAAAGAATGGCCTCAGGAAAGGGTATTGTCACCATCTATGCAGATATGTTGGAAGGTCAGAAATTCAATTACAGTATCAGGGGATTTAATCTTAAAAGATGATTGTGTTATTCCCCCTAAGGCGCTTCACCCCAATATTAATTATTACGTTAGCCCACGCAGGACACCTAGGGAAAACCTTAACTAAAAATAAAATAAGAGAAATGTTTTGTGGCCTTATATGGATGGGCAAATGTCACGATTTGTCAAGCAATGTGTCATTTGCACTAATTCTGATAAGTCTCTTGCCACCAGTAAATGTGTACCCGTTAAATCTGAGTTTCCAACAAGACCATGGAACAAAGTAGCATTGGATATTTTGGGACCGTATGATAATCTAGCTAGGTGCAAGATGTATGTCATTGTACTTATTGATTACTTTTCTAAATGGGCAGAGGTCAAATGGATTGCTCAACCCACCACTGACAGTGTTATAAGATTTTTAAAAGAATGTTTTTTTAAGGAGGGGTTACCATCTAGCATTGTCACCGACAATGGTAAACAGTTCACATCCTTTAAGTTTCAGGAATTCATGAAAGTCAATAATATTTTGCATTTAAAAACTTCGCTTTATGCTCCAAATATGAATGGCCTTGTGGAAATATTTAATAGGGTTATTGTGGAGGCTGTACAATCGGACATAATCAATAGGTTTAATGTCAAAGAATTTGTTGAAGAAAAGATTTGGGCATATCATTCGTCTCCCAATTTAACAACTGGGTTTTCACCATTTTCTATGCTCAAATGGCGTGTTCCATGCACCACGTTATCCCCTGCTTGGTTGAGAAAATAATTGCCCATTATTGACCTTAGAAAAATTTATTCTGAGGCTAAAACAAAAGTTGACAAGAAAAATAAGGGAGAATTAGACAAAAATAATATTGATAATACTAAGGTGAAAATTGGAGATTTTGTCAGGATCAAACTTCCTTATCGAGTGAGAAAGGGTGAGTCAAAGTTTTCAAAAGCATTCAAGGTTGTATGTGTGGGAAAAACCTCAGTCAAGTTGAATAATGGTTCATGGTGGAGTCTAAGCAGAGTTGCTAAGGTCACAAATGGTACTGAAAAACATGATGCTAATTCATATATGGAAATGTCTTCAGGGGTGATGAAGAATATATGTATGGATAAATCGCAATACTTTTGTCTTTCAGATATTGAACGTGACAGTAACACAGAAAGATCTCAGTTGACACCTGGTATTGTGGGTAATGAGGAAACTCCTATTGATTGCAATGAGGACTATGAGATTATTGATTCAACTTTTTTGCCTATTGTGCCAAATGTTAATCAGCAGGATAATGTACAAGTTAAAGATTATGTCCATGAAAGAATCAACAATGATAGTATAGATCATGGATACTCAAAGTACGGCCCGCGGGCCTCATGCGGCCCCTCTGACTTTTACTTGCGGCCCTTTAGGCAACAAGAGCACAGGGCAGCTGTTTGCCCAACTATACACTAACAATACAAATATCAAATAGAAACACAATAATTTATTTCAAACTTAATTGGTGTTAGAGAAAGGAAGTAACTAGGGACTCCTGCATTTAACTTTAGAAACGCCTTCGTTTTTAAAGACATCTTGCAGCACAAGTGTAAAACTAAGACAGTCTCTTCAAAATTTAAAAAGTGTATTTAGTTAACATGCATAACCTTTTCACCTTAATACAATTTATTTTATCAGTGCATTGAAATGTATTCATTTAAAAGTGATAGTTTTTAAACATAAATTTGGAAACATAAATTATTTCCCTTACCCTGAGAACACCACCAATAGTAAATTAAAGAGACAAGTCACTTGGTATGTGCACTTTATGGGTGGCCTGGGTTCCTATCATACATTAACAACATTATAGTTCAATAAAACAAACATAGAAGCAGGTTTGGTGCAGCGCACACCATGAATCATGTATTTCAAGGACATCTTAAATGTGATAATGCAGAAAAAGGAGGGAAAGTGAGACTAAACAATTGCCCAGGATCACACAATTTGGAAAAGTGGGTAAGCCGGAATTAATTCCAGGTTTTCTGGTTTCCCATTGTTTATTTCAGACACTAGATGTATATAATTTGCTTCTTCTACACCTACCTTGCCACCAATCCCCAAGCCACCCCACCCAATCGCCACTCCCATGGCATCAATGCGGCCCCAGGCACATCACAGACCAAACTTTTTGGCCCCTGGGAAAATGTTTGCGAGTACCCATGGTATAGATATACCTAAAAGAGTATCTGTACTACCAAGGAAATATGCTGATTTTGTTTTGTGCTAATTTATTTATTTATTTTTGTTTATTTTTATTATAATATTGAAGAGAGGAGATATGTAGTAGTTTGTAGAGTAGGTATGTTCTTAACCATTTATAGTGAATGTTATATTTATCCACGTTATAGTGAATGTTATATTTATCCACGTTTGTTTTATTTCCTTTTGTTTTATTTCCTCTTGCGTGCGTCTGTGCACGAGAGCATTCCTTTGTATTCTATTTGGAATGCGCTGTTTGATTAACGAGTCAGTTGCTTCTCGATGCTTGTTCCTGTCAGCCAGCCGCTCCATTGCTGGGAACTTTACTAAGAATAAACAAAACATTTTTCCATCTTATTTTGGGAATTTCATTACTACATCATCCATTTCACAAACCTGGAAAGGGCATGCTGGACTGCTAGTTTTAATGGTCACTTTCTATGATCAAAGCAGGCAATTAAATTCTTGAGGAGACTCTGGCTGGTGGGATGTCGATTTAAGATGTTCAGACCAGGCTATCCTATCCTGTAGTGCAATTCAGAACTCTGTCAACTTGTGCTGCTTTTGAAAAATATCATATATAGGGCTCAATCTTAGGCCGATTGCCTCCTTAACCAAACTGAGGTATTCACATTATTACAATCAAATTGCAGTACTAAGCTTTATATTTACAAAACACAAAGTCAGTCGCTGAAGCAGTACCCCTATCGACATTTATACTCTAAAGACTCACACAATCAGGGCGTCCGCCTCGGGATTCATAAATTATAATCACGATGCCATCACCCAAAACCCTAAATATTCCATTCATCATCTTGAAAACAGACTTTCTAGTTCTCACTTGCACTATTTAAAGTAACCTTTCTTGTCCTCCTTGAAAGTATTGTTTATTTACAAAGTGCACAACTGTCTTTGGCACAATCATACTGGTTAAGACAACTGCAAAAATGCAAATGAATCATAAAGAACAGTAAAATGTGTGCACTCTCACCGAATAAAATATATTCACAAAACTTT
The DNA here is from genome assembly GCF_031143425.1 of Pleurodeles waltl. Classification (NCBI taxonomy): domain Eukaryota; kingdom Metazoa; phylum Chordata; class Amphibia; order Caudata; family Salamandridae; genus Pleurodeles; species Pleurodeles waltl. Next base: position 368,756,723 of record NC_090438.1, on the reverse strand, counting down.
AAAATATACTCCCTAAATTATACTATACTAAATTATACTACAAAATAGAGGTAGCAGCAGCAACATGCAAAACTTCGATAACTTGCCATTTAACAAAAACAAGCATTTGCAATGCAATGGGTCTCTCTTTTGCTCGAGTTAGAGCTGTTAACGTTGTAAATTCCTATCTGGACTTTTCTTGCCACTTAAACTGAAAATAAAAAGTAAAACAGTTGACATATGTGAGCCGATTCAAAGTGCCATGCCCACCATGAGCATGAGTACGAAGGAAAGATACAAAAGGAAGAAGTTTGCTCTCAGTAAAACGTATGGGCAAAAGTTCAATTATCCATATAACAGGGTCGATGTCCAAGGCAGTAACAAAACCTACCCCAGGAGGTTCAAACATAAAGCATTTACCAGTGATAACAAAGGATGTTTAAAAGGCAAGCCCATAAACGAGTGATAGTGATGGGCGTGGTTATAAGCCCACAGATAGATTGCAACAGGTCAGAGCGCTTGCGCACTCGACCTCAACACATTACAGACAGAAAAACTCTTGACTAGTTTAGTGTATAGAGCTAAATGCTTCCCTTCATCCCCAAAGGAAGTGAAAGGATTCAGATTTGAGCAGATTACCAATACTGGAGTAAATTCTTCAGTTGCAGCTTCAAACAGACATAATTTTGAATTGCAACGGGTTGAGAAGGGATCTGTTGACTTTCCATCTCCTGAAGAAATCCCCAAAACCTGGATACCCAAACACAAAATGGAGGTGTATTGTTTTGCTCTTTCAACCTTGGGAGTTTTGTAGTTACTAGATTCGAAGTGGATGCAGCAGACTCTCGTGTTTGCATCAAACCCTTTACTTCATGTTCAATCAGTATTTGTTAAGCGCGGCTACTCACCATTGAGGGTCTCAAGGCGCAGTTACGTTTCTAGAAATGAGCAGCTTTGACACTGAACTCCCTGTAGTGTCGCGCTTGTGATGCAACAAGCGCGGGCACTACCATTAATGTGGGAAAATGAAGAGGTTCTCAGACACACACCCCTGCCCAGTTGCTATTGTATAAGTGACCCTTGGGTCACGTGAGTTAGGATAATAAAAGTGGCGCTGGCGGTGGGCGGTCTCTCAGGACCACAAGTAACAGGAATGACATGCCGACCGTCAAAAGCCCGAAAACTCAGAAATGTTTTGCATCGATTATTAATGCGCGCGCACCACAAGCACAGCACAACATTACACTCCCTTAGTAACTAAGACTGCCTATGACTAAGATCAGTGTCACTGCTTGTGACCCTTAGTGCATATACTGCCTGGCACTGTTGATGTATGCACAGCCAGGGACAACTGATGAATGTACTAGTAATGCATGCACTGCTTGGGACCGATGCCAGTAATTCATGCATTGCTTCGGACCACAGATATATGTATAAGGCACACGCCCATTGCTTTATATCAGGGACTAGGAGCACTGATGCGAGTTTCTGCCTGTGCACGGGTTCAGGACCTGTCAGTGACCACTTCTGTAGGCTACTATCTTAGAAACTGACATATATTACTGCCAAGGGGCATTTATATTGATTACCGGCAAGGGCTGCTTATGAATGTAATGTTCGGGGGCCATTAGCAAAAATGTCTGGGGTATTCAGGCCTGCCTCATTGACCAATGATACATACTCATACCTGAGCCTATTGATGACATACTTTCCTGGGCCATTGATGCATATTATTCCCTGGTGCATATTGCTGTTGAGGTCTACTGAGCCATTGGTGCACATTACTGTTTGGGGCCCGTGGGCCACATTACAGGGGCCAATAATGTTATTACTGTCTAGAGCAATTAATTCACATTCTGCCCTCAAGCACGTACGGCATTACTGCCCAGACCAATTGATGTTCATTACTGGCTGGGGCCAGTGATGCATACTGGTGTCGGCAGTACTGCGTGTGGGTATTAAGTTAAATACTCCCTAAGATCGCCGAGGCACATTATGTGTGGGATGCGTATTCAAGTATGGGGCGACTAACATTCTGTCTGTGCCATTAATCCATGTACTGTTAGAAGATATCAATTCATGTATTCTGTGAGAATGTTACAGCTTGGACTAATTTACGTGAGTTTCACCTGTTGCCAGTGGCGTGATGCCATTCACTTTTTATCATAATGCTGCCTTTGATATACTTGTAGTCAGTCGTAGCATGCGGGCGTCAGTGGGATGATAGCGTACACCTGGCACTGCCATAATGGTATTAATTGTCTGCACAACATGGGCATCCATGGCATGATGATACCCATTACTGACTAATACTGACCTTGGTATAACGGTCGCTTATTCATGCACGCAGCCATCCATACACACTCACAGATTCGTCTATCTATAAACTCATGCTTTCTCCCAACAATTGACTCCGTCTTGTATATGCTCACTAACTATGCACATAACTCGCCAACCACCGAAGCAATGTGTACGTCTGTCGAATTGGCTTCGTCAAACCTTGCCTGCTCAGATTTTACAGGACAACTTCAGTCAGTTATGACTTTAAATAGTTTTTTTTATTTTTTTTATTTATGGTACGTTGCTGCCAATGCAAAATGTTGGCTCTAACGTCAGCACTGTCTAGAGCCTCACGCTAGTGATGCCACTTCAAAGCTATGCGTGTAATTGTAGACAGTCCCCGTGCTCTGTATTAACCTTGGTACTGGTTGTATTTAACTCTGATCTTTCGAGCGGACCATCTTTCATCTGTGTGAATCCCGGCACGGCACATTCTCGATGATATTCCCACATTGGTCTAGATCACATATCCATCGCAGAACACGCTTTGCCTAGCCAACTGAACTGCCGAGTTTCAAAATAACTATCAGCCACACTCACCTTCGTCGCCATGGTCAAGCCTACACCTCCGCTCCACCAATGAACGAAACTCACAGACGGCGTCCGTAAGAGGACAAACTTCACTTTTTACGTATGTGCCTGTGCAAGATGAGTTGTTGATAATTGTAGGCGCCATGTTTGAATGGCCGATTAACATAAAAATGTACATAACATTATAGCCGGTCAATTAAACACATACATGATACCAAACTGAAATATAAAAGATCTTTCTTTTAATAAGTACACCCAGTATTTATTTTTAAATAGGATTACGTAATAAAAATAAAAAATATTAGTTATACCATATTTTTTTTTTAAGTAGAAGATAGCCTTTTTTGGTATTTCTAATAAGAACGGATTGCTTTTTCTTGAAAAAAAATTCGACTGTAAGTTCGTGGTGAATGAAACCCCTCCACACAGCGCCATTGCCTTATACTACAGCAGAGCGCCTCTAGTTCGTCGCCCTTTCTGCCGAACGCTCTAGTGAATTTCAGGTTTGACAATTTGGCAGGTTCAAGCGAGGCTTTCAGTGGGATGCCAAGAGAGAGGGAGTGTGGCTTAAACATGTAAACTACATTTTTGTTGTCCATAATGTGTGCCACCCGATCGATATTTTGGTGCAACATTAAATTACAACGTGATATAAAAACAGGAACTAAACCGCTTGTGCGATGTTCGTATCTGTCTGGGTACGGAAAAGTACACCTTTTTTGAAAGAGGCTAAATGTGTGATAAGATTAAGGGCCCAAACTTTAATTGACTTCCAAATTTTTTGTTGCTTTTACGCTTAAGATATGTAACAACTTATCCCTATGTAGGGTTTTAAGTTGGATAAAAAAGTGGAGGTTCTCTAAAAGGGCTGGAGGTGGTCAATGTAATTAAGGGCGTGGCTAAAACACATAAAGCACTTATCTGTAATAAAAACGTTTCTAGCAATCCTGTTAAGAATTTTTCAATTCTATTAACCCCTTTGCTGCCAGGCCTTTTCCCCTCCTGTGCCAAGCCTTTTTTTGGCTATTTGGGGCAGTTCGCGTTTAGGCCCTCAAAACTTTTTCTCCACATAAGATACCCAAGCCAAATTTGCGTCCTTTTTTTCCAACATCCTAGGGATTCTAAAGGTACCCAGACTTTGTGGGTTCCCTTGAAGGAGACCAAGAAATTAGCCAAAATACAGCGAAAAGTTTGTTTTAAAAAAAAAAAAATGGGAAAAAAGGGCTGCAGAAGGAGGCTCGTGTTTTTTTCCCCCTGAAAATGGCATCAACAAAGTGTTTGCAGTGGTAAAATCACCATCTTCCCATCTTTCAGGAACAGGCAGACTTGAATTAGAAAACCCAATTTTTCAACACAATTTTGACATTTTACTGGGACATACCCCATTTTTACTATTTTTTGTGCTTTCAGCCTCCTTCCAGTTAGAGACAGAAATGGGGGAAAAACCAATGCTGGATACCAGAAAGCTAAACATTTCTGAAACGTAGACAACATTCTGAATTCAGCAAGGGGTTATTTGTGTAGATCCTACAAGTGTTTCCTACAGAAAATAACAGCTGAAATAAAAGAATATTGAAATTGAGGTAAAAAAATAGCAATTTTTCTCCACATTTTACTCCGTAACTTTTTCCTGCGATGTCAAATTTTAGAAATTTTTGAATTTTTGATTTTTTTTTACGTCAGCTGGACTCTTCTGGTTGCAGGGATATATAGGGCTTGTAGGTTCATCAAGAACCTTATGTACCCAGAGCCAATAAATGAGCTGCACCTTGCAATGGGTTTTCATTCTATACCAGGTATACAGCAAATCATTTGCCGAAATATAAAAAGTGAAAAAAAGGTATCAAGAAAACCTTTGTATTTCCAAAATGGCCACAAGATAAGGTGTTGAGAAGCAGTAGGTATTTGCACATCTCTGAATCCCGGGGTGCCCATACTAGCATGTGAATTATAGGGCATTTCTCAAATAGATGTCTTTTTTACACACTGTCTACATTTGGAAGGAAAAAATGTAGAGAAAGATAAGGGGCAATAACACTTGTTTTGCTATTCTGTGTTCCCCCAAGTCTCCCGACAAAAATGGTACCTCACTTGCGTGGGTAGGCGTAGCACCCGCTACAGGAAGCACAAAATGGACACATCACATTTTCACAAAGAAAACAGAGCTGTTTTTTACAAAGTGCCTGGCTGTGGATTTTTACATCTAGCTCAGTCGGCACCTTGGGAAACCTAGCAAACCTGCGCATGTTTGAAAACTAGACACCTAGGGGAATCCAAGATTGGGTGACTTGTGGGGCTCTGACCAGGTTCTGTCACCCAGAATCCTTTGCAAACCTCAACATTAGGCCAAAAAAACACTTTTTCCTATCATTTCGGTGACAGAAAGTTCTGGAGTCTGAGAGGAGCCACACATTTCCTTACACCCAGCGTTCCCCCAAGTCTCCTGATAAAAATGGTACCTCACTTGTGTGGGTAGACCTAGCGCCAGCGACAGGAAATGCCCCAAAACACAACGTGGACACATCACATTTTCAGAAAGAAAACAGCTGTTTTTTACAGAGTGCCTAGCTGTGGATTTTGGCCTCTAGCTCAGCCGGCACCTGGGGAAACCTAGCAAACCTGCGCATGTTTCAAAACTAGACACCTAGGGGAATCCAAGATGGGGTGACTTGTGGGACTCTGACCAGGTTCTGTTACTCAGAATCCTTTGCTAACCTCAAAATGTGGCCAAAAAAACACTTTTTTCCTATAATTTCGGTGACAGAAAGTTCTGGAATCTGAGAGGAGCCACAAATTTCCTTCCACCCAGCATTCCCCCAAGTCTCCCGATTAAAATGGTACCTCACTTGTGTGGGTAGGCCTAGCGCCCGCGACAGGAAATGCCCCAAAACACAACGTGGACACATCACATTTTCAGAAAGAAAACAGAGCTGTTTTTTACAAAGTGTCTAGCTGTGGATTTTGGCCTCTAGGTCAGCCGGCACCTTGGGAAACCTAGCAAACCTGCCAATTTTTTAATACTAGACACCTAGGGTAATCCAAGATGGGGTGACCTGTGGGGCTCTGACCAGGTTCTGTTACCCAGAATTATTTGCAAACCTCAAAATTTGGCCAAAAAAACTGTTTTTCCTCTCATTCAGTGAGAGAAAGTTCTGGAATCTGAGAGGAGCCACAAATTTCCTTTCACCCAGCGTTCCCCCAAGTCTCCCGATAACAATGGTACCTCACTTGTGTGGGTAGGCCTAGCACCCGCGACAGGAAATACTCCAAAAGACAACGTAGACACATCACATTTTCAGAAAGAAAACAGAGCTGTTTTTTATAAAGTGCCTAGCTGTGGATTTTGGCCTCTAGCTCAGCCGGCACCTGGGGAAACCTAGCAAACTTGCACATTTTTTAAAACTAGGGGAATCCAAGATGGGGTGACATGTGGGGCTCTGACAACGTTCTGTTACCCAGAATCCTTTGCAAACCTCAAAATTTAGCCAAAAAAACACTTTTTCCTCTCATTTCGGTGACAGAAAGTTCTGGAATCTTAGAGGAGCCACAAATTTCCTTCCACCCAGCGTTCCCCCAAGTCTCCCGATATAAATGGTACCTTACTTATGTGGGTAGGCCAAGCGCCTACGACAGGAAATGCCCCAAAACACAACGTGGACACACCACATTTTCACAAAGAAAACAGAGCTGTTTTTTACAAAGTGCCAGCTGTGGATTTTGGCCTCTAGCTCAGCCGGCACCTGGGGAAACCTAGCAAACCTGCATATGTTTGAAAAATAGACACCTAGGGGAATCCAAGATGGGGTGACTTGTGGGGCTCTGACCAGGTTCTGTTACCCAGAATCCTTTGCAAACCTCACAATTTGACCCCAAAAAAAACCCCAAAACACTTTTTCCTCTCATTTCGGTGACAGAAAGTTCTGGAATCTGAGAGGATCCACAATGTGATAGCACAGCGAGTTGATAAGCTCATATTTTTCTTTTATACATCTTTTAGGCTGACTCTGCTTTGGTGACCCACGCAAGTGAGGTATCATTTTACTTGGGAGACTGAGGGGGACGCTGGGTGGTAGGAAATTTGTGCTGCAGCAGTGACCTTACAAAGAAAAGTGAGGAAAAGATGATTTTTTAAGCAAATTTTGAGGTTTGCTGAGGAGTCTGGGTAAGAAAATGTTGGGGGATCCAGGCAAGCCACACCTCCTTGGACTCCTTGGGGTGTCTATTTTTAAAACATGTCTGGGTTTGGTAGGTTTCCCTAGATGAAGGACGCACCCAGGACCAAAAACATAGGTGCACCCCCCAAAACACAGGTAGTTTTGCAATAGATCATTTTGGTGTGTCCACATACTTATGTGATGTTCCAAACATTAAAATTGTGAAAAGAAATACACTTAGCTTATGTTAAAAAGACCCCTCACCCACCAACCAAGTTGGTGGCATGCTTCATCATCGGAGTCCCACTGTGACGCCTGATTACAGCAAAGCAGGTTTTGTCATTTTTACCACACATACTGGTTGGATTTGGCACGAGGGTGACTGATGTTTCAGTGGATCAAATTTTATTAACAAGAGATTTCACAAAAATGAAATGCACTGTTAATAACTGAAAGGCCAAAAAACGGAACCAATGACTCACAGCTCGTGAGCTGTAAAGCCACAGCAAGGCACCAACCGCCTTACAGTCCATTCACACACCTTTCATACATGACATGCACAAGACCATTCACGCCTCCAGCCACGGGCCCTGCACATTACAATACTCGCATCGACAGACAGCGCCACTCAAGGGCCCATCACTTACATACGCCCACATGCCTGATACAGCAAACACACCCGCTGATGGGAGTGTGTGAACTGGCATTTGGCTGGCAGTGTGTTACAGTAGCCAACAGCAAGTCAATATCTACACCGTCAACCAAGCGCCACTCCACACACAATGGCATCACTTTTTTTTGTTTTAAAATCAAAGAAACCACTAACTAAATACAAATAATTACAAAACTACAAACACAAAAGCTCTAAGTACATGACAGAAATGCCAACCATGAAACTGAACAAATGAAAATATAAAACAGGCAGTTTACACTCATGGTAGTTCCCAGTAATTCTTCTGGGTGTGGTAATTTTTTAAACAACCACCCACACACAGCCGAGGCTTTGAAGGACAATCTGGGCAGTACATTCGAGTCTCCCTCCAGATACCTTTTCGAGCACAGACTCTACACTTCTTAGCTGGAAAGTCTTTTTTGGCCATGGGAGGAATGTGCTCAGCAAAGTGCCGATCTTTCAATCTAGCCACGTCCTCCACCAATGCTTCTCTGGGAACTCTTTCCTGTTCCACCACAATAAGGCTCTCTATCACTGACTCCTGAAATTTCCCAAATGTCATCTTTGACTCTGGAGGCCTATCCTTGACCACAATAAAAGCATTAAAAGGTGCCAAGTGGAAGAGGTGAATTGCTAACTTCTTATACCAAACGTAAGACTTACGAATAGCAGTATAAGGTTCCAACCTCTGCACACTTCAGCAACCTGGCCCCTAACAGTCACGGGGAAGTACTCCCATCATGGATGGTACTTAGCATGTAGACATCTCTCTTGTCTGAAAATTTCAAACCTAGCAGCTCATCATTCCGCAAGGCACTGCACTGTCCCCTCTCAAGTTTTTTACAGACAGGCTCTCTTGGATAGCCTTTCCGGTTACAACGAATTGTGCCACAAGCAACACTGTCCCCTCTAAACAATTCCTTTAACAACTGCACTCCAGTGTAGAAGTTATCTACATACAAATGGTGACCTTTGTGGAACCGTCGTCTACCAAGTTGCCACAGAATTTTCTCAGTAATCCAAAAGTGGGAGGACAACCAGGAGGGACAATAATGGAAACCCTACCAGTGTAGACACGGAAACTATACACATATCCTGTACTACTTTCAGACAGCATATACAATTTAATTCCATATCGTGCCCTCTTGCTAGGAATGTACTGCCTAAAAAACAAACAACCCTTGAAGAGGACCAAAGACTCGTCCACAGCTATTTCTTTGCCTGGAACATAGACCTCTGAAAACCGATCTACAAAATGATCAAGGATAGGCCTAATCTTATAAAGACGGTCAGAATCAGGGTGATCTTGTGGCAAGACTAATACATTGTCAACAAAATGCAGCATCCTAAGAAGAAGCAAATACCGATTACGACTCATGGTTGCAGGAAATATAGCTATTGCCATCAAGGGACTAGTAGACCAATAAGAAGCCAGTGATGGCTTCCTTATCAACCCCATCAAAAGAGTCAAACCCAAAAACCTTTTTATCTCCTCCAAATTTGTGGGAATCCACTGGGTAGCTCTAGAGTGTGGCCTAAGTCTAGCAGCGTTGTCCCTCAAATACTGCTCCGCATACAAATTAGTCTTCTCAACAATCTCTTCTAAAAACACATCATCCACAAATAACTCAAAGAAATTGACAGGCAAAAAGTTCTCTGTATTGACTCTACACCCTGGGAGACCAGTAAAGGCAGGCAACTCTGGCTGCTCCATGTTTGGCGCAACCCAGAGTTCAGGTCTTCTAACGGGAAACCTTTCAGCCCCAGGTTGCTGCACTAATGGCACATCAATGTCCTCCTCTAAAACAGGCCCTTCATCTGCACTGAGCATGGCTTCCTCATCAGAAGATTCATCTCCAACAGAAACTTCACTGTCAGAATCTCTCACTTTCTCCTCTGCCTCAGATGCAGAGTCCGTCTCATAATCATGATCAGACAATGACTCAAAAAGCATACCAACTACCTGCTGAACAGTCATCCTGCGGCTAGCCATGATCTTTCCTATGAAAAGTAACTGGACAAATTCACCACCAACAACCAGCACTATGGCCCTCATTCTGACCCTGGCGGTCGGCGGAGAGACGGCGGTCGGACCGCGAACAGACCGGCGGTATTAAAAATGGCATTCTGACTGCGGCGGTCCCCGCCGCGACCGACCGCTACTTCTCCACTCCGACCGCCGCGGCGGTCATGACCGCGGGGTTGGAGTTTGCGCACTCCGGCCCGGCGGTCGTCCCAAGACCGCCAAGGGTATTATGACCCTGCCTACCGCCGCGGTTTCTTGCGGGCGGGAACCGCCGTGCGAACCATGGCGGTAAGCACTATCGGGGCCAGGGAATTCCTTCCCTGGCACTGATAGGGGTCTCCCCCACCCCCCACTACCCACCCGAGTCCTCCCCCCACACCCTCCACCCCCCTGCCACCCCCCAGAGGTGGTACGAACCCCCTCCCCACCCCCACCCCGACATGCACATACATGTACCCCGACATGCACACACCCCCAACATGCACATATACACACCCCCTACACACACATACACAACGGGGACACATACCCGCACACATACATGCCGACATGCGCACCTGCCGAACAGCACACATTACCCATAGACACAGCAGCACCCCCGCCCGCATGCACGCACTCACACACCCCCTCTACACACTCACACGCACACCCCCATGCACGCCCACATCACACAACACCCCCCCACCCCCTCCCCTCACGGACGATCAACTTACCTTGTGCGTTGGTCCTCCGGGAGGCGACGGGAGCCATAGGGACGTGACCGCCAACAGAAGACCGCCAACAGAAGACCGCCACACGGAAATGTGGGTCGTAATTCTGTGGGCGGTGTTCTGCTGGCGTGGCGGTGGAGGTTGACCAGTCTCCACTTTCCCGCCGACCGCCAGTGTGGCTGCTGGCGGTTTTCCGGCGGAACGCTCCCAGCGGTCAGAATGCGCACAGCGGCACACCGCCGCGGTCGGCGGTCTTCACCGCGGCGGTAACTCAGCGGTCTTGCGAAAAGACCGCCAAGGTCAGAATGAGGGCCTAAGTAAGATAAGTAATAAAGTGTAGCTTTATCAGTCAGAGTTATAAACTCAAAAACTATACCGCTCACTTGCCTGAAAAAGCTTGACTCACCAGCAACTACTCTGCACAGACACAGGAATCACCAATGATATCCCACTAAAAAGAAAGAAAGAAAAGCAAATTAGAACAACACAAATATCATTGTGCACAAATCTAAGGACAATTTCACACAGACTCCTGCATTTAGTACATCATCTACAAACATGTCATTCATGCATGGCAACAATACTCCTTTGGAGTAAATTGTTTTTACTTACCTAAAACATGCAACTATGCAAACCTCAGGTCAACCAAAACCGCAAGGAGCCACAGCAAAGAAAGCAAAAGCTTTGAACTAGAACAAAAAAGGAGATTTGTTTTTATCACAAATGCAAATACTTCGCCAGTTGACAAACACCCCACCATCAAGCATTTAGAAATTGGTGCCTAAGTGGATTCTGCCCCCCATAGGGGCAGATAGGCCTACTAAAAAATAGGCCTAGCTTCCCCAAGGGGGGGCAGAAAATACCTTTAGTAGTGTGTCCCCATGGGGAGCGACCCTTGCCCAAGGGGCCACCCCCAAACAAAAAAAAACACACACACACTATCCCTGGTGCCTAAGTAGCTTCTGCCCCCCCCTTGGGGGCAATGGGCCTAAAAAAATAGGCTGATCTGCCCCGAAGCAGAAATGGCCAACAGTTCTATGCCCCCTTAGGGGGGCACCCCTTGTCCAAGGGGGCATCCCCCACATAAATAAAAAAAGAAAAAAAATCCCTGGAGTTCCAGTGGTTTCTGCCCCCCTTGGGGGCAGATCAGCCTAAAAATAATAGGCAGATCTGCCCCCAAGGGGGGCAGAATTGGCCATAAAACACATGCCCCCCAAAGAGGAGCGACCCTTGCCCAAGGGGCCGCCCCCCATCCACTAAACACACACACAGACTATCCCTAGTGCCTAAGTGGCTTCTGGCCCCCTTGGGGGCAGATGGGCCTAAAAAAAATAATAGGCCGATCTGCCCCCAAGGGGGCAGAAATGGCCACAGCAAACATGCCCCCCAAATGGGAGCAACCCTTGCCCAAGGGCCCGCTCCCCGACACAGAAACACACAGAAACAATGAAAATAAACAAAAAATAAAAAAATCCTTGGTGTCTAGTGGGCATTCCTGCTGCCCGGTCGCAATGCGATCCGGCAGCAGGAATGCTCAAAGAGACACCAGGGGAAAGGAAAACCCTTTCCTTTCCCCCGATGCCTCTTTGACTGAAACCCCCCCACCTGCCGGAGGAGAAACTCACCTGTTTCCCCGATTGCGCACTGGAAGCAAATGGCTTCCAGTGCGACCGGCACCCTGTAATGACATCAGCGCGCGATCGGGTGCTGACGTCATTAGTGGGGTTGAGGGGGGCATCGATCCCTGCCTTTGGGGGGTGGAAGGGAAGCCCACAGAAGGAGCGCTAGCGCTCCCTCTGAGCTCAGTGCTGAGGACGTAATGGTTACATCCCCGGCACAGAACGGGTTGAAGACAGGGAGACGAGGATTAAGCTTCTCTTTCTGCACTTTAAGTTTGACAGCAGCCACTCAGAAAGTAACAAGAAAAAACTACAAATCCCAACAGTCCCAATAACACTTGAGGACCATAGAAGAGTACCCGTATGTAACACTGACACCCTTAAATTAACTCCTCTTTCTTTGCTCGAACAACACAAAAAGTCTAAAGAGTCCACAATCCACAAACTGAAGAACATCAAACAGCCCGTAAAGGAGAAACAAGGCGGCCAACTTGAAAAAGAAGATGGGTGAAATCCAATATTCGTCTGGATCCTCCGAACAATGCGCTGGAGGCACAACAACATTATTTGTCCTCAGCTCCTTTAAAGAGATGAAAAAACCAGGCCATAAAACTGAACCAAAATAAAATAATCCTATATGTATTAATAGGTAGGCAAAAGCACTGAAACACAGTAAACATTTCAATGAAGATGGTAAACAGTTATAGAAGAACAAACCAAACACAATGTCAACAGTGCGGGTGAAATAATCCTCGCCTCCGTGTCCTTAATAGAATTGAAAACTTCTTAACACGAATGCTAGAATTTGTTTTAATTCTATGTCAGGACCAGAGGCTTCGATTATGCTTGTTTAAAGCTGATCCACCACCACCGATGCAATATCCACAATAGGCTTACAATAAAATGATTTGAACGTAGATTCAGAGGACCAATCTGCAGCTCTTAAAATGTCTTCCAAACGGGAACCCAAAGCAAACATTTTTGAAGCCACGGCTCCTCTAGTGAAATGAGCACCAAATTTAGAAATATCAATGCCTGCTTCACTCAAGAGCCTGCGAACCCATCTGGCCATAGTGGCAGACTAAACAGGGTGATAAGGTTTAACCAATGAAATTAACAACTGACCCCCCACTGAAATTCTTCTGTACTTACCTGTTAGAAATTGGGTTTTTGGTTGGCAGTCAGGTTACCGCCTGTCCAAGCAAAAACCCTCACTCTAGTCAGGGCAAGTCACACACAATCCAAGATTATCCTGTGCCCACCCTCTGGTAGCTTGGCACGAGCAGTCAGGCTTAACTTAGAAGGCAATGTGTAAAGTATTTGTGCAATAAATCATACAATACCACCATATAGCACCACAAAAATACACCGCACAGTGTTTAGAAAAATATATAATATTTATCAGGATAATTGTAGGTCAAAACGAATAAAGTTGCAATGTGAATTTGTAGAGATATCACTGAAAAGTGAGATAAAGGGGGTCTCCGACCGCCAGGGGTAATGTGGCGTCCGTACCGCCAACAGGCTGGTGGTACGGAGACCCGTATTACGACCGCGGCTGTAGCGCGGCGGTTTCCCACCGTTTTAGCCACGTTTTAGCCACGGCGGTGATAATCCGCCAGGGCAGTGCTGCAAGCAGCGCTGCCCTGGGGATTATGACTCCCCTACCGCCGGCCTGTTTCTGGCGGTTTGCACCGCCAGGAAGAGGCTGGCGGTAAGGGGAGTCCTGGGGCCCCTGGGGGCCCCTGCACTGCCCATGCCACTGGCATGGGCAGTGCAGGGGCCTCCTAACAGGGCCCCGTGCATCTTTTCACTGTCTGCATAGCAGACAGTGAAAAGCGAGACGGGTGCAACTGCACCCGTCGCACGGCCGCAACACCGCCGGCTCCTATGTTGCGGCCGCATCCCCGCTGGGCTGGTGGGCGTAAACTAGGTTTGCGCCCGCCGGCCCAGCGGGGATGTTGTAATGGGGTCCGCGAGAGTGCGGCCGCATTGGCGCCACCCGCCAAGCTTGTAATGACCCCCAAAGTGTCTTAAGTCTTTAAAAAGCAAACAAAGTCTCTTTCAAGCACAAAGTACCTGGTTTGGAGTTGAAAATCTCCTCAGAGGGCCACAGAAGCAGAGATATGTGGAAAAAGGGTGTGTGCGTCGATTTCTCCCCAGCACACACGGACTTGCGTCGTTATTTTTCACGCGGGGAAGTTGTGCGTCGTTTTCCGGCGCGCGGACAGTCTCTTTCTGTGGATCGCGGGGATTACCATATGTCCCGGGTCTGTGCATGGATTCTCCTCCTTGTTTACCGGCTGCGCGTTGTTCTGCGGTGCTGTGCGTCGAAGTTTCGCTCTCACGGCAGGCGTCGCGTCGATTTCTCCTCTGGAGGTCGGGCGGCGTTGTCCTTGAGAGGCCGTGCGTCGAAGTTCCGGTCGTCTCGAAGGCGTCGCGTCGATCAGCATCGGTGTGCGGTGTTTTTCTCGCCGCGGAACAAGCTGTGCGTCGAAAATTTCGGCGCACGAAGCGTCCAAGTGAAAAAGAGAAGTCTTTTTGGTCCTGAGACTTCAGGGAACAGGAGGCAAGCTCTATCCAAGCCCTTGGAGAGCACTTTTACAGCCAGACAAGAGTTCAGCAAGGCAGCAGGGCAACAGCAAGGCAGCAGTCCTTTGTAGAAAGCAGTCAGGTGAGTCCTTTAGGCAGCCAGGCAGTTCTTCTTGGCAGGATGCAGGTTCAGGTTCAGGTTTCTTCTCCAGCAAGTGTCTGATGAGGTAGGGCAGAGGCCCTGTTTTATACCCAAATGTGCCTTTGAAGTGGGGGTAGACTTCAAAGAGTGGCTAAGAAGTGCACCAGGTCCCCTTTCAGTTCAATCCTGTCTGCCAGGGTCCCAGTAGGGGGTGTGGCAGTCCTTTGTGTGAGAGCAGGCCCTCCACCCTCCCAGCCCAGGAAGACCCATTCAAAATGCAGATGTATGCAAGTGAGGCTGAGTACCCTGTGTTTGGGGTGTGTCTGAGTGAGTGCACAAGGAGCTGTCAACTAAGCCCAGCCAGACGTGGATTGTAAGGCACAGAAAGATTTAAGTGCAAAGAAATGCTCACTTTCTAAAAGTGGCATTTCTAGAATAGTAATATCAAATCCAACTTCACCAGTCAGCAGGATTTTATATTACCATTCTGGCCATACTAAATATAACCTTCCTACTCCTTTCAGATCAGCAGCTACCACTTCAATACTGTAAGAGGGCAGCCCCAATGTTAGCCTATGAAGGGAGCAGGCCTCACAGTAGTGCAAAAACAAATTTAGGAGTTTTACACTACCAGGACATGTAAACTACACAGGTACATGTCCTGCCTTTCACCCATACAGCACCCTGCTCTAGGGGTTACCTAGGGCACACATTAGAGGTGACTTATATGTGGAGAAAGGGGAGGTTTAGGCTTGGCAAGTACGTTTAAATGCCAAGTCGAGGTGACAGTGAAACTGCACACACAGGCCTTGCAGTGGCAGGCCTGAGACAAGGAAAAGGGGCTACTTAAGTGGTTGGCACAACCAGTGCTGCAGGCCCACTAGTAGCATTTAATCTACAGGTCCTAGGCACAAAGAGTGCACATTACTAGGGACTTATAAGTAAATTAAATAGTCCAATCAGGTATGATTCAAGGTTACCATGTTTTAAGGGAGAGAGCATATGCACTTTAGCACTGGTTAGCAGTGGTAAAGTGCGCAGAGTCTAAAAGCCAGCAAAAACAGTGTCCAAAAAGTGGAGGGAGGCAGGCAAAAAGTTAGGGGTGACCACCCTAAGGCTGTCAGGTCTAACATGTGTCCCCCCCAGCTGAAAGTGGGGAGAGCTACCTGACCTTCTGGGAGCTCTCATCGCTAAGGCGGAAGTATCTGGAGAGACCATCAGCATTGGCGTGGTCAACCCTGGGGCGATGTTCCACCGTAAAGTCCATCCCCTGTAGGGAAATGGACCACCTCAAGAGTTTTGGATTCTCACCCCTCATCTGCATGAGCCATCTGAGGGGCCTGTGGTCGGTCTGAACCCGGAAGTGAGTCCCAAACAGGTAGGGTCTTAGCTTCTTCAGTGCCCAGACCACACCAAAAGCTTCTCTTTCAATAGCACTCCACCTCTGTTCCCGTGGTAATAGCCTTCTGCTAATAAAGACTACTGGTTGGTCTAGGCCCTCCTCCTTTAGCTGTGCTAGGACCGCCCGTATGCCATGCTCTGAAGCGTCTGTCTGCACGATAAATTCCTGGGAGTAGTCAGGGGCCTTGAGCACGGGTGCCGTGCACATGGCTTCCTTCAGGGAGTCAAAGGCTTTCTGACAAGCCTCTGTCCAATTCACCAACCTAGGTTGTTTCTTGGAAGTGAGTTCTGTCAAGGGTGACACAATGGTACCATAGCCCTTGACAAATCTGCGGTAGTATCCTGTGAGGCCTAAAAAGGCTCTCACCTCAGTCTGAGTTCTAGGTGGTTGCCAGGCCTTGATAGTTTCAATCTTGGCCTGGAGTGGCTGCACCTTGCCACCACCCACTAGGTGTCCCAAGTACACCACGGAACCCTGCCCAATCTGGCACTTACTAGCCTTGATGGTCAGGCCTGCCTGTTGCAGGGCCTGAAGCACCTCCTTGAGGTGGAGCAGGTGTTCCTCCCAGCTGGAACTGTAGACAGCTATGACATCCAGGTAGGCTGCACAGAAGGCATCCTTGCCAGCTAGGACCCCGTTAACCAACCGTTGGAAGGTAGCGAGGGCATTTTTCAATCCAAATGGCATCACCCGGAACTGGTAATGGCCATCAGGGGTTGAAAATGCGGATCTCTCTTTAGCCCTCTCAGTCAGGGCGATCTGCCAGTACCCTGAAGTAAGATCAAACATACTCAGGAACTTGGCAGCGCCCAGCCTGTCAACGAGCTCATCAGCTCGGTGGATGGGGTGAGCATCAGTCCGGGTGACTGAGTTGAGACCCCAGTAGTCCACACAGAACCGGAGATCTGGCTTCGCACCTGGGGCAGTAGCCTTAGGGACCAACACCACTGGGCTGGCCCAGGGACTACTGGATTTCTCGAAAACCCTTAAAGCTAACATCTTGCAGACCTCCTCCTTGATGTTGGCTTTCACCTTATCCGATAACCTGTAAATTTTGTTCTTCAAAGGGAGACTGTCACCGGTGTCAATGTCATGAACACAGAGATGGGTCAGTCCAGGAGTAAGGGAGAACAGGGAGGAGAACTGCTCCAACAGCTCATAGCAGTCTCCTTTCTGGTTTAGAGTCAGGGAGTCAGAGAGGATGACCCCTTTCACTCACCCATCACCTTCTTGGGCAGAGAGGAGGTCGGGGAGAGGTTCACTCTCCTCTTCCATTCCTTCATCTGTGACCAGAAGCATGTTGACCTCCGACCTCTCAAAATGAGCCTTTAGTCGGTTGACATGGAGCACTCTTAGGGGGTTCCTAGGGGTTTGGAGGTCCACAAGGTAAGTGGCCTCCCCTTTCCGCTCCTTTACTTCAAATGGGCCAGACCAGCGGTCCTGGAGAGCTCTAGGCTCTACTGGCTCCATTACCCACACTTTGTCTCCACGTTGAAACTCTACCAGGGTGGCCTTCTGGTCATACCAGCGTTTCATTACCTCTTGACTGGCCTCAAGGTTACTTTGGGCCTCTTTCCAGAAGTGGGTCATCTGGTTGCGGAGGGCCAACATGTAGCTGACCACATCCTGACCCAACATGTAGCGTGCCTTTGGAGCTCTCTCCAACCCCTCCTTGACAATGCTTAAGGGTCCCCTGACAGGGTACCCATAGAGAAGCTCAAAGGGACTAAACCCCATCCCCCTCTGGGGGACCTCTCGGTAAGCAAAGAGAAGGCATGGTAAGAGGACGTCCCACTTACGCCTCATGGCCTCAGGGAGGCTACCAATCATGCCTTTCAATTGAATCTCTCCACAAGACCATTAGATTGGGGATGATAGGGTGTGGTGAACTTGTAGGTTACACCACACGCATCCCACAGAGACTTCATGTATGCAGACATGAAGTTAGTGCCTCTGTCAGACACTATCTCCTTTGGGAATCCCACACGGGTAAATATCCCCGTCAGAGTTCTGGTCACCACCGGTGTAGTTACGGTCCTCAGAGGGATTGCCTCTGGGTAACGGGTGGCATGGTCCACCAAAACCAGGATGAACCTGTTGCCTAAGGCAGTTTTGGGGTCCAAGGGACCAACAATGTCGATGCCCACCCTTTCAAAGGGGGTGCCAATGACAGGAAGTGGAATCAGGGGGGTTTTAACCCTTTTTCCTGCTTTACCACTGGCCTGGCAGGTAGGACAAGATCTACAGAACTTATCTGAGTTTGTCCTCATTCTGGGCCAATAAAAGTGGGTGACAAGCCTGTCAAAGGTCTTGCCTTGCCCAAATGTCCTGCCAGGGGAATGTCGTGAGCCAGACCCAGTAGGAAGGTTCGGTAACACTGGGGGACCACCAGCGCATGCGCTGCCTCAAAGGCCGGAACCTTAGGCTCACTGTAGAGGAGATCATTCTCCCAATATATGTGGTGATCGCCAGAGGCTTCACCTGCCGCCTGGTCTGAGGCTTGCTTCCGCAGACCCTCTAGAGTGGGACATTCTTTCTGCACCTTGCAGAATTCCTCCCTGGTGGGTCCACCCTCAACTTGCCAGCCAGCAAGCTCCGGTAGGTCACCTAGGGTGGCAATGTCTTCCCCAGTTGGCTCGGGAGCCTCCTCCTCAGGAGCCCCGTCAACCACTGCGGGAACTTCTGGGACCGGTTTCCCGCGCCCCTTGCCCCTCCTTTTGGCAGCTCTCTGGGCCATTGTTCCGGGCTCCAGACGCTCTTGACTTCCCTCTCGGTCAGCCATGGACCGTGTGGTCATGCAGACCCACTCAGGTAACCCTAACATCTCCAGGTGAGATCTGAGCTCCACTTCTTTCCAAGCAGTATGCTCAAGATCATTGCCTAACAGACAATCTACAGGCATGGCAGGACTCACAGCTACTTTCAGAGTACCAGAGACCCCCCCCCCACTCAAAGGGAACCAGAGCCACCGGTAGGTGACTCTCACGATTGTCAGCGACTATGACCTGGTGGAATGTATTAGGGACTATCTGCTCTGTTGACACCAGCTGACTCTTGATAGTAGTCACACTGGCTCCTGTGTCACGCAGAGCCTCCACCTTCTGCCCATCAATGGTGACCCACTGCCTGTACTTGGAAGTATTTTGGGGCATGTGGGCTTTGGGCACCATTTCTCCTTCTCCCAGGGACACTAGGGAAATCTCTACCTGTTCCCCAAAGCTATCTGGGTCCATCTCCCCCCCGAGCGCTACACTAGTCAACCCAGGTGTCTGTCCGGTAGTGGACGGTGCTCTCTTGGAGCACTGGGGGTCGCCTTTATAGTGACCATACTGGTAGCACTCTAAGTATTTGGGGTTGGATTTCCCTGACCTATCATATGTCCCTGGCTTTTTCCCAAATCTGGAAAAGGAATGGTTGCCACCCCCTCCCTGGGAATTCTTTTGGGGGCCTTTGCAGAGTTCCTTATCTGTAAGTTTATCTCCCCCCTCTTTCTTCTGTTGGAACCCTGACCAACCTTTGTGGGTGTCCCCCCCAGGTACCTTCTTGGACACTCTGGTGCTAACCCAGAGGTCCGCCTCCTCAGCAAGCTTCCTGGGATCAGTCAGCTTATTATCCACTAACTGCTGGCGCAACTCTGTAAAAGTAGTATTAAGCATATGCTCTCTCAGAATCAAGTCATATAACCCTTTATAATCATCTACTTTGTTGCCCCTCACCCATCCATTCAGTGCCTTACTGGAAAAGTCAAAGAAATCTACCCATGTTTGTGTGGTTTGTTTGGTGCTGTCCCTGAACCTCTGACGGTATCCCTCAGGGGTCAGCCCAAACTTGGCAAGTAAAGTGGCTTTCTGAAGTGGGTATGTGTTTTGATCAGGTTGATCCAATGTGAGAAGTGTGTCCCTCCCCAATGGCGGCACATAACCCCACATAGCTACCCCCCATTGCCCTTCAGGAACCTCATGAGCCCTTAGTGCAACTTCATAAGCAGCTAACCATTTATCTATGTCATCTCCCACCACTTGAAAGTCCTCCTTTTTGGAGGCCCCTTTTGGTGGGTACCATCCTTGCCCTGCAGGACCCTCTTAGCTGTTTGACCGTATATGTATCCAACAGGACTAGGTCAAAGTCTCCCATTTGAGACCCAGTCAGAGACATGTTGAGTTAGGATTTATTTTTTGAAAATTGTCAGGAAGAAAAAAAACGAAATTTTGCAAAAAGAGATAAAAATCAAGTTGACCTTCAACTGTGGGTAGGTAGTGAAATATTTAGGTACTGTATGTCACTGCACAAACACAAGTCCTTTCCTCGCCGCTGATCACCAATGTTAGAAATGGGGTTTTTGGTTGGCAGTCAGGTTACCCCCTGTCCAAGCAAAAACCCTCACTCTAGTCAGGGTAAGTCACACACAATCCAAGATTATCCTGTGCCCACCCTCTGGTAGCTTGGCACGAGCAGTCAGGCTTAACTTAGAAGGCAATGTGTAAAGTATTTGTGCAATAAATCATACAATACCACCATATAGCACCACAAAAATACACCACACAGTGTTTAGAAAAATATATAATATTTATCAGGATAATTGTAGGTCAAAACGAATAAAGTTGCAATGTGAATTTGTAGAGATATCACTGAAAAGTGATATAAAGGCAGTCATTCTGACCGCGGCGGTCGCCGCCCGCCAAGCGGTTCCCACCGAAAGACCGCACCGCGGTCAAAAGACCGTGGCGGTCATTCCGGCTTTCCCGCTGGGCCGGCGGGCGACCGCCAGAAGACCGCCGGCCGGCCCAGCGGGACAGCCCGTTCAACAATGAAGCCG
This sequence comes from Pleurodeles waltl, assembly GCF_031143425.1. Classification (NCBI taxonomy): domain Eukaryota; kingdom Metazoa; phylum Chordata; class Amphibia; order Caudata; family Salamandridae; genus Pleurodeles; species Pleurodeles waltl. The sequence continues at coordinate 368,735,799 of NC_090438.1, read as the reverse complement.
GCTCGGAATGGAGCCGGCGGAGTTGAAGGGGTGCGACGGGTGCAGTGGCACCCGTCGCGATTTTCACTGTCTGGACCGCAGACAGTGAAAATCTTTGTGGGGCCCTGTTAGGGGGCCCCACGGCACCCGTTCCCGCCATCCTGGTTCCGGCGGTGGACACCGCCAGAAACAGGCTGGCGGTAAGGGGGTCGGAATCCCCATGGCGGTGCTGCAAGCAGCGCCGCCCTGGCGGGTTCCCTGGGCCAGCGGCAAACCGGCGGGAAGCCGCCGGCTCCCCTTTTCTGACCACGGCTTTACCGCCGCGGTCAGAATCGCCCAGGAAGCACTGCCAGCCTGTTGGCGGTGCTTCCGCCGCACTCCGCCATGGCGGTCATGGACCGCCAAGGTCAGAATGACCCCCAAAGTGTTTTAAGTCTTTAAAAAGCAAACAAAGGGGGTCATTACAACCTCGGCGGTCTTTTGTTAAGACCGCCGAGGGACCGCCGTGTGGAAGACCGCCAGTAGTGGCGGTTTGCCGCTCGGCGTATTATGACCGTTGGCTGCCCTCCGTCGTTTTTCCAACCGAGAGCCGCCAACAGCCATACTTGCGGGCGGCGGGGAAGTGGAGGTTGCTCCACCTCCACCGCCACGCCAACAGAACACCGCCCAGCTAATCACGTCCTGTGATTCTGCGCGGCGGTGTTCTGTTGGCGGTGTGGTGTCGGCGGAGCTGCCCCCATGGCTCCCGTCCCCTCCCGGCGGATCGACGGAACAGGTACGTCGATCGTCCGTTAGGGGAGGGGGGTGGGGGGGTGTTGTGTGTTGTGTGGGTGCATGGGGGTGTGCGTCTGTGTATGTAGAGGGGGGTGTGAGTGCGTGGATGCTTGCGGGTGTGTTGCGTGTGTTGGGAATGAGTGCGTGTATGTATGTCTGTATATAGGTGTGCGTGTCTGACTGAGTGTGTGGATGTAGACATGTATGTTGGTGTGTGTGCGCTTATGTGTGTTGGTGGTGCCTGCGTGCGTGTCGTGTGTGTGTGAGTTATGTGATGTTGGGGGTCGGGGTGGGAGGGGGGCCCTGCCACCTTTGGGGGGTAGCAGGGGTGGTGTTGGGGAGGGAGTCGGGATGGGGGTGGGGGGTGGGGGAGACCCCTATCAGTGCCAGGGAAGGAATTCGCCGGCACTGATAGGGCTTACCGCCATGGATTTCACGGCGGTTCCTACCGCTGGAAATCCACGGCGGTAAGCCGGGGCGAAATACCGGCGGCGGTATTGTGACGGCCCCGGGCTGGAGACCCAGGTCTCCAGCCCAGCGGTCGTCTCCGCCCTGGCGGGCGGAACGGTGAAGCGGCGAATGACCATGGATGTAACCGCCATGGTCATAATACTGAAAAAAAGACCGCCAGCCTGTTGGCGGTCTTACCGCCGCTTTAACACCATCCGCCAGGGTTGTAATGACCCCCAAAGTCTCTTTCAAGCACAAAGTACCTGGTTTGGAGTGGAAAATCTCCTCAGAGGGCCACAGAAGAAGAGATATGTGGAAAAAGGGTGTGTGCGTCGATTTCTCCCCAGCACACACGGACTTGCGTAGTTATTTTTCACGCTGGGAAGTCGTGCATCGTTTTCCGGCGCGCGGACAGTCTCTTTCTGTGAATCGCGGGGATTACCAGATGTCCCGGGTCTGTGTGTGGATTCTCTTGCTTGTTTACCGGCTGCGCGTCGTTCTGCGTGCGTCGAAGTTCCGGTCGTCCCGAAGGCGTCGCGTCGGTGTGCAGCATTTTTCTTGCCGCAGAACAAGCTGTGCGTCGGAAATTTCGGTGCACGAAACGTCCAAGTAAAAAAGAGAAGTATTTTTGGTCCTGAGACTTCATGGAACAGGAGGCAAGCTCTATCCAAGCCCTTGGAGAGCACTTTTACAGCCAGACAAGAGTTCAGCAAGGCAGCAGGGCAACAGCAAGGCAGCAGTCCTTTGTAGAAAGCAGTCAGGTGAGTCCTTTAGGCAGCCAGGCAGTTCTTTTTGGCAGGATGCAGGTTCTGGTTCAGATTTCTTCTCCAGCAAGTGTCTGATGAGGTAGGGCAGAGGCCCTGTTTTATATCCAAATGTGCCTTTGAAGTGGGGGAGACCTCAACGAGTGGCTAAGAAGTGCACCAGGTCCCCTTTCAGTTCAATCCTGTCTGCCAGGGTCCCAGTAGGGGGTGTGGCAGTCCTTTGTGTGAGAGCAGGCCCTCCACCCTCCCAGCCCAGGAAGACCCATTCAAAATGCAGATGTATGTAAGTGAGGCTGAGTACCCTGTGTTTGGGGTGTGTCTGAGTGAATGCACAAGGAGCTGTCAACTAAGCCCAGCCAGACGTGGATTGTAAGGCACGGAAAGATTTAAGTGCAAAGAAATGCTCACTTTCTAAAAGTGGCATTTCTAGAATAGTAATATCAAATCCAACTTCGCCAGTCAGAAGGATTTTATGTTACAATTCTGGCCATCCTAAATATGACCTTCCTACTCCTTTCAGATCAGCAGCTACCACTTCAATACTGTATGAGGGCAGCCCCAATGTTAGCCTATGAAGGGAGCAGGCCTCACAGTAGTGAAAAAACGAATTTAGGAGTTTTACACTACCAGGACATGTAAACTACACAGGTACATGTCCTGCCTTTCACCCACACAGGGCCCTGCTCTAGGGGTTACCTAGGGCACACATTAGAGGTGACTTATATGTGGAGAAAGGGGAGGTTTAGGCTTGGCAAGTACTTTTAAATGCCAAGTCGAGGTGACAGTGAAACTGCACACAGGCCTTGCAGTGGCAGGCCTGAGACAAGGAAAAGGGGCTACTTAAGTGGTTGGCACAACCAATGCTGCAGGCCCACTAGTAGCATTTAATCTTCAGGCCCTACGCACATAGAGTGCACATTACTAGGGACTTACAAGTAAATTAAATAGTCCAATCAGGTATGATTCAAGGCTACCATGTTTTAAGGGAGAGAGCATATGCACTTTAGCACTGGTTAGCAGTGGTAAAGTGCGCAGAGTCTAAAAGCCAGCAAAAACAGTGTCCAAAAAGTGGAGGGAGGCAGGCAAAAAGTTAGGGGTGACCACCCTAGGGCTGTCAGGTCTAACATTACCTCATTAGCTCTAAGACATTGTACCACACACAATTTGGGATTGTCCACAAAACTAGGATAAGAAACCGATTTCAAATTACACTTGGTACGACGTGAAATAGAAAAAGTTACTCCCTCAGGGGAATAAAGCCTGCCTGCTAAATCCAGGGCTCTAACATCAGAAACCCTTTTACATGAAATTAAGCATAATAACATGGTGAGTTTGGACAAAAGCTGCTTCCTGGGAAGGAATCTATTAGCTGGCCAAGACTCTAAAAAGCGTAAAACAACATTCACATCCCACAGAGTAGAATAACGCGGACAAGGGGGATTAGCTAACCTTTTACCCCTCAAAAGCTTGCAAACAATGGGTAATTCTCCTACTGGTTTACCATCTATTGGCAAATGACCCGCCAAAATGGCCAACTGATAGTTATTAACTAATCTATATGCCAAACCCTATGAAGCTAAAGAAGACAAAAAAACTTAGGACCAAACTGCAATCCGCTGAAGAAGCATCTGCGTTCTGTACACTGCACCAAGCACTCCATTGGTTCTAAGCTGAAGCATATCTCTTGTGGGTACTGGAAGACCAGGATCCCGCAATGAAAGCGGAAGACTCCTGCAAAAGGCCTTGGACACTCCATCTTTCCCTGAAAGACACCAAGCCACTAGGGCCAGCTGCCCCGAAAGAACAAGAGGATGAGGAAGGCCCAGAGGACCCAGAAGGAGGTTCTACCTGAACGGAATTAATAGAGGATGTCCGCAACTCAATTCCAGAGCCACCGGAAACTAGGCCTGGGACCTCCAGAGAGGAGTCACTGGAACAAGATCCACCTGCTGACGACAGATCTGAGCCAACACCATGGGAATCATCAAAAAGGGCGGAAGTGCATACCTCAGATCCAGAGACAAATCCTGCAGGAATGCGTCTGTCGCTAATGCTTTCGGATCCGGCCTCCAACTGACAAACCTCTTCATTTGTCGGTTGAGACGGGAAGCAAAAAGATCTATCGAGAAAGGACCCCACTGAGCGCAGAGGGCCCGAAAAACCTTGGGGTGAAGCCTCCAGTGCTGAAATCCCAAAGGTGACAAGAATGCCAATCCGTGACTGAATTGCTGCTCCCTGGCAGATATTTGGCCACCACGAGATCCGGTGCTGCAGGCAGAAGTGCCAAAAACCCTTGGCAATCTCCGCTAGAATGTGAGATCTGGTCTCCCGCAGTTTGTTGACATATCTCACCGCCGAGATATTGTATACAACAATTCGTCTTGAAAGAGGACAAACTCTTGATTACAAATGAGCCCGCTAGAAGTTCCAGACAATTGAGATGCAGGTCCAGTTCCGACTTGGACCAATGACCCCCTGTGAAGACTGACCCGCAACGGGCCACTCATCCCCAAAGACTGGCATCAGACTCTATCACAATCTCTGGGGAGGAGCTGAAAATTGCTCTGCCATTCCAAGTCTCCATGTGGTCCAACCACCAACTCATCTCCGATCGAGCTTCCTCCGATAGAGGTACCTGATTGGCATACCTGAGGCCCTTCTGAAGATGGGAAATTTTCAACCTCTGCAGCGCTCTGTAATCGAGAGGTCCCGGAAATATTGCCTGGATGGAGTAAGAGAGCAGGCCCACCATGCAGGCAATCGGCCTCAATGATACATTCTGTCTGGACAACAGTAACCTCAATTCTCTCTTGATTAAATGAATCTTTTGAGGGTAAAGGATTAACTGAAATCGGATGGAGTCTACCCGAAATCCCAGAAAATCCATCCGCTGAACCAGAATTAATACCGACTTTTGGGCGTTGATTATGAATCCCAAATCCTGAAGAAGGGAAATGGCCCATTCCAGGTGGAAGAGGAGAAGACTGGGGCATTGAGCCATGATAAGAATGTCGTCTAGGTAGATTATTAGATCCTCGTGAACGAAGGGACTCGACTACCGGCCACATTACCTTCGTGAAGCACCAAGGGGCTGAAGAGAGGCCAAAAGAAAGAACCTTGCATTTGTAATAGAGGCCTTACCACAGAAACTGGAGAAAACGCTGGTGGGGAGGAAATATAGGAATGATTAGATAAACATCCTTTAGATCTAAGTGAACCATCCAGTCTCCTTCTTGGAGAATGTCCCTCAACAAGTGGATACCCTCCATCTTGAAGTGGCGATAAACCAAGTATCCATTGAACTCTTTGAGGTTCAAAACAAGACGAGAACCACCCCCTTTTTTGTCTACTAGAAACACGGAACTGAGAAAACTGTCAGGATGCTTTGAAACCCTGACAATAGCGCCTTTTCTCAAAAGCGAAGATATTTCTGTGGAAATGAAACTGCTCTTTTGAGGGGAAAAATATGTCAGATTCGGGGGGTAAACGGCTGAGAGGGGGACTCATAAAATTCAAGCTTGAAGCCCTGAATGGTCTCCAGGACCCAAGAATCGCAAGTGATTTTGCCCCAAGCTTGCAGAAAACCCCCTGTCCTGCCCCACAAAATACCTCTTAACTCACAATCTGGCTCACCTGTAGATCCTGCGGCCTGGGAGTAGGATTGGGTACCTTTAGATCTCCCTCTGCGGAACCTTGATCAACCCGCTCTCGGGCAGCAGGGGTAGAAGGTTGAAGTGGAGGAGTCATATTCTTGGAAGCCACCTCTTCCTTGGTGATAGTAACCCCACTCATGGCCCTGTTGGTTGAAACGGCTGAAGGCACGCCCTCTGTAACGTCCGGCCTCGCGAAAAAGTGGGCAAAGATCTCTTTTGATAGACCATTGGGCCTCGTCCAGATTTGTGTAAGTTGCTGCAAATTTAGAGAGTTCCTTAAGGAAAGGAGAGCCAAAAAGCAAGCGCTGAGCCAGAGGACCTGACTCCAAGGAAGCAAGGTCCGCCAATTTGGGATCCAACTTAATCAATATGGAACAGAGACGTTCAGTGGAAATAGCACAATTCCCCAGAACGCACAGGGCCTTTTGAGCCCAACCCACCAAAACGTCAGGGTGAATGGACTCACAAGATTCCTTGGCATGAAAGCCCAGTTACAAAATCTTTGTCAATGGGCCAGTCACACTCAAAAGCTTGTCCTGGCAACCATGCTAGGCGTGATCTATGCCCTTCTTTGGGTCTTTTGAAGACTTTTTCAGATAAGTGACTGAGGTAGGATCCAATTCAGGCGTTTCAGTCATTTTAGAGGAGAAATCCGGTCTGGGGCACTCAGAACGCAATCTCAATCGGACCTCCTTTTCGAACCCATGCCTAATGTGGGATTCCACATAGTCTGCCACCTCCGCTGGGGGCAACCATAGGGAAGATCGGGGATGCACAATGTCCTCCGGTTCAAACGTAGTGACTTTAGGCGCAGGAATAGGCTCCTCATGGTAGTGCGATTTCTTTTTGCACTTACGGGGGGATCATCCCCTTAATCAGATGAATGGTCAGACGAGGAAGAAGCTAGATCCTCCTTGGACTTAGACTTCTGTGAGGAAGTAGCGGTATAGATGTGATCCCTGGCCACTGACCTAATAAGGCTTTCAAAGACCGCAGCGTGCTGATTAGTACTCTGCTTGAGGGTTTGAGAACCGCCAGACAAGGAGGGTTCTGTGAGTGCCTGAACGCCCGAGGGGGCTACCCATCCTTGCTGCTCAGCAAAACCAAGAAGGCGGTGTTTAATAGGCCTGATAGCCTGTGCCAAAGCCTGATTAACAGTATGACGCACTCCAGCATCCAAAGCGTAGACTAGGTCTTGCTCAAAAGATCCAGCTGGATGATCGACATAGTATTCATCCCTTGCTTGGTCATCATAACCAGCCATGCTGACAAACAGCAGAGAGGGCTCCAAAGGAGCTGCAAACTAGAATATGGGGGATCAAAAGGGCAGAAAGTCAACCCTTAAAAAAGGGGCAATGTATATATATATATATATATATATATATATATATATATATATATATATATATATATATTGTATATAAATATATATAACAGCATATATAAAAATAAAGTGTGTGGCGGGAGCTCCACCCAAATCAAGGAAACAGGCCCAGCCTGTATATGAATTTATTGCAACCCCAAAAGAATACTTGGGTGTAATTCGGGGAGCAAAAACACAGCAGGCAAGGAGAGACGATTGCACGCATCTCAGTGTGTTCATAAGCACTCGGCTTTGTGCGTACAAGCTCAAAATGGAAAAACACTGTGGTCATAGAAAGAGGACTTCACGTCCTTGCTCCCCGGCTCCCACTCCACTGAACAAGGGGGGTGCGATCCGATCGGCCACCCCCGGGAGGAAAAACAACGCTCTCACAAATGAATTACAGAATAAACATCAGCGCGCTTGCTGCGTGATAAAATTAGCATAACAAACAGTAATGAAATAAAGGCAATATGGACATCACGTGTTACTGAGATTGTTGGGATTTGAAGTTTTTTCTTATTACACTTTCTGATTGGCTGGAGTGAAGAAAGAGAGGCATAATCAAAGCCTCCAGTCCTGACGTAGAATTTCTGTAGTGTGCCTATCCAACCAATATTTTAGTGCCTCTGTGTAACCGGGTTGGCACGGAGGGATCACTCAGAACTCGCTTGTCCTATATACAAGAGTTTTATTGATTCAATTTGGCAATTGGTGAGTTAAAGTATAGGTACGTTTTTAATCTTGTCTTCGAGTACGGTGGGCGGGATGGCTGTTTCTCTCGTGATTCGTTCTTCACTCTTTTCTCCCTCTGTCTCCTTGTCTCACAGGTTTCCCCGGGAAGCACATGTGGAGAGAACAAAATAAATACGGTAAGTGGTCAGGGTCTCCTTTGTTCTAGTCTTAATTTGTCTCTCTTCCTGTCTTTTCTCCCTTCCTCTCTCTCAGAGTTTCGTTATCTGCCCCTTCTCTGTTTTTATTTATGTCTAGGCGCTGTCCTCTTTTACTCCGTTTTGCCTTATTCTATTGCTTCGTGCCTCTTTTCTTTATTTTGCCCGTATCGATCTTGTGCGCGGGGTCTGTGGTGTGAAATACGCTAAATACTGTGCTTTATTGAGATTGATGGTGTTTTTTCTTCTCCCCCCCCTCTTAGTGCCCGTGCCTTTCTTTCAACCCCCTCCCTCCCCTTTTCTCTTCCAGTTCTCTCTCATTCTCTCACTCATTCCTCACAGGGACGTGGTCCCACGCACCTGGAACTGCCACGCTTCTCCAGAAGTGTGGCGGGCTGGAACATTCCGTCCTCCCGGTTGCCTGTCTTCGCTGTTCCCGTCCGGCGCCTTCGGATGTCTTCTCGCATGGAAGACTAGATTCGCTGTCCCCGTTTCCTGGGCTGACACCGCTTCTCCTTCTCCCTCGTCCTGTCTGGTTTTCACCGTCTCCCTCCTCCTGTGGCCGTTCGTCTTCCCCCTCCTGTGTTCATTCGTCTTCCTCCTCCTGTGGTCGTTCGTCTTCCTATTCTAAACCTCCGACAACTGCATGTTCTGCTAGTGGCAGTTTTGACCTCCCGGCGGCCCGCCACCATCGATCGTCCCACCAATTACGGGACGAGAGGCTTGCAAGGTCGAGGGCGCCAGAGGCAGAGTCAGCACAAGACAGGGCCATGTGCGGGCGATCAGGATCCAGCCCGTCACATACACTCCCCCTAGAAAGCGGCCGGTCAGGACACTCAGATGCCGGATACCGGGATAGAAAATCCGCAGTCACCATTTGTTTTCCCGGGAGATGTTGAATCTGAAACGAAAAAGGCTGTAAGGAAAGGAACCAGCGGAGAACCCGGGAATTAGTGTCCTTATTGCGGGCGAGCCAGGTGAGAGGAGCGTGATCAGTAACCAGGGTAAAGGTCCTGCCAGACAGATAGTACCTGAGTGATTCGATAGCCCATTTAATTGCCAAACATTTCTTGTCTATAGCCGGATAATGCCTTTCCCGAGGTAGAAGTTTCCGGCTGATGTACAATAGGGGGTGTAAGGTTCCATCCTCCTGCGGTTGGGACAGTACAGCCCCAAGTCCCACCTCAGAGGCGTCAGTCAGTAACACAAAGGGTTTATGGAAATCCGGGCAACATAGCACTGGTGCAGAAGTGAGAGCGGTCTTTAGACTGTCAAAACTACGTAACTCAGATACTGATGGGGGACCAAGGGTATTGGGACACGTCTTTTGTAGCAATTTAGTAAGGGGTTCTGCCATCATGGAAAAATGGGGAATAAAGCGTCTATAATAGCCAACTAAACCCAAGAAAGCCCTGATATATTTTTTCTTCTTTGGGAATGTCATTTGGGAAATGGCTTCTAGTTTTTCTACTTGGGGGCTAATCTTACCGCCCCCTACAATGTATCCTAGGTATTTAATACTAGTTTGCCCCAGTCGACATTTCTCTGGATTGGCGGTTAACTGGGCTTTCCTCAGGGCACGTAAAATGTCATCTAGGTGCGACATATGTTCTGCCCATGTTTTGCTATATATAACGATGTCATCAAGATAGGCCGCAGCATACTGCCTGTATGGTCGTGAGATCTCATCCATGATTCTTTGGAAGGTGGCAGGGGCCTCGTGGAGCCCAAAGGGGAGGACGGTGAAGTGGTACAATCCCAAAGGGGTGGCAAAGGCTGTTTTTTCTCTATCCTTCCCTCTTAAGGGTATTTGCAAATAACCCTTCGTGAGATCCAACGTGGATAAGTATCTGGCTTGGCCTAATCTCTCAACCAGCTCGTCAATTCTAGGCATGGGATAGGCATCAAAGTAGGTTAGGTTATTGACCCCCCTATAGTCTACACAAAACCTGGTACTGCCGTCGGGCTTGGGAACCAATACAACTGGCGAGCACCATGGACTGGCCGAGGGTTCTATGATACCGGCCTCTAACATGGCCTGGACTTCTTTCTCTATAATCTTCTGTTTGGATTCTGGGATGCGGTATGGCCTCTGTCGGAAAACTGTGTTCAATTTGAGTCGAATGGGATGCTGGACTAATGTGGTTCTTCCCGGGTATTTAGAAAATACGTCTTGGTTCAGGTTTACCAAGTGGGTTAACTGGCTAAGATGCGACCCGGTAAGAGCGGGGTTGATCCACGGTTTTGCCGGGTTGGACGACTCTTGGTTTGGGAGGAAGGGATAAGGGATGTCTTCATTAACATCGGAGTTAATGTAGTTGATGGATTGTCCGCCGGTGGGAGCTAACCATTTTTTAAGAAGGTTGATATGGTATATCTGTTCCCTTCTGCCGCTTTGGGGTATGGCCAGTTTATAAGTGGTGGGGTTAATCTGGGCAATCACATCAAATGGACCCTGCCATCGAGCCAATAATTTGTTCTCAGTGCTAGGGAGTAAGACCAGTGCTTTATCCCCTACGGCTAACGTCCGAATAGCGCTTCTGGTGTCATATATTTGCTTCTGCTTGTTCTGTGCTTCACGTAAAGCAGTGTGGGCTTCCTCCCATACCGTATGAAGATTCTCTCTTAAATCTCAGGTATATGTTAACAAATCTTTAATCTCTTCTTCAGTGTCCTCCCACTGTTCTGCTAACATGTCCAGCAATGTACGAGGTTGTCGGCCAAACAACATCTCAAAGGGGCTATGACCTAAAGAGGCCTGCACGTGAGTACGGATAGCGTATAGAACCAAAGGGAGTTTCTTTTCCCAATCCTTACCCGCCTCAGATATGCTTTTTCTTAGAAGAGATTTAATGGTCTTATTGTATCTTTCCACTAGCCCATCTGTTTGGGGGTGATATACTGAGGTACGGATTTGTTTTACACCTAGCAATCGACACACTTCAGTTATCAGTCTGGACATGAAAGGAGTCCCTTGGTCAGTCAATATTTCTTTCGGGAAGCCCACCCTTGAAAAAAACTCTATCATTTCCTGGGAAATGGCTTTAGTATGCATACTAGGGAGGGCAATGGCTTCCGGATATCGTGTGGCATAATCCACCAATACTAAGACATATTGTCTACCCCGAGTGGAAGGGGTGAGAGGACCAATGATATCCATCCCAACTCGGGTAAAGGGAATATCGATAACTGGAAGAGGTTGGAGGGGAACGGGTCTTTGTGGGGAGGGGTTGTATAGTTGGCATTTGGGACACTCGGAACAATGTTTGCGAATCTCTCCATAAACCCCAGGCCAGTAGAACCGTCTAAGCACTGCTTCCTCAGTTTTCTCCCTCCCCAAGTGTCCTTCCCCGTTATCCCCATGTGCTAACTGTAACACCTGTTGGCGGTGACTTCTAGGCACAACTAATTGTAGTTCATTTCCCCTTGCGGTGGTGGGTTTCCGTTACAAAAGATTATTACGTATCAGGAATCTGGGACCTACACCCTGTACTGCCCCGGATACTGCCTGTTGCCATGCGTGTTTCAGTGAGGGGTCCTCATTCTGACTCCGCCGGAAATCACCTGTGACCGTGCAAACCTTCCCGGTGACTATAGGTTCATCTTGGGGGGGCGTTATTCAGGCCATAAGAACGCCGTTGCGCCCTTTTTTGTCTCCTACTGAGGGTATTCCGTACGGGTTTGTGCTCCTCCAGAACCACCCCACTGGGTGCCTCCTTCCACCAGTCCCTCAGAAGGTGCTCTTGCCCGGCTTTCTCTAATAAAGGGGGAAAACCCTCATAATCCGTCCCTAGGATAATGTCCTCATCTAATTTGGAGAGTACCCCGACCTGTAGGCTCTCGGTTCGGTCTCTCCACTTCAACCTTATAGTAGCAAGGGGGTAATAGCGTTGATCGCCATGTACACAGGCGATGAGGACTTGGGTTTCTGTATCTTTCTGGCCTGGCTGCACTAGATCCCCCCTGATCACGCTCTGGCTACAACCTGAGTCAATTAAAGCTATTCTTTCTACGTCATTGATGATGATGGGGAGGGTATATTTTGTTTTTTCTCCTCCGGTCAAAAACACTCTCCCTCTTGTCAGACCTATCTCCATAGGTTCTTCTGCGTCTTTATTTTGCGGGCAATACCTGCCAATATGTCCTCACTCCAAGCAGTTATAGCACTGTGGTCCGGTGCCTGTGTGCCCGGACGCCACCGGGCCCGTGGGTTGGGTACGGTCAGGGCCATGGATCCCTACTGGCCGATGGGTGACATTCTGAGTTATGACCGGTCGAACAGGAGGTGGAGGGGCTCGCCTTATGGTAGCACTGAAGTCCGGACCTCTATGATAAGCACAGGCTAGATCCACAGCCGTTTCATTAGTTAGACCGGGATGTTGCCGTACCCAGATGCGGGTGGTAGATGGTAAGGCATCCAGGTATTGCTCTAAGACTATGACGTCAAACATTTCTTCCCTGGACTTTTCCGAGGGATGTAACCATCTTCCAGCGGCGTGTTGGACTCTGTAATATAAGGTGCGGGGGTTCTCCTGGTTTTGACATTTCATTTGTCGGAATCTGGAGCGATAGCTTTCGATATCTAAACCCACTTGTTCTAAATTGTTTTTCTTGATTTCACTGTAAGGAAGGGTTCCACTTGGATTGATGGCTTGGTAAGTAGACTGCAGGTGACCAGTGAGTAGAGGGGCGATATACCAGCACATTTTTCCTCAGGCCAATTAGCTGTACTTGCTACCCTCTCAAAGTTTGTGAAGAAAGAGTCAGGATCTTCCTGCTCCTGATAACGTTGCAACACACTACTCGGTACATTGGGGTGTACTTTGGTATGAGCGATGGTGTCGGTTAGTTTTCCCAATGCTGTTTCATGCACCAACTGGTTGTTGGCCATAATTGTTGCTTGGCTCTTAAGAGCAGTTTGCAACGCCTCACGTTCCTCTTTCGCTTCTTTCATTTGTTGCTCCCATATCAACTGGAGATGCCATTGTCCTTCAGCCAATTGGACTATTACGTCGGCCATGGTTGCCTTCTCTTCCATGGTGGCGGATGTCCCCTCAATCCCACTTCTGACACCACTTGTAACCGGGTTGGCACGGAGGGATCACTCAGAACTCGCTTGTCCTATATACAAGAGTTTTATTGATTCAATTTGGCAATTGGTGAGTTAAAGTATAGGTAAGTTTTTAATCTTGTCTTCAGGTACGGTGGGTGGGATGGCTGTTTCTCTCGTGATTCGTTCTTCACTCTTTTCTCCCTCTGTCTCCTTGTCTCACAGGTTTCCCCGGGAAGCACATGTGGAGAGAACAAAATAACTACGGTAAGTGGTCAGGGTCTCCTTTGTTCTAGTCTTAATTTGTCTCTCTTCCTGTCTTTTCTCCCTTCCTCTCTCTCAGAGTTTCGTTATCTGTCCCTTCTCTGTTTTTATTTATGTCTAGGCGCTGTCCTCTTGTACTCCGTTTTGCCTTATTCTATTGCTTCGTGCCTCTTTTGTTTATTTTGCCCGTATCGATCTTGTGCGCTGTGCCTTTGGTGTGAAATACGCTAAATACTGTGCTTTATTGTGATTGATGGTGTTTTTTCTTCTCCCCCCCCTTAGTACCCGTGCCTTTCTTTCAATCCCCTCCCTCCCCTTTTCTCTTCCCATTCTCTCTCACTCGTTCCTCACAGGGACGTGGTCCCACGCACCTGGAACTGCCACGCTTTTCCAGAAGCGTGGTGGGCTGGAACGTTCCGTCCAACCTGGTTGCCTGTCTTCGCTGTTCCCGTCCGGCGCCTTCGAATGTCTTCTCGCGTGGAAGACTGGATTCGCTGTCCCCGTTTCCTGGGCTGACACCACTTCTCCTTCTCCCTCGTCCTGTCTGGTTTTCACCGTCTCCCTCCCCCTGTGGCTGTTCGTCTTCCTCCTCCTGTGTTCGTTCGTCTTCCTCCTCCTGTGGTCGTTCGTCTTCCTCTTCCAAACCTCCAACAACTGCATGTTCAGCTAGTGGCAGTTTTGACCTCCCGGCGGCCCACCACCATCGATCGTCCCACCAATCACGGGACGAGAGGCTTGCAAGGTTGAGGGCGCCAGAGGCAGAGTCAGCACAAGACAGGGCCATGTGCGGGCGATCAGGATCCAGCCCATCACACTCTGTTATCACGTCCATATATATGCAACTACCGATATACACTAAAAGCCATCCAAGACTATTCATGTTGTCAGTGGTTGTTAGCTGTTTAAGATATGATTTTGTTGTAAATAATGAATATTGAATTGTTATATTTATGAAAATATGAGATGTGAATTAAACATTACCAAGACCTGTGGAAGAGGTAGTGGTCTCCATAGTGTGTCTTCATCTCCTGTTAAGTTCACTTCATGTTAGACATGGCACACCTTTTCTTCTCTCAACTTCTCCATCTGCATATCCTACACCTCATCTCTTTCCTCTTCAGCACCATCTTTTCACTCATTGCTGAATGCACCTCCCTGTGCTCTGTGCAGGGACCAGCCCACTGCCAGCCTCCCCTGAGCCTTGAAGACAATGCAGGACCACACTCTCTGATATACTTTGGACTGACCACGAGTAGGCAGATCCCCTTTTATTTATCGTCTTGGCCCCCCCCCCCAGGCCAAGACAGTGCATGCGTTCCTAATCAGAGATCAGAGTTAGAAAGTCCCCATGGCTCACTACATCCCATTCAACCTCAGATAGGTAAAGCCCTTTGTATTACTTACATACAACGTCCCATAACCTCTGTCTGGGTGCTGGGTTTGGCTTCAATTCAGGAGGTCAACTTCTTCCTCCTGGCGGTCCCCAGGATGCTTCAGCCCTGGTGGGGGTGGTCCCCCACAGGGCACCAGAGACACTGTCTCCTCGGTGTCCATTCCTGAGCATCTCTAGCTCTTTCAAGTCAGCGTCCCAGGTGTCACATCATCACTCACAGGATCATCACTGAAGTCACTGTGGGGGTAATTTCCATATCCCTTCCATGATCACCTCCTTCAATTAGTTAAAACCAAGATATGGTGCGGGTAACAGTTTCACGTCTCCGCTGAGCCATGATCATGGACCCACAGACCCTTATGACTACCCATGATTCTCTCTCGAACCAGTCCACAATTTCCACCCCGGATGAAGGTCCTTTATGAGCACACGGTCACCTCGCCCAAGTTGCCAAGACATAGCTCTTTGTGCCCGACTGGCCCTCTCCTTGGTACTATTACCCCTCACCTTAGTACCTTTCAGGTCCACAAGGGTCGGGCTCCACTCTGGTTCAGTAAGGATGCTGCCTTTGCCCAGTCTCTGAAACAATAAATGCATTGGCTTGTGCATTGAGGAGTATTGCGGTACATTCGCAGAAAACGATGGAAACTTCAGTCCATATCCTCTTGCTGATCCACCACTATACTGCGCACCTTATTCAGGGTTCTCATGAACCTTTCCATGGTGCCATTAACCCTCGGCCACAGTGGTGTTATCTTCTGGTGTTGGATCCCCAGCCCTTCCAGACACATCTGAAATTCAGCATCCTGAAATGTGGGCCCATTGTCAGTTTTAATGATATCCGGCAGACCACATGCTGCCAGTGTTTTCTCCAGTAAGAGTCGCACGTGCAAGAATGCTGTGGTAGCCATTAGCTCAACTACAGGGTATTTAGAATGTTCGTCCACCATCACTAGTGTAAGCCTACCATCTGGGAAGCTCCCAAAGTCTAAATTTGTTTTTGTTCAAAGGGTATCGGACTTGTCTTCCATGGTTACCGGAACAGGTGCCACCAGGGTTTCCATGACCTGGCATGTCAAACAATTCTTTATGGTCTCTGCCACTTGAGTGTCCATGCCTGGGGACCAGACATTCTTTCTCGTCCGGGCTTTGGTCTTTTCTACACCTTGGTCCCGCTCATGCACCAGCTACACCACTCTGTTTACCAAGACCTTGGGTATTGCATTACCATTCGATGACCTCTCATAATTATTCCTCCATCGAAGGAACATATTTCTTCCCTCACCTTCCACATCTGTGACAGCAATTTTTTCTCCTCCGGGTCCCATTGATTGGCATTCTAGAGGAATAGCTTCCACTCACTCACAATGGCCTCTACCACTCGTATCAGGCAATCATCATTTGCAGTGGTGAGCCTGACATCTTCCAAAGTCAGGTCCCTGCCACCACCATGTGGGCAAATTATGCTTTCCTCAGCATGTTCTCCTCCACCCTCTTCCTTCTTCTCCAAAGGGGCGCAGAGCAAAAATATCCACTGGATTGCCACCTCCAGGCCCTTACACCACATTAAATCAGTATGGCAGTAGCTGAACTGCCAAATGGTGAGGCGCAGTGCCCCTAAAAGGATCACCAAGGGTTTATGGTCAGTAACAACTCTGAATTCTCTGCCATTCATGTATAAGTGAAAGTTCTGACATGCCCACTTAATGGCTAACACTTCTGCCACCGTTAGAGCCCTACTTGCGAATGCCAATGGCATCCATACACCAGACTCCTGTTGGTGAGTCAGAACCACCTCCAATCCAATAGGGCTTGTGTCGACCACCAACTCTGTGTCTCTGTCCGGCTTGAAATACACCATTGTGGCATAAGTCAGTAGTGCCTCTTTTATATCCTCAAAGGCCTTCTGTTCCTCGTGGCCCCATAGCCACTTGGTCCCAGTCTTTGTGAGAGCTCTTAGGGGTTCTGAAAGTGCCACTAAGCGTGGCAGGAATCTTCCAAAATAGGTCATCATCACCAGGAAGATATGCACCTCCGTGGGGTTCCGTGGTGCCGGTGCCAGTCTTTGATGGGAGCCGATTTCCAGGAGTCCCTAGAGAACACAAAGACAAATAATTCAATTTGGGGCTCGAAAACCAAACATTTGTCCTTGTGCAATGTTAGTCCCATGTCACTCAGCCTCTAGAGCATCGCTTCTTCTGACAGGCTGGATTAGTAGATTAAAATATTGTCACTAATGTTAAGGATCCCCTTGAGTCCCTACAGTGTTTCCTTGATGGCATTTTGTAACACCTCCACAGCTGAAGAGATCCCAAAACCCAGTCTCTTGTAACACCACAAGCCCATGTGTGTCGAGAATGTGGTGTTATACCTGCTGTCAAGATGTAGTTCCAACTAGTGATATCCTTCATTAAAATCCAATTTAGAAAACCACTTGACTCCATTGAGGTCCGCAATGATATCATCCACCGTCAGTGTGATAGGCATTCCAGACGGATGGCAGGTTTGGGTAGCTTCATGTCGACACAGAATTGTATTGTCCGTGGCTGCTTGGGATTTTTCCATGATCACAAGGGAGCAACAGGGGGCGTGTCACTTCATTCTCTCAATAACGTCCATGATTCCAAGTTTTTCGAGATCAGCCTCCAACTGAGCTCTCAGATGGATTGTGATCTGCCTATGTCTTAGTGCAGTGGCTTGCACCATTGTGTCAATGTGGAGCTTAACTGGGGCACTGTCAACATCAGGACAGTGAGCGCTCTACAGGTGACAAAACTGCAAAAACCCAGCCTTTATTCAAGAGCATAATTCATGCATTGTGTTTATATGCAGTATGTGAACCTTTTGCATTGCAGAGTTGACCCTTGAAAAACATTATTAATGATGTTTGCAATAACTGTTCATTTGCAAGGTATTGCTGCAGGCTTACTGAGTGTGTTAGGGTGTGGTCCCTTTCTAGGACCTTCTAGAAGCTTTCTCTGCAGCATGACTGGGTGTGGTTTGTGGGCTGGGCCAGACTCTATATAAGGGAGCCAGCCCAGCTCCACGTGCTCACTATTCAGAGGTCTCGGTGCAGAGCAGCAGCAACTTCCTGAGCTCCTGTTCCGGAGGCCTACCTTGATGTTCCAGGCCTGCCCGCATTATATTGATGATCCTTGAGCAGGGCGGTAAGGCGGAGGTCGGGCTGGGCCCCCGACCCTGTTCTCAAAGACTCTCGAGTTTTGGGCCTACTTGTGAAACTTTCAGAGTGCGTGATTCATTGCTCTCATGTAAACCTTGGTATTCAGATCGTCAACAGCTTGCGCGATCATTTAATGGCATTTGCATATTCTTGTTCGAATCGGCAGTGTGCGCGATTCATTTCCAGCATGTAAAACTTGATGTTCAGATTGGCAACAGCTTGCGTAACCATTTCATGGCATTTGCATATTCTTGTTCGAATCAGCAGTGTGCGTGATTCATTTCCAGCATGTAAAACTTGATGTTCGAATCAGCAACAGCGTGCACGATCATTTCATGGCATTTGCATATTCTTTTTCGAATCGGCAGTGTGCGCAATGCATTTCCAGCATGTGAAACTTGATGTTCAGATCGGCAACACCGTGAGCCATCATTTCATGGCATTTGCATATTCTTGTTCGAATCAGCAGTGTGCGCTATTCATTTCCAGCATGTGAAACTTGCAGCATGTAAAACTTGATGTTCAGATCGGCAACATCGTGTGCGATCATTTCATGGCATTGGCATATTCTTGTTCGAATCGGCAGTGTGCACGATTAATTTCCAGCATGTAAAACTTGATGTTCAGATCGGCAACAGTGTGCGCGATCATTTCATGGCATTGGCATATTCTTGTTCGAATCGGCAGTGTGCGCGATTCATTTCCAGCATGTGAAACTTGATGTTCAGATCGGCAAAAGCGTGCGCGATCATTTCATGGCATTTGCATATTCTTGTTCAAATCAGCAGTGTGCGCTATTCATTTCCAGCATGTGAAACTTGCAGCATGTAAAACTTGATGTTCAGATCGGCAACAGCGTGTGCGATCATTTCATGGCATTGGCATATTCTTGTTCGAATCGGCAGAGTGCACGATTCATTTCCAGCATGTAAAACTTGATGTTCAGATCGACAACAGCTTGCGTAACCATTTCATGGCATTTGCATATTCTTGTTCGAATCGGCAGTGTGCGTGATTCATTTCCAGCATGTAAAACTTGATGTTCAAATCGGCAACAGCGTGCACGATCATTTCATGGCATTTGCATATTCTTTTTCGAATCAGCAGTGTGCGCTATTCATTTCCAGCATGTGAAACTTGCAGCATGTAATGCTTGATGTTCAGATCGGCAACAGCGTGTGCGATCATTTCATGGCATTGGCATATTCTTGTTCGAATCAACAGTGTGCACGATTCATTTCCAGCATGTAAAACTTGATGTTCAGATCGGCAACAGTGTGCGCGATCATTTCATGGCATTGACATATTCTTATTCGAATCGGCAGTGTGCGCGATTCATTTCCAGCATGTAAAACTTGACGTTCAGATCGGCAACAGTGTGCACGATCATTTCATGGCAATTAAAACTTTGGTATGTTGTGTTTGTTGAAGTGCACAAATTTATCCCGAGATTTGGGATTTTCTGTGAAGATGCTTAATTCAAAATGTGACATTCTTTGTGCATATTAAGTCCTTAGTACAATTCCTATTGTTTTCCAGGGAATGTTTCAGAGAGCCATTTGTCCTCATGTAAAAATGCAATGTTTGTTCTGAAACATTATTCTAGAAGTTTCTTGTATTTCTAGACAGTGTGTGATATTTTATTAAATTAAATATTATCATATGAAGCATTGTATTAACCCATTCTTGATTTTTTCCAGGTACCTAGATTTCTTGAGGTCTAGTTATAGTTACTTCTTAGGTTATCTATGGTTACAGTATGAGAACTCTTAGAACCATAGTCTATTGAAAGTCAATGTGATTGTATCTTGACATTGTGTTGTTTAACCTTTTGCTTCCTACAGGTCTCCTTCCCAGCTGTTCCCTACCTAATCCCCTTTTCCCCCACTTGGACTCTCTCAGGCTCTCTGATATTTCTATTGGAGCTTTGGAGCTGTCTAGTGGTGGACATGTTGGGAATGTGCGCAGGCCCCTAGGATCTGGTCTCCCTGACAGGCACCCCTCCGGCATCCGAGTCCTTTGAAAAGGTGTGAAAAAAGATCCAGAATGCAATCCACTTGCAGATCATGAACCGCCTTTGCAAAGAACACCAGTCCTAGGAGTTACAGCATGCTGCACCCCAGCTGCGTGCCTTCAACCTCCTTGGTCACATTAAACAATGTCATGACCTCTCAACCCACCAGCAAGGGGAATAGATCCTGTGTCTTCATATCCATAGATCCTTGTGCAGGATTTGCCTCAACATCAGTCAGTGACATAGTCGAATGTATTACTGTTGATCCATGACATTAACCAATGTCCCAGTGTCAATTAGAGTGCACTATGCCCATGATCGTAATATCGCATACAAGCTGTGGATGCCTCCCTTGGGCCCTGGTACTGTGAATGAGATAAGGAATACCTCTTCCACATCAGGATCCTTATTATCATATAGATTATTGTCACTCCATTCTCTTTCTTGTGCCCCCCTTTGCGAGGCATCATTCAGGAACAGCTGCCTCAGGGCTCCTGTGGGAGGCCACCAGCCTTGTGCTCGATGCCCCTTCTTGTTGCTCCTACACATTCTGGCAAAGTGATTCAGCCTGTGGCATGCCAAGGACATGCACCCTGTTGCCAGACATCTCTCTGCAGGTTGAGCCTCCCACCCAGAGTTTCCATATGATGTCCCATGTCTGACAACCCGGCCCCGCTGGAGAGGTGCAGTGCATCAACAGTTTTGACCATGATGTGTGTTTACCCACCACCTGAGGGCATCCCTGCCCCTCCATTGGGTGCAACCTCTATTTCATCCTCTCTTGCACTTGATAGATCATATGTGTGTGCCAACACCAGCATGCCCTCTGATTTGAACCCCTGTTGTCAGGGGATCAGCGAGTATTGTCTGTATTATCTGTGCCTGGACTTCCTTAGGCTTGACATCATCAATACAGGTGCTTGCAGGTTCTCTTAGGTGTGCACAGAATGCATAAATAGACCCTCTTCACACTGCTTTCAAAATCAGGGTTCGTTTGAGGATCAAGGTGAACATTGAGCACATTGATAGCAGCACTGTAATCTCTGACGCC
This sequence comes from Pleurodeles waltl, assembly GCF_031143425.1. Lineage (NCBI taxonomy): Eukaryota > Metazoa > Chordata > Amphibia > Caudata > Salamandridae > Pleurodeles > Pleurodeles waltl. The sequence goes on along the minus strand of NC_090438.1, from coordinate 368,714,973 downwards.
CCTAGTGTTTGGCAGGTGTTCAAAAAGCTTCTAACTTTAATCCCCTACAAAATGCAGGAGCAGGGATCTATTTCCCTCATTTTCCTGCTCTCTGGTGGCTCTGAAATAGTTCTTCAAACGGCCCACCCAGTTCTTCTAACTTGGTGCTGCAGTTGCCATGTCTGCCAACTCACTGACAGGTGCCAGCTTCCCCACAGCTGCTTCCGTGCTCACACCTTCTCCTGCTGCAGCCTTCTGCAGACTCTGGCCCACCCTCTGGCCACCAGTCACCTGGGCATCATACACCATTCTCTGATTAGATCTGTGGAGTTCCACTAGGTGTTGAGCTGTTTATTTTGAGCACTGCCCTGGGCCACATGACTGTGCTTGTGGACCCCAGAGATTTGGTCCTTTCCACTTCTCAACAGGGGTAAGGAAAGTAGAAGACCCACCTTCCCCCCATCTAGGGTCTCCTCACCATCGCTGGTACTGGCCTCACACCTCCTTAAGAGCATCCAGTGCCACTTCAGTGCACCTGTGACGGCACAAACTGTGCTGATCACTGCAGCCCAATTAATTCTTCCCATGGCAAATGCCCCGCCTTTCATGTCACCTCAGCTGAGGCTCACGGAAACGCATCGCTCTTCAGTTGCAGTGTAGACTCTCAGCCACTCACTGTCCACCGCAGGTGTCGCCCGACACCCTACTCCGATGTGGATTTGTGAGAAATCCTTGTTGCCAATGTGCTCTGGGCAGGTACCAGCCTGCCCTGGGTCCCGAAGACAGTATAACACCACACTTGCTCAAATACTTTAGTACTGACCAGGAGCGGGCAGATCCCTTTTTATTTATAGTGTTGGCCATGCCTGGCCAAGACAGTAGGTACTTATATAATCAGAGCTAAAGAGTCCCAATGGCTTAGTACATTCCCCACATTCCGTTCACTTCACCACACCTACATACAGAGCACATCACTGATTCACATCAGAGCTTCCTCCTCCCTTCTTGAGTTTCACAAAAGCTGAAGACCTGGCTCTTTGTATAAGAACCTTGGTGACCAGGAATAGATGAAAGTGAGTGTAATAAAATAAATACATCATAAATACGTACATCCAATCTAAAAGTATATACATATGTACAACTCAAGGTACACTGCCCAGTCCTCAATCTGCGTGGGCCACAGGGCCCATTACAAAGTCCAAGGCCCCACTTGACTCCTGCAACAACACGGAGAAAACACTGCAGGTGCATCATTTGGAAAATAGGCATGCACCTCAGGGGGGACGGGAAACGGGTGGCACCTCAGCCAGCAGATGGAACAACACCACTGGTCCTGGAGGGGGCAACATGCCCTGTGCTTGGTCCTGGGGAGTGCAAGGCCACAGTCTCTCAAGTGGGTGACTACCCCACTGGTTCTGGAGGGGGTAACATGCCCTGTGCTTTGTCCTGGGAGTGCAAGGCCACAGTCTCTCAAGTGGGTGATTTGCCCACTGCTTTGTCCTGGGGAGTGCAAGGCCACAGTCTCTCAAGTGGGTGTCTTTACCACTGGTTCTGGAGGAGGGCATTGTGCCCTGTGATCTTCATCCTGGAGAGGATGGAGTGGGTGGGTGTCTTTACCACTGGTTCTGGAGGGGGCATCGTGCCCTGTGATGTACATCCTGGAGAGGATGGGGTGATTGGGTGTCTTTACCACTGGTTCTGGAGGGGGCATTGTGCCCTGTGATCTTTATCCTGGGGAGGATGGGGTGAGTGGGTGCCATACCCACTGTTTCTGGAGGGGCCATCGAGCCCCGTGATGCAGATATTGGGGAGTGCAAGGTCACCGCCTCTCAGGTGGGTGTCATACCCAGAGGATTTGCAGGGTGCAGGCCGCACAACAGCCCATGGACGCAGGATCACAGACGGTCCGCCGGCCGTGAAGCATGCTCAGTGGTGGTGCTGCTGGTGTTGGGGGGAGGCTCCAGCCAATCCCCTGCAGCCTCGGATGGCTGCCCACTGATGCTGCTGATGGTGGTGGTGGGGGGAGGCACCTGCCCATCCCCTGCAGCCTCGGATGGCTGCCCACTGCTGGTGGTGCTCCTGCTGGTGTGATGGGGGGAGGCTCCAGCCCCTCCCCTGCAGCCTCGGATGGCTGCCCACTGATGCTGCTGCTGCTGGTGGTGGTGGGGGGAGGCTCCTGCCCATCCCCTGCAGCCTCGGATGCCCACTGCTGGTGGTGGTGCTGGTGGTGGTCCTGCTGCTGCTGGTGGTGGGGGGGAAGCTCCAGCCCATCCCCTGCAGCCTTGGATGGATGCCCACTGCTGGTGGTGGTGCTAGTGCTGCTGCTGCTGGTGGTGGTGGGGGGAGGTTCCTGCCCATCCCCTGCAGCTTCATATGGCTGCACCACCATGGTTGGTGGTGGGGGCTCTGACTGAGCCACAGCACCAGGCCCCTTGTCCTTTCTGCCTTCTGGTGCGGATCCGTCCTTCCCTTTTTTGCCAGCAGCTGAGGATTCCTCCTTGCCTTTCTTGGCAGCAGCTGGGGATTGCTCCTTGCCCTTCCTGACAGCAGCTGGGGGTGCACCTTGACTTTCCTGGCAACAGCTGGGGGTGGCTCCTTGACCTTCATGGCAGCAGCTGTGGAGGGCTCCTTGCCCTTCCTGGCAGCACTTGGGGCAGGCACCCTTTCTGTGTGGCTGCCTAGTGCCCAGGATCCTTTTCCACCATGAGTTGCTGTGGACACTACTGGGCCCGTAGAGTGGGTGGCTGAGGTGCTTGGCTGGGTTTTAGCCACCCTGGCCATACGTGAAGGATAGGGGGAGAGGTAGGGAAGAGGTCAATCGTGGAGAGGAAAAGCTTCTTAGGACATTGGGGCGGGAAAAGGGAGAAGGTCTGAGAGTGGAGGAAGATGGAGGGGTTGTAGGAGGTGTCTGTCTGCTGTGATTGGGTGCAGGTGCATGGGCTGGATGCTGTTGTGAGGTGGATGGCTGTTGGGTGTCTGAGTGCTTGCGTTTGTGTACTTTAGGAGGAGAGGGCACAGACACAGTGGGAGAGGGCACCGGGGATGTGTGCATGGATGTTGGGGTGGTGACTGAAAGTGAGGTGTATGTTCTGATAGGTGTGTTGGTGATGCAGGTAGTGGATGAGGATGTAGTGCATGCAGGTGTGAGTGTAGACACAACTGGAAGGGAGGTGGAAGATGAGGAGGAGGGGGCCACAGTGGAAGCAGTGGATGTTGGTATGTCTGCATCTGGATGGTGTTTGTGTGAGTGCCTGTGGGATGATGTGTGGTGCTTGTGTTTGCCTTGTCCATTCTTGTGTGTTGTCCTGTGTGCATGCTCGTCTGCCTGTGTGCTTGGGATAGGTTGGGGTTGAGGGGAATGGGATTGGGTAGAAGAAGTTGGAGGAGGGAGGGTGGAAACAGGGACAATGGCTGCCATCAGAGAGGAGGCCCGAGCCTGGATTGATCTCTGTTGGGCCACCAAGCCAGTGTGAAGGCCCTCCAGAAATGCATTTGTCTGTTGCATTTGGGCTGCCAGCCCCTGGATGGCATTCACAATGGTTGACTGTCCAACAGAGATGGATTTCAGGAGGTCAATAGCCTCCTCACTCAGGGCAGCAGGGCTCACTGGGGCAGGGCCTGAGGTGCCTGGGGCGAAGGAGATGCCCAGCCTCCTGGGTGAGCGGGCACGGGCAACTCGATGAGGGGCTGCTGGGAGGGGGGTGCTGGTACTGGGGTGGCGGTTGTACCTGTAGCTGGGGTGGTCACAGAGGTGTCAGCCACCACCAGGTAGCTTCCATCGGAGGAGGTATCCGTGTCCGAACTGTTCCCTCCAGTCTCCGCCGTGATGGTCCCCTTGCCCTCCATACCAATGGTGCCCTCCCCGTTGGTGGACTCTGCCTCCTGGGTCCTGTGGGATGCAGCTTCCTCTGTCGCCGGTGCCTCTGCTCCTCCGCCAGATGATGCTAATGCATATAAGGACAGGGTGACAAAACAAAAAGTGGGGAAGAGACAAAGGATACACTGGGTCAATGGCTGCACCAACACCACCGTTGCGTACATACCACCCTCACACACAGGGAACAGCTCTACGCACTATGAAACGCACTACCAGTAACAATGCTAGTCACCAGGGCATGGGGAGGGACACATGCTGCCAAATGCAGCATACCTGGAACCCACACAGCCCTGCCCAGTAGTGGATTCCTACTAGCTAGGTTGGAGGAATTTCACATCAGATCCCTGCCCAACATGGGACCTACTCTGCAATGTCAGGCCTGGTCTAGGGGCACCCACAGACACACATCCCCCACCCGGATACCACCCCACCAGGTGTAAGTTGTAATGATCAGCACTGTACTCACCCCCTTGTGGCTGCTGTGATGCCCTCAAGCACCCATCCAGCTCTGGATAGACCACCGCCAGCATGCAGGCCATCAGTGGGGTCATGGTTTGACGGGAATCCCTTCCTCGTTGGGAGGCCATCCACAGCTGGGCCTCTGCTGACTTCCATGCCCAGCGTTTCAGGTCCTCCCATCATTTCCGACAGTGGGTGCTCAGCCTGCCGTAGACCCCCAGGGTCTGCACATCCTTGGCAATGGCAAGCCATATACCCGTCTTTTGATGGGCGCAGACCTGCAGAGGAAATATACACAGGGAAATGTATTAGTTAGACCATCCTGCCTGTTACATTCATGGCCCACCATAGCCCTTCCCATCCCCTTTAGCACAGACATGTCCCAGCGTGCACGCTGCCCAGGGCCCATCCACCCCCCCCACACAAGGCCTTCACACAAAGCACTTCATGCATTCATGCCGCATGCATCATGCTCACAGTGTACTCACCTGTTGGTCTGGAGGCCCATACAGCAGTCCGTGCTGGAGTATGACCCCATCCACTAGTCTCTCCAACTCCGCCAAGGTGAACGCAGGGGCCCTTTTCTCAGTCACATGGCCCATGGTAGGTTCCAGACACAGGTCACAGCAGCACATGCAGTGTAGGTCCTCTCCTGTTGAAGGTCAGGTAGCAAGTGAGGAATCAGATAGAAAATGGCGGTGACGTCCGCGTCGGTGCATACCGTCACCGCCGGCGTACATCCCCATTGGCCACTGTACCCCATAGGGCCCAATATTATCCAATAAGGTGTTGCATGGCGGATCCTGACCACCTCCCTTAACGGTGCACAACGTCAGCGGAATTACCTCACTTCCACCAGTCCCTCCATACAGGACAGGCGGATGCCATTTCGGGGGGCAGTGCATGGAACATAACTGCGTCACAGATCACAATTGTACATACAGGACATATGCCACTAATACATTTAAAATTGACATCATGCATTGAACTGTAGTGGCTACAATGTACATTTCATGACCGGCTCCTCACTCTTTTGCCCCATAGATTGCAACCGCTTCGAATGAATAGGAGATGGAGACATCCCCCCGTGTACAGACCCCTGGTGGACTTGGCAACAATGGAGGACAGGCACATTATTCTCACCTACAGACTTGACAGAGCCACAATCATGGAGCTGTGTGCCCAATTGGAGCCTGACCTGATATCTGCTACCCGTCACCCCACTGGGATCCCCCCTCTTGTGCAAGTTCTATCTGTGCTCCATTTCTTGGCAACTGGTTCTTTCCAAGTGACAGTGGGCTTGGCAGCAGGAATATCACAGCCAATGTTATCAATTGTGCTGACATGAGTGTTGGGTGCCCTGCTTAAACACATGTGCAGCTACATTGTTTTTCCCCAGGTGTAGGATTTGCCCACGGTGAAGGCTGACTTCTATGCAATGGGACATATCCCCAACATAATTGGGGCGATTGATGGAACACATATTGCATTTGTCCCCCGCCGGCAAAATGAACAGGTTATCAGAAATCAAAAAAGTATTCACTCGATGAATGTGCAGATGGTGTGTTTGGCAGACCAGTACATCTCCCATGTCAATGCTAAGTATCCTGGGTCAGTGCATGATGCCTTTATCCTGAGGAACAGCAGCATCCCACATGTGATGGCCCAAATACAGAGGCACGGGGTGTGGCTAATAGGTGAGCCCTGGTTCCCACACAGTGGATGTTGATATATGGGTATGGTGTGGGCCTTAAGGGTTAGTGTGTGGCTAACAGTTGTCCAATGATATTTGCAGGTAACTCAGGTTACCCCAACCTATCATGGCTACTGACCCCTGTGAGGAATCCCAGGACATGGGCTGAGGAACGTTATAATGAGGCACATGTGCGAACAAGACGGATCATTGAATGTACATTTGGCCTCCTGAAGGCCAGGTTTCGGTGCCTCCATCTGACTGGTGGATCCCTGTGCTACTCACCCAATAAGGTCTGCCAGATAATCGTGGCATGCTGCATGTTGCATAACCTTGCCTTGAGACGCCATGTGCCTTTTTTGCAGGAGCAGGAGGCTGGAGATGGCCGTGTGGCAGCAGTGGACCCACTGGACAGTGAAGATGAGGAGGCAGAGGATGAGGATGAGGACAACAGTTCTGCAGTGATTAGACAATACTTCCAATGACACACAAGTAAGACAGTGTTACTTTACATTTCATTGTCAGTTTTTTTGTTTTACATTGCCACTAGCAGGCTGTGATTTCCCACTTCTATGGCTACTCACTGTACCCTTTGGCAACTGTTTTTGCAGGTGTTGGTCCCCTACTATTGCTCCTGGTGTTGTCACTGCAGCCAACTACAGGTCTTTCCTATGTTAACATTACTGTACAGTTGAATTGCAATGTTTAAACCTTGTTATACGAATACATACTTCCATCATTTGACATATTCCATACTTGTATTTTTTCAAAGTGTGCTTATTTCAGTGCTATGAAGAAAAGGGAGGAGTGCAATGGGCTGAGGTGATGATGGAGGAAAGTCCAGGGTATAGTTCCAGTCTATTTGTAGCACAGGTGCATTGTCCAAGGGGGCATAGGAAGGGGAGCAATGGCAGTTCAAGGTGGACAGGGTGACAGAGTGGGACATAAGGGTGACAATCAGGAGAGTCTCATTGTTGGCAATAGTCTCTGGTTTCTGCCTGGATTGCAGGGAACGTTTGTGGGGTGGTTATTCTCCTGCAGGGGGAGGGGTGCTGGTGGCCTATTGGTCCTGTGGCGGGGCCTCCTTTCCACTAGCCGCAGCGGAGGTGGAGGGCTGTTCAGTAGTCTGGCTAGTGGCAGGGGACTACTGGTGTGATACTGCCTCCCTCATAACATTGGCCGTGTCTGTCAGCACTCCTGCAAAGGTGACCAGGGTGGTGTTAATGGCCTTCAAGTCCTCCCAGATGGCCTGGTACTGTCCCTCCTGCAGCCGCCTGTTCTCCTGCACATTGTCCAGGATCTGGACCAACGTATCCTGGGAATGTTGGTATGCTCCTAGGATCTCGGTGAGTTCCTCCTGGAGAGTCGGTTCCCTGGGCCTGTCCTCCCCCGGTGCACAGCAGTCCTCCCAGCTTCCCTGTTGTCCTCTGCCTCTGTCCCCTGAACGGTGTGCCCACTGCCACTGACCCCAGGTCCCTGATTGTCTTGGGTTTGAGCTGTGCCCTGGGTTCCCTGTAGTGGTGGACACACTGCTGATTGACATGTCCTGGGAACAGAGGTATGGGCATGCTGGGTGGGTGCTGTGGTGGTGTTTCCATAGGGGGAAGACTCTGTGTTGGTGTGTGACTGTGGCTGGGTAACCAACTGTCCGGAGGTCCCTGATGGGCCAGTTTGGACATCGAGATCCAGGCAAGCAGAGTCGCTGTCATCACTGTGGGCCTCTTCTAGGGGGAGACTGGATGTTGCTGGCACCTCTTCTACGGTGACATTGGCTGGGATACCTGTGGAGATGTAAATGCAGTGTTATATTTTCTGTGTGTGACATATTGTGCATGGGTGGGTTGCCCTCTATTGTTGTTTTTGCCTTGGCAGCTTTCACTTGTGTACGTTGGTGTATGGTGGGATGATTAGTTCTCTATAGTGAGCATGCTCCTGTGTGGTGTTCCTCAAGGATCATCGCTAAGCCCTACACTGTTTAACTTGTGTGTGGCACCACTGGCAAAAATTGTCCGCTCATTTGGTTTTCAGGTCTCCTCATACGAAGATTATACTTAACTTATTATCCCATTACATGGGAACTGGGAAGAGGTGGCAGATAGGTTCCAAATGTGCATGAATGAGGTAAATGAGTGGATGAGCCTTAACTGGCTGAAAATGAACGGGGGAGGAAACTGAGATTATATTTTTCAGCATTAGTAGCTCATTGTGGAGTACTCGTTGTTTGCCACAGTCTTGTGGGGACCTGATATCTCCATTATCCGTTGCCAAAAATGTAGGGATTTTGTTTGACAGCTCCTTGTCTTTTGTCTTACAGGTTAATCAAATCATCAAAATCTGTTTCTGGATGATCAAAACCCTTCAGAAAATGTTACCCTTTCTCCCTCTGGACCTAAGGATTTCGGTTGTACTTGCGCTGGTTATATATAAGATTAACTATTGCAATGCCTTACTGTTGAATATTAATCAAGGCTCCCTACATAGGCTGCATCTGCTAGTAAGAGCCTGAGACAACTACACTGGCTGCCCATTGGGAAGCGTATCTCCTTTAAACCATTTTTGCGAATCGCAATTAAGTAATCACTATTGGAATGTGTAAAACTCCAGGAGTTTCATACTGCGATTCGCAAGGGCTCGCAAATGGACCTACCTCATTAATATTCATGAGGGTGGTCGCAATTTGCGAGCCATTGCGAATGGCTACAATCACAGGGATGGTGGCCTGCTGGGCTCAGCAGACCACCATGTCTGTGACTGCTTTTCAAATAAGAAATCTTTTTTATTTTTTTAATGCAGCTCGTTTTCCTTCTAAGAAATCAGGATGCTTTTAAAAATGAAAAATGAAAAATGTTCTTTTCTTTTTTTAAGAGTAGGCAGTGGTCCGCTGGACCACTGCCTGCTCTTAAATTTTTTTTGTTGCATGCATTCACAAAGGTGAAGGGGTCCCTTGGGGTCCCCTTCCCCTTTGCGAATGGGTTACCAGCAATGTGAAATTGGTGGTAACTGCGATTGTTTTGCGTCCGCATTCACGGTCACAAAACAATCATACATACCTCAGCAATTCGGTATTAGGAAGGGATGCCCTTGACACGCCCCTTCCTAATACCGAATCGGTATGTAGTCGCAATTCCAATTTGCTATTCAGTAACAAGTTACCGAATCGCAAATTTGATTTATTACATACCAAAAGGCAGTTTTTGCGATCACAAATGGCCCTTTGGATCGCATAACACTTTGATACATCTGGCCCCATATTCCCAGGGCTCCGAATATCTCTGCTCCACTTTAAGGTTGTATACGCCAAGCCGCCGTTAAAGATCAGCCGGCCTTCACCTGCCACGGTACCCCGCTAGGCTCTCTTTTAGAACTGCTCATGTCTTTTCAAGTGAACTGTGCACACTCAGTAACTGAAGCAACACTGTCTCTAACACTACTTTATCCTCCTCCTCATTGCATAGGGCCCAAAGCTTTGCTGATAGGCAGATTTGCTCTACCTATGTGGGGGTTGCTATACGCGCCGAAGACTGTGTGCCGCACCTCTCTACTCCTGCTCCCAGGGTAGGAATCCAGGCTTATCAGGGCCTCCTCTACTTCCCTAACCGTATGCGTTTAACACCTTACTCACCTGCTGCTGTTAGGGCAGTTTTGCCAGCTCATAGTTCCATTTTATGAAGATTCAATCCACCTTCTAAGGCCCACTTACCTGACCGCAGGGCTCCTACGCAACCTACCTTTTTGGCCGGACGGCCCAGCCTTGATGAAGTCACCTGAGTGACGAAACACGTGTTTGGCTGTATCTCGACGATGGCACAATGACCAATAGTACCTACAAATAAAGACACTTTCTACGAACAAGACTTGGGACTTTTTCAACCTTTTGCTTCCTCCGACCTCCAATACACCATCAGGGATACTTATCCTTGCTACACGATTGGACAATACACTTCTGTGTGCTGTGGTCATCTTGTCCTATTTGTCCTTGGGTACTCTGGTACCCTATTCGGTGCCTACTGGGTAGTAAGGCACGTGGCCAGTTTGCACCAGACTTTGTTTACATCTACGTTTGTCAAATATATTGTTTTACTGCCTAGATGAGCTGCACCTTTTCACCCTTACTACCCTTGTGTTTGCTCTATGTGGGGGTTGCGTTGACACATGGGAGGTCCTTCTTCTGTATCCTCCCTGTAGGTCATTTTCTCAGCCTTTCTCCACCACATATGTGCATCTTGCTAGGTCAACCACAGGAACCTGCTCTTTTTATTTATGAACAGTCCCACTATCATGTCACTAAACCCGCAACTACAAAGGGTTTGTAAAATTTGTTATATGGTGTAGCCTTGAGGGATTTTTTTGTGCTAGCACTGTTCAGTTTGGGCCTCCTCAGTGGGCCCTCCCTCCACAGAGTCCTCTGTCAAGGACATTTTGCAAAGTGCAGTGGATGAGCATGCCCCCTTGTGAAATAGCTGGCTCTCACAGAAAATGGTAAGACTAGCAAGTGGATTTACCAGCTCCTTTTATTACAACTCAGCTGTTGTGATAGCAACTAAATACACAATAACCAAGGGCCACAAATTTGAATGTCTGTATATATATATATATATATATATATATATATATATAGATAGATAGATAGATAGATAGATAGATAGATAGATAGATAGATAGATAGATAGATAGATATTTTTTCTCAAATATTTATTATTTTTGTAAGAAAGTTGAATACAATAAAATATAAAGTTAGTTGGTACAGCTTTTCGAAATACCTGAACGTTATACATACTGGTATTCATAATGGTCCGTGGAGGGATCAGTATTCCATTAATTTGTTCTGAGCTCCTGAACTAATATAAACAGTGGTGGAAGCGAGGTGAGAGAGAGGAGAGAGAGGAGGGGGGAAGGGGGAGCAGAGGTGTGGTGATAGTAGGTGAATCATAGTTATGGAGGTTTTACCTTTTGTAAATATACATCCAGTTTAGACCATAGTTGGCGCGAGGAGCTACCGCTGTATTTGGTGTTATGTATGGTATTGTGGGAACTTCTGATAAAGCAGACCTAAGCCCACCATGTGTAATAGTATATGTTATTGTAATTTTTCCAGTTGAATGAGACTGTCTTAGTTCCCACTGACATTAGTTGGTCCAAAATGTTAACATGTTGAGGAGGTCTATGTTCAATTCTGCACGAATGCCCAGAGAGATCAGGGTATGAGTCAGATTATTCTTGACTTTAAAGATGTAGCCTAGTGTGTTTTCTATGTCTTTCCAGAAAGAGTAGACATGTTTAAAGTAGAAGAGTAGATGGTCAAGATCTCCTTTATGTTCATTACAATGCCAGCAGGAATCAGAGTCTAATAGGTCTCTTTTGTGTAGGCGATCCAGAGTCCAATATATTCTGTAGATTCACCAAAGTTTGTATTGTAATATCAGAGGGGGGAATTTGTGTCTTATTAGGGAACTCCATATGTTCTTCCAGTTCTTTACAGGTATGGGAGGCATATTGGGTTGTGTGCACGATTCGTTCCATGTTTTTTGTATAGCCTCAAGATCTACTTTAGAACTTTTTTGTAGCGTCTTGTATATAATGGTGCGTGTATGGGGCTTGGTGGATAGGTTTTTTTGTGAAAAGGAATACATTCTGCTTTGTGTGGTCTCTTAAAGTCACGAAGAGCTACTTTTAGTGCTATGAAGTCATAGAAGTCCATCGGTTGGAGCTTGAACTTTTGAGCAAGATTTGGAAAGGAGATAGGTTGCTCAGAGATAATATCCTTGCTAAAACGTATATCCCCAGAATTCAATGGATGGGTCCAGTCTGACTAGTTTACTGAACCATAATGTTGCACATGCTGAGTCTTTTAAATTATTTGTAAAGCATTTATACAGGTCTTTGATAGCCATGATCGAGGCTCTAATAACGCTATATGAGTAGGATACTTTAATTTGCTTAGCGGTTACAAACGTTGGTGAGTGAAAGAGGGGAGACCAGTTCTTTTTCATTGTCAAACCATGGGGGGGGGGATTTCCATTTAGTGAACAGACCCACCAGATCACTTGTCTAGCCCAAAAAGCTATTTGGTAGTGGATAATGTTTGGTAGGTTCACACCCCCTGCAGATTTTCTTTTTTTGGAGTTTGAAAAGGAATATTCTTGCTTTTTTTCTTTCCATGCCAAGTTCGATATAGTAGCGTTGAGTGCTTTGCCAAAAGTTAATGAAAGGTTAGCAGGGACCATACTAAGAACGAAGTTGATTTCTGGAGTTAGTAGCAGTTTTACTGCCTCGATGCTCCCCCACCATGTAATACATTTTGGGGACCAGGATTTTGTCAGTTTTTTTGTTTTGTTAAGTAATGTGGTTTTAATGCGTTTTCTGGTTTCTTCTAATGTGTCTGCAAATTCCATCCCTAAGTGTTTCATTCTCAGAGGTTGCTATTTTAAGTTGTAAGGCGTAACCATGTGTGGGAGGCAGAGAACATTAAGAGGGAAAATCTCAGTTTTTTCCTTTGCTTAGGGTATAATCTGGGACTTATGCGAAGGAGGCTATGTTTTCAAGAATTTCAGGCATTGCCCGCTCAGCCTCTGTGGAGAAAATTAATACGTCTTCTGCGTATGCAGCAAGATTCTTTGAACCTTTTTAAAGGGGATGCCCAGAATATTTTTGTTGGTTCTAATAGAGTGAAGGAGTGGTTCGATTGACAGTAGGATCAAAAGGGGGGGGTGGGAGGGGGACAAAGGGCAGCCTTGATTGGTTCCTTGATGCAGCAATATATTATCTGATAGTTGCCTTTGGTTTTAATGCATGCAGTTGGTATTTGATAAGTGGCCACGGCCATGCTTATAAAGCGGGGGCCTAATTTGAATTTCTTTAAAGTTGCTTTCAGAAAAGGCCATGAAACCTTATCAAATGCCTTTTCTGCATCTAAGGCCATGGCCAATGATGGGGAGGAGATTTGTTTAGCTTTTTCTATTATATGACAGAAAGTTCTGGTGTTAACGGCTGCTAGGCCTTTCACAAGTAGGCAAACTTCTAAAGGAAAGTCTCTGTTGTTGACAAGCTCCTGCCTTGCCCAAGCATGGCCCCAGACACACTCCAGGGGGTCAGAGACTGCATTGTGTGAGCACAGGCATAGCCCTTTCAGGTGCAGGTGTCAGCTCCTCCCTTCCCACTCTAGCCCAGGAGACTCATCAGGATATACAGGACACTCCCCCAGCTCCCTTCGTGCCACTGTCTAGAGGGATTCCACTGGCAGACAGAGGAACAGAATGGATAAGCAAGAAAATCCCCACTTTCCAAAAGTGGCATTTCAAACTGACAACCTAAAACACAACTTTACCAAAAGATGTCTTTTTAAATTGCGAGTTCAGATACCCCCAAACTCCATATCTCTACCTGCTCCTAATGAGAAACTGCACTTAAAAGATATTTAAGGGCAGTCCCTATCTTAACCTATGGGAAAGTTAGCCCTTGCGAAAGTGAAAAACGAATTTGGCATGTCTGAGCCATGTTTACAGAGCTATTCATGTAGATGGCAAAATCTGTGCTTCTGGCCCACTAGTAGCGTTTGATTTACAGGTCCTGGGCACCAGCAAACCAGTAAAAAACAACATCCAGCACACATTCAAAAATACCCGAAGCAGAGGCAAAAAGGTAGGGGAACCCACGCCAAGGATGCCAAGTCTAACACCCCATTCTTTTTCTTAACTGCCAGGGAGCAAGTGTAGTCAGCGTTCCATAAGTGTTGCATATTGCAGGCCTCGGTATCACCTGGTCTTGTTTCTTGTAAAAGGATGAGATTGGCTTTCAGTTGATAGCTATTGTCTAGTGTACTTTTATGTCTGATTGGGTGGTTTAGACCTTTTGTATTTGAAGAAGCAATTTTAAGTGATGATCCAGACATAGGGCCTCATTACGACCCTGGTGGCCGGCGGCAAGCTGGCGGTAACACTGCCAACAGGCTGTCAGTGTTCCACCAGCTATTATGACCGTAGCGATTTAGCCACGGCCATACCGTCGGCCCCTCCAACATACCGCCAGGCTTCCGCCCGGCGGTCATAATCCCCAGGGAAGCGGTGCAAGCACTGCTGCCCTGGGGATTATGAGTCCCCAACCGCCAGCCTGTCCATGGCGGTAAACACCGCCATGGAGAAGCTGGCGGTAAAGTGGACTCGGGGTGCCCCTGGGGACCCCTGCACTGCCCATGCACTTGGCATGGGCAGTGCAGGGGCCCCCAGGCACAGCCCAATCGCGTATTTCACTGCCCGAATTGTGGGCAGTGAAATGCGCGACAGATGCAGCTGCACCCGCTACACATCAACATTGCCGCCGCCTCTATTACGAGCCGGCTACAATGTTGATGTGACTTTTCCGCTGGACCCGTGGATGGAAATGCTGTTTCTGTCCGCTGGCCCAGTGGAAAAGTCATAATAGGGAGCCAGATATACCTCCAGCACTGGCGGTGTAGTGGCACCTGCAGCTTCAGTGGTCTTTTGAAAAGACCGCCGAAGTTGTAATGAGGGCCACAGTGCTGTGAAGTAAAACTGTGCGCTGTATTGATTGTTTCAGGCACAACCCTAAAATGTATGGGTGGGGTGGGGAAGGGAATAGCAAACATAGAGAAGCTTCCAGGTAGTTGAAAGAGAAGTAGCAATCGAACTCTACAACTATTTGCAGGAAAAATACATTGTGAAAGACGTGTATGTGCTGTACCAACATGTGATACTAACATTCCAAATAACCCCAAAGCAAGCCAAATAAACCCCGCCTCCCACCCCTACATCCAAACAAGGGGCCATGAAGCGTTAAATGGAGAAAGCAGGCCTTAGGGTGAGAAACTGGCCCAGCTGCAAAAGTACAAGGAACAACTGATGACCAACATAAATGGTTGTTTAAGAAAGAAACTAAGGACACTCTGTAGCAGGCTAGTGGTAGAAATATACCAAACTATGGGCCTCATTTCAACACTGGCGGTCACCGACCACTAGGGTTAAAGTGGCGTTCGTACTGCCAACAGGCTGGCGGTACGAAATGTCCCGGCGGTCGAAATCTGCCAGGGAAGCGCTGCTTGCAGCGCTGCCTTGGGGATTTTGACTCCCCTTACCGCCAGCCTGCCCATGGCAGTAGACACCGCCATGAAAAGGCTGGCGGTAAGGGGACTCGTGGGGCCCCTGGGGGCCCCTGCACTGCCCATGCACTTGGCACCCTTGGGCCGGCGGGCGGAAATGTGGCTGGCGGGTTTGCGGCCACATAGGCAGCCGTTGGGCGGTTCAACCTTGGCGGCGGCAGTTGAAATGAGGGACTATTTTAGTTGGCCAACTCTTACTAAGTACTCACTACATAAGATATATGGTGGATTAGCCTACGTAGCAGGCACAATTCTAAGAGACAACATGTTAGGACACATGGTCAATAGCAGAGCATTGAAAGACTAGCATAGTTTCTGTTTGAGACACCGAGAAACTGGAATTCTCAGTGTACCATTTGGGAGTCTGATAAATGCTGCAAAAAGGATTACAGATCTTTGGGCTTTTCAAAGAGTTTTGTTTTGCCGTCATGAGAGATCTCCATTTTGGCAGGGTCTACAAAGGAAAAGATGATGTTTAGAGACTTGAGCATTGGACGGAGAGCTAGGAATTGTTTCAGTCATGTAACAGTAGGCGTTGCTAAGTCTCGTGAGATTCCAGTCTTGTGAGAGTTCCATGACAGGTTCCTAATCTTCTTCCTTTGTTCCAGGATCAACTCCTTGTGACGGTACCGGAGTGGACGAAAGATAATCGTTCTAGGGTGATTAGATGACGAGGTCACCACATGGGTTGTTACCCTGTGGGCTCTTTCAATTTCAAACTTGAGTTCAAAAGTTATTTCTAGCATTTGGAGAATCCATGATTCAAGAACGGATACACAGGATCTTTCTTTGGCTTCTGAATTCTATGGTAGGTTGGAAATCCTCAGGTTTCCTCCTCTATTTATATCCTTCAGAGCAGTGAGGTTCTTTTCCAACACTGTTACTTTGCGTGTTAAGAGGTCAGCATTTTTGGCCGTTGAGTTTAATTTGTCCTCCAGTGTGCTGATTCTAGATTCCACTTTGTCCAGACAGTTGGTAAGGTTTTTGATATCTTGTCGGAGGCCACCAAGTTCAGTCTGAAGATTTTCTCTGTTGGGTTTGGTCCATTCAGGGACAATTTGCAGTGCGTTGAGTTTGAGTAATATCGTTTCAAGACTACTTGTTAGGTCTTGGTTGCCTTTAATTGGTGAGCCTGGTGTCTTGCTTTGTTCACTTCTGAGCTGGCTTTTGCTCTCTCTGGTCCATAGTGCCTCCAGGTTCATCTTTCTGTGTTTTTCTTTATTGTCTGCCATGCTGGTGACCTTGCTATATCTCTATTACTTACTATGACTGTATGACCCAGTCTTGCCTTCTTAGATTGATTGTTTGATGATTGTTTTAGATAGTGGATCACCTCAATCTTAGAGTGACGTGCATTGGGCGTACTGATGCTAATAGTATACCAACCAATGATGCTGTTAGAACGTGAATATGTGCATAGTGTGTATGAACTTTAACTGCCCGAAATGACCATGGCCATCTCACTTGATGCTGGGTGCTGGTAGAATTTAGCAGGCAATCATGATGATTATCCCACAACAACTGAGCTTGTTCTATTCTGTAATTCTTCTATTAGTTTGATACTGCATTGAGGAGCAGGCATTGTCTGAACTGTGAGGAGGTGGTGCGGTATCACAGATACCTTAGTAGTTGAAAAATTGGTAATGGATGGTAGCGGTCCGTATTAGGCCTTTAGGTCTCACGGGATGGTTATCTGATGGCCACCATCTTGGTAGTGCTACAGTTTATTTGGAATTGCTTACATTTGGTTAATTCAGTTTAGTAAACACTGCGGTATTGATTCCTGCCCCAGAAATCTAAATCACTGCTGTATTAATATTGCTTGAAAGCAGGCTTAATTTAAATCATTCAGGTCACGTGGGGTCTTTTCCCGAAGGTCGCCATCTTAGTAGTGATTTAGCTTATTTGTGCTTTCTAACATTTGGTTGGTTTGGTGAATTTGATACTGCGGTCGCAATTTTAATCCCTGAAATCACTGGTGCTGTGGTATTGATATTGGTTGGAAGCAGGGTTCACTAAAGCATTGGGGCCTCGTGGGGACTTTACATGGTGGCTGTTTGCCAGTTGCTGTCAGGATTTTCAATGGTCTTACCCCTGCAGCTGACAGGTGTAGGGGAACGGTCCTTGTTCCGACGGGTTCTGCTCTGGCCGAGGTAGGGGCGACCCCTTCCGGTAGCCACGGTGCTGTTTGGTATGAGTGAACCACTACAGTCCGTGCCCTCCAGAAGGAGTCCCAGAGGAAAAACCCCAGTAGGGTAAAAAACCTCCACAGGAACTCCCTGAAATGAAAAGGAGGACACCAGGGTATTAGGACCGTAGATCAGGAAGGCAGGAAAACAAGGCAGATCAGGAACAGACAGGATTCGCAGAAGGATATCAAATAGGAGCGTGACTATCACCAAGGAGTGTTGCAACGCAATGAACAGGCAGTTGGAATCCCCTTAAATACCCCTGGACAGGAAACAGGAAACAGGAAGTAGAAACCCGCCATCTTGGATTGGGGAAAAGAAAACAGTAATGAATTAGGTATGTGTGTTAAACAATGCATGCTGGGTAGAGAGGAAGTGGTAAGCATGCTGGGAAGAGAAAAAGGCAAGTATAAAGAACCCCCAGTGTAAGGGTTCGGTTTGTCCTAGGAACATCGGTAAGTGGTGGTGGGCAGGTGAATACATGCAAGAAAAATAAATGTTAAGCGCATAATGCGCTGTGTGCGGCCATGCCTGAAACCCCCTCGGGGTTTCAGGCTCTGCCGCGTCTGCCTTTAAGGCAGAACTTGAAAAAAAGGGGAGCGGCGAGCGCCGTGACCCCCAGACCGGCTCCCTGGAGCCTTCATGGCTCTCGCCGGAGCCGCGGCGACCCCCGCGACCTGGGTGTCTGCCGCGGCGTCTACCGCGGCCCGGGCGTCGGCCGCGCCAAAATTAACGTGCCGCGCCAACCTGAGGCCGCGGCCGCGGCGAGCGCCGCGGTGTAACAGTATGCCCCCTCCCCGAGGCCCCGGGTTTGTGAGGGAAGAGCCAAAAAAAGCGGCGGATTAAAAGAGGAGCATGGACTGAAGAGGCATCCTCCCAGGAACACTCACTCAAAGGGTATCCCTTCCAATGAATAAGGTATTGGAGGCGCCCATGGAAAAATCGAGAGTCACAGACCTCCTGCACTTCGTATTCAGGCACATTGTCAACCATAAAGGAGGGGGACAGGGCAACTGCCTATGAAAGAGATCAGGACGGTAAGGTTTCAGTTGCGAGACATGGAATACTGGGTGGATCTTCCATGTCCGAGGTAGGCGAAGACGCATAGACACTGGGTTGATCTTCTTGAGAATTAGAAAGGGACCATAAAAGCGGGGTTTGAATTTGTTTTGGGTAAGTCGGAGAGGTAGGAATCTAGAGGAGAGCCAGACTTTATCATGGACCTGATATAGAGGAGCTGCACAGCGTCTTCTATCTGCTATCTTCTTCATGCGGGACTTGGTGGACACGAGGTTGGAATGGACAATTCGTTGTATACCCCGTAGCTGTCGAACGAAGGAGGAGACAGCGGGAAGATTGGAGTTGTCTCTCAGGGGAGTTGGGAAGGCCCTGGGATGGAAACCATAAGAGCCATAGAAAGGAGAGACCTTAGAGGCACTGTGTAGAGAGTTATTATAGGAGAATTCTGCAAGCGGTAAGTAGGGAGCCCAATTACTCTGTGTAGCGTTACAGAAGCTACGTAAGTACTGTTCGAGACCCTGATTGAGTCGTTCCGTTTGTCCATTGGTTTGAGGGTGGAACCCGGATGATAAGGCCACCTGGATCCCCAAGGTCTTGCAGAATTGATTCCAGAAACGGGAGATATATTGAGGACCCCTGTCCGATATAATAACTTGGGGTAACCCATGTAGCCTGAAGATTTCTTGAGTAAAGATCTGACTTAACTCCTTTGCCGTTGGTAACTTTCTCAAGGCCGTGAAGTGGGCCATCTTAGTGAAGGAGTCCACGGTTACCATTATGACGTGGTTTCCCATTGAGGAAGGCAATGCGCACATAAAATCGGTGGAGATGGTATGCCATGGGCCTGGGGGAACAGGTAATGGGCGGAGTAACCCCACAGGTCTGGTTCGGGGTGTCTTGGCTTGAGCACATGTGGGACAGGATAATACATATGCCTCAGTGTCAGCCTTGAGAGTTGGCCACCAGAAAGAGCGAAGCAAAAGATCTTGAGTCGTTTTCATCCCTCGATGACCTGCAATAGGGGAATCATGGCACATGCGTAAAGCTTCGATTTGCACTGTTTTAGTGGGTAAAAACAGGGCCTTATCACGATAATAGTAGTCATGACCTTTGTGCAGCTGTGGACGTAACTTTTTTAGTTCTGTTTCGTGTAGACGGGCATATTCGGACTTGACTTGATCTAAAAAAGTCTGTGCTACCCCTATGATTTTATTGTTGTCAAATAAGTTTTGAACCGCGGAATCACCGCACCCAGGATAACGTCGGGACAGGGCATCCGCCAGGATGTTCTGAGAACCTGGGATGTAGGTGATATAGAAATCATATTGGCTGAAGAAGAAAGCCCATCGAGCCTGCCGGCTATTTTGGCACTGGAAATTTCTTAAGCACTGTAGATTTCGGTGATCGGTCCGAGCTTCAAAAGGCTCCTTGGATCCCATCAAAAAGTGTCTCCATTCGGTGCACGCGACCTTTAAGGCGAGTAATTCGCGTTCTAGCACGGAATAGTTTCGCTCAGACTCAGATAGAATATGTGAAAGATAAAATACAGGGTGTTCTAGGTCATCATCGTCTTGTTTTTGTAACAAGGCAGCCCCAATGGCTCTTTCTGAGGCGTCTGTGACAACAATGAATTGTTTGCTGGTGTCTGGGTGTCGAAGAATAGGGGCTTGAATAAAGGCTTTCTTTAAGTCCTGAAAAGCTGACTCAGCGTCTGGTGTCCAACAAAAACCTTTCTTTAGATGTTCCTTTTTGAGGGTTTGGGTAATGAAGCTGGTTCTCTGGGCAAAGTCTGCTATGAATTGTCGGTAGAAGTTGGCTAGTCCCAGAAAACATTGAGTCTCCTTGATGGAAGAAGGAGATGGCCAATTCAATATAGCCTGTACTTTGTCTGGGTCCATGGCAACTCCGGTTTGGTCTATACAGTACCCCAAGTATTTTACTTCTATCTGATCAAACTCGCATTTTTCAGGCTTACAGAACAAATGATGTTGTCGGAGTCTCTCTAAGACTTGGCGAACGTGCTTTGAATGTTCCTCTGGATGAACCGAATAAATTAGGATATCGTCAAGATACACTACCACTGTTTGTTGCAAAAGATCAGAAAAGATAGAATCCATGAATCTTTGAAAGATGGATGGGGCATTAGTGAGCCCGAAGGGCATTACTCTATATTCATAGTGACCAAAAGGTGTTCTAAAGGCGGTCTTCCACTCATCACCTTCTCTGACTCTTAGTAGATGATAGGCTCCTCGGAGATCCAGCTTAGTGAATCTCTTGGCTCCTCTGACTGCTTCTAAGATGTCTTTGATGAGGGGTAACGGATACCGGTCTTTGATAGTGATCCTGTTTAACCCTCTGAAGTCGATACAGGGACGCAGATCTTTGGTTTTCTTTGGTACGAAGAAAAGAGGAGCCCCGGCGGGTGAAGAGGAGGCAGTTATTAACCCACTTTGTAGATTCTCATCTAGGTACTCCTTCAGAATTTGTTTCTCTGGTTCGGTGAGGGAGTACATCCGCCCAAAGGGAACTACAGTGTCTGGCTCTAAAGAAATGGCACAGTCGTATTCCCTGTGGGGTGGCAATTCAGGTCTTTCTGGCTTCTGGAATACATCGATATAGTCCTGATACTGTCTGGGAACTCCCTGTAGAACATTAATGGATCCTCCCACCTGGGCAGGTGCTGTTGAGAGACTTTTTGGGGACCAATAATCCCCGGCCGGATAGCAATGGTGTTGACAAAACTGGGAGGATAACGAAATGGTTTTTGTTTCCCAGTTGATGTAAGGATTGTGCTGTGTAAGCCATGGAATTCCCAGGATCATGACATGGTGTGGTGATGAGATTAAGTCAAACGAGAGAATTTCCTGATGTTTACCGAACTGTAAACAGAAGGTAGGGGTGGTGTATTGTACAGGCCCAGAGGCCAAGAGCGACCCATCAACGGTATGTACCTGTTCTGGTATTTCTTTGGGTATTTGTGTTATCTGTCGTTCTTTGGCCCAGGTTTCATCTAAATATAGGCCACTGGCTCCGCAGTCCAATAAGGCCAAAGTTCTTGCTTTGCGGCCATCAGTTAAATGGAGGGTAACTGGTAAGAGAAAAAGAGCAGTTCCTTCCTCCCTGGAAGAGCAAATAGAAGGTATATCACGATATCCCGTCCTCACCCTTCTTACTGGGGACGGGAGCTGGCGTTTCCCAAGGGCTTGGTTGGACGAATGGGGCAGGCGCGAATTAGGTGACCAGCTGCACCACAATATAGGCAAAGCCCCTTCCTTCGTCTATGTTCCCTTTCACTGGCGGATAGAGGTCCGCGAGCTGTATCAATCTGCATGGGCTCTTCTTCGGTATTTCCTTTGGATTCAGGGCGGACTTCCTCGGCGCGATGGGCAAAGGGACGAGATGGTACTGAGTGAGAAGGCAACCGACTCTTCTTTTTCTCCATTCTTCGTTCACTCAACCGATACTCTATTGTTAGTGCCTGGTCCATCAACCCTTTGAGGTTTTCTATCCTGGCAGAATGTACTAGTTCATCTTTGATGTCCTCTCTTAGACCTCTACGGAAGAGTGTCACCAAGGTACGTTCCACCCAGGTTGTTTCTGCAGCTAATTGTCTGAAACGGGTGATGTATTGTAATACATCTTGACTCCCTTGCTGGACTTCGCAAAGAGCCTCTTCTGCTGACGCCTCGAGTCCAGGGCGTTCAAACATCTGTTTAAAAGTAGTGATAAAGGTGGAATAATTAGATAAACAGGGATCGTTTCTAGTTACTAGAGGTGTGGCCCAGGCCAAGGCTGGTCCTGATAAGGCACTAATCAAATACCCCACCTTGGTCTTATCTTGTACAAATTGCGAGGGGCGAAAGGCAAAGTACACCGTTAAGGCATCCAGGAATTCTTTTAATGTGGTAGGATCCCCGGAAAATCGAGGTGTAGAGGCGGCTACTGCAGGGACATCTGTGGTCCTGGAGGCAAAAGCTTGTCGATAAACAGTATTCTCTGTACGTAGTTGCTGGAGTTCTTGAGCCTGTTGTTGTATCGTCGCCAGTAGGTCCTGGTTAGTAGGTTCCGGGCTTGCCACCGGGTTATCCATAGTTCCGGACTGCAACTGGAATTTTGGGCGTTGCAATCTGTCAGGATTTTCAATGGTCTTACCCCTGCAGCTGAGAGGTGTAGGGGAACGGTCCTTGTTCCGACGGGTTCTGCTCTGGCCGAGGTAGGGGCGACCCCTTCCGGTAGCCACGGTGCTGTTTGGTATGAGTGAACCACTACAGTCCGTGCCCTCCAGAAGGAGTCCCAGAGGAAAAACCCCAGTAGGGTAAAAAACCTCCACAGGAACTCCCTGAAACGAAAAGGAGGACACCAGGGTATTAGGACCGTAGATCAGGAAGGCAGGAAAACAAGGCAGATCAGGAACAGACAGGATTCGCAGAAGGATATCAAATAGGAGCGTGACTATCACCAAGGAGTGTTGCAACGCAATGAACAGGCAGTTGGAATCCCCTTAAATACCCCTGGACAGGAAACAGGAAACAGGAAGTAGAAACCCGCCATCTTGGATTGGGGAAAAGAAAACAGTAATGAATTAGGTATGTGTGTTAAACAATGCATGCTGGGTAGAGAGGAAGTGGTAAGCATGCTGGGAAGAGAAAAAGGCAAGTATAAAGAACCCCCAGTGTAAGGGTTCGGTTTGTCCTAGGAACATCGGTAAGTGGTGGTGGGCAGGTGAATACATGCAAGAAAAATAAATGTTAAGCGCATAATGCGCTGTGTGCGGCCATGCCTGAAACCCCCTCGGGGTTTCAGGCTCTGCCGCGTCTGCCTTTAAGGCAGAACTTGAAAAAAGGGGAGCGGCGAGCGCCGTGACCCCCAGACCGGCTCCCTGGAGCCTTCATGGCTCTCGCCGGAGCCGCGGCGACCCCCGCGACCTGGGTGTCTGCCGCGGTGTGTACCGCGGCCCGGGCGTCGGCCGCGCCAAAATTAACGTGCCGCGCCGCGGCAACCTGAGGCCGCGGCCGCGGCGAGCGCCGCGGTGTAACAGTTGCTGGCTGTTAGTGTGATATAGTAAGCATGTGTTTGTGGCACTAATGGTAGTAGATCCTACCGTGGGAGGGTTCTGAGCTGTGTGTCACTATAACTGGCAGTACTATGCGTGCCTTGTTTCGGCTGGGGTTGATATCCTGGTGAGCCATTACATGGCGGGAGCCATTTTATGTCCGATCTCCGACGGCTGTAGTCATCCAGCTTCGGCTGACTGTGTAAAGAAATCAATGACTTTTTTTTGTCATCTAGCAAGGCAAGTTGGCGCAGTTTACATGCGTTATGGGCCACCCTCACCTGGAGCTCCTTGTCTAAGGCACCATCTCCAACGGGCGCAAGCCACACCCACCGCTATATATATATTCACTTAAGAAAGCAAAGTTTACAGGGAAGTTATAGTTAGGCACACTTTTTAAACATACAAAACCATAGAAATGTATTTACCTGTATACTTAGAATTATCTCAAGTAACTATAACTTGGACCCTCGCCACGCACAGTTTTTTCATAAAAAATTTGACTGCAAATATATCATTAATATTTTCAATGATGTTATCAAAGGTGTCATGAGTGCTATAATTTGTGGGGCAATTAGCAATGCATGGCGAGGGCGCGAGTTATACTTACCTTAGGGCACGAGTTACAGCTACATACTATAACAGGTGATTTTCTATGGTTCGTACATTTAAAATGTGAGCCTAACTATAACCTCCCTGTAACCGTTTGTGTTTTTTTAATGTTTTTAATGTATAGTAATTTTTATTACTATACGTTAATCCAACCACCGCCGCACACGGGCTAAGGCCCTGAGTGGTGGCAGTTAGCCCTGAGCCAGCCCCCTATTAGCACCCAACCTTGCCCCATGCAGGGTGGGGGTTGGCTGCATGGCCAGGCTGCGGCCAGACCCTGCAGCCAACCCCCCTAACCACCCAACCCCACGCTGCACATAGCCCTTTGGCCGCGTGCAGTGGGAGCTGGCCATGGCCTGTCTCTCTGGGTGTGAGAATAGGTGTGAGAGGGTGTATCTGGGGGTGAGAGTGGCTGTGAGAGTGGTGCATCAGTGTCTTAGTGAGTGCTTCAGTGTCTGTGTGGGTCTGTGAGTGGGTGCATGAGTGTCTGAATGGGCTTGTGAGTGGTTGTGTAAGAGTCTGAGTGGGTGTGTGAGTGGGAGAAAGAGATTGAAAAAGTGAAATTGAGAGAGAGAGAGGAGGAGAGAGCGAGGGAGAGAGATTAAGGGTTTTTCATGCTTTGATGAATGATATACTTAGCATGAGATATTTCTGGACAAATTGAACGGAAAAAAGTATTTGTCAATTATAAAGAGTGAGATCATCTTTCAGTATGAACCTTAAACTTTAGTAGTTTAAAAGAAATTAAAGAAGGAAAACAACAACGGGCACACCTGGAGGAGAACCCTCAACTTTCTGTGTTAAGGTCTGTGATCTTAACCTTTACGTCATAGATGACTCCGTACAGTGATGCTTCCAGACATACCTATACAGTCAACCCACATGTGATTGGAAAGAAATGTGAATGTTCCATCACTAGGAAGGTTTAACAGTCAAAACATTAGTAAATAAACAAACACACTGCCAAGCGATACTAGGATTTGACCCTTCAGACTACTGACTAACAGCACAAGACGTTGACCATTAGGCCAGAAGTGACTCTGTTCTGCTCTCTATTCAAACGTAACTATAACATTCATCCCAAACATCTTGCTAGTTTAACTCTTTGAAGTCATTGCATGGAGAGACCATTGCAAGGACAATCTCTCTCTCTCTTCCATCGGATTATGGGATGGAAGAGAGAGAGAGAGAGAGAGAGAGAGAGAGAGAGAGAGAGAGAGAGAGAGAGAGAGAGAGAGAGAGAGCGGGAGAGAGAGAGAGAGAGAGAGAGAGACAGGACCGCAGTGGAAGCCTGAAGGCCCCAGCGGTCTGAGCCAGCTCACCATGTTCTGTGAAAGCTGACATTGCTCCAACAGGCAGGGAGCTGCTTTTAACAGCAGCTCCCTGCTTGCGGGAGCAAGGTTTTTATCTGTCTTCCCTGCACACATATTTGCGTGCAGGGAAGACAGATGAAAACTTCACTTTCTGTAAGTGAGAGCTGTTTCATTCTCACTTGCAGAAAGCAGACTTTGTTTGCATTTGCTTTGTGGGAGCTGTCAGGTCCTACCTAGCAAAAGCAAACAGCTATGTCCCAGTTATGGGCACAGCGGGCCATAGTGGGAGCCGTCACTGGGGGGTAGTGGTCCCCAGGGCCATCATTGGCCCCACACAGGGGGGCTGCACTGCCCCCCTCCAACTTTCATAGCCCCAGGGAGGTGATGATCCCCAGGGTTTGAGGGTCTGAAAGCGATCCTCCTCATTCTTTTATTGAAGTCCCGGGGAGATGGTTGTCCCCAAGGCAGTAGGGGGGCCACGCTCCCACGTGCATTCTATTTATTTAAATCCCCAGGACTGTGGGGTGGCTGCGCAGCCCCCTACATTCAACTAACATTAAGCCCCAGAGAGATGTCAGTCCCCGGGGCTGTGGGGGGTTTCCAAAACAGACTGCCCTAATTTTTTTCACTTTAGCCCCAGGGAGGTGATGGTCTCTGGGGCAGCCCTCCCACATCAAATTTGCTTGAAGCCTCAGGGAGGTGGCGTTCCCCGGAGCTGGGGGAAGCCTGGGAAGAGGTCCCCATGCACCCACCTCCTACCTTTCTCATTCCCATGGGACTTGGCCCACTCAGGGTGTTCACAAAAAGAGGGGAACTGCCCATTTTTTTTAAATGGCAGGAAAATCTGCACATCCAGATCTGTGGATTTTTCTGATGTTTAAAAAAAATGCTTTTAAGGCCTGGGGGGCTCCCTCCGGGACCCCAGCGCCAGACCTAAGGGGTCAGGGTATCCCTACTCTGGCTCCATTTTATTTTTTTAAAACTTTTTTTTTACATGGGAAGCCGAGTCCCAGCATGGCTGCCAACACTTCCTTGCTGAAGTGTTGGCAGTCAATCAGATACTGGAGGGGGACAGGTGGATCTGTGGAGGAGCCGCGTCCTAAATATTTTTGCCCTTTCATTTCTACTAAACTACTGAACAGATTTACACCAGATTACAAAAAACAAAATCTGCAAAACAGGATTTAGCTTCCTGCCAAATTAGGGATAATACCGTTCAGTTTGGGCTGTAGGTGTGTCTAAAGACCCTAAAGGAAAAAGAATGAGGAAAACACACTTTGGGGCCCCCATTTTTCTCGTCCCCCTCTTGACGTATCAGCCCAAACCTTTCAAGACAATGGCTGAACTGACTAAAGTATAAGTTTTGAAATTTTCTTGAAGATTCGTCAAGCGGCGCCAAAGTTCTTGGCAAAACAAAGAATGCTCTGTGTATGGAAACTAGATCCTAACTATAGTTACCTAGTGGCGACTGCCACTAGGTAAAAAAAATATATATATTAAAAAAAAAAAATATATATATATATATATATATATATATGAAGACAAATAAATGGGACGCACTCTGTATCAGAAATAACTGTATATTTTCTCCTAAACAGTCTTCGCGTTTTAACCATAACGGTCTTGTTCATGACTGTTAGTCCTACTTTAATGTTTGTAATATATACCTTTCAGAGATCCTATAGCATTCTGGATCTCGTAGTCCATTGACATCACAATAGAACACAATTAAATTTTTTATTTTTTTTAAAATTACAAACATTCCTATATGCTTCATCAGTCCACTATCTCTATACATTAATTTGCACCAAATAATTTTGACACAAAATAATTTTTTGACTTGGTATGTACTGCTTTTAACCCTCAGTGTGAGCTTCTTCCAATTTAGGCAAACACCATTAACTCTCAGTGAAATTATTACTCTCCAAACAAATTATTTCACATAAAGTAGGTGTTTAGATTCATCCAATACCTGTAATACATACTTAGATCAAGTTCATTTTAAAAGAGTTAAAACTAACGTCTAACGTAAAAGGAACGAGAAACCTAACTGATTCATCAAAAATGTGAAGTTTTTTGTCATGGTAACGCAGCAACCTACAGTGTTCATAATAAATTATGGCCCTCATTATGACATTGGCGGTAAGTACCAGCGTTTCCGCCATGCTGACTGCCGCCAACATACCACCTCCGCAGCGGATTATTGCCACCCATATTATGACCCACACATAGCAATCCGTCACTATACAGCCAAACACACAAGTTCGTCAGCCCAAAGGTCAGTGATAAACTGGTGGTAGCAAAACCCACACCGTTACGCCAACAGAACTACGTCCACAGCAATATGACCCACAAATCACCGCGGCGGACATTCAATGGCGCTAAACCATGGAGTGAAAGCTCTTTCAATTTATGAACACCTGTTCATTTCTCCAGGAAGGGACAAATGCAATAAGTGTACCATCTATTGCCCCAATAATGTTGGGGATACGTCCCGTTGCATAGAAATCTCCTTTCACTGTCGCCAAATCCCCCACCTGGGGGAAAACGATGTAGCTGCGCATGTGTTTAATGTGGGCAGACAACACTCTTGTCAGCACTATTGAAAACATTGGCTGAGACATTCCTGCTGCCAAGCCCACTGTCACATGGAAGGAGCCAGTTGCCAGGAAATGGAGCACTAATAGGACTTGCACAAGAGGGGGAACCCCAGTGGGCTGACGGAAAGCAGATATCAGGTCAGGTTCCAATTGGGCACACAGCTCTGTGATTGTGGCCCTGTCCAGTCTATAGGTGAGGATAATGTGCCTGTCCTCCATTGTTGCCAAACCCACAAGGGGCCTGTACATGGGGGGATGTCTCCATCTCCTATTCATCCGCAGCGGTTGCAATCTAGGGGGCAAACGGTGAGCAGCTGGTCAGTATTCCATATTTCCAAACACTACACTGCATTGCATGTTGTGACTTTAACAGTATATTGTTGGATAGGACCAAATGGTGTCTATGTGTACTGGGACGCAGTTAGGTGCCATGGCCTGCCCCCCCACGAAATGGCGTCCGCCTGTCCTGTATGGAGGGACAGGTGGAAATGAAGTAATTCAGCTGACGTTGTGCGCCGTTGTGGGAGGCAGTCGAGAACTGCTGTGCAACTCCTCATTGGATACCAATGGGCTCTATGGGTTACAGTGGCCAATGGTGATGTACGCCAGCAGTGACGGTACGCACCGCCGTGGACGTGACCGCCATTTTCTATCTGTTCACTCACTTGCTACCTGACCTTCAACAGGAGAGGACATACACTGCGTGCTGCTGTGACCTGTGTCTGGAACCAACGATGGCTTGTGTCACTGGGGAAAGGGCACTTGCCTTCACCTCTGTGGAGTTGGAGAGACTGGTGGATGGGGTCCTACCCCATTACCGAATGCTTTATCTGCCTCCAGACCAACAGGGGAGTACACTGTGAGCACGATGCATGGGGCATGAATGCATGGAATGCGGTGTGTGAGGGCCTTGTGTAGGGGTGGGGTTGGCAGAAGGGCCCTGGGCAGCGTGCTGCATGTATGGTGGGCAATGTCTGTGCGTAAGGGGATGTGAGAACTATGGTGGACCATGATTGTAACAGGCAGGACGGTCTGACTGATACCTTTTCCTCTGTGTACTTCTCTGCAGGTCAGCGCCCATCAAAAAAAGGGCATATGCCATGCCATCGCCAAGGCCGTGCGGACCCTGGGAGTCTACGGCAGGCGGAGCATCCCTGTCGCAAACGGCGGGAGGACCTGAGATGCTGGGCACGGAAGAAGGTAAGGCCCAGCTGGGGATGGCCTCCCAACGAGGAAGGGGTGCCTGTCAAACCCTGACCCCCCTGATGACCTGCATACTAGCGGTGGCCTATCTGGAGCTGGATGGGCGCTTGGGGGAATCACAGCAGCCACAAGGGGGTGAGTACAGTGCCCCAGTATACTACTTTCGTGTGGTGGGGTAGCATCCGGGTGGGGGATGTGGGCCTGTGGGTGCCCCTAGGCCAGGCCGGACATTGCAAGGTAGGGCCCATGTTGGGCAGGGTCTGATGTACACCTCCTCCAACCAAGCTAGTAGGCATCCACTACTGGGCAGGTGTCTGTGGGTCTCAGGTATGCTGCAATTGGCGTTAGGCACCCTTGTCCATGTGCTGGTGGCTAGCATTGTGACTTTTAGTGCAAGTGCGTAGGGCTGTTCCCTGTGTGTGTGTGTCGTGTACGCCAACGGTGTTGTTGTTGCTGCCATTGACCAAGGGTATCCTTTGTCTCTCCCCCTTTTTGTTTTGTCACCCTGTCCTTATGTGCATTAACATCATCTGGCAGAGGAGCAGAGGCACCGGCGACGGGGAGAGCTGCATCCCACAGGACCCAGGAGGCCGAATCCACCAACGGTGAGGGCACCAGTGGGACAGAGGGTGAGGGGAGCACCACGGTGGAGACTGGAGGGAACAGTTCTGACAGTGATACCTCCTCTGATGGAAGCTCACTTGTGGTGGCGGACACCTCTTTTCCCACCCCAACTACAGGTACAGCCTTCACCCCCCATACCAGCACCGCCCTAACAGCAGCCCCTCAGTGTGTCTCTCATGCCCGCTCACCCAGGAGGGTGGGCATCTCCTTCGCCCCAGGCACCTCAGGCCCTGCCCCAGTTAGCCCTGCTTCCCTGAGTGAGGAGGCTATTGACCTCTGGCGATCCATCTCTGTTGGGCAGTCAACCATTGTGAATGCCATCCAGGGGCTGGCGGCCCATTTGCAACAAACAAATGCATTCCTGGAGGGCATTCACTCTGGCATGGTGGCCCAACAGAGATCAATCCAGGCTCTGGCCACCTCCATGATGGCGGCCATTGTCCCTGTTTCTAGCCTCCCTCTTCCAACGTCCTCTGCCCAATCCCATTCCCCTCAACCCCAACCTATCCCAGTCACACAGGCAGACCAGCATGCACCCAGGACAACACACAGGAGTGGTTCAGGCAACCACAAGCGCCACACATCATCCCACAGGCAGTCACACAAACACCATCCAGATGCAGACATAGCGACATCCACTGCCTTCACTGTGTCCCCCTCCTCGTCGTCCACCTCCTTCCCAGTAGTGTCTACACTCACACCTGCATGCACTACATCCTCATCCACTACCACCATCACGCCTATCACTACACGCCCCTCACTGGCAGTCACCACCCCCACATCCATGCACAAGTCCCCTGTGTCCTCTCCCACAGTATCTGTGCCCCCTCCTCCCAAAGTACACAAATGCAAGCATCCAGTCCATGCACCTGCACCCAAACACAGCAGGCAGACACCTCCTACAACCACTTCCTCTTCCTCCACTCCCAAACCTTCACCTTCTTCCTGCCCCAATGTCCCCAAGAAGCTTTTCCTCTCCACTGTTGACCTCTTCCCTACCACTCGCCCCGTCCTTCTCGTTGGGCCAGGGTGGTCAGAACCCAGGTGAGCACCTCAGCCACCTAGTCCACAGCCACAGTAGTGTCGCCAGCTACTGCAGGTGGGAGAGGATCCCACGCACCAGGCAGTAACACTGACAGGGTGCCTGCACCAGGTGCATCAAGGAAGGGCAAGGAGGCAGCACCAGCTGCGGCAGGGAAGTTCAAAGAGGCACCACCAGCTGTGACAGGGAGGGGTAAGGAGGCACCACCAGCTGCAACAGGAAAGGGCAAGGAGGCACCACCAGCTGTGACAGGGAAGGACAAGGAGGCACCACCAGCTGAGACGGAGAAGGGCAAAGAGGCACCACTAGCTGCAGGATGGAAGGGCAAGGGACATTCCTCGGCTGCTGACAGGAAGGGCAAGGGGCCTGCACCTGCAGGCAGGAAGGACAGGAGGCCTGGTGCTGGGACTCATTCAGAGCCCCCACCACCAACCATGGTGGTTCAGACGTTACCACCACTAGCACCACCACCAGCACTTCCACCAGCACCACTGCCAGCAGCAGCAACCCCGGTGGGCAGCTGTCTGAGGCTGCAGGGGATGGGCTGGAGCCTCCCCCCCACTGCCAGCACCGTTACCAGCACCGCCATCAGCACCACTGCCAGCAGCAGCAGCCCCAGTGGGCAGCTGTCCGAGGCAGCAAGGGATGGGCTGGAGCCTCCCCCGACCACTGCCAGCACCGCCACCAGCACCAATGCCAGCAGCAGCAGCCCCAGTGGGCAGCCGTCCGAGGCTGCAGGGGAAGGGCTGGAGCCTCTTCCCACCACTGCCAGCACAGCCACCAGCACCACTGCCATCAGCAGCCCCAGTGGGCAGCCGTCCGAGGCAGCAGGGGAAGGGCTGGAGCCTCCCCCCACCACTGCCACCAACACCACTGCCAGCAGCAGCAGCCCCAGTGGGCAGCCGTCCGAGGCTGCAGGGGAAGGGCTGGAGCATCCCCCCACCACTGCCAGCCCCGACGCCAGCACCGCCACTGCCACCACTGAGCAGCCGTCACACCCGGCGGACAGTGTGTAGTCCTGCCTCCATGGGCTGTTGTGCGTCCTGGCCCCGGCAAAGCATGTTGGTCTAACACCCAGATGAGAGACTGTGACCTTGCATTCCCCAAGATCTGCATCACAGGGCACAATGCCCCCTCCGGAACCAGTGGAAAAAGCCATCCACTCACCCCATCCTTCCCAGGATGAAGCACACTGGGCACAAGGTCCCCTCCAGAACCAGTAGAAGAAGCCATCCACTCACCCCATCCTTCCTAGGATGAAGCACACTGGGCACAAGGTCCCCTCCAGAACTAGTGGAGAAGCCACCCACTAGAGCAGGGATACTCAAAGTATGGCCCGCGGGCCTCATGCAGCCCCTCTGACCTTTACATGTGGCCCCTGGGGCAACAGGAGCACTGGGCAGCGGTGTGCTCGACTCCGCACTAACAAAAATATTAAATACACACACAGGGGGTGATTCTAACTTTGGCGGGCGGTGGAGGCCGCCCGCCAAAGTTCCCCCAACAGAATACCGCTACGCGGTCAGAAGACCGCCGCGGTTATTCTGTGTTTCCCGCTTGGCTGGCGGGCGACCGCCAGAAGGCCGCCCGCCAGCCCAGCGGGAAACCCCTTCCCACGAGGAAGCCGGCTCCGAATGGAGCCGGCGGAGTGGGAAGGGTGCGACGGGTGCAGTAGCACCGGTCGCGATTTTCAGTGTCTGCATGGCAGACACTGAAAATCTTTTAGGGGCCCTCTTACGGGGGCCCATGACACCCCTCACCGCCATCCTGTTCCTGGCGGTCAAAACCGCCAGGAACAGGATGGCGGTGAGGGGGTCGGAATCCCCATGGCGGCGCAGCAAGCTGCGCCGCCATGGAGGATTCCTCAGGGCAGCGGAAAACCGGCGGGAGACCGCCGGTTTTCCGTTTCTGACCGCCGCGGTCAGAATGCCCTTGGGAGCACCGCCAGCCTGTTGGCGGTGCTCCCGCGGTCGTTGACCCTGGCATTCAATGACCGCCAGGGTCAGAATGACCCCCACAATCTTTAATTTCAAACTTAATTGGCGCTAAAGAAAGGAAGAAGGGACTCCTGCACTTAACTTTAGAAATGCCTTCATTTTTAAAGATATCTTGCAGCATAAGTGTAAAACTAAGACAGTCTCTTCAAAATTAATTAAGTGTATTTAGTTAACATGCAGAACCTTTTCGCCTTAGTACAATTTATTTTATCAGTGCATTGAGATGTATTCCTTTTAAAGGGATAGTTTTCAAACATAAATTTGAAAACATTAATTATTTCCCTTGCCCTGAGAACACCACCAATAGTAAATTAAAGAGGCAAGTCACTTGGTATGTGCACTTTATGGGTGGCCTGGGTTCCTATCATACAGAAAGAACATTATAGTTTATTAAATCAAACATAGAAGCAGGTTATGTGCAGCGCACACCATGAATCATGTATTTCGAGGTCATCTTAAATGTTATAATGCGCGAAAAGGAGGGAAAGTGACACTAAACAATTGCTTAGGATCACACAATTTGGAAAAGTGGGTAAGCTGGGATTAATTCCGGGTTTTCTGGTTTCCCATTGTTTATTTCAGCCCCTAGCTGTATATCCTTTGTTTTCCCTACACCTACCTTGCCACCAATCCCCCTAGTCAGCCCACCCGACCGTCACCGCCCTGGCATCAGTGCGGCCCCCAGATACGTCACAGACCAAACTTTTGGGCCCCTGGGAAAATGTTTGCGAGTACCCATACACTAGAGAGACTGTGGCCTTGCACTACCCAGGACCAAGTAGTGGGCAAACCACCCACTTGAGACACTGTGGCCTTGCACTCCCCAGGACCAAGTACACGGCATGTTGCCCCCTCCAGACCATGTGGGCAAACCACCCACTTGATTGACTGTGGCCTTGCATTGCCCAGGACTAAGCAGTGGGCAAACCACCCTCTTGAGAGACTGTGGCCTTGCACTCCCCAGGACCAAGCAGTGGGCAAACCACCCACTTGAGAGACTATGGCCTTATACTCCTCAGGACCAAGCAGTGTGCAAACCACCCACTTGGGAGACTGTGGCCTTCCACTCCCCAGGACCAAGCAGTGGGCAAACCACCCACTAGTGAGACTGTGGCCTTACACGCCCCAGGACAATGCACAGGGCATGTAGCCCCCTCCAGGACCAGTGGTAATGAACCATCTTCCGGCTGAGGTGCCCCCCCATTCCCTGTCCCCCTGAGGTGCCTGTGTATTTTCGACCTGATGCCCCTGCAGTGTTTTCTCCGTGTTGTTGCAGGAATGAGGTGGGGCCTTGGCCTATGTGATGTGGCCCTGTGGGCCACGGACATTGAGGACTGGGCAGTGTCCCTACATTTGTAAATATGTATATACGTTTGTATTTTGATGCACCTATTCATGTTATTTTATCATATTAGACTCACTTTTTTCCAATCATTTTGTCCTTCCATTATTCCTGAGGTGTACGGGGGGGATATGTAATGTTTGTACATCTGATTGTGTGTATGGTGTTGGGGGTGGGGGTGTTGCGTGTGTGTGTCACTCTCTTTTTCCTCCCCCCTCCCTTGTGTGCTAAGCGGCAGTACTCACCGTGGTTGTCTTCGCCGTCATTGCTGCTCATAATGCAGGAAAAGGTAGACGAGCATCGGAAATATGTGCAGCTCGGGCTCCATGGTGTTGTGGTTGTTCCCTGAGTCTCCAGAGGTGAATCCTTTGACTTCTGTGTTCTGTTTTCGCTGTGCTTTTGATGTTGTTGGTACCACCCTGGAAAAAGTGGTGGATAGGCCTGTTGTAATAGTGTGGGTGCTACATTGTCTTCCGCTTGGCTGTTGCCAGTTAACCCCTTGGTGCTTGTTCATACCGCCGTGGCGATCGGTGTGTTAAAGTGGCTGTCTGTCGGAGTGATTTCCGCCGTGGTCATAATTCCATTTTTGTTACCGCTGGCCTGTTGGCGGTATTACCGCCACTTAAATCACCGACCGCCAGGGTTGTAATGAGGGCCTATATATGTACATAAAGTTCCTCATCGAGGTTCAGACCCCCCCGGGTGCTTGGTTTTAAGTTGCATAATGTATTTAGCCTCCTTCCTTCTTAATGTCTGCACTTTGTCTTCCCCTCTAGGTGACAAAAGGTATAGTATCCACCCCAAAGTATCACAAAACTTTCCTTGTGGAATTAATGTGTACCTTATTCTTATGTCTGGCCACAACATATGTTGTATCCTTATTTTCTATGGCTTTAGTATGTTCCAAACGTATCTTCTTCAATTGACAAATGATGCTTCCGATATATCTCAGCCCACACTGACATTCAAGTATATATACCACGTGTGGTTTCAAAAGTGATCTTCTGATTCATAAAAATGTCATTACCACTCTCATCTTTGTGTGATCTAGTTTTTTTCCCAATAGTGCAGGCTTTGCACAGGAGGCATTTTTTAAGACCTTTACTCATATCTTGAAGCCAAGATTTCTGTTGTCTGTCCTCAAAGTAACTATTTACCAGCATATCTTTCATGGATGGAGCGCTCTTATACGCAATAGACACTGTGAGTCCTATTTTGCCACTTATATCTGGATCTTCACCGAGGGCATGGCAATATTTCTGAAAGATGTTTCTAATTATACCAATTTCTTTGCAAAATGATAAGATCACTCTTGGTTTAGATATCTGTGATTTGTCTACATTAGACCTTTTTTGTTTATTCCAAACCAACATATCACTATGATTTGCTTGTCTTGCTTTTTCTAAACCTCTTTGTATGTGGTACTGTTTATCTCCTTTAGCTCTGAATCTATTCACCATCATCATACCATGTTTCCCCAATTCTAACTCAGTAGAACAATTCCTTTTTAATCTGAGAAACTCACCATATGGTATGTTCTTCACTATTTGATGGGGATGGAAGCTAGACCCATGCAAAATAGAGTTTATGGAGCTTTCTTTCCTGTGAAGGGTTGTCTGTAATTGGTTATTTTCTACGTACAGACTTATATCCAAAAAACTAATTTTTCGTTTTGTCAATTGCATGTGTAATTTTCAAACCCACAGAATTACAGTTTAACATGTCAAAGAAGATCTTAAAATCACTAACAGTACCATTCCAAATAATAAAAAGATCACCAATATATCTTGTCCATAACACAACCTCATTCACGTATTTTTTGCTGATGAAACTTGGTTGAAACCTATAGGGGGTTTCAAGAAATGTGCAAAGTGTAAAGCATGTATAAATGGGGACAACATGAGTGAGGTGAAAGTAGAGGTCGAACTGTACATAAGATCAAAGGATAGTACAATAGTAAGAGCGATTTTGTGGTATTCATCTTGGTATGTAGTTTCCCTAAGCTGTATGTGGGAAGTACCACAAGAGAATGCTTCAACATTTAATGGCGATAAAAAACAGTGACATGATGTACCCAGTAACAAGGCACTATAAGTAAGTACATGGGGGGAAATGCCAACAATTTGAAATATGGACTAATAGACATAATCGAAAGTGATGTGAGAGGAGGAAACAGAGGAAGCTAAGAAGATTAGA
Source organism: Pleurodeles waltl (assembly GCF_031143425.1). Lineage (NCBI taxonomy): Eukaryota > Metazoa > Chordata > Amphibia > Caudata > Salamandridae > Pleurodeles > Pleurodeles waltl. Next base: position 368,678,662 of record NC_090438.1, on the reverse strand, counting down.
ATCTATGTACATTGTTTCTTTCAAGTGCAAGGAGCCAAATGGCTTAAAGTGTGGGGAAGAACTACATGTGCACCTTGATTAAAAACAGATGTTATAATTTCGTGTTCAGTTCTGTATGATGAAAAATGAGTTTTGTTGTGCGCTTTCAAAGATTTTAAACAAGTTTTGAATGTTTTTTCAGAGGTGGAGGAAGGCAGGTCCGCGACCATGGAGAAGTGAAGGGGCCATTATATCACAGTGCAACCTGGATTGGGTAGGATAGTGTTAGAAATGGAGTCTCTAGTTGGCAGTCAGTTTACAACCTGTCCAAACAGGGTAAGGTAGTCACACTCCTAAGATAACACCTGTTCATCCTCTTGGTAGGATGGCATGAGCAGTCAGGTTTATCTGAGAGGCAATGCTTTAAATATTTGTACCCACTCACAGTAACACAGTCAAATGGACACCACACCAGCTCAGACACCTAGCCAATTTTTAATCTTAGTGAAACAAGACCAAAATAACAAAAATCCAACATATACAAGCAAAGATATGAATTTTAAAAGATTAAATCCCAATAAAGTGCTTAGAAACACACTAGTTCCAACTGGTGTTGTTACGGCGCCGTTCACAACAGTCCAACGCAACTCTTGAGAAAACCAAGGTACTGCACCTTAGAAATGAAGCAGAGTCAAAGATGTGGCATGGAGTTGGGGAGGTGAGGCATCTCTGGAGCATATTGATGCGCAGGAGGGGAGGCATCAGTTCCTCACTACTATGCAGGAGTCGAGGCATCAGTTCCTTACTGCTACATAGGGGAGGTGAGGCGTCGATCCCTTACAGAGGCACTGAAGGTGAAGTGACATCAGCGGCGAGGCATCGGTTCCATAGGATCTGGTGGGGCCGATTAGTCCAGTGGGTCAAGACGCGATGGGGCGACTTCACAGTGTCGTGGTCGCACCATGGGGCCACATACGCCGTGGTGGAGTCAGGTGTCACGGACGTTGGTGACACAACACATGGGACTCAGGGTGTTGCAGGACTTCAGAGGTGCTGCAGCGGCATCAGTCCTGCGGTGTTGGTCGTGGTCGTCACACTTAAGCAGGGACCATGACTTCGGTGTAGGCAGTGGTGCAGAATTGGGCAGCTGCACCGGTTCTGGAGTCACCTGGAGTCGGTGTGCCTGGTTCTTCTTGTTTTCTGCCAGACCTAACTCCCAAGGGCCTAGGAACTGGAGGGGGGAGCTCCTGGCAAGTCAGGGTCCTCAGCAAGAGAATCCAGGGGCTGGCAGGTGAAGTATTTCATGTCCCTAAGACTGCTTAATGGGAGGCAAGCTCAGTCCAAGCCATTGGAGAAACTTCACAAGCAAGATACACAGCAAAGTCCATTTTTATTCTCTCCAAAACAGAAGCAGCAACTGCTGGCCAACCCAGCAAAGGACACACAGCAAAGGGGCCGTACTCCTCCTCACAGCTCTTCAGCTCTTTTCCGTGACAAAGTCTCCTCTTGATCCAGAAGTGTTCTAAAAGTCTGAGGTTTTGGATCTAATACTTACATTCATTTCTGCAGTTGAAGTAGGCAAACTTTGAAGGAAAGTGTTTGTAGTGCACAAGACCCTGCCTTTCCTTCTCTGTTCCCAGACACACTCTAGGGGGTTGGAGACTGCATTATATAAGGACAGGCACAGCTCTATTTAGGTGCAAGTGTCAGCTGCTCTCACCATTCTAGCCCAGGAAGACCCATCAGGATATGCAGGGGACACCTCAGGTCCCTTTGGGTGACTGCCTAGAGTAAATTCACAACCAGCCCAACTGTCACCCTGACCGAGACATGTATTCCTCAGCCAGGCAGAGGCATAGAATTGTTAAAGAAGAAAATGGACACTTTCTAAAAGTGGCATTTTCAAATATGCAATTTAAAGATCAGCTTCACTAAAAGATGTATTTTTAAGAGACCCCAAACTCCAATTTCTATCTGCTCCCAATAGGAAATTACACTTAAAAAATATTTCAAGGCAATCCCCAATGTTAACCTATGGGAGAGATAGGCCTTGCAATAGTGAAAAACGAATTTGGCAGTATTTCACTATCATTACATGTAAAGCACACTAGTACATGTCCTACCTTTTAAATACACTGTACCCTGCCCATGGGCCTACCTTGGGCCTACCTTAGGGGTGCCTTACATGTACTAAAAGGGAAGGTTTGGGCCTGGCAAGTGGGTGCACTTGCCAGGTCGACATGGTAGTTTAGAACTGCACACACAGACACTGCAATGGCAGGTCTGAGACATGTTTACAGGGCAACTCACGTGGGTGGCATAATCAGTGCTGCAGGCCCACTAGTAGCATTTAGTTTACATGCCCTGGGCACACATGGTGCACTAGACTAGGGACTTACTAGTGAATCAAGTATGCCAGTCATGGATAACCAATCATAATCACAATTTACACAGGGAATATGTAGGATAGTACCCTCTTTTGGCATGGTTACCCCCACTTTTTGCCTGCTGTCAGAGTGCTTTTGTCTGTGTTCACTGGGATCCTGCTAACCAGGACCCCAGTGTCTGTGCTCTCTCCCTCTAAATTAGTTGCTTAGTACTTAGCACTCCCCAAAATTGGCATACCGAGGCCCCCATATAAGTCCCTAGTATATGGTACTTAGGTACCCAAGGCATTGGGGCTCCAGTGTTCACCATGGGCTGCAGCATGTATTCTACCAGCCATGGTAGCCCATGCAAAATGTGTCTGCAGGCCTGCCATTGCAGCCTGCGTGAAAAGGTGCATGTACCCTTTCACTACAGGTCACTGCGCCAGGTCGCTGTAAGTCACCCCTCTAGCAGGCCCTTCTATTCCAGAGGGTAGGGTGCAGGTACCTGTGTATGAGGGCACCCCTGCATGAGCAGAAGTGCCCCTACGAACTCCAGCACAATTTTACTGGACTTTGTAAGTGCACAGATGCCATTTTACCAGTGTACTGGTCACAGGTCACCACTTGGGTCCAGCTACATAATGGTAACTCCGAATCTGGGCATGTTTGGTATCACACATTTCGGAATCATACCCCATACAGTATTGGTTGTATGAATCCATGCACTCTGGGGGCTCCTTAGAGGGCCCCCAGTATTGCTCCTAGTAGTCTTCTGGGGGTTTTCAGGCAGCCTGAGCTGCTGCCACCCCACAGACAGGTTTCTGCCCTCCTGCTGCTTGACCAGCTCAAGCAGAGGAAGGCAGAACAAAGGCAACACCCTTTCCCTTTGGAAATAGGTGTTACATGGCTTGGGAGGGGTAGCCTCTCCAAGCCACTGGTATGCTTTGAAGGGCACAGTTGCCCTTCTTCCATAAACCGGTTTGCACAAGTCCAGGGACCCAGGTCCCTGCTCTGGTGCGAATCTGAACAATGGAAAGGGGAGTGACTACTTCACTGTCCATCACCACCCCATGGATGGTGCGCAGAGCTTTTCCAGGTGGCCACTTGATTACTCCATCTTGAATCTAAGGTGGGCAGAGGCCCCTGGGAGCATCTGAGTGGCCCGGTCAGGCAGGTGACATCACAGCCCCCGCCTGATAGATGGTCGCCATGCTAAGTGACCAATCATCCTTCCTGGGCTATTTAGGGTCTCCCTCTCGGGTGGGTCCTCATATTCGATGTGCAAGATTCCAGCAGGACTCCTGTGCATTGTTTACTTCATCTTCTGGCCACCAGCAATGCAACTGTGCCCTTCAGGAACTGACAATCTACAATTTCAGTGATGACTCTGCTATGCAACATTGTTTCTTCGGCTCCTTCCAGCAACTGCAACATTTCCCTGACTGTGCATCCTCTGAGGGTGATGAGTCTTCAGCCTGCATAAGATGCAAGAAGGAATATTCCCTGGGAGTGAAGGAGTTACTCTCCTGCATCTGCAGGCACCAACTGCAACAATGACCAGCTGTGTGGATCTTCTCTCTTCCAGAGCTGCGTGGACCCTGCATCACAGGTGGTAGTCTGGAGTGGTCCCCTTGGTCCTCTCTATCAGCTGTCCAACTTGGGAAACTGTAAGACCATGCCTCTCCTTGCAGGACAGTACCCATACACATCACGACTATTGCAGCTACCAAGGCTTATTTGTTCCTCCTCCAAGGGATCTTCAGGCTCTGTGTAGCCCCGGCCTCCAGCACTCTACCCAGCAAAGCACAGTCTCCTGCCTGCTGCTCCAGCAACATGGAACTCCTCTTCTTGTGCTGAGTGGGCCTCACTGCGAGTCCTGTGCCAGCTGCCTGTGGGTCGCCTGTGGGGGCTGCCTCCTCTACTTGTGACACTCTCACCTGCTGAGGGTCACCTTGGACTCCCTTCCTTGAGTCAAGTCCCCTGAGCCTTGCAGGTCCTCTTCAGCCTTGCAAAACCTCCTTCTTTGACTCTTGCATTTGCCAAGGCTTACTGGTGGTTTTCCAGGACCACTGATTGACTGCATCACGACCTGCAACATGGGACATCACTTGCATCACTTCTGGACCTTCTCTTCTACTCCTATGCTGCACTGCTGACATTCTTCATCCACCGTCAACCTGGTCCTGCATCCACAAAAGGGTGGGTAGTGGCTCCTGCCACTGCTGGACACTTCAACTCGAACTGGACTTGGTCCCCTTCTTTTGCAGGTCCTCTTCTGTCAGGATCCACCTATAGTTTCTTCCAGTCTTGTCTGGGTCTTGCACAGTCCTTTACAAATTTCTCCTGTGAGTTTTGGGAAAAACAGGTACTTACCTCTTCTCTCCAGGTCGCTGGGTGGCACCCTGGTACTTACCTTTTGGGTTCCTAGTTCTTCCAGCTCCCCTCTACTGATTCCACTTCCTTGGCTGTGGGACTGCCTTTCACATTCCACTTATTTAGTATATGGTTTGGTCTCCCCCAGGGCCTTTACTATATGCTATTGTTTTTACTCTTTGCTATTTACTATATGTTAAACTATATACTATATATACTATATGCTATATTGTTTTTACTATTTGCATATTTACTATATGCTAAACACTGACTTCTAATGTGTTTACTTACCTCCTATTGGAGTATTGCCTATTCAGTATTTTAGTATTTGTGTACCTTTATTTTTGTAACACTGTGTGGTTCTATCATGTGTGTAAGTGCTGTGTGAAGGTAGTGGTATTGCATAAGCTTTGCATGTCTTCTAGATAAGTCTTGGCTGCTCATCCACAGCTACCTCTAGGGAGCCCTGGGTTCCTAGACACTGTCTATACCTCACTAATAGTGGATCAGCTATAAGGTGATAACACCATTGGTGCCCAACACCCACCAGGCCAGCTTCCTACAGAGCACTTGCACTTTAGCACTGATCAGCAGTGGTAAAGTGCCTAGAGTACCAAAGCCAGCAACAAACGAAATCTAGCACACAGTCAAAAATACAGGAGGCAAAGGCTAAAAGCCAGAGGGAAACTACGCTATGGATGTCGGGTCAAACAGATATGAATACCCTAAATATAGGAATAAGCCCACTTGGGTGAAATTTTTGTAGAGTCATGTTTGGACATTACAATTTGAGGAATGAGTAAACCCACTAGGTCTATATTGGAATCAATGTATCTATTTTGTGCCATATTTATTTAAGAAATGACGAGTTGATAATGTAATTTAGTCCATTTTGGAAGATATATGAGAAAAAAGATCATTGGACTATTGTTGTATTTAGGTTGCATGTTATCTTATGTTCAATAAGGCGCATTTCTTCTTATTGTTTGGCTTTAAACTTATTGCCGGTAGGTTCTGTTGTCATGGTGTCAACTGTGTTTGTCAGTGATTCGGCAGTTGGTTTCACCGACTGTATACAGCTGTCACCATGAGCTCCTGCCTTCTCTTAGTGGGTCACTTGGGAGTACCTGTTTATTATTAACAATAAACTTAAAAAATCTACTGCCACCGTATTCTTCATTATTTGACATCACAATTAGGCGACGAGGGAAAAACTATTTGTTTTCTGCAACCCACCGACGATCAAGGATTGGATTTCAAATTAATTTCAACATATACTTTGTCTGAACACTAGATGGTGCTATATGAATATGAATCTGAGCACTTACAATTGAAATGAGAACTCTGCAGTTCTTACAAGAAAAATTCTCCTAGAAATTCATCGATGCACAGTTTATTAAAGGAAAAAAATCCTGTAAGATTCTTATAATTTTCTTCTGACAGCTGTTCCAGTTTACTTAAGAACTTTCTAATTGTAAAAGCTCTGGAGACAGTGTATTTGTTTGAGCACAGTACGTGAAGAATTGTCACTACAAAAATGTAATCTGGACAAGCATAATCATGTCACGCACATGACTACTGTTGTTTCTGTCGGCGTGCAAAGGATTATGGGGCATGCCGGAATGTAATTTACAAAGGATTGTGGGTGCACACGTCCAGGAAGTGATTTTCTTCGAGTCAGGAACTCACAGGATTTCGCATTTCAAAGCTTTTTGCAAGTTTCAAGTAATACAAGCAAGTATTGTAATTGCATTTTTGTTTCAAACATTTCCAATATATTCATTTTGTTGTAATGTTTTTAACTACTGTACAAACATGGCAAGCCAAATACATCCAGTTCAAGTTAACCCTTTCCTGCAGCTTCATGGAAAACCACTCATTAAATGGCAACAATGGTACAGGGCATTAAAAAACTTCTTGGTTGTAGTAGATGGAAAAAAATATTCAAATAAAAGGGAAAAAACATTACTATTTGGATTACTGGAAGATGCTGGCCAAGAGATCTTTGATTATTTGTCCAGAATTATAGCACCTGCAGGGCAAGAGGACTTGTGGGATGTTCATACAGAGGCAGTAAAAAGACTGGAAAAAAGGTTTAGTGAACAGCCTACAATAATGATTGAACAGCATGGATTTTTCAAACGCAAACAGTTGTTGGATGAAACCATTGAAGAAAATACTTCCACTTTAAGGAAATTTAAGCATCGAAATGTGAATTTGGTGAAAATTTGGATATTATCTTAAGAGACCAATTCGTTTTTAATTGCTTTAGTAAAAAAGTACAAGAAAGGTTACTTGTGTGTAGGAATCCTACTTTGATTGAGGTCATTGACATAGCTAAAAGCATCAAACACTCTTCAATTTCAAGCAAAGCTATTAATGGTAGTGAAACAAATACTGATTCTGTTTGTGCTATGTCTATAAAAATGCCAACAAGATAATAGTAAAGCAAGGTACGTTTCAAAAATCACAAGAAAGATAATCTGTTATAGATGTGGCTCTAAAAACATTTGGGAAATAACCCTAACTGTCCTGCGATAAATAAAAAGTGAAATGTCTGCAAGAAGAATGGTCACTTTCAAAGTGTTTGTAGATCTAAAACTAAACAATCTACATCTATTAGAGTCAGCTCAGTGGAAGAATCTATTGATGAAGTTCAGGAAGACATGGTCAACAATTTAGTACTAACCATAGATGACCATTTAGAGTCAATATCGTCAATATCGTTTAAAGCTCCATTAGGATCTGCATAGATTGGAGATAAAATTGTGGAACCTATGGCTGATTGTGGCTCACCAATCACAATTATATCTGATGTTACATTTCACTCACAAGAATTCAACAAAAATCTTATTAAATCAGATGCACACCCCAAAGTATTTGGTGGCCGGAACATTGATATGTTGGGTCATTTCGAAGATACTTTAAATGTTTTGGGCCGCACGATTGTGTCGAACATTTATGTTGCAGTAAAGGGACGTAATGTTGTTGGGTGGAAAGATCTTGGAAGAATGCGAATAATATTAAAACCAGGAAGTGATATTCCTATTTTATTAGGCAACATTCCTCTTTCCACAGTAGAAGTGAATGGTGATAATCTCCCAGATAATTTGAAAATGATCATTATTAGATATCTGAATGTTTTTAGTAACAAAGTGGGATGTGTTAGGCCTTAGTGAATATTATGTCCATTTTGTGCAAGGATATGCTGTTTATGTAGAACCTTTAAGATGTCTATTAAGAAAGAAAGAGAAATTCATTTGGACTGAAGAACATGATAAAGCATGCAAATCAGTTAAAAACCTGATAATAACAGCACCTGCTTTACATCCTTTCTGCATGAGTGATAGCTGTGCCGTAATAGTAGATGCCAGTTCCATTGGTCTTGGCGCCATACTTACACAATGCCATTTTGGTAAAGAATGTACTATTGCTTTTAACTCAAGATCATTGTCTAAAGCTGAATCACATTACAGCACCATAGAAAGGAAAGCATTAGCTTGTACCTGGGCTGTTGAACAATTTAAATCATATTTGTGGGGTCAGGAGTTTGATTGTCTTACAGATCATAAACCACTTATTTTTCTTTTGAATGGTAATGGCACAGGTGCGCCTTCCACCAGATTGGTAAAATTATTGTCTAAATTGCAAGAATATAATTTTAAGATAAAACATATATCTGGAGGAAATAATTACAGAGCTGATTGCTTGTCCCGATTGCCTGTCAAAAAAGAAAATGAATGTTACTCAAGTCAAGATCAAGAGTGTGTTGTTTCAGCTATCAATGCCTCCATGCATTCCTCAGGTTATGTTAGTGAACAAGAATGGCTGTTAGCGATTGGTAAAGATCCCCTGCTCGTTCTTGTTAAAGAACATATGTTGAATGGATAGCCACCTGTGAGAAAATTGAATAAGACGTTAATACAATATCAACAAGTCTCTCACAAATTATATCACTGGAGAATTACTTGATTACTAGAAAGGGACTGTTTATTCCTCTAGAACGTTTGAGAGATAAGTTGATTGGAATTGCTCATATAGGACATCCAGGAATGTCTTGTACCAAAAAGTTGTTGAGAAAATATTATTGGTGGCCGGGTATCGATCGTATGGTAGAATATGTTGTTAACAAGTGTCCTGAATGTTGATCTCAGACAAACATTGGATGGTTGAGAAAGTAAAATTGAGTACTAATACTATACCAGAAAGACCATGGTTTAAATTGGCCATAGATTTTTCAGGACCATACAATATAATACATAAAAATATGAGATTTCTCATTGTTTTAACAGATTACTACTCCAAGTGGGTAGATTATGATTTTGTAGATATGCCCACTACTGATGTAGTTATCGAATTCTTAGAAAACATTTTTGCTAGTGGAGGAAGTCCCGATATTTTAGTATTTGATAATGGTCTCCAGCAAAATGACTGCATTCCTTAAAAAATATGCCATTTAACATCTTTTCCGGCAGCTAATGGTTTAGTGGAAATATATAATACATTTTTAAGGAAGGGATTCGAACTGCAATGGCATCTAACCTAGATGTTAGAAGGTATTTGCGCGACAAAGTATGGAGTTACTTACATACACCTCATTCGACAACTGGATGTTTACCTTTTTTCCTATTAAGAGGAAGAGATTCCAGAAACCGTCTCACTCCAAGTTGGAGTAATGACATGGTACAGAAAGAAAAAGTTATTGATGAAACATTCAAAGATTTTTCTAGTATTGATGAGTGTGTAAGAGAACATTTTGCATGCAGATATAAATCTGGTCATGATGAATCAAGGAATGACAACTAATCTCATGCTAAAGAATTTAAAGTAGGTGAATGGGTCTTGATTAAGAAACCCAGTAAGGCAACCAAAGGGGTTCTAATTTTTCGGATCCAGCACAAATTGGCAGAGTCACAGCAGGAGTAACATGAGAAAGGAAAGGAAAATTGTTATGCCTTTAAAATTTAATGATTATTACATGTATTGATGTTTTCTTTTTCTTGTTTTATTAAGGAATGGAGGTGTTGTATTTAGGTTGCATGTTATCTTCTGTTCAATAAGATGCATTTCTTCATCTTATTGTTTGGCTTTAAACTTATTGCCGGTCGCTTCTGTTATCATGGTGTCAGCTGTGTTCGGCAGTGACTCAGCAGTTTGTTTCACCGACTGGACCATGAGCTCCTGCCTTCTTTTCATGGGTCACTTGGCATTACGTGTTTATTATTAATAATAATAAACTTCAAAAATCTACTGCCACCATATTCTTCATTATTTGACATCACAACTATGAACCTATTATTTTTGTAATATGTATGTCATGACCGCTACACCACAGCTCTGAATGGTTGAGAGATCATTTTAAAGCAATATAAAAAAGAGTTTGAATGTTGTAGGTTTCTGTTTATAGTTTGAGTATTTTTTTCATGATTAGTGCACAGTGTGACATAGGGTGAGCACGTTTGCAAATAAAAAAAGGCAAGATGGCGGTATATGCAGGTTGACGAAGGCGGTAATGCCAAAATGCGTTCCTGTAACTTTCATCTTTAATAAATAGTTGCACTGCATTTACACGGAGTGCCTTTTGGTCTTTCGAAAGGAGATGACTGGAGGTGGTTTTCAGCCTCTGTGGTGTAGCACCAGGAACAGGCACCGCTGGTGATAAGGCAGCTGACCGGCACAATTCTGAACGGAAGGAGGATATATATATATATCCTTTTTGCGTCCTTATATACATATATCTCACCAAGAGCCACCGAGGATCATCAGCCTAGCTCATAATGAAATCTTGAAGTTAAAGTGGTTTCTTAAACTTCTTCTAACTCTTTCTCAAAGCATGACCCTTTACCCCATTATTGCCCTCACTCCTCATGCTCTCCCTCCCGAAAATTCTATTCTTTTCAGTATTGCCCGAAACACTATCCTCACTCTCACCTCTTTTCGTTCACCTTATCGATACAACTCTGCTTTAGTTCCAGCTCCTGCCATCCTTGGTCTTAACTGTATTTTTAAATGCTTCTCCACTCTCTGATGTTTTGTGAATTTAGACCAATTCCTGTTGCCAAAAGTGGCCTTCATTCTTATGTCAACCAAATTCATCTTGGTGACTTTCACACTGTTCTTCGGATCAGCCCTTTCCTTTCTTTTGATTGGAAAGCTTTCTCTTTCCCTCTTGAACTTCTCAAACCATGATCTCACACACCTTTGTTCAATAATATCCAACCCTGTCACATTTTTGTACCAGGAGTACAACCTTTAAATAACGCTAAAGGAGATTGGCCCATTGAGCTGTGCAATGTCAATATGTATGCCAGAATATGGTTTTGCAGATCCATATTCCAATCCAGGCCATTGGCTCTCTTCAGTTGAATTCCCTCTTTCAACATCTTGTTAATATGCTGGACTGTTCCATTAGTTTGATGGTGTTATAAAGACCACTTTTTGTTTACCAATCAACAAGACTCTAAGAAGTATTCCATATTGTTAGAGTAAAATTGTACACCATTATTTGATAATAAGCTCTTTGGAACACTCTCACATTTGAATATGTTCTCTACAATTTTAAAACAGCATCAGAAGAATAATCTCTTTCATATGCTAGCTCCACCTAGCTAAAATAGAATTCCGTGAGAACTATAAGGTAGGGGTGTTGACTGCTCTCCTCTCAGCGGCCCAACCAAATTCATGGTTATTTCCCCCTTGGGGAACACATGCAACGTTCTGCACATCAATGGCATCTGTCTAACCTTCAACCCTTTATCATTCCGATTGCAATGTATACAGTCTCTCACCATTTCTACTACTTCCTAATATAGACCTGGCCCCAAAAGTCTTCTCTCACTCTCTTTATGGTCTTCACTATTTCAAGATGACCCTCAAGTGCTAAACTCAGTAGTTTTATTCTGATGCCTTCTAGCAGAACTAACTTAGTGCCCCGAAAAAACATGCCCCTTTTCACGACAATTCATTCTTTATCATTCACTACAATCTGCCTACAACTGGTAACAACTGTTCCATTCTCTTACTATCCAGTACTATCTGAACTACTTCAGAAAGAAGAACATCTTTATCCATAACACTGTCCCATTTATCTTCAGTCACTGCACCCAAAGCCACCACAAACACTGACATCCTCATACAATTTCTCCTCTACCTCAATCATGTTTATGTTCTCTACCACCAACCTTGATAAGTAGTAATTTGACCAATTTTTACCCTCAGTTATGCTCTCCACTGTGAAAGAAAAATATTGGTGTGAGATACCCATCTTCTGATCTGAGATAATATGGAGCCTAAAGCTATCCTTATTAATACTTCTTTGAGTGGTTTGTGATCTGTACACACCCTTGTGTCCCAAACTAGATTTCTCAATTTCTTGAGTCCCCAGTATATGGCTAGAGCCTACCTTTCAATCACTGTTGAAAAATGCCCTTTATTACCCTTTTTTGCTTGGACACACCTACTCTTTGCTATATTTTGTTGCTGGTTTTCTGGCTCTGCACACTGGAACACTTCTGTCCAGTGCCTAGTGTACGTGCTCTGACCCCTGAAGAAATGTCACATTTATATACACCTAACTGTCATATTTAACTTAGAAATAAGTCCCTAGTATATAATACAAAGGTTGACCCAGGACTTGTCAGTTAAATGTCACTAGTGGACTGCAGCACTTACTGTGCCATCACACAAGTGCAACCCCACGTTTCCAGGCCTTCCCTTGCAGCCTAGGTGTGCAGCTTTACAACTACCAATTCAACCTGGCAAAATACACCTTTTGCCAGTATTGAACCTTCCCATTTTAATACTTATCTGTCACACCTAAGTTAGGGTCTAAATACCCACAGGGACAGGGTGCATGGTATTTAAAAAGTAGGGTATGTATATTGTATGTTTTACATGTCCTGGCACTGAAAAACCTCCAAAGTTGTTTTTAACTGTGGCAAAGCTAGCTCTCCCGTAGAAAAGCACTGGGATACATTATAACACCTTAAAATTCTTAACTTCAGTTTGGGAGTAGCTAGAAAATGGTTCAAATATTAATTTTAATAGTAATAGTAAATCCAACTAAGTGGATGTTATATTACTATTTTTAAACTTACACTGCTAGAAAGTTGTAATTTTCCTGCCTGAGCCACATGCACCTTTCTTCCAGTGTTCACTGTCACTCAGGAGCTGAATGGCTCCTTTATTAGGTGGGAAGTGGCTCCGAGAGCTGAGAGAAAGGGAGAGGGGTGACCTTCCTGTTACAGGATGGCCATCTGGCTATGCCCAGGAACTTTATTACTTTCAAACTTTGTCACAAGAATATGGATCTGCACCCTCTAATGTCCTGCTATCCAGCCAGACCACAATCCAAGTGGGAGAGGAGCTGCCCCCAGAAACACGCCGGTTTTAAGTGACCACAAGGGAAGGTTTGCCCATGATCATAGCCACACCACTGAGTGGGCTCAGGGAGTTCAGCACAGGAGAAGAAAGGTTCTGTTGTGTTGGTGTTAGGTACAGAGGGGCACTGTAGGATAGTGTTACTGTAAAACTAACAAGAAGTGCTGCAAACGTGAGTAGGGTCAACCCAGAAGTTTTCACTCAATTGGTTAGGGAGTGGCTAAGAGATTCCCAACAGCCACAGGCTGGCACTAGGCATACATTTGGTACACACACTACCCTCTTCGGAACATTTCTGGACCAGTGGAGACTAGAAGACTGAAGAAGGACTGCACCTGCGACTGTGACCTGAGAGGAGAACCCAAATGTCTGGACCTGCTCCTACTCGTACCCAGGACCAAGTAAAAGAGTCCAGTTGGATGACCTCCAGTTAAGCTATAAGGACACAAATGGTGCTAGAAACCAACATTCCTGAAGAATCCAGATGGCCAGTTTAAACTGCGCCTGCCTTGGATCCTGCTAGAGGCTTCTGTTAGAGTGTGTTGTGACACCAAAGTGCATTTCCTGAGGGCCCGCAACACTTTGCTGGTGTTAGATTGTACTCCTCCTGCCCAAACTGCAAAAGCTGGGACTTAGAAACTTTTTTGCCAATTTTTCTTCGGAGAGACTGGTGGGAGACCGAGATTGCTGTTGACGTTGATGTTGAATCACCAGTTGGATCCAACTACTTGCTCTACCCTGCTAAAGGAGATATGACTTCCAGGAAAGATTTTAAGTCTGAATGTAGAGGGCTTCACCGTGAAGAATGCTGAGCCAAAACTGAGCGACAATGAGATTTTCCTGGGCACAGGTGTCAGGCTTTGCTGGTTTGGAGCCATCATCCACAACCACATTGGGACCCCATCCTCCTGCAATCCTTCACTGTCAGGCCCTGCTTCGGCTTCTGCCTTCTGCTTTTGATACCAATGAACCCGGTGACAACCTATCGGCGTACAGAAATGTTGTTAAGAAGGTAACTTTTGACTGGGACGACCCAGCCCTTGTTTCCGGGTGATTGGACTTAACTGTGACTTTGCTTTGGTCTATCACGGCCAGTTGCCTGTATTGGCGCTTTGTGCTTTTTGATGCTAAAATTAAATTTTCAGCCCTCTTATTGGATTTTTATCATTTTAGTGTCATTTTTGTTCATTGAAATATTCTCGATTTTTACAAACTTGAGTGGGATTTTTATTTTGCTGCCAGGAGATGAGCTCAGGTTTAAATTACTGAAACCTTTACTGGACCTAACAAGAATAATGACATTTTTACTTGTGGTGGATTACCATCCACTTTAACTAATACATTCCCACGCTTATCAGCTATGAATCTCCAGAGTAGATATTGTCAAGCTCTGAACCAATCAAATTCAACATTTGGTAGCATACAAACTTTCTGATTTACAATTCACAGTAATATATATATATATATATTGCACAATAGGTTAGAGGGAGGAACTGAGGGTGGTCAGTGAATATTGGGGCAGGTATAGATGTGTGGCTAGACAAACAGCATATTGTAACTATTGTTGCCTACTGAGTGTCTTGACTGGGATCTCGTTAGTCTGAATTAACCCACTGAACTATTTCACAAGGACTATACCTTGCACTGACATGCAGATTATATATATGAGTATACACATCATCCCATTTTCTTGGTCTTCCCTCCCCTCACAGAAGATTTCGTCACTAATCTTCTTCATTCTCTAAAGTTGAGTTCTCCACTGGACCCAGCACCTCCACACATCCTGGCCCTGGAGTCAGCAGTCAGTGTTCTGGTCCTGTCTAAACTTCTCAACTCCTTTCTAACTATTAGCCATGTTCTGCACCATTGGAAGCACACTATAATTAGGCCACCGTTGAAAAAGCCCCATCTTGACGCAACTCTTCTCAATAATTACAGGCCATTTCCCTGCTGCCGGCCGTGTCCAAACTAATTGAAAAACACAAAATAGTCATCTCACAGGCTTTCTAGAGGATCACTATACCCTCCACCCCACTCAAATGGGGTTCAAGCCTCAACACAGCACTGAGACAGCATTGCTTACTGTCATGGAAGAGGTCAGAAGCCACCTTGATCGAGGGGGTTCGGCGGCTATTATCTTGCTTGATCTCAGTGCAGCCTTTGATATGGTAATTACTCCATTCTGATTCAAACAATGGAGGTCTCCGGGATCACTGTCAGTCTCCTCCTTTTTGGAGGACAGGCACTTTCAAGTTCTTGACCGCTCGTCCCTCTCTAACTGTGTCTCACGCAACTGTGGGGTGTCCCAGGGCTCCTCCCTGAGCCCCACACTGTTCAATCTCTATATGTACCCATTAGCAGAGATTATTAAACCATATGATCTGTTATTGCTGTCCTATGCTGACGATACTCAATTGGTCTTCTCCTTTTCCATCAATTCTAACATCGATCACCCCTCACTGACCCTTTGTCTTCAAGCCATGACCAGATGGATGTCTGATTGCAAACTTAGATTAAACAAAGACAAAACTGAGGGGTGATGCTGTTAGGGAACCACCTCCTACGGGATCCCCATGCACTTATCCCGCAGTGTCTGAAAGCTCTGCCTCCTCCTAAAGATAATTTAAAGAGCCTGGAAGTCTGGCTTGACTCGTGACTCACCATGGATCATCAATCTGAAAATACTGCCGCCACCTGTTTTAGTCTTCTCTGACTTATAAGGAAAGTTTTTAAAATCCTCCCGTTCATAGCCAAAAAGCTCATAGTCCAGGCCCTGATCATCTCGCATCTGGACTATGGTAAAGCTCTTTACCTCAGCTCTCCCAAGTATGTGGTTAAAAGACTACAGGTGGTTCAGAATGCTTCTGCTCAGCTCCTTGTCAATATTCCTAGACATCAATCCGCCAAATCCTCTCTTTCCCTTCTCCACTGGCTTCTGGTGCAACAGAGTATAAATTTCAAATCTCTGTGCCTCATTCACATAGCACTACACAATAGAGGTCCTGCCTCATTAATTTATGTTGCCTCCTTTTATTCTCCTCTCAGTTCTCTCAGATCTTCAAAAGCTGCTCTGGCCAGGTTCCCTTCGATGAAGAGAGTCAAGTGGGGTGGTAGGTCCATGTCCTACTTAGGAGCAAAACTTTGGAACTCCCTCCCTTTAGAGCTCCGTCTGTACAGCCAAGAACTCTCCTTCCGCAGATCGCTTAAAACCTGGTTATTTAGAGTTAAACTCCTTTGTTGGTCTGTTGGGAGCCATATCAGTGCTGGGAGGCCCCCCGGTAGCCATGTGCTCTATAAATACATTAAACTAAACTAAACTATACAGAGCTTATTTTTTTCATATGGTGTTTTTTTCATTATCACTTTTCATCTCTATTTCCTTGTTTGCTTTATTCTATTTTTTTCTCTCCATTTTCCTTTACTGTATTGTTTTTACTTTATCTATATCCCTTTGTTTTGTGTTAATGATCGCATTTTATAGCTCAGCCTTTGTGTGTTTTCTCCATTCTCAACTTTTCTGTGCCTTTCTCGCACTTCCGCATTATCTCACTTTTTTCCTCTTTTTTCCACTTCTGCCTTCTCTTTTTTTTCTGCCTTTGTTATGTCACACGTGCCGTACATGGGTACCAGACTCACCAAATTGGTGGGGTTTTGGTCATTTTAGCCACTTCAATGAGGTCAGATATCATGCATGGAAAACGGAATAAACTAACCCATTCGCCCAATGCTCAGTGGAAAAGAAACTGAATTAATGCACGCTCCAAATCATAGATACTTTAAGCATTCACAACCCAATAATTTTTTAACTTCATTCAGTGCCGTCTAAACAGGGCCAGACACTCAACCCACCAGATCTTGGACACTGAAAGTAGGAAAAAGTACCTACAAACATAGGCCATAGGGAAGAGGCCATCAGTATAAACTGTGCGAAATGGTATCACTCAGGAAGTGACACCTCAGCCACACCATCACTGTAATGATATGGCGTCTAGTTTTTTGTCAAAGCTGTAAACAATTTGTTATGGTTATTGCATTTGTTTGTAAGATAATTATATACTAATGTGTTGACCTATAAACCTCACCTTTATATACTGTTTGACTGTCACTTAAAAATAGTGAATGTCTTAGGTGTAGTATGGCCTACGTTTTAGAAATAATGCCTGTCCTTATTGACATTCACTTATCCTGCAATGGACTAAAACAAACATTAAGGGTTGCGAAGTTAATTTTAAGACACTAAGCGGTCTTGCTGCTACCCCGAATATGTTGAAGCTAATGTATGGGATTTCCGATATGGGAAATTCAAAATGTCAATTTTATCTAACTAAGCCAAATGTTCTGCTTCTGTTTTTCTAAAGTTATAATGCTTTTGTGCGCAATGCGTGAGGTCTTCTAAGTGTAAAGTATAGCTTTAAAGGCTCGCATTAAATGTCTCCCAAAATTGCCCCCTGATTAGCCAATCAGACTATTTATCACCCATATAGTGCTTTCAGAATGTAGGTACTTTAGTCAGAAGTGAACCACTTTCAATGTTTTTATTTAACTCTCAGCTTGTGGATGTCTTCTCACAGGTTCAAGGACATTCCTACTCCCATTTCAGCTTCAAGCATGCAGGCAATGAATGACCTGCACAGAAATGGTTGTTTTTTATATAAATGTATAGGAAGGGCTTTTTAAAAAAAAAGTATGGGAACGTAGTTTCCAATAGTTCCCCCTCACTCAACCTCTCACTACAAATACATTGCCTAAAAGCCATAGGGGGTCATTCTGACCCTGGCGGTAATTACCGCCATGGCGGAGGTCGGCGGTAGCACCGCCAACAGGCTGGCGGTGCACCGCTGGGCATTCTGACCACGGCGGTTCAGCCGCGGCCAGAAACGGAAAGTCGGCGGTGTCCCGCCGACTTTACGCTGCCCTTGAGAATCCTCCATGGCGGCGGAGCGCGCTCCGCCGCCATGGGGATTCTGACACCCCCTACCGCCATCCAGTTCCTGGCGGTTCTCCCGCCGGGAACAGGATGGCGGTAGGGGGTGCCGCGGGGCCCCCGTAAGAGGGCCCCAAAAAGAATTTCAGTGTCTGCCTAGCAGACACTGAAATTCGCGACGGGTGCAACTGCACCCGTCGCACCTTCCCACACCGCCGGCTCAATTCTGAGCCGGCGTCCTCGTGGGAAGGGTGTTTCCCGCTGGGCTGGCGGGCGGACTTTCGGCGGTCGCCCGCCAGCCCAGTGGGAAAGCCAGAATGACCGCCGCGGTCTTTCGGCGGGAACCGCGTGGCGGGCAGCAACCGCCGTCCGCCGCGGTCAGAATGACCCCCATAGTTAGTTAGGAAGAGAACAAATTACATATTTTAATCCTTCGGGCTTGGCGATGGCAAGCAGTAACATTTTTGCTCTGCAGCAGCACATCACATAAGTGCTTATTAAGAAAGGAATGCATACCATATAGAAACAGCACTTCAGGTGTGTTGGCAATGAAGCCCGGCACTGTTATTCTACAGTGCATAGCTTAGTACAAGGCTAAAGAGTTAGGCGGAGCCTTAGAACTTTTAAGGTAAAAAATGCTTTATTTTAGCTTTCTCCAGGTCAACATTTCCTCGAGTTTAATATAAGTAAATGCAAAAATTAAATTCGGACTTTTTCCCCATTAACTGTTCCAATATTTTGGCATCTACGTTGAAAGTGCCACAAGGCTGTGTCTAGCTGCCTTTTGCACAAAAGAGGGCTCATTTACAAGTCCTTCTGTGCTGCTGGAACTTCACTTTTAGTGATGGTCCGGCAGTGCACACTGCAGGGCCATATTTACAAGGTCACGCAAAGCCAGCCTGCGTGGCTTTTCATGGCCCTGTAAATATGGACTAAGGCAACGCAGCCCAGGTCGCTGCGTTGCTGCATGCTGCGACAGGGAGGCGTGCAATGGGTGTTACGGTGGGTGTTCCAGAGCCCAGCAGAGTGGCAGTCCTTTCATCAGCACAGCAGTTCTTCCTGGCAGAATGTCCTCATGTCCAGAACTGTACTGATTTGATTGGGTTTGGGGGTCAGTACTTATAACCAGATGTGCTTTTGAAGTGGGGAAGACTTCAAAGAGAGGCATTTGAAGTGTACAAAATCCCTGTCCTTCTTTTCCTGGCTCCTGGCACACTAAAGGGGGTTATGCAGCTCTTTGTGTGGGGACAGGAACAGCCCTATTCAGGTGCAAGTGTCAACTCCTCCCTCCTGTCCAGCCCAGGAAGACACATCAGCTTGGTGATGGGCCATCAAGATGTAAATGTCACACCTCAGCTCCCTTTGTGTGTGACAGTCTAGAGGGAATGCTCAAGAACCCAGCTGTCACCCACCCAGATGTGTATTCAGAGACAGGTAGATGCACAGAACGGTTAAAGTAAGAAAATTACAACTTTCTAAAAGTGTCATTTCCAGACTTGCAATTTAAAATCCAACTTCACCATAAGTTGTGATTTTAATTTGTGAGTCAAGGGACACCGAACTCAAAATATACATCTGGTCCTAATTAAAAATTATACTTATAAAATATAACAAGTTAATTCCAATGTTAACCTGTGGAAGAGATAGGACTCACAGTAGTGTAAAACAAATATAAGAGTGTTTCACTACCTGAACATATAAAACTTAAAAGTACATGTCCAACCTTTTAAATACACAGCACCCTGCTCTTGGAGCTGTGCAGGGCCTACCTTAGGGGTAACTTATATGTATTAAAAAGTAAACTTTGAGCCTGGCACGAGGGTTAACCTGCCAGGTTGACATGGCAGTTCAAAAGTGCACACACAGGCTCTGCAATGGCAGGCCTGAGCCATGTTTGAAGGGCTACTGACAAGGGTGGCATAATCAGTGCTGCAGGCCCACCAGTAGCATTTAAATACAGGCCCTGGGCATGTGTAGTGCCCTTTAATAGGGATGTATACGTACATTAAATATGCCAAATTGTGGATAAGCCAATTGAATCATGTTTTAGGAATAGAGCGAATGTACTTTAGTACTGGTCAGCAGTAGTAAAGTGCCCAGAGCCCTAAAGTCTGCAATAGAGAAGTCAGCAAAACAGGAGGTTAGAAGGCAAAAAGTCAGATAAAACCATGCCAAGGAAGTCAGGTCTAACAGACAGCTAAGGTCAACATAATTGATTGTTTGCCACATACAACTTTAGGTGATTTTAGCAAGATATAGCTCAGGAGTGGGATGCTGTCAGAGGTTTTGAAGGCCAAGATACTGATGGAGTGGGGATCTCAGTTAAATATCAGTTTATGAAGTAAGGCTTACCAACTCATCAAGGTAGAAATCCCTGCATCACTGGTCGACAGACTTTGGATGTAAGGTGAGACTTACCAGGAGCTGCACATGAATTAAATAGTCATCACAATTTCAATTGTTATTTTTCAGTCAGTGTTGAGTGTTGAGTGTTGGTGTGAGTTCAAAGGCTTTATTTATCAGTTGTATTATTTGTTCAATCTTTATTGAAATGTGCATAAAAATCCATCAATTAATAGTTAATCAATCATACTAATTAAATGAATAACAGAAAAAGACACCCTATTCTATGTTTAAGGATGGGTTAGGGAGGACGAGAAAAAGTTGTCAGTCAGAAACCAGAAAGAACTCCAAAGAGAGAGGTTTAAAGCATAAGACTTCAAAGTCAGATATCAACTTTCAATCAAAGCAGAACGTCCCATAAAGAGAGGTTCAAGAAACTCAGCAGAGTGTAGATTTGGGCAGGAAGGTGAATGAATCTGGAGGAAGTCTGAGAACTACTCTAGGAACATTCACTATTATATATCATATCTTAAACTTCTCACATAATTTTCCTCTCCTTCTTCCATCAGCTTCCCATGCCCTTAGGGGAACAGGAACATGTCATCTTCTTCTCACTAAGAACAATAGTCTATAGACAGCAATGTTTAAGTGAATCATTTATATTCACTACTTTGCATAATTCAGCAAAGGTTCTCACAGTTTACTTTCCCTGACAAACTACCATTTCTTGTTCAAGCTTCTGCATCATTTTAATA
The DNA here is from genome assembly GCF_031143425.1 of Pleurodeles waltl. Taxonomy (NCBI): domain Eukaryota; kingdom Metazoa; phylum Chordata; class Amphibia; order Caudata; family Salamandridae; genus Pleurodeles; species Pleurodeles waltl. Next base: position 368,657,540 of record NC_090438.1, on the reverse strand, counting down.
AATTACAGGCTACTCATTTACGTAATGTGCTACACTTTTGTGTGATTAGAAACATTTTGTAGAGGTAAACTAAAACATTTTAATGCAATATTGTATTCTATGAAGATATGTCTGTGGGAAGGTCATAGCTAATGTTTTTTACATTAAGGCCCTCATTATGAACATGGCGGCAATCACCGCTCCGCCGGCGGTGGCAGTAACTACCGTTAACAGCCTGACGGTCCGGACCACCAAATAATGAAGCACATGAGAAACAGCCAGCGGGATATCCACACAGCGCCAGCATTGGAGTGCCGACAATGACGGAATATGCCGCCCACAGGCCAACAGAAAGGCCCCACCCGCCCAACATATAATGAAGCACAAGACCGCCGTCAGTTCCGGGGCGGGAACCACTGCCACGCAATGCGTGGCAGAAACGAACCAAATGAAAGGAAACACTCTCCGTAGGCACACACAACATGCTGAAGCAGACATGGAGAGAGAGTTGCAAATAATGCCAGTCCTGCTCCTTGCAATATACCTCCACGACCGTGACCGCCGACGAAGACAACAACGGTAAGTACCACAACCTAGTAAACAAGGGAAGAAAGGGCACAGTTACACACCCACCCATCCTACCCATTCTGCAACGCACTCCCAACCCCCCACACCATCACACACCCTACACACCAGAACAAGAGGTACTTACCCCACACAAGGCAAATAAAACCTGCCCAAAGTACACACATGTGCACACCACACCCCCACAATGAAACAATGAACCATGTCTCCATATTGTGCCAACAGCATCACTGGGCACACAAACTTTAATAGAACAGTAAAAATTAATGTCCAAATAAGGCCATTGGCCAGTCCATGAGAAACAGCCTGAAGGGCCCAAATGGCCTGAACTTGACTCCCACATGTGCACATGGTACTCCACCGTAAAGGGACATCAATGGGGCAGCCAGGCACCTCAGGGAATAGGGGCAGGGGGTGGCAGGGGTGGGTACTTATGTCTGGGTGGAGGGGGCTTGGGCTTACATTTGGGGGGTGGAGGGGGTTTGGATTTGCCCTTGGAAGGTGGGGGAGTGGGCTTAGACTGGGGGGTGGCAGATGGGCCTGGGGCAGCCAGGGGCTTCTTCCTCTCTGGGGAAGTTGCACGGGAATGGGAAGGGCAGACTGGGGTGGATTTAGAGGAGGAAGGAGTGGACAGGGCAAGGAGATGGGCACATTTAGGGACGAGACGGGGCGGGCCAGTGGGTTCGAACAGGTCAACACAGGACAGGAAAAGTTTTTTACGGGCAGTTGGGGTGGACAGGGAGGAAGGTGTGGGACTGGAGGTAAAGGGAGTGCTTGTAACTGGTATAGGTGTGCTGGACGTGGATGCAGGTGCCTGTACAGTATGCTGAGCTGTGGTGGATGTGTGTTGAGTGGGTGTCTGTGAACATTTGAGTGTCTTGGGAGGAGGGGGGTGAAGACAGTGGGACAAGATAGGCGGCCAGTGTAAATGGATGTTGTCTGGGTGTCTGCAGATCTGGTGAGTGTGCTGCATGTGTCAGTCAATGTTGTTGTGGTGAGTGCAGGTGTGGTGTCTGGTGTGCATGACTGGATGTCTGATGTTGTGGTGACTGCAAGAATGGGGCCAGCAGCAGTGACTGAGGGTGCAGTGCTTGTGGGTGTGCATGTTGAGGTGACAGACAGGGAGGGGGGAGAGGTGGACACACTGGGGGAAGTGGATGTGTGTGCCTTTGTATGTTGGCTGTGTGTATGCCTGTGGTGGAAAGTGTGGTGCTTGTGTTTCTCTGTGTGCTTCTTGTGTGTTGAGGTGTGTGCATGACTGTCTGAACGTGTGCTTGGGATGGGTGAAGGGAGTGGGGTGCTGGAAGGGATAGAGGTGGTTGGAAGGGGTACGTAAAGACCAGGGACACTGGCTGCCGTCAAAGAGGAGGCCAGAGCCTGAAAAGATCTCTGTAGGCCAGACATGGCACCGTGAATGCCTTCCACGTATGCATTGCATTGCTGCTTCTGGGATGCTAGCCCTTAGATGGCATTCACAATGGCTGTCTGCCCTACAGAGATGCTCCTAAGGAGGTCAATAGCCTCCTCCGTGAAGGCAGCAGGACTGACTGCAGCAGAGGATGAGGTGCCTGGGGCGAAGGAGACGCCCACCCTTCTGGGTGAGCGGGCACGGACAACTGGGTGGGGAGCAACTGGGAGGGCAGTGATGGTATGGGGTGGCGGAAGATGACACAGAATGGGTGGGCCCACTAGAGTCCGCCACCACCAGGGAGCTCCCATCGGAGGAGGTATCAGAGACACTACCTCCAGTGGTAGTTGCCAAACCCCTGGTACTCCCCTTGCCCTCCAACCTACTGGTCCCCTTGGCGTCGGTCGACTCTTCCTCCTTGGAACAGTGGGCTCCTGCATCCCCACTCGCCGGTGCCACTGCTCCCTCACCAGATGATGCTGATGTACACAAAGAACACAAGAGCACAGGGGTGGGGAGACAAACATGAGAGATATTTGTAAATACCTGAATGGATGTACATACTTGGTGCACACACACTCCCATCCAGCCTACACACCTACACGCAGCACCTACAACAACAGTCATGACTATGCCCCTGGCTAGTGGCCACTACCCCAGAATATAACACATTTGACTCATGACCCGGACCTGATGAACTGTAAGATCTGCCCCTAATCATTTCCATGCCCAGGGGGGGCAGGACTGCTGGAAGACACCTGTCAGAGGTCCTGGCCCTAGACAGCATACATACTAGAGCATCCAAACACATCCATCAAAGTGGTATGAAATGGTGTGGGTACTCACCCCCTTGTGGCTGCTGTGCTGCCTTCAAGCGCCCATTCAAATCCGGATCTGCCACCCCCAGAATGTGGTACATTAGGGGGGTCAGGGTCCGACTGCCACCCCTTCCTTGTTGGTAGGCCTTCCCCAGGTGGGCCTCGCAGGTCTTCCTGGCTCAGCACCGCAGGTTCTCCCACCGCTTCCTGCAGTGGGTGCCCCGCCAGTTGTAGACCCCCAGGGTCCGCACCTCCCTGGCGATGACCTGCCAGAGTCCCCTCTTCTGATGGGTGCTGACCCTTATGGAACACACAGAGAAGACTAACAGACGTCAGGATATGCCTATTTGATACAGCTGATATATCGTCCCCTATGGGACAGACACTTCACAGGATCATTTTACCACCTCACTCACAGTACTTGCCACACAATCTACGCCTGTGCAGTTACATATCGACCACACATGCATACAGGCATCCACCACCATCACACACATCCATGCAAGGCAACCGCCAACTCACCTCTCTCCTCCTCCTCTGGTCGCCCATATAACGTGGCATACAGGGGTAGGACCCCGTCCACCAGCTTTTCCAGCTCCTCTGTGGTAAAGGGCTGGGCCCGTTCCCCTGTGACTCGTGCCACTGAAGTAACCAGAGTCAGGACACAGCAACACACTCAGTGGAGTACTTTCATGCACGGGATCCGGGAGTCAAGTGAAATTGGGATGACGACATGGCGTACTCTCCGTGGCGGTGTGCACCATTACCGCCGCCGGCGGTCATGATAGGCCCAGGTTCCCCATTGACAACCATGTAAACCAATGAATGGGTTCACGGTGGTGAATACCGCCTTCCGCCATGTCAACTACCGCCAGTGGAACGAGGTCACTTCCACTGCTTCATATCTGGATGGCAGGAGGCTGCCATTTTGCTAGCACCACTACATATTTCCTGATCAGGGGCCCCATTCAGGGCCTTCAGGTCACATCCCTTTGTTACCTGCACACATGAGTGTCTGTTCCTCACATCAGCCCAGAGGTATCACTGCATACATGTCCCAAAAGTTGTACATCATACATCGCTTGTGTGTGTAACCAATGTATTGTGCAGCAGTTATTGATACACAATATGTTTTGCATGTGCATGTGTATCCCTCATATGTGTTCTTTCCTCCCCATAGGTACAGACCCATGTGGCAAGGGCGGGCCCCATCTGTGTACAGACCTCTTGTTGATTTGGAAACCATGGTGGAACGTCACATCATTGTCACCTACAGACTCAATCGTGCAACAATCCATGACCTATGTGCTTTACTGGATCCTGTACTGAGACCGGTTAATCGGAATCAGCATGCCATCCCTACTGAAGTGCAAATGCTCTCTGTACTCCATTTCTTGGCTACTGGCTAATTTCAGGTGACAGTGGGCATGGGTGCAGGGTACTCACAGCCAATGTTTAGCCTTGTCCTGTCCAAATTCCTGGATGCATTTGTACAACACCTGCAGACATATGTCAAGTTTCCCCAAAGGGCTGAACACCCTGACATCAAGTCTGAATTCTATGCCTTTGCTAACATTCCCCATGTGATAGGTGCCATCAATGGAACCCACATAGTTTTCATCCCCCAAAGAGTGAATGAACAGATGTACAGGAACAGAAAGAACTTCCACTCAATGAATATACAATTGGTGTGCACTGCTGACCAGTACATTTCACATGTAAATGCCATGTTTCCAGGATCAGTTCATGATTCCTTTGTCCTGAGGAACAGCAGTGTGCCACACATGATGGAACAACTAAAAGGGGACAGGATGGCTCATAGGTGAGTGTGTATGACACTGGATCAGTACATAGCTGACAGCCAGGCTGTATGCAAGTAATGGCAGTTTGTTACAGTCCTGTTTAACCCACTTTTGCTCCTGACACCTGTGAGAAATCCCAGGACAGATGCAGAGAGGAATTGTAATGAGGCCCATGGACGTAGTAGGAGGGTGATTGAGCGCACTATAGGTCTCCTGAAGGCTATATTTTGTTGCCTCCATCTCTCGGGGGATCCCAGTGCTATGGCCCTGAGAAGGTGTATAGAATAGTGGTGGCCTGCTGCATGCTGCGTAACGTGGCTGTGAGTAGAGCTATCCCCCTACTAGAGGAGGAGGGTGCTGTACATCCAGACCTGCTACCTCTGAGAGGGGATGAGAGTGATGGTGAGGATAAAGAGGGGGAAGATGTCCACTTCAGGAGCCAGCTGATCCAACTATACATCAAGTGACTATGTGGTATTGTTCACTGATGATGTTGTCTGCACTGCATAATGTTCGTCTGACTCATTTGTTTGGGGATGTGGTGTCTGTAGTCATTGACACTGTTACTTGAAGAATAAGGTGGCATGTGCCATGGAAACAAACATGATATACATTTTGGTTTACTGCAGACAATGTTGTGCGAGGGGTACCATTCCTGCAATAAAGGTATGTATATGGAATTGACTGGCAGATGCATTCACAATAACAATGACAGGGGACATAAGAATTGGTGTAAATATGTTTTATTTGGTATCACAAATGCATTGGTGCGCTGTACAGTGATAGGGAGTGGGCTCACGGTTGATGTCCATACTGGGTACATGGGTTCAGCGATTGGTGACAGTGGGTATTGGCCCATATGTCCCTTGCAAATTGTTAAGTTGCTATTGGCGGGTGAGGATGGTGGCAGAGTGGCACACTTGGGAGACAGTTTAGGTCAAGGTCCCTTCTTTGTGGGGGCCTTGGTCCTGGCAGGTGTTTCAGTGCCATAGCTGGGTCTGAGGGACCGTTTGAGTGTCTTGTGCTGAGCTGCACGGGTAGGGGTGCTGGTCTCTTGTGTATCCTCTGCCAGTGCCACCAGTCCAGTTGCTGCTGCTGATGTAGATGGCAGGTCTGTGTCCTGAGCAGTGTTAGGGGCTTCCAGGTTTGTGGGGGTCTCATGCTGGGTTGGGTAGTGGTGCTGCAGCACCCTTGCAATAGTGGCCATGGTGGCATTGAGTTGTTTCCACTGCTCCATGGTCTCTTGATGTTGGGCTATCTGCAGCCTTCGACTCTGTTCCAGGGTGGCCAGGATCTGGCCCATCCTGTCTTGTGTATGATGGTATGCTCCCAGGACCTCAGAGATCACCTCCTGGGCTGCAGCATCCATCCTTTGGCCTTCCCCCTGGGCCACTGATGCTCTCCCACTGGGCCTAGCGCCCTGTGCCTGTGTCCCCTGCACAGGTCTGGCAGTCCCACTTGCACTGGGGCCATCATCATCCTGCCTGTTAGTAGGTGGTGACTCTGGCCTCTGTAGTTGTGGTCTGCCAGTCTGTGGCCTGGAGACACTGGCGTGGGGTCGTTTGGCCAGGGCTGATGTTGGTGGCTGGGTGGTAGGGGTGTCAGTGGTATACTGGGTGGGGCTGCTGGAGGGTGACAATCCAGGACTGTGTGATTGGCCAGGGTAATCCTCACTGTCCATACTTCCCTCTCCAGTCTCCTGAGTGGGGCCTCTGTCTCCATGTGGGGCGCTGGCACTCCTTGGCCTTTCCGTCAGGGTGGCATGGGTGGTGGTGCCTGTGGGGGGGAATGGACATGTATGTTACATGTACTAATTTGAATTAGGATGCACAGCTCTGCCCTATTTTGTGTTGTTTATTCCCCTGTCGGGCCATGCAGGGACCTACTGTGGAGCTGTCCTAAAATTTTGCATGGGATGTTGGGGTGCATTGTGGGTGCAGTAGTGCCATTGTGATTCCTTGCTGGGGTAGGTGGCTGTGCACAGGGGGAGGGATGTGGGCCTGTTAGTGGATTTGTGGGCATGCAGAGTGACTGTATGTAGTGATTGTGGCCTGGGTGGAATAGTGGCCCTGGTGGTAGTTGGAGGGGTGGGGTGGTACATGCATTTCAGGTGTGGTGGATATGAAGCAATTGTAGATGACTTACCCGAGTCCAGTCCTCCAGTGAGTCCAGTGAGGCCCTTAGGGTGCAGGATAGCCAGTACCTTCTCCTCCCAGTCAGTGTATTCGGGGGGTGTAGGTGACGTTCCTCCACCAGTCTTCTGGACCGCAATGTTGTTCCTGGATGCCATAGACCTCACCTTCCCATGCAGGTCGTTCCACCTCTTGCGGATGACGTCCCTTGTGCATGGATGGTTTCCCACTGTGTTGACCTTGTTTACTATAGTCTGCCATAACTCCATCTTCCTGGCGATGGGTGTGTGCTGGACCTGTGCTCCGAAGATTTGTGGCTCGACCTTCAGTATTTCATCCACCATTGTTCTTAGCTCCCTATCTGTGAAGCAGGGGTGCTTAGGGGGTGCCATGGTGTGTGTTGTGGGTGGTGTGTTGTAAGATTACTGGTGAGGGTGCTGTTGTGTGGTTTGGGTGTGTGACTTGTGTGATGTTGCGTTCAGTGTATGCATGTTGTGTTGTCAATCTCAGTTGTCCTATTGGCGATGCAAAGGATTGTGGGGTGTGTCTGTGTGTGTTTTATAGTGTTGTGGATGTGTGTCAGGTGTGTGGGTTTCAAACTTGCCAATGTGTGCATCTCTTGCTGTTGGGTCCACTTGCTGGCCGTGGCTGTCCAATGGTCGTTAGACATCCACTATCCGCCACTGTGATTTGTGCATCATTATTTGGAGGGCGGCGGATTTGTCTGCTTGGTGGTGGCGGGGTGGGGTGTGCAGCCTTTCCGCCATCAAGGGCCCTGGCGGTGGCTGGAGGTAGCAGATTTTTTGGAGGTTTCTGGTTTTGGCATCATTATACTGCAGTGTGCTGTTCACCGCCACTGGCGGTCTTCTGTTCACCATCGCCACGGCAGTGTTTCCCGCCATGTTCATAATGACCACCTAAGTCATCATGTTCACAACATGTCAGCTTTGTCAAAAGTTGACATTTCACATTCTTAACTGAGGTAAATTTTACAGAAAGTGCTGATTCATCCTTTTCGAGGCTAAAACGTGTAAATTTGACTGCCTAGTGTGTTTTTCATGAATTAAAATCATTGGCTTATGCCTAAGGCCTACATGTTAACTCCGCATGTTATTACATTTGTTTTTCATTAATTTTTAAATGAGCCAGCAAAACCCCTCCCCTATGTTTTCTAACCATCATAAGTTCTTCAAAGATAAGTCTTTAAAATCTCCTCTTCAGTTGAGTCTTTTCATTTTCTACGGTCAGATTCGTTAAGCTGTTTGTATTCTTGATTAGTGTGGTCATTTAATTCTATTTCTCTCTTTGTCTATTTCTCTCTTTGTTCGTTCTCTTCTTAAGATAACATTTAACAGCTTTGTAAAAACCTAATGAGATCAAAGACCAAACTCCACATATTAGTATGGGTACTAGTATTGCTTTGCGAATTCCTCCTCCATCCGAATCAAATCAATTGCCAATTGCAGAAACTCCTCTGCACTCTTTCTAATGATTCTAATTCAGGTTTCAGGTCAGTAATGTTCTTTGTATACTCTCGAATGTTTTTACACTCGTCTGGAATGTATGTGTAGCAGTGCTGAGCTTTCAGCTTCTTGCCGACTGCGCTTTTCTCTGCAAGTAAAATATCTAATGCTCATCGATTTTGCAAAACCATTGATCTAACAGCTACTAGTTCTGTGTTAACTGCTAAGCTCCAGAAGTACTAGTTGCTCATTTGTTCACTACTGTTGGAAGCTTTCTAACCTTTTTGAAATTCAGAATCACTCCCACGGGTGGATTACTTGTACCAAATACATCTCCCTCTAATTGTGTTTTTCTTCACTAATACTACATGTGTATCTGTGTGATGGTATCATTGGCAAGGCGTCTATACTATATGTAGTACGTTTTTAAAAAAAAGCAAAGCTATATAGAAAATACCCTCCAAATCATCAAACGTTTTGAGATAAGCATCTTGGCCACAAATTTAATAAACTCCTGGAATGACTCGCTCGTCACCTTGTAAAATTTGCCATGAGCCTCCTGATGATTGAAATGTGTGTTTGCAATTACTATTTACTACGCGTCTCTTTTTAAGTTGGTTTTGTCTTCTGAAAACACATATTTCCTCCTTTTGTCTAATTTCAATTTTGGATAAATCATTTTCCTTTTATATTTGTGTTAGAAATGGGGTCTTTGGTTGGCAGTCAGGTTACCCCCTGTCCAAGCAAGGACCCTCTCTAGGCAGGGTAAAAGAGAATCACCCTCAGCTGACCCCCGCTCACCTCCTTGGTAGCTTGGCATGAGCAGTAGGCTCAACTTCAGAGCACTAGGTGTAAAGTATTTGTACCAACACACACAGTAATTCTACGAAAACACTACAAAATGACACAACACAGGTTTAAAATGAATAGAAAATATTTATCTAAACGAAACAAGACCATAACGACATGGGTACATCCACAATGAACAAGTCAGGTTATCAATAAAAAAAAAAAAAAGAGTCTTCATGTAATTTTAAACACAACGCTAGTGGTGTTAGCTTGGAAATGTACCTGGGAGCGTCAAAAATAACCCAGCACGGGCGAGTGTGCATCAAAAGGGGCTTGTGATGGGGCGATAGGACTCACGAGCGAGACAGTGCATTATTTCTCCTTCAGTCGAGTCGGCGTGCGTTATTTCCTCTCTCCGCAGGAGAGCGATGCGTCGATTCAAACAGCACTCTCGGATCCGTGCAGGCCTTGCGTTGTTTTTACACGGCCAGCGATGTTTGCATCGGAAATCCTGCTGCACGATGATCCAAAAACCACGCAGCACAGGTTGTGATTTCAACAGTCTTCGTCAGCGATGCTGCATGTCGTTTCTCCAGCCCGTGCATCGATCTTCCAGCTGCGCTGCAGACGAGTGGTTCTTTTTCAGCCGCAAAGCCGGTGGCACGTATATTTTTCAGCTGCGTCTCGAAGTTGTGTCGCTCTTTTCCCCGCACGGCTGTCTGTGCGTGGATATCTTACTCTTGTTCTGCCAGCTTCTCCTTTCAGGGTCCCAGGAACTGGATGGCCACCACTTGGCAGGGTAGGATTCTCAGTAGAGGCTCCAGGTGCTGGCAGAGAGACGTCTTTGCTGTCCCTGCAATTTCAACAACAGGAGGCAAGCTCTAATTCAAGCCCTTGGAGAGTTCTTCACAAGAAGGAAAGCAACCCAAAGTCCAGTCTTTGCCCTTTTGCACAGGCAGAAGCAGCAACTGCAGGATAGCTCCAAAAAGCACAGTCACAGGCAGGGCAGCTCTTCTTCCTCAGCTCTTCAGCTCTTCTCCAGGCAGAGGTTCCTCTTGATTTCCAATGTCTGTGGTTTTGGGTGCCCTTCTTATACCCATTTTGCCCTTTGAAGTAGGCTTACTTCAAAGAAAAGTCTCTCGTGTTTGTGAAATCCTGTCTTGCCCAGGCTAGGCCCCAGAAACACAGCAGGGGATGGAGACTGCAATGTGTAAGGGCAGGCACAGCCCTTTCAGGTGTGAGTGACCACTCCTCCCCTCCCTCCTAACACAGATGGCTCATCAGGAAATGCAGACTACACCCCAGCTCCCTTTGTGTCACTGTCTAGTGAGACGTGCAACCAGCCCAACTGTCAAACTGACCCAGACAGAGAATCCACAAACAGGCAGAGTCACAGAAATGGTTTAAGCAAGAAAATGCTCACTTTTTAAAAGTGGCATTTTCAAACACACAGGCCCTGATTCTAGGTCGGCGGGAGCACCGCCGACAGGCCGGCGGTGCCCCGCAGGGCATTCTGACCGCGGCGCTTTGGCCGCGGTCAGAAAGGGTAAACCGGCGGTCTCCCGCCGGTTTACCGCTGCCCTCAGAATCCCCCATGGCGGCGCAGCTTGCTGCGCCGCCATGGGGGATTCTGACCCCCCCTACCGCCATCCTGTTCATGGCGGGAAAGCCGCCAGGAACAGGATGGCGGTAGGGGGGGTCGCGGGGCCCCTTGGGGCCCCTGCCGTGCCCATGCCAATGGCATGGGCACGGCAGGGGCCCCCGTAAGAGGGCCCCGCAAGGTATTTCAGTGTCTGCCTTGCAGACACTGAAATACGCGACGGGTGCTACTGCACCCGTCGCACCTTCCCACTCCGCCGGCTCGATTACGAGCCGGCATCCTCGTGGGAAGGGAGTTTTTCCCTGGGCTGGCGGGCGGTCTTTTGGAGACCGCCCGCCAGCCCAGGGAAAAACTCATAATACCCTCCGCGGTCTTCTGACCGCGGAGCGGTATTATGGGGGCGGAATTCTGGCGGGCGGCCTCCGCCGCCCGCCAGAATTAGAATCACCCCCACAATCTTAAAATCAACTTTACTAAAAGATGTATTTTTAAATTGGGAGCTCAGAGACCCCAAACTCCACATGAATTTACAGTTTAAAACTGCACACACAGACACTGCAGTGGCAGGTCTGTGCCATGTGTACAGAACTAATAATGGGGTGTGGCACAACCAGTGCTGCAGGCCCACTAACAGCATTGGATTTACAGGCCCTGGGCACCTCTAGTGCACTGTACTAGGGACTTACTAGTAAATCAAATATGCCAATCATGGATGAACCAATTCAATTACAAACACTTTTTGAATAGGAGCACTTGCACATTAGCACTGGTTAGCAGTGGTAAAGTGCTCAGGGTAACAAAAACAGAAAAAACAGAGTCCAGCACACATCAACAACCTGGGAAACAGAGGCAAAAAGTTAAGGGAGATCACGCCAAGGATGAAAAGTCTAACAATTTGTTTTTATGCTTTTTCCGAACATTGTCCAAAACATCTTCATCCCTGTTCTTGCTGTGTGAAGTGTGTGATCTCCTTTCTACTAACATCATAATAAATGTCTTTTCTAGTGGTCTTATAAAACATGTCAAGTTGTTTTTGTATGTTTTAACAGTTTCAATACAAAGGAAATGCCTAAATTAATGCCAAGCTGTTTCCATTTCTTTTGCTTGTGGATGTAAATTCATACTCTTCTGCACAGTTAAATTCAAAAGAATCATGTCAAAATTAGAATAATAATATTTTGTTGCCTATATAAACTAAGCTGAGCAAAATACTACATGCAATAGCATATGACAAAGGTATATGAGGGAATGTCGCCTCCTCTGTAGCTGATGAGATTAGGTGCGCAAACACACAAAACACTCTTTCTTCTTCCTCAGAAACTTCAATGCTACTTTCTAAGATATCAGGAAAGTTGACTAGTGCACCTTTCTGCAGTTCTTCACCCCTATCTCTTTACTGTTGTTGTGCCTCTTGCCGTATTGCTTCTTGTCCATATACAACTTGTGGTGGTACTGTCACCAGTACTCTTGGTTCTGGCTCAAAGAATTCTATTTCTTCAAACGGATCTCTTGTTCTCTAGGCATGCAAGGCATGCACTCAGTTTGGTACTCTGGCACATTTAACAGCAGTGTTTGTGATTAAAATCACCTGGTATGGGCCTTTCAATCTCGGCTCTAGACATGACTCTATGACATGCTTTTTATTCAGCATCCAGACTCCAGGGCTTATGTTGCAGCACTGCTCTTGATGCGGATTTGCAGTGGCAACTTCAACCTGTTGATAAACAGAATACACATCAGCCAGTCCTTTGCAATTATTGAGTATTACGTCATCTGTGATGTTCACAAGAGCATTTGCAGGCACAGCAGGCAATCTCATTGCATGCCTCATCAATATTTCACATAGTGATAATCTTGTCTTCCTGTCAGGTGCATCTCAAAGGCTCACCTGTCGCGTAGGCTCTCATTATTCTAATGAGACTACTGGGTTTTGAGCAGCAGAATTGCTCGTGGTGTGGGAGACTAAGTCTCACACCTGTCGCTCCAATTCGGGTTTTGCTCCGGCTAACTAGCAGTGCCTCATCCCCATCAAAGGATGGTGATGATTGGGCAGCTGAGCGCATGACATACTTGGCTTCTCAGGGAAGTCGTGGTCACTCAAGTCTCATCCGGTTCTCCCACTTACAATTCAGTCTCATATATAAATTACAAACAGAAGCAGTATATGTTTCAATAATGAGTTTAATAAAACAACTGCATCTTAGATTGCAAAGCGTGAGCTGCAATAACCAGGATGGCACAACATCACAGTATTAAAATTGTGACTAGAAGAGTGAAGCATAAGAACAACGCTATCACATTGTCACTATTTTCAATAGACAGATCCCTGCCTAGGCTGAGATAGAGCACAGCATGTTAAGCTCTAATTCTGCCCTTCAGGTTCCCCTGGGAGGCATCAACCCCCATACCTGAGCAAAAGCCTGCGGTCTGCATTAGCATCTGTAGCAAAGCATTCGGCAATCAGCATAAAGTTGTGGTTCCCTGGCTGGAATCTCCTTCTAACGTGTAAGGGACAAGGAAGTGTTTTTATAATAACACAGCTGATGTTCTGGGAAAATGTCCTATGTAAGGATGTGTACTTTCTACGAATGTCGGAGACTAAACTTCTACCACGTTCACCGGCAATGTACCATGCTGTAGCCTTGGAAGAAGCACAGAGTGATCAAGAATGTCTTGTTTGAGAACAGAGTGCTGGCCTAGGCAAAAACAGTTAGATAGACGGAAATATTAAAAAAGACCGTAAAAATGGTTATTGTAACAATAATAAGAAGAAGCTGAATAAAATACATCTAGGTTAAAGTGCACAGCGGCCTAGTGTGTTAAAATAACGTGCATGGAGCTATAACTAAAATGGCTACACAACACCCTCCCCTTGTCGGTTAAAAGTGATTCAAAGCCAAAGATATATACATTTATTGCTAAAAAGCTCAACCTAACATATGTATAAAAGCAATGTAAATGATGACAAGTCGAAGGGACACAGAAGCATCTAACGTGACAATTTAAAACATGAGCATGTGGCATAAGACCTAATTCAAAGGGCAAGTCAATTTTGCAAAGTTCCAATTGATTCCTGAGTCAGGGAGAATAGGAGATCTTCCACTTCGGCCGATGTTAAAGTCATGAAGTCATCGCCAAGAAGGATCAAGGAGCATTGGTGTTCCATAGCCTCAGCCTCAGCCAAGGCAGCATTTCGTGGTGTGCCCAGTAATGAGCCATGAGCTACATTCTCCAAGAACGATAACTCATAAGTAGCTTCATGTAGCAGACGCAACCTCAATGTGCATGTCCGGTAATGGACCATCAGCGAGAACATCAACAGATCAGCGTCCAATGTAGGCAAGCGCTCCGTTAAAAGACAGACTTCCAGTGCATGGTCGAAAGAGCACCAGAGGCACTGAAACACGGGCTGCACACAATACAAGACCGGTCTAAATGACAAAGACCAGCCACACTCCAATTGCTCCAGAAGTGTTACTCCAAAAACTGCATCATGCATTCATGACAAAGCTGCGCTGATTGGCGCACATTCATTTTTCCTTGTTGCGGTGGGACTACCATTGCGCATTAAAAATAACAACAGCAAGGTGCCAGCTAATAAAGCCAAAGTTATCGGAAATCCCCCAAAACTGCTAGAGAAAATTGAGTGGATTGCTGATGGCATCAAACCGAATACGGAGGCGAAGGTGTGAATGAAACCAGAACCAACAGCTTTGAAAAAATGTGCGATTCCAATTGTACTGGACGCATTAAATATTCGTTCCACAAGCTCACCAAAGTGTCTCGGAAAGTTTGTATTTCATAGGGACTTTATCTCTGCTGATGACCTTGCTACCTGAAGTGAGTAGGTCTCGCGTGCAGATGTAAGGGCCACATGCTTTTGAAACAGTAAAGCCTTGAGTCTGCTCACCTTGTCAAAATTCACATTTGAAGTAGCAATATGAGGCCATATGTCAGCTACCTCTTTAATTTTAGTGGGGGGGGAAAGTACGTTCCCATAGCATGTAACGACCTTAGAGACCAAAACAATGTAAACTATTCCGGAGTACGTAGCTGCTGTTTGAAAGCACCTGGAACGTGGGTCTAATCAAGGGGATTGGAACTCCTTTCAGATAACAAGCCAAGTTTGCAGCAGAGGTGCTGCACGCCCCATGCAAGGACAGCTGTTTTCAAACCATTGAATGGCTGACTGAAGTCTTGCATTCACTACCGCTAAGAAAGACCTCTTTCATGCCACTGAAGCATTTGTACAAGAAGGGAAGCTCCCACACCTCATGGATGTAACTATCTCCCAGCTTTTCATATCTGCCTACCAGAATGTGTTTTAAACAGGAGGTAAATTGAAGTGTTGAAATATGCAGATTAATGACCCCATGTATTAACCACTCATCAGATGGTATTTCAGCCAAAGTAAAAGGCAACTTTTCTAATTTCTCGATGTTAAGCAGGACATAAGTTGCTTCCTTCTTAGCCATCAGTTGTTGTTGTCGCGTTAAATAAATGGAAAAAAATATCTCCCTCGCACTAACATGCTGCCAGGGAACGCGACCCGCCTTCAACGTTTGAAGTGTCCAACCCAACTGCATAATGGACCTTAGTTGACTCTGTCCATGGTGTAAAGAAGACATATCTGTTTGTATAATGTCTATAGCAGAAGAGACGATATTATTTAAAGTATATATCCGGTCAGACAAGGTAATAATCCCATTATCCACAACAGCCAATGCTTTTTTCATATTTTCCTGGTCTATTTGCCTTAACCGGGCAGCTGCTTCTTGTTGAGAAAGCTATAAAATTTCATTATATACTTGATATAAGAAACGCTTCCTACGGTGTTTTCTGGGGCCTAACAGGAAGTCCTGTAAGTCAGTGTTATTAGACAGGAGACTGAGGTGTTCTCTAACCGCATCTAGTGAGGATGATTTTAACCATTGCTGGCACAATTTTACTACACTATGGGGGTCATTACAACATTGGCGGTAAAAGCCGCTTACCGCCGTGCAGAAGACCGCCAATACACCGCCGCGGCCGCGGAATTCCGCCACAGCTATTATGACCCTGATCTCGGAATCTGCCAAAATTCAGACACCCACACAAGTCCGCCACACCAAAGGTCAGTGTTAAACTGGCGAAAACAATTCCTCCACCGTCCCGCCAACAGAAACACGCCCATGCTATCACGACCCACGAATCCACGCGGCGGTCTTTCAACCGCGGTATTCCATTGGCGGTACACACCGCCGCGCTCAAAATACACACACATCTCCAAAACACCGCCACATTGGACAATTCGAAATACACACACCTGATACACATACAAACACCACTCCCACACACCCAACACAATATAAAACACACACCCACATCACCCACAAACCCCTACGACCAGAAAGTTTGAGGAAGCCGAGAGACAGAGAGCAAAGCAATTGAGAACCCCACCACACAGAGGCACACAACACCATCACCCATACAACATTCCACGCACAAAACACCACACACCACTACACATCACCACACACATCAACACATACACCACCCCACACATTATCCACACCACCCCATGTCACGCCAAAGACACCCCAGGTTTTCCGAGGAGGAGCTCAGGGTCATGGTGGAGGAAATCCTACGGGTAGAGCCACAGCTATTTGGCTCACAGGTGCAGCACACCTCCATAGCCAGGAAGATGGAGCTATGGCGCAGAATCGTGGACAGGGTCAACGCTGTGGGACAGCATCCAAGAATTCGGGAGGACATCAGGAAGAGGTGGAACGACCTACGGTGGAAGGTGTGTTCTTTGGTCTCCAGGCACAACATCGTGGTACAGAGGACTGGCGGCGGAACCACACCTCCTCCCCCACAACTAATAACATGGGAGGAGCAAGTCTTGACATTCATGCATCCAGAGGGCCTCGGAGGAGTCGGTGGAGGAATGGACACTGGTAAGTCAAATCTTAACTATCATATCCCCCACCCTACCTGCATGCTATCACACACCCCCACCCTCACCCCCTCCCCTATCACTCCAAATCCTCCCTCATGTACTAATAACACAAACCACTCACCACAACACCAAGCCCTGCATGACACAACTAAGCATGGTCACCCCTCACCAAAGCATGCTCACTGCACATACCCACAACAACCCCTTAACCATCATCACACAAGCCCCCACACAGGAATGCTTGCACTGGGGTACACGCACACCCACCCATTGCACACCATTACACACACAGATGCAATAATCATGCTCTTATATCTCTGCAGGACCACTACGGAACGTCACCACACAGGAGGGTCCAGACATCTCCACTCCACCCACAGAAGAGGCCCACAGTGACGACAGCAGCTCTGGCCAACTGGATCCTGATGACCAGCCCGGACCATCGTGGGCCACGGGACAGTCGATTCCCCTTGCACAGGCACAGCCCAACACTGACCTTCCACCCTCTGGTAACACCAGCACAGCACCCACCCAGCGGGCCCATACCTCCGTACCCAGGACATGTCAATCAGCGGTGTGTCCACCACTACAGGGAACCCAGGCTAACCCACCTCCCCAACAACAACAGGGACCTGGGGGCAGTGGTAGTGGGCACACGGTCCAGGGGACGGAGGCACAGGAACATAGGGGAAATGGGAGGGCTTCTGTGCGACAGGGGGCGGACAGGCCAAGGGAACCCACTCTCCACGAGGGCCCCTGACACTAGCATGGACAATGAACTGCCCACCACCTCCGCCGGCGCTAGTGGACAGGACGCCCCGCCACAGGACCACCACACCAGCACCCCACCCCCTGCAGACGGAGAACCACCCCACAAGCGGTCCCTGAGATCCAGGAACAGGACAGAGCAAGATGGCAAGACCCCCGCCAGGAAATGAGACCACCCTGATTGTCCTCCCACTGTCCCACTTTGTTACCCTGTCAATACTTAAACTGCCCCAGCTCCACTTCCTATGCCCATATGGGCAGTGCACCTGTGTGACCAATAGACTGGACTCTGCCATGGACATTCCTCCACCATCCCCCATCACCATTTTACACCCCCCTCCATTTTTGAGCACTTAAATAAACACCCTTGAAGCACAAAACAATCTGGAGTCAGTCTGTGATTTGGTAAATTTGTATTATCAATGACAGTGTCAAAATGTGTTTTCTATTGTAATGCCAACATACCTATGTCACACATCACAAGTCCATGAAGGATGCAAGCAGATGACACACGTTGGTAACCACACCTGTGAGACCGTAATGGAAAGGTACAACTCAGTTACCAAATACTGCTACTAAATGACAGACAGGATAGAGGTAGAAGTGTGAAAGTGAATGTAATAGTAAAAAAAAATGTTCTCACCTGTGTGTCACTGGAAATATTGCTGTATGACTGACTCCCTGTTGTCTATGTCTTCTTCCTCAGCTTCCTCCTCATCACTGTCCACAGGCTCCACAGGCTCCACAGCTGCCACAACACCGCCATCTGGACCATCCTCCTGCAGAAAAGGCACCTGGCGTCGCACAGCAAGATTGTGAAGCATTGAGCAAGCGATGATGATCTGGCACACCTTCTTTGGGGAGTAGAAGAGGGAACCACTTGTCATATGGAGGCACCTGAACCTGGCCTTCAGGAGGCCGAAGGTGCGTTCGATCACCCTCCTAGTCCGCCCATGGGCCTCATTGTAGCCTTCCTCTGCCCTGCTCCTGGGATTCCTCACTGGGGTCAATAGCCATGACAGGTTAGGGTAACCAGAGTCCCCTAATAGCCACACAAGGGGGCATATTTATACTCCGTTTGCGCCGAATTTGCGTCGTTTTTTTCGACGCAAATTCGGCGCAAAACTAACGCCATATTTATACTTTGGCGTTAGACGCGTCTAGCGCCAAAGTATGAGGAAAGAGCGTCATTTTTTTGCGTGAACGCCTTCCTTGCGTTAATGAGATGCAAGGTAGGCGTTCCCGTCTAAAAAAATGACTGCGACGCAAATGCGTCGTATTTATACTCCCGGGCAAAAATCACGCCCGGGAGTGGGCGGGGCAAAAAAACCTGCATTTGCGCCGGATTTTAGCGCCTGGGTCAGGGCAGGCGTTAAGGGACCTGTGGGCTCAAAATTCCCCACCCCAGGAGGACACCCAAGGATGGAGGGACCCATCCCAGGGACATTCAGGTAAGTTCAGGTAAGTATAATTTTCTATTTTTTTAATATTTTTTTTTGGCATAGGGGGGCCTGATTTGTGCCCCCCTACATGCCTCAATGCCCAATGACCATGCCCAGGGGACAAAAGTCCCCTGGGCATGGCCATTGGGCAAGGGGGCATGACTCCTGTCTTTACTAAGACAGGAGTCATGTAAATGGCGTCTGGGCGTCGTTAAAAATGGCACAAATCGGGTGGAGGCGATTTTTTGGCGTCAACCTGACTTGCACCATTTTAAGACGCCCTAACGCCATTTTCCCCAACGCCGGCGCTGCCTGGTGTACGTGGTTTTTTTCCACGCACACCAGGCAGCGCCGGTCTGTTAGCGCCGGCTAACGCCATTCAATAAATACGGCGCCCGCATGGCGCTTCAGAATGGCGTTAGCCGGGGCAAAACTTTTTGACGCTAAACTGCGTTAGCGCAGTTTAGCGTCAAAAAGTATAAATACGGGCCAAGGTGCCTCTGGAGTTGACCCACCACATACAGGATACTGCTATTCCGCAGGATGTAGGCGTCATGCACTGAGCCAGGGAACATAGCATTTACCTGGGAGATGTACTGGTCTGCCAAACATACCATCTGTACATTCATCGAATGATAACTCTTCCGGTTCCTGTACACCTGTTCACTCCTGCGGGGGGACCAGAGCTACATGGGTGCCATCAATAGCACCTATGATGTTGGGGATATGTCCAAGGGCATAGAAGTCACCTTTCACTGTAGCCAAATCCTCCACCTGAGGGAAAACGATGTAGCTCCTTACGTGTTTCAGCAGGGCAGACAACACTCTGGACAACACGTTGGAAAACATAGGCTGGGACATCCCTGATTCCATGGCCACTGTTGTCTGAAAAGACCCACTTGCAAGGAAATGGAGCACTGACAGCACCTTCACGTCAGGGGGGATTCCTGTGGGATGGCGGATTAGTGACATCAGGTCTGGCTCCAACTGGGTACATAGTTCCTAGATAGTGGCACGGTCAAACCTGTAGGTGATGATTAAATGTCGCTCCTCCATTGTCAACAGGTCCACCAGCGGTCGGTACACCGGAGGATTCCGCCATCTTCTCAAATGTCCCAGCTGACGGTGCCTAGGAAGGACAACAGCGACCACAGAGTCAACAAATTCCCAGGTATGTACCCACAGATACACAGAACACGACACCAAACACAAAATTCTTCCTGTATGTGTGTTGAGTGTAGGCCTAGGTATGTGTGACGCAGTAGTAAATGAAGCCATGTGGGCCCCTGAAATAGCGGCTGCCTGACCTCTAAACTGGGACAATGGGATGTGAGGTATCTGCGCTGGCGTTGTACACCGTCGCGGTAGGCAGTCGTAGACCGCGGCGCAATGCAGCATTGGTTAACATTGGACCCTATGGGTCCCAGGAGCCAATGATGACGTGACCGCCATTTTTTATCTGTTGAATCGCTCGATACCTGATCTTCGACAGGAGAGGACCTACACTGCAAGTGCTCCTGTGACTTCGGTCTGGAAGAGACAATGGCTGCTGCGTCTGGGGAAAGGGCCCCTGCCTTCACTGCTCATGAGTTGGAGAAGCTCGTGGATGGGGTCCTCCCCCAGTACACGCTACTCTACGGTCCTCCAGACCAACAGGTATGTACACAGGGAGCACGTTGTATGGGCTATGCCTGGGTGGAGAGGGCTGGATGTTAGTTGGAAGGGGGCAGAGTTCAGGGAACATGAAGGACTGTGAATGCATGTGCCACATGGCAAGGGTAGGGATGGGGGCCACTCACATCCACGGTGCAGTTGGTAATGACTTCTCTTCTTCCCCTGTACATGTCATGTAGGTCAGCGCCCACCAGAAGAAGGACATTTGGCGTGCCATCGCCAAGGACGTCTGGACCCTGGGGGTCCACCAGAGAAGGGGCACCCACTGCCGGAAAAGATGGGAGGACATTCGCCGCTGGAGCAAGAAGACGGCGGAGGCTCAGCTGGGGATGGCCTCCCAATGTGGGAGGGGCGCCCGTCGCACCATGGCCCCCCTGATGTTCAGGATCCTGGCGGTGGCCTACCCAGAGTTGGATGGGCGCTTGAGGGCATCACAGCAGACACAAGGGGGTGAGTACACTCTCATTCTGCGGAGTTTGCGCGCAGTGGAGGGGTCTGGGTGCGGGAGGAGGGCTGTGGGTTTCCCTAGGCCAGGGCGAGTTACGTAGGCTAGGCCCCTCCATAATGCAGGCCATGTGGCATTCCACCCCACCTCAGTAGAGTGCCAAGTACAGGTATACATGCCCCTGTGGCATCTATGTGTGCAGATGTCCACCATAGCCATGAAGGCCAGATCCCAGGAATTGCATCTGTAGAGGCCAAGAGCACGGCGTAGTGCAGGGGGCTGCTGTGTCTGTATTGTCCGCCAACGGTAACGGTAGCGGTAAGCCATGCACTCAACCTGTCTTTCTTCTGTCGTCCCCCCCCCCCTTTTTCTGCTCTCCCTGTTCTTTTGTGCATCAGCATCATCAGGCAGAGGTACAGTGGCACCGGAGTACGAGGGAGCTGCATCCCACATGGCCATGGAGGGCCACACCCCAGACTCTGCATACACCAGTGGGACGGAGGGCGAGGGGAGCTTCACGTCGGTCACCGGATCACCAAACAGCGACACGGACTCGTCCGCCGATGGGAGCTCCCTTGTGGTGGCAGCACCATCTGTGCCCCCCACTTCTACAGGTACAGCCGCCACCTCCCCTACCAGCACCGCCCTCCCAGCAGCCCCTCAGCGTTCGCCCCGTGCCCGCTCACCCAGGAGGGTGGGCATCACTTTCGCCCCAGGCACCTCAGCTCCTGCCCCTGTCACCCTTGCTGCCCTCAGTGAGGAGGCCATTGACCTCCTCAGGTCACTCACTGTTGGGCAGTCTACCATTGTGAATGCCATCCAGGGTGTAGAACGAGGGTTACAACACGGTAATGCATTCCTGGAGGGCATTCATTCTGGTCAGGCTGCCCTTCATTGAACCCTGCAATCTCTGGCCTTAGCACTGATGGCAGCCATTGTCACTGTGTCTAGCCTCCCCCCTCCAACTTCCTCCACCCAGACCCAATCCCCTGTACCCCAGCCTATCTCAAGCACACCATCAGACAAGCATGCATACACCTCAACACACAAAAGTAGCTCAGGCAAACATAAGCACCACACAACCCACAGGCACTCACACAAGCATCACCCACATACAGACACAGTAACATCCACTGCCTCCACTGTGTCCCCCTCCTCGTCGTCTCCCTCCTCCCTCCCAGTGTCGTCTACACCCTCGCCTGCATGCACTACATCTACAGGCACTAGGACTCGCACCAGAACACCCAGAACCACACCCGCTCACCTGCACTCACCACCCCCACTACCATTTACACGTCCCCTGTGTCCACTCCCAGTGTGTCTGTGACGCCCCCTCCCAAAGTACCTAAACGCGGGCACCCACACACCCAACATCCATCCACCTCACAACAGCCTCCAGTACCTGCACCTGCACCCAAATCACCTAAAGTTACACCTCCTACAACCACCTCCTCTTCCTCCACTCCCAGACCCCCTCCAGCTACCCATCCCAGTCTTCGTCAGCAACTCTTCCTCAGCAACGTTGACCACTTTGCCCCCACCCCCACCCCTCCAATTGATAGGTCCCCTAGTAGCACCTTAGCCAAAAAAAGTCCAGCACCAGTGGTGCGTGTTAAAGGTGTGTGGAGTGCACCTGCCACCAGGGCAGCCAGTGTGACACGGAGCCAAAGCACTGCCAGTCCACCCCCTGTAAAGCACCTTAAGTTGAAAAGTGGCCGATGGGATAGGGTGAAGACTCCTGGCGGCAAAACTGCTCACAAGGGTCCCAGGGGGAGTGCCGAGTCAGCTGTGACTCCTCCAATTGTGGTGAAGGGCCAGAAGAAGTCTGCACAGTTTGGGAAGAGCAGCACGGCGGAGAAGGGCGCCATCCTCCCCGGCAGCCGGGACGCCACCGCCAGCACTGTCGTCACTGGCCCGGAAACCACCGCCAAACTCAGTGCCCAGGAGGGCAGCACAATCGTCACTGGTCCGGAGGCCACCACCAGAGTCAGTGCCCAGGAGGGCAGCACAATCGTCACTGGTCCGGAGACCACCGCCAGAGTCAGTGCCCAGGAGGGCCCCGGCAGCCACAGCCCCGCTGGGCAATGAGGGACCGTCATGCCACACACCAATGCACAGGTCAGACAGCAAAGGCAAGCACCGCTGAACAGGTCAGAGGCCGCCATGGCAAAGCACAGCTAAACATGGCAAAGCACCGCTGAACATGGCAAAGCACCGCTGAACAGGAAAAACACCGCTATGGTGAAGACCGCTGAACAGGGCACAGACCACCATGGCAAAGCACCACTGAACAGGGCAAAGCACCGCTGAACAGGGAAAACACTGCTATGGTGAAGACCGCTGAACAGGGCACAGACCGCCTTGGCAATGCACTGCTGAACAGGGAAAAGACCGCCATGGTGAAGACCGCTGAACAGGGCAAAGACCGACATGGCAAAGCACCGCTAGACATGGAAAAGACCGCCAAATCAAGCATCGTTAGCCCATGTGCAGCTTGGACAGTGACGGAACAGGAACCGTCACGGGGAGCCTGATGCAGTCTGGGCACCAGTCCCCCTCCAGAACCAGTGGAGACTGTTATCCACTTGAGAGACTGTGGCTTTGGACTCCCCAGGATGTAACAGTGGGCAACCCACCCACTGTAGAGACTTGTGAAACTGTGGCTTTGCACTCCCCAGGATGGTACAGTGGGCAACCCACCCACTGTAGAGACTTGAGAGACTGTGGCTTTGCACTCCCCAGGATGGTACAGTGGGCAACCCACCCACTGTAGAGACTTGAGAGACTGTGGCTTTGCACTCCCCAGGATGGTACAGTGGGCAAACCACCCACTGTAGAGACTTGAGAGACTGTGGCTTTGCACTCCCCAGGATGGTACAGTGGGCAACCCACCCACTGTAGAGACTTGAGAGACTGTGGCTTTGCACTTCCCAGGATACATCAATGGGCATGGAGCCCCGTCGTGGATCTGACGTGGTGCTGTAATCCGGCTGAGGTGCCCCCCCCTTCCCTTCCCCCTGAGGTGCCTGTTGTATTTCTATCTGATGCCCCTGCAGTGTTCTCTCCGTTTGTGGACAGGTATCTAGTGTGGGCCTCGCCCATGCATTTTGGGCCCAGTGGTGCACGGACATTGATATGTGCATACCTGCACTACTTATCGTAATGTATAATATCTGGAATGTGTATATATATCTGTATATATTTGACTACTGTATTTTGATACATTACAATGTTTGAACTGATTTCCTTTTGTCTTTGCATTCTTCCGGGGGGGAGGGAGGGGGGTTGTTACTGTGCTGTTTGGACATGCATTGGTGTGTGTGTTGTAGTGGGTGAGGGTGTGGGTGTTGCGTGTGTGTCCCCCTGACTTTTGCCTCCCCCCTCCCCTATGTCATAGGTGCAGTACTCACCGTTGTCTTCGGCGCCTACGTAGATGGTGATCGTAGAGGAGCACAAAGACAAGCGCAGGGAGTATTTGTAGTTCGGGCTCCATGGTGTCCTCTTTCCTCGTGGAGTGTGTTAAGGTGAGCGTTTTCCCATTGCAAAAGCTGTTTCCGCTGTGTTTTTATCCACGGTGAATCCGCCCCGGAAAAGGTGGCGGATTGTGATACTGTGGGCGGTACATTGTGTTCCGCCTGTCTATTGGTGGTGACCGCCGCGCTGCTTGTCTGTACCGCCGTGGCGGGCGGAGTGTTAAAGTGGCTGTCTATGTTGGCGGTTTCTGCCACGGTCGAAATTCCCTTTTTTTGTCCGCCGGCCTGTTTGCGGTATTATCGCACCTTTAACACCGTCCGCCAGGGTTGTAATGACCACCTATATGTCGTGACTATACCCGCATGTTCGGATGATATATAGCGAGGGTCCAGCCTACTAGTTCTAAAACCCCCGAGGAGTTGATAAAACATTCATGACACCCATTGGTATCTATTGGCCACAATAACCACCCGCCAGGATGTGTCAGTAAAACATTAAATGTACCATTCTGGACCCATTCGTCGAGCTGATCTTCAGTTGCATTTGTATATTTTTGCCATTTATAAAATTTTGCAGGGGCTGGTATACTGGGCATGTTTCATTCCTTAATTTTAGCTAAGCCTAAACAACTCGTTTGTTGAACAGTTTCATTTAGAAATATCATTTGTACAGGAATAAGGCATGCTCTAAATAAAGATTCCTTTCCCTCAATTTGCCAATTTTTTGTTCCCCATACACTTTTCAGATCGATCGACTTCAGCAAATATTCATAGCCTTCTATAGACAGCCGGGAAACAAATGATTCTGAATATATAAATTTCGTATTGGTCATTAATATATGTATATTCTTAGTAAATGGTATCTTAAAATAATATGACTCAGCATTTTTTACAATGTGCCCAGAAAAATATGTAAACTTTTCAGAATATGTTTTGGAACTCCCCTATGGTGGAGTCGGACAATGTTCCCATTATGTATAATTAAAAATAGTTTTGGGGCTGCTCGTTCTATGTATGAAATGGTACCCATAATAATTATAGCAAAACATATCACCATAATTCTCTTTAGATTGATAAATCTTCATTTTCAAAGACAGTATAATACTGCAATTCAGTCATCATAGAATCAACTGTTTTCACATCACAATCATCAGAAACAATGCCTGGTATTACAATATCATTCATTGATAATTTGAACACATATGGTATTTGAATTACTTCCGTGGGACCATATATATAAAATATTACTTTGTCCCAAACAATCCCATCAGGAACTGGCACCGCAGAAATGTTCACAAATGATAAGTCTCTTTGGGCCTCATGTGATGAAAAATGTGGTTTTAAGACCTCCTCCACCGATTTAACTGTTGATTTTTCAGGAAGAAAATGACCATGTAGTAATAAGAAAAAGGCAATAACAAACCCAATCCAAAGTAGGAAAGTTAGGACAGTCAAAGAGAGCCATAGATAGTTCCATGGAAAAACCGAATATGTTTCTATCAGCCAGTTTTTTAGCTTACGTGTTCTTGACAAGTCAGCTGTCGAAGAGGCAAATGAGTCAGAGAAGTCATCATTGAAGTCGGCAAAATACCCAGAAGCAGTTTGTGCAAATGGTGGGGCCGTGGTCAGTGGAAGAGTTGGTGTTTCCCGTGGTGGCACACAATAGACAGCACCATCCCTCTGTGTTGGAGTTGAGTCAACTTGGTCAGCCGTTTCTATATTATTAGATGTCAGTGGAACCAATGCAAGATCGTCTTCCACCCTCCCTAAGATCGGAGACGTGTCAGTGTTGGTATAAACAACTTGTAGAGGAACTTCTTGACCAGTAGAGAGAGGGATTCGGGAACTACTGGACGTTCCTCTTGGTCGGCTGTGCAGGATCGGCCACATGGTGTAATTTGACATTGTCAGTGGAGAAAAAATTATTTTCTTTGGCACTTGCCAACGGTGGTAGAATTACAGTTCTGGTACCGTGTATCCCCAATACTGGGACTGATGCTCGGTAAGAAGGGCCAAACTCCTTCTTCACAGAGACCCTCTCACATACAAGATCCCCAACTTTGGGAATCCAGCCGGTATTTATAGGCACATCCTTGATTCCTGTGGAGGCAGCACTGATAGAAGAATTATCATCACAGAACTGTTGCAATTCCTGTAAGACAGTGACACATTCATTTATGTCAAAAGGTGTTTCTGCTGCCTCCACGCCAGGACCATCAAGATCCGGAACATACATTTGAGTTCCGAACAGGCACTCATATGAAGTACAAACCCCCCCAGGGACTTTCTAGGCAGATTATTAGGTGCTCTCCGGACTCCATACAGGTGATTGAGCCAACTACGACACGTACCTAAGACTCTGGCTGTTAAGGATTCCTTTATTTCATGGTTTAATCGCGCCACAACACTATTTCCCTTGGGATGAAATGGAGATAAGTACTGGAGTTGGACCCCCAATGAAGCCATGGCGTCCCTGAAAGCCCTTGAGGCGAAAGCAGGGCCCTGGTCCAAATGGAAAGCCGCAACCGCATATGTACCGATAAAGACTCGCAAATCTTTAATAACAGTCCGAGCGTCAGCCGAGCGTTGTGGCCACATCCATATAAATCTGGAGCATGAATCAACAGCGACTAAAATATACTTGTATGCACTATCCAGTGTTAAGGGACCGCAATGATCCAGGTACACACATTGTAATGGTTTGTTTGAAATCAAGAGGGGTGTCTGCGGGGGGCTTTTGGCAGTGGAAACGTTAATTTGTTGACAAATATCACAACAAAGGACATACTGCTTGGTCTCTTTATAGAGACCTGGCCACCAATAATGGGCCTGCAAGATCAAGATTGTAGCCTCCACACTAACATGGGCAGATGCCACCCCCTCATGCTCTGCTTTAATCAATTGTGATCTTATATCTCTATTGGGAATGTCTCGTACCCCTACGCATGGTATCTTAACCTCAGCATTCAGCATACCTCCCATTCGGTAGTAACATTTGCCTGGAAAGCCTTTAGGATAGGGCGTACCATCAGCCGTAGCTGTTACAGCAGCCCATATGTCTGCGTCCGGTTTTGAACTCAAACGAGTCACTGCAGCTATAGCAGCCACAGCCACTGCTGACTTTGCGGCTTCATCAGCCAATGTATTTCCAGCAACGTGTATCCCAATGCGCTGTCCAAGCATATGTACAACATGGACATTTGTTAGCGTTTCTTTCAGATCTGCTACTTTGCCCCACAGAAGTCTGTGTTTTATGGTGTTGCCTTTAGAATCTATGAACCCATTCTGGTGCCAATAATGCAGATATTCATTAAAGGAGTGGACACAATAATACGAATCGCAAAAATCAGCGTGGGCTGTGTAGGATCCGTGTGCTCCAATGCCATCAGCAGGGTCTTTAGTTCTGCCAACTGTGCTGTGCAATCCCTAGGGTTTGCGTAAAGGTATGTAGAGGACAATATTTATCGCCCTCCATGTAGCCACTTAGGAGTGCGCAAGCAGCAGAATATTGGTGTTTTGTGCCAATTGCAGGTTGTGCTGAGCCATTGGTGCTATGATATTGTTCAATAGGCAATGTATTTGCTGGAACCGGGTATTCTCTTTCGTACTGTAAAAATTCTTGAGTTTGTAATTTTGGGTCAAAAATGTAGTCTACATCTGTGACTGTCAAAGACATAGTCCATTGTATCCAACGTGGATGTAATGCTTTTGCTTTCGGAACGCTGGCTTTTGTAACAGCCTCTAGGGCCGGGATCGGAGAAACAACAATAATGCGTTTTTTTTGGGCAAGAGGTCTTTCTTTAATGACAGCCATCTGTACAGCAGTGAGAATTTTCTCAGTGGGAGCAAAGCGTTGTTCTGCCGCTGAATATAAATGTGATTTGTGTGCAATTGGGACTGTCTCACCTTCATTAAATGTCACATAGGTGAAACCAATGGCACCAGCTATTACTCTGATGACCAAATGCGTTTTGTTGTCCCTCGTATGTAAGTGTTGTGGTGCAAGCATGTCTGTTTGCAAATCTCGAAGAATGCGTGTATGTTCAACTGTCAGAATTTACTTGAAAAATCGGGACGTATCAGATCATATAAAGGTTTTATGCGTGTAGCATAATCTGGAATGTAAATTCTGCCAACATTTAGGAAACCCAATAGAGATTGGAGTTAATTGTAGTCGGTGGTTGTAACTGTGCACATTTCTCTGAGAATTGTGGCTCTAGGCTCTTTCCGTCACTTGATAGCTCATATCCCAGTAACAGGACGCTGAGGAAGGCAATTTTTTTTTGTTTTAATTGAATTTGTAGCCAAATTCAGCAAATCCTACAACATGTTCTGAAACATGTACTGAGGTAACACCTCAAAGCCATGAAGTTTCTACAATTTATTGGGTGGCACAAACATTATAAGCTGCTTTCAGGGCTCCTTCATTGGTTCTCAGACACGAGTCGTCCACAAAAATCACATAATCAGGCTCAATCAAGGGCTCATCTTTTATGTCTGGTCTTGGCTTGGTGATTAAGTCTGCGACATGAAGACAATCATGCTCAAAATCATCATAATTTACTCAGCCTCTGGCAATGGGAGTAGAGTGGATGGATTTTAAAATGATATTGTCTGATGCAAGAATTTGCTGCTCATATTTTGTAAGTTTGGAGTTAGTCATATACTGTGTTTTTGTTCTGGTAAGCAGAATCTCACTGATTGTGGGACCATAGCAGTAAAAGGATGTCCCATCACTAAGTTTTTGCACCTCTTCATGTTGACATTATCAGCCACCACAGATTTAAGAAAACTGGGCAGCTGTTCGGCTACAGGATCAATGGTAATGGAAATGTAAGCCACAGATATTCTTGATTTTCCCCATGCATCTGAGTAAGCACTGAGAGAGCATAGACCTCCCCTTCAATGTAAAATTATGTGAACATTTTACTGCAATCTGACATTCCCACTGCCAGGGCACAACAAAGACTTTGGCCCTCATTATAAACATGTCAGTAAACACCGTCGACCAACCGTGGTTACAGTGAACAGAAGACCGCCATTGGCAATAAACAGAAACCCACCATATAATGATGACAAAAACTGAAACTGCAAAAATACTGCTACCTCCAGCCACTGCCAGGGCCCTTGTCAGAGGAAAGGCTGCACACCCCACCCCGCCACTGCCAAGCAGACAAATCCCCTGCCCTCCAAATAATGATGCACAAATCACTGTGACGGTTAGTGGCTGTCGAACGACCATTGGCGGTGCAGACTGCCATAGCCAGCAATGAGACCCAACAGCAAGAAATGCCCACATTGGCAAGTTTGAAACCCACACACCTGACACACATCCACAACACTATAAAACACTGACAGACACACCCCACAATCCTTTGCATCGTCAATAGGACAACTGAGACTGACAACACAACTCGCAGACACAGAACGCAACATCACACAAGTCACACACCCAAACTACACAACAGCCCCCTCACCAATATCCACACAACACACCCCATGGCACCCCCTAAGCATTCACGCTTCACAGATAGGGAGCTAAGAACAATGGTGGATGAAATGCTCGAGGTCGAGCCACAAATCTTCGGGGCACAGGTCCAGCACACACCCATCGCCAGGAAGATGGAGTTCTGGTTGAACAAGGTCAACGCAGTGGGAAACCATCCACGCATGAGGGACGACATCCGGAAGAGATGGAACAACCAGCGCGGGAAGGTGAGGTCCATGGCATCTAGGCACAACATTGCGGTACAGAAGACTGGGGGAGGACCCTCACCTACACCCCCTGATTACACAGACTGGAAGGAAAAGGTATTGGCCATCCTGCACCCTGAGGGCCTCACTGGACTCGGGTAACTCATCTACAATTAGCCCATATCTACCACACCTGTAATGCATGCACCACCCCACCCCTCCAACTACCACCAGGACCACTATCCCACCCAGGCCACAATCACTATATCCACTCACCCTGCATGCCCACAAACTAACTAACAGGCCCACATCCCTTCCCCTTTGCACAGCCACCCACCCCTACAAGGAATCATGATGGCACATCACTACTCACAAGGCACCTCCACATGCCATGCAAAATGCAATGGCAACCCCACTATAGGTCCCTGCATGGCCCAACAGGGGAAGAAACTGCACAAAATAGGGCGGAGCTGTGCATGCTCATCCGATTTAGGAAATGTAACATACATGTCCATTCCCCCCCAAACAGACACCACCACCCATGCCACTCTGATGGAAAGGCCAAGGAGTGGCAGGGCTCTACATGGAGATAGAGGCCCCACTCAGGAAACTGGAGAGGAAAGTGAGGAATACTCTGGACCATCACACAGTCCTGGACTGTCACCCTCCAGCAGGATACCACTGACACCCCTACTACCCAGCCACCAACATCAGCTCTGGCTAAACGACCCCACATCAGTGGATCCTGGTCACAGACTGGTGGAACACAAGTACTGAGGCCAGAGTCTCCACCTACTAACAGGCAGAATGACGATGGCCCCAGTACAAGTGGTACTGCCAGACCTGTGCAGGGACACAGGCACAGGGGGCTAGGCCCAGTGGGAGGGCATCAGTGGCCCGGGGGGGGAAAGGATGGATACTGCAGCCAGGAGGTAATCTCTGAGGTCCTGGGACTATACCACTATACCCAGGACAGGATGGGCTAGATCCTGGCCATCCTGGAACAGAGTCAAAAGTTGCAGATAGCCCAACATCAAGAGACCATGGAGCAGTTGCAGATAGCCCAACATCAAGAGACCATGGATCAGTGGAAACAACTGAATGCCACCATGGCCACCATTGCAGGGCTGCTGCAGTACCACCACCTGACCCAGCCTGAGACCCCCAAAAACTAGGAAGCCCGTACCACTGACCAGGAAACAGACCAGCCATTTACATCAGCAGCAGCAACTGGACTGGTGGCACTGGCAGAGGACACACAAGAGACCAGCACCCCTACCCATGCAGCCCAGCACCAGATACTCAAACGGTCCCTCAGACCCACATATGGCACAGGAACACCTGCCAAGTCCAAGGCCCCTGCCAAGAAGTGACTCCGACATGGACTGTCTCCCAAGTGTGCCACTGTGCCACCATCCTCACCCACCAATAGCAACATAACAACTTGCAAGGGACAGATGGACCTATACCAATGCATTAAGGACACCAAATAAAACACATGTACACCAAATTGTATGTCCCCTGTCATATTCATGAATCAATTGTAAATGTGAATGCATTTTCAATTCAATTCCATCATCAGACCTTCATTGCAGGAATGGCACCGCACGCACAACATTGAAGGGGCCTGCCTGTGGCGAGGAACTACCTAGCGGAGGCCTGGAGGAACAGAAACGTGGATAACGTTATGTGAAACACAGCAACACAGCACAGCAAAACACAGAAAGAGGGGTGACACAGCAAGCCAAAGTCATGCAATGTATGCGGTGAAACATATATCTACCGACAAAATAATACCTTACCCCAACATCTAAAGGCTACTGGCTCCAGATTCCAGGAGGGGGAGTGTCCCCTTATAGTCACACTCTGGGGGAAGAGGAAAGATAAAGAAATAGGCAGGGACGGCAGTTAATATCAGTAAACAGAATCATTGTCCTATGGAAGTGTCCGTAGGTATACTCCCATGGGTACAGTTAGGAGAGTCCCTCTGAAAAAATGGCCAGAAGGACAGGCCAGGGCAGAGAAAACGGTTACCACACAATCTGGAACCGACGAGTGCCTCCTTTGACGTAGTTAGTGCAGGAGCACTCACTCATCAGTCGCTTCTGAGATCTTCTGCTTCTGCCAAGCCACAGATAAGATTTTGGTTGGCTGAGATAGAGTATGTGTTGGTTCGAGTAGTGTGTGCAGTTTATTTTATTTTATTTTTATTTTTATTTTATTTCATTATACTTCACTGCAGTTTGGTTTACTTGACTGTACTTGACTGTAGTTCTTGCGTTTTATTGTACTTCACGTAACTTGATCCTCCGACAGTATCCCCGGCCATGGGCTTAGACGGCCATGCCCTGTCATCGGTTCCAGATTGTGTGGTAACCGTTTTCTCTGCCCTGCTTTAGAAGTTTGCCTTACTGCAGGTTCCATTTACCTATGTGGACACTAACTGTTGTCCTTCTGGCCATTTTTTCAGAGGGACTCTCCTAACTGTACCCGTGGGAGTATACCTACGGACACTTCCATAGGACCATGATTCTGTTTACTGATATTAACTGCCGTCCCTGCCTAATTCTTTATCTTTCCTCTTCCCCCAGAGTGTGACTATAAGGGGACACTCCCCCTCCTGCCCTCCTGGAATCTGGGGCCAGTAGCCTTTAGATATTGGGGTAAGGTATTATATTGTCGGTAGATATATGTTTCACCGCATACATTGCATGACTTTGGCTTGCTGTGTCACCCCTCTTTGTGTGTTTTGCTGTGCTGTGTTGCTGTGTTTCACATAACGTTATCCACGTTTCTGTTCCTCCAGGCCTCCGCTAGGTAGTTCCTCGCCACAGGTAGGCCCCTTCAATTGTTATATTTCCTTTCCCACTGTCTTATTGAGTGTGAATGTTTGTCTGTGCATTGCATGACGTTTAGGGATCCTAGGCCCTGAAGAATGCCCCCAGACCTTCCTTGGCTCATTGTAGAGGGCAGAAACATGTTGGCCAAATTTTAGATAGGTGACCCAGTGAGTCCTTACTCTCACTCTGGTGTCCCACCATTGTTTTTAATACACCATCAGACACCACTATTAAAAGTGTAGATTACACACCTGTAACTGCTTTGTGTTTTTATTCCCCTAGCTTAGCTGGATCCCACTAACTCCAGAAAAATAACAATTTACACACTCCCTCCTGTTCCTTTAACGGTGAGGTTGAGTCCGCCCAGGTGGCACTGTCCTACCTGGGTGGGGCTAGGTGGTCAAATGATGAAGCATGACACTATATAGTGTGTGAGACCACCTAGTCCGTAAAGGAAATACCCCTCCCCCTATCCATCACCATCCCACAGCACTCACACTCCATGTTGACACCCATTGAGGTCTAGGAGCCCTGGATAACCTCCCGTGGTTGCAGCTCCTTATCACTAGTGAACCCCATACCCTTTTGTGTTTATTGGCTTTGTATACAGGGAGCTGGTATGGGTTGATTCCTACTAAATACTTTGTTCCTATCTCCCTATACTCTCCGTTGGTGTTACGGTATGACAAAAGTATACAAGTATTTGGACAGGATGATGCTAAACATTGGCTGTGAGAACCCTGCACCCATGCCCACTGTCACCTGAAATGAGCCCGTGGCCAGAAAATGGAGTACAGAGAGCACTTGCACTTCAGAAGGGATGACATGCTGATTCCGATTTGCCGGTCTCAATACTTGATCCAGTAATGCACATAGCTCATGGATTGTAGCACGATTGAGTCTGTAGTTGAGAATGATGTGACGTTCCACCATGGTCTCTAAATCAACAAGAGGTCTGTACACAGATGGGGCCTCCCTCGCCACATGGGTCTGTACCTAGGGGAAGTGGAGAACACATGTGAGGGACACATATACATATTCACAACATGTTGTGTATGAATAACTGCTGTACATTATGTGGGTTACACACAAGCGATGTATGATGTACAACTGTAGGGACATGTATGAGGTGTAATATCTGGACTGTTATGGGGAGGTAAGAGTCATGTGTGTATGCGACTGAGGAATGGGGTCCATAGGGCCTGCATGGGGCCCATGACAATTAAATATCTGCGTTGTGCTAGCAAAATGGCAGCCCCCTTCCATCCAGATATGTAGCAGTGGAAGTGACCTCATTCTGCTGGCGGTTGTTGTACTGGAGTAAGGCGGTGTTCACCCCTGTGCACCTATTCATTGGTTAACATGGTTGTCAGTGGGGAATCTCGGCCCTCCATATGGGCATAGAAGACAGACTTTCGAGGTGACCTAATCATATGTAAAGAGTGTTTTCCATATAAGGGCATACAAGGGCAATGCACTTTTTCTTGCTATATCTTACTGTAGTGTCTCTAGACTGCAGCCAGCCAGAACACAACGGTGCTTTAAAGATCCATGTTGTGAGAAAGTGGATTATTAGTTCGGGTGATTGGTAGTTCGCCTCAAGTAATATTGTTACTATTTGGGTTGCGTACAATAAAGGTTTAAGCAATTTAAACCTGAGCTGAAGCCATGGTAGCTATAGCACAGAGCAGACAGGCTTAACTTAAGAAACTGTGTTCAGCATTTAAAAGAACGAAAACAGCTATGAAGTCAAAAACACCACAAAATAAAACACCGACTCCAATTTATAAAAATAGAGCGTATTTCAACTAACAAAATTACACTAAAATGAACAATATCCAATAAGGGACACATGAGATAGGAATTTTTAAAGTTTTAAATGAAAACAGTGCCAAAGAGGTCAAAGCGCCAACTACAGGCAACTGGTCACTCCCGACCAGGGCAGGGTTTAAGGCCGACTATGATGGAGCATGAGTTGAATACATGGGCTGGATTCAACCTGATTAAAAAGTTACCTTCACACTTAAAATGTTTCCAAGATGGTACAGTTCTCGGCAGGGCAAGACTGCAGGCTGAATCAGTTGAACGACCTGTCGATGACAGGTTGATGAGGAATGACATCTCAGTGAAGCTCTTGATGAAGTTAGAAAAAACCACAAGCAGGAAAGTCTGGAGTTTATGCCCAGGAACCCCTCGATGTTGATCGGATGCTGCTTGGCATCGAGCCAGGTGAAGTTTGACTTTGGCCCAGATTTACTAGATTCTCATGCAGCGCATCGCAGCAGTCAAAAATCTGCCCTGCGCTGTGTGAAAAAGAAAGAGCAGGAGAGTGCCATATTTACAGAAATATTGCACTCTCCTCCCCTCTCCCTTACGGCACACACACACCTATGTGCCGTAGTGCAAGGGTGTGTGTGTGAGTTCAGCATAGGTTTTTTACTGGAAGGGTACCCTTCCAGTATGAAATGCTATGCATAGACACACTTTAAAACTTTTCGTACACTGTGGGGGTGATTCTAAGCTTGGCGGGCGGCGGTAGCCGCCCGCCAAGCGGGAACCGCCAGAAGACCGTACCGCGGTCAAAAGACCGCGGCGGTCATTCTGGGTTTCGCACTGGGCTGGCGGGCGACCGCCGAAAGTCAGCCCAGCGGGAAACACCCTTCCCACGAGGACGCCGGCTCAGAATGGAGCCGGTGGAGTGGGAAGGTGCGACGGGTGCAGTTGCTCCTGTCGCGAATTTCAGTGTCTGCAAAGCAGACACTGAAATTCTTCGTGGGGCCCTCTTACGGGGGCCCCACGGCACCCCCTACCGCCATCCTGTTCCTGGCGGGAGACCCGCCAGGAACAGGATGGCGGTAGGGGGTGTCAGAATCCCCATGGCGGCGGAGCGCGCTCCGCCGCCATGGAGGATTCTCAAGGGCAGCGGGAAGTCGGCGGTACACCGCCGACTTTCCGTTTCTGGCCGCGGCTGAACCGCCGCGGTCAGAATGCCCAGCGGTGCACCGCCAGCCTGTTGGCGGTGCTACCGCCGACCTCCGCCATGGCCAGAATGACCCCCTGTATGTGTGCTGCACAGTGCAGCATGCATTCAAAGTCAGAAAAGAAGGAGAAATAAAAACATTTCTCCTTTTAACACCTGCTTCACATGGTGTTAACTTTCGGCTCAAAAACCTGTCTACTATTGTTTGTAGATAGGGTTTTGCATCAAAATGCATGGGGGTTGCATGGGATTGTTCATGTATCACCCAGTGCTTTGCGCTGCTTTGTGTTCATTTTAGGGTACTTTCCAGTACAAAACAAGTTTTGTGCTGGAAAGTAAATAGGTAAAAAGGATTTTCTGTCAATTTGTGTCCCTTTTGTGACACAAACACAGCATGGAAGCTTAGTAAGTATACCCCTTAAACGCTTTCTAAAAGTTGGATTCCTTCAGTGGGGCAAGGGTACAGAGAGTAGCCATAGAGAGTTGAATATTGTTTTGTGATGCCGTTCAGCAACGGGCCCACTGAATCAGATTTGGTGCTGCAGAGTAGAAAGTAGTGACAGCTGTGGCAAAGTCAGGACAACTGATGATGCACCGTCTGCAGATCTGGTTGGCAGGTTGGTCTTGGTCATACAACAGTTTTCCAGGCAGAAATTTGCTAAACGTTTTCAAGTCCCAACATTTAGGGTTAGCTAGGCGGAGTACACTCAACACCAGCCAAGGGTTCCAGGACCTAAGGAACAGCACTTGGGGGGTCAGGGCTTACTTCAACAGATGCCACCAGCTGAGTCCAGCGAAAACTGGGCAGCTGGGCTCTTCCAGGGAACTGGGTTTGTTGCAGCTTTTGTGGTCCTGTATATTAACAGGAGTTGATCCAACTGATCCTTGGAGTTCACTCCCTTATCCTGGGTGCCCATGGGAACAGGTCCAGGACTTAGAGTTCTCCTCACAGGTCTCAACAATAGATGCACTCCTTCTTCTGTCTTACATAGGTCCAGTAGTGTTCTGAAGAAGGTGCCCAGGGGTGCCACATTTGTTCCCGGCACAAGACTGTGGGTAGGGGTGACTCCTGCCCCATACCTAACCAATAGGGAAATTGTTCTTAAGGGTTACCCTACTGCAGCAGTTCCAGTATGCCCTATGGCAAACAATCCCAGAGTGTCCCTCTCTACCCAACATGGTACATCCTTTCCTTCCCTTTGTAGAGCTCCAGTGCTGACCCTAGATGTGTGGCTATGAAAATGAGCAACCTCTCCTTTGTGGTCACCCAAAACCAGTTTTGGGCCTGCTCCTATCCCACTGGGATTGGTGCTGGCTAAAAAGAGGGACAAAGGAGGGGCCAGAGCCAGGTGTTACATCTGCCTGTGATAGTGTAGGGCTGGTTGAAGTTAATTTATTTCCTGGGCTAGCCCA
The DNA here is from genome assembly GCF_031143425.1 of Pleurodeles waltl. NCBI lineage: Eukaryota > Metazoa > Chordata > Amphibia > Caudata > Salamandridae > Pleurodeles > Pleurodeles waltl. The sequence goes on along the minus strand of NC_090438.1, from coordinate 368,620,294 downwards.
TCTCCCAAGCAGATGAGTGGGTGGACAGATTGAGGGGGTCATTCTGACCTCGGCGGTAAAAGGCCCTTACCGCCGGTCAGAAGTCCGCCATTCTACCGCCGCGGCCGCGGTAAACCGCCACGGTCATTCTGACCACCAACTGTGAAACCGCCAAAAATCCAACATCCAAGGAAGGCTGCCTCATCAGCGGGCCGCGGAAAACTGGAGATGACCAAACCTCCACCGTCACGCCAACACAAACACGCCCATGCCATTCTGACCCACGAATCCACGCGGCGGTCTTTCAACCGCGGTATTCCATTGGCGGTACACACCGCCGCGCTCAAAATACACACACATCTCCAAAACACAGCCACATTGGACAATTTGAAATACACACACCTGACACACATACAAACAACACTCCCACACATCCAATCAACTATAAAACACACACCCACATCACCCACAAACCCCCACTAGTTGGAAATCGGAGAGAAGGAGATAGAGATAGAGAGAGCGAGCACAGCAAACGAAAACCCCAACACACACAGGAACCCACCTTCATCACCCCCACCACATTTACGCACACATCACCACATATCACCACGCACATCACCACAAACACCACCCCACACCTCATCCACACCACCCCATGGCACCCCAAAGACACCCCAGGTTCTCGGACCAAGAACTCAGGGTCATGGTGGAGGAAATTATAAGGGTTGAGCCCCAGCTCTTCGGCACACAGGTGCAGCACACCACTATAGCAAGGAAGGCTGAGCTATGGCAAAGGATCGTAGACAGGGTCAACGCTGTGGGACAGCATCCCAGAAATCGGGAAGATATCAGAAAGCGATGGAACGACCTACGGGGGAAGGTGCGCTCGATGGTGTCGCGACACAACATCGCTGTGCAGAAGACTGGCGGCGGACCCCCACCCACTCCACCCCAATTCACTGCATGGGAGCAAGAGGTAGTAAACATCCTGCATCCTGATGGCCTCGCTGGAGTACACGGAGGAATGGACTCTGGTAAGTTGAATCTCAACTACTTCACCCCCCCCCCAACCACCAGCATGCCAACCACCCCCCCTCACCTCCAATCTCGACCCCCCAGCACACAACCTCCCTGCCAATGTCTCACCAGCACAACCCACCCTAAACAACACCAACCCCTGAATGCCAACACAAACCATAGACAGCCACCACCAAAGCATGACCATTGCACATACCCATACACCCCCCCCCACCCTCACAACACCTCCCACAAGGGAATGCCAGCACTGGGGGACAAGGGCACTCAAAATGCACGCCATGGCACACACAGAAACAATAACCATACTCCTTTACCCCTGCAGGGCCCGAACGCCAACACACCGCCACGGAGGGTCCAGATTTGTCCATCCCACCCCCAGAACAGGCCCCCAGCGAGGACAGCAGCTCTGTCGACCTAGAACCTGATGACCAGCCCGGACCATCGGGGACCTCTGGACAGTCGGTTCCCCACACACAGACACAGGCCACAGCAGACCCAACCCCCTCTGGGAACACCAGCACAGCTCCCACCCAGCGGGCCCATGCCTCTGTCTCGCGGACGCATCAATCAGCGGTGTGTCCGCCACTACAGGGCACCCAGGCTGACCCAACACCCCAACAACAACAGGGACCTGGGGGCAGTGGTAGTGGGCACACCGTCCAGGGGACAGAGGCCCGGGGAAACAGGGCAACTGGGAGGGCTGCTGTGCGACAGGGGGGGGAGGACAGGCCCAGGGAACCGACTCTCCAAGAGGCCCTGACCACCATCATGGGAGCATACCATCACTCCCAGGAGACGATGGCGACGGTACTGGCCAGGTTCACCGAGATCCAGGCACAGCAGGAGGAACGGTACATGGGGTTCAGCAATGAACTCCGGAACATCGCTACCGCTATGGGGACCATAGTCCAGGCCCTCAACCGGATAGAAACCACATTGCGGGACCATGTGGCACCACAAAGGGCCCCTGTCACTAGCCAGGAACAGCCTACCACCTCCGCCGGCGCTAGTGGTCAGGAGGCCCCCACAGAACGACGGGCCCCCAGAACCCCACCTCCTGCTGAAGAACAACCACCCCGCAAGAGGAACCTGAGATCTCACAGGAAGACAGAGTAGGATGCCAAGACCCCCGCCAGCATAAGATACCCCCTGATGTCATCCCACTGTCCCACAGTATCACCCTGTCCAACCTTGAACTGCCCCTGCTCCATCCTTCCACAGGCATATGGAAAATGCACCTGTGAAACTGAGAACTGGGCTCTGCCATGGACATTACTCCACCCTCACCCATCACCGTTTTAATATCATGTACCAATATCTAGCACTAAAAATAAATCACTCATTGCACTGAAATCATTCTGGAGTCAGCCTGTATTATTTACAAATGTATAACACATTACTGATCAATAATGTTCTGTTATTTTTGTGATGACAACATACCGATGTCAAAAAGCATTAGTCCATGGGCTAACCAAGCAGAAGTCACGCAGTGGGTCATACAGAACTGAAAAGGGAAGGGAAAATCAAACATCAGTTTAAAAGAACTGGGGGGAAATACACAAAGTAAAGATGCAGGGGGCTTTCAGTAAATGTTAAATGGCGTGGGTGATTCTTACCAGTGTGCTACTGAAAATACTGTTGGATAACTCTGTCCCTGTTGTCTGGGTCATCCTCTTCGTCTTCCTCCTCTTCACTCTCCGCAGGCTCCACAGCTGCTTCAACACCACCATCTGGACCATCCTCCTGCAGGAAAGGCACCTGACGTCGCAATGCCAGATTGTGAAGCATACAGCAGGCCACGATGATCTGGCACACTTTCTTTGGTGAGTACATCAGGGATCCCCCTGTCATATGCAGGCACCTAAACCTGGCCTTCAGGAGGCCAAAGGTTCTTTCAATGATCCTCCTAGTTCGCCCATGGGCCTCATTGTACCGTTCCTCTGCCCTGGTCCGGGGATTCCTCACTGGGGTCAATAGCCAAGGCAGGTTGGGGTAACCAGAGTCACCAATTAGCCACACACGTTGTCTCTGTAGCTGTTCCATCACATAAGGGATGCTGCTATTACGCATCACATACGCGTCATGCACTGACCCAGGGAACTTGGCATTCACATGGGAGATGTACTGGTCAGCCAAACAGACCACCTGGACGTTCATAGAATGGTAACTTTTCCTGTTTCTGTACACCTGCTCATCGTCTTTTGGGGGTACTAAAGCCACATGGGTCCCATCAATGGCACCAATTATGTTGGGGATATGTCCAAGGGCATAAAAATCACCCTTCACAGTGGCCAACTCAACCTCCTCAGGGAATACAATGTAGCTCCGCATGTGTTTCGTCAGGGCAGACAACACTCTAGACAAAATTTTTGAAAACATAGGCTGAGACATTCCAGATGACATGGCCACTGTTGTCTGGAATAAGCCACTTGCCAAAAAATGGAGGACTGACAGAACCTGCACTAGAGGGGGAATTCCTGTGGGTTGGCGGATGGGTGACATCAGGGCTGGCTCCATCTGGGCACACAGTTCATGTATAGTGGCTCGGTCAAGTCGGTATCGTAGTATGATATGGCGTTCTTCCATTGTCGACAGGTCCACCAGCAGTCGGTACACGCGAGGATTCATCCTTCTCCTCGCAAGTCCCAGCAGACGGTGCCTAGGAAGGACAACATGGAGCACAGAGTCAAGCAAATCACAGGTACGTTCACCACAGCATGCCGAGCACACGGTTATCTATGTATTGAAAGGCGTGTATGTGTGGCAATGCAAGGCCTAGGCCTGTGTGACGCAGTACAAAATATGCCATGTGGGCCCTTGAAATGGCTGCTGCCTGACCTGTGAAGTGGGACAATGGGATGTGAGGTCAATGCGCTGGCGTGGCACACCGTGGCGGTAGGCGGTCGAAGACCGCTATACGAAGCCGCATTGGCTAACATTGAAGCCTATGGGTTTCAGGAGCCAATGACGAGGTGCGCCGGCGGTCGCGGTACGCACCGCCGCGGTACTCACCGCCGCGGGCGTGACCGCCATTTTCTATCTGCTTAATCACTCGAGACCTGATCATCCACAGGAGAGGACCTATACTGCAAGTGCTGCTGTGACCTCGGTCTGGAAGTGACAATGGCTGCTGCGACTGGGGAAAGGGCCCCTGCCTTCACTGCGGAGGAGTTGGAGAAACTTGTGGATGGGGTCCTCCCCCAGTATGCGTTACTCTACGGTCCTCCAGACCAACAGGTAAGTACACTGGGTGCACATTGAATGGGCTATGCCTGTGTGGAGTGGGGTGGATGTAAGTTGGTGGGGTGGGGGGCGAATGAGGAGTGCAACGAACGACAGATGAGAGCATGTGCCATATGGCAAGCTTGGGGAGGGGGGGCCAATCGCATCTAACATGCAGAAAATTGATGATTTTTTCCTTCCCACCCTGTACATGTCAAATAGGTCAGCGCCCATCAGAAAGTGGACATTTGGCGTGCCATCGCCAAGGAAGTCCGGGCCCTGGGGGTCCACGTCAGACGGGGCACCCACTGCCGCAAGAGGTGGGAGGACATCCGCCGCGGGACCAGGAAGACCGCCTAGTCACTGCTGGGGATGGCCTCCCAACCTAGGAGGGGTGCCAGTCGTACCCTGACCCCCCTGATGTCCCGGATCCTGGGGGTGGCCTACCCTGATTTGGATGGGCGCTTGAGGACATCACAGCAGACACAAGGAGGTGAGTATCAGCACAATCTGCTATCTCTCTGTGCAGTGGAGGCGTCTGGGTGGGGGAGGAGGGTTGTGGGTGACATTAGGCCAGGGCGCTTTCTGTAGTGTAGTCCTCTCCTTTAGGCATGGCCCTGTGCTCCCGGCCCCCACCTCTGTAGGGTGACAAGTACAGCTATCGATGGTCCAGCATCACACATGTGTGCCTTTGTCGTCTCTAGACCTGTTGTCCTAGTCAGAAGTACTGAGTAGTGTACCCCGAATGCGCGGCTTAGTGCATGACGCTCCTGTGTCTGTCCTCTCCGCCAACGGTGTTGACATTGCATGCACTCAACCTGGTCTTCGTTTTTCTCCCCCCACCCTTCTTCTTCATCTTCTTGTGCATGTGTGCATTATCATCATCAGGCGGAGGAGAATTGGCATCGGAGCACGAGGGAGCTGCAAGTCACAAGGCCCCGGTGGGCCCAGGAACAGACACCGAGGGCACCAGTGATCCGGAGGGCGAGGGGAGCACCACAACGGGGACCGGTGGTGACACCAGCGACACCGACACGTCCTCGGATGGGAGTTCCCTAGCGGTGGCGGCAACATCCGGGCCCCCCGCCTCTACAGGTACAGCCGCCACCCAGCGCACCAGCCCCGCCCTCCCAGCAGCCCCTCAGCCTACGCTCCGTGCCCGCTCGCCCAGGAAGGCGGGCGTCTCCTTCGCCCCAGGCACCTCAGCCCCTGTTACCCCTGCTGCCCTCAGTGAGGAGGTCATTGACCTCCTTCAGACCATCATTGTTGGGCAGACTACCCTTTTGAATGCCATCCAGGGGGTAGAAAGGGAGGTGCATCGGAGCAATGCCTACCTGGAGGGCATTCATTCGGGTCAGGCTGCCCATCAACGATCGTTCAATGCTCTGGCCTCAGCACTGACGGCAGCCATTGTCCCTGTTTCCAGCCTCCCTCTTCTGACTGCCTCCAGCCTGTCTCTGTCTCCTGTTCCTCAGCCTATCCCATCCACACCATCAGACCAGCCTGCACACACCTCAACACCCAAGGGCAGCTCATCCAGACACAAGCACCACAGAACCCACAAGCATTCACGTAAGCAACACCCAGATGCAGACATTCCAACAGTCACTACCACCTCTGTGTCCCCCTCCTCCTCGTCTCCCTCCTCCCTCCCTGTGACGACTACACTCACACCTGCATGCACACCACCATCAGCCAGTGCTTCCATCACCAGCACACCCTCCAGTCCAGTCCGCACACGTGCAGTCACCACCCCCACTACCATTTACACGTCCCCTGTGTCCTCTCCCACTGTGTCTGTCACCCCCTCTTCCAAGACACACAAACGCAGGCAGACACCCACCCAACAGCCATCCACCTCACGACAGCCTCCAGCACAAGCACCTGCACCCAAAGACAGCACACCTGACTCTCCTACAACCACATCCTCTTCCTCCACTCCCATCACCACTCCTCCTACCCTTTACCTTGGTCCTAAAAAAGTTTTCCTTGCTAATCTTGACCTCTTTCCCTCCACTGACCCACCCCCTCCATCTGCAAAGAGTCCCAAGAGCACCTCAGCCACCACCAGCCCAGCTTCGAGTGTCACTGTGGTGCATGGGTTCTGGAGTCCACCCTTTGCCAGCAGTGACACTTCAATCAGCAGCAAGGGGACAGCCAGCCCCCCCCCAGGCAAGAGGACCCGGAAACTAAAGGGCCGCCGTGAGAGGACTGACACGGCTGCCCCCAAGGAGCAAAGTTCGCCCACTTCACCAGCCACAACATCTAGGGGAGGCAAGGGCCCGAGAGCCCCATCTAAGGAGCGAAAGGGAAGGAGGGCGGAGATGTCAGCCAGCAGGAGCGCGGAGCAGGAGGGGCCCACAAGCCCCATCCCGGGTGTTAGGGAGGACACCAAAGGGCCCATGACTCCGTCACCAAAGGGTCCAGCAACAGCACGGTCGGAGGGCGACTGAGCAGGGAGTCCAGGCCAGGTCTGGCTCCCTTGACTTACTGGATGAGCACCGCTGAAGAGGGCCCCGCCGTGCAGAAGAGCACCGCTGAACAGGGCCCCGCCGTGCAGAAGAGCACCGCTGAACAGGGCCCCGCCGTGCAGAAGAGCACCGCTGAACAGGGCCCCGCCGTGCAGAAGAGCACCGCTGAACAGGGCCCCGCCGTGCAGAACAGCACCGCTGAACAGGGCCCCGCCGTGCAGAAGAGCACCGCTGAAGAGGGCCCCGCCGTGCAGAACAGCACCGCTGAACAGGGCCCCGCCGTGCAGAACAGCACCGCTGAACAGGGCCCCGCCGTGCAGAAGAGCACCGCTGAAGAGGGCCCCGCCGTGCAGAAGAGCACTGCTGAACAGGGCCCCGCCGTGCAGAAGAGCACCGCTGAACAGGGCCCCGCCGTGCAGAAGAGCACCACTGAAGAGGGCCCCGCCGTGCAGAAGAGCACCGCTGAACAGGGCCCCGCCGTCTCAAGCACCGCTCCGCTGGGCCCTTCCTGTCAAGCACCGCTCCGCTGGGCCCCGCCGTCTCAAGCACCGCTCCGCTGGGCCCCGCCGTCTCAAGCACCGCTCCGCTGGGCCCTTCCTGTCAAGCACCGCTCCGCTGGGCCCCGCCGTCTCAAGCACCGCTCCGCTGGGCCCTTCCTGTCAAGCACCGCTCCGCTGGGCCCTTCCTGTCAAGCACCGCTCCGCTGGGCCCCGCCGTCTCAAGCACCGCTCCGCTGGGCCCTTCCTGTCAAGCACCGCTCCGCTGGGCCCCGCCGTCTCAAGCACCGCTCCGCTGGGCCCTTCCTGTCAAGCACCGCTCCGCTGGGCCCCGCCGTCTCAAGCACTGCTCCGCTGGGCCCTTCCTGTCAAGCACCGCTCCGCTGGGCCCTTCCTGTCAAGCACCGCTCCGCTGGGCCCCGCCGTCTCAAGCACCGCTCCGCTGGGCCCTTCCTGTCAAGCACCGCTCCGCTGGGCCCCGCCGTCTCAAGCACCGCTCCGCTGGGCCCGCCGTCTCAAGCACCGTTCCGCTGGGCCCTTCCTGTCAAGCACCGCTCCGCTGGGCCCCGCCGTCTCAAGCACCGCTCCGCTGGGCCCTTCCTGTCAAGCACCGCTCCGCTGGGCCCCGCCGTCTCAAGCACCGCTCCGCTGGGCCCTTCCTGTCAAGCACCGCTCCGCTGGGCCCCGCCGTCTCAAGCACCGCTCCGCTGGGCCCCGCCGTCTCAAGCACCGCTCCGCTGGGCCCCGCCGTCTCAAGCACCGCTCCGCTGGTCCCTTCCTGCATGCACTGTTAACGGTTCACTGTGCCCACCATGCCTCCTCCTTGACCAGTGGAGACTGTAATCCACCTGATGGACTGTGGCTTTGCACTCCCCAGGATGGCACAGTGGGCAACCCACCCACTTGTGAGACTTGAGAGACTGTGGCTTTGCACTCCCCAGGATGGCACAGTGGGCAACCCACCCACTTGTGAGACTTGAGAGACTGTGGCTTTGCACTCCCCAGGATGGAACAGTGGGCAACCCACCTACTGTAGAGACTTGAGAGACTGTGGCTTTGCACTCCCCAGGATGGCACAGTAGGCATGGTGGCCCCTTCGTGGTTCTGGCGTCGTGGACTCATGTGGCTGTGGTGCCCCCCTTCCCTTCCCCCTGAGGTGCCTGTAGTTTTTTCATCAGATGCCCCTGCAGTGTTCTCTCCAGAGGACTCAGGTCTCCTGTGTGGGCTTTGCCCTTGTGTTGTTACACTTTGGCCCACGGACACTTTGATTTTCTTTTGATGTGCAGGACTAATTGCCTCGGTTATCCATTGCACTGTATATAGACTTATTTTGATATTGATTTTTTGGCTAGTTGACCATAACTTTTCAGAGCCTATTTTGTACATAAATTTTTATTCACAATTTAATTATGTCTTTGCATTTATCAGGGGGGTTTGGGTGGTGTCACTGTGACTTGTTGCTCTGCATTGGTGTGTACATAGTTTGGGGGTGTGGGGGTCGCATATGTGTGTGCCGTAAGCTTTCCTCCTCCACCCTCCCGTGTGTCGTAGGTGCAGTACTCACCGTTGTCGTCTGCGCCGGCGTTCGTACTCGTGGTAGATGAGCAGGTAGACGAGAGCAGGTAGTATGTTTAATTCGGGTTCCATGCTGTCCTCCTTCCTCGTGGAGTGCGTAGAGGTGAGTGTTTTCCCGTTCGTAGTCTGTTTCCGCCGTGTTTTTATCGGAGGGGCTCCCGCCCCGGAAAAGGTGGCAGATTGGTGAGTTATGATACTGTGGGCGGTACATTGTCTGCCGCCTGCCTGTTGGCGGTGACCGCCGCGCTGTTTGTCTGTACCGCCGTGGCGGGCGGAGTGTTAATGTGGCGGGATGTGTTGGCGGTTCCCGCCAGGGTCAGAATTCCATTTTTTGGACCGCCAGCCTGTTGGCGGGTTGGCCGCCGCTTTATCACCGACCACCAGGGTTAGAATCACCCCCTGAGTGTCTTGTCACTGTACTGAGACCCTGATAGTCCATGCAGAAGTGCAGGACCCTTGAACCTTGTTTGGGTATCATTCTTATTTGGATGGCCCATTGAATACAAAAGTACTCTACTAACAGACAGGCGGAGGACAAAGTACCGCCCACAGTATCACAACCTACCAATCAGCCAACTTTTCCGGGGCAGATTCAACGCGGACAAAAACATGGCAGAAACAGGACTTCGAAGGGAAAACGCTTACCTCTACACACCCCACGAGGAATCCGGACGCCACGGAACCAGAGCTGCAGATCCTGCCAGCCCTTATCCTCTTGCTCCTCTACCGGGAGCACGAACGCCGGCGGAGAAGACAACGGTGAGTACTGCACCTACGACACAAGGGAGGGGAGAGGGAAAAACAGGGACACACACACGCAACACGCAACACCCCCACCCTCACCCATGACAACACACACACCAATACAGCATGATACATTATAGTTACCATCCCCAACCCTCCCGGAAGAATGAAAGACAAAAGAAAATGAGTGTAACCATTGTAATATATTAAAATCGAGTACGCAAAAATATATATATACACTATAAACAAAATATACACCAAGCTTAGTACTCCAGGTAGTGCTCCAATGAAGTCTGTGGAACACTGGGCCCACACGGTATGGGGGAGGCCCACACAAGATCGCCAACCGTGACGGAGAGAACACTGCATGGGCATCATAGAGCAAGAAAACAGGCACCTCAGGGAGAGGGAAAGGGGGGGCATCTCAGCCGGTTGAGTGCACAACGCCAAATCCACGAGAGGGCCACATGCCCACTGTTCCATCCTGGGGAGTGCAAAGCCACAGTCTCTTAAGTCTCTACAGTGGGTGGGTTGCCCACTGTTCCATCCTGGGGAGTGCAAAGCCACAGTCTCTCAAGTCTCTACAGTGGGTGGGTTGCCCACTGTTCCATCCTGGGGAGTGCAAAGCCACAGTCTCTCAAGCCTCTACAGTGGATGGGTTGCCCACTGTTCCATCCTGGGGAGTGCAAAGCCACAGCCTCACAAGTGGATGGCAGTCTCCACTTGTTCCGGAGTGGGCATGGTGCCCAGAGTGCTTCATCCAGCTAAGGACTGAGGTAGTGGATGCATCTCTCCCCTGGTTCTGGAGGGGGCATGGTGCCCAGAGTGCTTCATCCTGCTAAGCACTGAGGTAGTGGATGTGAATCTCCACTGGTTCTGGAGTGGGCATGGTGCCCAGAGTGCTTCATCCTGCTAAGGACTGAGGTAGTGGATGTGAATCTCCACTGGTTCTGGAGGGGGCATGGTGCCCAGAGTGCTTCATCCTGCTAAGGACTGAGGTAGTGGATGCATCTCTCCACTTGTTCTGGAGGGGGCATGGTGCCCAGAGTGCTTCATCCTGCTAAGGACTGAGGTAGTGGATGTGAATCTCCACTGGTTCTGGAGGGGGCATGGTGCCCAGAGTGCTTCATCCTGCTAAGGACTGGGGTAGTGGATGTGAATCTCCACTGGTTCTGGATGGGGCATGGTGCCCAGAGTGCTGCATCCTGCTCGTGACGGACTCAGTAGCATCAGTGCCCTTGGTGCTCATGGGCCAGCGGTGCTTGTGGCGGCGGTGCCCTGTTCAGCGGTGCTTGTGGCGGCGGTGCCCTGTTCAGCGGGGCTTGTGGTGGCGGTGCCCTGTTCAGCGGTGCTTGTGGCGGCGGTGCCCTGTTCAGCGGTGCTTGTGGCGGCAGTGCCCTGTTCAGCTGGGCTTGTGGCAGCGGTGCCCTGTTCAGCGGTGCTTGTGGCGGCAGTTCCCTGTTCAGCGGTGCTTGTGGCGGCAGTGTCCTTTGCAGTGACTCAGTTGCTGGTGGTCCTGTCTGGCCCAGCGGGGGGGTTGTGCTGGTGGTCCTGTCTGGCCCAGCGGGGCTGGTGCTGGCGGTCCTGTCTGGCCCAGCGGGGCTGGTGCTGGCGGTCCTGTCTGGCCCAGCGGGGCTGGTGCTGGCGGTCCTCTCTGGCCCAGCGGGGCTGGTGCTGGCGGTCCTGTCTGGCCCAGAGGAGCTGGTGCTGGCGGTCTTCTCTGGCCCAGCGGGGCTGGGGCTGGCGGTCCTCTCTGGCCCAGCGGGGCTGGTTCTGGCGGTCCTCTCTGGCCCAGCAGGGCAGGTGCTGGCGGTGGCCTCCTGGGCAGCAGGGAAGGTGCTGGCGGTGGGCTCTTGGGCAGCAGGGCAGGTGCTGGCGGTGGGCTATTGGGCAGCCGGGATGATGGGGGTGGGCTCCTGGGCAGCGGGGATGATGGCAGTGGGCTCCTGGGCAGCGGGGATGTTGGCGGTTGGCTCCTGGGAAGCGGGGATGATGGCGGCCTTCTCCGCCGTGCTGCTCTTCCCAGACCTGACTTTCTTGTGGCCCTTCCCCTCCTTGGAAGGTGTCGCAGCTGACTCCACACTCCCACCTGTACCTCTGGGAGCGGCTTTGGTGGCTGGAGTCTTCCCCCTCTCCCACCGGGCACTGGCCAACTTTAGATGCTTCACAGGTGGGGGACTGTCTGTGCTGTGGCTCCGTGTCACACTGGCTGCCCTGGTGGCCGGTGCAGTCCAGAATCCGGTGACTGCAGGCACCACTGGTCCCGGAGATGTTGTGGCTGAGGTGCTAGGTTGGGACCTGGAGAGTTGGGCCCTAGGAGGCGGACGGGGTGGGGGAGACGTGGGAAAGAGGTCAAGGTTGGACAGGAAAAGTTTTTGGGAAACACTGGGATGGGTAGCTGGAGGGAGTTTGGGAGTGGAGGAAGAGGTTGTGGTTGTAGGAGGTGTTGGTTTGGTGACTTTGGGTGAAGGTGCATGCGCTGGAGGCTGCAGTGAGGTGGATGGCTGTTGGGTGGGTGTGTGCCTGCATTTGTGTATCTTGGGGGGGGCGTCACAGACACACTGGGAGAGGACACAGGAGAAGTGTGAATGGCAGTGGGGGTGGTGACTGCACATGAGCGGGGTGTGGTGGCGTGTGTGCTGGTGATGGCAGTAGTAGCTGTAGATGTAGTGCATGCAGGTGTGAGTGGAGACGAGACTGGGAGGGAGGACGGAGAGGAGGAGGAGGGGGACACAGTGGAGGCAGTGGATGTTGGTGTGTCTGCATGTGTTTGATGCTTGCATGAGTGCCTGTGGGATGTGTGGTGCTTATGTTTGCCTGAGCTTTCCTTGTGTGTTGAGGTGTGTACATGCTGGTCTGAAGGTGTGCTTGGGATAGGCTGAGGTAGAGGGGATTGGGGCTGGGTGGAGGAAGTTGGAGGGGGGAGGCTAGAGACAGGGACAATGGCTGCCATCAGTGCTGAGGCCAGAGTCTGAAAAGCTCGCTGAAGGGCCGCCTGACCAGAATGAATGCCCTCCAGGAATGCATTTGTTTGTTGCAACTGCCTTTCTACACCCTGGATGGCATTCAAAATGTTAGACTGCCCAACAATGAGGGACCTGAGGAGGTCAATGGCCTCCTCACTGAGGGCAACAGGGGTGACTGGGGCATAGCCTGAGGTGCCTGGGGCGAAGGTGATGCCCACCCTCCTGGGTGAGCGGGCACGGGGCAAAGGCTGAAGGGCTGCTGGGAGGGCGGTGCTGGTAGAGGGGGTGGCGGCTGTACCTGTAGATGCGGGGGGCACAGATGTTGCCGCCACCACAAGGGAGCTCCCATCAGAGGACGAGTCTGTGTCACTGGTCTCAGCTCCTGTCCCCGCCGTGGAGCTCCCCTCACCCTCTGTCCCACTGGTGTACTCTGACTCTGTTGTCTCGCCCTCCAGGGCCATGTGGAATGCTGCTCCCTCCTGCTCCGTTGCCACTGCTCCTCCGCCTGATGATGCTAATGCACACAAGAACAGGTAGACCACAAAAAGGGGGGGGGGCGACAGAAGAAAGAGATTTTGAGTGCATGCATTACCGCTACAGTTGGCGGCCACGACAGACACAGAAGCCCCCTGCACTACGCCGCGCACTTGGCCTCCACTGTTCAATCCCTGGGACATGGCCTACAAGGCTATGGACGACATCTGCGCACATCGATTTCACAGGAGCCTGACTAGGTGTGCTTGGCACTGTACACAGGTGGGGTGGGGTGCCACAGGCTCTGCCAGCACAAGGGGACCTTGCCTCCTAAACTCACCCTGGCCTAGGGAATCCCACACGCCAGCTCCCCCACCCAAACATCTCCACTGCGCGCAAAATCAGCAGAATGAGAGTGTACTTACCCCCTTGTGGCTGCTGTGATGCCCCCAAGCGCCCATCCAACTCCGGGTACGTCACCGCTACGATCCTGAACATCAGGGGGGTCATGGTGCAACGAGCACCCCTCCCACGTTGGGAGGCCATCCCCATCTGGGCCTCCGCCGTCTTCTTGCTCCAGCGGCGAATGTCCTCCAATCTTTTACAGCAGTGAGTGCTCTGTCTGTGGTAGACCCCCAGGGTCCGGACGTCCTTGGCGATGGCACGCCAAATATCTTTTTTCTGGTGGGCGCTGACCTACATGAATTGTACAGGGGGAAAAGAAACAGTCACAGTCATTAGCCCCCATCCCTACCCTTGCCATGATGCACATGCACTCACCGTTGTTTCATGCACGCCTCAATCTCCGCCACCCCATCTTTCATCCACCCCACTCCACACAAGCACAGCCCATACAGCATGCTCCCAGTGTACTTACCTGATTGTCTGGAGGACCGTAGAGTAGCGTGTACTGGGGGAGGACCCCATCCACGAGTTTCTCCAACTCCTCCAATGTGAAGGCAGGGGCCCTTTCCCCAGTTGCACGAGCCATTGTCTCTTCCAGATCGAGGTCACAGCAGCACTTGCAGTGTAGGTCCTCTCCTGTCGAAGATCATGTATCAAGTGATTGAACAGATAGAAAATGGCGGTCATGTCCGCGGCGGTGCGTACCGTCACCACCGGCGTACATCGTCATTGGCTCCTGGGACCCATAGGGTCCAATGTTAACCAATGCAGGCTTGCGCTGCGGTCTTCGACCGCGACGGTGTACAACGCCAGCGCAGTTACCTCACATCCCATTGTCCCACTTTACAGGTCAGGCAGCTGCCATTTCAGGGGCCCACATGGCTTAATTTTTAACTGCGTCACACATACCTAGGCCTAGCCTCAACACACATACAGGCCAATTATCGGATTATGAATCGTGTTCGGTGTAAGCTGTGTTTACGTACCTCTGAGTTGTTTGACTCTGTGCTCGCTGTTGTCCTTCATAGGCACCGTCCGCTGGGACATGTGAGGAGATGGCGGCATCCTCTGGTGTACAGACTGCTGGTGGACCTGTCGACAATGGAGGAAAGACATGTGATCATCACCTACAGGCTTGATCATGCCACAATCCAGGAACTGTGTGCCCAGTTGGAGCCAGACCTGATGTTTGCTATCCGCCATCCCACAGGAATCCCCCCTCAAGGGCAGGTGCTGTCAGTACTCCATTTCCTTGCAAGTGGGTCATTTCAAACAACAGTGGCCATAGCATCAGGGATGTCCCAGCCTATGTTTTCAAACGTGCTGTCCAGTGTTGTCTGCCCTGCTGAAACACATGCGGAGCTACATCGTTGTCCCTCAGGTGGAGGATTTGCCTACAGTGAAAGGAGACTTCTATGCCCTGGGACATATCCCCAACATCATAGGTGCCATTGATGGAACACATTTGGCTTTGGTACCCCCCGCAGGTGTGAACAGGTGTACAGAAACCGGAAGAGTTATCATTCCATGAATGTGCAGATGGTGTTTTTGGCAGACCAGTACATCTCCCATGTGAATGCCAAATTCCCTGGCTCAGTGCATGACGCTTACATCCTGCGGAATAGCAGCATCCCTTATGTGATGGGTCAACTCCAGAGGCACCGTGTGTGGCTATTAGGTGAGCACCTGGAAGCAAGTCAGTGGGAATGGTTGTCTGGGTCTGGGGATATCCCTACAGGTTAGTGTGTGTCTAACAGTTGTCCCTTGCCATTTGCAGGTGACTCTGGTTACCCCAACTTGTCATGGCTACTGACCCCAGTGAGGAATCCCAGGACAAGGGCAGAGGAACGCTACAATGAGGTCCATGGGCGAACTCGTGGATAATAGAGCGGACCTACGGGCTCCTGAAGGCCAGGTTTAGGTGCCTACATATGACAGGTTGATCCCTATTCTACTCACCAAAGAAGGTGTGCCAGATCATCGTGGCCTGCTGTATGCTTCACAACTTGGCTTTGCGACGACAGGTGCCTTTTCTGCAGGAGGATGGTCCAGATGGCGGTGTTGTTGCAGCTGTAGAGCCTGTGGACAGTGACGATGAGGAAGCAGATGAAGAGGACATGGACAACAGGAACTTGGTGATCCTGCAATATTTCCAGTGAGACACAGGTAAGAATGCAAACCTGCC
This sequence comes from Pleurodeles waltl, assembly GCF_031143425.1. Lineage (NCBI taxonomy): Eukaryota > Metazoa > Chordata > Amphibia > Caudata > Salamandridae > Pleurodeles > Pleurodeles waltl. The sequence continues at coordinate 368,604,738 of NC_090438.1, read as the reverse complement.
TACTACATGTACTTTCACACTACTACCTCTCTACTGTCTGTCGTTTTCACCCAGTGTAGGTCACTGAGTTGTCACTTTCCCTTACGATTTCACAGATGTGGGTCCCACTGTGTGACATCTGCTTTGATTCCTCATAGACTAGAGCTGTGTGACATAGGTATGTTGACATTACAATTGAAATATCATTTTGCCACAGTAATTGCTACTACACTATTCCGAAATCACAGACTGACTCCAGATTGTTTTGTGCTTCAAGGGTGTTTATTCAAGTGCTCAATATTGGAGGGGGTTGCAAAATGGTGAGGGTTGATGGTGGAGGAATGTCCATGGCAGAGTCCAGTCTATTAGTCTCACAGGTGCATTGCCCAAATGGGCATAGGAAGTGGAGCTGGGGCAGTTTAGGGATGGACAGGGTGACAAAGTGGGACAGAAGGATGACATTCAGGGTGGTCTCATTTCTTGGCGGGGGTCTTAGCATCGTTCTCTGTCTTTGTCCTGGATCTCAGGGACCGTTTGCGGGGTGGTTCTCCTTCTGCAGGGGGTGGGGTGCTGGTGTAGTGGTCCTGTGGCGGTGCCTCCTGTCCACTAGCGCCGGGGCAGTGGAGGTGGTGGGCAGTTCATCGTCCATGCTAGTCTCAGGGGCCCCTTGTTGTGCCACAGTGTCCCTCCTGGTTTTGAGTATTTCCTTCAGCACCCCTACGATGGTGCCCAGGGTGGAATTGATGGTTCTGAGTTACTCCCTGAAGCCCAAATACTGTTCCTCCTCCAGGCGCTGGGTCTCCTGAAACTTGGCCAGTACCGTTGCCATCGTCTCCTGGGAGTGATGGTAGGCTCCCATGATGTTGGAGAGGGCCTCCTGGAGAGTGGGTCCTTGGTCCTGTCCTCCCCCTGTCGCACAGCAGCCCACCCAGTTCCCCTGTGTTCCTGGGCCTCCGTCCCCTGCACCGTGTGCCCACTACCACTGCCCCCAGGTCCCTGTTGGGGTGGTGGGTTAGCCTGGGTTCCCTGTAATGGTGGACACACTGCTGATTGATGTGTCTTGGGAACAGAGGTATGGGCCCGCTGGGTCGGTGCTGTGCTGGAGTTTCCAGAGGGGGGAAGCTCTGTGGTGGGCTGTGACTGTGTGAGGGGAACCGACTGTCCCAAGGTCCCCGATGGGCCGGGCTGGTCATCTAGATCCAGTAGGACAGAGCTGCTGTCATCACTGTGGGCCTCTTCTGTTGGTGGTGTGGACATGTGTGGACCCTCCTGTCCAGTGACATTGGGTAGGGGTCCTGCAGGGGTATAAAAGGATGTTTATTACATCTGTGTGTGCCATGGTGTGCAATGGGTGGGTGTCCGTGTACCCCAGTGCTTGCATTCCTGTGTAGGACCTTGTGTGATGATGGTTTAGGGGGGTGTATGGGTATGTGCAGTGGCCATGCTTTGGTGATGGGTGTCCATGCTTTGTTGTTGCATGCAGGGCTTTGTGTTGGGATGTGTGGGTTGTGATAGTGGAACATTTATGAGGAGTAGGAGTGATGGGGTGAGGGTGGGGGTATGTGATGGCATGCAGGTAGTGTTGGGGATGTAATAGTTAAGATTTGACTTACCAAAGTCCATTCCTCCATCTACTCCTTCGAGGCCCTCAGGATGCAGAATCGCCAAGACCTGCTCCTCCCATGTTGTTAGTTGTGGGGGAGGAGGTGGGGGTCCGCCGCCAGTCTCCTGAACCGCAAGGTGGTGTCTTGCAACCATGGAACGCACCTTCCCCCGTAGGTCGTTCCACCTCTTCCTGATGTCATCCCTATTTCTTGGGTACTGTCCCACTGCGTTGACCCTGTCCACGATTCTTCGCCATAGCTCCATCTTCCTAGCAATTGAAGTGTCCTGCACCTGTGATCCGAATAGCTGTGGCTCTACCCGGATGATTTCCTCCACCATGACCCTGAGCTCCTCCTCCGAGAACCTGGGGTGTCTTTGCCGTGCCATGGGGTGGTGTGGGTGATATGTGGGGTGGTGTGTGTGGTGATAGGTGGGGTGATATTTAGTGGTGTGTTGTGTGAGGTGCGTGGAAGTTCTGTGGGTGATGGTATTGTGTGCCTGTGGATGCTTGGTAGTTGTTTGTGGTGTCTCTCTCTGGCCTTCTTTTGGGTTTTTTGGTCGTAGGGGATTGTGGGTGATGTGGGTGTGTGTTTTATATTGTATTGGATGTGTGGGAGTAGTGTGTGTATGTGTATCAGGTGTGTGTATTTTGAATTGTCCAATGTGGTTGTGTTTTGGAGATGTGTGTGTATTTTGAGCGCGGCGGTGTGTACTGCCAATGGAATACCGCGGTTGAAAGACCGCTGCGTGGATTCGTGTGTCGTGAAAGTGTGGGCGTATTTCTGTTGGCATGACGGTGGAGGATTTGTTTTCGCCAGTTTATCACTGACCTTTGGTGCGGCGGACTTGTGTGGGTGTCTGAATTTTGGTGGATTCCGTGCTGTGGGTTATAATAGCTGTGGCGGAGTTCCGCGGCCGCGGCGGTGTGCTGGCGGTCTTTACCGCCAATGTTGTAATGACCCCCCATGTGTTAATTCCATATGATGCAGAATATGTCACAGCCACAAAATTGCCTAATTTGAGTGGCCCTGATTACATCTAGCTCCACAAACCTGGACCAGGTAAGACATCCCATAGGTCCTGGTTGGTACAGGCATGGGATCCCCAGTGTGTATGACATGAACACAGAATGACGTCAACCTTGCAGGTAATGAAGCGAGGTGAGCAAACTCACTCAATGGCTATTTACATTGTTGCCCAGGTGCCAGGTCAGAGGTGAATTGGACTCCTTTTACTGAGCCATCCTTTTTGTGTCCTTCTGGTATGTCAGGAAGAAGTCCACTCTTATTCTCAACTTCTTCATATATTTCAAGGTTTGCTGTTGTATTTTCATGACCAAGTATGCAGAGAGTAGTTCACAGCAATGCTCACAATGTCTTCCAACATTGGAGAAGTAATCAAAGTATGGAAAAGGCACCAAACTATGAATATACCTGCAAACAATGTAAAGTTAGGTATGAATTTATATTAATTCTCTACCCGTCAGAACTGAGGCACGTCTAGCGTTCTTAGAGCACAAAAAAAATGTGTATTTTCTTCTGTAGCAGGAACAGCCAAGAAACTAGCTATCAAAGGGGAGGATGCCAGGACTATAACACTAACAAAACATCAAAGTTACAGTTAAGGATAAGTCTGATGTGGACTTGTAGGTAAGCGAGAGTTACCATCAACTAGTAGCTCGGCCACATATGCTGTTAAAAATCCCTTGTGACGTGGAAGAGTTAATGCAGCTGCCTTCTTGTTGAGATAATATAATTTGCACTGGGTAATATGCAGGTGTCTTCTTGGCTAGAAGTCAGAGTGACCCATGTTGGACTGAGGTACCACATCAGCCCTGGCCATCACAACCACCAATACCCAGGAAATCATACCCTTATGCACAAAGTGATCAAGTTGTCCACCTATGATGTGCTGTTTTCTGCATTACCTACATCCCCTAGTTCCACACCCTCAATGCGTACAATTCTGGTGAGTGACTTGTGTCTGCGGTAGGATAGAAGGTTGATTCCAAGAGCTTACATGGACTCCCTGCACAGTTACAGTTTAAGTCAATTGACACAGAACAAATTGTGGGTTTCCTATGTGGCACGGGTGTCATCCAAGCATTTGACATTGTGTAGGGGTCACATCAATGGTCCTCCAAAGCCAAAGAGCAGATCAACTTCAGGACCCATATGTCCTGATTCTACTGGAAAGCAGTCAGCATGGCTTTCTGGTTTTACTGTTTCTTCATTGGCTCCTGACAGGCCTGGTGGTTTTCCTTTCCTTTCTATTTCTCAATCAATCATTCAATCAATCAGCTCAGATTTATAAAGTGCGACTGATCACCGAGATGGTATCCAGGATATATATGCTGGGCCATCAATTTCCTGAGGCACAAGACATAGCGTGAAGTCTCGAATAAGATTGGAGACTTCAAATTAGATTCATGTACACTGTTGAATAGATAACACACCCGCCACAGTGAGGGAAACACCCTTTCTGACAGTTAGTTGCTCAAGCCGAGTTTCAGTTCTCAACATTCTAGAACATATGTGCACAAGGTAGGGGAAAATTCCACTAAGAATAGGATGGGAAAATACAATTGTGCTGGTGGAAGATACCACACATCTTTACAGAACTGAACAATCAAACATCATAGATTAAGGAAAATGCAATAGAAATACACATCACACTATCAGTGCACCCAACATAACAAGTTGAATAACATCACTTATTTGTAAACATAGGGCCTGATTACGATTTTGGCAACATTGCTGCTGAGACTGCCAATATGGCAGTGGTGTGGCAGCCATCAAGCTGGCGGCCTCATCACCATTGTATTACGATGTTTCCACCGGGATGACCGGCATTGGCCTCGGCACCCTTAGGAATCAAAGGCCGATGTCATCTGACACAAGCACCCTCTGAACGCGCACTGTCTGCAATAGCAGAAGTGCGCATTCCGAGAGTGCTAGCAGGAGGGTCCCTATACTGCCCACAACATGGCGGTTGGCAGTGCCCCCCCAATACACCCCAGTACTGGCATTCCGTCAGCCTTTTAATGGTGGGGCCCACCATGAAAAGGCTGGTGGAAAGTGAAGTTGTGATCAGCACGGCGGTGCTGAACTCAACACCACTATTGCTGACCACGACTTTGACCGCCACCAACCTGGCGGTGGCAGCTGTCTCCTGGTAGACCACCAGGAGTGCAGCGGTCCGACCGTCACTGTGAGTTTGCCAATCCGTGGACCGCCAAACTGATAATGAGGCCCATAGTTTGTTTGAAAATTTAGTGGGTATGAAGTGCATTACTGGACCACCACAATATTTTTTCCCGAGGTAGACACATCACTCTCAGTACTACTACTTGGTGTAGAGCCATTTAAGCCATGCTGGACTTCATCCCTGGCGATTTATTTTAGCAGAATTATATAGTTTTCTGTGGGAGTCACTGGGAGGAGCATGACTGTAGAGTTAGATTGGTTGTGAAGAGGTTTCTTGAGTATGAGTTGACTGCAAAGGAACAAAAGTGCAAGTTCAAATGTAGAGAAATGTATTACTTAGGACATTTCGTGACCAAAAGATAACAGAACCTTACAGAGAGCTGACTGACACCCTAGTTAAGATGTCCTCACCCAAGAATAAAGCCAAATTATGTTTTTTCATAGGTATAGCTTAATTGTACAGCAAATTCATTCACAATATTGTCTAAAGGACATTAAATATGACAAGTCTGTTGAACAATAAAGTGATTGTTTTGTGGAATAAGAAGTCTGAGGATGAATTAAGGAAATAAAAGGTTGTTTGAGCGCAACTCCTACTTTTGTGCCTGGGTGTAGTGTGATGGTGACCGCCAATGTCAGTTCAAAAGCCTTAGGTCGTAATATTGATGCAAGCAAATTAGTCAGGAGAAGAGTCAATTGTGACTATAGCAGTTTGTGAATACTGAAAGAAGTAAACACTACAAAGTGCAAACTTACTCAAAAGTGTATCCTACTTTTGTGAATCTAGCGCTTTGAGTCAGAAACGTAGGTGATCTAGAAGATGAATGATTACAATTTCAAGGCCATCGAAAAACTGAAGTGTGGACTTCAACCTCCAGATAGGATGGTGCTGTTGGCTCTCAGTCACACAGAAGCCTGCTGCAACTGTGGCAGCAGCACCCATCACCATCCCTAGCAACTACTAAACCAACAGCAAAATCAGCTTTACTTCCAACATCTACGGTGGGTTTGTTTCACATGGCAGAACTTAAATTAAGTACACAGGCACAGGCACACATAAACTGCAAGAGCCAACAATGACAACTGAGGAGATAGTCCAAGACTTTATTGATGACCAAACAAACATATGACTAAGACCCATTGACCTATTCTGCATACCAGAGGCCTTATTCTCTTTTGCAACGAACCGCCATTGAGTGCCTGCTCTCCGGTTCAGACCTGTGGCCAAAATGAACAATGTCAGGAAAATGCATTGTTCATTTCTGTATAGGTTATTGTTTCTTTATTATAAATATTTTTTTAACTCTGTGGCCCATCCCTATTTTGCATTTTTTCAGTGTAGTTAACAAACAGCCAATTTGGTAGACTGGGCGCTGTAAAGAAAAAGAGTGTTCAAATTTGATAACTGAACTGTCATCTTCGTTCATGAAAGATGCAACACCCTCATGGACTTGATGGATGTGGTGTTTGTCTATCACCTTTCCCTAATTTGTCCCTAATTTGTTATACCGACATATTCATGAAATCCCAGCCCTCATCCCCTAAATTGTATGATCTATTTTGCTGGTAATTTCTACCATCAACAGATCTCACACTTGGCACAGTGGATGTTGTTAAAACTATTCCAATTGTAAAGGAGAAGATTACCAAATTGCAAATTTGTCCATTCCACCCATCCTACTCCGGCAAGAAAGGAACATCATAGTTTGGAAAACAAATTGCAGCAATGGTTGGCCAAGGATAGGTAGTGTGCCTTTTTTCTACAACATATGCCCCACGGATTCTACTAAAATAACCTCCTGAGTCTTGAGACTTGAGGGCTTCATTATGTTTACTTTATTAAACAACTCTACATTTTTATTAGTTGTTTAATCATGACTGTCTCTGTCTTGTATTTTCCTCTTACTCTATGTTTTCTTTTACTCTTTGTCTGGTTGCCTGTGATGAAGAATCCTTTGACTGATTCACCATCATCTTTCAAAATAAGAAGAACCTTATGTTTCCTATGATGTCTTCCCTGTTTGCTGTTGTCCACCACCAGTATTTAAGGCCCTCTGGAAAAAATCCTTCCTTAAATTTTTGGGCTGCTTTGGCGGAAGGTAGCATACATCAATTTTATACTCAGGTAAGAAAAAAAGTTCTTAGTACGCAAAGGAGGGATTGTTGTTTTAGTTCTGTGTTGGCAGACATCATTAATTACAGATGGTAGGGCAAGGGGAGTAAGAATCCCACTGTTACTGATGGGAGGGTGGGTGCTGGTGGGATCATCAATAGCTCTGGGTTAGTAGCGTGTTTGGTTCAAATAGCTAGGGCTAGTAAGATAGCTGTGAGTTAAGTGCTGATTATTGACATCTGCATGTGATCTCCAGGTTGCAGATTTATAATCTAGCAAGACTTAGGGCCTCATTGCGAGTCTGGCAGTCTGATCACCAGACCGCTATGTAGGCAGTTCTGAAAAGACTGCCATGTTGGTGGTCTCCCATACCGCCCTATTACGAGTTAACCATGCAGGACCGCTGACCGCCAACCAAAAATGTCTGTATACCAGCGGTGCGGCGCAGCGGTTGGGAAAAAGGCGATCTGATCTCCCTCCCGCCAGCCCTGCAACCAGCCACAGAACATATTACAAGCACACAGCCACCTTTGAGGTCCTTCAACGGCGGTCAGCCAATGGAGGTCCAAACCACGGTGGTTCATAGTCTGCATAATAAGAGACAACTGCACATTGGTTGAATTTGAAAGCAACACAGCTGACACATATTGTGACACTGGACACACCTGCAAAGAACACTACAAAACATGCCCCTTCACACATCACAGTCTTTTGCATCTACACTGCGACACGCAAAAGCAAGAGCACCTATATCTTGCGAGCACATAGATTTGTCTCCATCCCATAGAACACCCTGTACACACCCTTAACCATTCACCCCCTATTGCACCTACCCTGTAAAGCAAGTCTCGTCACCCCTTTTTTTTTTTTTACCTCCATGTCACGTCGTAAACTTAAAAATCCCCATTTCACAGATGAAGAGTTAAGAGTCATGGTGGATTGAATCATAAGAGTAGAGCCACAATTGTTTGGAGCACAAGTCCAGCACACTCCTCTCAGTAGGAAAATGGAAATGTGGGACAGGATAGTCGACAGAGGGAATTCTTTAGGTTCCACCCTGCACATAAAGGAGGACATCAGGAAGAGGTGGAACAACCTGAGGGACAAGGTCCATTCCCTGGTCTCTAAGCACCAGCTGCAGGCCAAGAAGACTGGTGGTGGCCCTCCCAGTGCCTCATTACAGCTACTACCCTGGGAGGAGAGGGTATTTGCCATCCTGCAACTTGAGGGCTTGACTGGAATACCTGGGGGAGTGGAGTCTTGTAAGTCACAAGACTAAAAATGTCACAAAAATGACATGCCATGCATAAACATAAGTCACCCATTGCCCCAATTACTGTCACTCGACTCACCAGCAAGTGTCCACCTGTCCAAATACCACCTTTTGGCAAATCACAATTGAAGTGTACTTACCTGGGGAGATGACATCTGTACAGTGTGTGTAGTACAGAGACTGACATGACTGCAGCTCTCAGCAGGCACTCTTCCTGTAACTACAAACCCTAACACAGCAGAATCATGATGCTAGACATCTGTAGAAACAAAGATCAACTGAAGTGGACTCATTTGTGGGGATGACATTTATACAGTGTGTGTAGCACAGAGAATGTCTGCAACTTCCAACAGGCCTTGGGTCTGTGACTCAAAACAACAGCACAGGCTTCACAGGCCCAAATACACATGTCTGAAATCACTTCAATGCTCTACACTCACCTGGGAGGATAACGTTTGTCAAGTTGGGGGTAGTGCTGAGAGTTGCCATACTGCCAAGACCAGGAGGCACTATTTCTGTGCCTACAAACACAAGCTTAGTAGTCACTAATACCCCTGTCTGTCAACTCTCAACTGAAGTCTACCTACTGGGGAGGATACCATTGGTCAGGGGTGTGTAGTACAGGGACTGGACTCACTACATCTCACAATAGGCCCTGTTTCTGTCACACCAACCACCAGACCAGTGCACCCCTGTCCAAATACACCTGATTGTTAACTCTCAAATGAAGTGTACTCACCTGAGGTATACCATTTGTATAATATGTGAAGTACAGGGACTTGGCTGACTACAGTTCACAATAGGCCCTGTTTCTATCACTCCAATCACCAGATCAGTGTTCTCGTCTCCAAATATCCTCATTAGGTAACCCACAAATGAAGTGTACCCACCTGGATGAACAGCATTGGTCAAGTGGGAGAAGTAGAGAGAGTGACATGAATGGGAAGGCCAGGAGGCACTGTCTCTGAAACCACAAACACAAGCCCCGTGGTCACTTGCCAATATACCCCATTTGAAATTCAATCACCTGGGAGAATAACATTGTCAAGTGTTTGGTAGTATTGGGAGTGACCTGACTGCAACTCCCAGCAGGCCGTGTAACTCTTACTTCTATACACGAGACCAGAGGTTACTTGTCAAAATACACTTGCTTGCTAACTCTGAATTGTAGTTTACTCACCTGGGAGTGACCAAGATACAGACCATACTCAACTTAGAGATATGTCTGCCTATCTAGCTCCATCTTGACATGCACACCCAAGATGAAACCAGTGAGGACAGGAAGGACACCTTGTCCAGTGTCCCAGAAAATGAGCCCCAACGCCTCAAGATGCATCACCAGAATGCCTGCACCTCAATTGGCTAGGCCACAAAATGGCCAAAGCCATATGCTGCACAGCCACTGTCTTGACTGCACTGGTGGCAAGATGTCATGGGGTGCATACTGATGTGCCTTGCATATTGGCCCAGGAATCTCGGACACAACTGGGTAGAATCCACAAGCCAATTACTCTCCAGGGATGACATATGGCTGAGTACATTGATCATACAACTACTGTTTGTTGTTGTAGTGTGTGTGTAATCTCAAGGTAACAGACCACTACTCCTAAATGTTACAGGCCAAAGGTAAGTAGGTGATGGATCACATTCCTCAGTCATGTGTCTGGGTAAATGTGTACACAGGCATCTGCCAGCCAGAGGCCAATTGTCTTCAGCGTATGATAGGTGCTGCTGCCTCACTGCAGTCTGTAATGTGCAGATGTCCAACATGCATGTGACAGAGCTTACATTGTTCTTTGTATGCAGCTTTAGGTCACTACTTTTCCTTGGTAAGCGGGGAATTTCCATTGACATGATTTCTGTGCCATCACTGTTGCCAACATTCCTTGTGCCTACGTCAGCATATGTCCCTTTCTCTTTTGTAAAACATTTGTAAGCTGCTGTGTCATGCATGATCTACCTATCTTGATGGGATAATGTTGGTATTCCCCCACATACATGGGCATGACAAACTGTTTGTGGAATAGTAAATTTACAATATGGGTAAATTTAATGTTGTGCCACATATAGGAGTGTGTCATCAATGTTTGTTGTCTGACACATACCCTTACCCATCATTGCATGTCATTTGGCATGTACAACTGCAGTGGCAATGAGGGACATGGCAGGTAGGCCAAGAGTTTAGAGTCACAATGTGAATATATCTGCCCTTGATGTGGCATCATGTGGACAAGTGCACTGCACATGTGTAATGGGTAAGGTTTGTGCCCGGACTGTTGGCCAGCATCATAGAGTGACTTACATTTATGTTGGAATCACATGTGGATGGGTACAACCATTCGTCCACAGACATCTGGGTCTGCATGGCCATAGTGGAGACAATGATGTGGCTTCCAATTGGGCAACATTTTGAGTGCCTTCAACAAGTGCTTGCAAATCTCAGGGCATCTACAACATCGAAGTGACTAATGACATCTACTGATGCACTCAGAGTATGCAATCGAAGGGGTGCCAAACATTAGTGGTGCTTAGCCTGGGGCTAAACATACAAACAACCAACCACAGACACAACAACAGTCACCACTTCCCCTGACACCCCCATCAACTCCAACATTACACCCACCACATCCAGCATACCCACAAGTACCACACCAACAGTGGGTAACACACACACCTCACCCATCATACCCACAGACAATCCTACAACAGAACCCCAGACATCCACTGCAAGCACCATACCTACAGACACCACCCCAACAGCCACACACACATCCACCACTCCATCCCCCAGCACACAAACACACTCACTCACCCACTCAACAGATACCCACCAAACACAAGCATTCCTCCCAGAAGCACGCACCCCCAACATCCACACCTACACAGCAGACTACTCCCTCAACCTCCAAATCCCGACCTCCTTCTGATGACCATCCTGTGTCCCTTACAAAGTTCTTATGTTTGACCTTGAACTTTCCTCTCTTCCCTCAACCCCCTGTTCCAAACCCAAGAGGCCAGCCCCTCCTTTCCACCTCCACAGACTCTGCAAGCACCCATTCCCCCCAAGAAAAAGCCCACCCCTCCTAAAAAGCTGACCACCCCTCTCAAACCGAAGAACAAAGTGCCCCTCCAAAATCCAACCACCCATTCCCCCAAAGGATGATCCCTGAGATGCCTGGCTGCCCACTTGATGCTTCTTCCTGTGGGGGTTCCATGGCAGTAAGGAGTCAAGTTTTGGCACAATATTGTGCTATTATAGACAGGAAAATGGACTGGCCAATGGCCTTTGTTCTGATTTATCTAGTTTAAATAAAACCAAACAGTTGTTGTTTTAATGGGTACACTTTTGTCCTACAATTCCTTTGCTACTGTTATGTTGTTTCTGAGTAATTTGTGCTGTCTGCCTACTTTTGTGTGTATTTCAGTCTGCTTGGTGTTCCTTTTGCAGTTGTTTGCAGTATGGGACGTTGTGGGTAGTGCTGTCGTCCCCCAAGACAAGGGTATATGTTGACTGCCTGGATATGTAGGTGTAAATGCAATTGTGGTGTCATAGCATTGTGTACTGTTTGTTATGGTAAGCATTTCATCATGTGTTGTCCAATCTGAGCATGTATGGTGTTAGACTTGTCCCTCTGATAAGGATCATGTATTCATCTGATATGTGTCAGTTTGAGTTTTGTTTGTGCAGACACCGAGTGTGTTCAGTTGTGCTATCTTTCTTTACAATTGACTGTGCATATGTCCATTTTTCTATGTGTACCTTGCAGCTAGTTCCTGAAGGTGTATGTGTTAGAGAGCAAACATTATTAATAAAAATGTGTCACTAAAACCTAGTACAAAATAATTAAATAACGTATTAAAAAGCCTAAGTAAAAATGTGTGTTTTGGGAAATATGATCACCCTGGGGACAGCTACAATGTAGTTTGACATGAAAATAAATAATAGCTAATGAAAATGTATTTTGCTTAAACATAATTAAATATACTGACATGGTCATTATTAAGGTGCACTGAAAGATTTATGATTTAAAACTTATTATGAAATGCTTTATTCTTCCAGCTTGGCACTAGTTTAAAGCCTTCACGTTTTAGTAATTTCCCATAGGCCCGTTGTTTTAAAAAGAATGTTAGCTTTGCAAAAATAATGTTTTTCAAGCATCCTGTGTGACTTGCACACTGTAAACAAGTTATGCCCTTTGCTTGTAACAGTTGAGATGAGATAATATTGTACAAACTAAACAAAGGAGCTCAGTGCTCAATGTTTTGTAACATTTATTTCCTGCTTGAGTTTCATTTTTGTCAGGAAACACATTTTATATTTCCACATTGTTTTAAATGTAATTAATCATGGAAGCTGATGTTCAGAGAGAAGAGAGGAGTGACATTGTAAACAAATTATGGCTGCAGAAAACGTGAAGAGATGCATCTGATGAACAGATGAAGTTCATTGGCTGCAAACTAAAACCATCCCATAGTCTGTACAGTAGGGGCTTAGTAACTTTTGGGACTTTAATATAACAATGTTTTAGGTGATATAAGGGGAAATCTGACATAAGTCAGATTTCCATTTAGCTTCAGTTCTGTTCAGATGCTGTTTAGCTCTATGCCTATGATTCTAACAGTTCAGATATGTTAGGTCCAACTTTACTGAACTGTTTCCCTCTAATGTTCTGATGCTGTTCTCTAAAGACCTGTGCTCTGCTGAAGAAGAGTCTGCTGCTTGCTGATCTATTTAGGAGAGGTATATACCAATGTGCATTTGTATTTTCTTTGCAGGTTTTCTCTTCAGAAACTCCAACTGTTTATTTTGGTTAGCACCATAGATAGATGTTTTCCAAATATTTATTTGTTTTATTTTCCTTTTTGAATGAAGTCCACACATGCTTTTCTAATTAGAGTGTTAGCTAGGGATGCCTGACTTAGGCCCTCATTATGACATTGGCTGTAAATCCCGCTTACTGCCACGCTGACGGCCGCTAACTTACTGCGGCAGCAGCGGAAATCTGTTCACCATATTATGACACACACACACCAATCAGACAAAATTCAGCCACATACACAAATCCGCCAGACCAAAGGTCAATGATAAACTGGCGGTATCAAAACCCACACCGTTTCGCCAACAGAACAACGCCCATCACATTATGACCCACGAATCACCACGGTGGACATTCAATGGCGGTAAACCATTGGCGGTACATTCTGCCCCGCTCACAATGGACACCCACAGACAAAACAACTCCACATTGGCCAATTCAAACAACACGCACCTGACACCCATACACACATATACTGGGTGGGAACCAGGGCTCACCTATTAGCCACACCCTGTGTCTCTGTAGTTGGCCCATCACATTTGGGATGTTGCTATTCCTCAGGATAAAGGCATCATGCGCAAACCCAGGATACTTCACATTGATGTGGGAGATGTACTGGTCTGCCAGGCACACCATTTGGACATTCATGGAATGAAAACTCATTCGATTTCTGAAGAACTGTTCATTTTGCCACGGGGGGACAAATAAAATATGTGCTCCATCAATTGCCCCAATTATGTTGGTGATATGTCCCATTGCATAGAAGTCAGCCTTCACTGTGGCCAAATACTCCACCTGGGGGAAAACAATGTAGCTGCACATGTTTTTAATCAGGGTAGACAACACTCTGTTCAGCAATATTGAGAACATTGGCTGTGACATTGCTGCTGCCAAGTCCACTGTCACTTTGAATGCACCAGTAGCCAGGAAATGGAGTACTGATAGAACTTGCACAAGAGAGGGGATCCCACTGGGCTGATGGATGGCAGATATCAGGTCAGGCTCCAGATGGGCACACAGCTCCGTGATTGTGGCCCTGTCAAGTCTGTAGGTGAGGATAATGTGCCTGTTCTCCATTGTTGATAAGTCTACAAGGGGTCTGTACACGGAGGTATGTCCCATCTCCTATTCATCTGCAGCGGTTGCAATATAGGGGGCAAAAGAGTGAGGAGCCATTCATAAACTGTACATTGTAGCCACAAAAGTACAATGCATGATGTTATTTTGAAATGTATATGTGGCATTTGTCCCATATGTACAATTGTAAACTGTGACGCAGTTATGATGCAGGGCCTGCCATCCCCTGACATGTCGTCTGCCTGTCCTGTGTGGATGGACAGGTGGAAGTGAGATAATTCTGCTGACGTTGTGCGCCGTTGCGGGAGGCGTTTGGGAACCGCTGTGCAAAGCCTCATTGGATAATGTTGGGCCCTATGGGGTACAGTGGCCAAATGTGATATCCGCCAGCGGTGACAGTATGCACCACCGCAGACGTCACCGCCATTTTCTATTTGCTCACTCACTTGCTACCTGACCTTCAGCAGGAGAGGACCTACACTGAATGTGCTGCTGTGACCTGTGTCTGGAACCTACCATGGCTCGTGTTACTGGGGAAAGGGCCCCTGCCTTCATCTCAGCGGAGTTGGAGCGACTGGAGGATGGGGTTCTACCCCAGGACAGACTGCTGTATGGACCAACAGGTGAGTACAATGTGAGCATGATGCATGGGGCATGAATGGATGGAGTGGTGTGTGTGAAGGCCTCGTGTAGGGGGTTGGTGGATTTCCGCTGGGCGACATGCAGCTTGTGTGCTAGGCCATGTCTGTGCAAATGGGGATGGGAAGGGGTATGGTGGGCCATGAGTGTAACAGGCAAGACGGTCTGACCAATACCTTTCCCTGTGTGTATTTTCTCTGCAGGTCAGCACCCATCAAAAGAAGGGTATATGGCGTGCCATTGCCAAGGACGTGCGGGCCCTGGGGGTCTACGGCAGGCAGAGCACCCACTGTCGGAAACAGTGGGAGGACCTGAGACGCTGGGCACGGAAGACCGCGGAGGCCCAGCTGGGGATGGCCTCCCATCGAGGAAGGGGTGCCCGTTGAACCCTGACCCCCCTGATGGTCTGCATACTGGTGGTGGCCTATCCGGAGCTGGATGGGCGCTTGAGGGCATCACAGCAGCCACAAGAGGGTGAGTGCAGTTCCCATCATTACAACTTACGCATGATAGGGTGGTAAACGGGTGGGGGATGTGTGTCTGTGGGTGCCCCTGGGCCAGGCCTGACATCGCAGAGTAGATCCCATGTTGGGCAGGGTTCTGATGTGATATTCCTCCTACACAGCTAGTAGGCTTACACTACTGAGCAGGGCTGTGTGGGTCCTAGGTATGCTGCAGTTGGCTGAATGTGTTCTTCCCCATGCCCTGGTGACGAGCATTGTTACTGGTAGTGCACTGCATAGTGCGTAGGGCTGTTCACTGTGTGTGAGGGTGCTGTGTATGCCAACGTTGGTGTTGGTGCAGCCATTGACCAAGTGTTTCCTTTGTCTCTCCCCCCTTTTTGTTGTGATATCCTGTCCTTATGTGCAGTAGCATCATCTGGCCGTGGAGCAGAGGCACCGGCGACGGAGGGAGCTGCATCCCACAGGACCCAGGAGGCAGAGTCCACCGATGGTGAGGGCACCAGTGGGACGGAGGGCGAGGGGAGCACCATGGCAGAGACTGGAGGGGACAGTTCGGACACAGATACCTCCTCTGATGGAAGCTCACTGGTGGTGGCGGATACCTCTGTGCCCACCCCAGCTACAGGTACAGCCGCCACCCCCATACCAACACCACCCTTCCAGCACCCCCTCATTGAGTTGCCTGTGCCTGCTCACCCAGGAGGGTGGGCGTCTCCTTTGCCCCAGGCACCTCAGGCCCTGCCCCAGTGAGCCCTGCTGCCCTGAGTGAGGAGGCTATTGACCCCCTGGGATCCATCTCTGTTCGGCAGTCAAACATTGTGAATGCCATCCAGGGGCTGGCAGCCGAAATGCAACAAACCAATACATTTCTGGAGGGCATTCACACTGGCTTCGTGGCCCAACAGGGATCAATCCAGGCTCTGGCCTCCTCTCTGATGGCAGCCATTGTTCCTGTTTCCACCCTCCCCCTCCAACTTCCTCCACCCAATCCCATTCCCCTCAACCCCATCTTATCCCAAGCACACAGGCAGACCAGCATGCACACAAGGCAACACACAAGAGTGGTTCAGGCAAACACAAGCACCACACTTCATCCTACAGGCACTCCCACCCAAACACTATCCAGATGCAGACATACCAACATCCACTGCCTCCACTGTGTCCCCCTCCTCCTCCACCTCCACCTCCACCTCCCTCCCAGTTGCATCTACACTCATACCTTCATGCACCACATTGTCATCCACTACCGCCATCACCAGCACGCCTATCAGAACATACACCTCACTGGCAGACACCAACCCACCAGCCATGCACACGTCCCCTGTGTCCTCTCCCACTGTGTCTGTGCCCCCCCTCCCAAGGTACACAAACTCAAGCACTAAGACACCCAACAGCCATCCACTTCACAACAGCATCCAACCCATGCACCTGCACCCAAACACAGCAGAGAGACACCTCCTACAATCACTCCCTCTTCCTCCACTCTCATACCTACTCCCTCTTCCCACCCCAATGTCCCTAAGAAGTCATTCCTCTCCACCAATGACCTCTTCCCTGCAGCTCTGGTTCCATGGCGGCGTGGTTGTTCCCTGTGTCTCCTAAGGTGGGTCGTTTCCCTTCTGTGCAGTGTTTCCGCCAGGCTTTTGATGTCATTGGTACCGCCCTGGAAAAAGTGGCAGATTGGATTGTCATTATACGGTGGGTGGAACTTTGTCTTCCGCCTGGCTGTAGGCGGCTACCGCCATGGTGGCTGTGGTTTCCACCCTGGTGGTCAGTGTGGTAAAGTGGCTGTCCATCTGAGCTCTTTCCGCAATGGTCATAATTTGGTGGTATTTACCACCAACCACCAGGGTTGTAATGAGGGCTTATATTTTGTAACTTTACGCTGCTTTTGCATCAAAAAATGACGCAAATGCGGCACTAAAAAAATATAAATCAGGCCCTCAGTTTTAGAGAACCAAGGCCTCCATGTGCAAAGGGCAGTTATGCTTAGATTATTTTCGCTACACTCATTGGTGGTGTAACGATCACAACAATCTTTTTAGCAGGCTATGTGCTCGTTTATAAAACAAGTATTCGACTAATTGAGTTTGGTAAACAGCTATTAGTTTGTGATAAGACATTCATGTTATGAGCATCACTGAGTAACCAACCTATTTAAGGATTATCAGATAAGTTTACTGTGCCGATCACCCAATCCCTAAATGAGTTACATTTTCAAGTATAATAAAATCACAACATTTGTGTAAGGAGACAATGCAGATCTCTTTGAAAGATGCACATAACGTTGTTTTTTATCCATAAATGAGAACAGCGCCTTGATACGGTGTTGCATTCGAAAGCTCCTCATTTTCTTGCGCACTTATCTCCGTGGTAAATTGAGCATTCCAAAGGTATAGTAATGTAGGTATGAAAGTGTTTATATTCCACTCCAGAGCTCATCGTGTTGTTAGGTTTGACTGCTGTGCTGTTGCCTGTTCCTTAGGAAGGTCGAACACATCAGAATGGACTAACCTGATCCTACCAGATCCCCTAAAGCTACAGACCAGATTATTCTACAAGGCGTGTAGTTTGCAGTAAGTTTACTGAGTGGTGCGTTATCATGTTTTTTGCTGCAGGAATGTATGTTATGTGGATGCACCATAACATACACAATAGTATACTGTATATCTTGTTCATAATTTAATATCTTGGTTGGAACTGTGCAATTGGCTAAAGAATGGCTCTGAACATATACCAGTGAGGGGAAGAAAATCCATGCTCAGAATATGGGTCACAGTTAGGTGCTCTCAACCATCTCCTTCATATCATTTTGGATCAGAGTAGTGCAGAACTTTGAAAGAAGAAACTTCTTGATTAGAAGGGTTAGCGAGAAGGAAGCTGGAGATGGACAGGCAATCTGCCATATATTTTCAGCCAAACATTTAGGGGCATATTTATGAGACTGTCACACAGTGCAACGCAGCAATTCACTTTGCTGCGCTGCGCTGCACTACATGAATGGGAAAGGGCAGGAATGTGCCATATTATTTAAGTCAATATGGTGCATTCCTGCCCTTTACCCTGCGCTGAGGCCGTTTGGGCAGCCAGGTGCCAATGCAAGCAAACTTGAACCGTTGTGCAAGGGTGCCTCTGTTGCATGCATGGGACACCTTCCTGCACAAAAGCAATCTCCTGAGACATATTCCTATATCTCTGCAGCACACATAGAAAGAGAAAGTAATGAAGAAACATAAAGTTATTTCTCCTTGTTACGCCTCCCCTGGCAACGTAGCATTTTGGCACATTCCAAGGTTTACCAGTACTGGTAAATCTGGGAATGCGTCAAAATCCATGCGAGTTGCATGAAAACACAAACACAAGGCCCATGGAAGCCTTCCTTGGGTGGAGTAAGGCAAAGCAGCGGTTTGCACTGCGTTGCTTTACTCCTGAATTATGGAGCAACTAAGACCATGCAAAGTAGCCTTGCGTGGCTTCATAAATCGAATTTGGGGCTTATGTTGCGCATTTATCACTTTGCGTGGTGCAAACGCGATGCAAACCGCCTCATAAATATGCCCCTTAGTCTTTACACCTAGTGCCATTCTTGAAAATAAAGGTGCACACCTAGTTTCATTTAGGCAAGTTGTGAGGCATTGGTTTTGCTTTAAAGGAATTTTTGAGTAAATGAATGTTGTGGATTCAAGAAACAGCCATACAACATTGTGAAAGCCTAAATCTTACATGTACTATGTTCACACACCCCTATGTTATGCTGCTTACTATTTTGCATTAAACACTAGTTGGACCTTCGACTTCCCGTTTTGTTTTAAACAGATGGTGGATGTGGTGACAGGAATCACGTCAACAGAAAGAAAGCAAAGGAAGTACTGGGAGGAGCTCTACACGATGACCACAGGCAGTGGCAAGTGACACAAATATAATTTTAAAAATCTTGAGTTTTACAAAAATTGTGTCAAAAATGTGGACAAGTCAAAATTATCGAGCAACAGAATAAAGAAGGTAAGAATATCCTTTTTTGTGTATTATATCTTAATATAGTTGTATTTAAACAGTTGTAATTCATTTAAGTTTATTACGTATTATATAAATTATGCAATAATAGTTACATATATAATAATTGATTTATTATTCTAAGTAGTTTGCAAGTTTTAATGTACAATGATATTTTTACCTTTAATTAGTTAATTATAATTTAGTAGGTAGTTCTTCGGTTGTAGGGGAGGGGTGGGAATTTATTTAGTTATAAATATTGTTTTTATTTAATTTTGATTTCATGTTAATTCAATATTTAATTGGTAACTATGTAAATTACTTATTGGATTACTTGTTATGTTACTTATTGTATTTTAATTAATTGTTAATTTGTTGATAAGTGTATTTAATAATACATTTTAAGTGTTTTTTAATCTGTATTATTTGCTTTAACTGTATTTGTTTTATTTAAGTAACCTGTGTTTGTAGAAGTGAGCGAAGTGTATTTAATAACATTTATTTGTTTTGTTTTATCTTTGTTAAATCATTTTGGTATTATTATTTCTTTAAATTACATTTGATTAAAAAAATGTATAATGCTCATATTTTTAATTAAATGATATTACATGTATGTTGTAAGGTATTTAAATGTTTTTAATGATTAGGAAATGGAATGCTATATGTACCCATCCTAACTACAATACTTTCCCTGCTTTTGTGTAAGTTAAAGTGGGGATAGCAAATGTAACCCATATCACTTTCCCTATTGTTGCTAATAGAGCAGTGTGAACAGAAAATCTAACTCTTTCCTTATTGTTTCTTAGGTTGGAGTTGGAATAGTACATCTAACCCCTCCAAAATTCAACACTTTCCCTACTTTTGCTTATAATGCAGTTAGAATATTAAATCTGACTCCTTTGAAGTACAACCCATTTGCTAGAGATGTTTATTTTCAATCGTTGTGATTTTTATTGTTTTTATTTTTTCTACTGTTTACGTCATTCATAGAAATGTTACTCTTTTACGTGCATTTTATTTTTTAATTAGCTGTGACATATGTTTTTGTTAATATGTTTGTTAATTTTTACTTTTTAAGTTGTTGATAATATTTCAATGTAGTTTTTAATTTTTTACAAATATTATTTTATATTTTGTAAGAAATATATAGGTCTGTTGCTTGCTTGCATGGTTTATATTGTTTGCGGCTTATGCATTGTCAAAAAGGGTGAGCACAATTGTCATCCCATAGGAGTTAGCTGGAGAATACAAAGGAACATGGTTTGGTAGGTAGGATGGGGAGGAGTCCATAGAAAAAAGGAATGATGAGTATGAGTATGAGTGTGAACACAAGTTATAGAGCAAGTGGGATCTAGAAGTAGTGTGGTAGTTGGGGCAATAGTGCCAGGACCCACAGCACATACCCTTGAAGGAGTAACATGTGTGAGAAAAAGACACTCTCCTCTAGCTGCCCTGACCTCTTCGTAGGTTCCTCCGGATGTTGACTGAAGGCTGGTTAAAAGCAATGAGATCTTCCTCCTTGAGATTAGGTAAAAGAAATAACAACGGAAGGGAACACTATCCCATTCACGTTTTGTTTCCTACCTCCCTACACAGGATGAGTTGTGGCACAGGACTGTTCGACCCTTTCCACTATATATAATTATAATGTGTACTAAACAATCTAAACAACCTAAAATGGACTCCTGCCCATATTATGTACCAACAATATATTAAATGTACATGCAAATATTTATGAAAGTGGATGAGACTCACAATGAGAATGGGAATAAGTCCCTTCCAGAACATGCTACCTTTGATATATAGAGATTACCTAATTTGCAGAAGAAGATTAAAAATGCTAATACTAGAATAGAGGCATGAGAAGAACCAAACAACAAAAAAACATGACTCTCAAGTCAGGCATGTGAGATACTCAGGAGATCCTGGACTTTCAAATTAACCACCTTACAGACAAATTTAAGGCTTGTTCTCCACCAACTCTGCCTTGTCCCTTCCTTTTAACCAGGTCAGTGAACGGCCAAAGAAGGTGAAGGATAGGAAAAACACCTCCATGCGAGGCAATGGGGCTGTGGGTGCAGTTGATGCTCCAGCATAAATGAAAGAGTGCCTGTGGGGTTGTTTGCGATCAGGGCACAAGCAGGTAATGGGCAAGTGATAGCTGTGATGTGATTTGCTGGCAGCAAAGTGACCATGTCTGAGGCTTAGTCAATGTAATGTTTTGCTCCATGGTGTAGAGAACGACAAGAGCTAAGCCCTACAATCACTGTTAAAAGCATAGGACAAACAGCAAGATGACTATCTAGATGACATCCCCCTTTCACCTACCAAGTGATGCTCATGCTTGGAGTCCTTCATTTCCCATTCTTCTTCCCTTGAGGGACTACTTGGAACCCAGGGGTAGAATTGTGGTCCATATTTCCTGCACCCCCTCTAATCTAATGGGAATAAAGAAACAATTCCCCAATATTTTGGATAATTTGAGTTAGTTTGGGAAGAACTACAAAGTGTGTTTGAGGTTTATAAACCCAACTAGGCATATGTGACTCAATTATTACGATTAAAAGCGCTGAGTGAAGTGAGAGAAAGAGCCATGGCCGAGGGTGGCCCTTGGATTGATGAGTAGTTGAATGCTATGAACGGTGCACTGCTGGATGAGAAACCAGAGGAATTTCCAGTAAAAACCAACTGGCCTAAAATTTCGAATTGTAATCAAAAGAATGGTGAGGTGCTAGCTGATTATTTGTGCAGACATAAGTATGCATTTGAAAGGCGTTGGGGTGTAGTCCATCCAAGGGAGATCGGAGATGGCTCAGGAAGATGCTTTTATGAAGGGAGTGCTACCAAATATTAAGTCAGCTGACCATCATATACATTGAATGGAAAACTAAGAAACTAACAGATTTGGTGACATTTATAAATAACTGAATCATTTCAAAGGAGATAAGAATGCTGAATCAAAGTTAATGTCTCTGAAAATGCAAACTACACAGAGACTGATTAGACGGGTGGGCCAAGGAGCCCAACAAAGGGAGAAGGACGGAGGAAGACATGGATGTGGGGGGTGGTATTGGAAGGGAAAATGAGAGGGATTGAGTAGAGGCTCTGGGGTTAGGAGGTTCTTGCTTTACATGTGATCACCTGAGGCATTAAACCTAGATTGCCCTAATACCGCCTTCAATGCAATATGACTCCAGGACCAACCCGGTTATCACCAAATTGCACAGAATCTGCACCATGAATTTTAGGACAGCCCAACAGATTCCGACTGTGCTATGTATTCCCTGATACCAGTAGCTCCAAAGGGCCATTATGTGATCTGTGTCATTGATAGCAAGTGATCCACTTGCTTCAATTACATGGGTGCAAGCTGCTTGGCTCTCAAAACCTCCAGATTGACATTTTACCTCTCTCAGGAATGTCCATGGATGCAGTTAGTATTTCCAATCAGAGAGTTTCCCAGTGTATTGCTGATTGAAGGCCTGATTTAGATATTGGTGGAGGTGTTACTTTGTCACAACAGTGACGGATATCCTGTCTGCCAAAAGCAAAATCCCATTATGTCCATTTCTGTAAGATCTATTAGTGATAAGCATTCCTTAATGCTTAGTTCAATTTCTCCAACAAACTTGCCAGGCTGGGACATTTTGTGCAAACTGAACAGAAGAGATGCCTTCCTGGATATACTTCAATGACAAGAGAACAATGTACTTGCATTGTCATGTGAAAGCTTGAGTTGCTCAGAAGAAGCAGACTCTGTTGTCATGTATCCTGATTTAACAGAATTACTTTCACAGGTACTGTCCACACTAAAGTCCACAGGGGCCAGCGATGATGGTTTCATCTCCTCAATGGAACCCGTAAAGTAGGAGGTTACCCTCAGAAGAAGAATACGTCAGTACTGGTTAAAACCTGAGGCAGAGGAGGGCATTCGCCCTGTAACAGAAGATTTGATTAAGCAAGGGGTTCCAATACCTATTGTTAGCTGACATAACTCCCCAATTCTCTTGATACGCAAGGAGGTGGACAGCCAACATGTATACATTATCCAAGGTCTTAGGGGTGTTAATGATCCCAAGCTTTCCTGTAGGTCCCAACCTTATTGCCATTTTCTCCTGCATTCAAGCCAATGTGTTGCCAGTGCCCACTGAGTCCCTGTGATTAGCCTTTCTTCAGCTTCCTTTTACATCCCATACATGAAGAGAGACAGTATCTCTTCTCTTTCACATTCTAAAGTCCCAGCATTAACAGACTTGTCTCTCTCAAGGATTTACAGAGTGTCCCTCAATCTTTTCACAAGCCTTAAAGAAGGATTTGTACTTGTTTGTTTTCCGACCAGTGGCCTACTCTGAATCAATATGTAGATGATTTATTTTTGGCATCTGTTACTCTAGATGAGGGCAAAGAGGATTCAGTCTACTCCTCACCTAATTGGCTAAGAAGAGGAACAATTGGAGGTTTGCATTCCCTGAGTACCATCTCTTGGCCAGTGAAATGTCCCTGGTAAGTGTCTCCTGTAACCAAACGAGTGGAAGTCACTTGCACGTTGCCCCTCCCTGTAACTATTTGCCAGGTACATACCTTCTTGTGATTACTGAAACACTGCAGAGAGTAGATTCTGGGTTATGCCGAGATGGGTAAGCTTTTGCAAGAATAATTTTGCAAACACATCCCTGAATCATTGAAGTGGTCATGTGAAGCCGAAAATACATTTGTAAAATCAAACAAGTGCTGTCTTCTGCTGTCACCTTCGAACACCTTGATTATGCTAAACCTTTTACCCTGTGTTGACATAAACAAAATGGATTTACACCTTGGGGTGTTGATACAAATCAACGGGAATCAGAAGAAAACCTGGTCTGTGGCAGCTGCTGCAGACCTTGTTGAAGCTTCTGAAAATATTTTGTTAAGTCACAATTTACTGTGAACGGTTGCTGTGCCCCATTCTGTGGTTGGACTCCTCCTCACTACAAAACCTAATTTCCTCTCTACAGTTCGATTGTCTCAGTATGAAATATTGTTGCTGACTGCCCTTCATATTACTTTGATCCACTGTCCTGCACTGAACCCTGATAAGTGCCTACTAATGAGGATGGAGACTCATATGACAAGGTTCTGACCACTCCTATGTTACTAAACCTTGTACTGATTTGACTGATGTGCTCCTCGGTGAACACATTTTGTAGGTAGACCCGACTCGCTGGTAATGCTGTGTGTACTCCAAACTGAGGAAAGCTGCAACATACCCACTGTGAAATCAGCTGAAGTCACAGAGTTCATTGCTCTTACTTGAATTATGTCCCTGTTCAAGGAAAGGTTATCACTGTATACACAGACTAAAAGTATGTATTTGGAGTGAGCCAAGAATTTGGGTTCCTTTGTATGCTAAAAGGTTTCTTGACCTTGGCAGGAATTCCTATTAAGGATGGGCAACTTTGCCAAAAAAGGTGGCAGTGGTGAAGAATGATGCTCACCAGTACCACTATGATGATGTTTCAGGGGGCAGTGTCCTAGCTGATTCAGCTGCTAAGAATGCTGCATTGTCTAAAACTTACTACATTGTTAAAAGAACTGAGGGGGGAGAGACATCTCTGGCCATGTGTTGCACCGGAGTATCTCTCCCCAAACTCACCAGATTGCGTTATGTAGCAGCCCATGTTGGTAGGGATGGCATGCTACATGCTGCTGCAACCCATTAGTATGCACCCTTAATTTCCTCTATACCCTAAAGCTATAGCCAATTTGGTGCCACATGTCTGTCATACAAGGCTGTAAAAGGATTTAAATCCAAATCAGTAATGACTGAGGAACATATTTTGTGTCAGCAGTAGGGCAGATATTTTCTAGGGTCCAAGGAATATACGAGCACTTTTCACCCCAAGTCCGTGGGCAAGGTAGAAAGGAGCAAGGGGACCATGAAGAACTAAATTGCTTAGCTATGCTCAGAGAGCTCAAAGGCACAGGTAAAATGACCTGAAGCTCTGCCATTTGTCCTATGGTCCTTGGAAGCTATCACTTCTGAGAAATAAAAATTGAGCCCACATGAAATAGTCATGAGCCAACCCATGATGCTCACACCAAATCCCCTGTCTTTCCTACCAAGCTTAAATACTCTATACAGTTTCCATTGTCTTCTCAGGTATAAGCTACCTTACCTGAGGGTCCATCTGAAGTCTGCAAGCTTTCCAGTACAATGAGTAGATTTACTGTTAGGTGTTCCAGAGGAAGACCACACTACAGCCCCCTTGGTGCCGAACATACCAGATCTTGCTTATCACAAACACAGCTGTCAAATGCTGTGGTTTGGCCACCTGAATCCACCCTGCTTACTGGAAACTAGCCTCTCTTCCTAGAGATTATGACACTCCTGCCGCAGCGTTATGCCTCATGTGTGGTCCAAGATCATCTGCTGAAACTGTTTATGCTGTGGCCTTGTCATCTGTTGCTACATCAAAGTGTTCATATCCACCTCCTTTTCCTGACCCACCACTGCTGCATGATGCTCTCCTGACAGCCTTTCATCACTACTGCCTTTGTCTGAGGTACCAGATCCTACTCTGCACCAAGTAGTCCATCATCCTTGCTGCTTTGAGCATCTGGCTGATGATGGGGTACATCCTTGTTGCAGAATGGAGATTCTTTCCAAACTGAACTGTACTGAACTTTCCTGTGCTCTGAGCTACCACTTGGCTTACAACAATATGTATAAAAAGTTCTTCCTCTTGCTGCACTTGCACACAAATGCCTGTTGATATAGAAGATAGCATTGATCGGGGTGCCTATCAGTTTTAATGACACTTGCCTTAATCTTTTCCACTTTGGGCATAGACTGGCAGGGTGTGCCAGCATCTCCCTCATTTTTTTAACAGGCCTCGAAAAGTTTAACAGTCCTTTCAACCACAAAATGCCAAATGTGATTCATCTTGCATGACTCAGCAAGGATTTGTTTGCAAACACCAAGGAGCAAATGTCTCTAATATTCTACTTGTTGGACCTGTCAGCCTTAGGTGGTCTTCCCCCAAACTTTCTGCCTCTCCTCCTTCATGTTACTACACTTATTTTTGTCCACCTTAGGACTCAGTGCACTTTACTGCTGCTAACCTGTGCTAAAATGCGTGTGCTTTCTCCTCGGAAAACTAGCTAAATTGGCTGATACCTAGTTGCCATATTTATTTTAGTTGTACATCCCTTGTAGAGTGGCATACCATGTACGAAGAGCCAGTAAATTAAATACTACCAGTGGGCCTGCAGCACCTATTGTGCCACCCACTAAGTTAGCACCCTAAAATATGTACCAGCCCTGCCACTTCAGCCTGAAGGCAGTTTAAAACTGTCATGTCTACTTGGCATTTAAATTCCCTTGCCAAGCCTTAAACTCCCCTTTTATTGCACATTAGTCACCACTAAGGTAGGCCTTACGGAGGCCATAGGGCACGGTTCTGCATAATTAAAAGGTTGGACATGTACTTTTAAGTGTTGCATGTCGTTGTAGTGAAAAAACTCATTTGTATTTTTTACTAAAGTGAGGCCTACCACTCCTGTAGGATAACATTAGCGATTCCACAATTCACTTAATAAACTGTAATTTCCAATGGGAAGCTGGGGACTATGCCATGTTTTGTGTCTTTGAAGCTGTAATGATAAACCCTATTTAATGGTAAAGTCTTTCTAGAACGTTTACATTTTTCTGCCCTTAACCCTTTTATGCCTACAGCCTGGCCCGGGGCACATATCTGGGTGTAACTGACCATTAGACTTTGTGAAATCCTCCCAGACCATCACACAATAGAGGAATTAAGTGTGCCTGAAAGGGCCATCTGCTGGCAGGATAAGGGGGCGGATCTGAACACAGTCCCACATACAAATGAATAGCCTGTGCACTGCCCTTACACAAAAGACCTCACAACCCCACATTGTTACTGCAGCCAGCTAGGAGCCAGAGTAGTGAAGGCAGGAAATACCATCTACTTCAAAGTTGCTGTCTAGAAGCTTCTCCGCTTCTCCTACTTTCCAAAACCAGGGTATTAAAGTAGGACCTCGGACACCAACTCTTCACTACACTTCTGGACCTATAGATAATCTGCCAGGAAGAAGTACTGCTGTGCTGATCAAAGGACTGCCAGTCGGCTGGACTGCTGCTCTGAAGCACTGCTGACCTGCTATATTCTGCTTGGGTACTAGAGTGGAACTTCATCTGTCTCTGGATCTCCAGTGACTAACAAGGGCTAGTTTGCTGGCCTCCTGTTCAGAGCCACAGAAACACAAAAGGCTTCCTCCATCTTGAACCCGCAACTGGACCCAGGTTGAGTGAGTCCTGACCCTTCAAGTGGTGCCCCTCCAGCCCTAGACTCTTGGAAGTAGTGCTAAAGATGTTCAGATAGCAAATCCAAAGACGGCGCCATTTCGGGCTGAAACAAGTGGACAGGGACCAACATGCTTGTCTATCTGGCCAAGGTACATCACTGATCATGTTAACTTAACGGCTTTTCCAGCGTCATTCTCCTCTGCAGCTGCAAATCCTTTTCAGTGGTCCTTTTCCAAAGGGCTATCTGGCCTCATGGAACT
Source organism: Pleurodeles waltl (assembly GCF_031143425.1). Lineage (NCBI taxonomy): Eukaryota > Metazoa > Chordata > Amphibia > Caudata > Salamandridae > Pleurodeles > Pleurodeles waltl. The sequence continues at coordinate 368,577,007 of NC_090438.1, read as the reverse complement.
GTATTCAGCTACAGCCCTCTGACTCATCCTACTGGAGACTTTCAACTTCCATTTCAGAGAATAAGTAAGAACAAAGAAACCTTCACCTTGTCTTTCATGCAAGTCTATCCAATGACATTGCTCCCTCTTCGGATACCTCCTGCAGCCTAGACAGGTTTTCTAAAAATTGTTTCCAACTCCAAAGATAAGTGCTGACCAGACTCTATCCACTGTCTGTATCCAAAACTTGCTGCATTGCAGTCAGCCATATTTTTCAGCTTTGTCCCGGTCTTGTACTACTAGTTGTTCGCTGTTAGCTCTTTGAACTTTAAAGTGTTAGTTTGCTCTAAAAACTTTAAAGATTTATAAATTTGGTTCTACTGATTGTATTTTTGTTGTTTTGATGTCAGAATATTTAGTATAATTTACTCTATTTTTCCCAAAGTGGTTTGGGATTTTTCTTGTGCTGTGTTTGTACTTTATTACTGTTTGGGTACTGCATAACTACTTTACACATAGGGCCAGATGTAGCAACCAGTTTGCGACTCGCAAACGGCAAAAATCGCTGTTTGCGAGTCGCAAACCGGAGTTTGCTATTCAGAAATGCTTTTTGCGAGTCGGGACCGACTCGCAAAATGCATTTCAGAGTCGCAAATAGGAAGGGGTGTTCCCTTCCTATTTGCGGTACGCGGTCGCAAATGGAGTCGCAGTTACCATCCACTTGAAGTGGATGGTAACCCAAACGCAAACGGGAAGGGGTCCCCATGGGACCCCTTCCCCTTTGTGACTGGACCCCATATTATTTTTTCAGGGCAGGTAGTGGTCCAAGAGACCACTACCTGCCCTGAAAAAAATCCGAAACAAAAGGTTTCGGATTTTTTTTTAAGTGCAGCTCGTTTTCCTTTAAGGAAAACGGGCTACACTTGAAAAAAAAAAAACTGCTTTATTTACAAGCAGTCACGGACATGGAGGTCTGCTGACTACAGCAGGCCTCCATATCAGTGAGTGCCCATAGTCGCTATGGGGCCGCAATTTGCGACCCACCTCATTAATATTAATGAGGTGGGTCTTTGCGACCCCATAGCGACTCGCAGAAGGTGTCTAAAAGACCTTTCTGCATATGGTTTTGCGACTCGGAAATTGCGAGTCGCTCGGAGTCGCAATTTCCGAGTCGCAAAACCATGTTTTGCTACATCTGGCCCATAATCTCTAAATTAAGCCTGACTGCTTTTTGTGCCATGCTACCCAGGGGTAAGCACAGATTAATGTAATTACTTTTTGTGGTTCACTGTGCAGGGGAATGTGGCTGTTGCTTGATCAGATCTCACATCCCAGTCAGCCAAAAACCAAATTTCTAATATTGGCATTTAGCTGTGAGGATCGGGACTTGTGTTTGTGCAGTATCATACAGCGATTTGTGTTACCCAAAAATCCCAGATAAATAATTTGACATCAGAGTGACCCATTTTTTAAATTATTCATTAGTTTTCCTTTGTCTGTCTCCCCCCTTCTCCAAATGTAAGTACCCCCACCTTCCCTTTTGTCACCGTGGAGATGGAGCTGTGCAACATTGATGAGCTCAGCAGGGCTGAGCTGCTAAAACTCTGCAAACAGAGGGTAATGAAAGCAGACAGGAAGGCTACCAAACTGGATCTCCAGGTGGCCTTCAAAGCCTTTGAGGAGGTGCAGAGGTGGCAGTCCACCTCAGGAGAGGATGACTGTGAAGAAAATGCAGAGGGCTTAGACAAGTGAGGATGAAGAACTGGACACGGAGAGGGACTCTGGCCTGTAGGGAAGGCTCAGCTGTCCCCAAAGAGAAACCAGGATGCCCAAGATGGGGCAGGGAGTAGTGGGTCCTCTAGGGGCCTGTCACAAGTGGAGTTGGAAGAAAGGAGGGAGGAAAGGAAGCTCAAGCTGGATCTGACCTAGTGAAAACTGGATAAGGAGAATGCTGAGTCTGAGAGGGCCTCAGCTGAAAATAGACTACTGTTGTAGCACAAGAAAAGCATAGGGAAGATAGAGCTAAAGGCAAGGCCACCTTCAGGGGCCAAGTGTCTGCTGGAGAGGTGAGAGTCTGCATACCTCAGGAGCTGGTGCTTAACTATGTGGTGGGAGATGATATAGACAAGTGATGTGCTGCTTATGAAGTTGCACTCAGGCTACACAAGGTCCGATAGGAATACTGGTGTGGTAGACTGTGAAAACAAATGCCCACAGTGGAGGGGGATACACTTTTCACACAAGAGGCAGAGGATCGGACAAGGTATGCCCCCAGGAAAGCAATAGTTGCTGCTAAATTGGGGATGTCCCCTGAGACGTACCGTCAGAGTTTTAGGCATAACTACAAGCTCCCAAACCAGGTTTGGGTGGATTTCCTGGATTATGCCAGCAAGACATTGAATGGCTGGGTAAGGTCCCTCAAAGTGGATGATGTTACTTTGCTGTACAACCTGATTCTGAGGGAGCACATGCTCAATAGTTGTTTTACAGAGCTGCACTGACACCTAGTGGATAGCAGGCTTACTGATCCCAGGAAGCTTGCTGAGGAAGCAAGAGTGTCTAAGAAGGTGTCTAGAGGGGACTACCAAAACAGAAACAGAAAAAAGAGAGGGGAGATAAAAATAAAACCAACAAATTCTCTCAAGGCCCCAAAACAGTTCACAGTGGAAAGTGTCCCAATCCCAATCTAGCCATCAGAAGAAAGTCTTCATGGATCAGAAAACTGAAAGGAGTGTACCTAAGTGCTATGAGTGCTACCAATATGGGCATGTCAAAGGAGATGCCAAGTGCTTCAAGAGGAAACTGCCCACCAGTGGTTGGAAGTTACAGGGGATGGCCACTGTAGCGCTTGGGGAGGAGATTGTCCTAGTTAGTGGTGGGGGGATTAGTGAGGTTATCCTAGTGTCCCTGGGTGACAAGGAGAAGGTGCTCAAATCCCACATGCCCTCAATACGTCAAAGTACAGGCATAGGGTGACCATCAATGGGCAGAAGGTGGAGGCTCTTATGAACAGAGGAGCCAGTATGACTACTGTCAGCTGTCATCTGGTTGCCTCAGAAAAGTGATACCAAAAGCATTCCATCAGCTTGTTATGGCAGACAACCAAGAGAGCCACGGAAGGGCTTGTAATTTTCACAGGTGATCAACTACAAGTTATATTTATGAATTGTGATTTGTTGGAGAACAAACTTCAATGCAATTATATATGTCTAACTTCTTGTAAGAGATTATTTTGCTAGAAGTGTAAATATCTTTACATTTCTAGCAACGGTTGGGGATAACCCTTCTTAGGGGATTTCCCTGAAATGTTTTGCTTTTTCCTCCCAGTCTTTTGCTGGCTCTCTTTGCATGGCCTTAGGACTCTGGGCACTTTCCCCCTGTACTGCAGAGGGAAAGTGCATGTGCCCTTCCTACAACTGCTAGGAGGGGGCACTTATGTTCTTGGTTCAGGTGCCTTACCCCAGAATGTCCTGTAAAAAGGTACACACATACCTGGGACGGGTCAGCCCTGGCTACTAGTTGGACGTTATACTAAGTGTGAAGCATATATTAGGTCTGCCAATGCAGGCCTGTGGAGACGCAGTTGCACTTGGGCTTAGGTTGGCACTCCTAACTTTGTAGCCAATCCTGAGTGGATGCTCCGCTACCTCTAGAGCCCCCCTCAAAGGGCTGAAAAGGTGGTAGATGGAAGGCTGGGCAGGTACACCTGGGTGCCCCATGCCCAGTAAGGAAGAACCCCCACATGGGGTCCCTGCCTAGGAGGATCAGCTCTTCTCATAGGTTTTTGCTGATTCCCTACCCGGTGGCCTTGGGGCCCTGGGCCCTTTCCCACTTTCAATACAGTGTGAAAGTGGACGCACCTTCCTACATATATGAGGAAGTGGCACTAGCAGGTATGTGCGCATGCCTACTTGTGGCCAAACATGTGCTGAGCCTGTCATAGCAGGCTTGTGAGCACCCTTGCCCCTAGGGAGTGTTTCAGTATGAATCTAGCGTGTCATAGCAGGCCTTGGTGTGCTCACTAGCACCTATTGTGTTTTAACCATGTATCCCACAAGTCTTAGCAGGCCAATGTGTACACTTGCACCTATGGTGCTTTTAAACATTTGTCCAGTCTGCCAATGCAATTGTATGTGTCCAAGGACACATGTGCCTAGATACTGAAGAATAACCATGTGTGTTTTCACTGCATAGGAGAGCTGCTCTGCTCATAGGTTAACATGGGGAAAGTGTTATAAATACTGCAAGCTGCAATGGTGGATTGCAGCAAAGCAGAGTAATATTGTTTACTATCATTGGATTCATCCTGACAAACCCCTTTCTATGGTAAAGGTGGTTTTGTCAATAATCATAGAGAAATGCCACTTCTAGAAAGTGGACATTTATCTGCCCTAAAATGCTTTGTGTGCCTTTTAATTTGACTCGAGTTTACACTGGGGGAGAACATTTGTGCATTCCCTAGCAACAGCTATAAAACTTATACACACAACTTGAACGAAAACCCTCTGGCATTTGTGGGCCTAACTGAATAGATTGGAGGGAAAGGTTTTGACACTTGGCCTCTCAGAGCCAGCCCATGGCACCACTAAAGATTAAGATCTGCATTCCACAACCCCTTGTCAGACAGGACTGAAATTTATAGGAGACATCTTTGGTTCAAAGGGGAGCCCTCTGAACCACCTCCAACTTCAAAGGCACACTACAGTATAACTACTAGTGCCCCACTGCAGCAAAGTAGAGATACACTACAGGGATGTGGGACATAAACCCTGGATCACTTGGTGCATATTGCCAGAAGAATCTGTTGTGCACAAGGAGTAATTACTGCCCTACAATGGGATGGCACACTCTTCCTGCATCGTGGCTGGCTTTTCCAAACTGGTTTCTGCTGTGTGGCACTTTGAAGTGTGCTCTCCAAGGGCTTGTTGGCTTCCCCCCTGTTCTCTTGTGGAGGTCTCAGGGACATCAAAGACCTCCTGCAAGGGACCTCAGCCTTCTATCTGTGTCAGCAGGAGTGCGGTGCCCTTTTAAGTGCCCACATCGTTGGCTGGACGTAACCTGGTATCAGTGGTGTCAGGTAGAACTAAGTATTAGGCAAAAACAACAAGTGATGGACGGAATGCTGAACATTGTCAAACACTCACCCCCAGTCATAGATCTGGGTTTAATCCATCGTTCTTTTGCTCACCATGCCACCCCAGTTTGGACCCAGCCATATGCAAATCAGTCTTGGGAACAGTCCAGACCGAACTGCCAAGCCAGGTCCTCACTGGACCGGAAACAAGCATCCTGGGACCGGTTTCGGGGTTTCACCCCTCATCAGCCAGGCCAGCATTCCGTCCATCACTTGTTGTTTTTGCTTTGTCGCCCTAAGTGGGAAGGGTATGCCCAGACGTGGGTCCCGTGCTTCCCATGCCACTGGTTTCAAGCAAGCCTGGCTGATGAGGGGTGAAACCCCGAAACCGGTCCCAGGATGCTTGTTTCCAGTCCGGGGAAGACCTGGCCTAGCAGTTCGGGCTGGACTGTTCCCATGGGGAACAGGGTCAAGACTGATTTGCATATGGCTGGGTCCAAACTGGAATGGAATGGGCAGCAAAAAAACTATGGATTTAGGCCCAGATCACTGTACTGGGGTGAATGTTTGACAATGTTCAGCATTGCGTCCATCACTTGTTGTTTTTCCCAGAACTAAGTATTAGGCCTGGAGACTGGATTTTCCAGGTGCAGAGCCTTTAAAGAACTACATTGTGGGGCCATGACATGCATAAGCGTCTAGTTGGTAGTGAGCAGATTCACCGGTTGCTGGACACCCCCGTTTTTGACGCGTGAGCTGCATTTCTCTCATGCAGCACCTGACTGCATGCTCATTATGTGCAGTGTCTGATTCATAGGTTGCGACCCTTGGAGGTAGGGGTGTATCCGTAGCAGGGTTGCATGCTACCTTGTGTGGCACCACTGAACTTGTTTCTCTGTGAATGTGACCGGAATTGTCTTGTGCGACTCAAGTCATTGCACACCAGATGTTGTGCCTCATTCCAGGGAGGTATGGGGTCAGGACTCTTCGTATGTGTCTGAAGTTGTCTGGTGTGACTCAAATCATCATGCACCAGACGTTGTGCCAGGTACATGTTTGGAACGCTTTGTGTGTGTCTGGAATTAGCTAGTGCAACTCAAGTAATCGCGCAAAAGATGTTGAGCCTAATTCCAGGGAGGTACGCATTTGGAAAACTCTTTCTGCGTGTAGTCAGAATTGTCTTGTGTGTCCCAAGTCATTGTGCACCATGCGTTGTGCCTCATTCCAGGGAGGTACAGCATTGGAAACTCTTCGTGGGTGATCAGAATTGTCTGGTGCCACTGACGTCATTGCCCACCAGACATTGTGCCTCCTTCCAGTGAGGTGTGGATTTGGTAACTGTTAGACCAGACAGCCTTAGGGTGGTCACCCCTAACTTTTTGCCTGCCTCCCTCCACTTTTTGGACACTGTTTTTGCTGGTTTTTAGACTCTGCACACTGTACCACTGCTAACCAGTGCTAAAGTGCATATGCTCTCTCTCTTTAAACATGGTAACATTGGATCACACCCAATTGGAGTAGTTAATTTACTTATAAGCCCCTACTACCGTGCACTATATGTGCCCAGGGCCTGTAGATTAAATGCTACTAGTGGGCCTGCAGCACTGGTTGTGCCACCCACTTAAGTAGCCCCTTAACCTTGTCTCAGGCCTGCCATTGCAAGGCCTGTGTGTGCAGTTTCACTGCCAGTTCGACTTGGCATTTAAAAGTTCTTGCCAAGCCTAAAACTCCCCTTTTTCTACATATAAGACACCCCTAAGATATGCCCTAGGTAACCCATAGGACAGGGTGCTGTGTAGGCAAAAGGCAGGACATGTACCTATGTAGTTTACATGTCCTGGTAGTGTAAAACAAATTTGTTTTTACACTGCTGTGAGGCCTGCTCCCTTCATAGGCTAACATTGGGGCTGCCCCCATATATTGTTTGAGTGGTAGCTGCTGATCTGAAAGGAGTAGGAAGGTCATATTTAGTATGGCCATAATGGTGATAAAAAAATCATGATGTCTGGTGAAGTTGGATTTAATATTACTATTTCAGAAATGTCACTTTTAGAAAGTGAGCATTTCTCTGCACTTAAATCTTTCTGTGCCTTACAATCCACGTCTGGCTGGGTTTAGTTGACAGCTCCTTGTGCATTTACTCAGACACACCCCAAACACAGGATACTCTGCCTCACTTGTATACATCTGCATTTTGAATGGGTCTTCCTGGGCTGGAAGGGTGGAGGGCCTGCTCTCACACAAAGGACTGCCACACCCCCTACTGGGACCGTGGCAGACAGGATTGAACTGAAAAGGGGACCTGGTGCACTTCTAAGCCACTCTTTGAAGTCTCCCCCACTTCAAAGGCACATTTGGGTATATAAACAAGGCCTCTGCCCCTTCCAACTCAGACACTTCCTGGAGAAGAAACTTGTAACCAGAACCTGCATCTGCCAAGAAGAACTGCCTGGCTGCCCAAAGGACTCACCTGACTGCTTTCTGTGAAGGACTGCTGCCTTGCTGTTGCCCTGCTGCCTTGCTGCTCCCTGGCTGTGGAGAAGAAGTGCTCTCGAAGGGCTTGGATAGAGCTTGCCTCCTGTTCCCGGAAGTCTCAGGACCAAAAAGACTGCTCTCATGCAACTAGACTCCTTGTGCAGCGAAAATTCGACGCACAGCTTGCTAAAAACAATGCACAGCCTGCCCCGCGGTGAGAAATTCACTGCACACCGAACCGGAACGGCGCAGCCCGACTTCACAAGGAGAAGATCGACCCGGCGCCTGCATTGGGACCGGAACTTCGACGCACTGCCCACTGGATTGACGCACAGCCGACCTGGGATGACGCAGCCCGACTTCCAGAGGGGAAATCGACACAGCGCCTGCCGTGCAGAAGAAATTTCCACGCAACGCCCACCGGAACGACGCAGCGCTTGTGACTCCGCTCCACTAACCCAGGATTCCACGCACAGACCCAGGGGCGTCTGAAAACCCCGCAACCCGAAGAAGATCCACGGCCGAACGCTGGAAACCGACGCACAGCCGTCCCTGCATGGAAACTAAACAACGCATCACTGTGTGCGGCTCGAGAAATCAACGCACACCCCCTTTGTTTCCACACTTCTCCTCCTCTGCAGCCCATTGCAGAGATTTTTCATGCGAACCAGGTACTTTGTGCTAAAAAGAGACTTTGTTTGCTTTTAAAAGACTTAAGACACTTTGGTGGTCATTCTGACCTCGGCGGTAAAAGGCGCTTACCGCCGGTCAGAAGACCGCCACAACACCGCCGCGGTAAACCGCCACGGTCATTCTGACCCTCAAGAGGCAAACCGCCAAAAACCCAACATCCACAAAAGTCCGCCACACCAACGGCCAGCGTTAAACTGGCGAAGACCAAACCGCCACCGTCACGCCAACAGAAATACGCCAATGCCATTACGACCCACGAATCCATGCGGCCGTCTTTCAACCGCGGTATTCCATTGGCGGTACACACCGCCGCGCTCAAAATACACATACAGCTCCAAAACACAGCCACATTGGACAATTTGAAATACACACACCTGAGACACATACACACAACACTCCCACACACCCAATTAACTATAAAACACACACCCACATCACCCACAAACCCCTACGACCACAAATCAGAGACGAAGCCCAGAGACAGACAGCACAGAATAGAGAACACCATCACACAGAGGCACACTACACCATCACCCACACAACAACCACGCACAAAACACCACAAACCACCACACTCACCACACTCATTACCGCAAACACCACCCCACACCTCATCCACACCACCCCATGGCACCCCCAAGACACCCCAGGTTTTCAGACGCAGAACTCAGGGTCATGGTGGAGGAAATAGTTTGGATAGAGCCCCAGCTCTTCGGGACACAGGTGCAGCACACCACCATTGCCAGGAAGATGGAGCTATGGCAAAGAATAGTGGACAGGGTCAACGCTGTGGGACAGCATCCACGAAATCGGGACGACATCAGGAAGCGGTGGAACGACCTACGGGGGAAGGTGCGTTCCATGGTATCCAGGCACAACATTGCGGTGCAGAAGACTGGCAGCGGACCCCCACCTCAACCCCCAGAATTTACAACATGGGAGGAACAGGTCTTGAACATCCTGCATCCTGAGGGCCTCGCAGGAGTATCTGGAGGAATGGACTCTGGTAAGTCTAATCTCAACTACTTCATCCCCCCCACCCACCAGCATGCCAACTCATACCCCCACCCTCTCCCCCCACCCCCATCACATATCCTCCTTGCTAATGTCTCACATCACAACCCACCCATCCCAACACCAAACCCTGCATGCCACCACAAACCATCGACACCCATCACCTAAGCATGCCCACTGCACATACCCATCTCCCCCACAAACCGCCGTCACAACAGCCCCCACAAAGGAATGCCAGCACTGGGGTACAAGAGGCACCCACCGATTGCACGCTATGGCACACACAGAAGCAATACCCATACTCTTATACCCCTGCAGGACCCGAACGCCACCACACCGCCCAGGAGGGTCCAGAAATGTCCATCCCACCCCCAGAAGAGGCCCCCAGTGATGACAGCAGCTCTGTCTCCCTGGACCCAGATGACCAGCCCGGCCCATCGGGGACCTCGGGACAGTCGGTTCCCTCAGACAGCCACAGGCCACATCAGACCTACCCCCCTCTGGGAACACCAGCACAGCACCCACCCAGCGGGCCCATGCCTCTGTCTCCAGGACACGTCAATCAGCGGTGTGTCCACCACTACAGGGAACCCAGGTTAACCCACCACCCCAACAACAACAGGGACCTGGGGGCGACGGTCCTGGCCAGGTTTCAGGAGATCCAGGTACTGCAGGAGGAACAGTTTATGGGGTTCAGGGAAGAACTGAGAAACATTAGTTCCGCAATAGGCACCATCGTTGTGGCTCTCAACCAGATTGTCACCACATTGCGGGACCATGTGGCACCACAAAGGGCCCCTGTCACTAGCATGAACCAGGAACAGGCTACCACCTCCGCCGGCGCTAGTGGATAGGAGGCCCCGACACAAGAACAACCGGCCACCAGAACCCCACCCCCTGCAGAAGAAGAACCACCCCGCAAGCGGGCCTGAGATCTAGGAAGAAGACAGAGTAGGATGCCAAGACCCCCGCCAGGAAAGGATACCCCCTGATGTCATCCCACTGTCCCACATTGTCACCCTGTCCAACCTTAAACTGCCCCTGCTACACCTTCCACAGGCATAGGGACAATGCACCTGTGAGACTGAGAATCTGGACTCTGCCATGGACATTCCTCCACCATCACCCATCACCGATTTTCAACCATGTCCCAAAATTGAGCACTTTAATAAACACACTTATTGCACACAAATAATCTGGAGTCTGGCTGTATTTTTGAAAATATGTATTAGACATAAACGTGCCAAAATGACCAGTTACATTGTGATGACAACATACCACTGTCACACAGCTGTAGTCCATGGGCAAACAAAGCAGAGATCACGCAGTGGGGCCCACATCTCTGAAATTGAAGGGAAAGTCACAACTCTGTTAGCATACACTAGGTGAAAAGGACAGACAGTAGAGAGGCAGGAGACTGTAAGTAAATGTAAAATGCCGGTGTTGATTCTTACCTGTGTGTTATTGAAAATACTGCTGTGTCACTGTGTCCCTGTTGTCTGTGTCGTCCTCTTCGTCTTCCTCCTCTTCACTCTCCGCAGGCTCCACAGCTGCTACAACACCACCATCTGGACCATCCTCCTGCAGAAAAGGCACCTGGCGTCGCAAAGCCAGGTTGTGAAGCATACAGCAGGCCACGATGATCTGGCACACCTTCTTTGGTGAGTACATTAGAGATCCACCTGTCATATGCAGGCACCTAAACCTGGCCTTCAGGAGGCCGAAGGTCCGCTCGATCACCCTCCTAGTACGCCCATGGGCCTAATTGTACCGTTCCTCTGCCCTTGTCCTGGGATTCCTCACTGGGGTCAGTAACCAATTAGCCACACACGGTGTCTCTGTAGTTGTTCCATCACATAAGGGATGCTGCTATTTCGCATGATGTACGCATCATGCACTGACCCAGGGAACTTGGCATTTACATGGGAGATGTACTGGTCAGCCAAACAGACCACCTGGACATTCATGGAATGATAACTTTTTCTGTTCCTGTACACCTGTTCACTCCTGCTGGGGGGGACCAAAGCCACATGTGTCCCATCAATGGCACCAATGATGTTGGGAATATGTCCAAGGGCATAGAAATCACCCTTCACTGTAGGCAAATCCCCCACCTCAGGGAAAACGATGTATCTCCGCATGTGTTTGAGCAGGGCAGACAACACTCTGGACAACACCTTTGAAAACATAGGCTGAGACATCCCTGATGAAATGGCCACTGTTGTTTGAAATGAGCCACTTGCCAAAAAATGGAGTACTGACAGCACCTGCACTAGAGGGGGGATCCCTGTGGGTTGGCGGATGGGTGACATCAGGTCTGGCTCCAGCTGGGCACACAGTTCCTGTATAGTGGCTCGGTCAAGCCTGTATGTCAGTATGACATGTCTTTCTTCCATTGTCGACAGGTCCACCAGCGGTCTGTACACGGGAACATTCCTCCATCTCCTCGCAAGTCCCAGCGGACGGTGCCTAGGAAGGACAACAGCGAGCACAGAGTCAATCAACCCACAGGTACGTTCCCACAGCTTGCACAGTACACGATTCTCTATGCATTGAATGGCTTGTATGAGTGTCGATGCAAGGCCTAGGCATGTGTGACCCAGTAGAAATTAAGCCATGTGGGCCCTTGAAAGGGCGGCTGCCTGACCTGTGAAGTGCGACAAGGGGATGTGAGGTCAATGCGCTGGCGTGGCACACCGTGGCGGTAGGCGGTCGAAGATTGCGGCGCAAAGCCGCATTGGTTAACATTGAACCCTATGGGTTTCAGGAGCCAATGACGAAGTGCGCCGGCGGTCGCGGAACGCACCGCCGCGGACGTGACCGCCATTTTCTATCTGCTTAATCACTCGAGACCTGATCATCCACAGGAGAGGACCTATACTGCAAGTGCTGCTGTGACCTCGGTCTGGAAGATACAATGGCTGCTGTGACTGGGGAAAGGGCCCCTGCTTTCACTTCTGAAGAATTGGAGAAATTCGTGGATGGGGTCCTCCCCCAGTATGCGCTACTCTACGGTCCTCCAGACCAACAGGTAAGTACACTGGGAGCATGCTTTGGGGGCAATGCCTGTGTTGAGTCGGGTGGATGAAAGATGGTGGGGAGGGGAGCGATTGAGGCATGCATCAAACGACGGATGAGAGCATGTGCCACATGGCAAGGGTGGGGATGGGGGGCCACTCACATCGAGCATGCAGAAAATTATGACAATGTTATTTCTCCCCCTGTACATGTGACATAGGTCAGCGCCCATCAGAAAATCGACATTTGGCGTGCCATCGCCAAGGATGTCCGGACCCTGGGGGTCCACAACAGACGGGGCACCCACTGCCGCAAGAGGTGGGAGGACATCCGCCGCGGGAGCAGGAAGACCGCGGAGGCTCTGCTGGGGATGGCCTCCCAACGTAGGAGGGGTGGCTCCCGTCAATTGACCCCCCTGATGTCCCGGATCCTGGCGGTGGCCTACCCCGATTTGGATGGGCGCGTGAGGACATCACAGCAGACACAAGGGGGTGAGTACAAGCACATTCTGCTGATTTAGCGCACATTGGAGGTGTCTGGGTGGGGGAGGAGGGCTGTGGGTATCCTTAGGCCAGGGCGATTTCCGTAGGCTAGGCCCCTCCATTAGGCATGGTCCTGTGCCCCCGCCCCCCCCTCTGTAGGTTGCCTAGTACAGCTAATCATGGCCCTGTGTCACCTATGTGTGGATTTGTCGTCCATAGGCTTGTAGGCCATGTCCCACGGATTGAGTAGTGTACCCCAAGTGCGCGGCGTAGTGCAGGGGGCTTCTGTGTCTTTCCTCTCCGCCAACGGTGTCGCCAATGCATGCACTCAACATGTCTTTATTTCTCCCCCCCCCTTTTTTGTTGGTCTTCCTGTTCATGTGTGCATTAGCATCATCAGGCGGAGGAGAAGTGGCATCGGAGCACGAGGGAGCTGCATCTCACATGGCCCTGGAGGGCCATGCAACCGACTCGGAGTTCACCAGTGAGACGGAGGGCGAGGGGAGCTCCACAGCGGGGACATGTGGTGACACCAGCGACACAGACACGTCCTCGGAAGGCAGCTCCCTTGTGGTGGCGGCAACATCCGTGCCCACCGCAACAACAGGTACAGCTGCCACCCAGAGCACCAGCTCCGCCCTCCCAGCAGCCCCTCAGCCTTCGCACCGTGCCCGCTCACCCAGGAAGGTGGGCATCTCCTTTGCCCCAGGCACCTCAGGCCCTGCCCCAGTTACCCCTGCTGCCCTCAGTGAGGAGGTCATTGACCTCCTCAGGATGCTCATTGTTGGGCAGTCTACCCTTTTGAATGCCATCCAGGGTGTAGAAAGGGAGGTGCACCGGAGTAATGCATACCTGGAGGGCATTCATTCGGGTCAGGCTGCCCATCAGCGATCGTTCAACGCTCTGGCCTCAGCACTGACAGCAGCCATTGTCCCTGTGTCCTGCCTACCTCCTCCAACTTCCTCAACCCAGTCCCACTCCCCTGTTCTTCTGCCTATCCCAGACACACCTACAGACCAGCCTGCACACACCTCAACACCCAAGGCAAGCTCATCCAGACATAAGCACCACACATCACACAAGCATTCACCCAAGCAACATCCACATGCAGACATGCCAACAGCCACTGCCTCCTCTGTGTCCCCTCCTCCTCGTCTCCCTCCTCCCTCCCTGTGATGTCTCCACTCCCACTTGCATGCACAACATCATCAGCCACTACGTCCATCATCAGCACACCCACCAGGACACTCCGCACACGTGCAGTCACCACCCCCACTGCCATTTACACGTCCCCTGTGTCCTCTCCCAGTGTGTCTGTCACCCCCTCTTCCAAACCACACAAACGCAGGCAGCCACCCACCCAACACCCATCCACCTCACGACAGCCTCCAGCACAAGCACCTGCACCCAAAGACACCAGACCTGACTCACCTACAACCACATCCTCTTCCTCCACTCCCATACCCACTGCACCTACCCTTCCCACTGCTCCTAAAAAAAAAATCCTGTCCAAAATTAACCTCTTTCCACCACCTGACCCACCCCTCCATCTCTTAAGAGTCGAATCAGCACCTCAGCCACCACATCCCCTGGACCTACAAGGACAATAGTCCAGGGATTTAGGAGTCCACCACCTTCAAGGGCAGCTTCAAGACAAGCACCGCTGAACAGGGCCCTTCAAGACAAGCACTGCTGAACAGGGCCCTTCAAGTCAAGCACCGCTGAACAGGGCCCTTCAAGTCAAGCACCGCTGAACAGGGCACCGGCGTGTCAAGAACCGCTGAACAGGGCCCTTCAAGACAAGCACCGCTGAACAGGGCCCTTCAAGTCAAGCACCGCTGAACAGGGCACCGGCGTGTCAAGAACCGTTGAACAGGGCCCTTCAAGACAAGCACCGCTGAACAGGGCCCTACAAGTCAAGCACCGCTGAACAGGGCACGGGCGTGTCAGGAACCGCTGAACAGGGCCCTTCAAGTCAAGCACCGCTGAACAGGGCACCGCCGTGTCAAGAACCGCTGAACAGGGCCCTTCAAGACAAGCACCGCTGAACAGGGCCCTTCAAGACAAGCACCGCTGAACAGGGCCCTTCAAGTCAAGCACTGCTGAACAGGGCACCGCCGTGTCAAGAACCGCTGAACAGGGCCCTTCAAGACAAGCACCGCTGAGCAGGGCCCTTCAAGACAAGCACCGCTGAACAGGGCCCTTCAAGTCAAGCACCGCTGAACAGGGCACCGCTGTGTCAAGAACCGCTGAACAGGGCCCTTCAAGACAAGCACCGCTGAACAGGGCCCTTCAAGTCAAGCACCGCTGAACAGGGCCCTTCAAGTCAAGCACCGCTGAACAGGGCACCGCCGTGTCAAGAACCGCTGAACAGGGCCCTTCAAGACAAGCACCGCTGAACAGGGCACCGCCGTGTCAAGAACTGCTGAACAGGGCCCTTCAAGACAAGCACCGCTGAACAGGGCCCTTCAAGTCAAGCACTGCTGAACAGGGCACCGCCGTGTCAAGAACCGCTGAACAGGGCCCTTCAAGACAAGCACCGCTGAGCAGGGCCCTTCAAGACAAGCACCGCTGAACAGGGCCCTTCAAGTCAAGCACCGCTGAACAGGGCACCGCCGTGTCAAGAACCGCTGAACAGGGCCCTTCAAGTCAAGCACCGCTGAACAGGGCACCGCCGTGTCAAGAACCGCTGAACAGGGCCCTTCAAGACAAGCACCGCTGAACAGGGCCCTTCAAGTCAAGCACCGCTGAACAGGGCACCGCCGTGTCAAGAACCGCTGAACAGGGCCCTTCAAGACAAGCACCGCTGAACAGGGCCCTTCAAGACAAGCACCGCTGAACAGGGCCCTTCAAGTCCAGCACCGCTGAACAGGGCACCGCCGTCTCAAGCACCGCTCCGCTGGGCCCTTCATCTCAAGCACCGCTCCGCTGGGCCCTTCATCTCAAGCACCGCTCCGCTGGGCCCTTCATCTCAAGCACCGCTCTGCTGGGCACCGCCGTCTCAAGCACCCCTCCGCTGGGCCCTTCATCTCAAGCACCGCTCCGCTGGGCCCTTCATCTCAAGCATCGCTGGCCCATTGGCAGAAGGGGCAGGGCCGGATCTGTGTCGGGCAGGGCTGCACGAAGCACTCTGGGCACCATGCCTCCTCCAGAACCAGTGAAGTCTGTAATCCACTTGATAGACTGTGGCTTTGCACTCCCCAGGATGGTACAGTGGGCAATCCACCCACTGTAGAGACTTGTGAGACTGTGGCTTTGCACTCCCCAGAATTGAACAGTGGGCAAACCACCCACTGTAGAGACTTGTGAGACTGTGGCTTTGCACTCCCCAGGATGGAACAGTAGCCATGGAGGCCCCTCGTGGATCTGGCGTCGTGGACTCATCTGGCTGAGGTGCCCCCCCTTCCCCTCCCCCTGAGGTGCCTGTAGTTTTGATATCTGATGCCCCTGCAGTGTTCTCTCCAATGGATTCGGGTCTCCTGTGTGGGCTTTGCCCATGTGTTTCGGCCCATTGGCCCACGTACAATGGCTGATACCCAATTTGGACAAGACAATTTACATATGTATATATAGTTATAGTTGTTTGTTATATTTATTTACTTAGCCGTACAATATACTTCAATTTTCATGATCATTTTATTTTGTCTTTGCATTCTTCCGGGGGGTTTGGGGGGTGTCACTCTGAGTTGTTGCTCTGCATTGATGTGTATGTAGTTGTGGGTGAGGGTGGGTGTGTCGCGTATGTGTGTGCCCGTAATCTTTTCTCCTCCACCCTCCCCTGTGTCGTAGGTGCAGTACTCACTGTTGTCTCCTGCGGCGGCATTCGTGCTCCTGGTAGAGGAGCAGGTAGACAATCGCTGGTAGGATGTGTAATTCTGGTTCCATGCTGTCCAGATTCCTCGTGGAGTGTGTAGAGGTGAGCGTTTTCCGTTCGTACTGTCTGTTCCCGCCGTGTTTTTATCGGCGGGGCTACCGCCCCGGAAAAGGTGGCGGATTGGTGGGTTGTGATAGGGTGGGCGGTACATTGTCTCCCGCCTGTCTGTTGGCAGTGACCACCGCTCTGTTTGTTTGTCCCACCGTGGCGGTCGGAGTGTTAAAGTGGCGGTTTCTGTTGGCGGTTCCCGCCAGGGTCAGAATTCCATTTTTTTATCCGCCTGCCTGTTGGCGGGTTGGCCGCCGCTTTAACACCGACCGCCAGGGTTGGAATGACCCCGTTTATATCACTTTTCAGTGTTATCTCTACATTTACTTATTGCATCTTTGATCGTTTTGACCTGCAAATATCGAGATAAATATTATATATTTTTCTAAACACTGTGTGGTGTATTTTGGTGGTGCTATATCGTGTGATTGTATGATTTATTGCACAAATACTTTACACATTGCCTTCTTAGTTAAGCCTGACTGCTGAGTGCCAAGCTACCAGAGGGTGGGCACTGGATAATTTGGATTGTGTGTAACTTACCCTGACTAAAGTGAGGGTCCCTGCTTGGACAGGGAGTAACCTGACTGCCAACCAAAGACCCCATTTCTAACAGTAACTCTTCATGCACATCCGGGTCTGTGTGGATCGACTCAAGTCATCGCACCCCAGATGTTGTGCCCCCTACCAGGGAGATGCAGAATCAGTAACTATTTCTGTATTTGAGCGCATGTCTTGGCGCTACTGTGAACAGCATGTGACCTAAGTTGACTAGGGCCGCACCGAAGGCATGGTGCGGAGAGCCCTGAGTGAACTTCCCAAGTGGTGGCCAAATTTCCATTTGTGGACTGATGCCTGATCAGATGTTATCTCTTTCTTCTCCCCATCTTCGCCTCTGCATCCTGAAGAAGTGTACCTCTGGCCATGAACGGCCTATGATTTAGGGTAAAGAGTGCTCTCATCTCCAGCTCGTGGACGTGGGGTAGTAGGAACTGATTGGAGGGTGGAAGAAGGTTTGGACCCAGGGGGCTCTGTGAGTGCAGTGACCACTAGCCTGCAGGATATCAGTGCACAGCATTAGGGTGCTGGGAGCAGCTGTGTGCGAGTGCGTGTTATACTAGCCCACCTGATATCCGTGGCATCATGTAGCGGTGAGTGGGATTGATTGCCTATGACTGAGTGCACCACACGATTGTGTTGCCATACATGTTGGTTGCTTGTAAGAGGATTTTCACGGTTGACATTGGCATTTACCTATGCAGCAGGGTCTGAAGAACTATTCAAAAGTGCTGTAATTCTCTGTATGTACACATTGCTGCTATCATTGTGAACCGGGGTGCACCCTATAGACATATGATACTGAAATGGGTCAATAGCTATTGTGGGTCTCATGCTGACAATGTTTTGGCACTGCATGAGATTGCTAGAACGGAAAGTATTACTTTCCTCACATGTACATACTGCTAATATTATTTTAACACAATTGGGCCTAGTACTGCTAGTAATATTTTTAAAAGTGATTTATGCCCAGATTTACATGATCATGTTGTCTTAACTAATGTGTGTGTTGAAAACAAACTTTATTTACATCCACCATCTTGTGAAGTCTCTTTTGTGATGCTCAGTGTATTTGTTGTGTGGTAGTGCTACGCCAATGCTTTATACATTGTCCCTGTGAGAAGTCTGACTGCACTGTGCCAAGCTACCCAAGGGTGAGTGCAGGTTATACAGTGAGTACAATCACCCACCCCTGATGGAAATGGTAGGTTCTGCCTCGCTAGGGCCTGGCCTCAGCTAACCAGAACGTGACACCTCCAAGAGCCACTATTGTGTAACATTGGTTCCCTTTGAGTAGGGGGGTTCTCATGCCTTCTGGAAGTTGCTGTGAGCCATGCTATGACTGTGGACTGTCTGTTAGGGAATGACCTGGAGCACACTGCCCGGAAGGAAGTGAAGCTTAGGTCACACCTGAAACTTTTAGGGTTGCCTGAGTGAATCTGTGCGATCACCAGGTCCATGACTACCCAGGAGGGGAGTCAAGAAGGTCTGGAGGCTAGAAGAATGGCCCAAAAAGTTACCAGCAAACAGAAGGACAAGTGGTAAGGGAAACCATCCCCTGAATTTCCCACAGTACAAGTAGATGGGGACTAGGGGAGGCTGCACCGGAGCCTACTGTGGAGGACATTTCCTTCCTTGGTGACCTGCCAGAACTTGCTGTTTGGCAAGTAGAAGGGGGACCCACTAGAGAGGCACGGAAGGAGTACCCAACCCTGGAGGGACTGAGATGGCAAGTTGAATCCTTGGCAGCTAGTGACACTCCAGGAGATCACCTCATATATTGAGGGAATGACCTTCTGTATAGTGAGCCTAAGGCTCCTGAGCACTGGGCAACTTGTGTACTGGTAGTTCCCCAATTTTACAGGGCCTACCTATGGTGGCTGGCTCATGGGTTTTCCCTGGCAGGACACAACGTTTACCAGGTTTGTTACCCACTTTCATTGGCTCCAGATGAAAATAGCCTCTGATGTGTTCTGTAGGTCTTGTTTCAACAGCTAGGCTAGTGGGAAGACTAGGAAACAGCTAAAAGCTCCCCTGGCCTCCATGACTGTTGTTGGCATACCCTTTGAGAGGGTGAGCATTAATACTGTAGGACCCTTTTACCCTAAGGTAGCCTTAGGTAATATGTTTATCCTATTCTTGGTGGAGTATGCCTCAACGTAAACAGAGGCCATTTTTTTGAGGTACATTACTGCACCTGTAGCGTCTAGGGTCCTGATGGGGATTTTCACTAGAGTGGGTTTCCCCAAAGAAGTGGCATCAGACAGGAGCACCAGTCTCATATTTGCAAACATGAAGTCTATGTGGAAGGAGTGTGGGGATGCCTATAATTTCTCTACTCCCTACTATCCACAAACCAGTAGGCTTGTTGAAAGACTCAACAGGACCCTTGGAGGTATGATTATGGGCCTGCCTGAGCCCATGAGGTGGAAGTGGGATATACAATTGATATGCCTGCTTTTTGCTTACAGGGAGGTGCCACAGAAGGGGATGGGCTTTAGCCTATTTGAACTTCTGTATGTTCATCCTGTAAGGGGACATCTCAGTCTGGTCAGGGAGGGGTTGGAGAAAGCTTCCAAGAACACCCCCAGGATGCAGTTAACTACATGCTAGCCCTCAGGAACCAGATGGCCAATCTCTGAAAGAAGCCTTCTGAGAACTTGGAGACTAGCTAGGAGGTAATGAAGCAATGGTATCACCATGTGTCTACTGTGGTGGAATTCAAATCTGGGCAGAAAGTGTGGTTGAAGGAGCCAGTGGAGCCCAGGGTTCTCCAGGACTACTGGACTGGGCTCTTTGAAGTGGTGGAGAGGAAGGGGGAGTCCACCTATCTGTGGATCTCAAGAACCCCAGAAACATCTTAAGGATACTCCATCTCAACCGCCTCGAACCCCACTATGAGAGGTCTGAGGTCACCATGCAGCTGGTGACTGATGATGGGGAGGAGGAGGAGAGTGAACCTCTCCCTGATCCCCTCTTATCTAAGGAGAAAGATGAGTCTTTGAAGGGTATCAATCGCTTCCCTATCCTTACCCCAGAGCAGCAGAGTGACTGGTGTCTGCCTCCCTGTTTTTCCTCACTTCTGGGCTAACACATTAGTTTATCCATGACGTAGACTTACTGGGGGAAGTCTGCCTGTCAAAATTAAAATGCCCAGGCTGTCTGCCAATATGAGGGCCAGCATCAAAGCAGAGGACTCTAAGAAGCTGGAATTGAGAGGCATTGAGCCCTCCAGTAGTCCCTGGTCCTAGTTGTGCTGGTACCAAAGGCAGCTCCACCGGGCACCAGCTCAGAACTAAGGTTCTGTGTTGACTACAGGAGACTCAGCTCAGTCACCAAGACTGATGCACACCCCATCCACTGACCTGTTGAGTTTCCTTGATAGATTGGAATTCAGGCTACTGACAGAGTGCCCGTACTGAGGAGGCTAAAGAGAGCTCAGCCTTCTGTACCCCAGAGGGCCACTTTCAATGTAAAGTGATGCCCTTTGGACTAAAGAACAACCCTGCCACCTTACAGGGACTGGTGAACCAGGTCTTAGCTGGAATGGAGGGCTTCAGTGCTGCATATTTAGCATTCTTTGGCAGCACCTGGCAGGACCACCTATTTTACCTGCCGCATGCGCCTCAGCCTCAGCCTCTGCAACACGCAGGCCTGACTATCAAGGTCAGTAAGTACTAGACAAGGCAGGGGGTCTGGGGTGTATTTGGGACACCTGGTGTAGGGGGGTAAAGTGCAGCCCCTTCAGGCTCAAATAGAGCCTCTCTTGGCACCTGGGACACCCCCACAAACTCAAACAAAAGTGAGGGCCATCTTAGGCCTCACAGGCTACTACAGGAGGTTTGTCAAAGAATATGGCACCATTGTTGCCCCCTTGACTGACCTGACTTCCAAGAAGCAGCCCATGCAGATAGTCTGGACAGAAGCTGGTCAGAAAGTCTTTGACTCCCTAAAACGGGCCATGCGCAAAGCCCCTGTGCTTAAGCCCCCTAACTTTTTCCAAGGGTTTGTGTCCAAACAGATGCTCTGGTGCATGGTATAGAGGCAGTCCTATTACAACTAAATAAAGAGAGGCTAGACCAACCTGTAGCATTCATCTCTGGGAGGCTACTTCCCAGGGAACAGAGGTGGAGTGCTATTGAGAGAGAAGCCTTTGCTGTGGTCTGGCCACTGAAGAGTCTGAGACCACACGTGTTTGGGCCTTACTTCCGGTTTCAGACAGACCGGAGTCCCCTCAGGTGGCTAATGCAAATGAGGGCTGAGAATCCAAAATTGTTAAGGTGGTCAATCTCCCTACAGGGAATGGATTTTACAGTGTCAATGCTGATGGTCCAACCAGGTTTTTCCACCTTAGCGAAGAGAAGTCCCAAGGGGTTGTGTAGTTCTTCCCACTTTGAGCTGTGGAGGACACATGTTAGACTTGTCAGTCTTATGGGTGGTCTTCCCCCAAATGTTTTGTCTCTCTTCTCCATTTTGCTGCTCTTATTTTTGTTGGCCTTAGGACTCTGTGCACTTTATCACTGTTAACCAGTGCTAACATGCTTGTGCTTTCGCCCCAAAATATAGTTAAATTGGCTTATGCTCAATTGGCAGTTTTAATTTACAAGTCCATTGTAGAGTGGTGTAGTATATACCTAGGGCCTGTAAATTAAATGCTACCAGTGGGCCTCCAGCACTTATTGTATACCTCACTTAAGATAGCACGTTAAAACATGTCCCACGTCTGCCGCTGTAGCCTAAATGCAATTTTAAATTGCCAGGTCACCGTGGCATTGAAACCCCCTTGCCAAACCTCAAACTTGCCTTTTATAGCATATAGGTCACCCCTAGGTTAGGCCTTAGATAGCACATAGGACAGGGTGCTGTGCATTTAAAAGGTTGGACATGTACTTTTAAGTTTTACATGTCCTGTTAGTGAAAAACTCCTAAATTTGTTTCTCACTACTGTGAGGCCCATCCCTCCCATGGGATAACATTGGGGATTCCTTATTGCATTTAATAAGCTGTAATTTCCAATTGGGAGCTGGTGGCTATTTTGTGTTTGGTGTCTTTGGAATTGTAATAATAACCGATATTTAATTGGTAAAGTCGGGTGTTTGATTAAAATTTTAAGAATGCCACTTTTAGAAAGTTGACATTTTGCTGCTCTTAGGGCCAGATGTATGAAAATATTTTGCACTCGCAAACGGTGCGAATCGGTAAATTCGGCCGTTTGCGAGTGCAAAATAGTGGTCTGCAATGCATGAAAGGCATTTCCAGACCACAAAGTAGAAATCGCTAAAATAGCGATTTCTTGCGTTGCGACCTGGATTTTGCGAGTCGCAATTTGCGATTCGCAAAATCCAGGTCGCAAGGCGATGCTGCAAAAAATCACAAATTGCGATTTTTCGCAGAATGGCATTTTGCACATGCAAAATACCATGATATGTAACCAGGTGGTAACCTGGAGCAAAATTTAAAAATGCAGTTAAGCTACATTTTTAAATTGAACATGTAAAGCACACATGCCCTTTTGGCATGTGTGTACCTTACATGTTGCAAAAAATGATTTTGGGGTGCAGCAGAGGGGGCCTTAGGCCCTCAGCACCCTGGCCTTTTGCATTTCCAAAATTGCGATCTCTGGTTCAGAAATCGCAATTTTGGAAATGCAAAACATTTGCAGCTATGGGCCAACAGGCTCATAGCTGCGAATGGGGCCGGTATCGCAATTTGCGATTCATTAATAGCATTTGCGATTTTAAAGAAATCGCTAATACCGAATCGCAAATGTGATACATGGCACTTTGCGAGTTGGTAATAGCGATTTCTTAAAAATCGCTATTACCGAATCGCAAAGGGCTGTGATGTTACATCTGGCCCTTAGTCCTTTTGAGACTGCAACCTGGCCTGGGTCACATGCCTGGTTGTAACTGACAGACTTTGAGAATTCCTCCCAGTCACACAATAGAGAGATTAGGTGTGCCTGAATGGGCCATTTGCTGACAGGATGGGGTGGAGCTGAGTACAGACTCACTTACAACTGAATAGCCTGTGCCCTGCCCTCACACAAAAGGCCTAACGACCCCACATTGTTACTGCAGCCAGCTTGGAGCCAGGGTAGGGGAGGCAAAAAAATGTCATGCCCTTCCAAATCCACTGTCTAGAAGCTTCTCCCATCTCCAGAACCAGGATATAAAAGTAGGACCTCAGAACCTCAGCCACCAACTTTTCAGTATGCTTCTGTGCCTTTGGATTCTCTGGAAGGAAGAAGGACTGCTGCTCTGCTGGAAGGACTACCACTCTGCTGGACAGCTGCTCTGAAGGTCTGCTTCTCTGCTGGATTGCTGCCCAGCTGCCATGCTGACTTGCTGCCTGGGTACCAGGACTGGATCTTCAGCTGTCCTTGGCCCCCAGAGTGACTAACAAGGGTTTCTTTTGCTGGCCTCTTATTCAGAACTACGGGGGCAAAAAAGGCTTCCGACCCTCCAAGTCCTGCCCCTCAAGTCCTGGACCCTTAGAAGTGGTGTGGAAGGTGCCCAGATAGGCAAAAGCTTAAGGTGGGGATTCAACATTTTTTTTGGCTAAAAAGTGTTGTGAAAACCAGGAGACTGAAACCAAGCTGTACACCTATTCAGCAGAGGTGCATATCCAATTGGATTGACTTAGCGGCTTACCCTGCTACATTCTTCTCCACAGCAGCAAATTATTTTCAGTGGTCCTTTGCCAAAGGGTATTCAGCCTCATGGAATTGTCTTTGGCTACAGCCATCTGCCTTTATCCAGAGGAGATTTTTGACTTCCATTTCATAGACTAAGGGCCTCATTACGAGGCTGACTGGCTGACCGTTGGCCTGCCAGCCCCGTGGTGAGAAGACCACCTCAGACATGGAGGTCTTCTTACCAAGGTTCTCGTCCATCAGCCCTGTAGATAAGGTGTGGCAGCATTGTTCCTGGCTCATACTAGAGCCACCAGCAGTGCTCTCACACGCAGGGAGCACCAGCACCCTTGAAATGTGCACTATCTGCACAGCATAAAGTGTGCATTTCAAGGGTGCTGGGCAGGGGGACCCCTGCACTGCCCTGTGATGGGCATGCCATGGGCATCGGCAATGCAGGGGTCTCACTGTGCCCCCCTTCACTTGTTTTCTGCCAGCCTTTTTATGGCAGGGAAACTGCCATGAAAAGATTGGTGGACAACAAGGTTGAAGTCAGCACAGTGGTTCTGAGTTCAGCGCCGCTGTAGCTGACCACAACCAAGAACGCCATCAGCCCATCGGAATTCTTGATCCTGGTGGGGACGGTGGTCTTTAGGTGGGTCTGCCTGCCTATCTTGAAATTTGGCGGTCAGACCACCGCAGCCGCATAGGTCAGACCTCAAATGCAGGGCTGGCAGTCCTAGGACCATCAGCCTTGTACTGAGACCGTAAGTCCTAACGTAGAAACCTTCACAGTGGCTTTGTCCAAGGCTCTTGGACTATGATGCTCCCTCTTCGGACATCTGCTGTAGCCTTTCCCGGCTGAACTTTACCTTTTCAGACATTTTTTCCCCAAATTGTTTCTAGGTCCTAAGGTAAGTGCTCACCGGGCCCAGTCCACTTTCTGTATCTGAACCACGCTTAGTCGCAGTTGGCTATATTTTTCTACTTTGGACCAGTCTTGTACAACTGCATGTCTTTCAGTTGGTGCTTTGATCTCTTAGGGACTAGTTTTCACAAAAAACTTTAAGAATGCAAACTATGATTCTACGTATTGGATTTTTGTTGTTTTAGTGTCAAATACATTATTAAAATATACTCTATTTTTCTAAATTGGTTTTGGAGTTTCCTTGTGTTGTGTTGTTACTTTATTACTGTTTGTGTGTTGCATAAATACTTTACACAGTGCCTCTAAGTTAAGCCGGTCTGCTTTTTGGGCCAAACTATCTAGGGTTAAGCATATGCTAATTTAGGGACTTTTTGTGGTTCCTCCTGGAAGGGATTGTCGCTGTTGCTTGGCCACGGCTCACACATAAGTCAACCAACAACCCAATTTCTAACACTGTTCAACATAGCAAATGTTATTCAATTTGAGGTTTGAATATTGCCTTGCAGATGGACTGTTGTTACTCAAACACCACCCACAAGGAGTTCATATTTTATTTTGTGGGTAGACAGCATAGCCCACTGCCCTGAGACTGGACTTGGTATCCAGGGTATTTCTTTTCAGCTATAAAACAATTTGATGATCATCTATTTGATGATCATCCATTTAAATCCTCAAGAACGTCCAGCACTTCCCCACGGAGAAGATCCTGCCAATTGCTCATTGGGTAGGTATCTGCTAAGAATAGCACATTTCTATTCTTCTACTATGTATGTAAGTGTTAACATTGAAAAAGTTGAAGTTGATGTGCACAATTATACATTGATATATAAAAATGAAATTGCATCACTATTGTCAAATTCACCCATCATCTACTCTCCATCAAACTGACTCTAAAATATGTGGTCTGGCACGCTCTGAGACCTGGGCATGAGGTTACTGATTGACAGGTCACAGGTGGGGTGGCACGTAGCTGTCAGACAAACATGCGAACAGGAACTTTCATATCAATCCCATAGATAGGCGCGGCGACACACAATGGTCCAATGAGATTTGCCCCAATAAAGCACACATGGCGGGAGGGCTGTGCATGTTCCCAAAACACCATAAAGTCAGATGCCACATGAAGTTAGGAACACTCAACCACTCAGAACACAGAACACAGAAAAACACGCAGTGATCATGCGCCTCTCATGCCGGACATCTGGACATGTTACTCACTGACCCTCATTATGTCCACACATGGTCGAGGCCGACCTGCATTTGTTATCAGGGACCCTATTTAAGACTCCAAGACACTGCCCCACATTCTTTACCTCAAAAGGAATGCCGAAATTGTTTTATGATGCCCAGAGAAAATGTATAAAACACTGATGAGATCGAATGTACTTTGAGACAGTCCTCAGACCCTGTTTCTTTAACTGTTCTCCCAGTGTTTAATTAAACCAACTGTTCCAGTTTTGTATAATAATAAAACCACAGAATCAATACATTGGTGCAGATAATTCAGTTTATTTAAGTTCAAATATTACAACAGAAATATACAACCTCCCTTCCCCAAAAACAAAATCTACTTTAGAATGTAGGAAGAATAAATGTATTTTCAGTATTTTACAGATTATATCTTAAATAAGTTAATATCTTTGAAAAAAGAGCAATATGTTCCTTTTTTAATGTTGCAGTGCAACTTACAACTTACACATCTGTGCAATGTACCATGAGGTATATGCCCAGTGAGCAACACACAGTGAAGTTTTCCATTCATAAGTTTTCTCATTGTAGATAAACACAAACATTGACAGATGGAATTGTGATAGAAATGAAAATATCGTAAGTTGCTATAAAATACAGACCTCAGCTGGAGAATCAACAATTGTTATGTATTTACTATTGGATTAATTCCTCACGTGAGACGCTTAAAAGTAAAGTACTTTTGTGAAACTGAAGTGCATTATCCAGAGCTTGAAATATACTATCAGAATTTTGCAGATCTTATCTCTGAGCTGAGGCGCCAATGTTTGGTTGTACATTTATGACCAATTTTGTATTACATATACTGTTGAACACAGATCATTCTGAGTACACCGCGACAACAAATGAGGTAACTAATGACCTTCTAGTCACAGAATTGCAAAATGTTACTAAATGTAAACATTGCATCAGAATATCGAATTTTAAATCCTCAAAAATGTAAGTGCTGATTTTTGAGACTAGTTAAATGTCAGTGGATGTGTATCTATCTATTACTGTCAATCAAGCTATCCAGAGCAAAATTACTGATTTACCCTCTTCAGCAGCAAGGCTAAAGATAAAGATAAAAATAATGTAATGTCAGGTGCAGTTCATACAATTAATGATCCAGTTGTGTTTGCATACAACATGCATACCTTTCAAGTGTAAGCTATGCATTTATTATGTAAAATGCATCATTACTTTTAGCAGAATATACTTTACACAAATGCCTAACATGTCCTTTCCTTTTGGATCAAATGTGATGTTTGCTACTATAATTTGCCTTTCAGCATATTCAATATTTTCAGACATCAGGCATTGAGCATGAACATTATGTTAGTCTGCCAGTCAACTATGAATCCATCGAACCAATATAACTTTTTCATGTTTAGGTATTGTCAGTACAATAAACCACATTCTCATTCATCAACGTAAGTGCTTAGCTAATATCTTATACTCAAATCCCTTAGAATATAATAATGTGCATAGGATTTTTATTTTCTGTTTCATAGTTGATAATGGAGATGTACTGGAGTTCACAATTTTGACAAATGAAGAATGAAAAGTGCATTTCAGTTCTAGGATTCATAACAATTTATACACAAATCTTTAGGTATGTGTGCACACTATATGTATATGCACATATGCCTATAAAGACATGTAAACATATATATATAATGCATGGTACTGAGAAATATTGTTATGGATTACCTAGATAATATAACCAGTGAACATTGATTTCATGAAATTATCATTTCAAGCACAACGGGTTCCATCATTGATAGCTTCCGTCAGTGTATGGTTTACAGGTACATTTCTAAATTGGGGATGGAGTCAAGCAGCTTATTACACATGTTATGGGTGTTAAGTGAGATATATATTTATGAAAATTTGACTTGACGGAGATGCTCAGCCTGTCGCCTTGTGCATATGAGTCATTTGGGACCTACTGGATGATTTGCAGTATACTGATCTTGTGCATTTCTGAGTTCCTCACTTTCACACATGCACACAAACATGCACACACACATCAAACACACACACGTGTGTGTTACTTTGAAACAATTTAGATTTTATTAAAGGATTTTTTTTATCCATCCATGTGCCCGTGTTCACTTCAGCCCATTTAATGTTTGCTGAATGTGCTGAGTATTTTCTTATCAAATTACAGCACACTTACTTCCCACAAACAGAAACATAATGTTGTTAATGAAAGTATAAAATACCAACATACTGTTTTAATCCTGTATAAGTAACAGTTCAGCCTCTAGTATATACATATTTGACATTAAAATGTGCCTGTGACTAGTGGAATCTTTTTGATTTACATATAGTACAATGTGCTAGATAAGGTTCAGGTCTTCAAAACAGTCCTAGTGAAAATTTGGTATATAATCTCCTATTGCTGCAAAAATGATAATGTTATTCTTATTTACAGAAGACCCAAACAGAAATAAACTAGTGATCCATGGAGGAGCAATATGTATTTTTTGAATGGAAACAATGAAATGACCGCATTTAATCAAATTGACAGCAACAACTGAGGAGAAGCAGTGCACTGCCCTAGTGATTCAGAATTCCAACCCTCGAATAACCCCCTATTGAGGTACTGCATTGTCTATTTCACGGTTTCCTCTGGATGCAAAAAACATCCAATAGTAAATAAACATAGATGTTTGCAAGTTATGTGTCTTTTCCTCGATAATCCTTTATCACATACAGTCACACTTAGGGGCATATTTATGAAAAGTGGTGCTGCACCTAGTGCAGTGCCACTTTTCTTGCGCCCCTTAGCGCCTTCCTAATGCCACAGTGTTTAATAAATAACGCACCTTGGTGGTAGCTAGGGAACTAGTGCCAGAATGTTTGATGGTAGTTCGGCGCTTTACAGGATTAGCATAAAAAAGTATGACGCTAATCCTGCAAAGCACCCAGAGGCCCATTGAAACCAATGGGAGCCTCCTTTTAACGCCTGCTCTGAGTATGCGTTAAAAGTGCAGAAAAAAATGACGCAAAAAATCTCTTCGATTTATTTGCGCCATTTTTGTGGCCCCCCCTAAAGGGGGAAAGCCACTTTTTACATTATGCATGTTTAAGGCATAATGTAGCACAAAGGATTACAAAGTGGCGAAATGTATGCATTGCACCAGTTTGTAAATTTGGCACAGCGATTTTGGCCTTGTTAGGCCACATTAGTGTAAAATAAGTTATGCTAATATCGCGCAAGGAGGCGCTAGGGGCTCTTAAATCTGCACCTTAGTTGTTTCTTTAGCCATCAAACTAGCTTTGTAGGCTGGGACAGGGTTATGACAGGATACATACGGTTCCCACTGGTAGGAAGTGCAATGGAATGTATTAGGTTTACCCCATGATATTGAAGTCCCCAGTGCTAGACACGCCTCGTCAACGCGGAGTCTAAGCTTTGTTCTCACGCTCAAGGTACAAATTAACAAGTCGCTGTGAACGCTGTATTTCTACTTAGCATGAATTTACCCTGCATAGTGAGTCATCGCCACACTAAAAATACTTTCCAGTATCCATTTGTACATAAAAGACGGTGGTGCAGTAAGGGACCCCGTTTTACCAGTGGCCTGCAGACAAAATGCATTTCTAACAATGCTACTTTCAAGCAGGTTTCTTACTTTCCTTTTTTGAGTGGTGCTCTGAATAAACCAGCCGAGTATTCAAATATGTCACATAAATATGAAAAACAATTTTACATAATGGTAGCATTTTTTGTTTTTTCTAAGCTTTATAGATAGCAGGTGGGTCTATTACCCTAATAAATAATACTCCTTTTTTGATGTTGAAAACTTGGCCTACAGCCCTCAACAAATCCCAACAGATTTCTTTTGATCAAAGGTAATTAATAATATGAACATTATACTGCTCATTAAAGTTGTTACATTGGGATAACTAATTATTTTCAACAAAACCAGGTGTCTCATTTTGAAAAGTGAATGTTAAAAAAAAATATTTATAACTCATCACTTTTTGCAGGCTGCCAAAGTCATTATTCACTAGTTTGTACTTTTTAGCTCGGTTGCATGTAGGCCAGATCAGATCGTTAGCAGTAGGAGTAGAACGGCGGGTCTGAGTGTGCTGAGGTGTGGCGAACGGTTGAGAATGAATGGAGACTAGATGGGGCTCTTCAGAGGGGTATGCATGTTGAGGTTCCATAAAGAAAAGCAGGGTTGGGTGAGACCTAGTCTTGAGTTGAGCTGATTCTGGAGATTGTCAGCTTTTACAGTAATATTTTTCTACACCCCAAAAGTTTGAAAACGGGTTGGAAATAAAGAGTTGATTGCTGATTAGCATCAATTTTTTTTACTTTTATATATTTTGTTACGTGGTTAAACAGAGTATGTCAGAATTAGCAAATGTATGAGGCACGGGACTTTGAAATGCATCCTTTTTCTCAGAGGGACCCAAAAGTGTCATTTTAGGACTTAGGAACGGCAATAAACGCAAAATACGTTGCTTTTATTTTTTCCTAGTAAGATCTGCCTAATCAGTTATGGAGTGCTGCATTAGTGTCACACAAAAAATTGCTGTGCTTTTTTAGCATACCTCACTGACTTGATATTTATATATTGCCTGAGGTTTGAGAGAAAGGATTAAATCATTCCAGGGCGGAACTGGCCAGTCATGCTAATTGATTTAGCCTTTGTAGTAATATAACATGGTCCTCAAGCTACAACGTGGCTGAATAAAAGCAGTGAGGCTGGAAGGCTGTCTTCTTGTCTTTGTCCAGGTGTTGGAGGATCTCTTCTCTACTGTTGGCTAGGGAAGATCCAGTGCCCCTCAAAAGTCTGAACACTCTTGATAGTGAGCAAATTATTCACCTCTGTATATTTTTAAATGTCATTACCTCAATTTCCCTAATCGTGCTAGAAAGATTAACCTGTAGTTAATCAAAATCTTTTGTCTCTCATTGTTTTTACTAAAGGGTTTTTCTAAAGGGGAGTAATGATGGCAGGATTTTCAGCACCAGGAACAACTCCGCTTGAAAAGGAACCATCAATCATGATTGTGATGTCTACTGTGAAGAAGGAGCGAAACAGTTTTGTGCTTGATGCTAGGTATGGATTCAGAGGCAAGATAGATAATTTTGACTTTGTTTTGTTAGCCACTCTCAATGCCTCTTTTCTTAAGAGTTTGGATTTTAATAATGTCATAATGGTTAGGACGTAGAGCAAGGAATCTGGGATTTTCATGTTGGATTTGGTTATTTTTGAGTTTACATTGCAGTAAATCTTCACTAAGCTATTGGCACATGGCTTGTCCTTAAGAATGCGTGGGCTGAATAGTTGTTGAGAAAAATTGAAGATCTCCATCTTGTAGCTATGTCTACCACAAATCCCTGTTCTAGAACATGTTGATTAATCTGATGCCAGGTTTGGGTCATTATTTAAGCCTGCACTAGGATGTCCTATGAAGCTGATATGTTGCAGTACATGTTCCCTAGCAAAGATTAGTGGTCTGCAGCATT
This sequence comes from Pleurodeles waltl, assembly GCF_031143425.1. Lineage (NCBI taxonomy): Eukaryota > Metazoa > Chordata > Amphibia > Caudata > Salamandridae > Pleurodeles > Pleurodeles waltl. The sequence continues at coordinate 368,545,509 of NC_090438.1, read as the reverse complement.
TCAAGGGTTTATTGAAGCAGCTCATTAGGTTGCATCAGACTCTTTGCTGCTAACATTTCTGTAGTGTCACATTGAAAAGTATAAGAAAACTCTCTTCAGTAGGGAGAGGAGCAGCATTAAGGGTTTGAGAGGCGAAGGGAGATAAAAGGTGGTCTAGCAGATCTGTGTTATCACTGTCGAGAAAGGGTTTCTATAACATATGTAAGAACTAGGTCAGGCCTCTGAGTATCAGGATGCTCACCATCTGGTTGGGGTCCAGAGCTTGCATGTATTCAGGGCACTCAGGCTTTATTGAGTACTAGAATACAATCCAATTAAAGGGTGAGTAAAGATTTTTGGGTAATTCAGTGCAGCTTAGCTCATCAGTGTGAACTAGGGCTATACCATCTCCTCTCCTAGTCTCTCTGTTTCTGTGGATAAAAATAAATCAAGGGAATACAGTGGTGGAGGATGGAAGACTGCATTTGGACAGAGGTAGGGTTGTGTTTGGACCCAGCAATGTCATAGTGCTTTAATTGACCATTTCAGACTGTGGAAGATCCCTTTATAGATTAACAGTTTGGTGTTATTAATTTGGATCATATATATTCCATTTATGTAACCCTGATGTATTGTATCCAGTTAGGCTAGTACTTTTAAATATGTTTTCGACCGAGCTTCTGAGTCATTCATCAAAGCCATGTACTCCAATCCATGCTTTTTAAATTTTAAGCATGCATGTGAACAGGCATTTTTAAGGCATTCTCTGTACTTTTGTATTTACAGGGCATCACTGCAAAGCTTTGTTTATGAAATAACATTTGTAAATGTTTTTGAGAGATAATAGAAATAAGCTATTTTGGGCACATTTAAAACTCATTAATATAGCATTGTAGCAAGATGCTGGTATGGCCGGAGGCAGAGGGGCCATAATGCTCTTAGAACACTCTCCTCGAAAAGGAAAAACAAATATTGCATTTTTTTTAGATGATGTATACCAGTCTGTGAGAATAACAGAAGAATTCACAGAGGAAAACAACTTTTTAATATGTTTTGATATTTTTAAATATGGCAAGTTAGATTGTGAATAGTTATCTCTAAGGTTGTTATTACCCTAGTGGTTCACAGTTACTTTCTTATTTTCTAATTTTTCAGGGAAGAATGTCTTAGACTCTTTTGTTGTATAAATGTATGTCATTTTTGATTTAGAGTGTTGTTTTCTTTTAATTTTGCACCCACCTCTCTAACCTTAAAAAAGATTAAAGCAGCTGCTGCACATATGAGTGTAATCTGAATATGACAGAGGTGAATCATGGTGGATGCAGTATTAGCACCTGTGTGTTATTTTTAGGCCATTAAGGAATGTGTTAATCTCAGATTGCATTGCATCCCAGATTCCTTGCTTTGCACTTGAAGCACTATGACATTTATAACAGTTACATTTACCGCCTCCAAACCCTTGGAAGAAGAGGTTCCTAGACACCTTGTATTTACATGTTTTTTCATTGCTTTATTATTTCTGAAGAACAACCACTTGGGGTTAGTAAAAGGTGATAGCATGACTGATAATGCTAATGGAACAGTTTGAGAAGCAACAGCTAACCATAACAGTGTGGAGGTTACCTTGATAATGCAATATAATAAAAATCAACTTGCTGATTTAAAGGACATTCTACTACATGAAATGGTGTCTGGCGTTAGCAGTCATCAGGTGATGCACATAATTTACTGGTTATGTTGGATGATTGAGCTATTTCTGGAAGCACGAATTATTGAAAGTTAGGTGTAGGAAGAAGAGTTCCAAATCTTTGATATCAAGCATGAGAAAAATCATTGTCCTCCCAACCAAGCCTACATAAAGGGATATGCATGGTTAGAAGCACAGAGAAGAGGACCATGTGAACCAAGGAGTTAGCCTACAAAGCAAGATGGTAGTACTGTTATCTCTGATAACTTTTGTGAGCAAGACAAACTACTTTAAATGAGGAAGTGCAAGATCCTGAGATGTACCTCAACCTTTAAAAAACACTGAATTCCTGTAATTTACCTGCTATGGCACCTACAAGCAACTCCCACAATAGTAATAAAGATTTGTATATATAGTGTTTATGTGGGGTGGAAGACTGTGGTTAATCCATGTTATGTTCAGATTGGTTGCTTCTGACTGGTAAACTTTTGGATGTATGAGATTTTGTAATCGTAATGCCCATCTATGTCACCATAGTCATTGAATGTAAGGGGTTCTATAATGATATACTTTCTCTAAATTTGTTTACAAAAGATAATCCCTAAAGACATGTGACAAGGATTAAATTTAGCTCAAATCTCCTGAGCAAAAATCATTGTTATCAAAAGACGCCACATTAGACTAGGCTCTGAGTGCATGACAAGCCTGTTGATAGATGGTTTCCATCTACAGCCTATTTGTAACATGCAATCAATGAGGCATTAAATAGTGGTTTGTATCATAGCAACAACAACTTTGAATGTGGGTTTATTAGTACAATTGCTTTAAATTAGAAATGTTAGTGGGGACAATATTTATTTTCATAGCACAGTCATGGAGCCTACATACATGTGGGTCTGAACAAGATTTTGGTGAGTCGAAACGCAGTGCTTTTTTTACAATAAAAGCATACTTTAATATCCCCGCTGATGGAGTGGCCTCTATTTCCAAAATGGTGACCCCCACCACCAACTGGGCGTTGGACTGACCACTAGAATGTGTAATATAATATAATATATATGTGTGTGTGTGTGTGTGTATAAAAAGCTCATTCACCTCAAATTCTTCCTGGATAGTTTTGGGTGATCAGTCAAGCAGGAAACAACAAAGGGTGTTCCTTAAACACAATTCTGGCATGCAGTTTTCCATAGGAAAATTGAACAGCCATACAGTGAAAACAGCTGAACCGAATTACACCAAATTTGACCGAAATGTAGATCCCAGTCCAGGAAGCGTGCTTTTTGTGATTTGGTGTAAATCTGTTCAGTAGTTTTTGAGAAATTAAGGTTCCAAATATTTGTATATCGGGATGGTTAGGTTCATGGGATGTTCATGAGAATCCTGCAATAACACAACTTCAAATGTTACAGCTATGTGATTGGCTGAGGGGACTTTGTTTTCCCATTCTCACCCTCGCTCCGGCAAAAGCTCACTCTGTGATTAGCTGGCTGCAACATGAAGAGGAATGTTTCTGGACTTGCTCCCTGTTTCCTGAAGATAAAAACCAAATATGGTACAAGTGGGCAGGGTAGGGGACCCCTTACTGCCTTGACCTTGTGTCGGAATTACAGAGGAATCCTCCTGGGGCCAAATATTTGAAATATTTTATTTGGGTTTCTGTGATCCTTTGGGTGTCCTGTGGGAGTCAGCGGGACCCCTCGGACTTCCACAGAAGTCCCACAGGAGCAGCACTGACTCCCACAAGAGTCTTGTGGCATTGGAAAAGGGTGGGACTGAATGGCTGTGGTGGGTTTCATGTGTGTGTGTGTGTGTGTGTGTGTGTGTGTGTGTATGTGGTATTTATCCATTTATTTTAAGGGGCTAAACTAACAACCATGAACATCTGCAAATTATGGTGTGGAGGAAGACATCTAATAAATTAACAGAAGGATAACCGGAACAGGGTGAAAGAGATTAGAAGAATGGATGGGTCTTCTGAGCTGAATAAAATGAAGATAGTCAGTGCTACCATGAAGATGCCAGAGACCATCCGATAATTTTGGGCCAAGGACCCAAGAAAGCTGTTTTGCCACACCCAACAGACTTGAAATGGGAGAATCTTCAGAAGCTGTATCTCACCACACCTGAGAAACCTCAGAAGAACATGAGGCACCAGTGAGTGAGTTAAGCCTATGTATCTTGATTGTATATAACTGTGTGTTAAACAAACACAAAACCGTTTTAAAAATTCTATTTTTTGTAAACTTTGTGATCTTGAGTTTGTAGGTTATTAGATCCACAGTTATAATTCCCTAAGTACACATAGTCCCACTCATATAAATGATAAATGCTTGTTGTACCCTCCTGTTTCTTCTTTAATGCTCTCAGTGCAGCTGTGGCCAATTATTACAGTAGCGGAAACCTTTGATCTTGTTCTAATTTTCAATGCACCACAACAAAAAAAGCAGGCAGTGCGCCCTAGACTTATGGAATGGGGAACTAATGGTTAAAAAAACAAGGAGGTAAGGAATTCATTTCAGGCCCTTGGCTCAAATTTTAAGGCATATATTAATTCAGGGAAGCACGTCAAATTTCATCATGCAGGAGCAAATGAGTGTCTTGAAGAATAGGCCACAATAATTTGTCATAGTCCACGTGACTCACACACAGAATTGTTGATTCAAAAAGTCTCTAATCTATGCAATAGAAAATTAAAATTTAGTGTTGGAGAGGGTAAAAGTAATAAATATATTTACATATTTCTAAACGTACAAAAACATCACTGTACCATTTTTGGTCATGGCAGGACTGCTTACGTGCAGTACAGACTCAGAAGTGGTCTCTCCATTTCACTCCTTTGCGTGGTTCATAGATGGTGTTTCTCCTATAATACATTAACTCTTAGCTACTGTAGAAAAATATTGAAATTATTTATATGTTATATATTTATACATCTGTATATTGTTCCTCTCATTGTATATTTTTGAGATGAACAACACTTGGAAAGAAAGGATGTCTCCTATTTGATTTTACCAAAATGCTCACATAGTTTTTACATTAACATACTTTCCCCCATTCTCTCACCTGTGTTTGGCAAGTTCCTGCAGCTGTTCAACACTATTTTCTACTGACTTCTCCGGCTTCTGTTGGTGGAAGTATTATTGGTCCTTAGCAGTAATCAATAAGGTGCTATTTTTCTTTGGAATTCTTGTAGTTGAAATAAAGAAAGGTGTTGCTGTGGTCTGATTGGCAACCTCCTGCTCATTCACAGTCCTCATGCTGTGAATGGTTCAATGCTGAAGGCACATTTGAGGTCAACTGAATGAGCAAATATTCGCAGTAGCTTATCAACTATAGCAAGAATTACCTCATGATAACAGTGGATGACACTAATGTCTGGTCCAAAGAACTTTCCCTCCCTTTTACGTTGTCTGCAATAAAGTGAGTGCACCTCCGTGTATGTCACAGCCAGCACCAGAAGCTAATTTAGTTGCAGAGAACAGCTGCTGTGAAGCACCTGCAGTATCATCTGAATGGGTGGTATGAACATGTATCAAAGTTATGCAATGTCCACTTTATGTTGACGGATATGCATATTTCACTTTTGTTTTGCAGTATCCAGACACAATCCATTAATTCTCTTCTGTGAAGTACACCTGTACGTGCAAGGTATCAATTCCTATTGAATAGCTTACAGCTATTTCCAAAATTCTTTGTGTGTATTGTACTATATATTTTTGTAGAGTTAGTGAAATTGACTTCTATTGTGTTTTAACAGCAGAATGTTTTTTCTTCTAAAAATTAAATTTCCATGCAGATCTGGGAAATGCGTATTGATTGGGTGCACTTTCTCACATTTGGGAAATAGTTACGCCGAAAACACTTAGAAGTGAACTAGGAAAGTGTATCAGAATATGATTATCAGAATGTCGTCTGATGCAACTATTGTGTCCTGAGTGTCGTCCCATTGGAGTCAATAATAGAACATCTACAACCAATGAGACAATATTTTTGTAATGATATTTTGAACACAATATTTCTGGCAGGCAATTTCTTAATATTTTGACATATCACAGTGAATAAGGTGCTCTGCTGTGTGAAGACCAACTGTTCCAATGTATTAGCTTGTTTGTAAATACCCAAACAAGCTAATACACTGTGAGCAGAAACCTAATTTGCATTACATTTCCTGGGCCACTCCCATGACACTCTGAATGGTATACCAACCTTTCAAATCTATGCCAGAAATGAAATGTGCATCATGTACACAGGCATTGTGCGGAATGCGCTAATGTACGTCTCACCTGCAAGCATACTTTCATGATCAATTCACTGTTGTTAAATATGTAAACGTTATGCATGCATTCATTGCAACTGTATGCAGGCGTAAATCTACATTACTCCCGAAAAAGACTTTATGAACTACATTACCCATGGAAAAGACATTATGAACTAGTTTCTGTGAGACTCTTCAATTATATGAAGTCTTCATTGGAACATCAATAGGCTGTCACAATGGAAGTATGGGTTTTGCTACACAGATATTTTTTGGTTTAAATATCTTTTGTGATGGTAAAGAAATACTTTTGTCAGCAACGGAGGAATGTAATTATTCTGGCAAAATATGGAAACAATAGTATTTTAGAAAGGTAATATGCCACTATTCCTCTCCAACATTTAATTTACATTTTGCAATTTGAGTGGTGTTACTTCTTAAGCACATTTGAAAAGAAAAACATTGAAAACTTATCACGGGGTCTGTGACGTGTTGTAAGCAAAAAAACAAACTTCCTATGTGCTGCAACTCACAGGCTCGTGGCAATAAATTCACAGTGGATTTATTCTGTTTGCAATGCCTACCATTTTTTATGCCTAATCCTGTGAGTCTCAATATGACACATTGATTTATTGAACATGCTGTAAAAGGCTAAGTATCAACTAAGTACACAATATGGTAATACAGCAGAACTGCTTTAAAACTTTTTAAATTAAAAAAAGTCCTTGATCAATCCAAGAAACGATAGTGCCGTGCATTTTAAGTCTTAAAGGTAGACTGAACATACCACATGGGTCATAATTATTCCAATGTTTTCAAATGTTATCATATCAACTGTGTCATGAAACAATAGAAACTTCAGAGAACACCCGAAACATTAAATAATCAAAAGACCCTGGCACCATTCAAAGACGTAGTAACAATGACCTCATAAAATGTGGTTAACTTACACAGAAGAGAAGGTGCTCTAGTAGTGGGATGTGTGGTAAATGAGAGGTTGTGTCTTTTCCCAAATATTTGCACATTGTGAAGCTTAACAGGGCTTAAACAAAAAGATAAAAATGTAGCTGAGTACAAGATCAAATTAGGAATAAGACGGCAAGTTCATTGATAGTTACTCATTTTTCATTTTCAGGACAGTACTACTGTTTTACCATTTTATGTGTCCCTCGAACTCTCATCAGTACCTGGGAACAGGTGGGGAACACTTCCGGCAGGGTAGGAGAGTAGCTGGACACACAGTTCCATTGGGACATGTGAGTGAACGTCTTTTTACAGGATGCACACTGTACATCTTAAGGCACTATAGGGGTTGAGATTCCCTTTTTCTTGTAATTCTGCCTCTCCTCTTATGTTTTGTTGGAATGGTAGGCATTGCATCTTATAATACTGGGACAATCAAACGTGGAATACTAACAGTGGTGAACGTAGACTCTCTGTGTTGTTGCTATTGTACCTATCCTGAATCAAAAAGCTACTGAAGATCTCAACTCAGGAATATTTGTTTCATGTAACTATAATCTAACATTGTACATTTTATATACATAGATACAAGTGTCTACATAGGAATATCTGTATGTATATATATATTTATATATATATCTAAATATATAAAATGTCTGTTGAAGCTTTTCACTGTAGCCATTACTTCAATACAGTACTAGAATAAAAGTATTCATCTTCATTTATGCTTCCATTCCTATCTCTCCCTATAATGCTGATCTGGATATACACATCATATGATAATAGCAAACAAAAATGTTCAGAACAGATTAATACTGTCTTATCATGCAATGCTGTAGGCATCCTGTGGCACTATTCTCATATTCAATGTATTTACAGTACTACTGAGCACATCCTTTGCAAATATCACACTGCTTGACATGTCATATATCCAGCTTCTTTCCATGATGTGGAGTCTTGGTCAAACGTGCGTTTCAATGAATGAATGTGTATGTGTCAGCACTAGTGCTGTGGCTACAAGTTCAGAAGAACCATTCTGCGGTTTCATGGTAGGGCTGTATTCACAGATGTCCAAGAAAAACTCATAGTTATTTTGCTTCCATTCTTTGAATTTCTTTGAAGTCAAGTTGGGATCTTCCAGTAGGTTGTTGATAATGGCTAGGTCCCCTTCTTTTGCCTATAGGATGAGAAAGGAGAGGAAATACATGACTTTCTGGCAATGTCTAAAGTTATTTACCAAAATGTATTTTTTAGCAAGCTGAAGGTCATCAAGGTAACAAAACTGTAAGAAGAACAGGACCAGTATAAAAAGCTGCCTATCTAACACAAGAGGAGTCCAGATTACAAAACATTGCCTCAAAAATGTCCTTGTTGCCAAAGAAGGTGGACCATATGATCAGGAAAATGTAAATTTGGCAAGGACTTTGAAATATTGCAGGGCACGTAGGACTTTATTCACAAACTGTAATTCTGTAGTATAACTTCACATACTATGAATGCACACATTATAAAATGGTATTCCCAAAACTACATGCAGAGAAGTTTGTCTTTCCCATCTTTTCTATGTAGATTGACCATGGGTAGTGGTAGGAACATAGGGAATAGTTAATCAAAAATGGGAGTGGTTTAAAGGAAATACAAGGAAGATTTGAGAGAAGAACATGATAATCGAAAGATACACCCCAAAAAGAGTTACCTCAATGGTATACACAAACTACACTTCTAAAGTTACTACATCTCTAAAGGTCACAAAACAAACAGAAATGTACTTCAACCTAGCAATGGAGGACGTCTCACACCACATATGGCCACTTACAGGTACAAGGGATGCAGCAATTTAAATAAGACTACATTGGAAATAAATTTAAGATAATGAAATATAAAATAAATGTTAACACTAATATATATGTATATATTCATTTTAAAAAACAAAGATTACAGGGACGTTATAGTTAGGCTCACATTTTAAATGTACGAAACCATAGATATTCACCAGTTATAGTTAAAGTTATCTCAAATAACTATAACTCATGCCCTAAAGTAAATATACCTCGCACCCCCGTCATGCACAGTTTTTTCATTAGATATTTAACTGCAAATATTACATCGATAATATCAATGATATTATCAAAGATGTCATGAGTGCCGTAATTTGTGGGGTAATCAGCAGTGCATGGTGAGGGCATGAGTTATAGTTACCTTAGAGCACGAGTTATAGTTACCTGAGGTAACTATAACTACCACTGGTGAATTTCTATGATTTCATATGTTTAAAATGTGAGCCTTACTATAGCGTCCTTGTAATCTTTAGTTTTTTAATTTTCTTTCAATTTTTTTTTTATTTTGCTTCCTAACAATAACGCCCCTGTAACCTTTGTTTTTTTCAGTGAACTTCTATGTTTTTTTTTAACATATAGTAATTCTCCTTACAATACTTTAATAATGCGGCCAGTCCCTGAGGCCAACCCCCTATAAGCACCCAACCTTGCACCATGCACAGCCTTTGCCCATGCGTAGGGGTGGTTGCCTGCAAGACCAGGCCTGGAGCCAGACCCTGCAGCCAACCCCCCTAACCACCCAACCCCATGCTGTGCACAGCCCTTTGGCTGTGCATGGCGGAAGTTGGCCGCAGCCTCTCTGGGTGTCAGAACAGGTGTGAGAGGGTGTAGCTGGGGGTGAGAGTGCCTGTGAGAGTGTCTGTCTGGGTGTGAGAATGCACACATCAGTGTTTTAGTGGGTTCGTCAGTTTGTGGGAGGGTCTGTGAGTGGGTGCATGAGGCTGTCAGTGAGTCTGTGAGTGGGTGTGTGAGATTCTGAGTGGGTCTCTGAATGGGTGTGTAACTGTCTGAGTGGGTCTATGAGTTTGTGCGTGTGGGTCTGACTGGGGCTGTGAGTGGTGGCTATGAGTGGGTGCACAAGGCACTGAGTGGATGTGTGAGTGTCTGAGTGGGTCTGTGAGTGGGTGCATAAGTGTCTGAGTGGGTGTGTGAGTGGGAGAAAGAGACTGAAAGAGAGAGAAAGTTTTGATGTCTGATACACTTAGAATTAGATATAGTGGTACAATTTGAAAAGAAAAATGAATTTGTTATTTAAAAAAAGTATGAGCCTTTAATCTTTTAACTAAATGCTCAGCTTGAAGGTATGAAGGTCCCTGAATGTTTTTGATTAAATTTTATAACAAACCCTTTACAGGCTATTTGGGACCGCGGTGAGAGCCTCAAGGCCTCCCCTGCGGTCCCATTGCTTCAGCAAGCAAGGAGCTGCTCTAAGTAGCAACTCGGCGTTGCTGAAGCAAACCTTTCATCTCTGTCAGGTATGTGTGCAGGGTACAGAGATGAAAGATCCACTTTTTGACAGCGGAACGTATTTGACAAGTCCCGCTGTCAAACTGTGGACTGTTTGCTGTGACTTGATTGCAGCTTCAAAGCTGCAGCCAAGCCACAGCAAACAGCTTTGTCCCGGGGTGAGCACTCCGGGACATAGCACGAGCTGGTCCTTAGGGATGGAGGTCCCAGGGCCATCAGTGGCTCCACAAGGGGGGGGGGCACGCAACCCTCCTCAATGTGTTAGAAGCCCCAGGGAAGTGGTGATTCTTTTTTTTTACTATTTGCCCCTGGGAGGTGGTGGTTCCTGGGGCAGCGGGGGAGGGTGACCCGGCCCCTGCATATTATTACAGCCACAGGAGGTAGTGGTCCCTGGTGGAGTGAGGGGATGCTCGTCCCTCCCTGCATAACAAGTATTTACAGCCCGGGGAGGTAGTGGTCTATGGGGCAGTCGGGGTTGGCCCCCTGCATATTATTTATTTATAGCCTCAGGGAGGTGGTTTTCCCTGGGATAGAGGGGCGGCTTGTTGTCCCTGCATATTAGGGGAGGTGGCAGTCCCCTGGGAGGTGGGAGGTGGGAGGGGGCCAAGCACCCTGGCACTATTCCATAAATGCCCCCAGGACTTGGCCCACTCGGGGGCTTTAAAATAATGAAGCATGGGAGTCTGCCTTTCACTTTTTTTTTTGCCACAGATTCATGACTCCGTCGCGAGTCTGCGGCAAATTAAAAAAAATAAATGCTATTCAGTCCTGGAGGCACCACCAGGTCTAAAAGGTCAGGGTGACACTACCCTGGCCCCTTTTCTTAATTTATGACCTTTTTTCTGTGACTCGGCTGAAGCGGAGTCCCAACATGGCTGACAACATCCTTCCTTGTTGAAGTGATCTAAGCACGAGATCGGGAGGGGTAGCAATTCCTTCATGTCTCCATACAAATTTGGATTTCTTTAAATTTCTCTAAAACTACTATACGGATTTCCTATGGAAAAATGAATGAGGAAAACGCATTTTGGGACCCCCCCTTTTTCTCGTCCCCGCTTGATGGATCACCGCGTAACTTTCTGGGCAGCAACTGAATTGGCGTTTGTTGTTTTTTGGAAAATTTTGTGAAGATTCATCAAACAGCATTAAAGTTGTTAGCAAAACAAAAAAACTTTTTTTCTATAGAAACTAGGTCTTAACTATAACTACTATATAAATATATAGCATATCTATATACATATAGCATATGTATATATGTGTATATATCTCTATCTATCTATCTATCTATCTATCTATCTCTCTCTCTCTCTCTCTCTCTCTATATATATATATATATATATATATATATATATATATATTTATAGTTTTAACATTCTACAACATTAACAATCACAACTGTGCTGTTATTGTTATAAAAATGAATAGTTACATTTTTTAAAGACACTGAGACCTCTCGGAACACAATCAAACTGGCAACCTACTTAGAGAGTGGGCGAGGGAGTTATAATGGGAACGGGTTGAGGGATAAGGGTGGGGGAATTGGGGTTTGCTGAAAGATATCCTGTGTATGACTGTGACTCGTAATAAATTTGAAACTATTAAGAAAAAAAAAAATATGTTGTAAAACGTCTGTTATAAATTAGGAAATAATTTACATTATTTAAACTAAATCTATCTAAATATTAATTAACAATAGAAATGCTAGTGAGTATGGGCTTTTTCACTTTCAAATAAATAATTATAAAATAAATTAACATATTTAAATTACTTCATTATTCACCAACATTTATTTTGAAGAGGTAATGTGTTGTAACATTTTGTTTTAGAAGTTCTAAGTTAAAAATATTTTTAATATTTATAAAAATGATTTGATAATTATATTTTACAATAAAGTCTTTTTTATAAAGAAATTATTGAACTTTATTAATTTTCTCTATACTGTACCAAAGGGAAATCTCCATCATGGTGGCAGAGATCTCCACCTATATGTGCAAAGTTGCAAGTAGTCAATTTAGTCTTACATGCTGGCACCAAATGAAATGTGGGTGTGGAGATATGTAAGACAAGTCTTAGGTGTAAATCTACACTTGGAAATGGTGGATACCACGTAAGCGTAGATTTACATCCTGGTGCAGAAGTAGATTTACATATGAATAAAGTTCCACCTGTAAATTTACCTTTGCGAATAGGCCCATAATTGACCCCCCTCTCTACAGTCACATGATTTGTAGTTTATATATTGTCATTGGCAGTGAAATAAGACACACTCCACATCATGTAAATGGGTTCTTTTCTCCATTGTCCTGTAGACAGCATATTCTTTTTATAATCACACTGAACACAAGACACTTTCCTGAAGGTGTCTTATCTAGTAAATAGGCCTAACAGCAAGGAGAACGTCTTGTCAGTCTTCCCAAAACAGAAGTAGGCTGAGGTGCATTCGACTCAGGGCCTACCAGAGGCAGCAGTTGAAGAATAATGTGTGACTTTCCTTACATTCTCTTGAATCTCATTGACCTCCACCGATTTAGTTCTGTTTGGGGTTGTCTGCTCTGTTCAATCCTTAAAGCAGCAGTAGGACAATAGGTAGTACTGTACAAAACACCTGAATAAATACACAAATAAATGAAGGAACATACCTAGATAAGCTGAATTAGGATGTATCGTTCTGAGATTCAAATTTTGTATGTAATAGAGCCTCACGCAAGGCTGGGCTGGATTACATATGCAAAAATACCCTTAACATGGCTTGTTGGGGGCAGGCGCAAAATTCTGTCTGAGACCATTAGTAATAAACTGCTATTTCTACAGAAGGGGATAGAAAAATGTGCATATCAAGGCATTTACTGAAAAACTACTTAAACTAAACTCGGCCCCCAATTAAAAAAGTGAAGTGAAAAAGGGCTACTACACCAAACACAGAAAGATAACTTCAAAGCAATAAAAGGAAATCTACATTACTACTAGGAACAGTTGAATTGTGCTGTATTAAATAGCCACCCACGCAGGTACCAACAGCAATGCAAAGTAATATTAGAATTCTTTGAAGCAAAATCCACAAAACCCATGACTCAGTCTTCAAAATACAAGCACAATCTTCCTTCACACCCATTGCAGCACCACTTCTTCAATTAGCTGATCTTTGAGTTGCTGACCATGGGCAATAGGATAAAGGCATGCAGTTCACCAATGGACCACTGTTCAGCAAATAATTTCTCCTTTCTCTTGTGAAGGACACCACAAACTTGATTAGTACATCACTCAGCCAAGGAGTTGTGCCCAGAACTTTCAAAGATGCTGCTTTTAACAAACAACTACAGATGCTACATTTCTGTCTAACTACCCACTAATTTCAAACTTCCCCCCTGCTAGAAAGATAAAGGAAAAAGAGGATTCAAGACACTGGTTTTGGTATTAGTTAACTTGTGTTTGTTGTCTCCAGCTGTCTTAGAAAGAAAATCCCATATTGAATCGACATCTATGGAAGTTCGGAATAGGGACCCTTTTCTGACCAGACTGTATTAGCAGAGTTAATAAACTGTATCGTCAAAGAACAGTATTATGAAAAGTCCAAGGATTAAGCTTGTAGTTGTAACTGTCGAACATGAAAGGCAAGATATTTCACAAAAGAAACTTTTGTCAAAAGATCAGTATTTGCATTTCATCATTAGGAAAGCATATATATGTGAGCATGTTTTGAAATTGTGAACAAAAAAACTAACCTCCTATCAAAACACAAAGTGAAACAAATAAACGGGTGAGGGTGATTAGCAAACAGCACTGTAGCTTAATGAGAGGCAAAGGCATCCAAACCTCAAGCAATTCACAGTCAAATAGCCATAAATGGTTAATTCAAATATTATGTCAGCAAAGTGCAGCATCAAACAACATGTAAAGGGCCTCAAACTACACATTGCATCTGCAGTCCAACAAAAGGACTATTTTATGACTCTGGAAACCCAATGATGACACCAATGGTAAAATGTAACTAGTCTCAAAATGCCATGACCTTGATGGACTGCCCAAGCAAGCACTGGCAAATCACGAAAAACAAATGGAAGCCAATTTATGAAGGGGGTTGGAGCATTCCTCATGGATCTTTCCTCTCATACCTGCTATTTAATGTACACCTACTGCCCTGGACTCAGCTACTCAACTAGAACAAGGTGGTTTTCTAAAGGTACACAGATGACACCCCAATTTATTTCTGGCTAGACAATCTACCTAATAATCTCACCAACATCACCTTTTGCTTTGTCTGTATGTTTGGGGCAAAATCAAAACTGTCTCACCACTCTTTATCTGGCCCTATGGTCAATAAACCCCACCTATTAACAAAAAGGTCAAGAACATGGGGATAATCTTTCACTCTGAACTCTTTTCTCCCAAGACAGTCGATTGATCAAGGACATCAATGCCTAGCTCTCATGACTTCAGAAAATCCTTCCCTTGTTCTAAACTGAGCATTCATAGGCCTCACAAGAACCATTGCCCTGGCACACCCGGAATTCTACAAAATCATTTATACATGTCTTCCCAAGGAACCCATTTCTCGAATTCAAACACTACAGAAATAGGCAGTCAGAATGTGCTTAACCCTACAAAAATGCAACCACATTTAACCTGCCTTCAAAGCATTCAACCTGTTCCCGTAGAAGCCAGGATCAAATCCAAAGGTCCCTTCCACAAAGCCTACTAAGGCAAAGGCCTAGACAAGAGGTTCTTAACCTGTGGTCTGTGGACTGTTGAGGGTCTGTGCAGCCACTTAGGGGGTCCTTGGACTCATACAACTTCTAACCATTATTTTCTGTAAATACTTTTCAGCATTTTGAGCTATATAATGTTATAAAGGTGGTTCCTCATACGAGGTTAATTGTTTCAAGTCTATTGTATTGGTTGTCCAGTGTATGTATTGACAAAATCAATAAAAACATTTTGGAAAAAATAATCAAGAACACTTTAGGAAAATTTTTAGCCTGAAGTGGATTACTAGTTCAGGACAAAGACTGTTTGAGTGTGCAAAGTTACTGTTCACATTCAAACATGCTTCAACCTGAACTGTTAACCAGCTTCTGACTAAACACTTTTGAACTGATTATGTTTCCCTAGAAGATTATACACATCTGCACACCTAGAGTACAATTTCTGTAAATGTTCTGAGAGCTATGAGTGTATGGGGGGCAAGCACTTGCAGACTCTGATGACCTCATAATGGAAAGGGGCTTGCATGCATCTTTCAGCATGAGTAAAATACTTCCACAGACACAGTACCATTTCCCAGTAGGCAGCATGTATTCTACTATAATAAGCACCTGGTCTTCTAGCTTGCAGGCAATTGCTGTCTATGTTAACTTTTCACACAAAGACCTTGCATAGTCTCCAGCTCTGTTCATACCATGCTCAATTGCTGCCCTGTCCTGTGCCTGTCTGGCACCAATATAAATCCAGTTACTTCTTCTTATCTACCACTTCTACTGAGAGCCCTGGTTTCACCTAATTACAGATTGATTTATGAATACAACCAGGGTGTGTACTCTCTCATTTGTAAACATGAGGTTGCAGAGGAAAGTAGATGTGTTGAGTTCATATTCTTTACAGTTTGTATATTTGTTTTGTACAAATTCAAATTCAAATGAATCTTTATTCGATCAAATTTGTTGTCCATAAAAGTACAATAATAAGTATGATCTGCACATTAAAAAATACAAGTACATCAATCGTATAATTTTACATATACATTAAAATGCCTACAATGCAATCATTCATTAAAAGGCATAACATGTCCTTAATCTAATCACAGCAATTATAAGTACAGATGCACATATTTCTGGCATAGCTAGAGACTGCAGATATCTGAGGCCATCTTTATATGCTATAAAGGGCTTGTTCAACAAAGTAGGGCACAAGAACTGGACTTTGAGTTAACAATACAGTTTACAAAATAACATAAAATGCTCTGTTGATTGGGTGGAAAAAACATCACATGGGCAGCATAAGGAAAAATCAACCCTAGAGCCAGCAACAGGAAAAACAACTACATGATGGACCAAATTTAATCTAAGCCTTGTGTATTATTTTGAAGGTCACTGGTAGAAATTACTTGGGGGATCTCTAGCTTCCAGATGTGATTCAGTGGGCTCCACAGAAGTCAAAAGCTTAAGACCCACTCGCCTAGATAACTTGTAAAAATAACTCCACACTGCACCCAGACCAGAAATGGTCATCTATCCTGTGCCAATCTGATCTACTAACAATCTTTCAAGAGGATTGGACATGTGGAAGATCATTAGAGATAGAGAATCCCAGACCATATAATGCCCTAAGCTCTATTGTGAGAGCAAATCCCATCCATATACAATTCAGAAAAAACACAATTACTCAAATATTCAGACATCATTTTTAAGTGATCACCCCACAGCCAAGTGTTATGATTGAGGAACATTGGACATGGGCCCCAACCTTTCAATTGGACTCCCTACCCCTTTCTCTTCAGCAGTCGGTTAATACTGTTTCGGTGCTCAGGGTAATCATAAGGCAACATAGTGTGCTATAGATGAAGGGTAAATAATGAAAAAGTAAAGAAATAAAAAAGTCAGAAACTATGAATGTTTTCAACCATTTATTCTTGATTAATTTTTATCCTTGCCTGAAGATAGACTAGTTTTAGTTTTCATTGCTGGCTTAGAGACTCACTACAAAACACATCTATTATTATTGTAAGAAAATGGGTTATTAGTTAGTGTGTGGCGGCTATGAGTCCTTCTCATGTAATAAGCCTGGAGTTGTGTCAGACCCAACAAAAAAGTTCAGTAAAAAAAGCCTGAGCTCAACTCTTAGTAGCTATGGCACAAAGCAGTCAGGCTTATTATTAGGAAAAGTGTACAAAGTATTTAGCAGTACCAAACCAATAAAAAAGTCAAAATACAGCACAACAAATTCCCAAACCAATTTATAAAAATAGAGAAAATTTGAATAAGAAAAATTACACCAAAAGACTAAAATCCAAAAAGAGGAACCGGAGATATATCTTTCAAAGTTCTAGGTTCAAAAATACTGAGAACAACTAAAGTAATAATCAGAGGTCACCGTTCACGGTTGACCAGAACCTAGCCATGATTTCAGGTTGACTAGAATTGAGAGGAGGTTGGATATACCAAACAGTTTGTCCTTCTGATTTGGTCTTTTTTATGGGAGTCGAAATCTTCCAGTGGGACAAGGTCGGAGCCTGTATCCAGTGAAGTCTTAAATTCCAAATGTTTTTGTATGAGGTCCTGCTGAAGACGTTTGTTTCGATGGAAATGTTTTGAGTGGGAAAATTCAGATTTTGCGACTGGCTAAAGTCTTCTTGTCGGTCAGATACTTTTTAAACCTTTGCCTAGTCAAGATTTCTACGTCTGGACTTTTTATGAAGCTCAAAATTCTACAGCGAGGCAAACACATAGCTGTATTCAATGAAGTCCTCTCACAATAAGACTCTTTTGCTGTGAGGACTCTTGATGCTCTGGAGATCGTAGAAGTCTAAAAAAATCCCAACTTTTCAGACTTTCTGGAGCAGTCCCTCTTGGTCTCCTCTTAGGTTTCAAAGACCGTAGGGACCACACTTAAAGGCCAGGACTCACTCCAGCAGAGGTCACGAGCAGAGTTTAGACCAGATCTAGTTGCCACTGATCACCTGACCACTCCATGAAAATGGACTCTTGCAGCTTGTTATGCCCTTGTAACCACACAGGAGTCCACTTCTGAGTCCTGGATACAGTGGGAGCAGGTCCAGTTCCTTGGGTTTCCACACAGGAGCATAGGCAGCAGGACCATTCCTTTTCTATTATTCCTCAACAGTAGATGTTTTTTGATGAGCTGTGGGTATGGTACCACACTTGGGGGTTTCACTAGCCAGTGGTGACACCTGGACACTCCCGAACTAATGAGTAAAAAGGTTCCCAGGAGGAACCCTTCCCACTTTTACAGCACATCATGTTTGACTTACTGCAAAATGTTGCACAGTACACTGTTCTGATTAAACTCCATCATGGCACTTTCCTTGTATCCAGTCATAGGTGTGTCTAGGTAAATCAGCAGTCCCCTCCTCCTCAACCCAACCAAACTGGTTCTGGGACCAGCTCCCCCTCCCAATGGGCTAGTGCCAAGCTGGCTGCAATTGGCCAGGGGAACTAAGGCCTCTCTTCTCACTTAACTATGAATGGTCAGGCCTCACTGTGGTTAACTTGAACTTAATACAATTCCTGTATCCTCCCCAGCTGCCTTTCTTGTGCTGAGAAGAGTCACAAACCACATACCTACATCTTCATGTTGAGAGGCCTAAGCTAAATCTTTTGATTTGGGAGCAGTTTTCACATCTCATTGAGGGGAAGCACTGACAGGGGCCATCTCAAAGCAGACTAATGCTCATTAGCCTAATGGGTTGTTCAGATAGACAAAGTCTATATTTTTGAAAGTTATTTTTCCAAAATATTTATTAAAAATCCATGTTACCAGTAAATTGTTTTTTTTATAAACATTCAAAATAATGGTTAGATCATCCTTGTAGCTTATCGCAAACCTGATGAAGCAGAATTAGTATTTTATTCTGGTTGGTATTTTTTCTCATATGACAGCCACATATCTTTAGAGTGAAAATAGGTTTTAGTGGCTAGTCGCTGTAGGTCCCTGCCAACAATTAATTTATATATGTACCACTTTGAAAAACAAGGCACCATATCCTATGAGCTACAAGGCCTACTTTGGGTTTATATTTAACATTTAAAAGTAGGGTTCTTTCCTGTCAAAAAGGATTATTTTGACAGTTTTTCCTGTAGATTTAAAAGCTGCAGCGGATAAGCTGAAAAAGGTAGGCCTGAACTTATGCTTTGTCAGCTTAGTGGATTGCACAACATGTGCTACAGTCTGCAGGTGACATTTAACTTGCATGCCTGTGGTGTCTTTTCTTGCACCATATACAATGGCCTAACTGGAAAGTTGAGTATTCCAGCTGGGGGTAAGCTAATTTCACCATAGTTTAGGGGACAAAGCACATAATCTGGGGACTGGGCAGCAGTACCCCTGTGTGTAGAGTTAAAAAAAACACAGGAAAACCAGTCAGCAAAAAATAGGGGTGATCCAACAAAAAGTACATTTTCGCACAAATATTATTATAATTTTGACATTGATGGCGGACTCACTTGAGAAGTACATCACAGTTGTACATTCCCAGAAATAGCAGATTCAATATTGTCTTTTGTGCTCCTGTAGCATTTTCTCCCTTCCTTCATCCTGCTTTGGTGAAGATTAGACTACTTCAAAGTCTCCTTTCATGCACTGGCAGCTGTCACGTACTTTCCAAATGAAACCCCGTGAAGAGTTTGGATGACTGCTAGCTCTGTACTTAGACACCTAGGGCCTCATTATGACCCTGGTGGTCACCAGACCTCCAGAGTCACTATTGGATCACCACCAAAGTGACGGTCAGGCCGCGACATCACGACGATGGCAAAAGCACCACAGTCGGACCACCGGCACCACCAGGTTCCCGCCATTCGACAGCGAGGTGGTCTCGGTGGTTGTAATCCGCCAGGTCAGCGCTGCTTGCAGCGCTGCCTTGGGAATTACGAGCCCCCTTTCTGCCAGCCTTTGCATCGCGGTAGCCCCACCATGCAAAGGCTGGTGGAAAGGGGGTGCTGGGGTCACCATGTGGGCACCTGTACTGCCCTTGCACTTGGCATGGGCAGTGTAGGGGCCCCCATGAACAGCCCTGTTGCGCTTTCCACTGCCCAAATTATGGGCAGTGAAAAGCGTGATGGGTGCTACTGCACCCGGCACACCGCCACATTGGCGCCGGCTCAATTATGAGCCGCCGTCAATGTTAAGGCCCTGTTTGCTGCGGGGCCGGTGGGCAGAAACGCTGTTTCCACCTGCCGGCCCTGCAATGAACTCCCAATAGGGCCGGCGGTGTTCTGGCTGCACAGGCGGCCTGATGGCGGTATGAGTTTGTTGGGCAGCCTCTGCCACCCACCAAACTCATAATGAAGGCCCTAGTGCCACAGCAGTAACACTAGGTGCCAACAGCTGTTATATACTATCATTGTTCTGTGGATGCAGTTCAGGGCTTACATGCTCTTTTGGCATGCATGTTGTCGGCCTCCAGCTCAATCACCAGAATTGGTGATCATTGCCTGTGGATATGCTCACCTACGCATCTACAGTTATGCTAATGCAGCAATAATGACAAGGTCTAAACACACTGTGGCAGTCCCACTCACAGAACCCCTCCTTGGGAGCTTTGGAGAACATGAACAGGAGCACTGTTTTGGTTTTGGTAGTAATATCCAATGCAAAATGATACAAGTGAAAATGTACACATCCACAAAATGCCTTGGGCTGGACCCGAAATGTGAAGGAAAATCTAGAGATCCAATTTCTGAAGAGGGCTCGCCCAAGACATTTGATTGGTGGAGGCATAACTTAAGCCTCTTTAGCATGTTCATGTTATAACGTATGTGTTTAGCATGTTGTGTGTGTGTTTTATGATAGCAAGAAGTCTTCTGAGAATTAAAGCTCTCATGAAGCTAAAACCTAAGGTTATCATAGCATGCCCAGCACTGAAGGTCAATGGTAATCTAGACAAAGCCAAAGTAGTTGTAAGAACTGACTGCTGTATGAAAGACATCAGTAACACATTTAAGGTAAGCAAATACAATTGCTTAAATACACTAGAAAGGAGCATGCTACAACCATAAATAGTTATTATTAACCCAACTCCAGCAACTAGCATGACAAAAAGCTGAACATGACTCAGCTTAATCCTATGATAACGTTTCTTGTGTAATTGTTTGCCTTGTTCTTTCATAGTAAGGTAGTCACTATTCAATAAACTGTAAAGCTGGTACTTTTTAAACTTTGTCCTTACATGGGTAATCAAGGCAGCAGCAGCTAATTTGCTTTGGTCTTGTCTCTAAAATCCAGTATAACATTATAGGAGCTGCTCCTCCTAAGTCATGCAGTCAGAGCATTGAAATGCATGCCTGAGAAATATGGGCAACCAATCATTGTTATCAGGTGTTGTTTTGCTAAAATGTTGCAATAAATCTGGAAGATCAAACAATTCACAGACCACCCATTAAGAAACATGGTCCACAGAGTATTTAGGTCAGTATCAGGGAGGATTTGGAAATGAACCAAAAAAAACACTATTGTTATCTATTCTTGAATTATATCTGGTGTACCATGTAGCTACAAGTGCCCTGATATTGTTGGACATATCAGTGAAACTTGGTACAGTCAAACATTTCACCTTGGTGAACTGTTACACAGTAATCTGTCTTCAGGACTACTGAGCAATGGCCTACATCCAGTCTGTTTTGAGTAGAGAAGTGTATCTGATCTCTGGTGAACTGTTACACAGTAATCTGTCTTCAGGACTACTGAGCAATGGCCTACATCCAGTCTGTTTTGAGTAGAGAAGTGTATCTGATCTCTTCTGCTACAAATGTGACTATCTGAGTTGTCCCAACGGCACCCTCATAGTCATCCATTGTGTTTAACATATTTGTATATCCATTTTACTGAATTACTTCTGACTGCACATGTAGGTTCAGTATGCCAGATACTGCTCAAAATGGGATAAGGGAAGACTGGTTAACATAGCAGAAAGTTCAGGTATTGCCCATTAAAGGTGTGTGTCATGGTTGATGGCAGACACAAACTTTGGCCACAGGGGATATTTGTCTTGCCCTATTTAGGGTGGTTAGGAATTTAGGTTATAAGGTTGTTTTCAAAGAGGCCATCTGTCTCATAAAAATACATGTTCAGCTACAAAATTCTTTCATTTGAAAGTGTTTAGGAAAATCCTCTCAGCAATATTTAAGAATATAAATTGAATTGATATGTCATGCTTGATGCCATCAATAATGTAATTTAACATGTTTTGTGTGATGTTAGATGTAATGTAAAAAAAAAAGTGTTTCACATCACAGTGTGAAGTGTCATTGACTGGAGTGTCTTAAAGTGGAATGTAATACACTCAAATGAAGGATAGCATCATAGAGTCTAGTATTGTTGAATGGAGTATTGTACAGTTGAATATAGTAAAGACAAGTAGGGTGGAATGACGTAGCATACATTGGAGTGAGGTTTTATACGGTGGAGTGACGTGGTGTGTCTTATCGTGGAACACAGTATTGTAGGATAGATTGGCGTATTGTACAGTGTAATGGCCTATCGAACAGTAGAAATAAGTGTTGTATAGTGGAGTGTCATTGACTAGAGTGTCATACAATAGTGAAGTGGAGAAAAGCGGAAGGGGTGGAGTGTCATGGAGTAGAGTATCGTAGAGTACCATAGAGTGTAGTGGCATAGAATGGAGTTCAGTGGAGTAAACTGTAGTATAGTTCAGTCATGTCAAGTGTAGAGTCAAGCAGTAGAGTGGCAGCAAGTCTCGTACAGTGCAATGTTGTACTGAGGAGTATCAATATCAGTGCATGGTAGAATGGTGAGTTATAGTTAGTGTTGTCTGGTTAGCAAGCATAAATGTTTGTGTAACAAGGTCCGCTACTTATAACAGTTTGAAGGTGGTGAATAAATTGTAAATGAAAATTATAACTATAACTTTAGAATTTTTAAAGTTTGTATAGTTTCTAACGGGAAAATAAAACAATTCCTAACCATAACTAAGCTTTAATATTTGTTTTTTTCCAATTAATTTGAATGTTTTGTTTACATTTTTAACAAAAAAGTGTTTCAAATCATAGAGTCCAGTGTCGCAAGTAGAGAGTTGTTATGTGGAGTGTCGTACAGTGCAGTGGAAGAGAGTGTTGTAAAGTCATAGACTGGTGTATTGTAGATTGGAGTAGAGTGGAGTAGAGTACAGTGCAGCAGCACATCATACAGTGTAGTAAAGTGTTATACAGTGTAGTGGCATGGTGTCTCACATACTGGAGTTAAGTATTGTAGACTGGAGCAGCGAGCTCCATGGCAGTAGAATGGCATGTTGAACAGTAGAGTAGGGTGTTGTGGACTGTCAGAGTGAAGTAGAGTGTTTTAGAGTAGAGCAGGATGAAGTAGCATGTCATACAGTCGACTATCATCAAGTGGAGTGTCATAGAGTACAGTGGAGGTGAATGTCGTAGAGCGGAGTGCCATGTCATACAGTGGAGTGGCGCATCATAAAGAGAAGTTGAGTGACGTGTCATTTATTGTCATGAAGTGTAGTACAGTGACGTAGAGTGGATGGATATAGCGTGGAGTAGAGTGTCTTTGAGTGGCATAGAGTGTAGTACAGTATTGTAGAGTGAAGTTGTATACAGTGGAGGAGAGTGTCTGACAGTAGTGTGTGAAACAGTGGAGGTGAATAGAGTGGCTTGTTATGTGGTATCATAGAGTAAGGTAAAGTCTTGTACAGTGGAGTAGAGTGGAGTCGAGTGGTGTAATGTAGTGTGGAATAAAGTACAATATAATGTATTGGTGTGTTGCAGAGTAGAGTGGCATGAAGTGGATTGTACTGACATAGCATAGGTTGTAAACTGATGTTGGGTCGTGTACAGTAGAGTGGAGTGCTGTGTAATATAGAAAAGTGTTGCTGAGTGGAATAGAGTGTTGTACATTGGAGTGTATGGGAATAGAGTGGAAAATAGAGTTGGACAGTACAGTGTATGGGGATAGAGTGGAGTAGAATGTCATAGAGTGCCATGAACTGTGGTAGACTTTTATACAGTGTAGTTATATAGAGTTGGAGTGAGTGTCATACAATTGAGCGGTGTAGCGTACAATGTAGTGACGTAGAGTGGATTACCTTAAATGGAGTAGCATAGAGTGGAATAGCGTACAGTTGAATAATGTACAGTGGAGTATAGAAGAGCGAAATGGCATAGAGTGGAGTAGCGTAGAGTGGAGTGGTGTACAGTGGAGTAGCGTAGAGTGGAGTAGGGTACAGTGGATTACTGTAGAGTAGGGTGGCATACATTAGAGTGGCATAGCTTAGAGTTCAGGAAACGTATAAATTGGAGTGGCATCCCATACAGTAGAGTGGAGTGCTGTGTCGTACAGTGTTGGAAACTGTTGTAGAGTGGAGTAGAGTGTTGTACAATAGAGTGTATAGCTATAGAGTTGAGTGCAAATGTGGACAGTGAAGTACGGGGATAGAGTATAGTAGAGTCTTGTAGAGTGGCACAGAGTATAGTAGAGTATAGTAGAGTTTTGCATAGCTGAGTTATATAGAGTGGAGGAGACTACACTGGAGTTGCATAGAGTGTAGTAGTATACAGTCGAGTAGCATAAAGTGGAATAGCATAGAGTGGAGTAGCTTAGACTTGAGTGGCGTACAGTGGAGTGGCATAGAGTGTAATAGCGTATAGTATAGTTGTGTACAGTGGAATGACGTACAGTGAAGTGGTTTAGACTGGAATGGTGTATTGTGTGGTAAGGTTAAGTAAGATAATATACATTGGAGTGGGGTACAATGGAGTGGGGTAGAGTGGAAATACCATACAGTTGGGGGGCAAAAATGTAAGTTGCATACAGTGTAATAGCAAAGAATGGAGTGTTGTACAGTGGAATAGTGTTGAATGGAGTACCAAGGAGTGGCATAGAGTAGAATAGACTGAAGTAGTGTACAGTGGAGTAGTGTACAGTGGAGTGGGTTAGAGTGAAGTAGCATATAGAGGAGTGATGCAGAGTGGAGTGGTGCCCTATGGACAAGCATAGAATGGAGTGACATAGAGTTAAGTAGTGTTCACTGGAGTTGCAAAGAATTGAGTAGCGTATAGTGGAGTAGCATACAGTGGACCAGCGTTGACTGGTGAGAGTGGTGTAGACTGGAGTAGCGTAAAGTGGAGTAGTGTACAGTGCAGTGGCGTACAGTAAAGTGGTGTGGCCTGGAGTGGCATACACTGGGATGGGGTGTGGAGTCCAATGGAATACTGCAAAATGAACTAGAGAAGAGTGGAGTGCAGTACACTGGAGTGGCATTGAGTGGAATAGCATATGGCAGAGTGGCATACAGTGGAACAGCATAGAGTGGAGTGGCATACAGTGAAATGACGTAGAGTGGAACAGCATATACTGGAGAAGCGTATAGCGGAGTGGCATTCAGTGGAGTGACATACAATGAAGAGGTGTAAAGTGAAGTTGCATAGTGTAGTAATGTACAGCGGACTGGCATAGAGTAGAGGTGTGTACAGTATAATAGCGTAGAGTGGAGTAGTATAAATCAGAATATTGTACACTGGAATAGTGTAGAGTGTAATAGTGTATAGTGGAGTAGCAACACAAAAGAAAAAATTATGACTGGAGGGGACAGGGACAAATCAACTGAGAAAAGAGAACAAACCCACCTCCTATATAGGTTCCAACACTAGGATTCTTTAAATGATTCTCTCTTCATTGAGCAAAAACTATATACATACAGAAACAATAATAAGCATAATTGTTTTTATTTACAAACAAACTTATTATTAATATCAACTTATATTTTGTTTCATAAATAAATGGACCTGAAGAAGGTGTGTGACCGGCTGGTCACTTTACACTGAAATGTGCATCGGCACGATTCTTGGCCGAAATATACACCTTGACGTTCCTTTCCTTGGATCTTGGAGTATATATTGCATATAATTAAACACATTCGAGGATGACATTCTCAAGGATGGAATCAATACATCATAATAGACTTTTAATGAATATATAGTGTGAAAGGTTGAATCTGGGAAATCAAATTGTAAACAGTTGAATCTGAAAAACTATTTCTGTGAAATGTATTTAATAATTGACAACATTGTTCCTTATTATTAGTGGAATATCTTGAGAACATTATCAGTTAGGCCAATTGTATATTTATATTCTTTTTAACTGGTGAGCATGATTAGAGTATGTGGGTATGAGTGATTTTTGAGAGGGAGTTTTCAGGTCAGGTTCATTTATTTATGAAATCAAATATATGTTTTTAGAGTGAAGTAGCGTACAGTGGAGTGGCATATAAAGGAGTGGTGTAGAATAGAGTGGCGTACAGTGGCATGGGGTAGAATGTAATAGCATACAGTGGAGTGGTGTACATTGGAGGTGGGTCCAATCGAATAGCGTAGAATGAAATGACATAGAGTTAAATGCCACTGGAGTAGAGTGGAGTAGCGTACAGTGGAGTGTTGCAGAGTGGAGTGGCAGACGGTGGAATAGAGTAGAGTGGAGTGGCATAGAGCAGAACGGCAAAAAGTGGAATCGCATATAGTGGAGTAGCGCCCAGTAGAGTGGCATACTGGGGAGGGATGTGGACTAGAGAGGGTGCAATAGCGTAGAGTGGAATGGCATAGAGTGGCGTCTAGTACAGTGGAGAGACAGTGAGTGAAGTGGCATAGAGTAGAATACCATAGAGTGGTGTGACATACAGATGTATGTGAAATTTAGCAGCAATGTAGGTTATGTTGTACAGAGTAACGCAAAACAGCCGATTGCACTGACTTTAGTTTCACCAGATTTATCAATCAATGCAAGGCCACGCATGGTGGCCTTGCATTCGTTTGCAAATCTGACCTAAGTACTACATTACCCATGTGACACCATTAGTGATGCAAGGGTACTACAATCCAGTAATGCAGCAAGGCCTAAGTTATATTTTTGGCCATTGTATACCATGATACCTTTGCAGTATGCCACGGTACATAGTGATGACATGTAACTATGTAATGGGTATGTAATTGGGTAATGACTGTTTTTAGAGAATGAAAAGGCCACCATATTATTTGTAATACACTTCGCCTGTGTTCACACTGAGGGCATTGGATACAGGCACATAGTATGTCCCTGTAAATTACCATTTTATTCTAGTGGTAATAGGTAGGGAGATGTCTTTATATACTGTATTTGCTATTTTTAAACAAATTTACAGCCGTTTTTTAATAAAAATTAAGATTAGTATTTTGTTTCTTAATCTCCAATTATCATGACCTCCAAATAGTAGTTTGTGTAGCTCAATGCTAGGTCACTTTTCACTTTGTTGCACAGGAGTGAGTAAGGAGAGTGTTTTTGTTTGTTTTGATGGGCACAGTATTATTTTGTGAGCTAGAAAGCATGCAAAGAAAACTTATGTAGATTAAGATGCATTCTGTCCGTTATGTACTTGTTTATAGGTTTTCATTTGCATGAGACCATAAATGGGTCTTTCCGTTGTTCATTTAGTAAATCAAAAACTTAACTAATGCAGTGTAGTTAATTTTTTGGACTTCCTTGATATTTTTAGTAGCATTGTGCTACAAGATATGACTAAGTTGAAAATCATTACAATTTAAGAAACACTTTCTCTACCTGCAGTACCCAAAAGAATCATCTGCGGACCATGTTAACGAATGCTGCCACATTTCAGCAAAATCTGACTAGCCGTTTTTGCACTGTGCGATATACAAAAGTCTATGTAAAATGCATTGGAGTTCAAGCCCTTTTTGGGGCCCCTCTTTTTTCTTTGAACTCCTTTCTCTGCACCCATTGACCAAAAGCTACAAAACGTTCAGTACCCCGACAATGAAACGGTGGCAGCAGGTCTGCAAAGTTTGTGGTGGTTGCCAGTGTATAGTTAGAGTTAGACTGAGTTCCCATAGGAAATCATTTTTAGGTCAAGCGTAGCGTTCAACGTGTTGTATACTTTTTAAGTATACTTATACTGTGGGTCCAGCAATTTCATTTGCTGGTTTCACTGTCAAAATCCTTGCTTGCTAGTGGTCAGTTCTGCCTCTTTGTCCTGCCTTTTTCTCTTTGGGAGCAGCACAAACTACTGTCTAATTACGCTATGTCCTGTTTATCTCTTCTGGAGGGTACTTTTTCTTTCAGTATTGGCCTGTTTGTCTGACCCTGTGGGTGTATAATCATCCCCTCCTCCCCACCAGCTCCCTCTGTAAACATAAACCAACAGCAGTGGGGGGCTTTTCCAGGGCCAGCTCGCTCTCGCTCCCTTCCTCTTGTTATGTTTAGTCTATGTGGCAAGAAAAGTACAGTCAGTAATTTACAACGCTAAGAGCTCTAACTCGAGCAAACACAACACCATTGCATTCCAAATGCTTGTTTCAATGGGAAACACTTATTTGACTGGGAGTCTTGGACAGCGTAAACAATTTGGACTGTTGTTTTCTAAAACCAAAACAAACTGACCGTTGATAGTAGGTTCACTGCAGTCTGTCCTCAAGTGAGAAAGCAAGGAGGCCGCGGTTGAATCCAGCTGTGCCGACCCTGTCCCCCTGGGAATGGCGATGGATCCTGGTCGAGTAGTGGAGAATTCCAAGGTCCCCGGAGCCTCGGAGGTGCTCAAATGTTTTTCCTATAACCAGGACTGCACGTAAGTCACTTCTATAGAAATTCAGCATTAAGGGGCTGCCGCTTTCAGTGGCTTAATATTGTAGATATCCGTGTTTTACCTGTGGGTCACAGGTTTGAATCCTAGTCATCCACTTAGACTGTCATCCCTCTAAAGTCGATAAAGCATGTACCATGGCATTGGGTTATCATTGCCTGGAGTTAGTTTTGCGTGTGAAGTTCATTACATAGGTGTGGATGTTAATATGAGCTTCACTCCTTTAACAACATGTTAGCAATTCATTTTCAGGCTGTTGTAAAATGCAATAAGGAACGACATGATCTTATTATAAATCATATAGTTTTCCATGGTCAGGAATGTATACAAATCTAGGGGAAATGGTTATTTTTCACCTTAAAAGAAGTTTAGAAGAGTCTTCTCTTTCGATGCCATAAAATCATAGGCCCGGCAAAAGTATAATTTCACTGTTGTCGAACTCACATTTTGTACTTCAGGGAGTTAGTTGTAACATTTGTTTACTTCTGCCAGCTTAATTTTTGGACAGAGTTATTCCCCCCAAAATATAAGGCAGAAAAAAATGCCAGAGTTTTCTAGTGGAATTTTTCGCGTGGTGTTTTAATCACAAATTCCAAAACAAACATCTAAACAAAATTATACTGGTCAAACATTGCGAACCTATACTTGCCTAGAAACGAGGTCCTTGGTGCGTTTTTAAGTCATAATAGTACTTGGGTATATTTTTCTGTCTTCACTTTTTCCATATACTGCAGACTCATTAGTTTCCTTAAACGTTCACACGATCTTTGTTCTTTCCTAGTTTGGTCCATTTGACAGGCTGACCCTTCTATCCTCCTCCCTCCCACCGCCCCAACCTCATTGACGAGAACTGTCTCTTGCCGTGTGTGGCATCATGTGACCATCATGACTATGGATGAAGCGATGCAACAGGAAGGAAATTACGAAATTTACTTTTGAGTGGCTGAAGCATGCCTGATGGCAAACATTTTTTTTTTTTATATACCTCAATGTTGTAATAAACACTGAGCATGTGCGAAGTGAAAGGCAAACTTCAACTTAGACAGACTACAAGGCAAACATTACAGTATAATATCCCTATACAGCATCATATAACTATAAAAAAACAAGAAGGTCCGGAGCCAACACCAATACTCTCTTAAGACCCACCCAACTGAAATTATTTTACAAGTAGCCTTTTACGTTGCAGAGTGAGTGCTCAGTTTGTGGTCTCAAGTGATATTTTATGCCCCCAAATTAACTGTTTTTTCCCAGATGCTCAAAGAGGTGAACGTATTCCATAAATGCACACCGTCCTATACTGGTTCACCACATTAGTCTGAAAAGGGCTGAACCACAGACCTTTGGTTGGTATGAGGTGGTTAAAACTTTGCTAACTATTCTTAATGAATATCATCTTGAAAGTGAAGTGTGTGTCTTTGAAACCAGCTGGTGAAATGGCTCAGCTAGTTAAGCATTAGCTGTTAACCCCTTCTGTGCCGCGGACGTAACGGTTACGTCCCGCGGCACAGTACTCCTGTGCCGAGGATGTAACCATTACGTCCTCAGCATGGATCCCGGAGGGAGCACTAGCGCTTCCTCCGTGGGGTGTCCCCCCACCCCCCAAGGCGGGGATGGAAGGGGAAGACCTTCCCCTTCCACCCCCACCCCCCGTAATGACGTCAGCACGCGATCGCGCGCTGACCTCATTACCCCGTGCCGGTCGCACTGGAAGCCATTTGCTTCCAGTACGATTCACGGAGAAACTGGTGAGTTTCTCCTCCGGTGGGTGGGGGGTTTGGTCCAAAGAGGCACCGGGGGAAAGGAAAGGCTTTTCCTTTCCCCGGTGTCTCTTTGAGCATTGCGATCGGGCAGCAGGAAGGGATTTTTTTTTTGTATATTTGTAAACTTTTCAATCGGGGAGCGGCCCCTTGGGCAAGGGTCACTCCCTTTTGGGGGCATCTTGTATTGTGGCCATTTCTGTCCCCCTTGGGGGCAGAATCCACTAGACACCAGCGATTTAAAAAAAAACTATTTTGTAAATGCTTGTATTTGGGAGCAGCCCCTTGGGCAAGGGTCGCTCCCTTTTGGAGGCATCTTTATTGTGGCCATTTCTGCCCCCCTTGGGGGCAGATCAGCCTATTATTTTTAGGCCGATGAGGGCAGAATCCACTAGACACCAGGGATTTTTTTTTTTTTTTTTAACTTTTTTGAAAATGTTTGTATTTGGGAGCGGCCCCTTGGGCAAGGGTCGTTTCCTTTTAGGGGCATGTGTATTGTGGCCATTAGTGCCCCCCTTGGGGGCGATTGGCCTATTATTTTTAGGCTGATCTGCCCCGAAGGGGAGCAGAAGCCACTTAGACACCAGGGATAGTGTGTGTGTCTGTTAGTGGAGGGGGGGCAACCCCTTGGGCAAGGGTCGCCCCCCTTTGGGGCACGTGTACCAAGGCCATTTCTGGCCCCCTTGGGGACAGATTGGCCTATTATTTTAAGGCTCATCTGCCCCCAAGGAGGGCAGAAACCACTAGAACGCCAGAGATTTTTTTAAAATATGTTTATTTATGTGGGGGGGGGGGCGTCCCCTTGGGCAAGGGGTACCCCCCAAGGGGGGCATTGAACTGTTGGCCATTTCTGGCCCCCTTTTGGGCAAATTAGCCTATTTTTTTTTAGGCTCATCTGCCCCCCTTGGTGGCCCTAAGCCACTTAGGGCCAGATGTAGCAAGATTCCAAATTGCGAGCTGCAATTTGCGAGTCCCAGCGACTCGCAAATTGCAACTCGCAATTTGGAATGCAGAAAGGTGTCTCAGACACCTTCTGCGAGTCGCTATGGGGTCGCAAAGACCCACCTCATTAATATTAATGAGGTGGGTCGCAATTTGCGACCCCATAGCGATTCAGGGCACTCATGGGGATGGTGGCCTGCTGGAGACAGCAGACCACCATGTCCGTGAATGCTTTTAAATAAAGCAGTCTTTTTTTTCAAAGTGTAGCCCGTTTTCCTTAAATGAAAACGAGCTGCACTTTAAAAAAATAACCGAAACCTTTAGTTTCGGTATTTTTCAGGGCAGGTAGTGGTCCCTTGGACCACTGCCTGCTCTGAAAAATATATTTTTTTTCCAGACACAAAGGGAAAGGGATCCCATGGGGACCCTTTCCCGTTTGTGCCTGGGTTACCATCCACTTCAAGTGGATGGTAACTGCGCTTTCATTTGCGACCGCAATCGCAAATGAAAATGCATAGCATTGCGAGTCGCAAATAGGAAGGAAACACCCCTTCTTATTTGCGAGTCGGAAATGCATTTTGCGACTCGGTTCCGACTCGCAAAATGCATTTCTACATAGCAAAGTGGCTTTAGCGAGTCGCAAACGGCGATTTTCGCCGTTTGCGACTCGCTAAACCCTTGCTACATCTGGCCCTTAGACACCAGGGATAGTGTGTCTGTGTGTGTTAGTGGGGGGGGGCGGCCCCTTGGGCAAGGGTCGCCCCCATTTGGGGGCACGTGTACCAAGGCCATTTCTGCCCCCTTTAGGGACAGATCAGCCTATTATTTTTAGGCTGATCTGCCCCCAAGGGGGGCAGAAACCACTAGAACGCTAGGGTTTTTTAAAAATATGTTTATTTATGTGGGGGCGTCCCCTTGGGCAAGGGGCACCCCCCCAAGGGGAGCATTGAACTGTTGGCCATTTCTGTCCCCCTTGGGAGCAGATGGGCCTATTTATTTTAGGCCTATCTGCCTCAAGGGGGGCAGAAGCCATGTAGGCACCAGGGATATTGTGTGTGTGTGGTTTGTTTTTTGTTTGGGGGTGGGCCCTTGGGGATACACTACTAAAGGTATTTCTGCCCTCCTTGGGGCAGATAGGCCTATTTTTTAGTAGGCCCATCTGCCCCTATGGTAGAATCCACTTAGGCACCAATTTCTAAATGCTTGATGGTGGGATGTTTGTCAATTGACGAAGTATTTGCATTTGTGATTTGTGCACAATGATATTTGTGTTGTCTTATTTCTAATTTGCTTTTCTTTTCTTTTTAGTGGGATATCATTGGTGATTGCTGTGTCTGTGCAGAGTAGTTGCTGGTGATTCAAGCTTTTTCAGGCAAGTGAGCGGTATAGTTTTTGAGTTTATAACTCTTAGTAATAAAGCTACACTTTATTACTTATCTTACACAGTGCTGGCTGTTGGTGGTGCATTTGTCCAGTTAATTTTAGTAGGAAAGATCATGGCTAGAAGCAGGATGACCACTCAGCAGGTGGTTGGTATGCTTTTTGAGTCATTGTCTGATCATGATTATGAGACGGACTCTGCATCTGAGGCAGAGGAGGAAGTGAGGGATTCTGGCAGTGAAGTTTCTGCCGGAGAGGAATCTTCTGATGAGGAAGCCACACTCAGTGCAGATGAAGGGCCTGTTTCAGAGGAGGACACTGATGTGCCATTAGTGCAGCAACCTGGGGCTGAAAGGTTTCCCGTTAGAAGACCTGAACTCTGGGTTGCCCCAAACATGGAGCAGCCAGAGTTGCCTGCCTTTACTGGTCTCCCGGGGTGTAGAGTCAATACTGAGAACTTTTTGCCTGTCAATTTCTTTGAGGTATTTGTGGATGATATGTTTTTGGAAGAGATTGTTGAGCAGACTAATTTGTATGCCGAGCAGTATTTGAGGGACAACGCTGTTAGACTTAGGCCGCACTCTAGAGCTGCCCAGTGGATTCCCACAAATTTGGAGGACATGAAAAGGTTTTTAGGTTTGACTCTTTTGATGGGGTTGATAAGGAAGCCGTCACTGGCTTCTTATTGGTCTACTAGTCCCTTGATGGCAACAGCTATATTTCCTGCAACAAGGAGTCGTAATCAGTATTTGCTTCTTCTTAGGATGCTGCATTTTATTGACAATGCATTAGCCTTGCCACGAGATCACCCTGACTCTGACCGTCTTTTTAAGATTAGGCCTGTCCATGATCATTTTGTAGATCGGTTTTCAGAGGTCTATGTTCCAGGCAAAGAAATAGCTGTGGACGAGTCTTTGGTCCTCTTCAAGGGTCATTTGGTTTTTAGGCAGTACATTTCTAGCAAGAGGGCACAATGTGGAATTAATTTGTATATGCTGTCTGAAAGTAGTACAGGATATGTGTATAATTTCCATGTCTACACTGGTAGGGATTCCAGTATTGACCCCCCTGGTTGTCCTCCCACTTTTGGAGTTACTGAGAAAATTGTGTGGGAACTTGGTAGACGACTGTTCAACAAAGGTCACCATTTGTATGTAGATAACTTTTACACTGCAGTGCAGTTGTTCAAGGAATTGTTTAAAGTGGACACTGTTGCTTGTGGCACAATTCGTTGTAACCGGAAAGGCTATCCAAGGGAGCTTGTCTGTAACAAACTTGAGAGGGGACAGTGCAGTGCCTTGCGGAATGATGAGCTGCTAGCTTTGAAGTTTTCAGACAGGAGGGATGTCTACATGCTAAGTACCATCCATGATGAGAGTACTTCCTCTGTGACTGTTTGGGGCCAGGTTGCTGAAGTGCGCAAACCTGTGTGCATTTTAGATTATAATAAGCACATGGGAGGAGTAGATAGAGTTGATCAGAGGTTGGAACCTTATACTGCTATTCGTAAGTCTTACGTTTGGTATAAGAAGTTAGCAATTCACCTCTTTCACTTAGCAACTTTTAATGCTTTTATTGTGTTTAGGGATAGGTCTCCAGAGTCAAAGATGACATTTGTGAAATTTCAGGAGTCAGTGATAGAGAGCCTTATTGTGGTGGAACAGGCCAGAGTTCATAGAGAAGCAGGCGTGGATGTGGCTAGATTGAAAGATCGCCACTTTGCTGAGCACATTCCTCCCACACCCAAAAAAGACATTCCAGCTAAGAAATGTAGAGTGTGTTTTCGAAGAGGTATCCAGAGGGAGACTCAAATGTACTGCCCAGATTGTCCTTCAAAGCCTGGGCTGTGTGTG
The DNA here is from genome assembly GCF_031143425.1 of Pleurodeles waltl. Taxonomy (NCBI): domain Eukaryota; kingdom Metazoa; phylum Chordata; class Amphibia; order Caudata; family Salamandridae; genus Pleurodeles; species Pleurodeles waltl. The sequence continues at coordinate 368,511,066 of NC_090438.1, read as the reverse complement.
GGTGGTTGTTTTAAGAATTACCACACCCAGAAGAATTACTTGGAACAACCATGAATGTAAACTCATGTCTGTTTTGTATTTTCATGTGATCAGTTTCATGGTTAGCATTTCTGTCTTGTACTTAGTTAGAGCTTTTGTGTTTGTAGTTTTGTAATGATTTCTAATTAGTTAGGGGTTTCTTTGTTTAAAAAATAAAAAAAGGGATGCCATTATGTGTGGAGTGGGGCTTGGCTGAGGGTGTACATAGTGTACATATTGACTTGCTGTTGGCTACTGCAACACACTGCCAGCCAAACACCAGTCCACACACTGCCATCAGCTGGTGTGATTGTTGTATCAGGCATGTGGGAGTATGTAAGTGATGGGCCCTTGAGTGGCGCAGTCTGTCGATGTGAGTGTTGTAATGTGCTGGGCCCGTGGCTGGCGGTGTGAATGGTCTTGTGCGTGTCATGTGTGAAAGGTGTGTGAATGGACTGTAAAGCAGTTGGTGCCTTGTCGCGGCTTTACAGCTCACGAGCTGTGAGTCATTGGTTCAGTTTTTTGCCTTTCAGTTATTAACAGTGCATTTCATTTTTGTGAAATCTCTTGTTAATAAAATTTGATCCACTGAACCATCACTCACCCTCGTGCCAAATCCAACCAGTATGTGTGGTAAAAATGACAAAACCTGCTCCGCTGTAATCAGGCGTCGCAGCACACCTGTGACATGCTAGGTGCCTCGGGTGGGACCCCGATGATGAAGCATGCCACAAACTTGGTTGGTGGGTGAGGGGTCTTTTTCACATAACCTAAGTGCGTTTCTTTTCACAATTTTAGTATTTGGCACATCACAGACGTATGTGGACACATCAAAATGATATATTACAAAACTACCTGTGTTTGGGGGGCACCTATGTTTTTGGTCTTGGGTGCAGCCTTCATCTAGGGAAACCTACCAAATCCAGACATTTTTTAAAACTAGACACCCCAAGGAGTCCAGGGAGGTGTGGCTTGCGTGGATCCCCCAACATTTTCTTACTCAGATTCCTCTGCAAACCTCAAAATTAGCTTAAAAAAGCATATTTTCCTGACTTTCGTTTGTACAATCACCGCTCCAGCACAAAATTCCTACTCCCCAGCGTTCCCCTCAGTCTCCCAAGTAAAATGACACCTCACTTGTGTGGGTCCCGAAAGCAGAGTCAGCCTAAAGATGTATAAAAGAAGAATATGTCCTTATCAACTCGCTGTGCTATCCCGTCTATCTCTACAAGTTTTGGGCCTTATTCTGTTGCAGGCATCTGGCCCACCCACACAAGTGAGGTATCATTTTAACGGGGAGACTTGGGGGAACGCTGGGTGGAAGGAAATTTGTGGCTCCTCTCAGATTCCAGAACTTTCTGTCACCAAAATGTGAGGAAAATTTGTTTTTTTATCCGAATTTTGAGGTTTGCAAAGGATTCTGGGTAACAGAACCTGGTCAGAGCCCCGCAAGTCACCCCATCTTGGATTCCCCTAGGTCTCTAGTTTTCAAAAATGCACAGGTTTGGTAGGTTTCCCTAGGTGCCGGCTGAGCTAGAGGCCAAAATCTACAGGTAGGCACTTTGCAAAAAACACCTCTGTTTTCTGTCAAAAAATGGGATGTGTCCACGTTGTGCTTTGGGGCATTTCCTGTCGCAGGCGCAAGGCCTACCTACACAAGTGAGGTATCATTTTTATCGGGAGACTTGGGGGAACGCTGGGTGGAAGGAAATTTGTGGCTCCTCTCAGATTCCAGAAATTTCTGTCACCGAAATGTGAGGAAAATGTGTTTTTTTAGCCACATTTTGTGGTTTGCAAAGGATTCTGGGTAACAGAACCTGGTCAGAGCCCCAAAAGTCACCCCATCTTGGATTCCCCTAGGTCTCTAGTTTTCAAAAATGCACAGGTTTGGTAGGTTTCCCTAGGTGCCGGCTGAGCTAGAGGCCAAAATCTACAGGTAGGCACTTTGCAAAAAACAGCTCTGTTTTCTGTCAAAAAATGGGATGTGTCCACGTTGTGTTTTGGGGCATTTCCTGTCGCGGGCGCTAGGCCACCCACACAAGTGAGGTATCATTTTTATCGGGAGACTTGGAGGAACGCTGGTTGGAAGGAAATTTGTGGCTCCTCCCAGATTCCATAACTTTCTGTCTCCGAAATGTGAGGAAAATGTGTTTTTTTAGCCAAATTTTGAGGTTTGCAAAGGATTCTGGGTAACAGAACCTGGTAAGAGCCCCACAAGACACCCCATCTTGGATTCCCCTAGGTCTCTAGTTTTCAAAAATGCACAGGTTTGGTAGGTTTCCCTAGGTGCCGGCTGAGCTAGAGGTCAAAATCTACAGGTAGGCACTTTGCAAAAAACACCTCTGTTTTCTGTGAAAAAATGGGATATATCCACGTTGTGTTTTGGGGCATTTCCTGTCGCGGGCGCTAGGCCTACCCACACAAGTGTGGTACCATTTTTATCGGGAGACTTGGGGGAACATAGAATAGCAAAACAAGTGTTATTGCCCCTTGTCTTTCTCTACATTTTTTCCCTCCAAATATAAGAGAGTGTGTAAAAAAGATGTCTATTTGAGAAATGTCCTGTAATTCACATGCTAGTATGGGCACCCCGGAATTCAGAGATGTGCAAATAACCACTGCTGCTCAACACCTTATCTTGTGCCCATTTTGGAAATACAAAGGTTTTCTTGATAGCTATTTTTTACTCTTTATATTTCAGCAAATGAATTGCTGTATACCCGGTATAGAATGAAAACCCACTGCAGGGTGCAGCTCATTTATTGGCTCTGGGTACCTAGTGTTCTTGATGAACCTACAAGTCCTATATATCCCGCAACCAGAAGAGTCCAGCAGACGTAACGGTATATTGCTTTAAAAAATCTGACATTGCAGGAAAAAGTTACAGAGTAAAACATAGAGGAAAATTGCCGTTTTTTTCACCTCAATTTCAATATTTTTTTTTCCAGTTGTTTTTTTCTGTAGGAAACCCTTGTAGGATCTGCACAAATTACCCCTTGCTGAATTCAGAATTTTGTCTACTTTTCAGAAATGTTTCGGTTTCTGGGATCCAGCATTGGTTTCACGCCCATTTCTGTCACTGACTGGAAGGAGGCTGAAAGCACAAAAAATCGTAAAAATGGGGTATGTCCCAGTAAAATGCCAAAACTGGGTTGAAAAATTGGGTTTTCTGATTCAAGTCTGCCTGTTCCTGAAAGCTGGGGAGCTGGTGATTTTAGCACTGCAAACCCTTTGTTGATGCCATTTTCAGGGAAAAAACCACAAGCCTTCTTCTGCAGCCCCTTTTTCCAATTTTTTGGAAAAAAAACGAAATTTTCACTGTATTTTGGCTAATTTCCTGGCCTCCTTCTGGGGAACCCACAAAGTCTGGGTACCTCTGGAATCCCTAGGATGTTGGAAAAAAAGGACGCAAATTTGGCGTGGGTAGCTTATGTGAACAAAAAGGTATGAGGGTCTAAGCGCGAACTGCCCCAATTAGCCAAAAAAAGGCTCGGCACAGGAAGGGGAAAAGGCCCAGCAGCGAAGGGGTTAAGATATGGAGCCTGCTGATTGCAGTTTTTGACCGTAAGTGGGGCTCACTCATCCTTTCGTCCTTCCAAGGTCGATTTTTTTAGTACCTTTTTAGGGTCGAATCTGCGAGTGCATGCGTCTCGCCTGCGAGAGACTGTTGTGTTCGTAGAGGGCTTGGAGCCCTCCTCTCACTCACCATTTGTTGGTTTGTCTGGCCTTCTTCTTAACAGCCTCGTAATTCGTCAAGGCACGCCTGGCATCATTTCTGTTTCTCTATGTGGAGCAGAGACCAAGCACTAACTGATGCAACTTAATTAGTGCCCGTCCGCTGCTTCTGACGGAATCAAGGTATTATTTGTTCCATTTAACTTCCAGTGGCCAGCAGGCAAAAAATTTCCAAGTTTTATTTTGAAAGCTAACTTTCTGTTATTTTGCCAAATCTTCTTTTCTCAGTTTCTTCTCATGTTTGCTTTTGTTTTTGCTAATTTTCGGTCTGGTTAAACACTGATATCATCCCGGGAACTTTAGGGCAGGGCCACGAGTGCTGTGCAGTTACAGGAACCCGCCTCATTTTCCTGCAGCTTGTGAGCAAAGAAGGGCGAGTGAAGCGTGTGCAGCGAGGTAAGAAACGGTGAAGCTCGTATGACTGACTACTCTGCGTACGAGGCAGTGGGGAACAGTTGCTGTGAAGCAGTGTCCTTGGCGTTCCCTACCTGGGCACTCAAAACACAGCGATAGCTAGTTCTCTCTTATCACGTGTGAATGCCTTTCTCGTTGCTCGCTCATACTTTGCATTCTGGTAACTGTAGTCCTGCATTTATGAGGAGGGGGATAATACGACATGTGCCTAAATGCAAAGAAAAGGGTATAATAGCCATACACACCAGATATGGGCAACTTAAGACTCTTGGTATGTGGGGTTTGGGGAGAAGGTGACTACCTAGGCGTGCATGTACATTATTGCTCAGCTTGTGCTTTCTCTTTACTTTGATTCCGAAGTGCGTATGCCGGTTTTCTCCTCTTTAGTGTCTTTGAAGTACATGGTTCATTTTGGAAGGCTGTGGTGAAGTGCAGTTTCTTGGGTGGGTTCAAGGTTTTATTCTGAGTTATCTATCAGTGACGCAGCTCATTGTGGAAAAAATAAACACGTGCTACTGCATGCCTAAGATTGTTAGCAGCCTCAATTAGCTAAGCCTGGTGATCTATTTGTTTTAAGCTCTGCAGAATTTGCGGAAGCAGACATACTTGAAGAATGAACTGCCTGGAGTCTGTGAATTCGCCTGAACTGCTAGAGCGGGGATACTGCTTTCTGGTGGGGAGTTTTAAAAGTGCCTGTAAGTGACTCGAAATGGTGGGAAGGAGATGATGATTGCATAGATTTTCCCAGGATCACACAATTTGGTCAAGGGTGCAAGGTAAGGATAGAGACATCTGATACGAAACTTGATGTGACATTATTAGCCATGTTAACCACCAGAACCCACTCAATATCCCCCTCCCGTATAATCAGGAAGAAATGCTCAGACGGCTGAGACATTCCCTTCAAAATGACCTCAGTAGTTCTCAATACAAGCCAACATCTGATCCAACCACAGGGTCAGGCTACAAGTGAAACAAGTCTAGAAGTTCTTCAAAAACCCCATCGGGTTTATAATCGCCTATTATTGATTGAAACCTCTCTTACTTGAAGAACTAAAGCCTACAAACTAGTTGTCGCCTTCCTCTTATCACACTAAAGCAACCAAAACATGCTTGGCCTGCTAACATAACAAATATGTGGAAAGAGCTCATTGAGCCTGCAAAAATTCACCTCAATCCAGACTGGTAGGTGAGCCCTCTAATTATTTGCCATTAAGGAACAGGATGCGAAGTAAGGTTCTTATATCCTCCACAGTCTTGGATTAGCTTCTCGTTGACCAGCTGCTTTCCGTCACAATGCCACAGGTTGTACTTTGCACAAAACTATCTACATACATGGAATAGGAGTTTACTGCAGAAATCAGCAATGCAAAAATGCTGAGCCTATGCTCTAGGCATAACTGTCTCTAAACATGAACCACTCCCTCAGCTAACTACTACAAAAATCGTAAGCATCGTGAAATTAAGTGTTAAACGTCTAATCTGTAAATGTAGTCATATTTGCAAAGAAATCAATTCAAACTGCACACAACCCTTGCACCAGCCAAGAAGATCTTCCCCTGAGTAGCAAACTGTGATTCCACCCGCACCCAAGAGCACCAAAGTGATTTTCGAACCCTTTGGGTGTGAACACACCTCAAGCTTTTTATCCACCAATGTAAGATTCGGCTGACTTATAGGGCAGTCAGGCAGTGCTTGCCGGGCTGTTCTGACAAATCACTGTGTTGGTTGTGTTTTTTGGCTGTTTGTGGGCCTTTTTTATGTTGTGATGGTTGTTTTTTAGGTCAATCACGCAAGTTCTCTGATGTGTTGTAATCTATCTGTGGGCTTTTAACTACGCCCACTACACACCCATCACCATCACTCGTTCATGGTCCTGCCTTTCAAAAATCCTTTGTTATAATTGGTAAATACTTTACGTTTGTCCCTCCTTAGGGCGGTTTTGTTACCGCCTTGGCCATTGACCCTGTTACATGGATAATTGCACGACCGCCGATACGTTTGACTGTGAGTGAACTTCTCTTTCCTTTTGTGTCTTTCCTTCACTCTCGCACTCATGGCAGCCGTGGCACTTTGAATCGGCTCGCTTATGTCAACTTTTACTTTTAATTTTCAATTTATGTGACAAGAAAAGTCCAGTTAGGAATTTACAATGCTAATAGCTCTAACTCGAGCAAACATGAGACCCATTGCATTGCAAATGCTTGTTTGTTTTTATAAAAACATTGGTGTTGTTTGATAAAACTTCACAAAACTTTCTAAAATAAGGTTCATTTACCTCAGCTCCTTCCTGTAAAGTTCAGGGTGATATGTCAAGTGGAGGCCAAAAAAAAAGGGGGTGTCCTAAAATGCATTTTTTACATGCAATTTCCCATAGGTACTTTAGACAATGCTCCAGGTAGCCGAACTACACCAAATTTGGAAGAAAGCTAGATCTTTACCAGAAAGCATGATTTTTGTGATTTGGTGAAAATCTGTTTAGCTGTTTGAGAGAAATAAGGCTTGAAAACGAATAGCCATCTAGGGATGCAGTGCTACTGATGGAGTACTGAGGGAGTACCAACAGAGCACTGAGGGAGAAAAATGACAAATGAAGCACTCTGACTGTCTGGTCCCACAGGACGGAACCAGTCTTGTGAGATGAAGGGATGTGATTGGCTGGCCATAACATGAAGAGATATGTTGCTACTGCCATTTTAGGACTTGGGGATTTGCTCCTCATATCCTGAAATTTACAATAAAACAACTTATTGGGGGCAGGGTAGGGGGTACCCTAACCAAATAGCCCTTAGACGAAAGTGCAAAAAAAATATTTCTCCTGGCAAATGTTTGCTGGAGTACCACTAAATTACCTCAAGAATACTGGGGGAAAAGAAATCTCAACAAAAAAAGTGGGTGGGTGTCCATGAGGGGCTACGTGGCCATGGGTGTTGGTCAAAAATGGGGGATCTGGCTGCATGTAGGAGGTCAAATCAGGTCCTGCACCCAGCTACACATAATGCACTGCTAAAGACCATGCGCGCTGGGGGTAGGACGCAGGGTTTGCCCACTAGCTTCGGATTATGCCCAAACCCCTGTCAGGCATGGCCAAAGGACGTGTGCTACAGGGGTTGGGATAGGTAGGTATGGTAATAAAATCTTACTTTACTTTACTAACATTAAAAAATCCCCTAGAAATTCACTGAAAAACTGATGTTATAATTAGATGAAAATGTCAGATAGCAATACCAATTTAAACTGAAAAAACAGTGAAATTCACCATGTATAGTTAACTGAAGTAACTCTAATTTGGGCACTTGCCATGCACAGCTTATATCCTCACATGTTGCATCACTCATGACATGTTCTATGCAATCATTGATAACATTACCAATGATATCTGAGGGCGAGCAAATATGGGTGTCCGAATGAAGAAGGGGACAGGAGAGAACTAGAACAGGAGTGCAGTTTCTTGGGATCCTCTCCATAGACTAGCTATTCCCCCTTGCTATTGAGCATTTTAGTCTGATTCATGCTAGTATTCTTGTATAGGCAAAGGGAATCCATATTCTGTTGTCTGATTTGACAATTTGTATGTGTTCTTCATCCTTCTTTCAAGTTTTGAGGAGGCCCAAAGGGCAGGGACTGAAATGCATCAACCATTACATTTCACCAAATTCTTCAATTTACTCATAAGATCAACATGAATTTTAGGACTAAGTTACATCTCCTGCATGGGTCAAGACTGATGTATTGATGGAAGTACCAAAAGGTGGACTGTCTTTCTACCATTAACTAGGAGTAACCTACAAACTAAAAGAGCTAAGAAGGACTCAATATATAGAACTGATATTGTTTGAACAAAAAGTGATGTATATGTCCTTATCTAAGTTTGTTTATGTACTTAATGATTTGTTACAAATGATCTTGAAAGGTGTGATAGTATTACCAGCAAAATAAAATTAAATTGATTTGCATAAACTAATAATGTTTGTTCCAAAAGTGAGCAGTGCCACTATATTTGAATCCCCCTCAAGGTACACTGGAATGATCCCTATAGTGAACCCCTTATAATTTCTTGACATCTGAAATGACATCATTAATGATATCATTGTGCATGTGCACATATACATTTTCACCTGAACTATAACATCACTTTAACCTTTGTTTTTTGTTAGTGAAATTATATATATATATTCACTGATAAATTGAAGGTTACAGGGATGTTATAGTGAGGTTGAGGTTTAACCTATACGAAACCATAGAATTTCAGCAATCATAGGTACCCCACAGCAAGTACCACATTAGGGGCTTCAGGTGAAGGACCAGGGCCCATACACCCCTACCTGCTCCCCTCCTTGCACCCATCATGGGTGCAGCAGGAGCCAGAATTGCTCCAACCTTCTAGGAGCAATTTTCTTTTTCTCTTGTGAGGTGGGAGCAATTCAGAGCATGCTTTGATTTCCCATTGAGTGGGAGCAGCTTTTTTCTCTTACCTGGTGAGAGAACAGTAGCACTTTTCCTGCCTGCGCCTGCAGGCGGGGAAATTGATGGTGTCCCAGGGGTTGTGGACCCTGGGACACAGTCACTGAGTTGGCCCAGGCGATGAGGTCCCTGAGGCCATTGCTCGGCTCTGGGTGGGGGGCCGTGTGGCCCCCTCCCCTTTGTTTAAAAGATGGCCCCAGGTGGTGGAGCCCCCAGGCCCTCTCCTGACTCGGGGAAGTGAGCTGCACCCCAGGGGATGGGGTTCTCAGGGCCTCTTGGAGCCTTGGGGGGGCACATGCCCTCCTCCTCCTAAAAATACCCTGGCCCACTCGGTGGAGGGGCTTTTTGAAAGGTGAGGGAGGCTGCACTTTTATTTTGTAATTTTACTACAGAATCACAGATCCCTTGCAAATTTGTGGATCCTCCGCAAATTTGTGGCAAAATTTACAAAAACGCTTTAGGCCCAAGGCATGGTCCATCAGGCACTCCACCACCAGGCCTAGGTCAGGGTATCCCTTCCCTGTCCCCTATGTTTCTTTTTTTACATTTCTTTAGGACTCCGGACTTTGACTCCTAAAATGGTTGCCACCACTTCCTTATTGATGTGGTGGCAGCCAATCAGATCTCAGGATGAGATCTGTTGGCTTCATGGATCTTCAGTGGTGTAATATATACAATTTCTTTGAAACTTGATTGGTCATCCCAAAACTTTCCATGTGCAAACTAATCAAAAAGTAGCACTTTTTGGAAATTTTTGTGGAAATTCATCGAATGGTGCCCAAGTTATTAGGAACACAAAAAACACAATCCTAACTGTAACTACCCAGTGGCAACCCCCACAGGATATTGTATATATATATTACCCAGTGGTGGTATATGTACACACACATATATAAATGTATGTATCTTCTCTTAAGTGACCACAGTTGAAGTGAAGATATAGTGAACCAGTTGTGGTTGGCTGAGCAAACTATAGCTCGTGCCCCATCATGCCCCTGCCATGCATATCATGCAATGCCCATTGAACCCGCCAGTTCTATGTTCTTTTGGATTTATCCTCTGTGTAAAATGGATTTCAGCTACAACCTCCAGTGACCTCCCTTGAAAATAATCTTGGGTGCTGTGTACAGCTGGAGTGATATATGAACCATGCACACACGTGCACACACACAGGCTCAGGGAGAAAAACTATTGACTGACTCAGCTGAGCATCTGCAGAGTGGCTACAGTCTAGATGTACATGATTCAATTGGATATTCTAATATATGACCTAGAATACTCAGGATGGAAAATTCAGTTATGATACTTGCAATGTGTTCAAGTGATACCTTCCTATAGTTTTAGTACACCATCCCTGAAGAAGCTTACTGTAAATACAAACATCATCCTGTTGGCAGTCAGGACTCAATATGGATGAATGTCAGCGTCCAATACCTCCAGGGTTAAATGACCATTATACAAGACCACATTATGTTTTAAAAGAGCCCAGGCCAAAGGGTGAAATGTATTGGAGGAGCGTTTTCTCATGTTATTGGCTACAACTTACAGCATCAACGTATGAAACTAAGGGTGGATGAATTAAGAAAAAAAACAATCAAATGTGTAGTACATGTCACACATTGTACTATTGGCTGAATGTTAAGACAGTCAAAAAGAAAGTTTTAACATCTGGGACAGTTTGATACAAAAGAAATGATACAGAGAAAAGCCTTAGCTGCTTTAAAGAGAATAGCAACACTTTCTTCTGTTTTCACCATTATTCTGGTTGCTCGGTAACCAGGAATCCACATGGTTTGCCGGCTAGAGATCGCCTTACAAAAAGAACTGTGTTTGGCCATATTAAGTGTTAGAGTGAAACCTAAGCTTCAATCATAGGTGCTCTGGAGAAGGGTATGCTATTTATCACACTCAGCAGACGCGGCTCCTCCATATGGGCGGAGGAGTGTTTCCCTCTGCCAGAAGCAATTGCTGCAAATCCTTTTTACATGGAAAGGATAATAAACCTTGTTTATTATCCTTTCCATGTAAAAGGAGCAGGGCATTGGGGATGACGAGCTGAGGGGAGTGTACTGTGCACTCCCCTCAGAGTGCATGTGTGTTTGGCCTGCTGACTCGGGACGGCCAAACAGACATGCACACAGGGCTCTCTCCAGCCCAGCAACACGGTTGCTGGGCCAGAAAAAGCCTGCACAGGCTCCCATTCTTCCTTGGGTTGTGCCCTGGCTGGGCACTCTCAGTCAATCCTGATGCTGCTCTGAACAGTGTCAGGATTGGCGCAGAGCAGGCTGGGAGCCTGTGCCTGCAGCAGAGACGGGAGAGGAGCGTGGCGCGGGATCAAAGCAGGTAAATTTTTTTAAAATTATTTTTTGAATATTTTTTTCCTGCTCCCTCCGCACCCACCAAACTCCCCCCACACCCTTCGCCCCGCCAAGCCCCAGACACGTGAGCTGCTCCTGACACTCAGTGAAATCTGATACCCTGCAGTTGGGAATTCCCTGAGTGCTATAAAAAGTACCAATTATGCCCCAATAAATGGGACATAGCATGCTGATTTTGTTGCTTTCCGTACAAAGTTTACATGTTCTGGCACTGACTGTGCCTTTTTCCCCTGCTAAATTTGTGCAGATTTGACTCAGAGGGCACAAACTTTACCACACCATGTTTAATTGCAAAATGGTCAAACAGGTGTTTGTATAGGGCTGCAATTTAAGGAAACTGTCATAAACAAGGCTTCAAAGTTTACCTGAAATTATGTTCATGTGTTTAGTCTTCCTAAAGAGTCAGATATGTGTGTCTAGTGAGGGACTTTGGGGTCAGTTAAAGCCAATAGGTTTGATTTATTGATTATCGAAAGTTTGTGATAAAGCCAGTAGGCTAGTAGCTCGTTTGTGCATTTGTGAAGGGTGTTTGGCAAAGCCAAAAGGTTTAGCTGTATGAAAGCAGAAAGCCAAATGTATGGCACTAGACCTATGTGGTGGTTTTAAGGAATAGGGCCCTCTAGTCTTCAAATTGTCACATGGTTCCTCACAGAAAACAGAAACAGACCTGATTTACAGGGTAAGCTTCTTTAGGGTATGTGATCAGCAGCCTGATTATTTCCCAAGGGCGCTTTATGAGGGGTTATAATATGCAATTCCATCTGAAATCTTGTAAGTACATATAATTTTTTGCGTAGTCTATAATTGTGTGCGTACTGAAGAACTTTTAAACTTGAAGTTTTAAATTCACAGAGCGTTCCACAGCCTGCCGTGATACCTTGAGAGTAAAGTACTAAAGGGGATACTTAGTCACAGTGCGAGGATACAAAATAGAGGCCACAGGTTACCAGAAATAAAGACTGCCATTCAACAATTGGGTGCTTGTAAATTATTTTTGTCTTGGGACCTCTCAATTCAGATTCCTCACATTCATGACTCTCCCATGAAATGCCAAATGACATCACAAATAACATGGATGACATCACTGTGACATTACATACCACCTTGACATAGATATTATCAATTACATCAGTATGGATAGTATGATTTCTTATTTTGTATTTGTGTTGTTATTTAATGATGTTATATTTTTAAGTCTCACCAGGTAGGTAACAGGATTTAATTTACATGTATGAATGTTGTGAGATCATGCGAATTGCATTGGAGGAGTGTCTTATGGTTTGCATTATGAATCATAATTTGTTCAGCTAAACAAAAGTGGCCAGTTTTCTTGTTTTGTTTGGTAATCATAACATCACTTTTATTGTTTTCTTAAGGAAGACACTAAGGATTTTGAAACACGTTAGTGTCTTATAAGTTGAACAGAAATCTTTTTATGGTATATTTGGATTTGATTATGATATACTTCATATGCATGTGCTGGCACCCTGATAGGCTGAGAACCTTGTGTGCTCATTTTCTTTGAAACACAGTCTACTGTTCTTCCTCGTGGTGGTTCAGTGTGGCTGTGAGCATCTAGATGTGAGTGCAAAAACTTTCCTCAAGAGCCTTGAGCATTAACAGCAGAAAAGTAAGTTGTCCTATTTGTAGAAATGTAGATAGGGTACTGTGAGAGCACTGGCATGGTTAAGTTCATCCTTGGAGGAAAACTGAAGCCACTGTCAAACTGCGTAAGTTCCTGTGTTACTCTAACCCCCTTGACTGCCCTCTCAGCCAATTAGGTTTTTTTATTGGCTAAGGAAAACGCTCCAGCCCATACACCCATTCCCCAATTTCTCTCTGCATCCCCTTTCGCAGCGCATCATCATCATCCTGGTAGGCAGGGCTTCCTCACACTTAGGATCTTTTGAAGGGTCAGAGGTGTGCCCTTATTTCCATCACATAATGGAGATAGCGTGGCCTGCATCTGCCTGCCATGGGTATTGCTAGGAGAGGATGGTGACAGGGGCATGGATGGGCACAGTGCATTGCTCTACGTGGGCAGCTGCCAAAGTGGTAATGTGTCTCTGAAGCTGCCCTCTTTATTTTTCTTTAATTATCGTGATATTAGTAAACAGCACATACTTAAAAAAAAAAAACTGCCATGCACAGGAGGAGTCTGGTAGCTCTGAGGGGTTGTTTTTACTTGGGGAAGATGATGTGGGGTATGCAGGGGCTGATGATGTTTGGTGCAGATAGAGCGAGGTAGTGAAACTTGTCACCCAGGCTGGCTCACCAAAGTACAGATCTGTCCCACGAACAACCCACTCCACAATGGCAATCTCTAGGTTTTTCTTGACACAGTTTTTAGGTTTAATGTTCCCAGAGAAGTGGATTCTCTTTATGAATCTGTAAACTAGGACATAGGAGAAATTAACACATGGAATCCTCTAATGCCCCTTTTAAAGTCCAGAAGCAGACAAAAGGATTAAATTTGCCTTTCAGGACAAGAAACTGTACAGCTTTGAAATAGTTTTTTTCTCTCTATAAGGTTTTGGTGTGGCCACTTTGGTTGATCACTAAAGTCAGCAAACAGTCCAGTAAAATAAATCAAAGCTGGTTCTCAGTGATATTCTGCACATAACACTCACTAGTATGAGTAATAAAATGATAGAAAGTTAATAGTCTGTTAGGAGAGATTTGATGGGCCTTGAGCAACAAAATAGTAATTTTACTGCTTTACACCACCATAATGTCATTTCAAAGCATCTAAGGTTTTGGATGTGTAAACCTTCAACATTGTTCTGCACAGATTTAAGACTACATTTCAGATCTGTAGACATGTTAGGCCAATTTGTAGTAGTCTTTCGTAATTTTTTCATCTTACTCCTTTTGTTTTCCCTAAACCAACATGTGTGGATTCTCCACATTGCAAAAAATCTACATGTATGCTTTTAAGATACTTAAGGAAATGTCACAAACTTTTTGCTTCATTTCTCTGCACATGAAAGGAGTTTACCAGGTGATGTTTTGCTTCCTTAGACTACTAGTGATATTATGTGCAGGTTCGCACACTTTCTGCACCACCTACCTGCTGTTCAATTAATTGTAAGTTTAAAAATGTCAAGAAAGAGTTTGTGCTCCCCTAGAAAGAAAATCCAAAGTATTACAGTAGTTGCTACCCGAGTGTGATGCTATGTGTGTTTAACCACTGACTCCATTTTGATCACTGACTCCTTTTTGTGCTTAGCTTAGCTTCAGATGACGTCACATCAGTTGCACAGGTATTTCTCCACACCAAGCTTGTTTTCTACATTGAATGTTTTTTTGTGCTTCTCACCAGAGCAGGGAACATATTGTGGGGGATGCAGAGGAGATAAGAGTGTACCAGGATGAGAATGTTTGCAGCAGAGAAAGGTACAGCTCTGTCTTGAGAATGCACATTGGGGCCTGGTCAGTTCTTTTGCATGTTTTCAACACAGATCAAGTACAGCCAATGCTTGAACATTATAACTTACTTGAAGGGAGGGGGAAGGTTACCAGAACCTTCCTCTTGGGTTTGTTTAAGGTATATAAGGTGAGGAAGCTTGGCGCTGGGGCCGTAGGAAGTTATTTTGGGGGTGGACGCACTGCTCAAAACCAAATCCCATTGGAGAATGTTTCTCCTGTCTCAGATGTCCAGGTTTCCACAGCTTGATGTTGACAAGGATGATGTTGGATTCGATCCCCGTGGGGATGCATTTGAATTCTTAATTAACTAGCTTTGCTGTGCGCATACATAAATATATATATATATATATATATATATATATATATATATATATATATATATATATATATATTCACTGCATACTTATTTATTGTTGATGGATTGCATTTTTTCTGCCAATCATTATGTAACTGCTGTGATTGTTTTATATCTACGCGTGTTGTATTGCATTCAAGTTTAATGCTCATGTTCGTATTTTTGTGTGCTTTCGTTTGAGAGCTGGGAAGTGTCTTAATAAATTCATTACTCAGACTAAGAGTGCTGCATTCTTTGGCTTTGTTCCCTCTTAGTTTGAAGCTAAGCAATACAATTTGGCGTAGTCAGTTGCAGTATGCGAAGTGAAAGATTTAAAAGTGAAAATGTTTGGCAAAAAGTCAAAGGCAGTTATCCAGGTGCCAAATGACATACCAGGGTGGGAAAAAGCACCCTCCAATATTCTTGTGAATGAATGATCTTGTGGAGCAGGGCTATGTGAAAACTGGGGAGGATGTCTTATTGATGCTGAACCAAAAACTGTTCTACTCTGTTTACAGAAAGTGCCAATAGAGTGGGGATGTGAATTATCTATTTTAGGCAGACAGGGCTGGATCCTGTTATCTTCTTATAAAAAAATGCATGAGAAATGTTCTCAATTAGAACAAGAAAATCTGCAATCGGGAAGGCAGCTAGTTGAAGTAAAAAAACTATAACCATGCTGTCTTGTCAGGATAAGTTATTGCAGAATAAAGTTGATACTTATCAATCTGTCATAAAAAAGGCAGCTGTTGCCCAATACAGATACCGTAAATGTAGGGGTAGAGTCAATCAAAAGAAATTTCATTTAGCCATTGTTAAAACAGGGTTACATTGGGACCCTGAAGTTTGTGATGCCAATATTTGTGGTTCCACAGATTTTTCAGATTCCAGCGATGAGTCTCTAAAAAAGGTGGGGACCAGCTTGAGCCAGGCGAACAGAAAGTGGTTTAGACGGAAAATACACGGCACCCCTCAAAACTCAGAGGGGGGGTTGAGATGCACTCCCTGGAAGATTATACATGACAGGAAGTCAATGATATCAGATATAGGCAGAGATCTGGGGAAACATTACTTACATGGATGGTGCAATTATTTGACACAGGAGCCTCTGGAGTAATGTTTAATGTAGGAGACGCTCCTAAGTTTTGTACTCTTAGCACTGATCCCATAATACAGGAGCAGTTTAGGGGTCAACAGATCTCCCTACTGCAGCTAGCAGTCGTGGGGTATAACCATAAGTATCCTACAGAATCAGACTGGCCACAAAATGACAAGCTCTTGGACAGGGCAATGCAGAAGGAGGAGGGAATGAAAACTGCTATTTTCTGAGTGATGCTCACTGGACTGGAGGCTGTCCGTGAGCTGAGTGAGCTGGAAGAGTGGATGAAACCTGAGAGAGCCTTGAGATCTGAGGGTCACACAGACAATAATAGAGTATCTAGGAGGGACATGATTATAGCATTACTAAAGGATGGTGTCAACAAAGAGCAGATTGATGGGATAGATACCAAAAATTTGTGAGAGATGTACAGTAAGCGAGGGCTGGACAGAAAGGAGGGCATCAGAAAAGTGAACAAGCAAGAAAATAAGCAAGTGAATCGGGGCCAACCGCAGATGCAGGAGAATAAACAAGTGAATCAGGATCAGACGCAGATGCAGGAGAAAAGAAAAGAGAGGCAGAAAAATGCTTCTTCATGAGGGAAAGAGGAGGAAGATTTGGACAGCGATTAGTTAGCTGCTGAAAACAGGGAAGGAGAGGAATCTCCTCGCTCATATGAGAGCATATATCCAGACCTGACTTGGGCAAACGTTGACAGGTTTAAATCATATTAGGAAACAGGCTAAGCTCCGATATAGGGATGGGCTTGTAAAGATAACAGACTTCATGTTGATTTAGAAATTCATTGGAAACTTAGAAATGTTCAAAGGGTCCAGGCCTTAGTTGACACCAGAGCGGAGGCCTCTATAATTTATGTAAATTAAAAAAAGTTTACTGGTCAATACTACACCATCGCAGGGAGGGTAGAAAGCAAACCTCCACCGTGCAGGCTAAGGTTCAAATGAAAATAGGGAGAATGCCAAAAAGAGAATATATTGTTTTGATTGTGCCCCTCCTAGAGTTTATACTGGGAATTGACATTCTGAAGGGGATGACGCTATACTCGGATGATGGTTGTTATAATTTTGGATCAAAGGGATCAAAGCGATATAAAAGTGCAGCAGCGATGGTAGGTCATCTGCAGATACCCCCAGTGAAGGTGCCCCCAGCAACCAAGGTGGTTCATTTGAAACAATACCAAATTCTGGGAGGGCGTGAGGAAATAAGTGAGACTATGCAGGATTTTATGGAGGCAGATGTGGTGGCTCCAGTTACCACTGAGTAGAACAATCCTCTGTGGCCTGTGCACTGAGCAGATGGGTGGTACAGAATGACAATTGATTATCGCGAATTGAACAGATATACCCCCCTTTGACAGCTGCGGTCCCCAATACCATCACTTTGATTGAGAGAATATAAAAACATAAAGGGACCTGGTATGCAACCATTGATATTTATATTGCCATTGCTTTCTTTTCTATATCTTTGACCTCTGAGAGCCAGAAGCAATTTAGCTTCTCACATGGCTGCAGACAATTGAAGATGTTACAGCTCCCCCAAGGGTATAGTTCATAGTCCCACAATCACCTGCTGGGGGCAGAACACCCGGATTAAGTATCTGTCATTCCAGGGGTACAATTGTCTCATTATATGGATGACGTGATGATTCAGGAAGAGACACAAGAACAGGTGCAGACTCAGTTGGACAGGGTTGTGGAACTCTTGCAGTGCAAAACAAAGGGTGGATGATCAATCCAGATAAAACACAAGGACCCTCTCAAAATGTGAATTTTCTAGGAATCCAGTGGCTCAGGGACATAGAGAGGTTCTGCCACTGGCAAAGCAAAAGATATTAGAATTTGCCACACCCCTTAACAAGCAGGAGACTCAGCGATTTATTAGCTTTTAGAGTCAGCATATTCCTCGCTTGTCAGATTTTGGCCCCTTTGTACAAAGTGACCCGAAAGAAACATGAGTTTAAATGGGGAGGGCAGTAGCAGTGTGTGTTTGACTTGGCAAAGGAGGTAATTTAACATGCTTTAGACTTATGGCCAGTACAGGAAGGAGACTTTGACTTACATGTTACCGTTCACGGTCAATATGCAAATTGGAGCGGGGAGAGCAGTAGCAGTGTGTGTTTGACTTGGCAAAGGAGGTAATTCAACAGGCTTTAGACTTGTGGCCAGTATACGAAGGAGACTTTGACTTACATGTTACCGTTCACGGTCAATATGCAAATTGGAGCTTGTGGCAAAAACAGGGAAGAAAGAGGGTGCCCCTGGATGTTTGGACCAAAATAATTACCAGATGCTGGAGAGTGATATACTCCCTTTGTGAAACAGCTACTAATGTGTTAATGGGCTCTAGTGGATATTGAGCAAACGGCCCTAGGTCATAATGTGATTCTGTGACCTGAAATCCCAATAATGCAGTGAGTGATGAATTCACCCAAAACCCCCTGAAAAGGACATGCACAGGAAGCTAGTGTTATAAAATGGAAGTGGTACATACAGGACAGGGCCTGAGAGGGACCAGCAGGGACTGCAAGGACAGGCGCCCTGCATGAACAGATGGCAAAAGTCCCTGTATACGATGATGAGGTGATGCAGGTGGTGCCCATGATTAAAGAGTTACCAGTGAGGTGGGGTGAGCCATTTGACTCCTTGTCCCCTGAGGATAGGAAGTATGTATGGTTCACTGATGGTACAACCAAGTATGTGGGGGCCAAGAGACATTGGAAGGCAGTGTCATATAATCCTGTGACCAAAAAGCTACTTTCTACTACTGGAAAGGGGAAGAGGAGTCAATATGCAGAACTGTATTCTGTATATCAGGCACTGAAACAAGAGTTGCCTGGAACCTGTCACATTTATATTGATTCTTGGTCTACCGCCAATGGGTTAGCCACCTGGCTTACCACATGGCATGCACACAACTGGCAAATACACTCAAAGGAGGTGTGGGGTAAAGGGTACAGATGCCCACTGTCCCACTGACTCACTTGAACAATAAAGACAAAATCTCAGAGGCAGAAGTGGCAATGCAAGATTCTGACTTGATGACGATGACTAAGTGGGTGCACCAAAAATGTGGACATCTGAGAGAGGATGCCACTAACAGGTGGGCAGAGATTAGAGGGATGCACATTCCCCTATACTTGATAAAACAGTGATCATGCAGTGTCCTATTTGTCAACACACACAACAGAGATCTAGCCCGTAAACTGTCAAAGGTCACTTGGGGAGAGGGAAGTTGCTGATATGTCAGATGGATTACATTGAGCCACTACCAAATAGTTGCAGGTGTCAATACTCCTCCATAGTAGTGGACACTTATTCTGGCTACCTGATTGCTGTCCCTTGCAAACGTGCCACTCAGTTTAACACAATCAGAACACTGGACTTGTTAATGTTGTTTTACGGAGTTCCACTCCAAATCCAGAGTGACAACGGATCACATTTCAAAGGTAATTTGGTGCAAGATTATTGTTCACAACATACTATTGAGTGGACTTATCACATTCTATATTACCCACAAGCTGCAGGAAGATTGACAGAATGAATGTCTTACTGAAAGCACAATTACAAAAATTATGTGATGGAACGTTGAAAAACTGGAGGAAGAATTTAAATGAAGCTCTCCAGATTTTGAATAACAGACCGTTGACAAATGCAGAGACCCCTTTAATGTGAATGTTGACCCCAGTGTTACAGATACAACCCCATGTAGCAAGCAACACCATCATGTATTGGGAAATAGAACCAGGAGCCTTAGCTCCTTACCAAGCCACACCAGAATTTGTAGGTCTTGATTTACCTGCTTTGAATATGTATAGACTGAAACCAAGAGACATGGCACTTCTTGAAACAGGTGTTGGAATACAGATTCCCCCAGAGCACTTTGGATTGATTGCTCCTAGATTTGGGTTGGCACTCAAAGGTATTCAGGTCTGGGGGGAGTGATTGATGCAGACTACCAAGGAGAACTTAAGGTTATCCTTTTGAACAGTGGAGACACTGACTTGATGATAAAACCTGGAGACAGAATGGCACAGATCACAATCATTCCAGTGTATGGAGGAATAGTTAAAAAAGGGGCTGCCCTAGCCCTTCTTACAGTGCGTGGGGAGGGAGGTTTTGGCTCAACTGACAAATATCCTGGTGCTAAGGTGTGGGTAGAATCCCCAAATCGTCCTCCTGACTCAGCAGAAGTTATAGCCTAGAGCATGGACGACATATTGTTAGCCATGAAACCAGGACAGGACAAGTGAGAACATGTACCAGCTGCTAAATGTTATCTGCAAGAATGATCATACTTGTTTCTTTTACAGATCATACTGCAAGGTGTCTTTGTGCTGCTTGCACCGCCTGGTCGGTATTCGGGCGTGTAGGGTCGGGAGGGACCGAAAGCCCCCAGCTCTGAAGTGATTGAACGACCGTGCAGATCAACACCTTTACTGCATTTAAACTAAAACATCTGGATCTATCTGGCATGAGCCGTACTCAACAGATCGGATTTCTGCACCACGAATATGAAGAGTACTGTTGATGTAATTTCAACCTGTTTGGTTGCCATACTGACTCCTGCCACCAACACAGATGGAGCAGTTCAAGAAAGTGACGTGTTGCCACACTTTACACTTTATTAGTACTGCAGGTTTTACCACGAGGTAACAGATGAAAAATGGTACAATGTGACCCATATGATTACTTACAATATTACTACTGGTGATGTCTGCTACAACTTAACTTGTAATACTTACAAAATCATAAAATGTGCTCGAATGCACCTTGGAGGAACAACAAGGTCTCCTCAAGAGATCCCGTGGGAACAACGAGTACTGTGTCAGCATAGAAATTATAAAATATGTAAAAGTATGAATAATAGCATGTCTTACAACACATCGTGACTGCTGCAAGTCACATTAAGCATGTTAAACTACTGGTGGGATGATTGTTCTCTTGTGGAAATACCACCTATATGTGCATTCTTGGCAATATAACCGTGGACTGTATGCTTTTACACAGTTAGGACTCATGATGTTTCCATTTCACTCTGTACATACTCGCTTTCCAAGGGAAACAGTTCAATTATGCGAAGACTGTGACTCTGAAATTCAGTTATTATCTAAATCAGAGTATGTGAGCTTGAGTATTTCTTTAGCAGGAGTTCCAGGATTAGCTGTTTATAATACTTGAATTATTAACAAGTTAGCATGTTTGATGATCAAGAATATTAACCACACATCCATCGCCTTGGCTGAATTACTACTGGATATACGAGGCACCAGAAAAGCTGCTTTGCAAAACAAGGCAGCTATTGACTACTCGCTCTTGAAGCATGATCATGGTTGCTGAGAGTTTGATGGATTGTGCTGCTTTAATTTGTCAGACCACTCCACCTTTATTCACTCCCTTATTGACACTTTACATGACGTTGACAAAGGGTGGTGGGATTGGTTATTTAACTGGTTACCTGATTTTGGGCAACTGTGCACTATTTTAGGTGGAATTCTTGTAGTGATTTGTATTATAAGAATGCTAATTTGCTGTGCACACTGCATACCTAACCTACTTGTAATGTTTAGACTGAAAAGGGATACATTTAGACCAGTATGTTATAAGAGTCACTGGTCAATGGGTGGAGTGTAATGCTATCTGTATTTAACCACTGACTCCATTTTGACCACTGACTCAATTTTGTGGCTCGCTTAGCTTCAGATGTCATCACATCAGTGGCGCAGGTATTTTTCCACACCAAGCTTGTTTTCTACATTGAAAATGTTTTCGCTCTTCTCACCAGAGCAAGGCAAATATTGTAGGGGATGCGGGGATTCAACTTAGAATGAGAATGTTTACAGCAGAAGAAAGTACAGCTTTGTCTCGGGAATGCGCATTGGGGCCTGGCCTGTTCTTTTGCATGTTTTCGATACAGACCAAGTACAGCCAGCGCTTAAATTTCATAACTTACTCGAAGGGAGGGGGAAGGCTACCAGAACCTTCCTCTTGGATTTGTTTAAGGTATATAAGGTGGGGAAGCTTAACACTGGGACAGAAGTAACTCATTTTCGCAGTGGGTGCACTGCTCAAAACCAACTCCTATTGGGGAATGTTTCTTCTGTCTCAGCTATCCAGGGTTCCACAGCTTCATGTTGGCAAGGATGATGTTGGACTCAATCCCCACAGTGATGAATTGTAATTCTTAATTAACTAGCTTTGCTGTGCGCATACATAAATATTTATATCTATATATTCACTACATACATATTCATTGTTGATGTAATGCACTTTTTCTGCCTATCATTGTTCAACTGCTGTGATTATTTTGGTATATACACATGTTACTGCATTCAAGTTAAATGCTCATGTTCATATTTTTGTGTGCTTTCATTTGAGACCTGGGAAGTGCCTTAATAAATGTATTACTCAGACTACGAGTACTGCATTCTTTGGCTTGATTCCCTCCTAGTTTGAAGCTAAGCAATACAAGGTGTTGGGGCTTGAGGCATGCCATATACACTATCTATATATCATGCATTAGTGGTTCACAAATTTAACAGTACTATTAGCGATCTTGTCTCTAAGCACTAGCAAAACAGTGCCCCTTGACTTTTTACATAAAAAAAAAGCTAACCCATTGACAAAACGCTAATGTATGCAAATTTTGAAAATTCAGGAAAAGGCTGATAAAACCCCATCAGTGTTCAGAGAAAAACAGAAACCAGAAACAGGAAAGCTATTTGTAATGTGTATTTGTAATGTGTGAATATATTTGGCAGGCATGTACCAGGTTTCGGAGTTGCTCTCACCATCCAGTCAGCATAATAGCTTTAACTTTTATCTTCCATAAGATTTAGACCCTTAGCCCTTCATTAAGACTTCAGCAGACGGAAAAGGCCGGCCGCCGAAGCCCCGTGGTCAGGTTACCTCTAGCATGGTCTCCTTACCGTGGCCACTATTAAGAGTTTTCCGCTTGGTCAGTTAGCGGAAACGGGCAGAAACACTGTTTCTGCCCACTGGCCCAGCAGGAAACAAGCCACAACATTCACACCTGCTCATAATAGAGCTGGCAGCAATGCGGTGGTGCATAGGGTGCACCAGCATCCGTCTTGCTTTTCACTGACTGCAAAGCACAAAGCACGACAGGGCTGGCCATGGGGGCCGCTGCACTGCCCATGCCAAGTGCATGGGCCCCCATGGGGCCCCCTGCACCCTCTCTCTGCCAGCCTTTACATGGTGGTGCTACCACCATGTAAAAGCTGGTGGAGAAGGGACTCGTAATCCTGAGGGCAGCGCTGCCCTGGTGGATTAGAAGTGCCAGCCCCTCCAGAGGAGTATAAGTGGTGGTGCTGGCAGTCCGATCATGGCGCAGTCACCACGGTTGTAATGTGGCTGTCGGAACTCTACATTGGCGGCGGTCGGACCGCCACTGCAGCCCTGGCAGTCTTAACACCGCAAGGGTCGTAATGAGAGGCTTAATGTCTTGGGAGTTCGAAAAGAGGTGTCGAACATTATTAGAATCATCCACTCTCCATTCATTTCAATACATGTAAATGCAATATGCTACAACAGGGGATGGAATTCAATGTACAGTTCTAATAGTATTTGCTTGGAACTGTAATTGAAGGGTTTTCCAAACATATGCTTTTAGAATTGCAAGATCCCATCACCTGCAGTAGGGTTTCAGATTTGCATGACTTGTGCAAGTTGGAAAAGAACTGCTTCTATCATTGATGCCATCCGAAAAGGGTGATAATTGAGGGGCCTTGTTTATGTGATTTCTTCAGACTTTGTTTACAACTGGGAAGTGCATTCCTCTTTATGAATGCAAAACAAAAACGGGGGTAGGACAAGTTATATTTTTAAATAGTGCATGCAGTGGTCTGAACCATCTTGATTTCAACTCTAAGTAAGTAAAAATATGTCTTTTAGCCATTATTGACGATAACCTATCCATGCAAGCAGTTAATGCTTGCAAGAAATTGCATTTCTGAGTAAAGTAAAAACATTTTGTGAAAGAGTTTTACTTTAAGTATTCTGTGATTATTCTGTGATTTACTTTCACAAGATAACACACTTCTCTTAGGTAAATGTTCATATCTTAGTTTGCACCTAAAGAGACCATGAAAGTGATCTGCCTTCAACCAATGACAAGTTCATATGACATGATAATGGTATTGAGTATGTGTGGAAAACTGGTTGAGATGGAAAGGATAGATGATGAGGTGTGAGTGAATGTTTCCACAAGAGTGGAATGTAGAAATCTATGCTATGCGAATGGCTGGAATACGTTCCCTCATTGTAATTCAATTACTGTCACTTACTTTGAGTTGACTGTTCTCCTAAACCCTTTTTCCTTCAAGCCCCTAATTTCTAACTCACACAATAGATGGAAAAAGAAAGAAGGAAAATGTTCAATTAATTCTTTTTTAATGTAAAAATCATAATCTAAGTTAATTCTCACATCTGAGCTATGTAGCATGATCATACTAAAAGTAGATGCGCTCGATTTTAGTGCACTTCTTCCAAACACCTGTGTGTCAGACTGGACGGTCCATTTATTCTAACTCACACTTTAAGATTTGTTTCACTTTAGTACACATTGTCTATCACATTTTATGGACTATACAGACAGTGCTACTTCCTCCTCCTTTGCACTGCGTTGTGGCCACTCTAAAAAAAGTACTGCCTCCAGCAGTGTGGATCCCCCCATGCATCTCCCTCTTCTGTAGTCATTCTGACAAATTTTCTGATGAGGCACATTTCATTGTTGTATTGAATCTTATGTTTGCATTTCACTTGTGTGCCTATTTTTAATGTAGAGGCTGAACAAATACAAAGTCCATGTTTTGATCATGTTTTCTTTCATTTCACACGATGAGTGGAACAAGGATCTCCTCAATGCTTACTTTTAAAGTGCTTTTCAGAACTCGGATGCGATGGAGCTTTTCATTGGTTAGTGGGTCATTGCACCTCCTGATAAAAGATCTTCGGTACTCCTGTTTGGTGGATGGACGCTGCTCTCCAAAAGCTGAGAGACTTGCTTGTTCCAAAGTCTTGTACAGCTCTTGTAGACCATCTGTACACTCTCTGCTTTCCTCTGTATTTTCTGAAAGATAAATTAAGAGCTGTTTTAAGTGCCTCAGATTATTTTTCTGCTGGGAAAATTAGTATCCCAAAGTTTCAAGAATCCTAAGAGGCATTCCTCAACACTGCGTGCAGCTGTTCTCTGCACATTTTTCATAATTTTGACAATGGTCTACCTGCCTGCTCAAAATAGGACACCCCTGTTGCCCTTACACTTCTGATTACATATTTGCCTACTGCATTTCCCTTGCATCATTAGCATGTGTGTTTGCTTTTTTCCCTATGTTTACCCTCCACTTCCTTAATTCAGTTCTACCCTTACTCTTATTCTGTTTCTCAATGTTAATCACTATTGACCATCAGCAGTGCTTTCAGTCTATAAAGGATGGTGTGGATTTCTCCCTTTTTTGTGAAGCACTCCTCGCTCACTATGCTCCTCCATCGCTTTCATCTAAATAGCCCTCACACTTTAATCTCCTGTGTTTGGCCACTAGTATTTTTAAACAGTTATTTTAGTTAGACTATGTTTAGAAAGTTGCCATTTTAAGTTTTATCTCAGTTTTATATCTAGGTTTCTGGACTTGCATAAAATAGCTTACTAGGTGGCAGGATTAACTCTGATCTGCAAATAGGACATTTTATTAGCAATTGGCCTGGTCTCAAGTACTTTATTTTAACAAATGATTTATTGTTTTGTTGTTCTTCTGCTGTTTGCAGTGATTTGCAATGTGGCATTAGAAATACAATTTCTTAGAATCGGTTTCAAATAAACACAGTTGTCATTAATTTATATATTCATAATTATTTAATAACTATGTAAATCTAAAGGAGCAACTGACAAACCTTGTAACAATCTAATCTCCAGCTCCAACAGTGTTACCCTATTTAGCTACTCCTCTTTTCAGTTCGAGAATAACCAGACTCCATACCATTTACAAAACCTGAACAGTTTTAGCACTTGTTACAGTTTATTAAACCTGCAATTCCACAAGTAGGAGTCTAGTACCAAAACAACTGCATCTCCAAGGAAGACTAGAAGAGATGGGGCATTAAGGTCCATGGATGCTTTTTGTCAATGTCCCTGTAATTCATTTGCTATTTATCCCACTTTGGTTTTGCTGCTAACAACACTGTTTCAGTCACTACTTTTAAATAGATTATTTGTCCAAAATACCGAACTCTCTATTCAACTCTATTAATGAAATATTTTCTTTACTTTTCTGGGTGATTCTAAGACTAGATTCTGGCTCTGAAGGTAGAGGAGATCATTAGAGACTGAGAAATGTTCCTACATTTGTGAAAATGGCATCTGATACAGTCTTCACTCATTGGTTTATTTGGTGACTCCTCTTACTCCAGTAGAACTTTTACCAGATATATTATTCTAAAGAAATTGTTGGCACAAAGCGGCTGTTGTGCACAGCTAACAATCATCCTTGACCATCTAAAGTATCCTTCAAGTTGGTCTCAGCTTTAGTTGGGAATGCTTAAGCTGTCGGGAGGTAACTATGAACTTTCTCAGTGACAAGTAATATTAATTGAAAAACAAAGGTACCTCATATGGCAGAACAACAGAATCCCTTCTTTGGAGGCTGTAAAGTTGCTCACATACGGTACAGCACTCATCAATTTGCGGATGGAAAATGGAGACCAGACCACAGTCAAACACCAAGTCTTGTGTGGTGCTACTTTGCTACTATTTACTTTTAAGATATATGTTCATGTATATGAAGATATTTTTAACTTCTGAATTTAATAGTAAATATGTTGTACTTTGTAAGGGATTGTGACTATTGGGGTTGATTTAGAGTAAAAATAAATGATGCCAACAGATATAAGGATTTTCATAGACAGGAATAAGATTTGTCACCCTCCAGAAGTAAGGAGTTTTACAAATAGCAAAAATATTTATCTCCAACCGGTATCCATTCAGTCTCTCAGCTTCTTCCATACCCTGAATAATTAAACTTACATATAGTGGATTTCACAAATTACGAAGGAAATCTTTATTCGATTAGTTTGATACTACTCGTGTCAAAGATGAATGAGTATAATATCCATTAAATGGACAAGATTTACAAGTAGAGGCTAAACCTCAGCACTCTACCCTTGATATTTAACAGTCTGTCCTCTTTATCACCAACTATTTCTTCTGGAACTCGTTCCAGCCAGGATATTCCCTACAGCCTTTTAGACATCGGGTTCACTTAAACTGTGATTCTTAAAATAAGGCTGTGATACAGCCTTACTGCTTCAGCTTGCCATCGAGTTGATAGTCATTGAGAAGGGTACAGTATTCTGAGCCTTCTATCTAGGAGTACCAAAACATATGTGCTTCCCTTGAGTATACTGCTTGGTGTCTTTTTAGTTTCTTTGTTTCCTGCTAAGGATCCAGGAGCAGGAATGTAGTCACCTTGTTGATTTGTGACTGACCTCAATTTAAAGAACATTTCTCCTGTTTTTCCTGGATTTTAATTCTAACTTCTCTTGCACATGGATAATTTGATGGATTATGTGATGTTTATCTTCATGTGAAGTGTGTTGGAAACACTAATGCTGAAGTTTGTTTCATTTGTCTCTACAGTTTACATTCTTTTTCACGATCCACAAAAGTAACCTTTCTGATAAGCTCACTAAAACTGTTCTGAGATCAATGTCAGAAGACATCACAGCCTTTGCCAATCATATGTAATCTTATTAGAAATAATCTAAGGTCCTCATAACACCCAGATAACTTTGTATCAGAAGTGAAGGGTAAATTCAAAACACTAAACCACACTTCTCTGAACAAAATAGGACAAATGAAAGTGGGAAAAAATAGACAAACACAGAAGCCTAATAAAAAGAGCAAGTCATAATTCATATGAAGAATCAGTGTGGGCTGATTAGACACAAATGAGTGATTATGCCATAAGGTAGTACCTGATGTTGCCATGATATGGATGCCTTTAAAAGTTATTTGCATATTTTTGTTGAAGGAGCTGCATGCAACCTGGGCATGACCAAAACCTCAGTGGGTCAATTTATCCTCTAAAGACCTTTTGAATATATAAAGGGCTAAAACTTCAAAATGACTTTGAACAAGATAGAATGTTGCAAGGAGAGGTTAAGCAAATGCCACTTTGCTGTCACTCAAAGTGAAACAGATTAATTCTGTTGCTCCATGTCACTTTTGGCACCTACATTCAGACCATCTACTGATAGGACCGTTCACCAAGGTGCACATTTCACCGTGGTTGTACCAATCAGATGGCCTATAAAATATCTACATATACTGTTGTGTCACAGTATGGCTGCAATGGCTTTGAAAGCACATGTGAATTAAAGGTAAACATCCTGTGCTATATTTCACATCAGACTTAAAAGAGAACATGCATCGAATCACAAACATTCCAATTAACAGGTGGAATGTTTTTATTTTATCCACTCAGGTTTTTATCACTAAATGGTGTACAGTAAGGCTCAAATATGCTCTGCACCAACTGGGGCTCATTGATTGATTGCATGGAGGACTGCATATACAGATATGCAGTAGTTAATTTACAAAAATGAAGTAACAAAGAGTAGGCTGAAGCTGTCACTCTAGCTCCAACACTGGGGTTCCTGTGAAGCCTGCTCAAGAAACAATTTCACATGCTGAGTCTCTGGGTAACTTTTCTTCTCCCTTGCCTTTCCTCACCAACAGCGGAAGTCAAACAGCTCTCCGGCATAGTCCAGCTTAATTTCTGCATTGGATAATCCCCAGCGCAGCTTTGTTTATGGTTTGCATCAGTGCAAGTCCTTCAAATCAGCCATATGCATTGACATGGAGGCTCTTTGCTCAAGTGTCTTTTCCCGCTTCTCTGGAATTTGAGGTTCTTCTCCTCTGTGATCCCAGCTTCCTTCAAGACTAATTGAAACGCAGTTTTGAAATCAGCCCAGGAGAAGCCAGCAGTCTTTAAGGCTTGCCAAGTTTCAGCAATTTTCAAACAGTGTTCCTTTGCGGAGAACTGTCAAGGAGACTACCTCTTATATTGGTCAGCTACTACATCTTCTTCACTTTTTTCCACAAGGTCTTTTCGAGATGAGGGATTAGGTGCTAGACATTCAGCCATGATAAGGGAGAGGCTGTGATGAGTAAAATGTTGAGAAAGAAGAGGGCTTAAATCAGACAATGCTGGAAGAGAGTGCTGTGGATGATCCATCATTTCCTCTTCCATTTACGTTTGTCCAATTTTCAAGCCTCTGTAGAAGTGCCTTCTCATGATAAACTCATAATGTTCTTACCAATGTAGAGGGGCAGAATAATCCCTCCTCTTCTAGAGTGAAGATTAAATGGTTTAGTAACTGAAGAGTTGGAAAGCTTAGCCTAAAGCAAAATTTGCTTAATGGTGTCATGGTAGGTTGTAGTTGTCTTTGGCTTCTACATCAGCAAGCAGAGAACTCAGTGCATTTGCCAGTTGTTGGGCATTGACTCCTGTGATTCGTAAGGCTTAAACTATATACTTCTAAACATTTTCTCCATTGCACATATGGAAGTAAGGGACAGCAGCAGTGCTTTCTAACAAATGAAACCACCTACAAGTAACAGCTAAGTTGGAATCACTTACTACACAAACATTTCCAGCCAAACTGGCTCTGTTCTGTAGCTTGTTTCTGTAGTCTATATTACTTCTTTTGGTGAAAACATTTCTTTTAATTTTCAGTGTTAGAAATGAGGAAGTAATGATGAGGAAGTATGGAGAATACTGAATTGATGTAGCAAGTAAACAAGGACGAGTCACAGAAGAACTGTAGAGAAGTGACAATGGGGTAAGGGAGATTAAAGCTGAGCCATTTGTGTCAGAAAATGGAGGGTTTCAATGAAGCTATCAAAATTGAAAATGGACAAAGCAATTACACCAAATTGTATACATTCGAACATATGATTTGCAGTTACGGAGCTGCTGAGAGTACTACTCAAAAATGTGTTCATCTACCTAATAGACACAAGACCAGTTCTATATAATTGGATAAAAGCAGATTTTAACTTTCTCCATGCAGAGAAAGAAATGCAAAAGCTGGAAGATACAAACTAGTTTATTTACACTCAGAAACCAAGAGGCTCATGCAATTGATAACAAGAGAAACAACTATAGAATTTATGTATTCTTGCAGCAGGATTCACTACCGGAAGGTATTTGCATCACATTTGGAAAATGAAGAACCAAAGAAATAAAGTACACACAAATGTTAGAAGTGGACTAAATACACTTATTTCTGCTACTCTATATACAGCCCTCTGAAAAACATGCTAGGTTGGTAATGGCTGTGGGAGGCTCAAACCAATATTATGGTTAGAAAAGCGCTGCATAATCAAACTAATTAATGGCTGTGTGAGATCTTCACTAAAGTGAGAATCTGATAACTGAAATGTTTTTTCAAGATGCAATTAAGGGGCCATTTCAGTTTAATGTCTTCATAAGCACAATTGTGGACCACAAGCAATCCAAGGCTATGTATTTTCAGATGAAAATGAGACCTGTAACACCCTTGGATCTCCAGGATGTGTGAAAGAAATGGAGCACTATGTAAAGAATGATAAAATGTATTTGAATACTCCAGAATACATCCCCCTAGTGGAAGATGAAAAGGGATATCTGGCAAAATTCAAATAAATCAAATAACTAATGTGCAAGATAAAATGTCTTCCAGCTGAAAATAGACTTTGGTATAGACCAAGGAGACACATTTGGACTTATTTCTTCAGCAAGTGGACAAAATCCATCAGTCTCCTAACACCAGACTGCGCAGAGAGAAATAATGAAACCTTTATGAAGATATGGCTTTGATGCCAAAGAATTGTCAGAGGTAAGAACATGAAGGAGAATAGTTGACCAAACTGTGTCAGTTTACTTTAACAAGTGGTAAACTGGGAGATTAGATGGTCGCAAAAACTGCATTAGTCTCACTAATAATGCATGCTTGATATTCTAAAACATCTGGGCAGGCTCTTCTGGGAATTCAACGCTCATTTTCGAAATTCCTACTGCTTCCATTTTGTCAATTTATCATTTTAAGGTCCTTCGAAAATGCTTGAGCGAGCACTGCCATGGATCAGTCCTCATTTGGAGACTCCATGCTATTTTCTAATGACAAATTATGTTGTAAACAGTGGACGTTTTGGAAAAAGTCAACTGTGACAAGGTCCTTGGTTATCTCAGAGAACATTTTTCTGAGTGTGTCTGAATGTTAATGTGCTCATCCAACAGAACACGGGTTTATTACCATCTGAATTGTTTTCCCATTCCCACCAGTCATTGAATGGATGGTCCTAGTGCTACTTTAGGTAAATTCATATTGCATTCTTTAAACAGTAAGACCAAATTGATTTCCAGGAAGATTCCATTAAATCAAAAAAATGTCCCAGGTTTCTTTTTCAAACCTTCCAAGTAACCAAAAGCAGCTTTTAATAAATGACTTTAGAAACTTGGCATAGTCCATAAGTCTTTTGAACAAGGGGCTTTTAGATCAGCTGCATGAAAGGCATTCACATGGGCCATTTGAACTTTGTAAAACACAAAACAAGAGCTAACATATTAGCCATTCAAATGGTTGTGAGTAACTCATTCAAGTTGTGAGAGAATATATGTGTCGCTTCATTCCTCTTATTGCTGTAAGAGTCATATATTTTGAATAAAATAATGTTCAAGTAAATGCACATAATTAAAATAATTCAGAAAGCAAAATGAACTACAAGTCCTTGTTTGTAGTCTCTGATGAGTCTTCTTTTTCTCCATTTTGCACTTTTGCCCCTTGACAGGCCTGTTTAGCTTTTCTGAGTCTGTTATAATTTACATAAAAATATTTGATACAGTATTGTTTGTCAGCAATTAGTTTTCAGAAGATACTCCATATCTGACAAGGACCTTTGTCACCCTCTGGTTCTAATACACTAGAGTCCCTCCTGTACTTTTGTTCTCAGTTGGAGCACTGCTTCACCAAATGAGGAAAAGTAAAAGTGGAAATTATACTCTGACATCTTGAGCCTTTACATCCCACAGAATGTAATGCAGTGAAAGATGCTAACTGCATCTGGTTGTTCTTTGGTGATATAAATCCAGGGCACTCTTATTTCATTATGAGTGAGATAAACATAGGATATTTGCCATGTTACTTAGTGATGATGAATTGTACCTGGCAAGTCCTAAATAGAGCCATAGGAATTTGGCACCTTATTTGTTTTGGATTCTACACTTGTGATAATTCCACAAACTGATCATCTGATGACACATATTTGAGCATCCGAAAAAAGTACTTGTGGAACTCCATATTGTTTTTAAAAAAAATCAGAAATCTGAATATTAATGCGAGCCACTGGATATATATCAGTACTATCTAGTGTCTAGGTCATCTGCCAAGCCACAGGTTGTCTAGTTTGTCCACTGGTTATACGGAAATTGCTACTTGACACTCAGGCAGAGTTCTCTCTCATTTTACTGTATGATATAATTTTATATTGCATTTCAAGAAAAATAATCCAGACATTTAGTAATGCTTTCATCATCTGTTACTGAGGATGTGTCTCTGCACATTTCCCAGGCAAAGACAGAGAAACAGGACTTCCATGGCCTACCTTTAACGTTATATACAATGTTAAAATAAAAGAACTAGGAGACAAATGATGGGTCTTGATTCCTACTTTCCTACCAATAGTACTGTCATTTGTTTACATTGTTTTAGTCTCTTTTAAATGCAGTCTTTTAATGAGTGAGCATATGAATGAATGAACTAATGAGTTCTGATATAGCAATAAGATACTAGCTACTAGCACCATCATGTTCTTAAGTAAGAACTGAAGCAGCAATACATACTGATGGATTGTAATATATTCTGTAAACCCAACACACCATATTGTGCAACACTGAATAGGCATCTACGTTATCATAGTTCAAATACACTCCATTTTAAAAAGAATATGGTTATAGAGTACATGGAAATGAGCATTTGGATTTCAAACAATACTTCCTTTTCAATAGCTTTATCCAATAATTAAATGTTTTCATTGGACATGGCCATGGGTTTTTAGAGACATTTGAAGATACATGTGGACAGCAATAGCAGTTGGAGATAACTTTGTGGCCCTTGTGCTTACCTCATTTCAGAGTATTCGTAGAACTTCAAGCTTTAGTCAACATTTGAAATCTTAATCACAGCTAGACAGTGCCAGGTGGGTTCACAGACAAATATTCTTCTGACACCACAGTAACATTAAAGCAGCACACTACATAATGGGTTCCTCATTAACCCACCCGCATACTAACTAATCAATTGAGAGGAGGGAAAGAAGACGGTAGGAAATACTTAATTCTCTTATATTCTTAATTACTTAAATAATTGTAATAACTTAACTTGATGGTTGGAGACTAAAATTCAGAAGTATCACCGCATTGTGAATTATTGTACAGGGGGTGGTGCTGCCAACCCCAGAATTTCATGAACTGGTCTTAAAAATAAATGCTTTAGGCTTACTGGGATGTATCTGATCAACACCAGTTCCTAGTTTCATGATAGTACAGAGCAACAGAGTCTTGGTAGGGGGGTTCCAGGAGTGGCAGCTGAGAAAGAACTGGATTTGAGGGAGAGCTGTGGTTGAGTTGTTTTGACTAAACCTACATTTTGACTTGCACATTCGGGTCTTTTTCCTTGACAAGTGCAGCCCAGTACCTGTTCACAGTAGCAAAGAATGGATTCAACAGTATTCCTTTTTGACTTCCAAAGTGTAATGACCTCTTTTCTTTATGAAAGTTCTGTTGTTCTATTTTATCAGGAAGAAATTTGGTGTTTGATAAAACATGGCATGAGCACACCCTAAGAATTAAGACTATTAAGGATATTTTTGAAGAACAGAGACTTACTTTAAGAGCAGATAAATTCTGTTTTGTTAGACGTGAGCTATATTATTTAGGACATGAGATCAGTTTTGAAGGGGTTTGTCTAAAGAAAGATCTTATGGAATCTATTTGGAGTCTTGAGCAACTGCAAAATGTAGAAAGAGATTCTTTTTTTATAGGCATTGTGGAACGATGCGCAAGCATTGTTAAAAGGTTTATCAACCAAAACTATAGTTATGGAGTGTTTACTTCAGAATTCTGAATTTTTTGGGAGCAAGAAGTGCACTCTGGAATTTAACATGATTAAGAAAGATCTGGACAAAGTGCCATGTTTGAAAGCTTTAACACCTGGGGAAGAATGTGCCACTGTCACAGATGCTAGTTGTAAAACCTAGGTGTTTCAGTTGGTGTAAGAAGAGGAAAAAACAACTGTGCACTGCATGTATTGAGAGGGGCAGAGATGAACTATTCTGTCATTGAGAAGGAAGCACTGTCAGTTAAGGGGACTATTGACAATTTTAGGTATTTGCTGTGGGGGCACACATTTTTAAATCAAAACCTAAGCCGTTGTGTGAAATTTTCCAAATTAAAGGATTATAAGCCTTGACAGAGTGTTGGCCATAATTAGAAAGTGGGTTATAGGTTTATATGAATTTATGTTTGACATTGCGTATCTGTCAAGCGTGTATCATTTTGTGGTATATCGCTTATACAGATTGGTTACTGATGTTTCAGATGTCCAATGATGTGCTGGGCTGCTCTGTTCGTGCTCAGGTTACAGAAACGTTGAGCAGCTTTTCGAGTGGTGAAAAGTTTTGAAGGGTGTGCTAAACTATGTGGATTGTTTCTAGATGAACTCCCAAGCATAATGGCATTTTATTCTGAGATGATAGGTTGGTAATGTGTTCTTCGTTTCGCAGAAAAGTCTTCAAGTTAGTTTGTATGGGTCATCTAGGGGTTGTTAAAATTAAGGAAATAAACTGAGCAGAGATTTGATTTTGATGACCTGCTATAAGGGAATGCTTGAAATGTTGTGGGAGTGATAAAGTTCTTAGGACACAGGTGCCCCCCATGTATGTGCATCAGTCTGCACAGCAGCCCTGGTAGGATGTGGCTTTAGACATAATAGGCCTTCTGAAAGAGGAACAGTCCATTGTGCACCTATTTTTGTTTGTTAACCTGTTTTTTTCTTAGCCCATTGTTCAAAGAGTGTGTCACATGTCCTCTGGTAGTGAGATTGGATTTTTAAAGATTTCCTTTGGTCGTGAGGGTTTTCCAAAAGCTCTTCTCATTGACAATGGGGCACAGTGTGGGATTATGCACAAGACATGCACACTCTATCAATTTGAGACTAACTGAGTGGTTGAAAGTTTCAACAGAACTTCAAAAGATGTCATTCAGCTAGATAGAATGTCTAGTTTGAACTTGAAAGAAGAATTGAGTAAGAGGATTGTGGCATTTCATCTATCACCTCATCAGACCACTGGCGAGAAGACATTTGATCTTTTCAGACGGAGTTTTGCGCCAAAAAAAAATTCGCCCCGGCTAACGCCATTCTGAAGCGCCATGCGGGCGCCGTATTTATTCAATGACGTTAGCCGGCGTTAGCCGCCGGCGCTGCCTGGTGTGCGTGAAAAAAAATGACGTACACCAGGCAGCGCCGGTGTAGGGGAATATGGAGCTTGGGTGCCAAAAATGGGGCAAGTCAGGCTGAGGCAAATTTTTCGCCTCAACCCGATTTGCGACATTTTTTTCGACTCCTAACCCCCATTGAAATGACTCCTGTCTTAGCAAAGACAGGAGTCATGCCCCCTTGCCCAATGGCCATGCCCAGGGGACTTCTGTCCCCTGGGCATGGTCATTGGGCATAGTGGCATGTAGGGGGGCACAAATCAGGCCCCCCTAAGCCACAAAAAAAATAAAATATTACTTAGCTGAACTTACCTCATGTTCACTGGGATGGGTCCCTCCATCCTTATGCGTCCTCCTGGGGTGGGCAAGGGTGACAGGGGGGGTCCCTGGGGGCCTGGGAGGGCACCTCTGGGCTCCTTCCGAGCCCACAGGTCCCTTAACGCCTGCCCTGACCAGGCGCTAAAAAACGACACAAAATCGGCTGGACGTCATTTTTTTTGAGTTCGTGAGTTTTGCCCGGGGGTGTAAATACGGCGCACATGCCTCGGAGTCCATTTTTTAGATGGGAACGCCTACCTTGCATATCATTAACGCAAAGTAGGTGTCCACGCAAAAAAATGACGCAAACTCCATGGACTTTGGCGCTAGATGCGTCTAACGCCAAAGTATAAATATGGAGTTAGTTTTGCGCCGGAATTGCGTAAAAAAAAACGACACAATTCCGGCGCAAACAGAGTATAAATATGGCCCTAACTCTGATGCTGAACGTATTTTAAAGCAAGGTGTAATTCAGGAAGACTGCTTTAGCCCTGTGGCCTGACAGGTCTCAAAGCCAGGTAGATTATTTTAAATGTGTTTTAAGCATCAGCATTTCTTGGATATCTGCTACAGTGGGATGAGGACAAACAAAACAATAGTTTCCTATTGAACTAATTCGAAATTAGGGAAGTGTTGCAGCAATAAGATGATGAGGTAATTTACTAACAAGTGTCATTTTTTCTTGGCTTGATTAATAATATGTTCTGTTCTTGTGAACATGACTTTTATTGTATCAGGTGCTGAATGTGGAGATGTTCTTCATCAAAACAAATGATGTTCAAGGTAGAGTTCCTTGCGGTCCTTGATGGAAATGAGGAGAGATAAATTAGATGATCAACTACAACTCTGCAGAAAGGAAACATCATGTTTTACCTTCGTTTACTGGAAGTGAAAACGAAATTGCTGTATGAATAATTTGAATGTTTATTTAGAAAGTTTAGGTTTAGGAATTTTCTATCACATATTTTTGGGGGTTTCTTTCTCATTAGGGAAACTATTATATATTTGTTTGATTGCAGATTATGAGCCCGATGTATGTGCTGGTAGAAAGGGTATTCCCTTGCAAAAGAGGGAGCACCCATTCTGCAACATAATGGTCAGCTCACCCAATTTAAATGCAGGTGGACCTCTGGTGTAACCACAATGGGGATTACTGTATCTATAGTGGCCTGACAGAGTAAGGGTCGTCGGAGGCTGACTCTATGTCTCCCCACCTAAATTTGATGGGTGGGTATGCAGGGCACTCACTTTCTGTCACTGCCAGGAAAACTCAGGCAGTAAGGCACTGAAAACTGCAAAATGCCATGTCGCCATGGGAAATAACTACCATTTGAAGGGGCATTTTTTCTTTTCAAAACCAAAATTCCACTTCAGGGTTTTGGCTTTGAAAATTAAAAAAACAATGTAACTTTTCCCTATCGCTCTGTCATGTTTGGAAGAGCTGTAGGGAAACGTTACAATACATTGGCAGGACCTGCCTTGATGGAGGTTCCTGTCAATGGTTTAAATGTCTGCCGGCCTGATGGGCATTTCAAAATTTGGCAGTCAGGACCTCCACCAGGGCGATGAAGTAATTTACTCAGACTTCCCCAAATATTAAACTGGGCCCTATGTATACAAAAGAGCCATAATGCTGAAATAACACATTGTTTCCATCCGTGAAGGCCTTTACATGACATTTTACACACTTCAAAGATCTAACTCACAATTCCTGAAATGCAATAAAAAAATTACCTTCTTTTTGTTTTATTTGAATTTCCTCTTCTAATTTCTCCTCGGTGAGCTCTGCTGTCTTTGTACGACCTTTTCCCCTGACCTCTCTATTCCTTGGTAGACTCTGACTGCGCTGTTTTTGGGGTCTGCTGTGTGAACTGTGCCCTCTTTGACATTCCACCAATGGAAATGGTCCATCCCTTTCATGGTTGTGCCGTCTTTGGACGGGTAATGTTGCCTGCCTTCTCTGCTCTGGTGACATTCCAGGTCGTCCAGTTGTGTAGTCTGAGTCAGTGGGGGCTGTTTGAAGAAAATGGAGCCCTGAACTTGTCAAAGGAGTCTCTATCAGGTCCTGCCAAGATCGTCTTTCTCTGTAAGATGGTCTACATCCCGAGGAGTGGGTACTTCCTGTGGCATCCGGCCGTGAATCTTCTGCTGAAGAATGAGAATAGGTTGACTCACTTGAGAAATGACGTCCATGTTTGACTTCGGGGAAAGGGCTTGTAGAATTCACCTAAAAGAAAGACATTAACATTTTACAACTGTAGAACATAAGAGCATATTACAAAATATAATTTGATTTATATCAGTCGATTTATCTCCATAGTTAGGCTCGAACTAGAGGACAAATTCTTCGAAAACGAACTCTCATCAAAGTTAACAAATTGGTTTTCTTGCTTTCTTGTTTTTTTTGTTTTGTTACCAAAATTGAATAAATAAGAGTCAAGAAGTATTGTTTCTCCTGGGCTCAATTACATAAATGGGCCATGCTGTACTATTATATTTGGTCTGTACTAACGTGTAGCACAATGCAATTTATCATTACTGTACATATTTGAAGAGTATGCTGTTTTGCTCCACTTTTATTAGGGTCGAGCCTGCGTTGCATGTGCTCGCGCATGCGTATTGCAGCGAGATGCTTTAGTTATTAGAAAAGGGCTCGGAGCCCTGTCGACATCATGTCAGTGTTTTTTATTGGTTCGTGGGCTTGCGTATTAAAATCTGCTTGCTTTCATTAGTCGAAGGCATGCACACGTCATGCCTTTTCTGTCGGGTTAGGAGTTTACAACGCTATCAGCTCTAACATGAGCAAGACCCGTTGCATTGCAAATGCTTGTTTTTATAGCAATCAGAGTTGTTTTGCAGACAAAATCCAATTTTATGTTGCAAACTGGCAATGAGTACCGGAATATAAATGGAAAGTTAACCTTTGCATTCCCCACCACTAAAGTGTGAAAGTAGGCAGCTCAGTGGTCATGGCCCACCGAACTACGGTAAATCTGAAGCATGATCTTCTTACATCTACCCTAAAACGTAACTAAAAGATTGCAACATACACAAGCAGAAAGATTAATAAACAACTGGAAGATGCAAGACCTCAACCCTACATTTCCTGCCAGGATCAAAGTTAAAACACTGAGGACCATGCATAATGCATTGTGGAGCAAGGGCATTGTAACAGATGCAAATGTAGGCGAGGCTCTCTGCACAACATAATAATGACTGGAGATCTACTGCTAAGGCTATTTAGCAACCAAACGTCTAAAAACTAAAACACATGGGCAGATCCCTGGAGTTACAATGCCCACAATTTTGAAATGCTGCCAATCTTAAAGGGCGCAGCAGAAAATACACTAAACTGATTCATCAGTCCACTAGTGGTCAGATTGTCTCTCAGGTACATAGTACTTTCACCTGTAGGGCAGTCACTTAGCTATAACCACCAGGGCTTTTTCTAATGCATGCATGGTGCATCAAAATGGCCAAAAGAGTTGGCAAACTGGTGAAAGCCTGTCACTTGATGGTGGAAAAGTGCTTGACCACGTCAATCGGGGTTTTAACAATACCTCTCATACATGGTAGGATTGGGCCCGGTGATGCAAAAATATATAGGGACAGCCTAAGCGATACCCAAAGCTACAGAAGTGAAAAATGGTGAGAGATGAACATTCTTTCCTCTTGGCTGAGGGAACAGGCAGGGGTGCTCCATCTCGCCTCTCCTCTTTGCTTTGGTGGTGGAACTTCTTGCCATAAAACAATTAGGGATTAGATGAGAAGATGATGTAAACTGCATGTCCTGTAGGGTGCTACAACATAAAATATGTTTATTTGTAGCTGATACTTTATTTCCTTCAAAGAACTCCGAGAGATCCATCTGAAGGTTCTGGAAATTCTTAAGCAATACAGAGAGCTCTCTGTTTAGAACTATTTTAGTTACTACCACAACAGAAACTAGCACTGGTGTAGGTCTCAGAAATAATATGTTCTATCTTGTTAAAATGGGATGCCTTAACCCTAACCCCTAACATTACAGCTTTTCTTTTACAATAACATTTCACAGCCCAGAATTTAGACTGGCATTAATGGGAAACAGTTTACTTATGTTGAAAGAGGGGGATTGTAGCTTATAAAGTGATCCGTTTTACACAGGAAGTCTGAGCTATCTCAGTTTTCATCACCAGGCTATTGACTGCTGAATATCGAAGTGGCAGTGAGAGACCCAACACATTTCTGGACCTATTATAATTAGGTGGGAAAAATACTTGAGAGAACATACTGCAAGGTCAATGACCAACACCATTGTGAGACCTTCAGTAGATATATAGAACACAAAAGAAGGGACACTGCACCACATTTACCTTTTCTGCACAGTCACCCAGTTTTTTTTACCTTCTTTCAACTTACTTTAGGTGGTATCAGGGCTCGCTGCCCCCATGATACTGCTATTGGGTGCCCCAGTGTGTTTGCTCAGACTCTATAATGGTATTTGTAAAATTAGTTTTATCATTTGGTTTGTTTAGTTTCCATGTAAGGCCTTAGTAGATAGAACATATACTGTATCAATGGTACGGGATTGAATGCAATACTTGGGCTGCAGTATGCCTTTCCACCGTCTATATCTAAGACAACAATATATGGCTGCCAGTAGCACTGCTGAGCTCTGGCTGGGCTTCATCTTAAAGGCACTGCAGTAACGCACGGCAAAGGTGTTTTGCCATGTACAATATCTATATTTATCTAATAATAATGTCACCCCTAAAGTATGCCCTGTGTACCCACAAAACAGGGTTCCTAATATATTAAAAAAGGGACTCACTGTCCATTTATACTCCACTGACTAAGTGAAGCTACATGTTCTGTAAGACAG
Organism: Pleurodeles waltl; assembly: GCF_031143425.1. Classification (NCBI taxonomy): domain Eukaryota; kingdom Metazoa; phylum Chordata; class Amphibia; order Caudata; family Salamandridae; genus Pleurodeles; species Pleurodeles waltl. The sequence goes on along the minus strand of NC_090438.1, from coordinate 368,470,446 downwards.
CCCAATGTGTGATTAAAATATTTTATTTTCATATTTGTCTTTGGAAAGCTAGAAAAGTAATTTAAAGGAATTGCCACTTACTTCTCAAATTCTGATTTAATGATGAAACCACATTTTTGATAATTGGAAACTTAACTTTATAAAATGTACTTTGGGCTGCCTGAGACAAAGATGGCTTAAAACCAGGTATGGCAATCATTACACTACTAGAGCTGAAATTCACATCTTTGGCTTGGAGAGTTAACGACCTTGGCTTTGTAGACAAGAATCTGTCTCTGAGCCAAGGAAACCAAGGTGGTATTAACTACTGGCCTCATTGCAGGAACTGGCCAACTGGGAGAGATGCAAGGCAGCTGGTAGAACAAAAGGGAAACGTAATATTTCGACTTTTCAGTTGGAGATGTGAAAGAGGCATTCTCATATTCATCCACAGGACCTTTCCAGACAGCCAGGCTCTGGTCACAATGTTATCGAGAACCAGTGTGGACCCTGCCAAGGTGACGGAGAGCTTATCTAAATAGGATAGCGACTAGGAAGCTTAAGTGAGGCATGGCTGGTGGCAGGAGGTTCTGCCATCTTGAAACAGAGGCTTTGGGGTAATTTCACAGTAAGGTGAAGAGGAAGTGCTGCAAAAGTAGGTGGACCTAGGGTGTGAAACTAGCCAGAAATGAGTAGGGAACATTCTCCAGCCAGTGGCCAGTACACAGCATAAGACAGGTACATCACTATTACCTCTTCAGAACATTTCTGGACCTGGCAAAACCCTAAATGAATAAGAACGCCCTGCTGTTAGAAAGATGAGTTGTGACTGCTACTGTAAGAAAAGGGCTCACTCAAGGATTCCTCATTCCTACTATATTCCTTCGCCTTACAGGCATTCTGGGCCATAATTTACCAAGGGCACTGGTAGTGACAACAAATACTTACAAAGGGCTTTTGTCCTAAAGAGGGAGCCTGAAAAACACCTACAGACTGGAACTGCTCTCTGGGCAAAAACATACACTGATGGTGTGACAGCCTGATAGGACTTGGGCAATTGGTTGTTAATGCCTCAGACCGACTGAGACTGCTAGAAAAAAGGCTGCTAGTTCCAAACAGAAAAAAAGAAAAGCTACCCTACACACTGGGGAAAACTCCCAGATTGTCATCTTCATTAGTTTTTGGGAGTTTGTTTTTGTACAACAAAAAGTTTGCAGGAAAATGGTGTCTGCTCAGCAAATATTATGCATTTTCAGAGGTGCTGCTGTGGCTGCGACACATGTGCAGGCAATATTCTCTAAATATGGCAGGTTTTTAGTCTTCAAGGACAGCAGAGTACATCCCTCTGAGAGGAAAGCCCACAATGGTCTGAATGATCCCCTTCGTCCGAATGTAAAATCTTTGAACTTGACTCACTGTGTGGTGTATTCAACCTTTGCTCCATCACGATCAGCCTGAAATCTTATATAGTTCCCAGCCTATTGTTTTTCAAAGTCACTACTTTTTCTAGGTACGTTTTGCATTATAATTAAAAATAAAATCACATATCTGTTTTCCCTCATCCAATGAGCTAGTGTCATATTTTCTCTGTTTTGGGAATTGCTTGCTGCTTGTGCCATTAATATCAAGGACTGAGCAGGGATTCACTGTGTTTTGGCCTAACCAGATCTAGTTTAATACGTTGACAACTGTCACTCACTTCCAAAACACCAGCCTAATGTCTGACAAACACTATACAAATTAATATAACATTTATACTTTACTCCAAATAAACTTAAACAAATACACCTTAAAATAGATGGAAAATCTTGCTTTAATATGACATGAAGGGAGTTGAGCTCCATGTATAATGGGGGGTACCAGTTTCTACAGATGCTTTGGAATTAAATCTAAATCTACATTAATCCGGGCATATATATGATTCCAGCCAATCAGGTGGTTACTATTTGGGGATTAAGGCCTCCTAACATGGAAGGCCCACAAAATTAATTGGACCCCTATGACACACATTGTACGTGAACCAAACAATTGATAGCAGCGAGCTGGAAAACAAGATTTACCCCCTTTCAGTAACTGACATGTTGAGATGGCTTTAGTCATCAAAAGCACTGGATATGTTCACATATGACTGCAGGGTGAAAGAAGCAATTTTAAAATTCTCTGGAAACCACTGAAAGACTATCCCCGGAGGAAAATTCCCTATCATGTCTTAGAAAGCTGAGGGCCTTAAAGTTCCAGTAGGATCCTTAAAACGCAGGGCTTTATTTTGTCTCCAGTCCAAGTATACTAGCTAAATGAGGAGATGGTCGATATTTGTTAAAATGTGCATTAAATTAAGGCGTGTTGCTCCTTTGATATGGAGTGGGAGGTGGGGGGGCGGGGCGGGGCTTGAGGCAGCCCGAACGCAATAAACAGGTATGATGTTTATGTTTGCTTTTTATCATACATGAGCTTTCTCTGTAAATTTTAGTTTACTGCTATATAAAAATAAAAAAAGGTTTCTGTAAAATTACATAAGACACTGTAAGTGCTCTGTTGTGTATTTATATTGTCACTCAGGTTGTGTGATGCTGGCAAAATAGAGAAATCAAAAATCATAGCCCATTATTGATAATCTTTTGATATGGTGCTTATTTTCAGTGATCCAATTGTAATTATGACTAACCAGACAAAGTGCCCTGGGATCAACTAGGGACAAAGGAACCCCATTTTGGATCAAATATGAAGGTGGAATCCTCAATCTAGGAAGAAAGACAATTTTCACAATAACAGAAATTTGGGCAGTAAAAATAGTATGATGACGTATACTGTATAATAATGAAATTACTATTGTTCGTTTCAGTTAATCAGAACTGATCATATAAGTGTATTTCATTTAATTAGAACCATAATCAATCATGAAATAAGAACAATTCGTAGTATAAAACCACTCTAAAAGCCTGTGCAAATTAATAGTAGTCATTTTATATTAAAAATAGACCTTAAAGATGAGTGGACAATTGACTGTGCTGGGCTTAAAAGGGGAAAAGAATAAAGTGGAATTTATTTGTTGCCATTTAAGTTAGCTTGCATTGGATTTAAGCGATGTGCAAGGCGTATCATAAAATCAGCACTGTCTCAGCAACTATTGCACGCTACATCAAGAATTTATATTTAAATTAACAGCTCACTCCTAGATATTATTGTGTTCTAGGTGCCCGAAGCATCAGATAATTTAAACAGTGATGCCAGTATGCAAACATTCTTGCCATGTTAGCTGTTGGAACTACTTCCTACTCGCTTCCTAGAGATGTAGTATTCATCCGCTCCTGAGGAAGCATTATTACAAATATAGCAGCTGCACTTTACTGTATTAAAGGTGATATAAAAAAGTTCACATTACTGAGCATCTCCTCTCGATTGGCACATATTATAATTGCCTTACGGCGATTACTTTTTTATGTTGGGGGAAGACTCGCCATTGGCGAATTAACAAAGCGTATGGTCACATGGGTGAATTCCAATCTCATGAAAACAATTATTGCTTGGCAGCAAGTTCTGATTCCATAGCAACTAAAAACGTTACGAAACAGGAGCTTATGGTCATTTAGCATACAAGTGCAGGTTTTCAGAACGTAAATCAGGCTTTCCTTTTTACTATTGAGACAGTCTACAGACTCCTGACGTCAGACTTTCTGACTATTTCCAGCAAACAGTCAAAGGAAGGGAATACCCGAAATATTAATTGTAGGAGCTTTATTTTGAAGTAAAGATTGAGATTCTCATCAACGAGGCCCTAGAAGCTCACTGCGCCACCAGAGAATCATCTTTTTTGATGCTCTGGTGGCGCAGTGTGGTGGCCCAAATTAACAAGGTCACACAAAGCCAACTTGCATGGCTTTCCATGGCCCTTTAAATATGCTTCCTAGAGATGTAGTATTCATCCGCTCCTGAGGAAGCATTATTACAAATATAGCAGCTGCACTTTACTGTATTAAAGGTGATATAAAAAAGTTCACATTACTGAGCATCTCCTCTCGAATGGCACATATTATAATTGCCTTACGGCGATTACTTTTTTATGCTGGGGGAAGACTCGCCATTGGCGAATTAACAAAGCGTATGGTCACATGGGTGAATTCCAATCTCATGAAAACAATTATTGCTTGGCAGCAAGTTCTGATTCCATAGCAACTAAAAACGTTACGAAGCAGGAGCTTATGGTCATTTAGCATACAAGTGCAGGTTTTCAGAACGTAAATCAGGCTTTCCTTTTACTATTGAGACAGTCTACAGACTCCTGACATCAGACTTTCTGACTATTTCCAGCAAACAGTCAAAGGAAGGGAATACCCGAAATATTAATTGTAGGAGCTTTATTTTGAAGTAAAGATTGAGATTCTCATCAACGAGGCCCTAGAAGCTCACTGCGCCACCAGAGAATCATCTTTTTTGATGCTCTGGTGGCGCAGTGTGGTGGCCCAAATTAACAAGGTCACACAAAGCCAACTTGCATGGCTTTCCATGGCCCTTTAAATATACAGCGCTCAGGCCCTCATTTACAAGGGACGTGCCACAGGGTTACACAACAAGAACCTGGCTGCAACACCCTGGGCCACTGGAAAAAGGCTGTATCTACATTTCTGTCCTCTAACCCTGTGCTGGTGCACAAACTGCTGCCTGGCGCCAATGAAGGCACTCTGCACCATGTTGCATGGGTGCCTACATTGTGTAGATAATTGTTTTTGGGACACCTTCCTGCACAAAGGTGTTTTCCTCTACTGTATGTGTGCTGCAAAATGCAGCACACATAGAAAGAGGAAAAAATGGGGGAAATAAAGATATTTCTCCCTGTTGCATCACTCTTATGCCACCCCTGAAGTGGCGTAGGGATCTGATGCATTCCCAGACTTGTAAATCTGGGAATGCACCAGATTCCTTCGGGTTCCATGGGTCCCAAACAACACCCATGGAAATCCACTTCCACACCGTGTTGTGTGTGAAAGGGGTCCATATTTACAAGGCCATGAAAAGTCATGCAAGGTGGCTTTTCGTGGCCTTGTAAATATGGGCCGGCACACTGTGCCACCTTGGTGTAAGAAAAATTGTGCTCCAGTGGCGCAGTTTGCTGTGAGGGCCTCATAAATGAGGCCCTGAATGTTTCAGGTAGAAAGTTCAGTGGCGATAATCATTTGAAATGGCTGACTGACAGCCAGGCATGGCTTCTGTTTTAAAATTTTTGTTTATTCCTGACAAGCAAGAGGTATTGTGCTTGTTTGGTCAAAAATAGTTTAATAGTTCAATCTCTTTATTGAATTTTCATACAAAAGAATATAACAATGTTATGAGCTTAAATCGTTCTCGAGCTATAGTGTAAGAAGAACATTAAATGTAACATCCCCCAAACTCCCCTCCCCTCTGGGATCCACAGTGTCATGGTGTGCAGTGAGTAGAGTGGTTTCGTGAAGTATGTCAGATCGCCCCAGAAAGTGTTCCGCTAACTTTGATCGGAAGAGGTCTCCATTAGGCGGAGAAGACAGAGGTATGTGGGGCGAGTGAGTTCTCAGAATTCAGAGGGTAGCAAGCGGGTCGATGAAGGGATTCGAGAGGTCAGGGTATGAGGTACCCTGTGCAGAGAACCTGAGAGACAGTCATTCCATACATAAAATGTACGATAGGCGGGGGAGCCAACCTGGTAGATAGAGTTGCCCAATGAAGGAGGATGTTTTGCAACGCCGCCCCCAATGCCAACCCTATCTAGGGTCCCCATCGGTACTTAAGCAGAAAGGCAAGGGTTTTGGGCAAACCCAAGACAGTGTAGGTAGGGAAGTGGAAAAGCAGGTTGCTGAGATGTTTGTCTATATCATTTAACAGTCGGGTCCATTAAGTGACGAGTTGTGGACACTCCCATAGAAGATGCAACACGGTACCCGGGGAGCCACAGCCTCACCAGCACTCAGGTTTACGAGTGGGGTTGCCCCAGTGAAGACAGACTGGGGTAAGGTAGCATGTATGTAGTGATCTTAGTGGCGTTTCAATCCTGGCAATCTCTCAGTTTCAGGCATTGCAAGTTCAGAATGGAGTTGGTCGAAAGGGAGGGGGCCCTCCTCAATGAAGAGGTGGCCTATGGATCTGCTTCTAGCTTATTGCACCAGTGTTTAAAGGCTGTTGGGTTTAATCCTGGAGTGAAGTCTACATTGTCAACTATTGGTGTCAGCAGGGAAGGAAATGAAGTCAAGCCTCCCCTTTCACCCACCCAGTCCAAGACATCTAGGGAAGCTTTGGTGATGGGAGAGATACAGAGGCTTTGTGGGTGGGCGATTCTGTGTAAGAAAAGATGCTGTCCTGTCAATACCGTATCCATAAAGAGCCAGTGGGTTTCAGACTCTTCTTGAGACCATTGAACCAGAATTGGGCTGCCTGGTGGTGTTGTAAAAGATTCAGAATGCCCAACTCACTCTCATTTGAGGACCTATAACTTGGTTCCTTTTTCATGCTGGAGCAATCATTGGCCCATACAAAGTAGGTCAGATTGTGTTGGATAACTTGAAGAGTGCCAGCAGGAGGAGCAATAGGTAGAGCCTGGAACAAGTGTAAGATTCTAGGCAAGATTGTCATTTTGAGGGCGGCCACTCAGTCAAGCCAGGAGAGGCAATCCGGCCTCTATCTGGCCAAATCAGTTTTGATCTGATGGTGCACCATCTTGTAGTTGAGCATAGGAAAACAGTTGCTGCAACAGTGGGAGCAAGTTGTACGTTGAAGTATGAGGTAGACGCCCATGGTATTGGGTATTTGCAGGACAAGGCCAGTTGCATGTCCAACAGAAGGGAAAGAGTAAGAGCTTGAGATTTGTGCATGTGGACATGGAAGCCCGCTGCCTGTTCAAAAATCTCCAGCTCATTAAAAAGGATGTCATCAGCATAAATACTGATGGTATGCTCCTCCTCGCTGAAATAGATCCCCTTAATTCCTGGTTTGTCGTGGAACCTTTGAGCTAAGGGCTCAATATAGGGCGCAAAAAGCAAAGGCGAGAGAGGGCAGACTTGGCGTGTACCTCTGCAAATAGGGCACAAGGCTCACATTTGCCCATTCACTCTAACCTTTGCAATTAGCTGGCCATAGTTGCTCATGACACATGAGCTAAGTCGTTCGCGAGTCGAAAGTGCTTAAAGCTGCGAGGTATGGTCAATGGACTCTGTTGAATGCCTTCTCCTCATCCACAGCCAATTACATGCGGTCTCGGTTTGAGCGTTGTGCCTAATCAATCAAATGCATGATCCTTTTAGTATTATCACTGCATTGGTGATGGGGGACGAAGCCCATCTGATCTGAAGTGATGAGGGATGGGAGAAGGGACCCAAATGGGCAGCGAGGATGCCTGTGAAGAGCTTGATGTTGACGTTAGAGAGTTATTGGCCTGTATGAGCCAAGGAGGTGGAGGTCTCTGTCCACTTTCGGGATAAGAACCACAAAGGCCTCTAACATAAAAGGCGGGATCGAGGCTGGGTCTTTAATGGAATTGAAAAGTCAGTTGAGGAGGGGAGCCAGCGTCATTAAGACCATTCACATTAAGGGTAAGTTTCCAAAGGCTATATTGCATGACCATGGGGTGAAGAATCGCGTGTCGGAGACCAGACGGGTACTGATCCACCATGACTTTGGCTGTGATCTTTCATGTATACCACTATGGGTGGGTGGGCGTGGGTGGGGGTGATGGGACTGGGGTCCCTGGTCTGCTGCACATTCCCCAAAATCTTTTACCAGTTGGGTCTCTAATCCTACCTATTGGCTTAACTGGACAATAATATTTCAACTAATATTAATTATGTTTTCATTTTGTCCAGGTTAAATTTGGAGGGAACCTACAGCTTGCAGTCTAATATTATCACAATCACAAGTTTGTAGATCTTGTTTTTATGCCCCACATTGCAGATCCCATTGAAACATACAGATATTGACCCCCCTATAAGACCATACGCGATTCTTCACCCCATCTTCATGCTACAAAATCTATGGATACTTACCCTTAATGTGAAGGGACTTAATAACCCTTTCAAGTGCCATCCCATACTATCAGATGAAATGGTTAAAGAGTGTTGCATAGAGCACACACCCTTTCTTAAGATCCGTCTGTGTTGGTGCCTTCTGGGAGAGTGACTGATTTGCTCTTAGTTTGATTTGCATCCATGTGTCGGTGTATATGGTGTGCAACAAATTTGTCAGAATATTCCAAGAAACTAGCTTCTGCTGGAGATGCTTCCTGTTAACATTGTCAAAGGCCTTTGTGAAAACTATAATACAGGTGTACATGCATAGCTTTTCTAATTGTCATCAAGAGGGTTACCAGATTATTTGTTGTGCTTGACATAGCGTTAAACCCAGTTTGGTTGAATAGTTTTAGTTTTGCTTTAGTAGCCCTTTTCTCCAAGTCCGTTAATAATAAGTTAGTAAAATATTTTGAATCTGTGTCCAGCTAGGCAATCAGGCAAAAGCTGGCCAGACTTGAGTAAATTGTGGATGGAGTATTCAACAAACCAGGACTCCATGATGCTTTCTGAGGTTAAACCATAGTTGAATTAAGTGGAAAATCATTATTTCCAGTACTCAGGTTCCTGTTTGTAAATGGCTGCAGGCAAGGCCGTCTCACCCCATGACCTCCTTCTCGGTTTTACTTACTACCACCCGGCAAATGTGCCCCTCATATCTCCATCGCTTCCCTTTCACATACATTCATGTGTTCTAAAGCACTTGTGAAGGCTGGCTTTACTAATCCGCTCAGCTATCCACATAAAATATAGGGACATATTTAAGAGCCCCGCACGGTATTCTAAGGCCACATTAGCGTAATTTATTTTACGCTAATGTGGCGTTAGAAGGCCAAAAAGGCTGTCCCATATTTACAAAGTGGCGCAATGCATGCATTGCGCCACTTTGTAACCCCTTGCGCTACATTATGCCTGTAACAGGCATAATGTATGCAAAGATGGCATTGCCCCCCCCCATTAGGGGGGCTCAAAAACTGCTGCAAAGAAATCTGGCAGATTTCTTTGTGTAATTTTGTTCTGGCTCTTTAACGCCTGCTCAGGAGGTAAAGGAGGCTTCCTTTGGTTACAATTGGCCTCTGGGTGCTTTGCAGGATTAGCTTCAAACAAAGCACCGGACTAACGTAAAAAATTCTAACGCTAATCCCCTATCTACCGCTATGGTGCGCCATATTTTAAGTACAGCGCACACATGGTGGCATCAGGGGGGTGCTAAGGGGCACAAGAAAAGTGGCGCTGCACTATGTGCAGCCCCACTTTTCTTACATATGCCCCATGGTTCTGTTTTTTGCAGCAGGCATATCAACCCTCTATGCTACTTTATGTGGAGTCAAAGCTACAGCTATGCAAAACTCCCATCTCTCACTAGCAGGAACATTAGTCACAAGAGGTACCTTGACATTTTAATTGTTTCCTGAAGGCTGGGCACACGAGGAACTTTTCAGCAGGTGCTTTTAAATCACAAGTTTCGGAAGTTATTGCTAAACACAGCGCCCCCCCCAGGTCAGCGCCCGGTGCGGCCGCACTGCTAGCACTGCCCAAAGCCGGCCATGGCTGCAGGCAGTCTATTTGGACCAGGTGTCCTGTCTCTTCTACTTTTCGTTATTTTATCCTCTTTTTCACGGTGATCAGTCGGGGAGGATAAAACAAATGTTGTTTTGGAGTAGCAAGCTGTTCTCCTGAACTCTGGTATCAGGTTAGGTACTCAGGACAAATTCGGAGCAATCAAAATATATTATTCAGTTGTGTTCTTCATGCTGGGTGTGGATTGGTTTTAATGGGCCTTACTCACAAATGGTTTTTGTGCACGAAAGTGCAGTTTAGGTGAACATAAAGCCTTTGTGTTTACAAATTCTCCAAAATGGCTTACAACATAAAGAAAACTTTAGAATTGTAAAGCTCGTTACCTGGAAGGAAAATCTGCCAGTATCATGGTAAATTTAGACTTTTTATCAGGAAAGGAGAAGTAAAAAATATAATTAAACACCAACTTGCAAACTACATAACAAATGCTATCAATAGGAGTTTGTACAACCTTTTAGTTAGCTCTGTCCTGCATTTTGTTTTCAGTATGGACTTTTTGTCGTTTCAATGCACACTGCACATATAGTTGGAATATTTTTGCAGCTGCCTTTCAAGAGCCTCTACTTTTTTTTTCTTCCATCACACATCATCTCAGTTGGCTTTCAGTGCACAATTTGTGTTTCCATTTCATGCAGCTTATTGTGACAATAAATGACTTGGCTGTGATTAATTTCTACACTTTGAATGCGGTAAAATACACTGCAAGTTAGTTTTGAAATCGAAGAAAATTCCCAGTGTCGGCAAATTAAAAAGAGCAGCGACTTCTTCTGTGAGTATTTTCAGATATTCATTCACCTACCTATAGAAGTAATCAATGTGTCCTCTTGGATTTGCCAACATTCATAGTTCTGCATTTAAGTAGTTTTTACAATTCGCCCAAAGGAAGAGAAATACTCAAACCTGAAACTACTGTGGCTTGAAAAAGCATCAAATCACTGCTGCGGAACTTACCAAGGAGGTTCTGTGATAGGTATCGCACAGTGTTGTGGGTGGAGCTTCCTGTTTGAGCGTCAGAGAACCGTCGAGATCATCTTGGTCACTTTCGCTCCAGTAATCTGCTAAAGAACATCAAGAGTCTCAATTAGTTTTGAAAGTGGCTTAACGCATACAGCTTTCTCCTGAGGAATGGTTGTCACCAGTATTAAGCATCATTTCGAGAATCCTCTGAAACTGAAAAATGACAGTACATGCACAGACAACAGTCAGTATCGTTTTTTATATTGATCAAAAGTAATCAAATGTGTAACCTTGTAATAGTCATAGTAAAATTCCATGTTTGGACTGCAGGGCTAATAATTGAAGCTTTTCAGTTTCACCTTTCCAGGGAGAATTCGGCACTTTATTCTAATAGTGTATTTGACCTCTAAAAAACTATTGTATGTATGGCCTTACTAGTGCTTTTAAGCCAAAGCAATTGTAATTTATATGTATAGTACCATGGTAAGCTTTCCGCTGGTAAAAGTCCACATTATCTGTACCTTTGCTATATGCTTGTTTCTATGAACCTCTGCTCTTCTGTATAAAGTATGCTATTGATTCTGAAAGGGAACAAATTACCTGTTAGAGAAAGCTGCTGACTTCCTTGCCGTTTGGTCCTACATTCTCCTCTGCAGCAAGCACCACCACAACCACAAGAACACCCACAAAACTACAACTCTATAATTGAGGAATTAGAACCCTAAAACTTCACAAATATAACACTCCAACTCCACAAATGCACAAGTAACAGCTGAAGAGGCTCTATATCTGCACAACTTTACAGCTGCACAACTCTACAGCTGCAAAGCTCTAGACCTGCAAAACATCACAAACACACAACAGTATACAGATGCACAAAACTACAATTGCACAACTGTAAATCTACAGCATTACAATTATACAGTGGTACATTTGTAGCAACATTCTAACTCTAGTGGAGCACATCGACACCAACACTACAACGTGACCACTTTACAATTCTCAAATCTACAACTATAAAACCCTATCACTACACAATCCTACAGCTGCACAACTCTACAACTGTTCAACTACCCAATTCAACAGCTGCTCAGCTCTAGGACTGTACACAATTCTACATAAACCACATGACTGCTCTCATACTGTATATTTACAAAAAACATAGCTGCACATCTTCACAGCTATGCAACTCAACAACTGTGCATCCTTGTTACTGAACATATGAACATGTACAAAAGCACTTCTCTTCTACAAGTAAACATCTACAACAACAGAACTGTGCAACCCGACATCTACAATCACAATACAACTGGAGAACTTTGCAAAGCAACAACCACACAATTCTACAAGTGTACAACTATAAAGTTGTATATCTTCAGCAAATCCAAATTACAGAGTTTCAGCAACACTACAACTATAACTGTGCACATCTACAACAATTTTAAGTCCCTCATTACGACCCTGGCAGTAATGAGTCCGCTACGGCCACGGTGGAGGTTGGACCGCCGCCAAAGCAGCAGTCTGGTCTCCACATTATGACCCTGGTCGAGCTGCCATGGTCCAACCGCCAGCACTGCCAGGTTGCCGCCAGTCGACAGGCGCTGCTCTGGGAATTACGACTCCCCTCTCCGCTGGCGACTCCCCTCTCCCCTCTCAGCTGGCTATTGCATGGCAGTTGCACTGCCATGCAAAGGATGGCGGAGATGGGGTGATGGCATGAAAAGTTCGACGGGTGCTGTCACACCCAACACACCGCAACCTTGCCGCCAGCTTGATTATGAGCCAGCGTCAATGTTGTGGTGAGTTTCCCGCTGTCCCAGAGAAAAACTAATTATATAACCGGAGTGGCAGTTTTCCGACCCAAAGAGTTTGGTGGGAAACCTCTGCCGCCCACCATGCTGTTAATAAGGGCCTAAGTGTTACTAGCACACCCCTGAATATGGAAACCTTTACAACTCCACAGTTCTACAGCGGCACATCTATAACACAACTTCAAATTTGTATTTGTTTCTGCCCTGCACATGAACAACATTACACCTCAACAAATCCAGAACTCCATTTCTCTATACCTTGGCAACTCAGAAACTTAACAACTTTGCAGTTGGTATTAGTCTAAAATTTTAAATGTGACATTCTGCTCAAATAACATTGTTTTAAACCAGCAGACCAAATACTATATAAATTTAGTCCTGAAAAAAGTTTATATCAACTTTGATCATTACCATGACTTGACTATAGATGCCAAATCTCCTGATTAACCAATGGAAAGTAAAGGCAATGTAAATGTCGTGGTTGTAAAGTTGTAAAAAACTGTTTTTTAAATCTTAACTTTTTAAAAACGTTTCCATTTTTACAATGTGAAGCAAATGTTTCCCACTTATTGTTTCATAGTAGAAGTATCCAAATAGAATTCGTTGAATAATTCAACCAAATTATTTATACCGACCGGGCACACTATTTTCCTCTCCACACCAGCAACTCTACTGTGACACGGCTATTGTGCCACAGCAACAAAAATGAGTTACTACATTATAGCACGCATGCGTGCACCACACAGGTAGCTTTACTACACATGGGCCCAGATGTACGAAGGATTGTCCTTGTTGCTAATGGTCCGATTCACAAAATCGGGCCGTTTACTTCCAGAAAAATGCCTTGTGATATGTACCAAACCCTATTTGCAATTTGGTAATCTATTACCAAATCGCAAATAGGATTAGCGATTCGGTATTAGGAAGGGGTATGGTTCGGGACCTCCTTCCAAATGCCAAATCTCAGTGGTATGTGTGAATGTTTGCAACCAAAATGCAGTTGTAAAATATTCACATTTTACCACTAGCCTCAAGTTGGTGGTAACCCATTCGCAAATGGGAAGGGGTCTGCAAGGGACCCCTACCCCTTTGAGACTGGTTGTAAAAATATTTTTTGAGAGCAGGCAGGTAGTTATAGTTACCTTAGGGCACACATTATCGTTACTTGAAATAATGCTAACTATAACATCTGAATTTCGATGGTTTTCTGCATGTAAAATCTAAACCTAACTATAACGTCCATGTAACCTTTGTTTCTTTAGTGACTATATATTTATACATATATTTATACATATATATATATATATATATATATACACACAAATATATATATATATATATACACACAAATATATATATATATATGTATATATGTGTATGCATATATAGTTATAGCTCTGAAAATCTTTTTTTGTGTTGCTGATAACTTTGCACCGTTTAACAAATGTCAATGAAACATTCTTAAAAGGTTCTGCTTTTTGACTAATTTGTGCATGGAAAGTTTCAAGGTTATCCATCAAGGAAGGGTTATGAATAAATCCCAATACGCAAAATCCCCATGCATTTTCCATACACTTCTTTAGTCAAGGCTACAATAAAAACTACGGAATGAAATTACAACACATTTGGCAGGAAGCTGGATTTTGGTATGCAGATTGCGTCTTTTGCAATTTGGTGTGAATTCGTTCAGTAGTTTTTGAGATATTAAGGTAAAAAAATAATTGTATATCTGAATAGTTGGGTCGGCGAGAGTCTCGAGAGACTCTCGTGGGAAAGCCAATTTAAAAATAGAGTTTTGATTGGCCCAGGGAGCTTTATTTCCATTGGGCCAGCTCGCTTCCACTGGAGTCATACTCCTGCAAGAGTGAGCACTCTGATTGGCTGCCAGCAACATCAGAAAAATGTCGCTGGCAGCCATTACAGGACTCGGGGACATAGTCTCCTGTCCTGGAGTAAATTGCAATTAATCTGAAGGGGCAGGGTAGGTATAAACTGACCCCTTGGACCCCAATGGGGGGGACCCCCACTGGGGGCCAAAAGCAAAAAGAAATCTGCAAAAATTGCAGTGATCCCGCGGGACTCATAGAGGATAAAAAAACAAAAACAAAATGGCAGCCGGGCCATATTCTTTGAGTTTATGCATGGGCATTCATAAAGGGGACGGAGCGGTGTAGACCTTTCTCCTAGAGGCATTAGAGGCCCGTCAAGCTCACCACTGAGGCTAAAATGATGAAAAAAGGGGCCAGGGCCACATGGCTCCCCTCCCAAAGGCCCCAGAAAGCCCACAGGGGCCAAACTTAGTGTTCATGGAGTGGGTCACGTGGCCCTCTTCCTCTTTATTTTTAGTAATGGTTTAGGGAGATGGAGTCCCCAGGGCCTAAGAAGGTTCAGGAAGAGTGGCAATGCAGCCACCCTTCCCTTTAAATTTAAATAAGGGCTCTGGGGGGTAGGGTACACAGGGCTTTCCAAGGCTTGGGGGGGGGCACGTGGATCCCCTCCCCTTTAGGTAAATTAAACAGCCTTGAGGGATGGGGTCCAGAGGGCCTAAGAGGGCTGAGAGAGAGGGGCTATGCTGCCCCCCTCACCTTTAATTTTAAAAAAGGGCCCTGGGGGATGCAGCCCCTAGGGGGTAACAAGGCTTTGGGAGGTGGGGACACATGGTCCTCCTCCTTTTAAATGCAGAAAAGGGGCCTTGGGGGACTGGGTCTCCAGGGCCTAAGAAGTCTTAGGGAGGGGGTCCACATGCAAGTTCCCCTTTCATTAGAAGAAAAAGTCCTAAGGAAAAAGGCCTAAGTAATTAAAAAACAGGTCCTGGGGAATGGGTTTCCAGGGCTTAATAAGGCTTGGTGAGGAGGGTGCTACTTGCCTCCCCTTTAAAAAAAAAGGACCTACGGGGTGGGGTCCTCAGGGCCCAGCAGGGTTCAGTGAAGGGGGCATGTGGACTCCTCCTGGTTAAAAACGTAAGGTCCTGTGGCCAACCTCCCGAAGCTCACGGCCTTTGGCCATACCCAGCGAGGAGTTGGCTTTACATATGGTAATAAAATATTATTTTACATTAAACAAACCCTAGAACTACACTGAAAAACATAATGGTTAAAGTACTGTTAGAATTAGATGTGATAAAAAAAAATCAGTTTTTGTTTAAAAGAAAAAAAACTTATAAAATTAACTAAAAAAACAAAGGTTAAAGTAATGTTATAGTTAGGTGAATATGTCAATGACAACAAACACTTGAAACCAAAAAAAAACACAGAAATTCACCAGTTATAGTTAGCAGACAGGGGCAGCCCCTCCATTAGAACGAAAGAGCGTTGCACCCTTGAAAAAATGCCCCAGGCACTGCCCAGAGACAAACAATAAAATGGTAATACAGTTAGTTTACCACCATTTTATTTTCATCCTCTGTCCTGAACCGAGCGTCAGCACGGGGTGGGGTTACCTAAGTGCCAGCAGCAGTGAAGGTGGGCTGCCTGTGAATTTGTTTAAAGTGTGCATGTCCCTTTGGCCGTCCATCTTGCGATGGTCTGCCAGACATGTGCTCTTTAAATTTCTTAAACCCAGCTGTTTTAAAGAAAGCCCAGGTCTCCAATGCCCTCAGAAGAGCCAAGAGAGGCCACTCCCTCTAATCCTGGTGCTGCTCTCATGCTGGTTACCAGCATGAGAGCAGCACCAGGATTGATTAAGGTAGTTGGATGGGGCCTGAGATGGAGGCTGGAGCGAAGAAGGAAACTGAAGTGAGGAGGACGTGTCCGTCACCAACTTCATACAAGGTATGTTTTTTAAAAGTTTATTTATTTTATGCCCCCCCACCTTTCCTGTAGTGCACATTCATGCGCCCAACCCCATCTATTTGCATGCCCTACTACTCTTGGTGGTTGCAAGCTGTCCCTGTTACCAGATCTTACTATAACTGTGTTCTTGCCATGTACTGCTTATGATGCCACATATTACATCGCTCATGGCATGTTCTATGACATTTATGATATCGCTGATGTCATCATCTCAAATGACATAATGAAGGTTCACTGGGGACATCACTGATGACATCATCCAATGAGTCAGCTAGTTTGTTTCATAGTTTACATAGTAGCATATAACAATCATATTACATTTCTTCTTAAATCTGTACAGCCTGGGTCCAGCTAAAGAGTGTAAGTGTTTACAAAATAAATGTGCTCCTATTGCATCATATGTGTGTGGGGGTGTTATGAACACTTTATAAATCTTTGTATTGAAGAATAACTCTGTGTGCAGATGACCATTGACTACTTGTGTTCAGCATCTTCCACTGAAGTTTTTTGATTCTGCAAAAAATGTTTCCAACATGGTAAAGATTTTCATAGAGGTTGGTAAGTATTGTGTGCCACCTTGACTTGTTATTCAGAAGTGTCTCAGCATGACAATTTCTGCATTACACAGAAGACTGTGTGCACTAGGGACTAACTTATAAACATGAGTTTCTTTTGTTTCAGCAGATGGATATCTGTAAACTTTTCACCACTGAATGAAAGCTGCAGGTAGTGTAATCTTTAGCACCTTCAGACCATGGCTATTTTAAACAGTGTCTTTTTTCACAAGTTTTACAGTGAGTGTACATTGTTCTTAGTAGATACTTTTTAATACGCTAAGGTGTATTTCTCATGAGAGTTTCACTGTCTACAAATAGTGTGGTACAGTATAACATTTCTCCAAAGAGTGTTTACAGTAGCCACTTCCCTACTCATATCAACTTGATTTCTCAATTTAAGTTTGGTGACTGCCAGGGGTTTGATACAGAAAAAACAAGTGTCCATAGTAGGGCATTAGTTTTAAAACAGACATTCAGTAATTTTAGGAACTTGGCTTTCTCTGAACGGTTGTATACAGATTCAACACTGTATGCAATGAGGGGTTCCCCTATGTATGTGGTCGATTACTAATGTGAACTGTGCTATCCGTGAAGTGTATGTTACATGGAGTCAATGTTGTACATAACCCATGCTTTCTACATCTAAGGGAGCTGTACCTGTGAAGGAATTAATGATGACTAATATTTTTATGAGCTATTTTGTGCTTAGTTTCAGGCCTCTAATGCCATACTAATTTAAAGACCAATATGTGCAAAAACGAAGTGTGGATGATGTCATCAATGTTGTCATTGAATATGTCATCAATGCTGTCAGAACATGTCATGAGTGATGTAATATGTGAGATAATAAGCAGTTCATGGGGGTGCAAGTTATAATTAGCTCTGTTAACTATAACTGGTGAAGTTCTACGCTTTTTTAATTTCAAATCATTAATGTTGTCACTGACATATTCACCGAACTATAACGTTACTTTAAACTTTGTTTTTTTTCAGCTAAGTTAAAAGTACATGTCCAAGGTTTTAAATAGACTGAACCCTTCCCTATGGGCTGTTTAGGGTCTACCCTAGAGGTGACTTATATGCACATCAAAGGAAGATTTAGGCCTTGCCAGGTCGAAAAAGCAGTTTACACTGCATACAAAGGCTGCAATGGCAAGCCTGGGACATGTTTAAAGGACTACTTAGGTGAGTTGCATAATCACTGCTGCCGGGCCACTAGTAGCATTTAATTTACATGTCCTTGCACTACCACTTTACTAGGGTCTTACATGTAAAGTTTATGCGGCCATTGGGTGTAAGCCAATTTTATCAGGTTTGAAGGAGAGAACACAAGCAGTTTAGCACTGGTTATCAGTTGTAAAGTGTTAGAAATGGGATCTTTGGTTGGCAGTCAGGTTACCCTCTGTCCAAGCAAGGACCCTTACTCTTGTCAGGATGAAGGAGAAGCCTCAGCTAAGCCCCGCTCACCCCCTTGGTAGCTTGGCACGAGCAGACAGGCTTAACTTACGAGTCTAGGTGTAAAGTGTTTGTACCAACACACACAGTAACTTAGTGAAAACACTACAAAATGACACAACACACTTTTAGAAAAATAGGAAATATTTACCTAAACAAAACAAGACCAAAACAACAACAACCCAACATACACAAGTCAAGTTATTAATTTTAAATTAATTATTAATTTTAAAAGCAAAAGAGTCTTAAAACCTTTTGTAAGAAGTAAAAACACTGTTAGAGTTGAAAAGTACCTGGGTAGCGGCAAAATAACACACACAGGCGAGTGTGTGTCGAAAAAGGTTATCAATGAGTCGATTTCTCACCTACAAGCGAGACTGTGCATCATTACTCCTTCTCTGGTCGGGTCAGCGTGCGTCGTTTTTCCTCTCCGCAGGAGTGCGATGAGTCGATCTGAGCAAGCACTCGGGTCCGAGCAGGCGTTGCGTCGTTTTTCTGCACGCAAGGTTTGCATCGAAAATCCTGCCGCATGGTGTCAGCAAAACCGCGCAGTGTGGGTTGCGATGTTACCAGCCTCTGTAAGCGGTGTGGTGCGCCGTTTCTCCAGTCACGTGCGTCGATCTTCCAGACGCACTGCAGACGGAGAATTGATTATCACACGCATCTCGGAGGTTGCGTCGGAAATTTCCCCGCACTGCGGTCTGTGAGTGGATTTTTAATCTTGGTCTGCCAGCTTCACCTGTCAAGGCTCCAGGAACTGGATAGGGCACCACTTGGCAGGGCAGGAGTCTCAGCAGAGAGTCCAGGCGCTGGCAGGGGAAGTCTTTGATGGCCCTGAGACTTCAACAACAGGAGGCAAACTCAGGACAAGCCCTTGGAAATTTCTTCACAAGTAGGAATGCACAACAAAGTCCAGTCTTTGTCCCCTTTCACCAGGCAGAAGCAGTAACTGCAGGATAGCTCCACAAAGCACAGTCACAGGTATGGTAGCACTTCTCCTCATCTCTTCAGCTCCTCTCCGGACAGAGGTTTCTCTTGATGTCCAGAAGTGATCTAATTTTCAGGGGTTTGAGTGCTCTTCTTATACCCATTTTGGCCTTGAAGTAGCCCTAATTCAAAGGGCAGTCTCTCTTGTTTGAGAAATCCTGCCTTGTCCAGGCCAGGCCCCAGACACACACCAGGGGGTTGGAGACTGCATTGTGTGAGGGAAGGCACAGCCTTTTCAGGCGTACGTGGCCACTCCTCCCCTCCCTCCTAGCACAGATGGCTCATTAGGATATGTAGTCTACACCCCAGCTCCCTTTGTGTCACTGTCTAGAGAGATAGCTAGAGACAGCCCAACTGTCAAACTAACCCAGACAGGGAATCCACCAACAGGCAGAGTCAGAGAATGGTTTAAGCAAGAAAATGCCCACTTTCTAAAAGTGGCATTTTCAAACACACAATCTCAAAAACAATTCTACTAAAAGATGTTTGCTATCTGCTCCCAAAGGGAATCTACGCTTTAACCATATTTAAAGGCACCCTCCATGTTAACATATGAGAGAGACAGTCCTTGCAACAGTGAAAAACGAATTTAGCAGTATTTCACTGTCAGGACATATAAACCACATTACTATATGTCCTACCTTATCCATACACTGCACCCTGCCCTTGGGGCTACCTAGGGCCTACCTTAGGGGTGCCTTACATGTAAGAAAAGGGAAGGTTTAGGCCTGGCAAGTGGGTACACTTGCCAAGTCGAATTTACAGTGTAAAAATACACACACAGACACTGCAGTGGCAGGTCTGAGACATGATTACAGAGCTACTTATGTGGGTGGCACAACCAGTGCTGCAGGCCCACTAGTAGCATTTGATTTACAGGCCCTGGGCACCTCTAGTGCACTTTACTAGGGACTTAACAGTAAAACAAATATGCCAATCATGGAGAACCAATTACGTACACATTTTAAACAGGAGCACTTGCACTTTAGCACTGGTTAGCAGTGGTAAAGTGCCCAGAGTAACAATAACAATAAAATCAGAGTCCAGCACACATCAACAACCTGGGGAACAGAGGCAAAAAGTTAAGGGAGACCAAGCCAAGGATGAAAAGTCTAACACGTGTCCCCCCCAGCTAAAAGTGGGGAGCAACTACCCAACCTCATGGGAGTTCTCATCACTAAGGCGGAAGAACCTGGACAGACCATCAGCATTGGCGTGCTCTGTACCAGGACGATGTTCCACCGTAAAGTCCATCCCCTGTAGGGAAATGGACCACCTCAACAGTTTTGGATTCTCACCCCTCATCTGCATTAACCATCTGAGGGGCCTGTGGTCGGTCTGAACTCGGAAGTGAGTCCCAAACAAGTAGGGTCTTAGCTTCTTCAGTGCCCAGACCACAGCAAACGCTTCGCGTTCTATGGCACTCCACCTACGTTCCCTGGGTAGTAACCTCCTGCTAATGAAGGCTACGGGTTGATCTAGGCCCTCTTCATTAAGCTGTGAGAGTACTGCTCCAATACCATGCTCTGAGGCGTCTGTTTGCACAACAAACTCCTTGGAGTAGTCAGGTGCCTGCAGCACAGGTGCTGTGCACATGGCAGCCTTCAGGGCATCAAAAGCGTTCTGGCAAGCCTCTGTCCAGATCACTTTCTTGGGTTGCTTCTTGGAAGTCAACTCAGTTAAGGGGGTAACAATGGTACCATATCCCTTAACAAACCTTCAGTAATATTCTGTGAGACCTAAAAAGGCTCTCACTTCAGTCTGGGTCTTGGGAGGCTCCCAAGCCAGAATCGTATCAATTTTAGGCTGTAGGGGTGCCACCTGGCCACTCCCCACCTGGTGTCCTAAGTACACCACAGAACCCTGCCCTATTTGGCACTTGCTCGCCTTAATAGTGAGGCCTGCCTTCTGCAGGGCCTCTAACACTCTCCAGAGGTGTTGCAGGTGTTCCTCCCATGTGGAACTAAACACAGCAATGTCATCCAGGTAGGCGGCACTGAACTCATCCAGTCCTGCCAACACCTGGTTGACCAACCTCTGAAAGGTGGCAGGGGCGTTCTTCATCCCAAAGGGCATCACATTGAAGTGGAAGTGCCCATCTGGGGTAGAGAATGCTGACCTCTCCTTTGCCCCCTCAGTTAAGGCAATCTGCCAGTACCCAGATGTTAAATCAAACGTACTGAGGTACTTGGCAGCTCCTAACCGATCAATGAGCTCATCAGCTCGGGGGATGGGGTGTGCGTCAGTCTTGCTGACCGCATTGAGACCCCGGTAGTCCACACAGAACCTAAGTTCTGGAGTGGCACCAGGAGCAGCAGCCTTTGGGACCAAGACCACTGGGCTGGCCCAAGGACTGCTGGAGCGCTCAATAACCCCTAGGGTTAACATTTTGGAGACTTCCTCCTTAATGCAAGCCCTGACCCTGTCAGTCACCCTGTAAACCTTATGTTTAACAGGTGTACTGTCCCCAGTGTCCACATCATGTGTGCACAGGTGTGTGACTCCTGGGATCAGGGAAAACAGCGAGGCGAACTGTCCCAGCACGTGGCGACAGTCCCTCTGCTGTTCCTCAGTCAGGGAGGGGGAGAGGATCACTCCCTCCACAGACCCATCTTTCTCTCCTGCAGACAGGTGGTCAGGAAGAGGCTCACTCTCTTCCTCCACCCCGTCATCTGTCGCTAGGAGCATGGATAGCTCAGTTCGCTCAAAGTGTGGTTTGAGGCGGTTGACATGTAGGACCCTCAAAGGGTTCCTGGGGGATTGTAAGTCTACCAGATAGGTGACCTCGCTCTTTCTTTCCACCACCTCAAAAGGCCCAGTCCACTTATCTTGGAGAGCCCTAGGCTCCACTGGTGCCATGACCCACACTTTTTGTCCAGGCTGAAACTCAACCAGAGTGGCATTCTGGTCGTACCACCGTTTCATATCCTCCTGGCTTGCTTCCAGGTTCTCCTGAGCGAGACTCCTGAAGCGGGCAGTCTGGTTTCTTAGTGCCAGCATGTAGCTAAATACATCCTGGGGTGGTTTACTAGGAGCTTTCTCCAAAGCCTCCTTCACCAGACTGAGCGGTCCCCTCACAGGGTGGCCATAGATGAGCTCAAAGGGGCTAAAGCCAAGTCCCTTTTGAGGCACCTCCCTGTAAGCGAACAGAAGGCATGGCAAGAGGACGTCCCACTTACGCCTCAAGGGCTCTGACAGGCCCTGAATCATGCCTTTCAAGGTGCGGTTGAATCTCTCAACCAGACCATTACTTTGGGGGTGGTAAGGGGTGGTGAACTTGTAGGTTACCCCACACACCTTCCACAGAGACTTCATATAAGTGGATATGAAGTTTGTACCTCTATCAGATACCACCTCCTTGGGGAACCCCATGCGGGTAAAAACCCCCATCAAGGCACGTCCCACCACGGGGGCAGTGACCGTCCTTAGAGGAATGGCTTCTGGGTACCGCGTGGCATGGTCCACCAAGACCAGGATGAACCTGTTGCCCATGGCTGTCTTGGGATCCAGAGGCCCCACAATGTCAATTCCTACCCTTTCAAAGGGAGTACTGACTACAGGTAAAGGTTGAAGGGGAGCTTTGCATTTCCCCCCACTCTTGCCACTTGCCTGACAAGTCTGACAAGACCTACAATAAGCAGCTGACTGCTTGTGCATCAAGGGCCAGTAAAAGTGGGAGACAAGCCTCTTATAGGTCTTGTCCTGCCCTAGATGTCCTGCCAAAGGCACATCATGAGCCAAACCCAGTAGGAAGGCCCTGAAGCACTGGGGTACCACCAGCATACGAGCTGACCCAGGCTCAGGAACCTTAGGCTCACTATACAGGAGGCCATCCTCCCAGTAAATCAGGTGAGTACCTGGCGCCTCGCCAGCCGCCTGGGCTGCAGCCTGCTGCCGCAGCCCCTCAAGAGTAGGGCACTCCTTCTGCGCTGTGCAGAATGCTTCCCTGGTGGGTCCCCCTTCCTGCTGCCACTGTGACAGCTCAGGGACCTCCCCGAGTTCAGCCACCTGTTCCCCTGTAGGCTCCGGGGCATCACCCTCAGGCTCTGCCTCCTCCCGGACCGTGGGAACTTCTGGGGCCGGTTTCCCGCGCCCCCTGCCCTTCCTCTTCTTGGCGGTCCCCTGGGCCACTGTTTCAGGCTCCAGGGGCTCTTGACTACCCTGATTGGCTGCCATAGACCGTGTGGATACGCATACCCACCCAGGCAGACCCAACATCTCCAAGTGAGACCTGTGTTCCACCTCCTTCCAAGGGGAATCCTCCAGGTCGTTACCTAGCAAACAATCAACAGGCATGGTTGGACTCACAGCTACTTTCCAGGAACCTGAGACCCCCCCCCATTCAAAGGGAACCTGCGCCACTCTGCAGAGGCGCTCAGAGTTGTCTACCGCAACTACTTGGTGAAGTACCCGGGGATCAATCTGCTCTTCAGACACCAGGTGACTCCTCACTGTAGTCACACTGGCTCCTGTGTCTCTCAGAGCCTCTACCCTCTGTCCATTGATGGTCACCCATTGCCTGTACTTCTTAGTGTTATCAGGCACTAGGTTTCTCTGGACCATCTCACTGTCCCCTAGTGAGACAAGGGTCATTTCTGCTGGTTCCCACCCACCTGAAACCAACTCCTCCCCAAGCGCTACACTGGCCAAACCCTGGGACGGTGCACCAGTGGGTGCCGGTGTACTTCTGGGGCATTTGGGGTCCCCCCTCACATGACCCACCTGGTCACATGCATAGCACTTACGTGGGGGACCACCTGCCACTGGCTTCCCTTTGGACAGCCATGGCTTCTTTTCACTGGGGGGTTGGGAATCCTTACCCTGGGAATCAGTTTGGGGCCCTTTAGAGAACTCCCCCTGTTTGCCCTGACCCCCCCCTTTCTTCTGAGAGGGACCCTGCCCACCCTTGGCGTGGTCTCCCCCATACCTCTTTTGGACCCTGGTGCTCTCCCAGCGGTCCGCTTCCTGTGCAAGCTTCCTGGGGTCAGTCAGCTTGCTGTCAATGAGGTGCTGGCGCAGCTCTGGAAAACATAAACTGTACAAGTGCTCCCAAGCAATTAAATTGTAAAGCCCCTCATACGTGTTTACCTTACTGCCCTTCACCCAACCATCCAGTGACCTGCAAAAAGAATCAACACATTCCAACCATGTTTGGGATTCCTTTCTCTTGTAGGATCTAAACTTCTCCTTGTACTGCTCAGGGGTGAGACCATACCTGGTAAGTAAGGCCTCCTTCATGACAGGGTAGGTGAGATCCTGAGCATCCCCTAAGGCTGTCAGTGTGTCCCTCCCCTCTGCCTCAAAATGCTTCCACAGGGCTGCCCCCCAATGAGCTTCAGGGACCAGGTTCATGTGGAGAGCTGACTCATAACCCTTGAACCACAAGCAGATATCATCATCCCTCTTATAATCCCTCACAAGGTCTTTTGGGATGTGTACCCTTCTCTCAGGCTGCACTGTAGGATTGCTGCCACCATCCCTACTGGGCTGACTCCTCTGCTCTATCTCTTTTAAACTGAGCTCATGAGCCATTGCTAACTTCCTTTCCTCAATGGCCAGCCTTCTCTGTTCCATCTCTAGACTGAGCTTTTTCAACTCCAATTGGTACTCCCTCTCTGCCTGTCTGTCCTGTAACTCTTCAGGTGTCAGACCCTTGGAGGATACACTGCTACTTGCCCTAGAGACTCCTTCCCTGGGAATAACAGGCCCCCCCAATATACCATTCTGTACTGATTGCTCTCTCTCCTCATCCTCATCCTCCTCATCCTCAGTGTGCCCTCCAGTGCTTCTGGTTGTCACCCAGGCCCTCAGCGCCTTTTTCAGCTCATTCTTCTTGGAAGAGCTCTTAATGGGACAACCAAAATTTTTACAAAACTGCTTTAGCTGAGCCTTGTTATAACTATCCAATTGCTTCAGGTCAAAAAGAGCTTCAACTGGTGCATCTCCAAGTAGAGACATGATAAAAGGTTAAAAGAGTGCAAAGTTCCAAATGCAGAAAAGCAAGTTCTCAAATGAAGTTCCAGAAAAGTCAATCACCGGATCAGCGAAAAAAGAAACTGAATGCAGAGCAAAAACAGTCCAAATAGAAAAAAACAAAAATCACAAGACTAGTA
Source organism: Pleurodeles waltl (assembly GCF_031143425.1). NCBI lineage: Eukaryota > Metazoa > Chordata > Amphibia > Caudata > Salamandridae > Pleurodeles > Pleurodeles waltl. The sequence goes on along the minus strand of NC_090438.1, from coordinate 368,445,191 downwards.
GTATGTGGTCACGTAGTGGTCTGAACTCAAACAGTAGTGTACACTTAATCACTGTATGTCAGGCACAAATACAAGTCCAAATCCCGACCGATGATCACCAATGTTAGAAATGGGGTACTTGGTTGACAGTCAGGTTACCCCCTGTTCAAGCAAAGACCCTCACTCTAGTCAGGGTAAAAGAGAATCACCCTCAGCTAACCCCTGCTTACCCCCTTGGTAGCTTGGCAGAGCAGTAAGCTTAACCTCAGAGTGCTAGGCGTAAAGTATTTGTACCAACACACACAGTAACTCAATGAAAACACTACAAAATGACACAACACAGGTTTAGAAAAATAGGAAATATTTATTTAAACAAAACAAGACCAAAACGACAAAAATCCACCATACACAAGTCAAGTTATTAATTAAAAATCAAAAAGAGTCTTTAAGTAGTTTTAAAAACACACTAGCGCTGCTAGAGTGAAAATGTACCTGGTGTGCGTCAAAAATAACCCCGCACGGGCGGGCGTGCGTCGAAAATAACTCCGCACGGCGGTACTCGAGTCAAAAATCCAGCCGCACGATGAGTTGACGATCCAGCCGCGCAGGTTGCGATCTCCCAGCCTCCGTCAGCGATGCTGCGCGTCGTTTCTCCTGCTCCGTGCGTCGATTCTTCGGTCGCGTTTCCTGCGAGCGTCGTTTCTCAGCCGCGGCGCGTCGTTTTTCAGCCGCCGATCGGATTTGCGTCGATCTTTTCCCCGCACGGCGCTCTGTGCGTGGATTTTCTTGTCTTTAGGCTGCCAGCTTCTCCTTTCAGGGTCCCAGGAACTGGATGGGCACCACAGGGCAGAGTAGGAGTCTCTCCAGAGGCTCCAGGTGCTGGCAGAGAGAAGTCTTTGCTGTCCCTGAGACTTCAAACAACAGGAGGCAAGCTCTAGATCAAGCCCTTGGAGATTTCTTCTCAAGATGGAAGGCACACAAAGTCCAGTCTTTGCCCTCTTACTCTGGCAGAAGCGGCACTGCAGGAAAGCTCCACAAAGCACAGTCACAGGCAGGGCAGCACTTCCTCCTCAGCTAACAGCTCTTCTCCAGGCAGAGGTTCCTCTTGATTCCAGAAGTGTTTCTGAAGTCTGTAGATTTGGGTGCCCTTCTTATACCCATTTTAGTCTTTGAAGTCACCTTTCTTCAAAGGGGACTCACACCTACTTGTGAAATCCTGCCTTGCCCAGGCAAGGCCTCAGACACACACCAGGGGGTTGGAGCCGGCATTGTTAGAGGCAGGCACAGTCCTTTCAGTTGAGAGTGACCACTCCACCCCTCCCTCCTAGCAGAGATGGCTAATCAGGAAATGCAGGTTACACCCCAGCTTCCTTTGTGTCACTGTCTGGTGTGAGGTGAAAAACAACCCAACTGTCAAACTGACCCAGACAGGGAATCCACAAACAAGGCAGAGTCACAGAATGGTTTAAGCAAGAAAATTGTGAGTTCAGGGACCCCAAACTCCACATGTCCATCTACTCTCTAGGGGAATCTACGCTTTAATCATATTTAAAGGCACCCTCCATGTTAACATATGAGAGAGACAGTCCTTGCAACAGTGAAAAACGAATTTAGCAGTATTTCACTGTCAGGACATATAAACCACATTACTATATGTCCTACCTTATCCATACACTGCACCCTGCCCTTGGGGCTACCTAGGGCCTACCTTAGGGGTGCCTTACATGTAAGAAAAGGGAAGGTTTAGGCCTGGCAAGTGGGTACACTTGCCAAGTCGAATTTACAGTGTAAAAATACACACACAGACACTGCAGTGGCAGGTCTGAGACATGATTACAGAGCTACTTATGTGGGTGGCACAACCAGTGCTGCAGGCCCACTAGTAGCATTTGATTTACAGGCCCTGGGCACCTCTAGTGCACTTTACTAGGGACTTAACAGTAAAACAAATATGCCAATCATGGAGAACCAATTACGTACACATTTTAAACAGGAGCACTTGCACTTTAGCACTGGTTAGCAGTGGTAAAGTGCCCAGAGTAACAATAACAATAAAATCAGAGTCCAGCACACATCAACAACCTGGGGAACAGAGGCAAAAAGTTAAGGGAGACCACGCCAAGGATGAAAAGTCTAACAGTATGCTTTCCTCAAAGGCTACTATTAACTAATCAGTAACCTGGTCCTTCTCACCAGGCATGTCTTTTAGCCCTGCCACTATCTCAGCAGGCCGGAGCGTGGCCACAAGGTGTACTCTGTGCTCTACAATCAGCCTCTTCATGGCGATATGTGTTAGGTAGTCAGCCGTGGCTTGTTCAAGTCTAAATAAAAACGTCAGAAGCGATCTACTATCTGCTCCAATGCAAGCATTGTCCAGCGCAACATGCCAATAGCAATTCCGTAGAATTAGGTGATATCTGGTCCCCCCTACTCATCTGGAACAGTGAAAATCATGTAATTCTCCTGGAGAGGTCTTAAGAGAGCAGCAAGTGTTGTATTGGTGTGTTCTCATGCCCCATAGGCTCCTGCAGTTTCATATTTTCTTAAAAGTATGATCTCGCTGTGTGCCACTTCATTGTATTCCTTCAACTTAATCTTAATCTACCCCAGGATGCTAATTTCCGCTGTCTCTCTATGCACATGCTCTAAGCCGCTATTTCAGAATCTGACCTCACCAGCCTGCCTCAAAGTGATTGCAATATGCCAGCATGTTTGGAAATAGTGAACCCCAGATATAAAATTTGAAAAGCCTCCCAGAAATTATCAAATTTTGCCACAGAGCCAATATTATTAGTGAAGTAATTTATCACTTGGCAAGCTCTTCCTGAAACACTGCATCTAGAAAGGAGTAGGGTAGAAGTCTCCAGACGAACGCTAGAGGCCTAGGTTTGTCCAGTGCCAATTCCAGTAAAACCAGTGAGCGATCTGAGTATGTGCATGGCAAATGCTCACACCTTTGGACACATGGCACCAGACTTCGAGTACCTGGATCCCTTGTATGCACATATCTCCTTCAATATAATGCCAGAGCCCCTTCACACTCAACACAACACACCCGCACATGCACAGTGAGGCCCGCTGAGTAGCAATCCTCTTTTATGGAACACTGAATGAGCAGCCCACTATCAGGAGCCAGGTGTGTCCTGCAGTATAGCAACATCTACACCACGTCTCTGCAAATAAGCCACCAGCTTGCGCACTTTCCTGCAATCATTCAACCCCCGGCCATTCCAGGTAAGAAACCTCAGCGAGGTTTTACCCTTGCTGCCATCGAGGTCATGCGTCCACCACCATTCACCATCATGCACCCTCTGGTGCCATTGCCACGTTTTCATGCAGATCAAGCCAAATACCTATTTTGCTCTGACATGCTTATAATGTTTTTTTTAGCTAACCCATCCCCCCCCATACTGCGATACCAAACAGCATATGCAGTGAACGAATTCCCTCCCCAATCGCACCCTTTATCCACAGAATGTAACTCCAAACCAAACATTGTGAAGCACACATGGGGACAGATGTTGCCTTACAAATCCCCCCTGCCTCTCATTGCCACAGGGGGTGGTTAGCAAGGATAAGGTGTGCTGTAGAAGTCTACTAATTAAAGTAACGAGGAAAGTACTCCAGCCATTTCTATTCAATCCACAATGGGCAACAGCTGTTGTGCCAAGGTCAGCCGACCCACTACCGGAGAGCAGACACAGCAGCTCGAGTAAACCCCTCCTTGAAGTGGAAACCGTTAGTATCAATCCACAGTGAGAGTCCACCAGACAGGGACCCGGAGTGACTACCGGGTCACTCTCAATGTCAACCAGGAGGGCCTCCATTGGGCTATGAATGTAAACAGAGCATGTAGTCTGTAGGAGAGCACGCAGACTGGTCCACTCGTTACACCAATTAAATAAAATGGAAAATGGATCAATGTGCCTGAATGGCTCTAGTCCTGTTCATCAATGTTTTGCTGTGCCACAGGCTCCCCCTCTTTATATAATGTTGAATCCCGCTGTGGCTCTGGGGCCATCCGCTGCTTAAAAAACAGCTGCAGCTGCTTGGGATCTCCTAAGATTTTAGCTTTCCCATCTATCATCACCCATAAGCAGGTCAGGTAAAGCATGCTGTAGTCCAATTGGAGCTCCTGCAGTTTGTGTTTATCTCTGATGAATTGTCTCATTGCCTCCTGCACCTGCTTTGTGACATTACAGTAAAGTGATATCTTTGCACTTTCATCCTACAGCACTTTCAGTTTGTGTGCTCCGCGGAGCACCACATCCCAGTCCCTGTGGTTTTATAGTCTTGCTATTATTGGACGTGTTCTTGGGCCAGGCACTGGTCTTGGAACCAGTGATCAGTGTGCACACTCTGCCACCAAGATCTCAGAGAAGGTTTCTAATCCCAGAAGGTCTAGCAGGAACTGCTTCACAAACCTCTCCATCTTGCCAAAAATAGTGGATTCAGCCAGATCGACTAGCCTGAGATTGTTCCAACACAATTTGGCCTCCAGTTCTTCTGTCTTGGCCTGTAGCATGGCAAGGGCCTTTTCCACTTTCTTCTGAGATGTCAAAGCAGTGACCTGCTTGTCCTCAACCTCAGACACCATCCTTTCCACCATATCAAGGCATTCAGTGTGCTTGTCCAGGCATTCTGACATTCTGTCCATCTGAATAGGTGTCAATCTTATCATCAATCTTGGTGAGACTATGCTGCATATTCCTCAGAGTAAACCACAAGCGATTGCCTATTTCTGGCGGGACTGCGCCTTGCATTCCCTCTGCCATCCTCATGCTGTAGTCAAAGCTCCTGGGGGGTTTCTATAAGTCAGACTGCAGTTTGGGCTGCAATTTATCCGTTTTGCCCATAACTGCACCTATTCAGTGTCTAGAGGTGTGCTGATATGCTCTGTGCTCAACTATGGACTCAAGGTGCTGCCCAGGGACAGGTTGCAAGTGGAATACAGGGCCTCCGAACACTCCAGCAATAGCCAGCAGGTAAAGTCTGTTCTATTCTCCAGTGCAGTCCAATGGACCACACTGAAAGATGCCCAAGCACACCAACACCTACCCCCACTATTCTATCAGGGTAGCTGCTTCCTGCCACTGCTAATGCCCAAAGGAAACCAGTCCCCAGTCAAACATGTTCACTGGAGGTTCAGGTTAAGAATTGGGTCTGCCAGTCACTGCCAAGCTCCTGTGTGCAGCAGGCCCGAGGTGCAGTCCAGTTACCTGACTCTCTCAGGGCACCATGTACATCTCCACAGCCCGGGCCTGCCCCACACAGCCCTGGTCCGCACACCACTCACTAGTGAAGCAGGGGCACCCAACGGGCTCAAGCTGCTCCCACCTCTCTCCGATGTCCATATTGTGGGCTCTGCAAGCAATACAGTTTCAGGAGGGGCGGGCTGCACATGTCTTCCCAGGCCCTGCTGGCCTGCTGCAATTGAACTCTGGGCTGCTCAGCCCTGTACACAGTCAGGTTGTTAGTATTGCCCCACTCTGCTGATTGCTGCGGCCCCAACCTCTAGTTCGGCCACAGAGCCACTGCAGGCAACACCGTCCATTAGAGCAGCGTCTCAGTCATCAAGAACAGTTCGGCTGCATGGCCACCATGACTGCTTGGCTGCACAAATGGTAAATTTACAGGGAAAATCTGGCATGGGTTGCACTGTCCAGCGCAACATGCCAATAGCAATTCCGTAGAATTAGGTGATATACAGTACCAGTAAAAATGGAGGACTGATAGTAGCCACAGGGGCTCGCCTAAAAGGCAGCCATCTTCAGGCCAGGCAAGCTCCCCCTCCTCTGTGACATACAAACTTAAACATCATCTTACTGATGAGGCAAAATATATTTTACATATGTCTGAGATTTCTTATTATTCTACTAGAAAGTAATATAGGCTAGCAATCCAAGTAGACCATCACTTATAGGGTTCACTTAAGAGTGGTTTAAACATGGTTTTTCCCTATTTCTAATTGTGTAGACAAATTAAAAACAATGGCCTGAAAAGTGCCCAGAGTAATTCTTGATGGCGTTTTTCAGTCATTCCTTTACTATCTTTAAATAGTTCCCGCCAAGCTTTTGGCACTTAAAGGTCACATCATGAACAAATAATCTAAATATTACTGATTTGTTTAAATCCCAGGTAAAGTGATCTTGTATTCATGCACACGCACCTGAAATTCAGTTGCCTCAGTTGGCAAGTGATTTCCAAACTGTTAGTATATGTTATTTTGGTTCAACAAAGGATCCCAACCATTCTTTCCTAATGATATAGATTAGCTATTATTTTTCTGAAACTTGCCATTCTGAAGTTTGCATCTGTAGAGAGTTTGTGAAAATATAGAAGTCTTACAATTCTTATATCTATTTTCATAACTCATTCAAAACTTAGCTCATTTGACAAACATCTCGGGCATATCTGAATAAACCAGGGTTCACATTAAGAATAAGCATCAAGTTACATCTCATGTGCCCCAATATTTCACAGCTACAATCTCTGCTACTTTCACAAAGAAATTATCTTTCATCAGTAATTGTAATTTGGATTTCTCAAGACAGTGTAGATTTGAAATGAAGGATCCTTACATTTCCATTTCTTAAAGGACATTAAGAGAAAATAGTGGGACTTTTAGGCCTCGCCATCTGCTCCCAAGTAAGCATCTAGTATTTTGTCCAATTCAGCAAAGCAAGTGTAGGAATAAGTGACATAGTTTGACATAATATGCACATAATCATTTGTATAGCTTTATAACTTTACCCAGGACTATTTGATGCTGGCATCATGAATTCTGACCAAGCATCTTTTTTTAACACTATACAATGTGTAGATCTATAGGTTTCTTGCTAGGGCACAATTTTACATCAAAATAGTTAAATGATTCTGATCTCAACTATAGTAGACGGGACTGTCAAGTTAACCTGAATTTGTATTTTCACAGATTGATGTTTCAATCAAGTCTAAGATCTGTGAGGATCACCTTGAAGATCTATTGTTGACTGCACTATCTTGAAACAAGACCCTACACAACTTGATGCTGATTGACAGCCTGGTAAATGGCTATAGGTTATCTCAAATTGTTGTTTGGAGGCCCTTCCCTTGGCACCCTCTGCCAAGTACAATCCTTTCCTCACTTGACTCTCAGTTTGGTGAGGGTGAGCAGTCACTGGCTTCTCAGGGACATAGGCCCTCATTCTGACTTTGGCAGGCGGCGGAGGCCGCCCGCCAAAGTACCGCCGTCAGAATACCGCTGCATGGTCAAAAGACCGCCGCGGTTATTCTGAGTTTCCCGCTGGGCTGGCGGGCGACCGCCAGAAGGCCGCCCGCCAGCCCAGCGGGAAACCCCCTTCCATTAGGATGCCGGCTCCGAATGGAGCCGGCGGAGAGAAAGGGGTGCGACGGGTGCAGTTGCACCCGTCGCGATTTTCAGTGTCTGCTTGGCAGACACTGAAAATCATAGTGGGGCCCTGTTAGGGGGCCCCTGCAGTGCCCATGCCATTGGCATGGGCACTGCAGGGGCCCCCAGGGGCCCCACGACACCCGTTACCGCCATCCGGTTCCTGGCGGCGAACACCGCCAGGAACAGGATGGCGGTAAGGGGGTCGGAATCCCCATGGCGGCGCTGCTAGCAGCGCCGCCGTGGAGGATTCCCCAGGGCAGCGGGAAACCGGCGGGACACCGCCGGTTTCCCGTTTCTGACCGCGGCTGTACCGCCGCGGTCAGAATGCCACGGAAGCACCGCCAGCCTGTTGGCGGTGCTTCCTCTGCCCTCTGCCCTGGCGGTGAGACACCGCCAGGGTCGGAATGAGGGCCATAGTGTTGGAGGTAAGAGCTCAGAGCTCAACAGTCAACCAACAGACACAATAATGAAATGTCTAATCCAGTGCTTTTCTTTAATGTGAAAAGAAAGACTTTAATGTCAGAATGCAACACTATGCCATTTAGTGAAAATGGCATACTGGTTTGTAAACTAAGTTGTGTTAAACAGTGAGGCACAAATATCCTCCTCTTCCCAGTTTCCTCCCGATACCAACATTTCACCATCTATTATGGAGATCCAGTATCTTAGGTCTTCAACACGCTAAGTATATTTGCAAGATTAGCTACAGATGCAAATGGCTCAAATACTTTCACAAGTCAAATATGCAGCTAGGTTCAATGTCTCTTTACCCCTCCTGCCAAAAGTGTTTAGCATGCACAGCAGACTCGTCTCTGTGCATTTAGCCTCTTGTCCCCAGTGCAGGCTATGCCCCTCTTTTTACCTCTTCGTTATTGTAGCAGATCGAACTGTGTGCCGGATATGATCTGGCCTACTGCACTCACAGTAGCAGTTCTCTCCTGTGGGGGTCTGGGTCCTCAGCCTCATGTGGGACTATTGCTGAAGCAGATCTACTCGACAGTACTCGTCTTTGGTGGCCTTCTTGGCTAGCTGGCGACAAGTATTTTGGTGTGACAGTTGCTGCCTCCAGGCCGAATTTCTCACATTGGTGTCTCAATAAAGCCTTCCTGCTTCCGTGGAGGCATGGTTTTACTCACAGCATTGGCAGAACCTGTCTCTGAAACTCGTGGCAAACTGCAGATCTACACAGGATACTTGTCCTCTTTTAGCCTGATGCAGCTCACACAAGCTAAGACGGGGCAGAGTGAGGGGGGAGTACTCCATGATATGGACTACTCCTGCCACTTCTCTGTCAGCAAGTCAGCTTTCTTTGGGTGATCCTCGTGGAAGGAACACACTGAGATTTCCTTCCTGGACAATCTATCCTCTTGCACAGCCAGAAACTCTACTTCCCCTTTTCAGCAGGCACGCAAGCTCTTAGGCATATCAAGTAGGCCCTCACCTCCTCCAGAAGAAAGTGAAGTCTTCAGGTCATGTCCCTTAAACTTTGGAGGACTGGCTGTCAAGCAGACACCAACCCTGGTTGTACAGCACCCGTTCACATACTCTGCAGGACACTCTAGGGGTCATTATGACCCTGGCAGTCACCAGACCACCAGGGTCACGGTGGCGGTGGGGCCACCGCAGTTGTGGCAGAGCCGCCACGGTCCAATCGCCGACACCGCCAGGCTTTCGCCAGCCTGTAGCCTGGTGGTCCCAGTGGTTGTAATCTGTCAGGGCAGCGCTGCAAGCAGCGAAGCCCTCGGGATTACGAGTCCCCATCCGCCAGCCTGTCCATGGCGGTTTACACTGCCATGGAAAGGCTGGCGGAATGGGGGATGGGGGACTAGGGTGGCCCCTGCACTGCTCATGCATGCAGCATGAGCAGAGCAGTGGCCCCTAAGCACAACCCCATCGCAAATTTCACTGCCCAAATTACGGGCAGTGGAATGCGCGACGGGTGCTGCTGCACCCGCTGCATCACCACATTGCCGCCTGCTCCATTAGGAGCCGGCTCCAATGTTAAGGCCCTGCTCCCCGCTGGGCCGGCAGGTGGAAACACTGTTTCCACCGGCCCATTGGGGAACTCAAAATAGGGCTGGAGAGGTTCAGGCCGCCCATGTGGCCTGAGGGCGGTATGACGTTGCTGCCCGCCAATGTCATAATGAGGGTCTCTGTTCCTTGGCCAAGAAAACTTGAGACTGGAGCAAAGTGGGATGGTTTGTTCCCACTCTGTTGCCCATTTTCCAACCAGGGGATGTTGATCTGCAGTCTCAGGTTTTAGAACTAGTTTGCACTAAACATGCACATTGTATGCCAGAGAGGGGTTCTGGCTTTCACATAACAGCAGAACTTCACATAAGAGGCTGGCCTCTCCTTAACACATACTGGACACAGAATATTTTCAAAGAACAAAGTAAGCTGCCACTACTGCTTTTCGTGATGCACCCAGTGCATGGACTTTCATTTAGTGGCCAATATGGAAGCATGTTTGATGCACCTCTCCAAGTCACAGAACAGGTTCTGTATTTTTGCTTTACCAGGGACATCCCTAGATCTCTGTACACATGGTTGATTAGCATGAAACAAGTCAGAATAGCAGTTTCACACCCATCATTCACTCAGGGTAGGGATACACTTGCTTCTACCATGCAGGGGACATTCCTGTCTCAACAAATAGAAGTTTTCTTTTTATTACCTTTACTGTTACTTGCTTACACTGATCTTTGCATGTCAGGCATATACCTGCTACAATGAGTGCTTATAATCTCTAGACTTGTCCTCCTGGTATATGGAATAACTAGCACCTCTTTCAACATTGCAGGTGGAGAATATCAGAGGCAGTTTAGCCACATTTTATGCATTCTTGCATTGCTGATTTAATGTGTGAGCTGGTATGGTTTACACCAAAATGCTGTGCTGCTGGAGGTATGGCAAGAAATGGCCGGTAAAATGAACACTCAATTAAAGCTTCCTATGTGAGTTTCATTGACAGGTCACAAGATAAATCTAAGCAAGCTTGAAAAGATACTAAGTCATACTAAGTCATAGTTAGGTATGCGTCTCTGTAGGATTCAAGGGAACTGTCCCAGAACTAGCACTTCAAACACACGCACTGTCCTAGTCCCACTCACCAGCATAAGAAGTAAGTTAAGTCTAGTTTGAGATGCCTGTTACCATTTTGGATAACGCCTTCAGAACACACTCATTTCAGTCTAAACTGAGTGTGTGAATGTACAGTGTAGTAATAGCTACAGGTGACCAAAAAGGAATTTACATATTGGGGAACAAAATGGTGCTCTGTGAAATTGAATTTGTCTTCTAATTTAGTCTCCTTTGGTCTAAGGTTAGTCTCTTTCAGTGATAGAGGATGAGGCATGTTTATGAACTTACTATGAGGTTTGTTGTAGTTTCAGTTTATGTATATTCTTCGAGGTGTGCAGCACACACCTTATTGCGCCCCACGAGAATATGTAATTCTGGGACTTATAAAGAGACTCAGGTGGGGCTCTTGGCACTTTGGCAGTCAAAAGGAAGGGCATAGAGTTCAGGTATTAGAAGAAAGGTTGATACAAGGTTGTTAAAGTGTGAGAATATTGTCAGTTGATGAAGATCACTATCTTCGGAACTTTCAAGGTATCAAAATGGGGGGGAGTGTTTAGGCTATTAATGTTGACTCTGGGCAAGTGGAGGATTCTTTCCTCGGGCACATTTATAGACCTTGGAAGTTTTAGCTTGGTTGAGTAAAGTTTCATTGATAACATAATAGTAATGGACAACATAACTTTTAAGATATTATTCTTTTGGAGTGGACTGAACCTAAATTACATAGGCCTGTTAGAATCATTGAAATCCAAGGAAATATTCATTTGAGTTCCACTTTATGTGACTGCATTGCCAGTTTTGTCTGGGAAAAGCTAGGGGTCAGGTAAAAATTGTCTGATGTATTCTTGGTCTTTCTAAAGGGTGGAGAGAATTTGCATGTGAATAATAAAAGTGGATGCCAATGTTCAGATTTAAAAAATCAAAGATTAATATTTCTATTTTGCTTCATTCTCGGTGCCATAGTCTGGTCAAAGGAGGAGTACCTTGCATTCACTGTTTTTACCTTTTTCAGCCAGCAGGGCCTGGGGATAGAGACAAAGGAAAATTGTGGAGGATGTGAGATAGCAGACTTGTTATCGGACTGAGGTCAATGGTAATGAGACTTCATTTTCGGGATTAAGATTTTGTAAAAAGGAAACTGCTGATTTTGTGGGGAATTACACATGCAGCATTAGATATCAAATGTATTGGATACAGTAGATATTTACTAGGACTTGTTTGGTAAGTCAGTGAATCAGAGATGTGATATTTTTCCTTTGACTCAATCCCCCAACATCAAAACCTTCCATCCTGTTTATTGTACTCTGCTCAGATCAGCAAAGCGAGATGAGAAGCTTCTTTATAGAAAAGGAGGCCTTTAGGCAATACACTGTAGTGGATCCTATTTTGTTTTAATGGGAATCAGGAGTTTAGCTTAGCCTTCTGGCTTGCATGCCTGTGCCCCTGTCACCTCCTGACTTTTAACCTACTTAGCTTGCTCTGTTTTAGCACATTTATTTAATTATTTGATCCAAAAGGGCTGCTATATTTATAGTTAGGAAGTGCCACTGTGAATGCGTCACTATAAGCTTGGAAAGATAAGTGATATACGTAGGTTTTCACATCATGTACTTTCCCACTTACGTGTGACAGTAACATAATGTACTTTTTCAGGGAATTGCTTATATAATTGCCGCCCCAAGCATGCCTTCATATCTATTGTTTAGGAACATACCTGCATCAGGGATCCTACAGGATCTGTATAAATACATCTCACACAGACAAGATTATCAGAGGGATTTCTACCAGATGCCATCAATGCTATCTGTGCTAACAGTTGTGGCTCGCAGTGCTAAAAAGGGGCGGGTGGGGGGGGTGCGGCATGGGGGGAGGTGGGGGCTAGGGGGTGGGGGTATATTTAATAAATAAAACAAATAAAAACGTCCCTGATCCACCAACCCGCACCACGCCACTCTCCTTTCCATCGTCACTGCAGGCACAGGCTCCCAGCCTGCCCTGCGGTCAATCCTGACGCTGCTCAGAGCAGCGTCAGGATTGGCTGGAAGTGCCCAGCCAGGGCGTTCCCAGGTAGACTGGAAGCCTGTGCAGGCTCTCTCCAGCCAGGTAACTGTGTTTTTTGGGCTGGAGAGAGCCTACTGAGCATGTGTGTCTGGCCTGCCAAACACACATGCCCTCTGAGGGGGAGTGCTGTACACTCCTCCTCACTGCTATTCACCCCCATGGCCCTGCCCCTTTCATAACGAAAGGATAGTAAACATTGTTTATTATCCTTTGGTTTTGAAAGGTTTGCAGCTTCTGCTGCTGGCAGGTGGGGGGCTCTTCTTCGCCCCTGTTTGCTACACATCGCCTTGATGCAGACCCAGCCTTTGTGTCCCCACGGAGACCTCATTCGAAGGTAACGATGTTTGGGGGCTCTTCTCATGGACATGGTACTAACAGATTAGGTTTAACACACCTACCTCTCTTTAGGTTAGAGATTAGGTTAGAGATACCAGGGTATTAGAGCTTATTTCACATCTCATATTATTGCAAGATGGTGGGGGTCCTTGTAACAATGACTCTCATTTTTACCATCCTTTTTCTTGTATTGTTCATTTTCCTAATCATTACAGCCCTTGCAATTTACAGTAGATTGCAGTCTTGTTAATTTGTTAATAAAACCTATTTAAAATGTTACTGCATCTCTTTCATTGCCTGTGTGTGACTGAAACTTGATGCTCCTGTGAGAAAGGGGTAATCTCCGTTTAACCACAACTCCCCTGCGAAGTCCCTCTCTTGAGTCCTTGCGTGAAGGCTGCCACAAATCACCTTTTACAATTTGGGTTTTTGGTGAAGTACTGCTTGTGAGATGGGAGGGATGAGCCGACAGCTCAGCCTTTTGGACTGACTGCATCAGTTTTTTAGAGTGTTTGTGGTCAGACACTTTGATCCCTAAGATAAATCAGGCACTGCTTGCTTGCAGCTTCTACCGAGAATTGCACTGTTGTATGTGAATTTGGTAAAAATGAATTAAAGAAACAGGCTTCTTTGAAACTATGCATTGAACTTCCTTTTCAAAAGATGCAAGTAACTCTCCATGTTTTTGAAACCACCTTGATGAATGACTTTCATCTCTGTACTTGATTCCTTTATATTTTCATTTAACCATGTTGGTTTTCTCTTATGGCCCAAATAAAACCTTTTAAAGACAAGAGCTGCTCGCCCCCGGTCCTCTACAAAGCTTGCTCCCTCTGACACACTCTTCAATACTGTTGTCTGTTTACATCTCCTGTCCCTTCTCCCCCTTTCTACTTCTTCACTCATCTTATTTTTCTTCCTCCTCCTCAAACTTGTTTTTATTTTTAACATTTTCTCTCCTTTCCTATTCTGTTGAGCTCTGCCTTTTGTTAATTTGTTCCCCTTACCTGCATGTCTCCTCCATTTCATTTCTTTAATTTCCCAATTTGCTACCATGTCATTGACCACCTGCCCCATCTTTGTCATTAACTCAAATCATGCGCATGTCTTTGCCACCTGTTCTCCCTCTCTGTTTTCTTCTTGCTGTTAGGATCGTGTTAGAAATAGGTAAGGATAACTATTTAAACCCAAACAATGTTATTCTCCACCATTTTCAAACTTTGCGTTGCTTATCAAAAGCAGCACAAACTATTATTATGTATTATTTCTAGTGACTTTTATGAAGTGTTAATTATCCTGTTGGAGTGTGTCCTTTTAAAAGCAATATTAATACGGAAGCTTGCAATGTATTGTGTGATGAAGCTTCATAGAAAATGTGTTAACAGAGAAAATAATGCACACGTTTGAAATGTGCCCACGGGGAGCGGTTACCAATGTATACGAAGACTAATGAAAAGGCTTGTTAATTCTGAATTATTATGCAATAATTTTGAATTTGTATTAGTATATCATAATTAGGGTTATGTGTTAAGAATTTGCTTCATTAAACAAAAGGGCTTTAACTTAGCAAGGGCTTGGGCCTAGCTGCCTGGCCTCATATTGAATTGCATTTTCTAACGTGTAGTGTGCTGCTTTTTCTTGAAGGACACGAAGTTGTACTTTTCCAGGAGCTATATGTGTGTAGCCGTAGTAAATTCTTTCTCATGAGAACCTGCTTGCTCAAGGCGATGTTCTTGCTAAATGCAACAGTGTAATTTAGACCAGGTGCAAGGTTAACTCTCCTAGGAGAAGACAATGAAGACACTGACTGGAGCGCAAAGTGTAACATTTTCTACCTGACATTCCAACCGTTGAAGACGTCAATAACATGGACCAATCCGTGACATGGGAACTGTGAACTGCGGAAAATTTTAGCAAGGTGCTTACCAAATTATTGGCCAGACATAATGATGCACCAAACTTTATCCAATGAGGAATTAGGGAATAGTTAGACAGTTTTGATTTAACGGCGTGACCCAAGGAAAAACTGGAACTTCTACCATTTGCCATTCCTTTGCTATGAGACTTTTGCTAGAGTGACTTTTGAAGTTGACATATTTTAGTTTAGTTGTCCTGTCACCTTAAACCATCATCTGCCCATCTTTGCTTGATATTATCTTCTCCTCCATCTGAGGGAAGTAATCCGTTCCTTAGCAATGCTATCTTGAGATTTTGCCCCGTCCTACTTTGCCTGATGGTGAATCGACTGATGTCCTGAGGACGAAGACTGACGCTGCTTGCTGATCTGTTGGATTGGTAACTATCCAATGCAAATTGTGATTGTCTGTTTGCCTTTTCTTTCTAGGTACCAACTGCTATTTTGATAGAGGCCTTAGTTTAGATGTTCTCTAAATTCGTGTTCACTAAATGTTTTGCATGAAGCCCAACATGCTAATGCTAATTTGAGGTTAGTTAAGGTGTTCACTAATACCTTGTGCAAATAGACAAATGATTGAGATCTTGCTTTGTTGATTCATGTACTAATGAGACGCTGCTAAGTTGATTCAGATTAGTGATGTGCCTAAATATTGAATGAATATAGTCTATGCATTGATTAAGTTGTACTCTGATTACTAATTGGTAGCGTTTTCTGATGAGTTTATTGCTATTGAGATTAATAGACATGATATTAGATTGTAACTAATAGGGAAATAAATATCCTAACACTCAATTAAACTGGTGTTGTTATTCATGACTGAAAGGTCATGGTGTGTTCAATTTTGATTCTTATTGATTGTTCATTGATTAGTGATTGTCATTATTGATTATTTATTGATATTGTTGGTTGATGATGTAAGAAAATACTTCGTACTGGGAAGTCTCCAAAAGCGGTCCAAAGGTTTGTCGACCTAGATGCGTCTCCTTGTAAGTTTACTTATTAAGGATCTGACACGCTAACAATCCCACTGACCTGGGATTTGAAAGCTGGTGAGTGATATTTTTGTTCTTTTGTTCAACGTTTTAGAGAGTTTTCAATAAATGATTTCACTAGGTGCATTCTGCGATGGATTGCCTTCATCGACTGAATTTTTTCTTTCAATTCACACCTCCCACAGGCGGGCAGGTTATATCGAACTAGCTGTATTATAGGGAAGACTTGGCCTAGACGGAGCACTATGCTAATGCTTCAGACAGGCTCAGCCTTAAAGGAGCGCCTTACTCACACCGGACCAAACACTGTGGCAGGCTGTGCACCCCTACCCCTGTTGAAAGGAATACAAAGTAGGTTGGTAGATATAATTTTGTTCTCAGTCAAAAAGGCAATACAACACAATACTATCAATGAAACAAGATAAAACAAAACACAATCTATATAAAATGGACATTCCCCTGTTAAGGGGGGTGGGACCACTCAACACGGTTGTTTCGTTCAACAACAGAAACTAGTCTCAGGCCATTACAGGTCACTTTTAGGTGGCAGTTTCTCAACCCGCAGCATAT
The DNA here is from genome assembly GCF_031143425.1 of Pleurodeles waltl. Classification (NCBI taxonomy): domain Eukaryota; kingdom Metazoa; phylum Chordata; class Amphibia; order Caudata; family Salamandridae; genus Pleurodeles; species Pleurodeles waltl. The sequence goes on along the minus strand of NC_090438.1, from coordinate 368,428,858 downwards.
TCCTTCTACTTAGTAATTATCTTTACAGTAGGTATTTCTCTGTAGCAGGCAGACTGGAGAAAGCGTACGCCCAGCACATACATTATATGACTCCTTTCTTTAATGGAACACACAGAAGAGAATGCAGCAGTATGTTTCTGTTTTTGTGGTGGACATAGAACTTAATATATATACCACACCTATCCATTCCATTGTTTAAGCCAGCTATGTCTGACTAACTTCCACAGGCTTCTTTGCGAAGAATAAAAGACAGTACATACACGGTTAAAGTGTTTCCCACCCCGAATATTCAAGTATAATTTTTGCACAATTGTGCAGGCTGCGTTATACTCTAGTTTTAGTTGTTAATTTCTATCTCAAACATTCAAAGGACGTCGATGACAATGTGTTACCTTCGTTTGGCCGGATATCCTTTTCGTCTGGCGTGTAACCAATGGCAGCGAGGCCCAGCCGGTTCATCCATCTAATAAAGACACAAAGAGGTAAACTTAGCATCATTACTGAGGATGGTTTGAGTAAGCTCAGTGGGGCATGCTGCTGGAGGAGTGCTCCCACAATATGGCCTAAGACATGGTCTCCCAAAATACCGAGAAACAATTCTGCGTAAATACAGATGCTATGCCTGTGTTTGCACAGATTCTCACATTTTAGGGAGTTTGTAAAATCACAGGTGTGTGCACGTAAATCTACACAGTTTATGTATTTCTGTAGGACATCCTACTGTTGTTTACTTCTGTGAATTGCTGCCCCGTGCTGCAAAAGTGCGGCATATATCGTTTCTATTAGGATACTTTTACACAAACCTGGCACTTCTGCAGCCTCACCACATGTCATACTGGTGATTCAGAAACACTACACCTGTATTCCAACTAAGGAAATACCGGTACCATAGGCATCCATAATCCTGAGGTGTGGAAATACAATGCTATATCAAGATGTGCCATGATTTGCCCTTGAGAAATGGGGGAATTATGGTGATCCTGCACCTCATAACCACAGTAATTTTTAATTTTAGTCCTTCTCCCAGCCAGACATTTTGGCATCTTTTTTGCTGATGAAATAGCCGTGAAAGAAAAAATTGAGAATGCAGCTTTTTCACAATTCTAATTCCTGATTCCGTCTATGACCAGTCCCGCCAAGTTTCCCAGTTCCATGCGTGATGTGCTGCTCTAGTCCAGGATTATGTATTGGAATTACGGGATTTATAGTCCTCTTTATCCCATTATAAAACATTACAAGTCACAGAATTCAAAGGAAAAGACATAGACTTAAGCGGCAGATCACGCATGGACCTGGGAAACTTGGCAGCTATATATGACAGGATTTCTGGACGACTTGTCATGAGGTTCTCGGTTTCGACTTTTCTGACACTAAAATTAAAGGTGCAAATTAAGGGGTTTAAAACAATGGGAAAAGATTGTGAATACTCACAAAGATTGGGCTGTGAAAGTGTTTGCCAACCTGCCAATGGGCACGAATAGGAAGGTGCTTGTTTCCACCTATCCATACATTTTCTTCACCTGAAGGTTCACCAAACTTGCACATTATCTACACTCATGAGGCCTAACTTCTGGTTTTAAACTCCCACAAATTAGCATTCTGTGAATCCGCATAGTTCATTTTCACCCATTGATGTCGCTTTGATAACCTTTGTTATACAAAAAGTATGTTGAACTGAAGGCAGAATTACAGCAGAGAAGTATACATTCAACTTGGTAAGTTCCAGTTTCAAAAGGAATCTATGTCAGTGCTTAATTCACGCAGATGGTTGCCAATGGGCCCACTGGCACACATGTTTAAGGACATGGACTTAAGAAGAAAGTAAGAAACACAAAGGGGAAAGCAGGAGAAACAGAATGATGGTAAAACAGTGAGAAAGGGAGAAAGCAGGGATAAGGAAGTCCCTGCAAGAGTGAAATAAAGGGCCAGGGAGTGAATGCTGGTGGATGAAAGAGTCAGGAAGTGAAATCAAGACTATACAGCCTCAGTATTTGAGAACCTCAGCATTCGGCAATGCCGGTAGCGGGCTTCTGAGAACAACGCTGGCCATCTGCACCTATTATTTTACAAATTAAGCACTGATCTAACTGGTTTATAATCACTCACAAAACACAAGAACTACCTGATGTATGGTATGTAACAGGAATGATGTAAAAAATATTTATATTAATTATTAAGTCCTCACAGAAATTGAGAGCCATTTGAATGGGAGTTTGAGTACCATTTTATTTTGAAGGCATTTAACAGTGCTTTGTAAATCATTATTCCATATGCGAAGAGATGAAAGGAACGCCATAGAAATTGAAAAAAGTATCAAAATACAGAGAGGCTTATATTCAGGCGGCTTGCGCCACTGGTGCATCACTTTTTGTGCAGACCCATATTTACAAGGCCAAGCAAAGCCACTTTGAAGAAAGCATATTCTACTCAAATGAAATGTGCCATTCCAACACTGATGAACTCCACTTGAAATTGCTAGTCTACAAATGAATGTGAATCAAATCAAATATATCTCCTTTCCTCACTTTTTGTTCTGCATCCTCATATCCTCATATATTTTGTACCAGTAGTTTTACATCTAAGTTGTATCTGCTTTTATAAAATGTGAATCTGTGACAATAATATCAGAAATCTTTGTGTAATCTTACAACAGAATTTACCTGTATTATGCCTGCCAATAATTCACAGACGGATTCCTTGCAGATGTAAATCCATTTATGAATACACACTTATTTGCCACAAGTGCAAAGAAATATGCACTTGCAAATCCCATTCAAGGGGTTGGAAGTGTATTTTCCAAGGCATGTTTTACCTTGGAAAATTGGGAATGCTCACAAACAGATACATTTATGGGCATTCCTTCTGTGACCCCTTTCCACAATGAGAATGGCTGGAGATATACTCCAACACAGGGCTGGAGTCCTGGAGTAACTTTCCCTCCAGGGTGGGAAGGGAAACATATTACCACACATTTGGTGGAAAGTGCAGGGGGAGGGCTTTGTCCACTGAAAGTTTATTTTTAAATATGCTTTTGCACGTGGGTATTCCCAGTTGTGCAGAGGTCTCTCCTATGGAGGACTCCACATGTAAAGAGTTCTCTGCTATGGAGAACTCCACTGTAAAAGTCACCTGACCGTCCCAGAATATGCCTGTGAACCTGTGGCTAGTGTAGCTTTCCAGGTATACTCCTTGGAATGTTGGTGAATAGCAATAAGCAAGAAAATGTGTGCAGGGAGAGATCTAAGCCATCACTTTCCTGAATATCTTTTTAAGAATAGTCCGCTTGGCATCTAACATGCTGATTTCACCAGAATAATTGCTTTTAGGTTTCAGTTAAGTTTAAAATGCTTCTTGAAAATCCAGCCATGTGCCTATCAACAATCGTTATTCTGTTATAATATAGCATCTCATTCTCAAACAAAGCATATTTCAGAGTATTCTAGACGTATGCCTATAATTTGAGTTGGTTTCCCAAGCTGGGAATTTACATGAGTCAGCAGAGTACTCAATAGAAATATATGCAGCTCATATAATTCTAGGCCAACTCTTTGTCTTTAATGCACACTTCCGAAGACTTTCCGGCAATCTGCTAGAGTACACATGACAGATATGTTCAAAAACATGTTCTTTTCTTTTTCTCTATTACCAGCATTCCAATGAAATATGGTGCTGTACCCCTCACTTTCCTCCCTGGCTGCCCATAACCTTGTGCTGTGCATAACATTTTCAGGATCACACCTCAAGCATTGTAATTAATGCTCTCTGGACTTCAGAGTTTAGGGCCAGATGCACTAACACTGAGGGCTACATGTACGAAAGTTTGGTTTCGCGAATCGCAATTTGCGAGTTGCAAAAACTTATGTTGCACAGTGTCAATGACACTATTTGCGATTCGCAAGGGGGTCGCAAATGCCCACCTCATGATTATTCATGAGGTAGGTCGCAATTTGAGACCCCCTTGGGAATGGCTGCCCTCACAGGGATGGTGGCCTGCTCGAGACAGCAGACCACCATGTCTGTGACTGCTTAAATAAAGAAGTTTTTTTTTTTTAATCCAGCTGTTTTCCTTAAAGGAAAATGAGATGCATTTCAAAAACAAAAAATGAAATGTTTTTGTTTAATTTTCCACTGCCTGCTCTGAAAAAATGTTTCTACTGCCATTCACGAAGGGGACCCCTTCCCGTTTGCGAATGGGATAGCACCAGTGTGACACTGGTGTTAACTGCGATTGTTTTGCGACCATATTCGCGGTCACAAAACAATCATACATTGGACTGCGACTCGCAATTAGGAAGGGAATACCTAATAGTTTACCGAATCGCAAAAATGGGTTTGTACATGCCACATCGCAAACGGCCCAATTCGCGATGTGCAAAATACTACGTACATGTAGCCCTGAATTTGCAAAAAGTGGACACAAATTAAACACAAATATGTTTGACTCTTAATTTAAAAAACTAACTACTTTTACAACATATTCTATGACATCACTGATAACAGCTCAAATTACATAATTGATGACATCACTTATGACATCTCTCTGACTGCCATATTACTTTTCTACCTAATTTTGTACAGCCTGTGTCCAGGTAATGGGTGTAAGTGTTTACAAAACGCAAGTGATCCTAATAAATCTCATGTGTGTAGAGGTATTTAACATATTATAAATCTTTGTATTGAAGACTAACACTGTGTGCAGGGGACAGTTGACAACTTGTGTTCAGCATGTTCCACACAAGTTCTTTGACTCTGTAGAAAAAGTTTCCAACATGTTAAAGATTGTGCATAAAGCCTATTAAGTATTGTAAGCAGTCTTCAGTTATTACACAGAATCATCTCAGCATGACAGTTTTCACATAACATAGAACACTGTGTGCACAGATACTAATCTATGTACATGTGTTTATTTTGCTTCAGAAAATGGGTTATATGCAAAGTTTTCACCACAGTAAGAAGGCTGCAGGTATTATGATATTTAGAACCTTCAGGCGTTGGCTATCTTAAGCAGTCACTCTTTGGACACGTTTTGCACAGACACTGCACTGTTCTTAGTAGATACTATTTTAATACTCAGTGGTATTTTTCTCAGGAAGAGTTTCACTGTCTTCAAACAGGGTGGTACAGAGTAAACTCTCCCCATACAGTAAACAGTGTTAACAGTACCCACTTTTCTACTCATATCCACTTCATTTGTCAATGTAGATTCAGTGACTGTCAGGAGTTTGATACAGTGAAAGACTGTCCTTGATAGGGAATTAGTTATGTTACAGGGCTTGAGTATCTGGAAGAACTTGGTCTTCCTTGGACTATTGTATATAGATTGAACACAGTGTGCAGGATAGGTTGCCCTTTCATGGTCCACATGAACTTGGCTACCCATCAAATGTATGGTATAAGATCAATTTTGTACACAACACAAGCTTGTTTTACCTATACAGGGGTTGCATATATGATAGCTGTTGGACCTGGCTTTTTGACAGGGTCATCCCCAAACTTTTTGCCTCCTTCGTCCTATTTTTTCTGACCTGTTGTTGTTGGCTTTTGACCTCTGGGCACTTTACCACTGCTAACCAGTGCTAAAGTGCATATGCTCTCTGTGTAAATGGTACTATTGATTGGTTTATCCATGATTGGCTATTTAATTTACTTATAAGTCCCTAGTAGAGTGCACTATATGTGCCTAGGGCCTGTAGATTAAATGCTGCTAGTGGGCCTGCAGCACTGGTTGTGCCACCCACTTCAGTAGCCCCTTAACCCTGTCTCAGGCCTGCCATTGCAAGGCCTGTGTGTGCAGTTTCACTGCCACTTCGACTTGGCATTTAAAAGTACTTGCCAAGCCTAGAACTCCCCTTTTTCTACATATAAGTCATCCCTAATGTGTGAACTAGGTAACCCCTAGAGCAGGGTGCTGTGTAGGTAAAAGGCAGGACATGTACCTGTGTAGTTATATGTCCTGGTAGTGTAAAACTCCTAAATTCGTTTTTACACTACTGTGAGGCCAGCTCCCTTCATAGGCTAACATTGGGGCTGCCCTCATACACTGTTGAAGTGGCAGCTGCTGATCTGAAAGGAGCAGGAAGGTCATATTTAGTATGGCCAGAATGGTAATATAAAGTCCTGCTGACTAGTGAAGTCGGATTTAATATTACTATTCTAGAAATGCCACTTTTAGAAAGTGAGCATTTCTTTGCACTAAAATCTTGTTGTGCCCTTCAATCCACGTCTGGCTAGGTTTAGTTGACAGCTCCTTGTGCATTCACTCAGACACACCCCAAACACAGGGTACTCAGCCTCACTTGCATACATCTGCATTTTGAATGGGTCTTCCTGGGCTGGGAGGGTGGAGGGCCTGCCCTCACACAAAGGATTGCCACACCCCCTACTGGGACTCTGGCAGACAGGATTGAACTGAAAGGGGGCTTGGTGCATTTCTTAGACACTCTTTGAAGTCACCCCCACTTCAAAGGCACAATTTAGTATAAAACAGGGCCTCTGCCCTACCTCATCAGACACTTGCTGGAGAAGAAATCTGAACCAGAAACTACATCCTGCTAAGAAGAACTGCCTGGCTGCTCAAAGGACTCACCTGTCTGCTTTTCTACAAAGGACTGCTGCCTTGCTGTTGGCCTGCTGCCTTGCTGAACTCTTGTCTGGCTGTAAAAGTGCTCTCCAAGGGCTTGGATAGAGCTTGCCTCCTGTTCCCTGAAGTCTCAGGACCAAAAAGACTTCTCTCTTCCACTTGGACGCTCCGTGCGCCGAAATTTTCAACGCACAGCTTTTTCCGCTGCAAGAAAATCGCCGCACACCGACGCTGATCGACGCGACGCCTTCGGGACGACCGAAACTTTGACGCACGGCCTCGTAAGGACAACGCCGCCCGACTTCCCGGGAGAAATCGTGTGACGCCTGCCGTGAGATCGAAACTTTGACGCACGGCCTCGCAAGGACAACGCCGCCCGACTTCCCAGGAGAAATCGACGCAACGCCTGCCGTGAGATCGAAACTTTGACGCACGGCCTCGCAAGGACAACGCCGCCCGACTCCCCAGGAGAAATCGACGCGACGCCTGCCGTGAGATCGAAACTTCGACGCGCAGCCCCGCAGAACGACGCGCAGCCGGAAAACAAGCAGGAAAATCCACGCACAGACCCGGGACATCTGGTACTCCCCGCGAACCACAGAAAGAGACTGCCCGCGCGCCGGAAAATGACGCACGACTCCCCGCTTGGAAAATAACGACGCAAGTCTGTGTGTGCTGAGGAGAAATCGACGCACACACCAGTTTTCCACTTATCTCTTCTCCTGTGGCCCTCCGAGGAGATTTTCCACCAGAAACCAGGAACTTTGTGTTTGAAAGAGACTTTGTTTACTTTCTAAAGACTTAAGACCCTTTATATCACTTTTCAGTGATATCTTTACAAATTCATATTGCAACTTTGATCGTTTTGACCTGAAGATACCCAGATAAATATTATATATTTTTCTAAACACTGTGTGGTGTATTTTTGTGGTGTTATGCTATGGTGTTGTATGATTTATTGCACAAATGCTTTACACATTGCCTTCTAAGTTAAGCCTGACTGCTCGTGCCAAGCTACCAGAGGGTGGGCACAGGCTGATTTTGGATTGTGTGTGACTTACCCTGATTAGAGTGAGGGTTCTTGCTTGGACAGAGGGCAATCTGACTGCCAACCAAAAACCCCATTTCTAACAATAGCAGCAATGATGCTTCATATTAATCGGATCTAATTTACGTTTACTTTCATACTTCTAATGCTATACCCTTTTATAGAGCAATGTGTACAAAAGCAGCTTGTAAGATGTCACCAGCGATGTCATAGAACATGTCATGAGTGATGTAATATGTGAGGCAATGAGCATTGCATGGCGGGGCTCAAGCTATTGGTATCTCTGTTAACTATAATTGGTAAATTACTGTGGCTGTTTTAGTTCAAGGTGTTAATTTAAACCTTGTTTTTTCAGTGAATTTCTAAGGTTTTTGTTTTAAAGATCTTTTTATCACACCCAACTATAATGTTACTTTAATCTTTGTTTTTAAGTGAATTTTTAAGGTTCTTCTAAAAAAAAGATCTTTTTATCACAGCTAACTACAATTTTTTTTAATGTAAAGTAATATTTAATTACCATACGTAAAGCCACGGGACCTTACATTTTTTTAAAAAGGAAGGGGTCTTTGTGGTCACTTCCCTGTGCCTAATAAAGACATTAAGCCCTGGGGACCCCAAGGCCTTATGGTTTTTAAGGGGGGGGGGCAAGTGCCCTGCCTCCCTGAGCCTTACTAGGCTATGGGGACCCCATCTCCAACAGCCTTTTTTTCCTATAAAAGGGAAAGAGACCATATGGCCCCCATCCCTGAGCCTTAGTAGGTCCTGGGGACCCCATGCCCCAGTATCGTTTTTTAATTAAAGGGGAGGGGGCTGCATTGCTCCCCTCCCTGAGCCTTATTAGACCCTGGAGATCCCATACCCTAGGGCTGGTCTCTTTATTTAAAGTGGAGACTGACTCGGTGGCCCCCTTCCCTGAGCCTTGTTTGGCCCTGGGGTCCCCAACCCCAAGGGCCATCACTAAAATTAAAGGGGAAGGGGGATGCTTGGCTCCCCCTTCCTGAGTCTTGTTGTTCCTGGAGGCCCATCCCCCAAGGGGCACTCATTTCAATATAGGGGAAGGAGCCACTCAGCTCCACCTTCCTGAACTGTTAGTGGCCCCGGGACCCCACCCCTGGGTATCTCATCATTTAATACTGGATGGCCTGGTGCCCACCCAGGACACCCACCCAATAGTCATTGGGGTCCATGGGGGCGAGCCTGGGGTTCCTGCGGCCTCAGCTGGTTCCCCGCATGCAGCAGGAGCCTGCATTGCTCCCACTCAGAGGAAGCAGCTACCAATGCTGCTCCCTCCAGGCGGAGGCAATATTTTGATCTGTTTCCATGCCCGCATCATCAGTGTGGGCAGGGAAACAGATCAAAAGTCCGCTCTCACTGAGCAGGAGAATTTTTTAAGTAATTAGGAAACCAAAAAAAATGTTTCTTGTGGAAAAGCAATCCTAACTATAACTTCCCAGTTGTGAGCGCCTATATACACATGCACACACACAAACATATTTTTTTTAAATTTAAAAGCATAATAATGGTTAGGGATACAATCCATAACTTGCACAACAGCCAAGCAAACCATAATTCGCACACCAAATGCAATATTCATGACCTCACCCTCAATGTGACAGTTGCAATTACAACATCTTACAGATGAGAATACATATCACATTACTCTTACCGCTTAGAAAGAGAAGACTACATGTATAGTACAATTTTTTGGTTTGACTATGTAATTTAATTAGATTTTCCTTATACGTGTCGTTATTTATTGATATAAATTTGGGAGGTCATAATCTATGCATTGGGAGTTAAACGGCCTAATTCACAAAATATCCCTGCAGTCATGGCGGGGGTGCCGCACACATGGCAGGACCTCCGCAATGAAAACCTCTGTATGGTGGTGAATTAGGCCCACAGTTTTCTAGGCCATTGTATGATTTAATTTATGGATCGTCATCTTCATCTTATCTTGTGAAATTCAATGGTTTCCAGTTTTAATTCATAACCATAACTGCAGTTTAACTCTGATTTTAAAGTTAATTTCTGAGGTTTTCTAAACATATTTTGAAGTGTTCTAGCCATAGCTTATCATAACTTTACCTTAACCTTTAGTTATTTTAGATTTTGTTTTAGTGGCCATGATCCACATCCAACAATTCAAGGGAGCCAACTCCGCGCGGACAGCTAATCGCTGCTAAGGCGATGGCCTTCGGCTCTATCTATCTATCTATCTATCTATCTATCTATCTATCTATCTATCTATCTACCTATCTATCTATCTATCTATCTATCTATCTATTAATCTCTCTCTCTCTCTCTCTTTGTATATATTTAAATATTTGAACAAGTATTTACCGTATTTACAGCCAAAAATACTCACACACTTCAGATCTGCTTGTGCAGTGATATTTTAATAAAGAGCAAACAGTGTTTCGCCCGTGACCCGGCCTTGATCACAGGTTGGCCACCACTGCAGACAACAAGCATATATGCAGTGTTACTGTAAACACAAACAATGCCAGTGCAAAACAATAATGCAGCCAAGGAGAATTTGCCACCATCTTTAAATAGTCCTGATAGTTGATTTAGTTACATAACCATCAATTGCATATTGTTAAATCTCATGCTTAAATAGTTCCTTACTAATTGTCATTGAGGTCCTGCTATCAAATTATTGATAGAATATACCAATAATCTAAACAGTTGATATCATGGTGATGTCAACAAAACATATACGTAAACAAGGAGAATTTGCTGTAATCTACAAATAGCTTGAATAATTGGCTTGGTCCATTAGCAACAAGTGAAAAACTGTTAAATCTCATACTTGCAACAATACATTGTTAACTGTCACAAATGCACAATTACCAAAAACAATAAATAACATACCATTATTTTCAATATTTGATATCATGGTGATGCCAACAAAAACATCCCCTCAAAGGTAAATAATGAATGTGTGTGAGCAGTAAAGGCACCTCAAAGAGTAGTATTTTAGATCATTTTACCTGCTCAGCTGAGCAAAAGGCAAAGATCGAGCAACAGGGGGCAACTAAAAGAATAAGATGGGAAAGGCAAAGGAAAAGGCAGATGAGTGGAAGTCAAAATGGCAAAAACCCAATAACAATAGGGGGTCAGAACAAAACTAATTTTAGGTCCGGAAGTTAACCTTCGTCTATGGTTAGCTTTCTGGTATACTTGGTGCCTTTTAAAATGTGTAGATGTTGTTAACAAAGCTGGCATATGCAATTATCTGCAAGACAGACCAAAGCATTCTTCCATCCTTCTAAATCGTTTCATGAGTACGTTACAGGTTTTGTTTTGATATGTCGGAGACAGATTTATTCTCAGATTTATTCTCAGAGGACACGTTGTGTTGTGGGTTTTTAGGCCATGGGCCCTTCTCAATGTGTTGTCTTCAAGTCTATTGTCATGAGAGCTCGGTGGTACGACTGCAGACTCAGGAAGTGAAACTGGATCGCAATACCAACAATCACTTCCGTTCAAATGACAACCTGCTGGTCTACATATGTTTTTTTTCCAGGAGCCGCTTCTGGCATATTTAACTGCTTCACGGTTTTTGGGCAATACCTTTAAGCAGCATTGTTTTTCTGGTTATCTCTAATAAACTCCCCGAGCTATAGCAGACTGCTCGAACGCCTGTACACGTGTCTGGGAATGAACAGAACATATGCATTTTATTGGCAAAGCTCTAGTTAATGTATAAAAATGTTGGTAAGTAGGGGAGACACTGTACGTAAACCCAATCTCTGGACATGTTTCCCTTTTACACCATTATCAGTAAGACTTGTTTGAGAGGGTTAGGCTTCTGTTAGGTCACATACAAACTTAAACAGCACTGCTGTCAAAAGCCATATGTCAAGGGCGTCTCAAAGCCGGTACTTGCTTATTTTCTGGACGGCGCCATAACCACTGTAAATCTAAAGTTCTGCTGCAGGCTGGGTCATTGTGGAATTCAGTGTGCTAACTCAATACTTTATGTATGGTTACTTCATAATACATCAATGAGACAGCCCCGGGATGAAAGGAGTCGACTGGGAAAACAGTGCAATACATCCACGTACGTCCTGTACTACCTCAGCCAGCACACAGGTCCATTATTTTAAGGCTGTCGGACATTTTAACATTTTTGGACACCCACGGAAAACATCTCACAATTCACTGTAATATTGGGTGAGAGGGGCTGTTGCTTTTCTTTCATATTTGTATATGTAGGAGCAGAGATAAATACATAATACAAAACAACTTAATAGATACGGCAAGAATCCTTGTTCCCCGCCGTAACCTACTAACATTACGGGGTAATACAGAAGGTAAAAAGCCTTGAGCAATGGCACAATACAGAGGGAGTTTAGCCTAACAAAAGTATACCTGTGGCAAACACTTTTACCAACTTAAATTTAGAATTTTCTGTGGTGGTGGTTTTGGATTTTTAAACTGTTTCCTGTGTTTTATTTAATTACTGTTTTGTGATATTTGAATGCTTTAGCTTTGTCTCCTAAATTAAGCCTTGTCGCTAGCTGTAAAGCTACCAAGGGTTGAGCTAGGTTTAATTTACTGAGACCTGACTGGACCTAAGTGGAGGTTAGTGGTCTATTGCTAAGTGTAGGAACTTACCTGCCCTTACCAATAACTAATTTTCCAACATGTGGCAAGAGTGTATTTAGGGTAGGAGTATTTGGATGGTAAGGGTACATTTAGGGATTAGGGGTGGTTGAGTTTAGGGACTGGAGGTTGATAAGGTAATATATATAAATGTATATATTCACTGCAAAAAAAGGGTTACAGGGAGGTTATAGTTAGGCACACATTTTACTCATACAAAACCAGTGAAATTCAGCAGTCATAGTTACCTGAGCTAACTGTAACTTATGCCCCACAATGCACTGCTTATGACGTCTCACATTACATCACTCATGCCATGGTAAGTGACATCACTGATGACATAATTGATTACATAACCAATGACATCACTGGATACATCATCCAGTGAGTGTGTTTTGTAAACAATTCTGAGAGTTAAAGATAAATACTAAGCTACTCCATATGTACTACTAATGAGTGATACTGTTTCTAATATATGTAATTTAAGTGGCACTGCAACTGTCTGCATCAGTGTGGGAGTGGGAGTGGGTGTGTTAGTAGGTCTATAGGTGAGTGAGTGACTGCGTGAATGGCTGTATTGGTGGGTTAGTGTGTGTGTGTGAGTGGCTGTATCAGTAACTGCGGTGGCTGTGTGAGTGGCTTTATGGGTGGATGAGAGTGTGAGAGTGGCTGTATGGGTGACTGAGTGGCTATGTGATTGGCTTTAAAGGTGAGTGACTGGCTGTGTAAGTGGATGTATGGGTAAGTGAGCGGCTGTTTGACTGGGTGTATGGGTAAGTGAGTGGGTGTGTGAGTAGCTGCTTTGCACAGTAAGTATTTATGAGAGTGGCTGCATAGATGAGCGAGTGGGCATGTGAGTGATTGTATTTATGTGTGAATAGGCATATAGGTGGGTTTGTGGATGAATGAGTGGTTTTGTGCGTAGATGTATGGCTATATGGATGTGTGAGTGGCTGTATGAGTCAGTAATTGTATGGTTCTTTGAATGGGTATGAGAGTGGTTGTGTGGGTGTTTGCAGGGGTCTGGAATTCCTATAGCCCGCTGCCCAGGATATATTGTTTGGGGTAAAGGACAACAAGTTTAGAAGGCTATTTTGTCCTGGGGACAACTAGGCCTAACCCCCCGCAGCACAAACCCTTTGGCTGCCAGTTTACAGTACCACATTCTAGAGCAGGGAAGGGATTTGTCTGCTTTTGAGGTAATATTTGTACCCTTATGTTTATGCTGTTCAAGCTTGTATTAATGGTTCATTACTGTAAAGCCTTTATTATTAGGGTGCACGCTTTAACTAGATGTTGTAAGCTCAGACTGCACTACTGCCAGTGGTTCCATGAACAGAATGTGCACACACGTTTGCAAAGTTTAACAATAGGAGGCTACATGTAATGCTCCCAGAATGCTCTCTATTAGAAGCAAATACTTGCAGAAGCTTGAGGGCAAGAGTGGTGACTCTTTGCTTTCAAAATAAAATGTTCACAAACAAATGCAACTCTGAAAAATACATTTGCTAAATGACTGTAAAATTGCAGGTACCATTTCTTTGAAGCATCATTCAGTAAAATGTTTTGATGCAGGCTAGTATTTCCCAAAAGATATTCATAATGGAAAATCTGTTTCAACAAGATTATGGAAAATATGAAAATAAATAAGCACTAGCAAAGCAAATAGGTCTGACATCGGTGGTTGGTCTTTTGGTTTTGTCAATGCTTGTCTTATTTTGACATGACTTTTATAAAACTTTATTGTTGTGGGATCTGCTGGCCTTCGGTCTGCTGGCCTTCACCACTGTAACCAACACTGGCAAAACAAAAAAAATGTTTGGATCTCAAAAATCACACATTGCCACTGTAGTTTCTGGCACTAAACAAGACTACTTTGTGTGCTGATATGCTCCTCATAAAATAAATATCAATAGCATGATAGAGAGAGAGAGCATTTTAATAAAAGCAAAAGGTCTTGGTTAACATCAGACCTAATTAGGGGACCAATTGTTAAAGAAAGCCAAAATGATGCACCCATCGTATATGTCATTTAATTAGTGCAGATTTACATATTTCATGAATTCACAAGAATTTACTGAAGTCGACAAGGAAATCAAACTCCTAGATAACATTTCTGAACTGTATTTTAGCACAAATATAGATGCATGTGTAGATTTGCTCATTCAAAAATATATTGTGTGTTTACAAGCTCCCTTTCCCTTCAACCACTTTTTTTCCCAACCCTAGAAGAAGTTTTACTTACTTCTGCCCTTGTCAGGAGTAAATGTCCAACCTTTCCCAATATATAAAAAGATTAGAGAAGAGCTTGTGAAAACCCATAAAACATGCAAGTTTGTAGGTTTGCACCGACTGGAAAGGGCATTCCAATCCTGGAACTTTTGTTTACTGCTACCTCCAGCGCAGGTATGTAGATCTGGGAAAAGGGGGTTAAATAAGGAACTTGCTAGTATTGTAGTCCTTCTATAGTACTAGCCCTGATAACAGGGAGGCTATTATCAGAGCTCTTTTGTAAGGAGATTTCTGCCATAATTTGTTGCCACTCTACATGGCATCAAAGGGACAAATAGATTTTTTTACAGGAAAGTAGATTTATGAAGCAACATGTCCTATGGATAAGTAATTATTTCATTAAATTCCACATCCTTGCGTATGGGAGGTTGTATGGGTGAGAGTAGGTGCGTGAGCGGTTCTTTGGATGATGTCGTCAGTGATGTTGTTAGACTTGGCATCATTTGCATGGTCTTCCCTAACTTTTTGCCTCTACTTCCCAGGTTGTTTCTGGGTGCTGGACTCTATTTTTGCTGTTTTGTTTGCTCTGGACACTTTGTCACTGCTGACCAGTGCTAAAGCATAAGTGTTTCCTGTATAAATTATATGCATACATTGGCTTATCCATAATTGGCATATTTTATTTACTAGTAAGTCCCTATTAAAGTGCACCAGAAGTGCCCAGAGCCTGTACACCAAATGCTACTAGTGGACCTGCAGCACTGGTTGTGCCACCCATTGTGTGTTTGAAAATGCCACTTTTAGAAAGTAGGCATTTTCTTGCTTAAACCATTCTGTGACTCTGCTTGTTTGTGGATTTCCGGTCTGGGTCAGTTTGACAGTTAGGCTGTTTGCACCTATCCTCTAGACAGAGACACAAAGAGGGCTGGGTTGTAGCCTGTATATCCTGATGGGCCATCTAGGCCGAGGGGAGGAGTGGTCACTTACACCTGAAAAGGCTGTACCTGCCCTCACACAATGTAGTCTCAAACCCCCCAGTGTGTGTCTGGGACCTGGCCTGTGCCAAGGATCTTGAAAACAACAGATACTTCTCTTTGAAGTAGGCCTACTTCAAAGGCAGAAAGGGATATAAGAAGAGCACCCAAAATCCCTGCAAATCAAATTACTTCTGGAACCAAGAGGAACCTCTGCTAAGGAAAAGCGTTGGTGAGCTGGAGGAGGAGTACTGCCCCTTTGCCTGTGACTGTCCTTTGCTGGGTTGGCCTGCAGTAGCAGCTTCTACCTGATGGAGGACAAAGACTGACTTTTGTGTGACTTCCCACTGGTGAAGAATCTCCAAGAGCTTGAACTGAGCTTGCCTCCTGTTGAAGTCTCAGAGACAACAAAGACTTCCCTCTGCCAGCACTTGGGCTTTCTGCTGAGAGTCCTGCCTCCCAAGTGGTGCCCTAACCTGTCCCTGGGCCCATGAAAGGTGCAGTTGGTGGAAAAGGACAGAAATCCACGCAAAGACCGCTGTGCGGGAAAACTTTCGGCGCACCACCCGCCTCAGAGCTGATAAACGACACGCCTCCAGCCTCGTGGCTAAAATCGACGCTTCAGCTGCATTGCAGCTGGGAGATCGACGCAACGTGGCTGGAGAAACAATGCGCAACACCCGCAGCGGCTGCTGTTAACGACGCAAGCCCTCACGCAGCGTGGTTTCTTGACCCCAAGCAACCGGATTCAACGCAACGCCGCTGGGTGTGGAAAAGCAACGCTAAGCCTGCCTGGACCCGAGATACCCGTCCGGATCGATATATCGCTCTCTTGTGAGAGAGAAGAAACAATGCATGTTCTCGCTAGCTGGATAGAAATTGACGCACCACTGGCCTTTTTCGATGCACACTTGCCCATGTGGCTTTATTTTGATGCTACCCAGGTACTTTTGTGAAATAACAGCATTCTCACTGTTTTCTAAGGATTTAAGACTCTTTTTCTTTTTATAATGTATAACTTGACCTGTGTATGTCAGATTTCTGTTGTTTTGGTCATGTTTTGTTTAGATAAATATTGCCTATTTTTCTAAACCTGTGTTGTGTCATTTTGTAGTGTTTTCACCGAGTTACTGTGTAGGTTGGTACAAATACTTTACACATTGCTTCTGAAGTTAAGCCTGCCTGCTTGTGCCAAGCTATCAAGGGGGTGAGCGGGGGTTAGCTGAGGGTGATTCTCCTTTACCCTGACTAGAGTGAGGGTCCTTGCTTCGACAGGGGGTAACCTGACTGCCAACCCTAAGACCCCATTTCTAACATTGGTGATCAGCGGTTGGGAATGGACTTGTATTTGTACTTGTCAGACAGTGATTAATTGTACACTACTGTTTTTAGTGAAGACCATTTAGTGACCACATACTACTTGTCTTTGTGATTTTTTCCTTTTTCTCTTTTTTGAATTTTTCCCTACTTCCATATTTGGTGGTAATCCTTTATGGACTTTTCAACTTCATTTGGGAACTAATTTTTCTGCCTTTGGAACTTTGCACTTTTAACTCTACATCATGTCTGAATCCGGAGATGCATAAGCTGGAGCTGCTTTTGATTTAGGGAAACTGGAGAGCTATACAGTTGCCCAGTTCAGGCAGTTCTACAAAAACCTTGCCTGTCCCATTAAAGGCTCCACCAGGAAGGAAGAGCTGCAAAAGGCACTGAGGGCCTGGGTAACAGCCAAGGAAGGCGAGGGGCCCACAGACGAGGAGGATGAGGAGGTGGAGGAAGAGCAATCCATCCACAATGGTGTAGTGGGTGGGCCTGTGATGTCCAGGGAGAGGGTCTCCAGGGCAGGTAGCAGTGTGTCATCCGAGTGTCTGACTCCTGAAGAGTTGCAGGACAGACAGGCAGAGAAGGCTCACCAGTTGGAGTTGGAGAAAATGAGGATGGCCATAGAAGATAAAAAGTTATTGCTGGCTCATGAGCTCAGCTTGAGTGAGCTGGATCAGAAGTAGGGATGGTGGCAGCAATAACACAGTGCAGCCTAAGAGGAGGGTGCACATTCCGAAGGACCTTGTGAAGGATTACCAAAGGGAGAATGACATACTGTTGTGGTTCAAGGGGAATGAGTCTGCTCTCCATATGAATCTAGTCCCTGAAGCTCATTGGCGGGTGGGCCTGTGGAGGCACTTTGAGGTAGAGGGGAGGGATACTCTGACGTCCTCAGTATAAGGACAAGTTTAGGTCTGATAAGAAGAAGGAATCCCAAACATGGTTGGAATGTGTTAAAATCGTTCTGCAGGTCACTGAATGGTTGGGTGAAGGGCAGTAAGGTACCAACGTATGAGGGGCTTAACAATTTGATTGCTTGGGAGCACTTGTACAGTTTATGTTTTCCAGAGCTGCGCCGACATCTAATTGACAGCAAGGTGACTGTCCCCAGGAAGCTTGGGCAGGAAGCTGACTGTTGGGAGAGTACCAGGGTCCAAAAGAGGTATGGGGGAGACCATGCCAATGGTGGGCAGGGTCCCCATCAGAAGAAGTGAGGGGGTAAGGTTAAACAGGGGGAGTTCTCTAAAGGGTCCCAACCTTGTTCTCAGGGTAAAGATTCCAAGCCCCAGTCGAAAAGAAGCCATGGGTCTCTACAGGGAAACCTGCAGAGATGGGTCCCCACAAGTGCTTTGCATGATCAGGATGGTCACATGAGGGGGACCCCAAATGTCCCAAGTGGACACCAGCAGCCACTGGTGCCCAGTCACAGGGTTTGGCCAGTGTGCGCTTGGGGAGGAGTTAGTACCAGGTGGGTGGGAACCAGCTGAGATGACCCTTTGTCACGTTCAACTTGCGAGGACACCAAAAGCCTTCAATGATTTGTAACTGTTTATTTTCTTGAAATGCAGGCCAGCATACTGTCTTCACACCGTATGTCGTCCGGCCCGGCATTAACTGCCGTAACCCGAACGGCATTGGTGAAATGCTACGTGCGTTCCACTACGGATTCGAGCATAACAATAATACACAATACGACATAACACATTTCCCCACAATAAATAACAAAACAGAACAATCTAGAAGTGGAATAAAGGTAAATCATAAATAGAAGAACCTAAAATAACAAGTAATCGAAATAGAGAGCAATTAGAACTAGCAAAATTCAAATACCGTTCAATCCCGTTCAACCATGCAATATACCTTAATTCAGCATATAATCACTGAAACATTTTGGTAACCTGATGTTTCTTCTACTTAATATTTAGCAATCATCATGATGTGATATTTTGTCAACCTTAGTTTGTGACAATTGTGCAGAGCCAAACCTTCCAAAATCTCTACTGCGTGACTCCTCCAACTTTTCATTGTCAACATTGCCATCAACAACATCTAGATTCCACGAAACAAAACTGGAATCATTCGAAACATTCCCCGCAACATTCTCCAAACCAACCTCACCCAACCACCAATTAAAAACCTGACCTGCCTGGCATGGAGACGACTTGATATACCTGCCGTTCTCGACAATGTCTGGAGCATTAACGAGTGCTGTGGTTTTTTTGCTCCACCATTTGCCATTTTCTACCAAAAAGGCAGGTCTGGAAACCTTAAAAACTCTAGTGGTGGGGAAAAATTTAGAAGTACCTTTCTTCAATCCTTTAGGGCTTTTTATCTTTACTAAATCACCAATTTTGAATGATATATTCTTTGTTTTATGCAACGCATCATAACTGATATTACTCTTAATTTGATGCTGCAATACAGTATTCCTTATTACACTTGCATCGGGTAACCTGCTAACAGCTCCAGATTTATCTAATACCCACTTGTGAGAAAGATCACAAGATGAATGCCTGCTCCTCAACAAAATGAATGGATGTGCACCAGAGGTAGAATGTGGAGTATTATGGTAACACCATAATCTACCATCTACCATTTCCACAATCCCTTTTTTAGCAGCAGATGCCAACTGAATGGTCTCTTTAATCATTCTATTCACTAATTTCAACCATGCCATTCCCTTGCGGACTGTACAAAGCCAGTTAGGTGTTTAATTCCATGCAAGTTAAGAAACTTCTGCATAACCCCCGATTTAAACTGTACACCATTGTCCGTGACCATTGTTTGGGAATAACCTTCTCTATAAAATAAAGGTGAGAGTAATTTAATGACAACCTCTGTATTAGGTTCTCGCAAGAATTTGCATTCCACCCATTTAGAAAAAGAGTCAACCACAACAAGGGCATACCTCATTGTTGCAGGTAATTCCCACATGGGCCCCACAAAATCCAATCCTAGCTTCTCCCATGGACCCTTTGGCAACTCAACCGGACATAAAGGAGTATTAAGGACCCTAAGAGATTTGTCAGCCTGATTACAATCTGGAAAGGCACCAACCCACACATTGATTTTATCATCCATCCCTGGCCACTAATAAAACTGACGAATCCTTTCCCTCGTGCTTGTCATGCCTGTATGACCTTGATGAGCAATGTTGATTAACTTGTTTCTGAGGCTGCTCGGAGGAACTAACATGCAACCGCGTAACACTAAACCATCTTCTGAGGACAATTCATCTTTAACTTTGTGAAACAACTTGACATTTTTACCAACACACCATGTTTAAAACAGTATCCATGTTCACACACTTTAGTCATTCATGTAAGGAAATTGTTGTGTTAGTTACTACAACTCCATCCACCAACCCAACCATACATTCAACCTCCTCTGTCAAAACACCCTCACGGTTATTTAAAGGACATCTGCCCAAAAAATCTGCCCTGGTGTTTATCGCTCCTGAGACATGTTTCACCTTACAATTGTAGTCGTACATTCTGGTTAATAATCTGACTAAACTTGGGCTAGCCTTTCCCAAATCTTTAACAGCAAGTAAGGATACCAAAGGTTTATGACCTATTATCAGAGTAAACTTACGACCCCATAAGTAAGTGGAAAAATGCCTAGTTGCCCATACACAAGCTAAAGCTTCACTCTCAATTGTACTATAATTATGTTCTGTCTCAGAACAATCACCTGCTATTCCACTTGCATCCACAGTAATAATAGGCTTTACACCATCCATAAATTAATGTAACCCAGGCATCTCAATAATTAGATGTTTCTGGGTAACAAATGCCTCACTCTCCTCATCCCCCCGACATACTCAGCACCTTTTCTCAACAGTTTTCTAAGTGGTTCAATTTGTAATGCAAAATGCAGAAAAACCTTTGAATAATATTCACACATACCAAGAAAAGACCTGAGCTGCTCTTTATCTCGGAGTTCAGCACTTAACTTGATTGCATCAACCAGTTGTAACTTCGGTCTGATACCAGTTGCAGACACAAAATGGCCTTGCTATTCTACCTTAGACTTCATGAAACTGCATTTTTCCCACTTAGTCGTCATAAAATGTCTCTCCACCATACTTAAAACATCATCCAACACTTTTATATGTCCTTGTTCATCTTTTGTAAAAACAAGAATGTCATCCTGATAAGCTAGAACATGCTTATTCTCCCCAAACAATTAAAACATTAGTCTCTGGAATACCGATGCAATTATTTTTTATGGTAGGCTGCGCATAAGTCTAGAATGGAAAAAACATTTGCTGCACCCAACTGTGCTAACATCTCCTGAATTTTTGGAAGGGGAAACAAATCCACCAAAATGTTCTTATTAAGTGACCTCAAGTCCACACAAAGTCTTATCTCTCCATCTTTCTTCGTGGTCAGAATTATAGGGGAGACCCACTCTGCAGAATTAACAGGCTCAATAACATTCTCCAAGCACAATTTGTCCAAATGTTCCTTTAACATATCTCTCACACTCAAGGGTATATTCCTCACTTTATGAACTACAGGAACAGCATATGTTTTAAAAATAATCTCATGTTTGAACCCCTTCACTAGAGCCAATTTATCTTGGAAGAGACTCTTATGCTTGTCCAACACTGAAACCAAAGTGCTTGAAAGTAGTATATGACGCCACCAATGAAATAGTTTTTATCGAACCAAATTCCAAGGAAATTGGATGATCAGTACCAGGTCTCAAGATCATTCTTTGGGTCTCTCCACCCTAAAATGTTGTAACCTTTCCTTGCTACATAAATCTTCGTAAAAACTGATTTTTCCTGAAATTGAATCAAATTATTGAAAAACCCAACTAAATCAATACTTTGACCCCCAAAGGCCACAGTGCGAATATCTAGTGGTAACAGTGGGTTATTAACCCATTCAGATTCATACAAAGTCTTTGTCACAATCGAAATAGGTGACCCAGAATCAACTTTAACCGCAACCTTGACATTGTCAATAAAAATATCACATATTTGGTAACAAATGTGACTTTGATCCGTCTCCAACATGTTGACTGACAACACCACGCGGCTGTCCACGTCATTGGAAAAATCAAGGGTGTTAATTGAGCTTTCCTCTTTTAGCAAATTTGACCTCAAAGTATACTCCTGCACACTTTTGCAAAATTACCAATTCTTTTACATTTAAGACAAGATTTGTTCAGCGTAGGACAATTTTTAGAATTTGCCATGTGGTTCTGTGACCCACAATGGAAACAAACCACAAAAAAACTCATTTTCCCATCTTTCTTTGACCCTTTTACAGTTGAACCAGGCGGTTTATTCCTAAGTGTAAGTGCACTAATATGCTCTGTGGTAGTTGAATCTTGGTCTGCATGGCTCCTTTGATGCCCGGATAGACCTTTCAATTCCTCTTGCAATCTTGAGTGTCTCTTGTAAATCTGGATCTCAACAAAATAAATATTTCTCCTGAATTCGTCTATCACAAGAATTGACTACAGTCTGATCTCTAAACTAGTTGTTCAAATTGCCATCAAATCTGCAAGTAGCACTCTCAACTCTGCTAGAAATGTATCTATGGACTCATGTGGCAATTGGTTCCTTGTAAAAACTCTGTGTCGTTCCACTATGATGCTTGTTTCATCCTTGAAGTGATTCTCCAATCTAGTGACTGCTTCCATGTATATATCCCATTCCGCATTAGGAGCTTGTAAAATAGTTGGTAAATGATCAAAAATGTGTTGACCCTCTGCTCCTAAACAATTGTAGAGTAATGCAAATTTTCTTTTGGGTGTACATTTTTCACCATCAATAGTTGTTAAATAACTATCAAAGTTTTTGAACCAGTGTAACCATTAATATTTCCTCATTCCCGGTTCTAATAAAAATGGTGGTGGTAAATTAGCATTTTGCATGCTGAATGGCTTGACAATAAAGTAAGTTGAAAATTGCAAAAAAAAGAAAAATTAAATTCTCAAAATATGGCCACCAAACAGGTTAGAATACTTCTGCAGAGAATTGGGCTTGTTTTTACTGCTTTTCCCAAAATATGGCTGCCAAAAACCTTTCATCTGTTTACTACAGGAATTCTGGCTTGTTCTTTACAAAGTACCCCAAACTATAGCTGCCAAAACACATTCCAAGAGATCTGTAGGAAGTTGGGCTTGTTGTGAGGTTATATTACCTCAAGGATGTCACACATCTCTAATGCAAGGCTTTTATCCAAGAGAAGTCGAAGATCCCTGAAAACAATCGATAAATAATTAAAGCTTCACTGTCGGTTCCTCTGAAACCGAATAATTGTACTTGCCTAGTCTTCTATTTTTCGATGTCTCAGTGAGGCGTTGTCCAGGTGCCTTCCTGCTGGTGTGGTGAGTCTACTCGTTGATAAAATCGGTGTTGCGTTGAAGGTGCGAGGACACCAAAAGCATTTTATGATTTGTAATTGTTTATTTTCTTGAAATGCAGGACAGCACATGGTCTTCACACCGTACGTCGTCCGGCCCGACAATAACTGCCATAAGTCGAACAACATCAGTGGAATGCCACCAGCGTTCCACTATGGATACAAGCATAACGATAATACACAATACAACATAACACCCTTGTCTCAGTAGGGGACAGTGGAATGGTCCAGGTGACCCTCTTGCCTGATAACACTAAGAAGTACAGGAGGTGGGTGAACATCAATGGACAGAGAGTGGAGGCACTGAGAGAGACAGGAGCCACTGTGACCACAGTGAGGAGTTACCTGGTGTCTGAAGAGCAGATAGATCCAGTGTGTTTCACCAAGTGGTTGCAGTGGACAACCCAGAGAGCCTGTGCAGAGTGGTGGAGGTTCCCTCTGAATGGAGGGGGGGTCTCAGGTTCCTTGAAGATAGCTGTGAGTCCAACCATGCCGGTAGATTGTTTGCTTGGCAATGACGTGGAGTATTCCCCTTGGCAGGAAGTGGAATGCAGGTCACACTTGGAAATGTTGGGTATGCTTGGATGGGTGTGTGTGTGTCCACCTGGTCTATGGCAACCTGTCAGGATAATCAGGAGACCCTGGAGCCTGAAAGAGTGGCTCCCGTGTCTGCCAGAAGGAGGAATGGCAAGGAGCGTCGGTAAATGGCCCCAGAAGCTCCTCTAGTCCAGGAGGAGGCTGAACCTGGGGGGGAGTCCCTGGAGCCTACAGGGGAACAGGCGGTTGAACTGGGCGAGGTCCCTGAACTGTCACAGTGGCAGCAGGAAGAGGGGACCATCAGGGAAGCTTTTTGTGAGGCACAGTAAACATGCCCTACTCTAGAGGGTTTGCGGTAGCAAGCTGCAGACCAGGTGTCTGGCAAGGAGCCTGGATTGCATTTGATTTACTGGGAGAATGGCCTCCTCTTTAGCAAGCCTAAGGTTCCTGAGCCTGGGTCATCCCTTTTGCTGGTGGTACCCCAGCGCTTCAGAGCCTTCCTACTGGGTCCGGTTCATGATTTGCCTTTAGCTGGAAATTCGGGGCAGAACAAGACCTTTGAACCCACGTTTACTGGCCCCTAATGCGCAGGCACTCAGATGCTCATTGCAAGTCTTGCCCAACTTGTCAGGCAAGTGGCAAGAGTGGGGGGAATGCAAGACCACCCTAGAACCTTTCCCTGTGGTTAGTACACCTTTTGAAAGGGTTGGTATTGACATTGAGGGGCCTCTGGATCCCAAGACAACCATCGGCAACAGGGTTATACTGGTCTTGGTGGACCAAGCCATCCGGTACCCGGAAGCCATTCCTTTGAGATCGATCACTGCCCCTGTTATGGGCCGTGCATTCATGGGTATTTTTACCTGTATGGGATTCCCAAGGAGCTGGTGTCTGATAGGCGTACCAACTTCATGTCAACTTATATGAACTCTCTGTAGAAGGTGTGTGGGGTAATGTACAAGTTCACCACACCTTACCATCCCCAAAGCAATGGCTGGGTTGAGAGATTCAACTGCAACTTGAAGGGCATGATACATGGGCCTGTCAGAGCCCTTAAGGCGGAAGTGGGACGTCCTCTTGCCATGACTTCTGTTCGCTTACAGGGAGGTGCCTCAAAAAGGGCTTAGCTTTAGTCCTTTTGACCTGTTGTATGGCTACCCTGTGAGGGGACCTTTGAGTCTGGTAAAGGAGGCTTTGGTGATGTATTCAATTACATGCTGGCTCTGAGAAAACAGACTACCCGCTTCAGAGCTTTTGCACTGGAGAAACTGGAAGCAAACCAGGAAGACATGAAACACTGGTATGACCAGAATGCCACGCTTGTTGAGTTTCAACTTGGTCAGACAGTGTGGGTGATGGCGCCAGTGAAGCCTAGGGGGCTCCAGGACAAGTGGACTGGGCCATTTGAGGTGGTGGAGCGCAAGAGTGAAGTCAAAAACCTGGTGGACTTGCAGACTCCCAGGAACCCCTTAAGGGTCCTGCATGGGAACTGGCTCAAGCCACACTTAAAGCGGATTGAATTGTCCATGGTCCTCACAACAGATGATGGGGTGGAGGAAGAGAGTGAGCCTCTTCATGGCATCCTGTCTGCTGGAGAAAAGGATGGGTCTGTGGAGGGAGTGAACCTCTCCCCCTCCCTGACCCCAGAGCAGCAGAGGGACTGTTGCCAGGTGTTAGGGCAATTCGCCTCACTGTTCTCTCTGATCTCAGGGGTCACGCACTTGTGTACACATGATGTGGACACTGGGGACAGTCCTCCTGTTAAACACAAAGTTTACAGAGTGACTGACAGGGTGAGGGCTAACATTAAAGATGAAATTTCCAAAATGTTAGCATTGGGGGTAACTGAGCTTTCCAGCAGCCCTTGAGCCAACCCTGTGGTTTTGCGACTCCCGAACTCCGGTTCTGTGTGGATTACCGGGCACTCACTGCGGTCAGTAAGACTGACGAGCACGCCATTCCCCAAGCTGATGAGCTCATTGACCAGTAGCGAGCTCCCAAGTACCTAAGTACATTTGATTTTACCTCTGGATACTGGCAGATAGCCCTGACTGAGGGGGCTAAGGAGAGGTCGGCATTCTCAACACCACATGGGCACTACCAGTTTAGGGTGATGCCCTTTGGGATGAAGAATGCCCCTGCCACCTTTCAGAGGTTGGTCAACCAGGTGTTGGCTGGACTGGATGATTCCAGTGCTGCCTACCTGGACAACATTGCGGTGTTCAGTTCCACGTGGGAGGAACAGTTGAAGCACCTCTGCAAAGTGTTGGAGGCCCTGCAGAAGGCAGGCCTCAGTATTAAGGCAGGTAAGTACCAAATGGGGAGCGTTCTTGGGGGAGTGGGCAGGTGGCACTCCTACAGCCAAAGATTGAAACCATTCTGGTTTGGGAGCCTCCCAATACCCAGACTATGGTGAGTGCCATTTTAGATCTCACTGGATACTACAGGAGGTTTGTCAAGGGTATGGCACAATTGTTGCTCCTTTGACTGAGACAACTTCCAAAAAGCAGCCCAGAAATGTGATATCGACTGAGTCTTGCCAGACAGCTTTTGATGGCCCGCAGGCTGCCGTGTGCACAGCACCTGTGCTCAAGGCACCTGACTATTCCAAGGAATTTGTTGTGCAGAAAGACACCTCAGAGCATGCTATTGGGGCAATACTCTCACAGCTTAATGAAGAGGGCCTAGATCAACCTGTAGCCTTCATTAGCAGGAGGTTACTTCCTAGGGAATGTAGGTGGAGCGCAATTGAGCGTGAAGCTTTTGCTGTGTACTAGGCACTGAAGAAGCTTAGAACCTACTTGTTTGGGACTCACTTCTGGGTTCAGACAGACCACAGGCCCCTCAGATGTTAATGCAGATGAGGGGTGAGAGTTCCAAATTGTTGAGGTGGTCCATCTTCCTACAGGGAATGGACTTTACGGTGGAACACTGCCCTGGCACCGACCACGCCAATGCTGATGGTCTGTCCAGATTCTGCCGCTTTAGTGATGAGAACTCCCATGAGGTTGGGTAGTTGCTCTCCACTTTCAGCTGGGGGGGACATGTGTTAGGCTT
Organism: Pleurodeles waltl; assembly: GCF_031143425.1. Classification (NCBI taxonomy): domain Eukaryota; kingdom Metazoa; phylum Chordata; class Amphibia; order Caudata; family Salamandridae; genus Pleurodeles; species Pleurodeles waltl. The sequence continues at coordinate 368,402,110 of NC_090438.1, read as the reverse complement.
GGCGTAATTGTCATGGTCTCCCCTAAGTTTTTGCCTCTACTTCCCAGGTTGTTTCTGTGTTCTGGACTCTAATTTTGTTGTTTTGTTTGCTCTGGACACTTTACCACTGATGAGTAGTGCTTAAGAGTAACTGTTTACTGTATATATTATATGTGTACATTGGCTTATCCATAATTGACATATCTGATTTACTAGTAAGTCCCTAGTAAAGTGCACTAGACGTGCCCAGGGCCTGTAAATCAAATGCTACTAGAGGGCCTGCAGCACTAGTTGTGCCACCCACCATAGTAGCCCTGTAACCACAACTTAGACCTGCCAAACAAAACTGCCCGAACCGGATGTGCTTGTTCAAATCAACGCATCGCTCTCTTGTGGGAGAGAAGAAACGATGCATGCCGACCTGACCGGAGGAGGAACAGCGCAAATTCTTGCTTGCGTGTGAGAAATCGACGCATCGCTGGCCTTTTTCGATGCACACTCGCCTGTGTGCTTTATTGTGACGCTACCCAGGTACTTTTGTGAAATAACAGCGTTCGCACTGTTTTCTAAGGATTTATAACTTGTTTTATTTTTTAAATTCATAACTTGACTTGTGTATGTCAGATTTTTGTTGTTTTGGTCTTGTTTTTTAGATGAATATAGCCTATTTTTGCAAACCTGTGTTGTGTCATTTTGTAGTGTTTTGACTGAGTTACTGTGTGGGTTGGTACAAATACTATACACATTGCTTCTGAAGTTAAGCCTGCCTGGTCAGGCCAAGCTACTAAGGGGTTCAGCAGGGGTTAACTGAGGATGATTCTCCTTTACCCTGCCTACAGAGAGGGTCCTTGTTTGGAAAGGGGGTAACCTGACTGCCAACAAAAGACCCAATTTCTAACAGATGTCATTTGAGATGTCATCAACAATATCATGAGTGATGTCACTGACCATGTCATGAATGATGTAATGTGAGAGATCATAAGCAGTGCATTGTGGGGTCATAAGTTATAGTTAGCTCAGGTAAGTATAACTGCTGAATTTCACTTGTTTTGCACAAGTGACATGTGAGCCTAATTTTAACGTCCCTGCAACCTTTGTTTTTTTCAGTGAATTTCTAATGTTCTTTTAATTCTATTTCCTAACCATTACATCCCTGTAACCTTTGGATTATTCATAAAATGTTTATGTTTTGTTAAATTCTATTTCCTAACTATTACATCCCTGTAACATTTGCTTTTAAGTTAATTTCAATGCTTTTTAAAACTGTACACCCTAACTGTAACCTGTAATCTTCCGGATTGGATGTGTGAGTGGTTGCATAGGTAGGTTAGAAGGGTGGGGGTGGTTGTTTGGGTCTGTGAGTGGGTGTGTGAGTGGGTCTGTGACTGGGTGCATCATTACCTCAGTGGGTCTGTTAGTGGGTGCATGAGTGCCAGATTGAGTGTGTGAGTGAGTGCATGAGTATGGGTTTGCCAGTGACTGCATCACTCTCTGAGTGGGTCTGTGAGTGTTTGTGTGAGCTTGTGTGGGTTTGTCAGTGGATGTATGAACATCTGAGAGGTTTTGTTAGTAGATGTGTGAATGTCTGAGTGGGTCTCTGAGTGCGTGTATGATTGTCTCAGTGGGTGTATAAGTGGGAGCATAACTGTGTGAGTGGGTCTTAGTTTGAGAAGAAGAGTGTGTGAGTGAGTCTGTGACAAGGTGTATGAATGTCTGATTGAGGGTCTGAGTGCATTTGAGAGTGTGTGTGATTATCTGTGTGAGTATGTCAGTAGGTCCATGAGTGACTTGGCAATAAAGTAACTGCACCTGCCCATTTATTCAACAAGAGTCCACTGTTTTGCATAAAATGGCCAGCCAACTGAAATACTTTCTACTGGTTAGTTATTAACAGCTACTTCATTGAATAAATGTCCAGTGTATATTCTACACTACAGCTGTGTAATGGACCATGAGGAAATGTGATCAGCACCCTTGTCTGCATTTAGCAATGTGCTTCTGACTCGTGTGTTTTTTTGCAATATTCTGTGTTAACATAAATTAACTTATGGAGAGGCCAACAACATTCGAAACACGCAAATAAGTACCAAACAAGGTTTGTTCTCCTAAGCTATATATTGTGTTTAGGTAGTGATCTTCTCATATTCCTGACCATTAAAAAATGCGCCACCAAAATCTGCAATAAAAGCACTGGGTGTCCCTTTGGTAAGCTGTCTACCATTATGAAAAGGCAGGAAGACTTTGCAGAGTTCTAAGTAGGATGGGGCAGGGCAATGCTTTTCAAGATCATAGTGGTGATACTGTTCCGTAGTGTATCCAGTACTGAAATAATTGTGCAGTGGGGACAGCAATTTATTTGTTAATTTTTTTTTTTTTAGATCAGCAAATATAGACGGGTAAAGCTCTGTGGTTTCTGTCCCAATCACATGTTTGGAATTAATCCGTGGTTCTGATCTGCGGATTCCTGAAATGCTAAAAAAAAGAAGTAAATATTTAGGGACCCATTGTTTATGAATTTGACATAAGCCCACACATATTTCCAGGGTCCAAACATATGCTGTATATTTAGGGGGTCAGTTTGACCCTGTCGGTCTTCTGACCGCCAAGATAAATGTGGTGGTCCCACTGCCAACAGGCTGGCGGTGCAGATTGCCACATCTCCACTCATACCGCCATGGTGGTCTGAACCGCCGGGCCAGAGATGATCATCTTCGACCCGGGGTTGCGCAGAAGACTGCGGGTGGTATTAAGAGCCGGCCTTCCGGCATGGTTTCCCTAGCAGTAGCAGTAGCACCACCACGAAAATCCTGGCGGAAAGGGTACTGGTGACAAGGAATTCCTTCCCTGTCACTGGAAGACGGCTCCCCCACACCATCAGCAAGCACTAGATCCACCCGCCTCCAGCCACAGCACTAGCTCCCCCTCCCCACATACATGCACCCATACACCCATACGCAGCACGCATACACCCATTCACCTACACTTACATATACACATCCACTCACACGCATCCATGCACACTTTCACCACAACATTCATAAGCAATCATAACCACATTCATACATGCATACTCACACCCATCCAAACATGCATTCTTACATGCATACACACTTACATGCAGACACGTACTCACTCCAACATTCAGAAATGCATACAACCACACATACACACATTCATGCACACCCGCAGAAACCACACACTGATACATGCACACAGAACACCCTCCCACCCCCACCCCTGTCGGACAATCACTCTAGCCGTTCCGGGGAGAAGGTCGTCCAGCAGGGAACGGGATTGGGAGCTTCCATTGCCGGCAGCGCCCCACCAGCAGGCCACCGCCAGACCATAATATGGCGGGTGGTGTCCTACTGGTGGGGCGGGGCCGGTGGTGGAACTGCCAGAGCACCTCCACCTGCCAGCATGACTACTACTGGATTTCTGCCCAAAGTGTGGCAGAAATCAGGCAGTACCTGGGATATGGCGGGCGACTGCGGCTTTGGTGGTCTTCAAGGAAGACCGCCAAGGTCGTAATGAGGGCCTTCCTTTTTAATTAATAAGTCATTTTATGATTTTCGTGGAGCCGGGAATCTGCAAGGGGAGTAACAGATCCCCTCGATATCAGAAGAATATTCTGCTATTTGATTGGTTAGTTTTGAACCACAGCTAATTTTGAGTATCACCACTCTGTAAAACAGTTATGATTTCTCTAGCTGTTGTGGGAGAAACATCTTTTTTTGAGATCCTGATGACAGTGTTTTTCAGAATGACTGAAGGGAGTGATTCACCACCACCTGCAGAAGCTATTCCTCTTGAAGAACAAAATGAAGACCTGCCTTATTCTTTACAAAAAGGAAGCAGAGTATGGCAGTTCTTCACAATACTTAGTAGAGAAAAAAACAAGTTACAGCCAAATTGTAAAGTGCAACTTGCGTGGCAAAAAATTGTCTTGTGGCACATCAAAAAAATACAGCCACAGGACTAGTATGTGGATGCATGTTTGCACAATCCACAAACATGCATATTGCCAAATGACCAGAGAGAGAGAAGCAAGAGATATGTCTTCTGGACTCGGCTCATCTTCATCTGGTCATGTCCCTCCTGGTAACATTAGTGTTGAGCCTCATGCACCGAATTCTGTTGAATGGTAAAATTCTGCACCATCTGACATAATCTTATTGTGGCAAAAGTTAAAGATGTGAGTGATTTGTTTACACAAGTGAATAAGCACCTTTACTAATTGGTTTTCACAATTTTATTAGTTGAAGTACCTGTTATTCAGCACTGTTGTGCTTTGAAAATGCAAAACTTTTGCATTTAGGTTTGTCCGACGTTTTTCATACACTTTTTGAAAATAAAAAGGTACAATTTTTTAAAAAGTTTTAAAAAAATCTAAAACAAACAGTTCTTACTAGAACCACCATTGAATCAACAAAGAGCTGTGTTTGAGTGTTTATTATCATTTCGTTTTTGTGTATATTGTGTTTGGTATGTAAAGAACTCTGAAGGTGTGTTGATGTATGCATTTATCTGTATCAGGATGTGTTAGGGTATATATGAGTAACTGTGTGAGTAGGTCAGTGAATGCATCAGTGTGTGCCTGAGTGTGATAGTTGATGTATCAGCATGTGCCTGGATGTGTCAGTTTATGCATGTGAGTGTACCTAGGTTTGTCAGTGCATCCATCAGCATGTGCCTGGGTGTGTCAGAGTATGTATCAGTGTGTGCCTGGGTGTGTCAGTGTAGTGTCAGTGTGCACCAAGGTATGTCAGTGTATGCATCAGTGCGTGCCTGGTTGTGTCAGTGCATGTATCAGTGAGTACATGGGTGTGTTAGTGTATGCATTAGTGTGTGCCTGGGTGTATCAGTGTATGCATCAGTGTGAACATGGCAGTGTCAGTGTATATATTAGTGTATGCCTGGCTGTGTTAGTGTATGCATCGGTACGTGCATGGGTATGTCAGTGTATGTATGAGATTGCACTTGGGTGTGTCAGTGTATGCATCAGTGTGTGCCTGGGTGTCTCAGTGTATGTATGAGCATCTGCCTGAGTGTGTGAGTGTATGCATCAGTGTGTACCACTGTGTCACAGTGTATGCATCAGTGTGTGCCTAAGTGTGTTGGTGTATGCATCAGAGTGAGCATGGGTTTGCCAGTGTATATATCAGTGTGGGTCTGGATCTGTCAGAGTATTCATCGGTGTGTTAGTATATGAATCAGTGTGTGTCTGTTTGGCTCATTATATGCATGTGAGTGTGCCTGGATGTGTCAGTCTATGCATCAGTATGTGCATGCATGTATCAGTGTATACATCAGTGTGCATCTGGGTATGTCAGTGCATGCAATAGTGTGTGTCTGAGTGTGTCATTGTCTGTATCAGTTTGTACCCAGGTGCCTCAGTGTATACAATAGTGTGTGTATTTGTGTTTCAATGTATGCATCAGATTGAGCCTGGATGTGTCAGTTTATACATATCAGTGTATGTCTGGGTGTGTCAGTGTATCCATCAGTGTGTGCCTGGGTGTGCAAGTGTACATATCAGTGTATGCAGGGGTGTCTCAGTGTATACATCAGTGTATGCTTGGGTGTTAGAAATGAGGTCTCTTCTTTGGCAGTCAGTTTGCACTCTGTTCAAGCAGGGACCCTCACTCTAGTCAGGGCAATGGAGAGACACACTTAAGATGACCCCTGTTCACCCCCTTAGTAGCTTGGCATAAGCAGTCAGGCTTATCTCAAAGGCAATGTGGAAATTATTTGTACCAAAACACACAGTAACACAGTGAAAACACTACAAAATGGACACCACACCAGCTTAGAATATAGCCAATATTTAACTAAATCAAACAAGAACAAAACGACAAAAATCCAACATGTACAATTCAAGATATGAATTTTTTAAATAAAAAGAGTCTTACTCTAAAGAAAACAATGGAAACATTGTTGCACAAAGCACCTGGTTTGCGTAAAAAATAAAGCCGCATGGGGTTAAAAAAAGTCAGCGATGCGTCGATCCCTTACTCACAAGTGAGGCTGTGCGTCGTTTCTTCTCTGGTCGGGTAGGTGATGTGTGGTTTTTCTCTCCTGCAAGAGAGGGATGCATCGATTTCCAGATGGGGAACCTTGAATCCGTGCAGGTTCATGATGATTCTGATGCCCAGCAACAATGCATGTGAAATCCGGCCACACGGTGATGGGAAAACCGCGCTGCGAGGTGTTGCATCATTTTTACTGCTTCGTTGTAGGTGGTGCATTGAAATTTTCCCTGAACGGCATCCTGTGTGTGGATTTCACCTTTCAAGTGCACAGGGACTAGATGGGGCACCACTTGGCAGTATGTCAGTTCATGCATCAGTGTGTGACTGGCTGTGTCAGTGTATGCATCAATCCCCATCTGGATATCTTAGTGTATGGATCTGTGTGTGCTTGGGTGTGTCAGTTAATGTATCAGTGTATGACTCTCTGTGGTAATCTATGCATTACTGTTTGCCTGGGTATATAAATTTATGAATCAGTATTTCCAGAATGTATTTGTGTTTGCTTACCTATATGCATAGCTGTATTAAGATTACTGTGGTTTATTGGTATGACTAACTATATGTTTACGGATGGTCTTTTAATGAAGAAATATGTCATTAGTTACCTACATTACTACAATCAATAAGTCCTTCAATTTGTCTAAAAAGAGAGAAAACATAAATAAAAGTTAAACTTTTATATTCTTAACTTACCTATTAAAGATTCACAATCTGTAATAAAAATGAGATTGTTAATTAGAAGATACAATACATTTATATCACTGTATAGCAATCACAAATAATATTAAAGCATGTTACACTCCCTGGTCCACTGCTCGCAGCTCCAATACTTTTGCACTATAAATAAAGTGCATACAGGCACTTATCCTTGAACATTGGGTGGAGGGAAACAGTTATATGGACTTTAAAAAAACATAAGCATGTTATTTGAAATGAACATTACTATGTGTGGCACTCACTACAAATTTTAATCAAATTTGTTTGCGTATACTTGTCAAACTAAATAAATAATATTAGAGTTTTATAATAGCATTAAAGTATATGAATCATAGTACTAGTTAAAAAAGTATTTAAAGACATCACCCTTGGTAGGTTGCATGATGTCATGAAGTCAAGCAATTCATTGAAGAGGAGTATAGTATATCACCTGTTCTAGAAACAAATGTTTACCAGTCTTTTGTTCTATCTTTTGTAGATGCATGTAGTAGTTCACAGTTTCCAATCTCCATTTCCAGTTTAGTACTATGTGTAAGGTTTCAATCCAAGACTAAGAAGATTTAAAGATTTAGAATCTCTTTAAAAGACCGCACCATTCTAGGACTGTATTGTGTCATATGTTGTTGTTTTAAAAATCCCAAAGATGTATTATTGCATTTCTCAAGTAGTACTTCTACTTACAACTTTACTTCAAGAAACAGAAGATAAGAATTTGGTAATTTATCGAGTAATCTCTGCTGAAATATAAGTTTACTATCATTACACTCTGTATGTCCAGATGTATCTTTAATGTAGATAATGTAATGTCCAGATGTAACACTTACTCCTTTGTGGAAAATAATGGCTGTATAGGTATATGTTTTTTCCACAAATAGAGATTTCTTCAGCTTTAAAATTGGTAACTTGACTTTCTAATTTATTTCCATCTCCTTTGCATCATTGTAGCATTAAGGTGATATACTTGCCAGTTCTTCTGGTGTTCAAAGTTGATAGAAGGTCAGAGTTACACTTTGTACAGGTATTATTCTGTGATGCATCCTTATGGAATTTATCAAAACTGACAGTTTTACGGGTTGGCAGAGTTAGGTAAATAAATCGTTCTCAGTCTATTTCTGTTTTTGAAGAAAAGGTACAATTTTCACAGTTATGTTCCCATTAATAATTTAATCCAAATAGTTGCTCAAAAGGTACCATCTCTTTTTCCAAAATACCTAGTAGGACCATCGAATACTCTTGTGCATCATCTTGAGTGTTTTCAGTGAACTGAACTGATCCACACATCTGCAAGATCTCTAATACAAGATGCTAGGTATATTTTTGTTCTATCACTGCACAAGCCTTCTAACAAGCTCAAGACGGTAGAGCATAATCTTATTTCATTTCTCTGTTATAGTTCATGAATCTGAGTAGGTAAACAGACTAGTGCATTGAGGACTACACTAGCATAGCAGTTGACTCCAGAGATATTTGAGAACTGGTAACTTACAATTTCAACATTAGTTTTACTATTCTTTTTCTCCAATACTATCTTTTCTTTTTTCTTCTTTTTCTCAGGAACATCAGTCTGATCCTTTGAAATGTTTTACTTTATTAATATTGTAGGGTTTTTGTAAACAGGGTACTGTCCTAGATGTTCTCAAATGGTTGCACTACAGTACACAAGTGGAATCAGCATTTCCTTTACTGTCATCAAACTCCATCAGACAAAGTTCGAACCCAAGACAATGCTACATATGACATACCTTCCTTGGATACAGTGCTGTCAATATTAATAAATGCAACATCAACACTTAAACCTTGAGGCTTATGTATTGTCACAGCATATACTAAAGGTATTGGGTACTGTTTTCTGTGAATGTACAAGTCTTTTACAAGTAAGAAAGGTGCAACAGACCTTGCTATCTGTTTTACACCTTCAAGATCATCAAATTGAATTACTAGATACTGAACCACATTTCTGTTTGGATTAAAAATGAAATCAATTACAATCAAGTAAACACTTTTCTAATCCTGCAGTTTTGGAACCAGACTTTTCCAAAGGGATGAATTTTGATTGTAGTTTTTCACTCAAGAGTATTGTCACTCCTTGGAGTTCCATTTTATCAATTGACGTGAGTTCCAATATTTGTTCTTTGACCAGCAGTAGTAATTCTTCATTGAAAGATGTACATTCTTTAAGAGTAGGCATTAGGCACAATGGATTTTTCTTGTTGAATGAATTTAAGCATTAACTGTGCAGTAAATGTTTTTGAAGGAAATATCTTCTTTATGAGTCAGGTTTCCAAGTAACACTTCCCTTCTTGTGACAATATTCAGACTCTGATATCTTTTAGAATATTTCCATATTGGATATCAGATGCTTGATGCATGCTTCTAATTAGTTCTTTGTAGTGGAAATTCAACAAAATGTTGAGATTCCCAACAGTTCCTTAGGAATTACAAGTTGAGTTTCTTCTGGCACTCCAGTTTATTACTGTGTTCAACAGGCAGCATAAGTAGACAATGTAAGGTAATTCCTTTGATACTGTGTGCAGGCAATCCAGTAGGGGCCGTTCCTACACATGATAAAATAGAATCTGTAGTCTTATGCAGATAAGTGGTGAAAACTTGTACTAAAAACTTTCCAGGACCAGCTTGTCCGCTTACATACAAAAGAATTGGCTTATAACTTGAACATTTAGATTGATTCTTTTCAAGAAAGTATCCATGTTCTATTTTTTCTTTGAATTCCATTATATATCTTTCTGCTCTTCATTGAGTTGTTCTACTAACTGTCCCAGGTCCACATTTTCTTGCTTGTTGCATTGCTGTCTCTATTTCATTCATCACTATGGCAGCTTCATTCTCTATTATTGGCTGTCCAAGGGGATCTTGACTGAGATGTCCAGAACTCTGGCTGCTTTATGAGCTGTCTTTTGCTATCTCAGTAGCAAATGTCTTCTCTTGTTCAATTTCTTCTTTCAACATTCTTAGATAGTTCGGAAATATTGGAAACTGAATGCTGTCTTTTACAGCATGGAAAGAGTCTTCATAGGAGTCATATTGCCCAAGGAACTCTGTTTCAGAATACCAGGGTTTGAATAGCTGGAGAAGTGCTAAGTAGAAATATTAATTTTTTCAGCAGTTTGACAAGTACATTTTCTATGGTTTATTAGGTTACCTTTTAGATGCCACCAGCTACCAACATATTCTTATTCATCAATGTTTTCTGATTTCTTTTGTTGCACCTATAGTGCTGTAGAATTTCATAAAGACACATATTTTCTAGCTGTGGACTCCTCCATGGATAGTAAGTGCCCAGCATATTTGCTTTTACAATATCTGTACTGACTGGATCAAACTCTGCTAAGTACTGAATTTCTTGATACAATGTCAAGGCTCTGTTTCACATGTTGGCAAGGCCTAGACTAACTCAAAAAAATCCTCTAATCTTTGAGAACAACCAAGCTGAACTTAATCTATCACTGCACTCATACGACCTTATCTCTTTATGTGAGAGCATTTTTTCAAGCTGAAGCTGTATCATTTTTCTGATAGAGATGTTTCTGCAGAAATCTCTTCTCATGTTTCCTTCATCTCTGTTTTTTCTGATTTTGTTATGTATGAAGTGTCATAGCGAGCAACAGCAATGGAATTGTCAGCAACAAACTGTATATTCATGTTTGCATTCCATAATTTTAGGATCACAAGATCATAATCGGTAATATATTTGGAGGCCTCTGATCTTTCTAGATTGTATATATTTTGGGGTGATTTCCTTGTCAATGTGTCTCACTGCAGATAAAAAGCTGTTGACTCTTCCTTTTGAAGAGATAGGCCTTGGAAAATCAAAACAACACCTCTTAACTTTCCTTTAGATCTGTATCTCCATCGGCAGTACCTGCTAAATCTTTGTGTTTGGAAACATACAACTTGCTGTTGCAGTGCTTTGGTTTTCTTCTCATCTTGAATACTACACGTAACATACTGTTCTAGGAATGGCAATACAAACTGATCAGTTTCAGTGCCAAATGTTAGTGTATCCTTTATCATTTCTCCCCCAAAAATCTGTGACTTCTCCAAGAAGAGGATTTGTTTTATTGCATATAAAATGCATTATCGATTGAAACTTATGATTGAAATACCTACATACATCAGCAGGATCCAAAGAGCAATGTTCTCCTGCTGTCTTCAAATGGATACCCTTATTGTTAGAGTTTGCTCCTTTTAGAAATTGTAGCAAATCATCCCATACGTACTCTATGCAGCTAAGTGTTAGAAACAAGTAGGTACACCTAAGTTGCGGAGCATACATTTAAGTTCTCCATGATGACGATACCAGTATTTATGAGTCCCACATCGACATGCCATTAAATTAATTAACTTGCGCTCTAGATTTTCATCTTTACCTTGTATTTTATCCACAAAGTCCTTTGCAAAAATATTTTGCAGATTGACCCCTGTCTTAAGAATGTGGTTCACAGTATGAGACAGTCCTGACAAGTTACTTTCAAATAACAGATGGAATATGTGGGGAATAGATTGTCGAAACCTAGGGTCCTCTGAATATAGGGCCTGATTCTGACTATGGCGGACGGCGGAGGCCGTCCGCCATAGTCCCGCCGCCAAATGACCGCACCGCGGTCAAAAGACCGCGGCGGCCATTCACACATTTCCTCTGGGCCGGCGGGCGCTCTCCAAAAGAGCGCCCGCCGGCCCAGAGGAAATGCCCCTGCAACGAGGACGCCGGCTCAGAATTGAGCCGGCGTAGTTGCAGGGGTGCGACGGGTGCAGTTGCACCCGTCGGTAATTTCAGTGTCTGCAAAGCAGACACTGAAATACTTTTTGGGGCCCTCTTACGGGGGCCCCTGCAGTGCCCATGCCATTGGCATGGGCACTGCAGGGGCCACCAGGGGCCCCGCGGCACCCCCTACCGCCATCCTGTTCATGGCGGGTTTCCCGCCATGAACAGGATGGCGGTAGGGGGTGTCTGAATCCTCATGGCGGCGGAGCACGCTCCGCCGCCATGGAGGATTCCCCCGAGCAGCGGAAAGTCGGCGGGAGACCGCCGACTTTCCGCTTCTGACCGCGGCTGAACCGCCGCGTTCAGAATGCTCGTGGGAGCACCGCCAGCCTGTTGGCGGTGCTCCCGTGGTCGGTGGCCCTGGCGGCCACCGGCCGCCAGGGTCAGAATGACCCCCATAGTCTTGTTGACCTATATTCAGATGCTGTTATTTGTTTAGGCCTCTCATCGTAGTGCCCACCTACTCCTGTAGGAAATAGCTGTGGCAAACAGCAAGCTTCTAAACTTTTTTCTCAGGCACTCATTGAAGCACCTATAGCTTGCTTCATTTGAAAAGATCAATGGCATTCCCAATAACTTATTTTGAATGTAGTGGATGAATACTATAGTGCTCATATATTTCTTCTGATTTCTGCTTATCCAACTTCTCTATTTGTCCACTTAATTGTAGTGATTCATCAATACAACTTACTTCTACTGTGATATTCATATGTTTGTAAAAAGCATTATTTTCTTTGAAGTATTTTGTAGCTTTTTTACTTTATTCACATCCACTAATTCTTGCCAGATTTTCTTACTTTTGATAGGCACTCCATTTACTAGAATAATCTGTGGTTCATCTATATCTTGTTCAACATAAACAATGTCAGCACGTTTTTTAAATCTAGAGGTAAATATACAACTCTTCCTTTAAGTCCTTTCTGTAGTTCTGTGGGTGGCAGTTTCCCTGTTTTTGGCTCCATTGCTTGAAATGGGTGAACAGTTTGTACTAGAATTGATTCATACATATTTAATTCATCATGTTATTATGGAATTGGTACTAACTCTAATCTATTATGAATTGTTCTAGCTGGCTTGCTATCATTCTTGAATTTGTTATGGCAATGTTAACATATTTCTTTCTTTTGCTTCCACATTAAACCTTTCTTCTACAAATAGATATGTACCAAATGCATACATACTCAGGGTTCTCAGATAACTGCATTGAACAGGTCTATCCCCTATGTAAACTTTTCAGTACTTATCTCTCTATCCATTTTTTCTACAGTTCTCAACATTTCCTCCTCATTTTCTCTGTTATTTTCTTCAGGGCCATAAAATCCCCCAAACTGAATATCTTCGGAAACCTTGAAAATACTCTAAAAGGCGGTGTACCGCATTAAGAAAGAGTCCAAGGTTCTAGCAGTGCAGATGAACAATCCTTGTTTTTAATATTTTAGTACAAGTCCACAGTGTTGATTCCACACAAATCCGTAGATGAAATGAGTTAGAACAAAGGGTAAACCATGAACAAATTGAACAATACTCAGGATGAACAGCCAATGCGTTTCGCCCAATTGAAGGGCTTCTTCAGGGCTGTAATGTAACCAGAAAAACACATGTATACCATACATTTCATTGGACAAAAAAAGGGGGGGGAGATTGATTGTGTGAATAAGTGTAAGATTTCAAATTATAGAGGTGACTCCAAAGAGAAAGTATTGTGTACCAACACATAGATAAAAGTTGTGAACCCATGCAGGGCATGCTCCATATCATGCAAGAGAAAAAATATACTGTGAGGGATAAGAAAAAATTAGCCAAACAGTGAGTGAATTAGAAATAGAATCGTAATATATTTAATAGGAGTATATACATAAAGTGTATTATTTTGGCTATGCCTTCTGGCAATTTGACCTATACCATCCCCAACACGTTACCATCTTCGGGGCTCGACGAACTAGGATATGTGGGGTTTTTCGTTTTCATTTCTTTATTTGAGTGCCTTTTGAATGGATGCACTTGACCTTACCTCATTGCTTTCTAATTAATTCTACCTAGTTAATTCAAGCATGTAGCTCTCGTCACTCTTTAGCGCCATTTCCATATGTCACTTCAAACGACCTGTCTCTTTTTTACATGAAATCTTTTCTCCCTGCTTCTTGTTTTTCTCTTTATACTTTTTCTTTATTTACCCTTCCCACCTTGGTTGTTTTTCCTTAGGATACTGATTTATTATTACACTTCTTACAACCATTACTGACTGGATACCATTGATGGTACGTTTTAGAGGTTTGCGGTATTTAATTAAATTGACACTGGGATGGGCCCCCCACCTCCCCTTCTTTCTTGGGATTTCATCTTTTATCGAATATATACTCACACTTTATGTATATACTCCTATTAAATGTATTACAATTCTATTTCTAATTCACTCACTGTTTGGCTCATTTTTTCTTATCCCTCACAGTATATTTTTTCTCTTGCATGATATGGAGCATGCCTTGCATGGGTTCACAACTTTTATCTATGTGTTGGTACACAGTACTTTCTCTTTGGAGTCACCTCTATAATTTGAAATCTCACACTTATTCACACAATCAATCCCCCCTCCCTTTTTTTGTCCAATGAAATGTATAGTACACATGTGTTTTTCTGGTTACATTACAGCCCTGAAGAAGCCCTTCAATTGGGCGAAACGCCTTGGCTGTTCATCCTGAGTATTGTTCAATTTGTTCATGGATTACCCTTTGTTCTAACTCTTTTCATCTACGGATTTGTGTGGAATCAACACTGTGGACTTGTACTGAAATATTAAAAACAAGGATTGTTCATCTGCACTGCTAGAACCTTGGACTCTTTCTTAACGCAGTGCACCGCCTTTTAGAGTATTTTCTGGTGGGGCTTCCTCAGCCCTGTTTTCTTCTTTGTTGCAGCAGGAACTTTGGTGAAGTTGCACGCTTACTGTAACTTATTAGCAGTATTGTTGTTTTCTATTTGCATTTTCTTACTATTGGGTATAATTAGGGATGGTGCGTTGTCTATGAGCTGGCTGCAATTCTTGTTTGTTTTCTTTGTATCTTCTGAAACCTTCTCAACCTCTACCACACTACCATATAACAGAGTTCTATTCAAATCTCCTAAACATAAAGCTGAACTTTTTACAAAATAAAGTCTCCTAACTAGAGCGCACAGCTAACATTCTAAAGTAGTAAAAAGTACTTTAGAACACTTTTTTTGAAAGACATACCAATTATTTACCTTGTAAGTTTGTATATTTTCTAACTTTGCATGGATCTAATTCTTGAAGCATCTTAATTTTCTGTTTCAGACTCCTCAATGAAAATTCTCTTACAAACGTTTTTAATTTATCAACTATTTCCTGTATACAGATGCTGCTACACTTCTACTTGTACAGAGGAGCTTGCTTACGCTTACCTTGTACATCTTCAGCTATCACTTGTTGTACATTCCTAGAAACTAACTGAACTTTTTCTATTGGACTGTCATCCTTCACTTCATAGCAATGGCAACTTGTCTCAACTGCATGCACTAATATGTTTTCTTCCAAGTGGCTCTGTGCTAGATGTGTGTATCCATTCACTTTTAAACACTTTACATTTTTTTTTTAAATGAGCCTTTTTCTTAATGTTCTTTTCCTCATACAGAGTACTGTTTTGTCTCGTGTCCTCATTCTGTTTGATATTAGGATAAAAAGTTTCATTTTCAAAACAAATGCTTTTCCCACTATATTCTCACCATTTGCTTCTGCTTAACTATAGCGCTTCTCTTTCTATATGTATTAATCTTTTTCAGCAAATTTTGTATTACTCTAGTTTGAAACATAGTTGCTCTTATGTCCTTAAACTGGTTTTGTCTCCAAGTCAACTCCTTCCATTGTTGATAAAATTTTCTACTTTTACTAGTATGTAAACCTTCCTTTTTGTCATTTAATATACAACTCTTCTTGTTGGACAATTTTTTACAATTAGCAATTTTCAAAATACCTTTTTTTAGAAAGTCCTTAGTGCTCTTACTTCTTTGTGTCTTATCAGGCATTCAGTTTTTTTTAGTACATGTGGATATCTGCAAGTGAATTAAAAAATACATTTAGCTCCATCTATACAGCAGTGCCGCTATCCTTTTGTTATTAGCTATATGAGTTGCAGTATTAGTTAGACACTACATACATAAGTAAGCATAACACTCTGTAACTGCATATCTAAATCACTTAAACTTAGAAGGACATCTTTCATCTCTTAAATATGAAGCTCTGATCTATGTCCTACATACATCCTACGTGACCAGTGAACTTTGACCACTAAAATGACAATGTAAGGAATGACAAGCAGCCTTTTTGATGGCAACTTCAGCAGACGGTAAAGATGTATATTTAGAGTCTGCAGTAGTAGGCCTGAGTCATGTTTAAAGAAATAGTTATCTGTTTGTGTGAGTAGGTTGTGGCATTACCTGGCTACATATCTGAGTGACTGAATAAATCATACTATGAGTGTGCCACCAAATGTTTAAGTAAATATGGGAACCACAAACGTATGTAACTGTGTGTGCAACTGCCCGCAATGCTAATGGAATCACAAGTGCTGTCTGAGTGCGTGCATGGATGTATAAGCATCTCTCTCAATGTTTGACTAGATGGGACAGTGGCTGTATCGTTTTGTTATTAGCTGTATGAGTTGCAGTATGATTTGGACACTGCACATGTAAGTGCACATCTAACTCACTGAAATTTAGAAGGACATGTTTCATATTTTAAATATGAAGCGCTGTGCTCTATGCCCTTCCTATAGCCTACCTGACAACTGAACTTTCACCATTAAAATGACAATTTAAGGACTGATAAGCAGTGTTATGGCAAGTGCAGCTGAGAGTAAACTGCATACTCTGGGACTACAGTAGTAGAGTACTTGTCTGGATAGCTGAGCAGTTTGGGTTAGTATTTTGTACATATATGACTGAATGTATAAGTAACTCTATGACTATCCCACCAGAAATGTTAGTATATATGGTGATTAAATGAGTATACAACTGATTGTACAACTGCAGCCTAAACTTCTGAATACATAATTGCTGTCTTGGTGTATGTATGAATGTATAACTGGCCCTCTCATTATCTAATTATCTGCATGTCACTGATTGCCCAAGTGAAGGATAACTTTTTGTACTAAAAGTACACTTTAAAGCTTGACAAATGGATTTTAAATGTCAACTTGAGGTACCAGTAAATGTTCATTCTCACACTCTGTGGTAGTAGCCTCAAGCCATGTTCAACGGATGTCCTGTCTGAATAGGTGACTAGTTTGTTTCAGTGCCTTAATACATATCTGAGTTAGTTTATGAGTCTGTATACGACTGTAATAGCACACGTTTAGCAAAATATGACACTGCATCACTGGATTTCTTACGAAGTCTATGGGTCTGTAAATGTTTTTGGAACTGTCTCTATGAATAGCTAATTTGCTGTGTTGGTGACTACGATAGTATGTAAGTATGTGGGCAATTGTCGCTGATAATGCTGGCTACATAGATACTGAGTATGTGCATACGTTTATAAGTGGGTATCTCATTCTCAAACTAGCTGTCTCAGTGTTTCTATCCTTTTGTTATTAGCTATATGAATTGCGGTATGACTTGGACACTGTATATGTAAGTTAGCACAGAAGTCTGCAAGTGCACATCTAACTCAGTGAAAGTTAAAAAGGAAATATTTTATCTTTTAACCACAATGCCCTGCCTAAGTACTCAACTTTCAGAAGTAAAGCAACAGCTTAAGATGAACAAGCAACCTTTCGAATGGCAAGTCCTCTTGACTAAATACTCAACTGTAAAGTAATAGGCCTGCATCATGTTTAAAGAAGTAGTTGTGTAGACGGCTGAGTAGGTTGTGTCAGTGTTCAATACATATGTGACTGACTGTATCAGTACCTATATCAGTGTCCCCCCAAATGTCTAAATAAATATTATGAGTACAGAGGTATGTAGGTGTGTGTGTAACTGACTGAAATATTATTGGACACGTACCTGCCCCCAGGGTATGTGTATAAATCTATAAGTAGACTTCTTACAGTCTCCGTTGGTGTATCAGTGGCTCTATCCTTTTCTTAATAGATGTATAAGTTGAAGTATGGGTAGAAGATGTTTGCAAAAGTGAGAATATGAGTCTCCAAGTGCATCTTTAACTCAGTGAAAATTAGAAGGACATCTTTAATGTTTTAACCAAAAAGCACTGTGCTTGATTACCTACCTACCAAGAGACTAGCTGAGTGGTACATTTACTGTACTAAAACCACACTTTCAGAATTCTCAAGCAGGCTTTCTAATGGGTACGCAAACTGACAATAAACATGCAAACTTTCAATCCCCAGCAGTAGCCCACAACTGTGTTTAAAGTTATGTTACTATTTAGCTACATATATGTGTGACTATATCAGTAGAGCTATGAGTATCCCGTCAGATGTTTAAGTAAATACAGTGAGTACAGGACTATGTAACTATGTATGCATGTTTTGCCAATACTGATAAAACCATAAATACTATCTAACTGCATGCATGAGTGTAGAATCAGCCTTGTAAGTATCTAAGTATTATGGCAGTGACTCCATCCATATGGTAATAGCAATATGACCTATAGTATCTATCTCAGAGTTAATATGTATGAGACCATAATACTCTCAAACGCCACATATAACCCAGTTCAAATTAGAAGAATATGTTTCATTTTCTAATAACAAATCATCCTACTCTATGGCCTACCTCTAGTCTACCTTAGTTTTGCTTCTTTTGTGGTTACAATGAAGTGTAATCTTTCTTTACTGATTATTATACCTGTGTTTATTCTTAGCATATAGACAATATTTATATTCCTTTTTAGTCTTTATGAACATACTACTCACTCTCACTCTTGTAATATACTATTATTCCTCTAGTAGAACATTTTAATTTAAAATTGACCAAACTACACATACCTGTTAAGTATGTTTCTTGCTGTGTATATCAGTCTGTCATTTTCAGTTTAAATTTCTTCTCACTTAAAATACACAAAAACCAGGCAGAAAAATGGTACACCACTCTCAAGCAAATGAACCATTAATGGCAACCTTTTCAACTTTGCTTTCAAGGTTACTCAAATACAAAGCCAATCAAAATCTCTCTTGCACGTGTATATTATGGTATACATCTTCTTACTGGATATCATAGTTAATCTTTTCCAGCACCCCTGAAAAGATAGTCCAATTCATACCAGTTTTGCCGGATCCCAATGTAACTTTGTGGTTGGATCCGTAGATCCACGTGGAAGGACAAAGTTTAATTTTGGTATTTAATCTAAAATAATGCTATATACAGTTATGTTTAAATAAACAAATCTATTCTCACCTAAAGATACTTTTAAACACTTTTTTACAGTGTAACTCTAATGACCAAGTCACAGTCTAGTCTTTTGTATACCCTTCCCCCATGCTCCGCTAGCTGTGCTGCAATGGTAATGTAGTTTGCAACATTCTATTGCAGCAGTAGGTCACAGGTTCATAACAGTTTCTGAAAGCATCATGCTTAATTTTAAATGACAAATAGCAGGTGTGATTGACTTTTTAAAATAATACACATATCACAAACAACAACAGTTTTATCTGCTTTCTCAAAAGCCAATCCCACATCTATTCTCTTTTCTCACAATATCACTATCTACCTTTATGTACCAACATTCACAGGGTGTAGATTGTGGAACCAGCTATGTGTTTTGAGCTAGAGAGAGTGTAAGAAAGAGTGCCACTGACAGGAACCTGGGTTTATCTAATGTGGACATAACTTGGATTGGCCAGAGAGGGTTAAAGTGGCATCAGTTGCTGCCTTTGGTTGAAACCATTAAGGATTGCCAACATCCAGACCCTAGGATTGTGCACTGTGGTGGCAATGGCCTGGCCACAGTTACAGGGGTAGGATTGGAAATCCCCATGAAGCATACCTTTGGAAAATTAATGACACTTTTCCCACACAATGTATTGGTCTTTTCTAACATTTGTCCGAGGCAGAAGTGGAAGTGGTCATCTGAATTCTGTCCACATATAGGGGGTCATTACGACCCTGGCGGCCGGCGGTAAGTTGGCGATAACACCGCCAACAGGCTGGCGGTGTTCCGCCAGAAATTATGACTGTGGCGGAATTGCCACGGCCATACCGCCGGCCCCTCCAATATACCGCCAGGATTCCGCCTGGCGGTCATAATCCCCAGGGCAGCGGTGCAAGCACCGCTGTCCTGGGGATTATGAGTCCCCGACCGCCAGCCTGTCCGTGGCGGTACACACCGCCATTGAAAGGCTGGCGGTAATGGGACTTGGGGTGCCCCTGGGGGCCCCTGCACTGCCCATGCACTTTGCATGGGCAGTGCAGGGGCCCCCAGGCATAGCCCCGTCGTGCATTTCACTGCCCGAATTTCGGGCAGTGAAATGCGTGACGGGTGCTACTGCACCCGCTGCACATCAGCTTTGCCGCCGACTCTATTACGAGCCGGCAGCAATGTTGATGTGACATTTCCGCTGGGCCAGCGGACGGTAACACTGTTATCGCCCGCTGGCCCAGCGGAAATGTCATAATAGGGAGCCAGGAATACTGCTGGCAATGGCAGTATTCTGTCTCCCGCGGCCTCGGCGGTCTTTTTGCAAGACCGCTGAGGTCATAATGACCCCCTTAATGTTAATAAAACTGTTTCTGCATTCCACAGAAATCATAACAAGGACTCTATTTACCACAATAATTTACAGTTTGATATGGATGGTATATATAGAAATGATAGAGTTCACCTGACAGTGAAAGGCAACAGGGTGTTCCTATGGAACTTGAGAGGTTACATCCTGTTTCATGTGAAGTGATCACCTACACATCATAAACACAAAGGGGGTGATTCAGACCTTGGCGGACGGCGGAGGCCGTCCGCCAAGGTTCCGCCGCCGAATGACCGCACTGCGGTCAAAAGACCGCGGCGGCCATTCAGACATTTCCGCTGGGCCGGCGGGCGCTCTCCAAAAGAGCGCCCGCCGGCCCAGCAGAAATGCCCCTGCAACGAGGACGCCGGCTCAGAATTGAGCCGGCGTAGTTGCAGGGGTGCGACGGGTGCAGTTGCACCCGTCGCGTATTTCAGTGTCTGCAAAGCAGACACTGAAATACTTTGCGGGGCCCTCTTACGGGGGCCCCTGCAGTGCCCATGCCATTGGCATGGGCACTGCAGGGGCCCCCAGGGGCCCCGCGGCACCCCCTACCGCCATCCTGTTCATGGCGGGTTTCCCGCCATGAACAGGATGGCGGTAGGGGGTGTCTGAATCCCCATGGCGGCGGAGCGCGCTCCGCCGCCATGGAGGATTCAATGGGGCAGCGGTAAACCGGCGGGAGACCGCCGGTTTACCCTTTCTGACCGCGGCTGAACCGCCGCGTCAGAATGCCCTCGGGAGCACCGCCAGCCTGTTGGCGGTGCTCCCGTGGTCGGTGACCCTGGCGGTCACCGGCCGCCAGGGTCAGAATGACCCCCAAAGGCTCTTTTCAGAGCCAATCCTTTCATCATACATATATTAATGTTTAACTATGTAATTAAAAAAAAAAAAAAAAAAAAAGACTCATCTGGATCCAGAAACCCATCAGCAAATTTTGAAAAAATAAAATAAAAATCGCATTCTCTTACCAATTATTTCTCTTGTATCACATTTATCTGAACCGCTCTGGTTAAGGAACTCCTATCCTGACCTGTTCATATGTTACTGTGCACATTTTTGCACTGGGACCCGCTCCCATCAAATAATAAAATGCCACCCAGAACTTTGCATCTCAGGTCATAGACACCCTACTGCACATGAGTATCTCTCTGAATGTGAGAGTGTGAAAGAGAATGTGTGACTGGATATCAGATTGGCTGCAAGAGAATCTATTGGGGTATGTGAGTGGGCATAAGAGTATTTCTCTAAGTGTGACAGTGGATGTAACAGTATCTTTCTCACTGTTAGGCTATATGTAACAGGTGTCTCTGAGTATGTGTGTGAGTGTCAGGGTGTCTGTGTATATGTAAGAGTGTGTGTGCGAGAGAGTATTTTTGAGTCTGAGAGAGTGTGATAATTTCTGTATGTGACAGAGAGTATGAGAGTGTCTAACTTTGAGAGTGGATGTTAGAGGCTGTCTTAGGGTGTGGGAGTGGGTGTGAGAGTGGTGGATGTGAAAGACTGTGTATGAGTATGAGAGTAGGGGAGACAGCTTGACTCTGACCATTCAGAATGCATGTTACTGTCTTTATGGGTCTGAGAGTCGGTGTGAAACTTTCTGTATCGATGTGAGAGTGGGTGTGAGTGTCTCTGTTGGTGTGAAAGTGGGTGTCAGAGTCTCTGGGTGTGAGAGTGCCTGTCTTGGTGTGAGAGAGGGTGTCAGACTGTGTGTGACTGTGAGTGTCTGTTTCATTGTAAGAGTAGATGTGAGGTGGTATCTCTTGCTGTGAGAATGGATGAGAGAGGCTATCTTGTATGACAGCCAATGTGACAGTGTTTGCCTTGGTGTGAGAGTTCATGTGAGAGTGTCTGGTTGTGAGACTGGGTGTGACAGTGTCTGTCTTGGTGTAAGAGTGTCTATCTGGGTAGGAGAGTGGGTGTGAGAGTGTCTGTCTTGCTGTGAGATCGGGTGTGAGAGTATCCCTGTTGATGTGTCAGTGGGTGTGAGAGTGTCTCTCTAGGTGTGAGACTGGATGTGACAGTGTCTGTCTTAGTGTGAGAGAGGGTGTGAAAGTGTCTGGATGTGAGAGTGGATTTCAGAGTCTGTCTTGCTGTGAAAGTAGGTGTGAGAGTATCTCTGTTGATGTGCAAGTGGGTGTGAGAGTGTCTCTATTAATGTGAGAGTGGATGTGACAGTCTCTTGGTGTGAGAGAGGGTGTGAGAGTGTATGTGTGTGAGAGTGAGTGTGAAAGTGTATTTCTTGATGTGAGAGTGGAGGTGGGAGTGTCTGTTTAGGTGTGACAGTGGGTGTGAGAGTGTCTATCTTAGTGTGACAGTGGATGTAATAGAGTCTATATGGGTGTCAGAGTGGGAGTGAGAGTGTCTTTTTAGATGTGCGAGTGCATGTGAGAATGTCTGTCTTAGTGTGAGAGTAGGTGTAAGGGTGTCTGTGTATGAGAATATCTGTCTAGGTATGAGAATGGGATTGAAAGTGTCTGTCTTGCTGTGAGAGTCAGTGTAAGAGTATCGCTGTTGATGTGCAAGTGGATGTGAGAGTGTCCCTCTAGAGGTGAGAGTGGATGTGACAGTGTCTGTCTTGGTGTGAGAGCAGGTGTGAGAGCGTATGTGTGTGAGAGTGTGTGTGAAAGTGTCTTTCTGGATGTGAGAGTGGATGTGAGAGTAGGTGTAAGAGTGCCTATCATAGTGTGTGGGCGGATGTAATAGTGTCTTTCTGGGTGTGGGTGTGGGAGTATCTTTTTAGATATCAGAGTGCATGTAAGAGCGACTGTCTTAGTTTGACAGTAGGTGTAAAAGTGTCTGTCTGGGTGTGACAGCGAGTGTGAGAATGTCTGTCTGGGTATGAGAGTGGGAGTGAGAGTGACTGTTGTACTGTGACAGTGGGTGTGAGGGTATCTCTGTTGATGTGCAAGTGGGTGTGAGAGTGTCTCTCTGGATTTCACAGTGGAGGTGATAGTGTCTGTCTTGGTGTGAGAGAGGGTTTGAGAGTGTATGTGTGTGAGAGTAAGTGTGAAAGTGTCTTTCTGGATGTGAGAGTAGGTGTGAGAGTATCTTTCTGGGAGTGACAGTGGGTGTGACAGTGTCTATCAGTGTGAGAGTGGATGTAATAGTGTCTGGGTGTCAGAGTAGGAGTGAATGTCTTTTTAGATGTGAAGGTGCATGTAGGAGTGTCTGTCTTAGAGTGACAGCAAGCGTAAGAGTGACTGTCTTATTGTGAGAGTGAGTGTGAGAATGTCTGTCTGGATATGAGAGTGGGAGTGACAGTGTCGGTCTTGCTGTGAGAGCGGGTGTGAGAGTATCTCTGTTGATGTGCAAGTGGTGTGAGAGGTCTGTCTGGATGTGAGAGTGGGTCTGAGAGTGTCTTTCTTGGTGTAAGAGAGAGTGTGAAAGTGTTTCTGAGTTAGAGTGAATGTGTCTGTCTGCACGTGCGAGAGGGTGTGAGAGTCTGGCTTGGTGTGACAGAGTGTTTAAGAGTGGTTGTGTGTGAGAGTGAGTGTCAGAGTGTTTCTCTGGCTGTGAGAGTAGATGTGAGAGGATATATCTTACTGTAAGAGTGGGTGTGAGAGTGTTTCTGTTGGGGTGATAGTGAATGTAACTGTGTCCGTCTGGATGTGAAAGTGAATGTGTGAGTGTATCTCTTACTGTTAGAGTGTGCATGAGAGAGTCTCTGTTGGTATGAGAGTGGATGTGACAGTGTCTGTCTTGATGTGAGAGTGGATGTGAAACTGGGTGTGACAGTGTCTCTCTTGGTGTAAGAGGGTGTGAGCGTGTCTGTGTGTGGGAGTGAGTGTGAGAGTGTCTGAGTGTAAGAGTGGATGTGAGAGGGTATGAATTGCTGTGAGAATGGGTGTTAGAGGGTCTTTGTTGGTGTGACACTGGATGTGACAGCGACTGTCTTGGTGTGACAGTGGATGTATTAGTTTGGAAGTGGATGTGACAGTATCTGTCTTGATATGAAAGCAGGTGTGAGAGTGTCTGTGTGGGCTATGTCTTGGTGTGAGAGTGTATGTATGAATGCCTGAATATCTGTGCTAATATTTATTTTTCCCAAAGTTTCTCAGATCTGCGGATCCATCCGCGGGCTTCAGTGTGGCCCACTCTCTGAATCCGCGGGTAGATCCAGGGTTTTCAAAAAAGATTTAAAAAAATACATTTCACACATTTTTTGCTAACTATTTACACATAAGCCACAGTTACATGAACCCTGTGGGGTCAGGGATCTCTTAGTCTAACCCCTTCATAACAATCGCAGCCCACATTTCAGCCAAGAGGACCATTCCCCGATAAAACAAAATGGTGGCCGCAACGTCCCTGTCAGGTTGTGGCCCCAATCAGGAGCTTCCTATCACTCCTGGATCAGTATCAATCTGCAGTGGATCAGCAGAGGATGCGTATCCCTAAATATCTATATTTTTTGGCCTTAAATATCTCTTAAACTACTTAACGGATTCACACCAAATCACAAAAAACACGCTTTCTGGACCAGGACCTAGCTTGCTGACAATTTTGGTGTCATTCCGTCCAGCGGTTCGGGCTGTAGTCGTGCTAAAAAATTTGAAAAATCCCACTGACATAAAATGGGGAAAATGTGTTTTGGGACTCACCCATTTTCTCAGCTCCCGCTTGACAAATCACCCCAAAACTTTGGAGACAGTAGGTGAACAGACTAAAGTATACGTTATGAAAATTTAGTGAAGATTTGTCAAGCGGTGCCAAAGTTATCAGGAAAACTCTCTGTCAATGGTAATCAATGTCCTAAATAACTACCTAGTGACGAAGCCACTAAGTAATATATATACATTTCTATGTATAGATATATACACACAAAGATCTATCTCTCTATCTATCTATCTATCTATCTATCTATCTATCTATCTATCTATCTATCTATCTATCTATCTATCTATTTATCTATCTATCTATATAATAATAATAATATCTACCAGCAGTCGCCAGTAGGCAGTTATGGTTAGGACCTAGTTTCCATTGAAAAAACATTTTTGGACAAAGCTATATCTTTGGCGCTGTTCAATGAATCTTCACAAAATTTTACCAAAAAAGTGTTAAGTAGGGTCTTTTTGTGCATTGAAAGCTTATGGGAAAGCCTTCAAGTGAGGGCAGAGAAAAATGGGGTAAAGAAAAAAGTGCTTTTCCTATGTTAATTCTCATAGACTCTTTAGACACGTCTGCAGCTCGAACCTCTGGACGGAATTACACCAAATTGGGCTTCATCTGGTGTAAACTCTTTCAGTAATTTTTTAGATATTAAAGGAAATCCAAATTTGTATATCTAGGGTTGCATCGACTTCGCGAATAGTCCTGATCTTGTGCTGAGATTTTATTTGCTGCCAACACTTCAGCCAGGAAGTGTTGGCAGCTATTTTGGGTATTGGCTTCAGCCGAGCCCCCAAAAAAGTGAAAATTACGGGCCAGGGTAGGGACACTCAAAGCTACTAGCCTTGATCCTGGGTTCCCCATGGGACCCGGCTAGGGCTAAAAAGCAAAAAGCATTTATTCTACATTCATGGGGAAATTCATCAATATTCGTGAGTTTTGCTGTGGATTAAAAAAGAAAGCAAGCCCTGTATCCCACACTTGCTTTTCATTTTGCCTCCAAGTGGGCCAGGTCCCAGGGACATTATCAAAATATAGGAGGGAGGCACATGGGCCTATTAAATTCAAAGGGTTACATTACTAGGTTTGTTTAAGCACAGTCAATAGAGTTTCAACCTTCTAGCTAATATGAGGTCTCATCAGGACTAAACAAATAAGAGGGACACCCTCAAGTAACAGACTCCAAGGGAGCGTAATCAGTTGAACGCTTATCTGGTCCTAACAGCCGTGTAATTAACTCCGGTCCGCTCTGTATCTTGGTGAAACCACTTCAGGAATCAGTGGAGTACAGGTGTTGACTGTCTGGTGCCTGTCCATAAGCGCACGATGATGGGATACGTGCAGAGGGCTGCAATACCTTGCCACACCACATCAACATGGAGACAGCCATTTATATATATATAAAATCTAGTGGCAGTTGCCACTAGGTAGTTATGGTTAGGACCAAGTTTCTATAGATAGAGTGTTTTTTGTTTTGCTAATAACGTTGGCGCTGATTGACGAATCTTGATGAAACTTTCCAAGAAAATACGACATTCACTTGAGCTGCTGTCTGGAAAGTTTCAGGGTGATCCGTCCAGGGGGCCTGAGAAAAAGGGGGGTCCCAAAACACTTTTTCTCCATTCATTTTTCCATGGGGAATTTGAACAATGACCTTGCCAAAACTACTGGACAAAATTACACTAAATTTGGCAGAAAGGTAGGTTCTGGTGCAGAAAGTGACTTTTTCATTTTGATATACATTTTTCAGTAGTTTTTGAGGGATTGACTAGAAAATAAATTTGTATACATATTGACATGGATCTGTCGTGGTCCTGACGCGGAGTGCCACGAATCCGTGAGCCACATGAAGGAGTGTGATTGGCTGGCTGTAAGCTTTTAAGAAAGTTGTGACCGCCATTTTATATATCAGCAACGATCCTGAGGGATAAATTTATGGGCAAAAAAAAAAATACCAGGGGTCAGAGTAGAGGTTCTCTGACTCCGTAGATGAAATGAATAGGTTGCTGATTGAATAAATATCAGCTTAGATAGGTGAGACAACTTTTTGTTTCACGATCGTGGAGTTGCGACTCTGTCATGGTCTTAGCGCGTCCTTGCTTGTAATGTTGCAACTGAGTCGCAAACCCTGACATGCACTGCTAATTACCTCAAAAATTACGGCATTCAACATCTTTGATAATATCAATGTAATATTTGCAGTAAAATTGATGATGGAAAAACTGTGCATGGCAGGGGTGTGAGCAGTGCTTGAAATGGAAAAATATAAGTGCCGGTACTCTGTACCAGAGTACCTGCTTGTTTCTGAGAAGTGCCGGTACTCTCCAATTAAAAGTATTACGGTTTTCTCGAGATGTGCCGGTACTCCCTCTCTCAAAATGAAAAAGTTCCGGTACTCCGTACCGGACAGTACCGGCCCATTTAAAGCACTGGGTGTGAGGGGATAGTTACCTTCGGGCATGAGTTATAGTTATTTGAGCTAACTCTACCTAGAACAGGTGAATTTCTATGGTTTTGTATGCTTAAAATGTGCCTAACTATAATGTCTCTGTACCCTTTGATTTTCTTCAATGAATATATATATACATATATAAAGGCTTACACTTACCTGTGAGCATTTGAATTGCATGCGTGGTAAACATTTATGTGATAAAGGCATACGCGTGGTAATGGTCTTATAGTAAGGCACGCATGGTAATGGCATACCTGGCTCCGTCACATCCGCTCAAAAGGTGTTTGCACTAAGCAAGGCCTTGCTTACCCCCCAAGGACATTTAATAGTACCACTGAAAGTGTGTGGCTCGGCCCTGTCTACTTCTAACATATTTACAGCTGAGCCAGCCGCTGCCCGCAGTATTGCTGGCGCCTTTTACATTTTTTTCATCTTAGACACAGCGCTAGCATTTCCATTTTCTTTTTAATGTGTCAGTGCACGCAGAGTTCCAGTGCTGGCTGCGGAGCCTGGATCACAATAGAATTTATAATAATTGGAGTTGGCATTTCAGAAAACTAGATAATGGCAAAGAACCTGAATGTTTACAGAACACAATTATTATTCCAAAGCCCAGTTCGCATTCTTCCAGCTGATCCTTTCCAGAAAAAGGTTTGGTTTGTTACAATAAAGCTAAGAGAAATATGTGACACGCTTAATTACTATAAACTTCTACTGCAGGGAATAATTGTAGTTTCTACATTGAATATAGTTTTGTAGCCAAGAGATTTAACTTGGTGATAATGTTTCGCTGTGAGCCTAAGCTATTATACGATAGAGGTATGGGGGCCGTGTCGTGATGGGCCTTTCTGGCTCAACCCAAAGCCGAGCGACTGTTTTATTCACCTGCAGGGCTGAAATTAATTTGTTTAACCTCATATTGTTTTCATTAGTTTTCACAAACTGACCTAGAAAATATTTTCAATTCACAGTTCAGCTCATTTCATATGATAACAGTGTCCAACATGTTTCAAGGCATTGGCCGTGCCCTATAAAGTCCATCATGATCATCATCATAAACAGCACAATAAATTACTTTCCTCCTCGCTTTCGGCGTTTATTCCCTTGTGCCCCTCCACTTCTCCATTAACATTTGTTACAACAGTAGAATGTACAGAGTTGCCAACACATACGAAATTTGCCTAAGGTTAAAATGGTTAAAAATCCTGTTTTCTATTTTTCAATCTCCTAGTACATTTGAGCAGATTTCATTTGAATGGAAGTATTAGAATGTCCTTATGTACTGCACCCTGAAAGTATTCCACCAACTACAGTAATCATAGATTCTGTATGAAAGT
The DNA here is from genome assembly GCF_031143425.1 of Pleurodeles waltl. Classification (NCBI taxonomy): domain Eukaryota; kingdom Metazoa; phylum Chordata; class Amphibia; order Caudata; family Salamandridae; genus Pleurodeles; species Pleurodeles waltl. The sequence continues at coordinate 368,373,500 of NC_090438.1, read as the reverse complement.
GCGTACCAGTGCCTCCTAGATAACCTAACTGGGGTTTCATTGATGTAATGAATGTTCGATATTTATCTTTCAATGAAAGGTTTGATTTGGTGCCATTTTATTTACTAAAATGTACTCTTTTTCTACATTGTTTAGGAAGTTTTCCTAGCCTTGTTTTCACTTTATTACTCATTTAGGGCCAGATGTAGCAACTTCCGATTTTGCGAATCGGAAATTGCGAGTCGGTGCGACTCGCAATTTCCGATTCGCAAAATCGGATGCAGAACGGTGTCTCAGACACCGACTGCGAGTCGCTAACATTAATGAAGTGGGTCGCATTTTGCGACCCCATAGCAAGTCCCTGTACTCACAGGGATGGTGGCCTGCTGAAGTCAGCAGACCTCCATGTCTGTGACTGCTTTTTAAATAAAGCAGTTTTTTAAATTTATTTTGCAGCCCGTTTTACTAAAGGAAAACGAGTTGTGAAATAAAAAAAATAACGAAACCATTTGGTTTCGGTTTTTCAGAGTAGGCAGTGGTCCAAAAAACCCTTTTTGGCAACATTCCCTTTTGCGAATGGGTTACCACCAGTGTGACGCTGGTGGTAACTGCGAATTGCTTTGCGACGGCATTCGCGGTCACAAAGCAATTTAGCATTGCGATGCGAGTCGCAAATAGGAAGGGAAAACCCCTTCCTATTTGCGAGTCACATTCACAATTTGCGAGTCGGTACCGACTTGCAAATTGTGAATGTGCATCGCAAAAGGCTTTTTGCATAGTGCAAACTGCGATTTTCGCAGTTTGCACCATGCAAAAAGCTTTCTACATCTGGCCCTTAGTGCTGCAAAAATACATCATCATTCATTTTCAGTCAGTAATTAGTATGTAACAACATATAGCCCTCATAAATTGAGGCCCAGAGTTAAGTGTGATATTTATTGCACTAGATAAAAATTAACACCGATGTGTTCAGAATTTATTGGATGTGGTTATTTCCGATTGCAAGATTTTTTCTCAAAATGGGGCATAACATTTTAGGTGAAGAGCCAGGTCTTCAGTTTCTTGTCAAACTCAAGTACTGAGGAAGAGGCTCTGATGCAGGGGTTATGGCAATGAAGGAAGAGCAACAACCACTAGCTCTGATTCTTATTAAGCAGGGAATGTGTGCAAATAGCAGATCAACTGAGGGAAGGTGTCTGGTGTGTGCGTAGAAGCTGATGCAATTGCATATGTAATTTGGGCCAAGGTTGTGCAGGACTTTGTGCGTGGAGTTTGAAGAGTGCATATATGTAGTCGGGGGTCTATGAGATGCAGGTGGGAGGAGTGCAGGGAGGTAGTCTTAGTTTGAGTCCTATACTCCCAGTGTTTAGCAGCTATGTTTCCCTCCTTAAAGTCTGACAGGTTTGACCTGGAGAAATGTAAAGAGGGTTGTTGTTAGGACAGAAATGACCCCTACATGGTAAACAGGCGTGTACCACTGTACTGCAACTAGAATTGAAATCTTGATATTTGTTGGCCTAGCGGACACTGACATGATAGTATATTTTGTGGGTTGAAGCCTAGGCCTGTCTATCGTGATTCCAAGGCCCACCACCTGTTATGTGACACCAACTAGGCACCCTTTACTGAAATGGGACTTATGTCAATGAACTGCATTGTTGACCTGAAGCTGTGGTGGCAGCATACTGATATTTTTCTCAGTTGATAGTACTGTGCTGACTTTTTTTCGGTTCAAGGAGGAGTGTGGCCTACAAGCCCCACTCATGTAAAGATCTGCTTAGAAGTAGCACAAAAAGTCTGAGCACTGACAGTCTGTGTGCATGATGAATGTGTGTGTGTATGTATGGTATCAAGGCTCTGTGTTGTGGTAAGTGTTGGATTGCTAGGATCAGTGGGATCCATTTTGAATAGTCCCTGAATTTATATGATACAAGTCGGAGGAAGAAAAACGTCTTCCCAAAACAGTGTAAGTGTATTAATTGGATTTTCTGGAGCTGAAGGGTGGAGACCCAGAAACTCTAATAAGGGAGAAGGAAGATAGGACTATCTTGGGAATTCTATAAGGATCTTTGATCAGGGGATTGCTGATTAGTCCGTCCTGAGCACTGCTATTTGATCGATGGTAGGAGTAATGGGTTGAATTATCAGATTCTATTAATAGTAAGAACGTTTCTAGGTATGGCCTGCCCTTTTGCATTTTCCTGATTGTTACTTCAGGAAGACACATGACAGTCAAATGCAAAACTTTCACCCTTCATTGTGCTCATGTTGTGGGATATCCTGCTTGGCATCTGTATCATCAGTATCTGCTGGGAGAGCCATCACCTTGAACAAAAGCTGTGTCTGCGCTGCAATTAGAAAATTGCATTTGAAACGGAACCACCCCAAACAGGACAATGCATCAACACCCCCCTGTCCTGAAAATTAGTGTAACAGAGGGATGCAAACCATCCCAAATTGTTCCATATCCAAACCTCTGCTTGACCAAGAACAAGTAGTCCTCTACAGAGTAGTCAAAGAGCTGATATGATTCAGGGCTGGTGCCTGTATGAAAGTCAGTCTCCCTGAGGTAAGAAGACATCACCTGAAGGATGCACACTTTTCTTGAGAAGCTGCGGGTCTGTCTAGTACCTAGGAGCCTTCATATCTGCTAAGAAAAGGATGGAGAGTGCCTGCCCAGGCAGGAGACAAGACTTTTTAGGAGGATAAGGTTAGTTGTTTCTCTGGTGCATGAAACATCTAGACAAAGCTGACGTGTTATTGGCACACTGAGAGGATTCACTTGGGCTTTCCACATGGTTCATGTGGTAAACTGTGTTATACAACCACAGTCGCCTTAGTCTTAGTGTAACTTGTAGGTGTAGGAACTATAAAATGTTAGTTTTAGCTGATAGGTTTGTAGAACCATTTACTGTTTTTTGTATTTTGTTTTGCTGTACTGTTAAAGTTCTTTGCTTTTTCTAAAACAGGTGAGACTGTATGTTATTGTTTCTGTTGGTTGACTGTTGAATTCCGAGTCTCTGCTCCTCACACTACCTCTTATAGAAGTTTTTAATTGACCCAATGTGCCAAACCATGTAGGACCGGTGCCTGGGACATGACAGACAAACACCACAACCACTGCGGTTGTGGCCCACCAGCCCTGTGGTGCTAGCAACTTTTCAAGCGTAGGCCTCACTTTGGCCTCCAGACACCATGTAGCAGTAATGACACATGCACATGTGTAGGTCGTACATGCTGTAGCCCCAGTCGCTACAGCACCTTTATTTAAACCCTTGGGTCACACCTGGCCCTCCAGGTGCAGATGAATACAATATATAATAGTGGCCATGTAGATCACTACATCTCTTATAACCTTTAATAAAAAATGAAACAAAAACAAAAACAGAAGGGAATGAGGAAACAGTCCACAATAAACAAGTGTTCAGGAAACAAAATAAAATTTGCCGTCTGGTTGTGTCACTGATTCTGTGCCTGCTTTGCTACAGTTGCGTCTGATAGGTGCTCTGTCTCTGGTGTCTCCACAAACATTCTCAAAGGCAGCATCATCCTCCTCATATGTCAGTTCTTCTTCTTTGACTCTGGATCTTCCCCTAGGGATTCTCTTAAACCAAGACACATTTCTTGATACCTCCACACCTCCTCTGTTTGCGGTGATCATGGTCTATCGCACTTTGAAATCTTCCCATGTTTCTTTCTTGAACCGTGTGGGAAATTTCCCCCCTGGGTGGCAATCTTTGATGACAACTTGCCCGCCCTCTTGAAGGCCCTCTGGTCCTGGCTTGCTTTTTCATTGTTCTCCTCTTTTCCTGGGCCTCCGTTGCCTCAATGATGGCTGGCTCCCACTTGGGCCTGGCATGAATGACAACTCTTCACTTTTTCTTCAACCATTCAGTCCATCCCAGGGAACCACACCCTGCTTTAAAGCTGTCCTTTAGTTTTGGCCATGCCTTGATGTCCCTTGATGTCCCTGGTGCACCAGTTCCACAGTACAGTCCAGAGATTTTGAGAAATAACAATCTGATGACCCTGAAGTATGAGTGCTTCCTCACTCTCACTTCACTCATTTTGGCTCCTCCCCAGCTGTGTTCTAGCTTCCTGCTTTTCCTCTGTTAGACCACAGAGACCCTCCAAGAAGTTCGACCAGTGATGTTCCTGAGGCACCTCCTTGGCCCGCATTAGGCAAGAACCGAACTTGGCTTCCACTATTTCCTACAAGGACAGTGCTTGGGATGTGCTATTTCTGTAAACATTCCGACAAAGCCCTCATCTGCCTGCTCTGCTCTGGGATTAGCCACTAGGGGGAGCCATGATAAGTAATCAGCTGTATTGTTTACCCCGGGCCAGGTAATTATATCAGAGCAGTATTGCTGCAACTGAACAGCCCACCTTTCAATTCTCAGTTTCGTGCTGTGCCTCTGAACAGAGATACCAATGGTTTATGGTCTGTGATTACTTGAAACATTTGGCTGCAAAGATGTAAATGGAAATGTTTACAAGTACATTTAATTGGTAGTGCCTTTCCATTTGTGCATATCGAGTTTCCACTGTGGTAAGAGCTCGGCCCGCCTATGCTATAGGTACACACTCTTGGTTGTCTTTCAGTTTCAGTAGCACCGCCCCTAGCCCTATGGGGCTGGTGTCTACGATAAGTTTTGTTCTACTCATCGGGCTGAAGTAGGCAATGGTGGCATCATGTAGGAGTGCTTTATTTATGTCTCTGAATACTTGTGCTGCTTTGTTCCATTTCCAAGGAACGTCCTTCTTTGTCAGTGCCTGTAGAGGATCCGATAGGGTAGCCAAATTGGGAATAAGCTTTCTGCAGTAGTTGGCCATCCTCAAAAAGCTGCATAGTTGTGATGGATTCAGGGGAACTGCTGCTGTCTTGATGGCTTCCACTTTCTGTGGATCCACTTGCAGACCCTCTTTGGAGAATCTGTACCCAAAAAATCCACTTTATTAGAGTAGAATAAACACTTTTGGCTTTGAAAGGTCTATCCATGTTTCACCAGGTGCTGCAACATGGTCCTCATCTGGACATGATGTTCCTCAAGACTGCTGGAGAAGATCAATATGTTGTCACTCACATTGATTACTGCCACTAAACCGGAGAGTACCTCACATATAGCGTCTTGAAATATGTCCACTGCTGACAACTCTTCAAAGCTCACATGCTTGAACGTTCGCAATCTTACATGTGTGAAGAACGTCATTATGTATCTACTGGACTCTTCCAGCATCTGCTAGTGATATCCAGACTTTTGGTGTGTTTTAGAGAACTATTTGGTCCCATTCAGATCAACTACAATTTCATCAATGGTTAGGGTAATGTGTGTCTCTCTGTGAATAGCCTTGTTAGGCAACTTCATGTCCACACAATCTTATCACCCCAGGTGGTTTGGGCTACGGGATGATTACCAGCGGTGACACCGAGGGGATAGGACTGGTCACTTTCTCCATGAGTCCTGTGTATTCCCACTGTTGAAGCTCTTTCTCCACCAAAAGGCTTAGGTGAAAGGTGCCCCTCTGTGGCACAACGCTACTGGCTGTGTGATGATGTCAATGTGGAACTTGACTTGGACACATTTTAAACACCCTAATCCTTTAAACAGTTCAGCAAAATTAGCAATAATGCCCTTGGCATGGGGTTGATGAATCTGCTTTGCAAAGAACACCAAACCCAAGTCCTCTGCAGTGTGACAGCCCAACAGCGTTCTGGTGTTGCCTTTGTTCACATTAAACCTAGCACATGTCTCTAATGGCCACTTCTACCTCTATGACACCACGCAATAGAATGTGGTCCATTCCCCTACACATCTAGATCTTGGCCTTCATTGGGGTGATTTTGGGCTTTGGATCCAGCTTGAGGAACTGCTCTGAGTCAGTGGCATTTACTGAAGCTCCTGTGTTGATAAGCGCTGTGATGTAGACTTGGCCAACATCTACGTGGCACATTGGAGGGGGTCTTTGCCTCTCATTGTTATGCCCTGTGAAGGATAAAGTAAAGACTTCCTCATCATTCTCCTCAGTTGGACTCATTTGAGTATTGTTCGCTTGTGCTTGGCTATCACTTACTTCCTCCAACGACACCTGCTGAATGTTTACATTTCTCCTTCCTTTCGTGCCAGTGTTTGATCTCGCACTGGAGCTGCGAAATACCTTCTCAAAATGGTTTTGACGCCCACATCTTAGGCATGATTTTCCTTGTACTGGGCATCATCTCGGTGGGTGATGAGCAATCCCACAGTTGCCACACATTTTCTCACTTGTTTTGGGACCTGTAGTTTTGCGTGGTCTCTCAGGCAGTCACTGTATTGCCTCTTTGACTTTCACCATGTTCAACGTTGCTGAGATGGACAAGCTGTGGGGGAGAGCAGGTTCCATTTGTCTAGCCTGAGAGTCTGCTAGAGGCGTGGCCAGGATCAAGCTGTCATCCAGCGTGATGCCGGGCTGCCTCAGGATCAGTTGCTGGAGAGTGGATGATCAGCAGCCTTGTATTAATTGCACTCTGATTTAATCTTGCTTGTCCATCCAGTGCAAGTGCTCTTCAATTTATGTTGTCATGCGAAGAACGTGTCAACTGAATTCTCTTCCACCTAAAAAGCCTGTCGGGTTTGAATTGTTCATAATCTTGGTTCAATTGGGGATCAAAATGCCTATTGAGGACAGCTCCGGCTGTGTCGAAATCATCATATGCTCCAGTGTTTGGTAAATTTTCAAATAACTTGTATAGTTCATCACCTGCCATGTGCAGCATCATGGATATTTACACCACTCAATCCATTTTGTGCATCACACAAAAATAATGCTGCAAGCATCCAATCCACTGCTGCCATCTCAGTGAGGCCGTCACTGGGTTAGCTAGCTGACTAAATGGTAGTAATGCTGTGGCGGGGGCATGCAAGCAGTGCGTTGTGCTCGAGTTGCTGCTCCCTGAGGTGGTGCTGACATGGTGTCCTAATGTCTGCTTGCTTGTGCTTGTTTTTTGTTTTTTTCTTCTCACAACTCACCTATTCGCAATGTTTTCTTTCAGTCTCCCCAGCTCCTGATTTGTTTCTCTAATTCCCTCTCTTTCTGTTAGACTCCTTAATGTGTTTCCTGTATTCCTTTTCTCTCTCCTTTTACTATTTGGATTTTTCTCAGTTCTCCACTGTGCCCCTGTACCAGCCTACAGGTGCTCACTTTTCTTTTTCTTTAATTTTCTGAGGGAACACCTCATGCCTCCCGCAAGCTCCTTTTCCTCCCATGTATACAGCTGGAGGCCACTCATTGCTGTGTCTAATCTGCACCGACTGCAGAGAGAACACCAAGTGCTTGCAGGTGGGATGCACGCAAGGCTTCTATCCATCTGCTGGCATGCATGTGCATACCTGGATACACACCACGGTCCATTGCTCCTTTGGCTTGAGTTTTATAGGGGAGGACACGCATCTTAGTTTGGGGCCAGGCCTGTTGGCGGTTAGCTTAAAACACAAGATGCCACACTTCGGTGGGAGCAGGCCGCTGGATGAGACCAAGCTATGTCTCAGATGAGGCTGCCAGCAACAGTAGACAGTGCGATTCCACTCCCCTCTACTGCGGATAAGCATGTGGGTTGGCTTGGAGAAGAGGTCGGCACTCTCTGACTTTTCATGCATACATTAGGGGGATCCCACGTTGTCACCAGTGTGGTGCTAGCAACCTTTCAAGCATAGGCCTCACTTAGGCCTCCAGGCACAATGCAACAGTGATAACACAAGCTACAACACCGTTATTTAAACCCCCGGGCCATGTCCGGCCCTCTGGGTGCAGGTAAATAAAATGTACAGTAGAGGCCGGGTTGCTCACTACAAGCCCTGATCTGCCCTGTAGCCTCCCAAATGGGGTCTTATAATTTCTATGGCATTGTGTCTGCAGATTCTAGAATAAGTTCACCATAAACAAAAATGGCACAGATGGCAGAAACATGGTGGTTGGGAGTATACCTTGACATCCTGTCCTTAGATCAGGTAATGAAAATCAGTAATGGAACTGTGTTTGAGAAATGGTGGGACGCTCTCATGAAAAAAAGGGACATCCTGTAGGATTTGTTAAGGCCCAGTTAGAGAAACTGGGTCATCAGGAGGAAACTGTGATGTACTCTGTGGAAGTTACCATGGCTGGAGACCAGACAGTGGATGCTGTATTGTAAGACTCTCCCAGCACTTAGCACAGATTTGCTACAGACACAACCCAGGTGTGTCCCCAAATTTGTGCTCCATTGTTTCCTAAAGACATTCCCTCCAGCTCCTGCTATAATTTCAAGGTTGCCACTGTCAATTACTCCAGGAGTCATTCCCTTGGCGGGTTAAGTCTGACAGACACCCTATGGTTGCACTTTGGTATTCAGAAGGCTAAAGTTGAAGGATATGAGAAGGCCAGAGAGTTTAAGAGAAAGAGGTTGAGATTCGCCCAACAGGGAAAAGAGGAAAGGAGAAGCAAGAGACAGGAGGAATGATCCTGAGAGGAAAGAAAAAGAGAACTAGAGGAGAAAAGGGTAGTTAAAGAATGGAGAGAAAATTGGAGGAGAAAGGATTGCCCTGGAGAACGAGAAACTTAGGATGGCAACAGAGAGAACTACTTTTTAAAAAGATGATTCCCCATTAAACTCTGCAACACTTCCTGCAAAAGAGCATGTGCACATGTAACTGAAGGCCAGGATATTATTGGAACTGTGCATACATTTTGAGATCGATTGTAGAGCACAGGGCTTGAGAAATATTTTTTTAAGGCAGCTGCTTTAATGTGTTCAAAGATATGGTAGTCATTGAGAGAACGCCTGTGGCTGATAAGATAAAGTATAAGTGAATTAAGGAAGGCCTGTTCAAATGGATTGTACTGAAGCCAACTCAAGACTCTGAAGAGTCAAGTAAAGCAAGAAAGTGGATGGCGTTCTATTTGAGACCTGGACTCATTGTATGTTGCGTGACTGAAATAGGTAGGAGATAGGAAAGGAGCCCACTATTTTGATGCCCTTCACATTAATCTAAATACCACAATTAGTGTTGGAAGCAGGTATCAGCGTGACAAAGCTTTCTACCCTGAGGGATAGTGGTGGTTAAAGGAGTATGGTTGAGAAGAAGAATCTCAAACCTAAAGAGGTTCTCTCTGGTGCCAATGGCACAGCTTTGGTAGCCAGTGAGGATGAGAAAGTGTACCTGATTTCCAGAGTTCATAGAGAAGTCAATGGGGATTGCTTGCATTACCTAGGAGGTCATGTCACACTTGACCAGATTTTAGCCCTATGTTTTTCTGTGCTACTATGTTACTGTAGTAGGTGTGAGTTGCAGTCACTGTGGTAGGCCGATGTAGAGTGGGTAGAGACTACCATCACTGTACTATGGCACTGTAAAGCGTGTGGGAACACTGCTCTGCTCTTAAAGTCATTCTATTTTTTGAGGACAAGCCCTGGAATGTACAAAATGCTTTTTTAAAATATGTTTATTAGTTTTTCTTCATTTTCAGCTGTACATATAATGTTTCAACACATCATTTAAATTGATCCATCATGCCCATGGAAAGCTCAGGACATCAGCAAAATACAGCATTATTCTCTATCCTTGATATCATACATACTAATACATATGCAATATTATAGCTATACAGGTCTCCCCAATCCAATGTGGAGGCAAAACATGTGTGTCTAATAGACATCCCTTTTTATACACAGAACAAAAATAAAAAGCATAAACTAAAACCAAACAATTCAAACAGCTAGATTTATGTGAACTAGTATGTAACCTAGCAAGCATTGGTTTCAGGAGGCTGTGCTGAAAAAACCTCCCAGTCACTGCAAGGAGGTAGCACTGGGTACAACCTACCTCGGATATTGATGCTAGGCACTGACTAACCCATGGCTCACCCCACTGAGCCACAATGACATTTTTTAAGTAGCTCATACATCTACAGTGGTAGCAAACATTGTACTAGGCTGGTGTTTCCCCGCCCCTTTAAGATCGTGAGGCACTGGGGAAAAACTCAGCCCAGTCGTCTGGATTCTCAAAGGCATCCAGTACCTCCATCCAAAGAGTCTTGGCATCACCCTCACTTCCTCTTCCAAAATGCCAGTTCTTCCACCCAAGCCCATTCCTTAACGGTAGCCTCCCATTGTGACATCACTGGGCCAACCACTTTCTTCCACCTCATAGCAATCTATCTCTTGGCTAGTATCAACACCAAATCTATGCATCTGATCTCCACCTTCTTGGGCTTTGGCCTAGAGAAGGACCCCAGCAAGCACATCTCTAAGTTGCAGGTCATAGTGCGGTGGAGTGTCCTGTCTAATTTCTGCACCATGGTTGCACAAAACACCTGGGTGTAAGCACAGGACCAGGTCATATAGCAGAAATCTGCCTTCTCTAGGGTGCATCTAGGGCAGTGCTGGGGTTTTCCCCCAATAAATTGCAGTAAGTGTCTTTGGAGTGAAAGATGCCTGATGGAGGTAGTTGAATTGAATATATTTGAGAGGTGTGTTACGGGAGACCTTCTGTGGGTATGCTAACATTCTCTCACATTCTCGGCTGGGTATGCCTCTTCCTAATACTCCTTCCCACTTTGTTCTCAGGGCAGGCAGTGGTTTCCTAACCATCCCAGTAAGAGCATTATAACACAATTTCCTCCCAACAACTCAAGTACTGCATGCATCTGTGGTTCATCAATCCCCCTATCTCCACGAGACATGAAGGTCACAAGTGTCTCATACTGAAGGAAGTGTCCTGTGGGCAAGCCATGTGATTCAATTAGAATTGCTGGAGCCATCAATGTGGAAGCCTCATAAGAGTCACTTTGTGTAACCAGTCTTACCTCCATTCAGATCATCATCTGAGCAGCTGAAAAAAACATCAGAGTTCACCATGGGGCAACCCAACCAATGGAAGGTCTGGGGCATATGATGGGAAATCAAGCATTCGGCAGACACACTGCCACCAACATCTGAGTGCTGTGGTGAGGAAGCAGCCACCCCCCCCTCTCCCAGGAGACTCACCAGTAACACTTCCTGGTTAGGCTCAGCCCCCAGTTATCCCAGTTCCGTCAGGTTCACTCCATCCAGCCACTTGGTTATCCACTGCAGCTGTGCTGCTAAAAAATATACCTCAAAGTCTGGTACCCCCAAGTCCCTCTTCAGGATAGATCACTGCAGGGCATCTAAAGACACCCTATGTAGTCCTCTGTCCCAAATAAGTTCTAAAGAGGCGAGTCCAGTTGCCTTAATCACACAGTTGATATCGACATCGGAAGGTACTGAAGTACTAAAGCAACCAGCGTAACATTATAATTTTGGCAAGCACAATCCTTGCCATAATGGGAAGCCGTGGTGTTTGCTAAAAGGCCACACATCCATGCAATGAGTGTAGCGCTTGACCCAGGTTACCCTCCTGCATTTCCATCCTCTTGTGGTAGATTTGTATTCCCAACTAGATAAAACTGCATGAGGCCCTTCGAATGCCCAGTAATAAGGATTGTGGCCTATACAGCCCAGTGTCTAATTTGAGCCAGTGGTTGCCACCCCCGGTGGGGGGGGACCATCACTTATTTTTGGGGACCGGAACTTATTTTTCCTCTTTGCTTATCTACCATGCGCAACAGAGGGAAATTACATAGATCGGAAACAAGGAGGAAGAGAAAGAGGGCAAAGCCATCACAAAAGGAGAAAGCAGGAACTTGCTGGAGTAGGATAATCAGGAGGGATTGTCTGGTAGTGGATTAAAGATGCTGTTTTAAAATGACCAGCCTTAGTATACCACGCACTGTCATTTAAGTGCACCGGCAGAGGGATTCTAAGCAGAATTCTGGGCACCAGCACTTTTTCTTTCACAAATTATCACTGATCCAGCCCCAGGTGCAGAAGAAAAAACACAGGACTTTGCCAGGTTCACCTCCAGCCCAGAAACCTCTTTAAACTCCTGTAGCAACTGGAACATAAAGAGGACATCTGACTCTACATGTACAATGACAAGTCGTCAGCATTCAGAGAAATAATATGCTCTGCCCTATCTAACACAATGCCCTTACCCCACCCTTGCTCTCTGCGCAACTCTAACAGTGGTTCAATAGTGAGCACAAACAGAAGCAGGGACAACGGGCACCCCTGTCTGGTACCCCGATGATCATCATATGAGGTAGAAACCCTGACAAGCCCAAGTAGATTCATCAGGCCTTTCAGCCTGCTTCCTGTACAATGTGGTATAATAATCTCTAAAGGTGTTATTAATATCTGCTTTGGAATATACCAGTCCCCTGTTCAGCAGCCACAACTGAGTAATAAGGGATCCCCAACACTCTGGCCGCAACAGCCATGCCAGCATTCTTACCACCCAGCCCTCGCCTTTTTGTGCTTGAGCAATATACTCCTTATAACTATTACACTGGAGCTTCTCTAAGATGACACTGTACTGCTCCCTGGCCTCCACCAACTTTGTTCCCACCACATGATCAATGCCAAGTTGGTTGTCTAGACGATAGACGGCGCATCCATTTTTATAAGATCCTGTTCGAGATGTCTCTGAACGCCTACAGTGGGGCCCAAGCACTATCTCCGAGTCACCATATTAAAGGCCTCCCACTCAGTAAGGCAATCTAATGCAGTACTGTGGTTATGTTCAAAATAAGTCGCTATGGCTTCCCAGAGGCCCTCTGGGAAGGTAGCATATTTCAAGGCACTGGGATACAAGTACCAGATATGGATTGCAAGACATTCCTCCCCCAGTTGTATCCGCATCAGCAGTGGGCTATGATCAGATACAGTGTGATACTCAGAGTGCCTTACAAACTGACACAGCCGCCCAGAGCAAAGGAATTTATCCAATCATACATGCAGTGCAGACAGGCTGGATTAAAATAAGTACTCCTTCGCTAGGCCTTGCTGTACCCGCCAGCTATCCTCAATCCCCCAGCTCCCCACCCATTCTCGATGCCCCTGGCAAAAGCAGAGTAGATTGATCCAAATCTGTGTCTGCCTGGCAGTTAAAGTAAATGAGCATGTCCCTGTCAGTGAATAAGTTCATTTGCGAGGACAAACTGGAACGGTAGGCCAGCTTGTCCTGGTCAGTGGCATATATGAAGCCAATTGTAAACTGTTTATCAGCCAGCCTCACTTCCACTAAGACAAACCTACCTTTCCTATCAGTAGTGACTTGTATTGCCTCAAAGGGGACACCCACCCTGACTCACACCAGAGCACCCATAGCAAATGTAGAGTATTCTGTGGTGAATACATGCCCTCTCCAGCGCTGCTGGAGTCATTGTGCTCAATTTTGGTAAGATGTGTTTCCTGTAATAGTGCAATGTGAACAACCCTACGTTTTAAGAACATATGGACCTTGTGAAGCTTGGCCGCCGAACCCATATCCCAGATTTCCATGTCAACGATTTAAACCCCTCAAGGGAAGCTGCCATAGCAAAAAGACTTCGCCTGTGTCATGGTATTCCCACCCTGGCCCTCTCCCCAGCTTTGCAGTCTCACTCCATGTGCAAGAATGTACCAGCCCCAGAACCCAGAACCCAGCAAGCAAACAAACATATCACAACTTCCTAACCCCAGAGCAGCCTAGCATCAGCTAGCCACCCAAACATTGACATGATGAACTATGTGTTCAAAGTAGTATTGATGTTCACGAGCAAGTGGTCAAAGGAATGGGTGTGAAGAAATCACACAGAGAGCTCACTTAGGCACCCCACACTGGACTAGTCCTGCCCATATCGGCCACCTGTAATTCTGCTTACAGCCAATGGAACCCAGGCAGTGTGTGTGGGACACCAAAGACACACAATTCATGACAGCAAAGTTCACAAATAGCCACCTCCCTCCAGCGTCAGGTGTAATGCAGGAACATGGCCGGAACACCAAGGTAGATTAACATGTGGCCCACAGACATCTCTCCCAGTCCAATGATCTGCCATTATAGCCCTTATCCACTTATGCCCTTGTCGGCTTCCTCCGGTGCTCAAGGTGCGTGGGTCCCCGGCATCATCATGGCGTAATGGCTGAGGGCTCTTCCATCAATGCCACTCCTTCCGTGCCTTCAGCCTGGAACCTCTTGAACCACTCCAAGGTGTCTGATGGGGTCAGTAAGATGTGCGGTGTAGCATTGAACATCATCTACAGTTTAGCTGGGAGTAAGAGGGAGTACCATAACCCTGCATCTCATAATCCATCTTTTACTTCCATAAAGCATGCTCTCTTAGCTTGCACAGCTGAGGTAAAGTCTGGGAAACATATTCACCATTGCATTCTCAACAGAAAGGAGGCATGCATTGCTGCTTCTGAAGCAATGTATTGCAGTCTCTAAATTGTAGCAGCTTGGCCACTACTGAGAGAGGTGGCCGTCTCAGAGCTAGAGGATATGCCGGGGCCCTGTGTGCCCATTTTAGGGCAAGCAAAGGAAAACGTTTGTCAGGCACCACCTCGTTTTTCATCTTTTGCTCTAATATGTAACCATGTCATTCCCTTCTATCTCCTCCAGCAACCCCACAATCACATTATTGCACTGATGCACCCCTCTGCATCTTCAGCTCTGTGCTCCAAGATCTGTACCCACTCAGTAAGATCAGTCATTTGTTGCTGCAAAGATTGTTGCACTGGTTGGAGTTCTCCCACAATTGCATCAATTACCTCAACCTTGTCAGTCAGTTTTTGGCGGTCTGCCCTGAGAAGACCCAGCTCGATTGCCACCGCAACAATCTGCTATTAGAGTGTATCTTTGGAGTCAGCAATAGCAGCTAGAATTTTATCCAACATGAGCTGCAGGGCAGGCAACAGGAGCTTCAGACTGGTCCCCGAGGGTGATCCCTCCACCCGGGGCATCCCCTGTGTCTCCACAGATAAACCACCATCTTTTTGTCTAGTTCTGCCCATTGTCTTTGTGCCACTGAGCATTACGCAGGACCTCAGGTAGCCAATTCACCCAGCAGATGCTCCCCTCCAACTGGTAGTTCAGGTAGGGTCAACACCCTTGCAAATTGATAATCTAAATGTGCCAGCGGAGATTCACTGTGTACCACCAGCAGTAGACCACAAGCCTCCTCTCTTCAGCCACTGAGTGGCGATCTGTCTGCCTATTGTCATCTGGGGAGCCCACCCCATGGAGAAACATTCCTGCTGGTTTCCTCCTGCCACCACCAGGCAATAGAGGCCTTCCAACCCAGGTCTGACACAGTTCAAAGTCCTCTAGGGTGTTGGGGCAAAGTCCTACTTCGTAGTCAGTTGGCCCCTCCACTGAGCTCAAAATGAGTCCCCAGGTGTCACTGCAGACCCCCCTCATTGGAATGTCATCCACTGCACTGCTGAGCCCTGTGCGTACCTCACTGTCCTCTGTGTAGAGCTCAATGTGGCAGACAAAATGGTGCCAGTTGGCAATCTCTATCACAGCTCCACTCCACTCCCCGTGCCACCCCATGCACTGGGATCCAGGCACAACGTTCCTGGACCTGAGCCTTCCGTACAGGACCCGCCCGACTGCGGGACACACAGTACACTGCCAGCAGTCCCTGCCACCTGGGGCCAAGAAAAACTCAGGCCCCCACGGCCCACCTGTCAGGATCACATCCTAATCGACCCGAAAGATTAATAAGAAGGATTTTTGAAAAGGCCCATAGAGAGAGCGCGTCCACCTTTTTCTTTGGTCAAACAATGTCCCCTGTTTTTTGTCTATTGATTGACATATGAGATCTAAGTCTCTGCCTCCCACACCACCTCCCTGGGAAGACTCTGGTTGCCCTCCCTCAATACCCTTGGAGTATATTTAAGAAAGAGTATACTTGGCCAAGTTTGTGGATCAATAGCAGGACAGACCCCAGGGCACAGATGCAAATTACCTTAACTACGGTGGTTGTGGTCCAGTATCCTAGCAGGCCCTATGACCCCCAAACAGGGACTGAGATCTGCCATCTTTATCATGTCCGATAATTATTGAATTCTTCACATCACACTTATAATTGTTATTGTGTAATTTAACTGGGCCACTTCTAATGAGGCTGTATTCGGTAGAGCTCCTCCAGATCTATGCCCTCGCTATAAAATGCACTTTAATTGCATCTAAAAAATGAAGAGGCAGCCAGCATATGTGCAGAGGAACAGGAGTGACAAGGGTACATTTTTGGGCTTCATGTCAACCACTTGGACCCTCGTTTTGAGTGACCCGTAAATGCCTAAACTAGGAATGAGTAGTGTGTGTTACTGATAACACAAACACCAGGAGTATCTTAACTTCAGTAAAATGCCCAACACTATGGGGGTCATTCTGACCTTGGCGGTCCATGACCGCCATGGCGGAGTGCGGCGGAAGCACCGCCAACAGGCTGGCGGTGCTTCCTGGGCGATTCTGACCGCGGCGGTAAAGCCGCGGTCGGAAAAGGGGAGCCGGCGGTTTCCCGCTGGCCCAGGAAACCCGCCATGGCGGCGCTGCTTGCAGCACCGCCATGGGGATTCCGACCCCCTTCCCGCCAGCCTGTTTCTGGCGGTGTCCACTGCCAGAACCAGGATGGCGGGAACGGGTGCCGTGGGGCCCCTGGGGGCCCCTGCACTGCCCATGCCGCTGGCATGGGCAGTGCAGGGGCCCCCTAACAGGGCCCCACAAAGATTTTCACTGTCTGCTTAGCAGACAGTGAAAATCGCGACGGGTGCCACTGCACCCGTCGCACCCCTTCAACTCCGCCGGCTCCATTCCGAGCCGGCTTCATTGTTGAAGGGGCTGTCCCGCTGGGCCGGCCGGCGGTCTTCTGGCGGTCGCCCGCCGGCCCAGCGGGAAAGCCGGAATGGCCGCCGCGGTCTTTTGACCGCGGTGCGGTCTTTCGGCGGGAACCGCTTGGCGGGCGGCGACCGCCGTCCGCCGCGGTCAGAATGACCGCCTATATGTTCCTATGTAGTAATTAGTGCGAAAACACTGATTCCAGGATGTTATTCCCCATTCCATGGTAGGCTCTAAGGTTAACCAGGATGTGATGTAAATAATAGTCAGTATTGTTATTATCACCCAATAACACTAGGCCAAGAGGGGCGTAGTGGGTCAAAGCATAAGTTCTAGCCATGAGAGTTGGTACGTGTGAAACAAGAAAATGACAAATATTCCAGGGTAATATTTGATTTCCTGGCTCCTATTATGGCTATTATTTTTTAATTTCAGAACATCAAAAAAGGGTTACCAGATGGACTGTTTGTTTATGTAGTCCAATGTATGAGGCAACATAAAAAGTGAGAGGGGTTGCAGTGTAATAACGTACCAAGGCAATTAGGGTTTCAATAGAATATAAATGGAAATACTGAGAGGAGAAACATCCAATTGGGGTTCTGCAGAACTGGTTGAGCTTGACTATTCAATTAAATAGATGAATACCCACCCATTCATCTACATTGAATAAGTCCCCTTTTCAGTTTCCTGTCACAGTTAGGTACATTTTCATCTCTAACGGAAATGCGTCATCTAGTTAAATGTTGGGTTTTTTCTACAGGACGCCCCTGTCTACTAGTGATCCTTTCTGCCTGGCCTACATTGCACTAACTTTATAAGTGATCCCTGTGATTATATAATATGCCTCTATCTCTAATAATTTTACAGGCCTCTGCTTTCTTTTGATGATACATTGTTAGATGTGTGGTCTAATTCATTCAGTTAAACATTCACAAATCACCAACTCAAAGAATGCAATAATTTATTAAATAAATACCCAGAACTATGTAAAACGTCTCCTGGTGACACACAATCATCTGATGAGACGCTAACCAGGGACAGCTTATTGCATTCTAACCCGAATCCTTGGAGATGTTCATGCATGCTAAAGCAAAACATTTGGTCCAAGAGTTAAAGTTTAATAACATTTAAAACATTTAAAAGTTATAATTGCCCATACCTGCAAGCAATTATGGCTGTTATTTTCTCTCTTACTATTGAGGGCCTGATTTGCGTAACAAGTTGTATATCAGGGGGGCAGTGCCCTCATTGAGGTCCTTCTGCAGTAATTTCAAACATGGCTGTCTGGTTTCCTCCCCATCCATTGCTGAAGGGGGTGTCAGCCCGATTGCCCACATTAGAGTATAAAAATGTTAACAAACATTTAGGCGGTCATTCCAACCCTGGCGGTCCGAGACCGCCAGGGTTGGGGACCGCGGGAGCACCGCCAACAGGCTGGCGGTACTCGCATGGGCATTCTGACCGGGGCGGTACAGCCGCGGTCAGTGATGGAAAACCGGCGGTGTACCGCCGGTTTTCTGCTGCCCTGGGGAATCCTCCATGGCGGCGCAGCTTGCTGCGCCGCCATGGGGATTCCGACCCCCATACCGCCATCCTGTTCCTGGCGGTTTCGGCCGCCAGGAACAGGATGCCGGTATGGGGTGTCGTGGGGCCCCCTAACAGGGCCCCACAAAGATTTTCAGTGTCTGCCATGCAGACACTGAAAATTGCGACGGGTGCAACTGCACCCGTCGCACCCCTTCCACTCCGCCGGCTCCATTCGGAGCCGGCATCCTCATGGAAGGGTGTTTTCCTCATGGTCGCCCGCCAGCCCAGCGCGAAACCCAGAATAACCGCGGCGGTCTTCTGACCGCGCAGCGGTATTCTGGCGGCTCCCACCGGCCCTGCGGTTACCGCGGCCGGCGGGAGTCAGAATGACCCCCTTAGTCTGTTGATTTTTTTCTGCCTTTATATGGTTGCGTGTGCCTATCCCACAGCAAAGTAAGGGAGGGAGCACCGAAAGCTTGAATCAGATGTTTCAGTGAGGCTGGTTCTGAAGGAACACTGAAGTAATTAAACCATTTTTGCCGCTAACTGTGTTAACACTGAAATGTTACTAATTAATATTTACGTATTTTGAATATTGAATCTGCATAGAAAATGAGTTAACATAGAAAATTAATACATGAGTTTGATAATGTACCTACTTTAGTGACCACTAATATTCACAGTGTACTTATTAACAGTTTATTATTGTAACATTTTGAGCTTATATTTGGATTAATGTAGTAGTATGTCACATTAATGCTTTATTAAACATAGGACTTATTTTAGCGCAGGCTTGGGGTTATTGCATGGCCTCATGTCAAGTTGCATTGCATAGACAATCATAAAATGGCTGCTTAGAGATTTAAATTGTGATTTTCCATTGTGTTTAACAAAGGCTAGTAGCTGAAATTCTTTCCCATGAGAACTGCTTGCTAGAAAACTTTGTACAAGATATAGACACTTTGTATAACTTAGTGTGTGTAAAGGCAAGGTTCCAAGGAGCGGACAATGGAAGCACTGACTGGAGTGTAAGCCGTTACAGTTTTGTTACCTGACGAGGACAAAGACGGGAACAGGAGAAGAAGAGCCAATCATCGACATGTGAACACTGGTTTATTACATTCTTAGATTTGAGGTTCTATTTTTATTGGACTAAACGTAAACATACTATTCTTTGACCAATAGCAACGTGGGAAGTAGTCTTAGAAAATCTAACTTAGCCAGACTGCTCCGAGAGGAGATGCGCCATTCCGTCTTATCCTTTTTGACCATCCCGTGAGGAGACATGCTTAACTTTTCCTTAACTTTGTTACCTAGAAGCAACATTCTGTTATATCTATTCTTGAGACAGTACTGTCTTGATTTTTAATGCTGAGTTCTGAAGCTTTGCTGACCGAACAGATTTCCATTTGACGAAGACTGTTACTGCTTGCTGAACCATACTGAGGCAAGGTATAAGACGATGTTACTGTTATGTCTATTTGCTTTTGTCCATAGGTACCAACCGCTCACTTTGATAGAGCCATAGTTAGATGTTTTCCAAATTTGTGTTGACTACATTTTTTTGCATGAAGCCCAAACACGCTATTCTAATCAGAAGTTTAGTTAGGATACTCACTGATGGTGTTTGTTGAAGATTAACCACAGTTGATGTCTTTTCTTTGCTGAATCTAAATGTATACCATTTCATTTGCACAGTTATTCTTGCTATTGATTTGTACCGTAACTTTAGAATGTGTAGTGGTCCAAGCTTTGATTAAATTATGATTCTTTAGGAGATTTGGTTGACCAATATTGTTTTTGTATGGTTATCATTTTATTTTGAGACTAAACTATGTTATACTGGCATTGTTAATATAGGGGAATAAACATTCTAACTTTTACATAAAGGTGTGGTTATTCATGACCAAGGGGTCATGGTGCGTGGAAGTGAATTGTGATGTTTCTGAGGGTTTAGGGAGTTTGCGTGTTCCAAATGAAGGTTATAAAGGAGTTTGTGTACTCCGAAGTGTGAGAGTAGGGTTTAGTGCTTTGTGATAAAAACCTATCCATGTGGTTGTTGGTATACGGACCCTGCGAGGACTAACACTCGGGAATATATTGAAAAGTGTATGAGTGGGTTTTGTTGTAATTTGTTTGGTTTAGTAGGTCGATCGGGCGTGGTCCACAAGTCAGAGTGTGAGTCAAAGTGAGTGAAAGCATTTTCGACTGAGATCTGGTGAGTGCTCTGCGCACCAGGACAGACCTACTGATCAGTTGAGAGTAAAATTTGCAGGTCAAATTTTGCTTGCGAATCAGGAAATCTGAGAAAGAAAGAGTAGCTGCCAGGGCGAAAGGCCATCATTGAAAAATCCATAAGGTTTCTGAAGCGATTGTGTTACCCTACCTGTAGGAAATGGACAAACTGGCTTTTGATTTTGTTTAGTGCTCACAATAATTTTGCTTTAGCTGGGTGCGAATCTGATTTAGGAGGACCAGCCGCAAGACTTTGTCAGCCACTGTACGTGTGAGTGTGACGTCATTGGAGCTGCACTGGGATAGGTTAGTTAGTGAGAAGGGTCGCGCACGGATTGGCAAACAACTGTGAAGCACAACTGGCGGAGAAAGTTGGTGAAAAGGATTCTGGGATTGAAAGTCACTTCCTGATTTTTTTTAAATTAACATAAAGGTCCCAGAAATGACATTTGTCAAAGCTTTAAAGAGTGCCTAAAGGGGAGATACTTATATTACAATAAGTTTAGGGGATATTGCACAACCAGAAGGTACACCAGATCAAAGAAAAGGGTCCTGGGCCATGTCTTTGGCTGAAATAATGGTGCAAAGTGACAGAGAAGATGGGAATTTAATGTTTCCTGCCCATGGCACATTTAATTTGAGGAGCTTAGAGAATTTGAGGAGGGTGCTATACGATTTGAAACCTCCTGCGAGGCCAGTATAGTTCGAGGCATTCGCAATCTGCGAATTAGTAGCCATACAGCAACACAAATTTCAGAGGAGAATGAGAAAGGCAGAAAAGACGGGTTAGATGGGACAGCGATCAGAAACTTTGGAGAACTAATACTTTATAGGTAATTAAGTTGTTTCCTGCAATTACACAGGGAAGTGAGAGAGAAGAAAGGAAAGCTACCAGAAAGACAAACAGAAATCCTCCTGAGAGTAATGAGTGGAGATCAAAAGAGTCTAGGAGATCTTTAACACTTGAGGAAGAATCAGATGATAATGAGTTCATTTTACAGTTACTGAGAAATCGTCCCCCACTATATGTAGCACAAGAGAGCGGTCCGAGCACTAGTATAAACCCTTTGTCACCAACTCCGGTTAACATGGCAATGAGTCCAGTGCAGATTAATTCTAGCCTGACACAGCCCTATGCAGAGCAGCCTTAACCTACCTACTACTTCGGTAGCTCAAAATGAAATGCCACAAGCGAATGTCCAGAGTATTTACCCTGATGTACCCGTTGTGGAAACTGCCACAAACCTAATAGTGCCAACAGGACAGGTTTTCCTGAACCCAACATTGGTTCAGACAGAGCCAAATCCACTCTTACTGCCTCAAGTACAGCCACAAGCAATGCCAAAGTACACTCCTATGACAGGGACACAGAGAGTATGTCTGTACTGATGAGTCAGAACACAGGAATTATGCACCCACAGAAACTAAATGTTAGACCAAGTCCAGACGCTGTGTCTGTACCCATCACCATTGGTCCAGTCATACCCTTGTTTGCCCAGGGAAGTAACAGTACAGGGACAGGGAGTCCTGAGTCAGAATTCAATGAGGGGAGGAGTCAATGAGAGTGCCAAAGTAGTCTCTCCTGTGGGACAGACCTCTGACGGTACTGTTTCATTTGTTAGACATTAGTCCATTATGAGTTACTCTGAATGACAGAACCATGTCAAACATCAGTCATAGCCTGAAGTTACTGACACCGCAGCCTGCAAACTTAGCTATACAACCATTGCCAAACACTCAGCCCAACGTTTCACTACAAGGATTGACTGCCCAACAACTGACTGAATGGTTGGATAAGCTGAATACCCGGCAGAGTGCTCCTAGAGGAGAAGAGTACTTGAACTATACTAGACTAGGGATGGAAGTGGGTGAGATTATTGAAGGAACAATGGGTGTGAACAGACTTGAATCATACACCGAAGCAGAATTGAGATACTTATGCCCAAAAATTACAAGAGAAGCAAGCGTAATACATCAAAAGTTAGCAGACTTAGCAGAGAGATACGGAATGGAAACAGAGAAAACAAAACACTTGAAGAGGAGTTACAGGTTAGGTTTCGACCCAAAGGATTTTGAACACATGAGATCTGCAGGAATAAAGGCACACCTTAGGGAGTTACTACAAAGCTTCCAGACATGGGAAGCATTAGACAAGTGAGAAGGCAGACGGGTAAAGAAGAGAGATAAAAGGAAAAGGGATTCTGGAAATCTTACTGCAAATATGCAGCAGGTCGAGTATCTGGTAAAACTTTCACTGATGAGAGAAATTCCAGGAGGGAATTTTGTTCAACTCCCTTGGAGCTGAAGTGGCATTCTGGCCCTCATTATGACTCTGGCGGTCTACACCGTACACCGCCAAAGTCCCGCCAACCACAAGAACGCCAGTGATGGCGGTCATCAGATCGCAATATAATGACTGCTGGCAGCTCTCCGCCATAAATTGGGTGGTTGGCGGTGCAGTGGAGGTTGCTCCACTGGCACTGCCATGTCAACACAACACTGCCATGCCTATAACGACTTAGTCATAGGTGTGGTGGTGTTGTGTTGGCGGGGCGTTGGCGGTTAAGCAAGCGCCATGGACCCCATTCTGTTCTGTGATGTCTGCCTGCGTGGCTGTACGGGAGTGGGGGGGTTTCGAATGGGGATCAGGGAAGGGAGGGTTCGGAATGGGGATTTGGGAGGGGGTTCGAAATAGGGTTCGGTTCGGGGGGGTTTCGGAATGCTGATCGGAGGAGGGGCGTCACTGTGTGGGGGTTGGGAGGCTTCTGATGGGTCAGGGATGGGGGAGGGGGGAGGGGGAAGGGTTCTACATGGAGGGGGGGTTGGGGAGTCCTGCAGTGGTGACAGGAATGAGCATTCCTGTCACTAGTATCGTTACCACGGAATCCCTGGCTGTAAGGATGCTCACAATACCACGGGCGGTGTCAGGTGGACCGCCGGGTCGAAGGTGGTCAATATTCGGCCAGGCAGTCCTACCCCACTGGAGGCGCAGTGGTGGACTGGCTGCAATACAGCCAGTTCACTTTCATTGTCATAATTTGCCGGTACTGCACCGCCACGCTGTCGGCAGTCAGGCCGCCGGCGTGGCAGTGCGGGACCACCAGGGTCATAATGACCCCCTCTGTCCTTTACAAATGATTATCACAGGTTGAGAGAAAAAACAGTAAAATGGTACCAGGAGAGAGACAGATTTGTGGAACTTGCAAAATGCCTATGGGAGGATTTGAACACTCTATTAGAGATAGTAGTTCCAGCAGACTTATGGATTGAGTGCAAGAGGAGCGTAGATTGGCCAACAAAGGAAGCAGAGAGAGATCAGATTACAGGTGCACCATCTCCCCAGGTGATGAAGTACTACTATAAAGCGATTGAATTTCTGAAAACGAGAATTGGAAGAGAATAGAAGGGACAGCCCAGGAAGCGAAAGAATCAATACATGTGTACTATCAGAGAGTGTTGCAAGCGTTTAATCATTACAGTGGTACAGAAACCATTGAGCTGAAAGACATGATTCATTTGTTTTTCAGATTTGTGGAAGGATTGAGACCAGAAATTAGCCAGATGAGTGATTTGATTTGCTGGCAAGCAAAGCCGATTGATAAGATATTGCAGTATGCAAAATACTGTAGTGACAAGACTGAGTTGAAACAGAGAAAGTTGAAAGAAAAGGCGATGGTGATGCAGTTCAAACTGGCACAAACAGGGATGCAGGGAAATCTTCCACAACAGCAGCAGCTGCAGGGAAAGGACCAAGATTGAGGGGTCGTAATCCGAATTTCCAAAGTAATGTGAATCAAATGCAAAATTTCCATCCCATGCAACAGGTGCAAATGCCATGTGTGCAGATGACACAGTCACAGCCAATGCAGCAACAGGTTCAAATGGTACCTAGACAGCATTTCCAAATACCTCAAGCCCCAATGGAGCAGCAGCAGGTAATGCTTCGTCAACAGGTCACAGGTCAACGGTTTAACCAGAGTAATAACAGAGTACACCAATTCCAGTTGCACAGTGAGAATGGAATAAACAATGATTGGATGAGCGAGAGTTTGGACGAAGAGGAATGTGTGCTTGCAGCTTCCTTAGAAGCAGATCAGAAAGGTCCATATGTGAAGGGAAAAGTACTGGGTCACAAAGTTTCATTTTTGGTTGACACAGGAGATACATGCTTTACAGCGAGAACTACAGAAGTTCCAAACCTGCCTCTTTCAGGAAAAACAGTCCAAATTGTAGGAGTAGCAAATCAATATTTGACCAACCCAATTACAGAACCAGTTC
This sequence comes from Pleurodeles waltl, assembly GCF_031143425.1. Taxonomy (NCBI): domain Eukaryota; kingdom Metazoa; phylum Chordata; class Amphibia; order Caudata; family Salamandridae; genus Pleurodeles; species Pleurodeles waltl. Next base: position 368,348,778 of record NC_090438.1, on the reverse strand, counting down.
AGGATAAAATTGGCAACTTTAAAGGATTACACAAATTCCTAGTTTGTGACTCAAGTCTGGTATCCCTACTGGGAAGAGACTTGCTGTGTAAAACCAGTTTCTCGATTATTTGCTTGAACGATGGAATTGAGATACAGAAGAACAGTGATTACGAGAATGACCCAGCTCCACCCGCCTCCTCCGCTCCTCTGGCCTCGCACTCGCTGCTGTCCCTCGCATCCGCCGCTCCACGGCGGGTGGGAGATCTTTCTCCTTCCTGGCGGCCAAGACCTGGAACTCCCTCCCCACCAGCCTCAGGACCACCCAGGACCACTCCGCTTTCCGGAGACTCCTAAAGACCTGGCTGTTCGAGCAGCGATAACCCCCCTTTTTCCCCTAGCGCCTTGAGACCCGCACGGGTGAGTAGCGCGCTTTATAAATGTTAATGATTTGATTTGATTTGAGTACCCCCTGATTAGTATCTTTCTGGTTTTCACAGTGGAGGATCTTCCTTCTGACTTGCAGGGAACAGTTAAAGAGAGCATGTGGGATTTGACAGGGAAAGACATTGGCCTGATATAGGGAGTTGAGCCAGTTAAGTTTCCAGTGAAGCCAAACACACTTTTCCCTCAGATTCCCCAGTACCACATGATATAGGACATTACTGAAAAGGTTGTTCCCATAATTGCGGAATTTGTGAAGCAAGGGGTTTTGAAAGAAGTATTGAGCAGCCCATGTAATTCACCAGTAATGGGATTGAGTAAGCCCAGTGGGAAAGTTCGGATTGTCCAGGATTTGAGAAAAATAAATGACATTGTGATTAAATGTTGTCCTTTAGTGCCAAATCCAGTCTTGATTTTGTTTCAGATTCCATACGATGCTGAATGGTTCCTGGTTATAGACTTGTCACAAGCATTCTTTTCTTTACCTCTACACGAGGATAGTCAATTTCTCTTCTGTTTCAAATTGTTACGGTTTACTGTTGGTATAGAATTCCTCAAGGGTTTTCAGAATCACCTTCCATATTCAATCAGATCTTGAAAAAGAACTTGGAGTCATTGGAAATGCCTATCCAATCAACATTGATACTGTACATTAATGAATTGTTGATTGCATCCAAGACAAGGGAAGAGTGCATATATGATACAATTGCCTTGCTGAATCATTTGGGAAAAGTGGTCATAAAGTGTTCCCAAATAAATTACAATACTGTCAGAAAGAAGTTAAATATTTGGGTCACCAGATTGAGAAGGGAAGTAGGAAGATATCCAGAGAAAGAGTCACAGCCATATTACAGTTGAGTTCCCCAGCCACCCAGAGAGATGCTAGGATGTTTTAGGGATGGTAGGCTACTGTCGTCAGTGGATTCCCAACTGTTCAGCCATTTCGAAGCCATTGCAGAAGCTGATTCACAAAGAAGTCACTGATCCCCTAGTGTTAGATCAAGAGTGTATGAAAGCATTTTCTGAAATGAGAGAACGTTTGTGTAAAGCCCTGGCTATGGGAATGCCTGACTACACAAAACCCTTCATGTTGTTCTGTCATGAGCGTGTTCCATGTTCTAAGTCAGTCTTGACCCAACTCCATGGAGGGGTAAACCACCCAGTAGCATATTTTTCAACTGCTTTGGACCCAGTTGCAGCAGCTTTACCAGGCTGTTTGTGTTCAGTCGCTGCGGTTGGACAGAGCTGTGCACAGTGTGAAGGATTGTGATGGGACATCCCCTGACTATTATAGTACCTCACTCCACTGACGTTTTACTTACACGCACAAAGACACAGTACCTGACAGGTACCAGGCTGACTTGTTATGAAACGAGCATCCTGGGATCCGCTAATGTGTCACTGAAAAGATGTACAGTGCTTAACCCAGCAACTTACTCCCAAATGAAAATGTTGAAAACAAAAAATTGGAAGATATTGAGCAAGATTGTCTTAAAGTAACTGATCTGTGCACAAAACTGAGATCTGATATTAGAGACATCCGATTGGAAGAAAATGACCAAATTATTTTTGTTGATGGTTCCTGATTAAGGGACAATACGGAAATACTGAGAGCAGAATATGTTGTGTGCACAATTTCTGGTATACTTGAAGCGTCCTGGCTTCGAGGAGTGTACTTCTCACAAGTAGCAGAACTGGTACCCCTTACCAGAGCATGCCATGTTTCTGCGCAGCTTAAAGTTACCATCTATACAGATAGTCAGTATGGATTTGGAATAGTGCATGATTTTTGCCAGCTGTGGTCACAGAGAGGTTTCCTGAACTCTTCTGGTTCACCATTAAGAAATTGTGAGACCCTAGCTAAGATCCTGGAAAGGCATTTGAAAAGCACTTGAATAAGGAATTAGCAGACTTTCTATGGGCGAATGGCAGTTTGGATCCTTCTCAGCATGGATTCCGGCGAGCTCACAGTACGGAAACCGCATTGTTATCTTCGGCGGATATTATTCGCAGAAGAGTTGATAAGGGGGAGGGCACCATTCTTGTATTGCTCGACTTGTCAGCAGCGTTTGACACTATATCGCCGCAACTCCTTATTCAGCGTCTGTATCAGGCAGGAGTCAGAGACAAAGCACTGGATATCCTTATGTCATTCTTGACCAATAGATCTATTTCAGTGTCTTGAGGCGATTACAGAGCAACGCCTTTTCAACTACCTTGCGGTGTCCCATAGGGGTCTTCTCTTAGTCCAACTTTATTCAATCTTTATATGGCCCCACTGGCAAGTCTGGTGCGTTCCTTTGTTTTCCACATTGTGTCACACGCAGATAACATGCAGTTGATTATCCCAGTTTCTTGTAACTGGGAGGAAACAAGGGATAGATTTCAGCTTTGTATGACTGCCATTAACATTTGGATGAGTAAGAATTGGCTCAAATTAAACGGCGATAAGACATAAATTATCTGTATTGGACTAGATAGTAAACTGTGGAGTGCCAGCTGGTAGCCGGAAGCCTGCAGTGAGTGTCCGGTCCCGTGCACCTCAGCTAGAAATCTGGGGATGATTTTTTACAGCTCCCTTTCCTTTGAGCAACAGGTTAATCAGACGATTAAAGGCTGCTTTTGGGCTTTGAAAACCCTGAAGAAAATTCTTCAATTTTTGCTTAAAAATCTGAAAGTTCCAGTGGTCCTGGCACTTGTTATATCTAGACTGGACTATTGCAATGCTCTATTGCTTAATATCAGCAAAATCCGCCCTTCATAAATTGCAACTCATCCAAAATGCGGCGGCTCGCTTGATTTTGAATTTTCCCCATTTGTCCTCCGCCGGTAGCTGTCTTGAACAGCTTCACTGGCTATCTGTCGATAAATGGATCAATTTTAAATCTCTCTGCCTAACTTATAAGGCCTATCACCTAGAGGGTTGTGAATATTTGAGTTCAGTCCTCCAACTGTATTTTCCATCTAGGACTCTTAGATTCTCATCCAGTCATCTTATTTCAGTACCCTGCTGTCACATGGTCAAGTGGGGGGATAGAGCCTTCTCAGTGGAGGCGGCCAGACTCTGGAATTCGCTACCACTGATGATTAGACAGACAGAGACGTATTTTGTTTTTAGAAAGAAAATAAAAACTTGGCTCTTTTCGCATTAGGCTGGATTTTTAGTTATCATTACCAGGGAGGGTTTCAGTCTACCTATAACTCATAAGGACTAGCGCATCGATGCTTTTTGCCAGAATGCACTCTATAAAAACTGCACAATACAATACAATACAATTCAGGAGTTGTTACAAGCTATCTAAATGCCAGAGAAGATTGCTGTGGTGAAATGGAGTGCACATCTGAATCCGCAAGATTTTGTGTCAATGGGAAATGGATATGCGGATCAAGTCACAAGGTTTTGCGCATTGAGCTATATATTGTTCATGAATAAGTGGGAATTGGTGTATGAGGCAGTCCAAGTTATGCATTACATGTTATAGACACCTTGGAAGAGCTCAGAACATTGCAAAAGAATGTTGACAGGGAGGAAAGAAGAAAACGGGCCAAAATTAAATGTGTACAACAGGATGAATTGTGGATTTCAGAAGACGGTCAATTAGTACTGCCGAACAGTTTGTTGACTCAAATGGCTAGATATTTTCATGGTCAAGCACATGTTGGGAGGGATGCAATGATTAGATTGTTCATACAGAATTGGTTCAATCCAAAGTTTAGACAAGTTGCTGAAGCAGTTTGCCATTGTTGTGTCATTTGTCAACAAATGAACGCGAGAAAAGGAACAGTGGTCAATTTGACCCACATTGGAAGAGCAGGAGGTCCATTCAGCAGAATGGATATGAATTTTATTGAGATGCCTGTGTGTGGAGGATTGAGATACATGTTGGTGATTGTCTGCTTTAAAAAAAAATCTGTTTATTGGTTTTACAGTAGGTTTAACAAGAACAAGCGAATACCATTTAACAACCCTTCAGAGCCACATCTCAATCTCATTTGATATTATTTGATGCACATAATAATAAGCTGTAAGCTTGGTGTCCACACGCCTTCCTTCTCTCAATTAGTTCTTGTAGCAGAGGTCTCTGAACCTAAGGTATCATACATACAATTCATCCTCTCCTCCCCCAATAAAGTATGTTGGATGTCATAATAGTTCCTTTGAACATGGGATCCATCCCATTGGATTTGGGATTGGTGGGGTGTACAGATTGGGGCTCACAAATTTCCAATGTGTCAAGATTGACCTTCAGGGTGCTGCGATTGAGATATTGTCTGAGTGTTGGAGTAGATACGCTTCTAATGGAGCCCAAATATCTTTAGGGCGTGACGAGGGAGGCTGTAGCTCAACATAAGTCTCCAGCTGGATTTTACTGTATAGTAAGTCTTAGAGACATTCTTTAAATTTGGATGCCCTTCTTCTGTCCCATTTGCATGCCACCCTCCGTTTGGCCAGAAGGAGGCAAAAGTCTACATATCTGCGTTGCTCACCCTCTTTCTTCTCAGTGTACCCCAGTAGAGCAATTAGTGGTGTGAGAGTCAACTGAGTGGATATCATTGTGGATAGTGCCCTCTCAATTTCTTTCCAATGTTTCAGCAATGGGGGACATGACCAGGCCAGGTGTAGGAAATCTTCATTTTCTGCCCCGCACCTGGAGCAGTTGACATCTGACCTAAGGTTGTGTCTATAAAGTTTCGTGGAGGTGTGATACAGTCGTTGTAGATATTTATAGTGTATAATTGTCAATCTACTGCTTGCCGTGATTCTACCAGTCTGCTGACAGCAATATGTCCATTGTGTATCCAATATTTGCGTCTGTAACCCTTCATCCCAGCCCTTGTGTGCTCTCCCCTTAATAAGCCACTGTTCTTGTTGCACTGAATGATAAAGAATAGAAACCAAGTGTTGCAGTGAGTTCACTTGCAGTGCATGGAATGTGTTCACCTTAGGTGGCTCTAAGGGGAAGGATGGTGTGAGGTCTCTGATGGAGTGCTTAAGGCGTAAATATAGAAAGGTCTCTAGCGGGGATTGTAGGAATGTGTCTGGTTCCCAGAAATGGGTATCAACGTAAAGCTCTCCCTATTTAAGGATGTTCAATTTTGTTAGCAATTTTGCGACTGCTGTTTCGCATGTCATCGATACTGCCTCTTGTTTCAATAGCAGCATGTCTGGTGAGTATAATAGGTTGCTACCTGCATGATTAGCTATTTTTCCTCCAGGCTCTCTATGTGCATGCCATCGTAAAGTCCCGAGGGGAGGTGGTAACCTTGTGTGGTCTCAGATATGCGAAATGGGCATGTATCCCTGCTCTACTGCCAGATGCACCATATGTGGAGATGGATGGTACCAGTAATGCGCAAAATGCGCTTGTGTACATGATAGTATAATTCTAGATCAGGAGCCCCGAAGCCCCCATTTGCAAAAGGTTGTATGAGGATCTCCCAATTTAGACGTGGCTGTTTGCCTGCTCATTCCTGCTGAATCCTCCGCGTTTTTAGCACTTTAAAAAAATGTCTAGTTGATGGAGATGATATATTTAAAGTGGAGTAGCTTGGGGATTATGAAATTTTCATTAGTGATATGCGACCAGCCATCGAGAGGGGCAAAGCAACCCATTGTGTAACTTTAGATTGTATATCGTCTAGCATCACCCCATAATTTAATCACATCAGTTCTTGCTTATTACGGGTTGTTTCTATGCCTAACTAGTGGAGACTGGTGTCAGTCCATTGAAAGGGGAAGTCCAGACAGTAGGGAGTTGTAGTCACAGTTAAAGGATATACATGTGATTTTCCCCAATTTATTTGGACTCCTGACATGTGGCCAAATTTGATGAATTCCCGTAATACAGGATTTAAGCTCTTAGCCAGGTTCCTTAGGAATAGAGTTACGTCATCTGCATAGAGCAACATTAGGATATGTCTATTGGGGGTGTGTATCATGTAGTCATTGTGGTGTTGGCAGAGCATGGTTGCTAGCAGTTTAATTGCCAGAGCAAATAGCAGTGGCAACAGTGGGCCTCCCTGTCTGGTCCCTCCCTCTATGCCAAATGGTGTGGATCGAATTCTGTTGATCTGCACAGTGGCTAATGGACAGAATATAATAATAATGCAATCCATTCCATGTAGGCATGTGGGAACCCCAGATGTTTTAATATCACCATTAGATAATCCACCTCAAGGGTGACAAAGGCCTTTGTGGCATCTAGAAAGGTAGCAACAGCAGACGTTTCAGGGTCTATGCTTTGTTGGATAGCAAAGAAAGTGCACAGGTTATGCGATGTGGTTCTACCTGTGAAAAGCCCAGATTGGTCGGGCCTAGTCAAGAAAGTCATCAGTAGACTTATTCGGTTGGCAAGCACCTTCGCCAGAATCTTTATGTTGCAATTGCTGAGTGACAGCGGGCGATATGATTCGCAGCTGGTGGCTAATTTATTGGGTTTTAATAAAGTGATTAGAAGAGCTGCGCTCATGGTGAGGGGAGAGCTCCCTCCTGTTTGGCTTCCCTAGAGACTTCCTTTAGCCATGGAACGAGTATGTCTACATAGGTCTTGTAAAAGTCGGACCGTATGCCATCGGGCCCTGGAGCCTTGCCTGATTTTAGCTGCATTATGGCTTCATGGATTTCATCATGTTCGAGGTCACCCTCAAGGAATTCCTGTTGCGTGTCGCTAAGCCTGGTCAATGCTACATCTTCTAAGTGTGCATCTATAGCCAAGGAGTTTTCTCTAGTGGAGGAGTATAGGTGTTGATAATATGTGACAGAGGTCTGGAGTATTTCAGGGGTGTCCCGAAGGAGGTGGCCAGAGGGGTCACAAATCTCCATTACGGTGTTCTCTGGCCTTGTTGCATGGATGGTGTTGGCCAGAGCCCTACCTGGTCTCTCTCCTCCTCCATAGGAACGTGCTTGGGTGTATTTTCCCTTGAATAGGACCTCACGTTCTGCTGTCTCCTGAAAGTCTGTTAATGACTCCCGGAGGCACCGTGTCGTATTGGTGGAGTGTGTTATGGCCCGTTCTGATGTCAAGCCTTTGATTTGCGATTCCAGGTGAGCAAGTGTGGAACGTGTGTCCCAGAGGATGCCGATGCCCTTTGCCAAGCAAAACCCTCTCAGTGTGACCTTGAAGGCCTCCCGCATCACACCCACTTTGGATACAGTACCGTTGTTCCTGTCAACGAAGTCCCTTATCTCCCTCTTTACTTCCTCGTGGAATGCACCATCCACAACATGGTTGGTGACAGTCGCCAGGAAACGAGGGGAGCAGGCATTGTGGGCAGTAACAGCTTGAGTGTGACTGGGGAGTGATCATAGTATGTGCGGGTTAGATGTGTGATTTCTCTAAGCCAGGGTACCAGAGATTGTGATATGAACCTATAGTCCAGTCTTAACCAGCTAGAGTGTACAGCAGAGTAGAATGTGGCCTCCCTGCCAAGCGGGTGCGGCCAGCTCCAGCTGTCAACCACTCCATGCACCACAATGTCAGCTCTCAGCCGCTCCACAGCCCTGTGGCGATGGGGCATCGCCCCAGTCCCCCTATCCTCCCGGGGTCTCTGGCCAGATTGAAGTCCCCACCCATAGTCTTTGGCCTGTTGCGGCATGGCGAAGATCAGGCTTTTCCCTTTATGTGTGATCTTTAGGCATGCTGGGTACAGCATTGCATAGGAAATGTTTGCTTGTCTCATTTTCTGCTTAACGGTGGCATATTGTTTTGAGCCTCCTGCACTGCCTTGGTGAAATCGGGATAGATCTATATCTCATTGCCATCAAACTGCAGGGGGTGTCTTTTGCGGCCCAACCTTAGTGTGGTGTCCCTGTCCCTATAGTTCAGCAGGCAGGCAATTATTGGTCTGGAAGAGCCCCAGGTGGAGGCTTCAGTGTCAGGGCTCTGTGTGATCTCTCCACTACCAGTATCTTGGAGAAGGCTTCCTCACCAAACAGAGCAGTGAGCATGTGTTCCACATATTCTTCCATGCGTCCAGTATCTGTGGATTCTGGAACGCCTACTATGCGTAGATTGTTTCTCCTTGATCTGGCTTCCAAGTGTTCATTTTTGTTCACAATGATTTTGAGGAGTTTGTTCATTTGCAGGAGTTGTTCGCTTTTTGCATGCATTGTGTCTTCGATATGAGAAATGCGCTGTTCCGTTTCAGATATGCGCTTGCATGTTTTTTCAGTTTATTAGTAAGCAGGTCCAGTCTGGTGGTCATATTGTCCATTTTACTATCAATCGAGGATAGACTGTTCTGCCTGGTAAACAGTAGCGCCTTCATTTCTCCCATTTCTGAGTGCTCCCCCCAGGCAGTTTGGGCGTCATTATTGTCCATAGCTCTTGGAGGTGCCCTGGTCGATTTTTTGGCTCAAAACTGTAGCTTCGGCTGCTTAGTGTCTGATTTCCCCATGCCAGCTGATCTCAAGGTCCAGAACCCCAGTGGTGCTGCTGTCGCAGCACGGGGACAGGAACCCAATCAGGACCCCCACCCCACTCCGCAGTCACCATCCTGCTAGAGCTGGACCTCGCGCAACTCTCCGCGGGGGGGGGTTCCACCGGTCGGCAGCAGGGACTGTCGTTCACAGTTGAGAGCTGCTCGACTGTTTTCACCCACAGCGCTGATCAATGTGGGTTCAGGTTGTTGTTCCCGCAGTTTCTGCCCTGTTGCCTGTTTCACCTGCCGGCGCTCAGCCTCGCCGCTGCTTTCTGCTGTAGCCCCTCTATCGGTTGTGCCATCTGGGGTCACCGGAACACCAGCCACGGCACCCCGTCTTCCACCCTGACAGCGGCCATGCGCATCGCAACAAGGCCCACCATAGGTGCCCGGGCGTCAACCAGCCACAGCACAGGTTAGAGGCCCTCAATTTTACCACCCAGCACTCAGCCGCGTCGTACCTTCTGGGTGTCGGCCTCGTTGGTGCAGCACTCGGTTCGCCTCCGCAGCAGTGGGCGCCTGGGCCCGCGCCTGGCCCAGCAGGTCTTCGTGGACTACACAGTCCCGGCAACCCGGAATACTGCTCCCCGCCAGGGACGGACAATCAGCGCTGCACCCCGAGATCCTCCTCTTGAAGAAGTTGTCAGCGTCTTGCCGCTGTGTAGTGTCCCAGCATGGGGTTACTTGGGGGCCTCAGCCAACTAGGTAGGCCCCATCGCCGGGTAACAGGTACGTGCCAGCGTTTCTCGTTGTCTTGTTCTGGGAGCCTCCCGGGGGTCACTCCCATTATCAGCGTCTACCGGACATCAGATCGTGAAGCAGTACACTCCTTTTGGGCAGGATTATATTGGATTGTGTGCCCGGGCCACGAGAGATTCACACGAGTGCGGCCATCTTGCTTACCGGCTCTCTAGCACCCCCAATCATCTGCATTTTTAGTCAATGGATTGAAGCTTACCCTACCTGAAGGAATGACAGTCTCACAGTAGGGAAATTACTGATTAGGGAACTGATACTATGTTTTGGGTTTCCGATCTGTTTAGAATCAGATAGAGGAAGACACTTCAACAATGAAGTAGTTAAATTACTATGTGCAGCCTTAAACATTGAGCAGACGTTGCATTGTAGTTACCACCCTGAAGCATCAGGACTTGTGGAACAGATGAATGGTACTTTGAAATCAAGAATGGTGAAAATTTGTGCATCCACGAATCTGAAATGGCCCAACGCACTACTGTTAGTTCTGATGACATTGAGAAACACACCTGACAGGAAAACAGGATTGTCACCGCATGAGATCTTCATGGGCAGAGCAATGAGGCTGCCAGCGGTTCCTGCAAATGATCTTGTTAACATAACAGATGATATGGTGTTGGACTACTGCAAGGGTCTGGCTGAAGTGGTTCACTCTTTCTCTCATCAGGTGAAAGCCACCACACTGCAACAATCCCAAGATCAAGGACACAACCTGGGAGCAGGTGACCGGGTTGTGATAAGAAAACATGTGAGGAAGATGTGTGTGGAACCTCAATAGAAAGGCCCTTTCCAGGTGGTTTTGCTCACTACCACAGCTGTGAAGTGCACTGGAGTTCCAAATTGGATCCATGCAAGCCATACGAGAAAAGTGGCATGTCCTGTGGATAATGAAGAAGAGCTGTTGAGAGTACCAACATCGACCAGACCAACCTCAGAGCCAGAAAGAGGAAAAAGGGGAACTGAGACCGGATCTGAGCAAATTGACAATGATTCAGCCACTCCTGTGAGAGATGAAGAAGAAGTCCTACAGGAGAGTGACAGTGAACAAATCTCAATTGAGTCAGCAGGAGAGTGTAGTCAGAGGAGGGCTCTCCCAGAACTAGACGATTGTGAGAGACAAACACAACAAACAACAGACCCCGAAGTGGAAGGAGTTGTGGCTGGAGTCACAAGCAAAGAGAAGAGAAGCAGTTACAATGACAACTATTGAAGAGAAAGTAGATACGACTAGGAGAGAAGATCTGAGTGAAGTAGAGTTGAATGGAGATCGAAAGCTGAAAAGAAAGAGAATTGTAAGTCGAAGGTACGCTGGTCCTGAATGGGTGTATGCCACAACAAGTAAATGGCAAAGATAATTTTTGTCTTTTTGTTTTGATCGAGACATTCCAGGTCAAGATTTTGGCACTTGAAAGAAACAAATGAACTGAACTGTTGAAAGTATACACTGAAAGAAGTGCAAAGAAAAAGAGACAATTGAAAGTAACCTGAAAAGGCTTTTTGAGAACCTGATTTGACCAAATAACCTGATTTGACAAGCTGCTAAACCGAGTTTTGCCAAATTTACCAATTTTGACAAAAGGATCCTGGAAGACTGAAAGCTGTAAATAATTGCTGAAAGAACATTGAAGATTTTGTTTTTGATTTTTGCTGCATAGCTATTGTTTTTTGTTTCTACTTTCTGATTCTTTACAGATCATGAGTAGCATTACCCAGCAGGGTAGGATTAATAGGTGCTGTACATACTTGAGTGTTGGTTTGGCAATTTTGTGCGTGATATTGTGCTTGATATTGATTGTGGGAATGACTGTTCTTGACAAGAGTAAAATCAACTATACTTCAGCTTTAGAGACAACTACCACACTCACAAAAATAGAGAAGTCCAGGTTAGATGAGGAGTACCCGCAGGTAGATAATGCACAAGGAGAACTTTCTTCTAATGTTTTCTATTGCTTATTGAGAGTATGTTGAGACGATGGATGCAAGTAATTATGATTACAACACTAGAAAAGAGCTTTTTAGATCAGACAGATGACAGGAGAAAGGTGTTAGACTAGAAGTTAGAGAAAGGATTAGAGAAAAGGACATTTAGGAATGATTATGTATTTAGTGAAATATCAACACAATGGAGATTAGCTTCAGATGCGCAACATGTAGGAAAGCTTTGTATATATAGGCCTAAATCTAGTACTGATACGTTGTTCATGGAAACGAGTGAATGTGTTTTTGTTTCAAAGTAAATGGACATTTATGTTGAATAGACAGAATCCAGGGATTCCAGGAATTTATTACATCTGTGGGCCAAATGTTTATTACCATCTTCCAAAAGGATGGTATGGCACATGTTACTTGGGGATAGTTTTCCCAAACATATTTCAACTTGATGACTTGAAAAGATTACCGGAAATGACTGAGTTACATCATAACAAACAAAAGAGAGAGTATCCTTGTAGTATAGTGGGGGATATATATTGGAGCAATGATACCATCAGTAGGAGTTGTTCTGAATTCTATAAAGATTCAAAAGTTGTGGATAACATGTTGACAAAATTTTCAGGAGACAAGATCCTAATGGATATAGAAATGGCTGTGGTCAGATCTATGACCCTTCAGAACCGCCTTGCGTTAGACATTCTTTTAGCAAAAGATGGCGGAGTTTGCAAAATGCTGAATTCGAAGTACTGTTGTTCATATATTCCTGATAATAGCAAAGAAATTAGAAGCTTACTTACTAATCTGACTAATGATACTGCTGATTTGAAAGAACTGAAACACCCAGGTGTTTGGGAGAAAGTTGGCAAGGGATTTGCTTCAATTGGAAATTGGCTCAGCAACATTGGAAAACTGATAATATTGAAATCAATACAAGGAATATTGATTATTGTGATTTGCATAATTGGAGCATGGGGAATACGTAAATTGTATCATGTGATTAAACCAATGAAATTGAAAAATGATCAGAGGAGGGATGAAGAAATGAAAAGGGAAAATTTGTATAGTTTGTTTAAGAAACATTCAAGGAGGGAATGAAGATTAAAAGGGATAGAGATGACAAATTTTAGCTGAAGCAGTAATTTGTGTGGAAAAGATTTTTAGTCATCAGAGGAGGGATTGTTAACGCTGAAATTTTACTAATGAATATTTACGTATTTTGAATGTTTGTATATGCATAGAAAAGGAGTTAACATAGAAAATTAATACATGAGTTTGATAATGTGCCTACTTGAGTGACCATCAATAATCATGAAGTGTACTTATTAACAGCTTATTAATGTAAAATGTTGAGCTTATATTTGGATAAATGTAGTAGTATGTCATATCAATGGCTATGTAATATGTATTTGCTTTATTAATCATAAGCCTTATTTTAGTGAGGTCTTGGGCCTAGTTGCAAGGCCTCATGCCAAGTTGCATTGCTTAGACGATTCATAAAATGTCTGCTTAGAGAATTAAATTGTGATTTTCCATTGCGTTGACCAAATGCTAGTAGCTGAAATTCTTTCCCAGGAGAACTGCTTGCTATAAAACATTGCACTAGCTATAGATCCTTTGTATAACTTAGTGTGTGTAAAGGCAAGGTTCCCAGGAGCGGACAATAGAAGCACTGACTGGAGTATAAATCGATACAATTGTGCTACCTGACGAGCACAACGATGGGAACAGGAGAAGAGGAGCCAAACATCAACATGTGAACACTGGTTTAGGTTTAGTAATATCTTAGATCTGAGGTTCTGCTTTCATTGGACTAAACGTAAAGATACTATTCTTTGACCAATAGCAACGTGGGAAGTAGTCTTAGGGAATCTAACTTAGCCAGACTGCTCCGAGAGGAAATGCGCCATTCCGTATTATCCTTTTTGACCATCCAGAGAGGAGACATGCTTAACTTTTCCTAAACTTTGTTATCTAGAAAAAACATTGTGTTATTTCTATTCTTGAGACAGTTCCATCTTGATTTTTAATGCTGAATTTCAATGCTTTGCTGACCGAACAGATGTCCATTTGACGAAGACTGTTACCTCTTGCTGAACCATACTGAGGCGAGGTATAAGATGATGTTACTGATTGTTCTGTCTATTTGCTTTTGCCCTTAGGTACCAACCACTCATTTAGATAGAGCCATGGTTAAATGTTTTGTGTTGACTAAATGTTTTTGCATGAAGCCCAAACATGCTATTTAGGATAGTTAGGATACTCACGGATGATGCTTGTTAAAGATTAACCACAGTTGATGTATTTTCTTTGCTGAATCTAAATGTATGCCATTTTGTTTGCACAGTTATTCGTGCTATTGATTTGTACTGTAACTTTAGAATGCTTAGTGGTCCAAGCTTTGATTAAATTACGATTCTTTAGGAGATTTGGTCAACCAGTATTGTTTTTGTATGTTTATCATTTTATTTTGAGACTAAGCTACATGATACTAGCATTGTTAATATAGGGAAATAAACATTCTAACATTTACATAAAGGTGTGGTTATTCATGACCAAGGGGTCATGGTGCGTGGAAGGTATTGACTCCCAAGGTTATTGATATTATTGTTTGTTATTGCTATTGATTTGTTGTGGGAGCTGCGCCTTATGGCAGGAACTACTCTAAGCTCAGTCCAAAGGTCTATCGAACCTCAAACCGTCCCCTTATAATCTAACAATAAGAAACCAAATAAGGTCAGATGCTCTAACAACTGTCGGTTGAGACTTAGTTCCAGCATTCATTGTGCTCCCTATTTTACGATGGCATGTACTTAGGATGGAGAGAATTGTGGGTGGGAAGAGGGGTGCACTCCACCGTGACTCTGGAAGGCCAGGGACATCTTAAGGATTTTGGGGGCCCTGAACCAAAAGTATTTTTGGGGTCCCGGTTGAGCTTTGAACTTAAGATCCAATTTCAGTGCTTTCTTGCCCTTTTTGGACAGGTCACTGACAGTGCACAGCCACACTCCTCCAAACTCTAAATGTGTTTACAACTAATATTCGGAGGTAGTGGAGGGTGTTTTAAAAATTGTAACACTGCAGCAGCTCACTAACACTACTGCAAATAATGTTGTCGACACCCTCCCATTTCTTATTTGCTAGGTCCAGTTTTGATCTAATAGAAATATTTGTTTATGGATGTTGCGTTTCTCTACAAAATGTCTTTAAGAGACCCAAACACATCACCCACATTAAAAATACATTTAAGTAAAACAGTATTTAAAACAATCTGTTTAAGAATTATTCAAGGTCATCAGGGCAAGTCTCTCTGCAGACCAGAGATGACTATTAAAAGCCCCCCTGAAAGACAGCAGCCTTGGCCCACAGTCCACTTTGCCCATGCCTTAAAACGTCTCTGCCGAAGACAGGGAACTGGCAATTCTGAGTGCTACCTAGAACAGGAGCTATAGTCCTGAAAGGGGGCATTCTGATTGCCTGCCCTGCTCACAATGTTCTGTTGATGATGCTAATGCAATTTTGTACCACCCTGGCATCGCAAAGTCTCCAAATATACAAAGAAAATGAAACAAGTTTGTTTACACTGAAAAAGATTATGCCTTTGAAAAATATTCAGGGCTTTGCAAGAAGAAAGCTTGAAACTGCATAGTGTTCTACATTCTGTATATGATCTGAGCTGGACCCAGTGAGCCACAATAAAGTGAATATCTGAACACCAGCGGGCCCTCAAAGCTATACACACAGATCCAAGCACACAATGAGGTCCTAGTAAATAATTAAGGCGGGAGTCATTTCTAAAGTTGCAGGACTTACTCATAGTGATTGATTCAAAGCTTTAAAGCGTCCTTTTGTCACAGTAATAATTAATGGTTTAAGCTCAAACGCCTTCAGTGGTGTGCAGCTTTTGAAATTACACTTGATTTGAAGAAAATGATGACGGGTGAAGCAGAGAAATGGCAGAATGTTTCAGCAATCTTTCAATGAAAAGTCTAAGACAGTGGATGGATACTTCCTTTCTCCCCATCATTCTTGGATGAACAAAACATGGGATACTATGAGATTCTAACCTAAAATGGGATGCTGGTTTTAAAGATAATCTGCAAATCTTACTCTGCTTACATATAATTGCAAATGCAGTGCCACATTTTCTGAGGCAGAAATATGAACATTCTGTTTTTGGTTTGTTTCATACCATTCACTTTTTGAAAGTGTTCCTTGATTTCTGCCTCGGGCTAACGGTACAGGAGGTTATGTAACTCATAGTAATTTTGTGAAAAGACACTCTTTGGGCCTAATAACAAGTGTGGCGGTCCTTGGACTGCCACACTCGTAGTAGCTGTCAGACTACCACGGCTGTGGCGATCCGACCACTACATTACGAAGTTGTTGGGCAGCTCCGCCAACCTACTGCCGTCTCCGTCGGGATCCTGATGGGCTGATGGCAGTGCAGGCTGGAATCAGCTAAATTTAGCTGCCAGCACCAAAGCAGGCATCCTTGCACCATTGTGTAAGGATGTCTGCGTTGAGGAGTGTGATTGTTTATGTGCTGAGATGTGTCCCTTCCTGCACAAAAACATTCACTAATAGCGCTTTGGAACTTCTGTGTGTGCTGCATTGCGCAGCACACACAGAAGTTCCAAAGTGTCATTTTCAAATGATTGTTAATGTGCTGGAAGGGACACCTTCCCCCACATAAGCAATAATTTCTGGCATTTTGCTCTTTCTGTGTGTGCTGCAAAATGCAGCATGAGTAGAAAAAGCAAAAAAACCAGAAGGAATAAAAGTATTCCTCCTCTATGTGCCTTTCTAACGCCACTCCTGGGGTGCCATTAGATATTGAAGCTGCCTCAGGTTTACGAAATCTTGTAAATCTGAGGCAGCGTCAAAAGGCAATGGGTGTTGATTGGCATGCCCACAGCAACACCCATTGCATGCACCTCTGACGCAGAACACTTCGTAGGAGGGGCCCATATTTACAAGGATTTACACCTCCTTGTAAATATGGAGCACAGGTTAGCACCACTGGAGCATCACACAAAGTGACGCTCCAGTGGCGCTAGGGCTCTTAAATATGCTCTTACTTGGTAATGTCCTTTTCACTCTTTGATAAACATACAGGTTTAATTATGACTACCAAAGGAAATCTTACATTTAGTTGGTGGGCAGTAGAAATGGTGATTTGTGGCATATGTCCTACTTTGAAGTGTTAAAAAGAAGGCATGTGTCCAACACTGCCAATGGCCACTGTACCTGCCTCCACTTGCTAAGATGTATCTGGAAGGTGAAAGAGCATAGGGATAGTTTCTTCCATCTATCTCAGAGTTCCACTGGAAAAATGAATTTTACTCAACATTCAGAACAGTTGTTACAGTACTCCAGAAATTCAATAGTTAAAATGTAACTATTATATTACACTTTAATTGATATCATGAACTCTATCGCTCAGGATACCAATATTCATTCTGGAGTGAGGGAATATCCAGAGATTTTCTCTCTATTTCCCATATATCATGGTGGACACTGAGGAGATGTCTAACCAGAAACGCGAATGGAGAGGAGAATCTTCTAATAAGTTACATGCTTTTTAGTAATATAAGCTAGAAATTATGACATTGGAGACTTGATCCATTTAAGATATCATACCAGCTCAGTAACAAAGGTGCGTCCATTGCAGATTGATAATATCCCCAGTTTATCAAGCCTTGGCCCAAGTTACCTGTTACTGGGAGATGGATTAGTTACCAGGAATAGAGTTGTACACATTGCAAAGAGGTAATAGATTCTTACCAGGGAAAAAGGTACCAATATCCATCATCCGTATATCTGCCCATTAAAAAAGGTGTTGAACAAAAGTAGTCAAAAGAGTTACGTTTCAAAACTGGGGATATTACATGCCTGACCCCTTGGAGCTGTGGGTGACTTGAAAACCTTTCATTCTTCCATATGTCAGTAATTAACTGCCTGGTAGTATTTATGCTGCAGAGTGCATAACCCATGGTACATGTAAATAATCATTAACAATATCTTTGACTCTTCTGAAGTCCATAAGTAACCCAAAACAGCAGCTTTGATTATTACCCAAGGTACTACGATGCCGTACTAATGGCAGGTTGAGCACTGTACAAGCTGCAGTTCACATTAGTTGACTCTGTGGGACTCACTTTATCATCCTCAGAATTATGAAAATTTGGGCTGCTACTACAGGGTTTCAAGCTAATGATAAAGTAACTCTCACAGTATCTGCCTATATGCAATGCCCTCTGATGCGCACATTTACGTCACATGAAACGGGAAGACGATATCACCATTCTTTAACCTGTCGATGTGATGAAACATATTCCACAATTGCTAAGTTTTCATATCAAGTAGTTTAATGTTACTTAATGATGTGGCATGAGTGATTTCAGAAATCAAATACAAGCCAAGGGTAAGATCAAGGTATTTTCTATCAGTTGACTCATTTTTATGCACCATGTTAGGGAAATGTTTTCTCTTTTTAGTGAAAATGGAACCTCTCTTAATGTCGTGATGTAAGGCATCAGCCCCCACTCAAACAAACGTGCATTCGTCTTTTATGTAAGCAATCATGAAAAATCACTGCAGGGTAATGTTTATTTAACCTCTGAGCACTGTCTCTATAGTGCGCAGTACTACATAATGTAGAGTATAATGACCTGTGCAGCATTTGGATCTGGACTATTAATATTAACTCGATGGCCAAAGCTGAATATGTTATTTTTAATGAAAATGGTGGCGAAACAGAGATGGTTGGGGCCACGGTTGTCTAACTAGTAGTTCACATGTGTTTCACATTTGCTAAGAAGGGGTGGTCCCAGTACTTCAACAGAAACGGAGGTTGTTTCTAGGGAGGGAAGCAGCATTATGAACATGACCAAAAGGTTTGTGCCGAGTCGATAATGACCTTAACCCTCAGAAAGGAGGGTGTAAAGGTGTCCAGTGAAAACCTCAAGGGGGGACCAGTCAAGGTGTAACACATGTTGGGTTCAGTAAAGGTAATTTCTCACAAGGATCAACAGAGGCAATACTTTTTTACCACCTTTGCTCAAGTAATTGCAAGTAGACCCTGAGACTCTGGGTAGTCAGATGCCTCCAGAAGGCGTCTTTTAATGGCTTCCCATTACCTGTCCAGGGGCAGCCAGGTGCTAATCAAACCCTGTTAGTAGTAGCATTTGTTACCGCACGACCAGTACCTCACTGGAACGTTTTGTAACATATCGAGGGTTTACAACACTGAGCATGACAGCCAATTGTCTTTGGTGACCCCAGTAAAGGGTGGAGGATTGATTGCCACCAGGAGGCACCTCTGGGAGCAATTCAGCTAGTGAAATGAATCCTAGGCAGTCCTCTGCCTGATTCCGAGCAAGGCGCTGTAGTGGTAAGTGCCAGGTTCCCCTCTCAGAAGAATTCTCAGGGTAAAGGCTCAGAGAAAGGGATTCAAAGACTCATCTAGAAAAAAGAAGGGGTATAAATGTGAGGTGAGCCCTACACTGGAGAATCCACTAGGAAAAGAATAACCTGTTTTAAAAGAAATTGTAACTGTAGTTGTAGCATCAGCTTGGAGAGGCCATCTGTGCTTTCAGGGTGTCACTCAAATCAAGTCAAAAACAGTTTTATTCAGCTTAAAAACAAGCCCTCAAAGCACACACAGTTTAACAATATCATACACAATACAATTTACGCAGTTAAAAAAGAGTACAGTTCATCATTATATATAGAAGGGTGAAAATTAAAACAATCTTTAGAAGAAAGTGGTAGATACAGTTTACTAATTCATAATTCTTTCTAACAGATATTGTGCATCTAATGACTTGACATCATGGCACTCATGGATCACCTAGATGCTTGCTCCATGAGTGCTTGCAGCGAGTCCTATTGGTCATGCAGAGTAGGGAGATAGGTGACTATTTGTATGAAGCAGCCAGCCTAATCAGACAATACAGACATTCCTGGTCTTCCACAGGAATAAGAAAACCATGATAGAGGCTTGCGTGTGTACTGTTTAATATTGTATGTAGGAGAACTGGCTTAGGGTGCCAATATGGTGGGATGGTATAAGTTTGGGAGTGTGGAAGTCCTGACATTTGGAGGTTTTTCACTGCCAGGATATGTAAGACATAAAATACACTTCTTACTTTTCAAATACCACTCCAACCTATGGGCATTTAGGGCACGTCTTAGAAGTAACCTATGAGTATGAAAAGGAAGGTTTAGGCCTGCCCCTTTATTTTCCCAGGTTGAATTGGCAGTTTTAAAACTGCCAACCCAGGCTGCCAGGGCAGGCCTGGAGATATGCTTTTGATTGTCACTTTCGTGGTGGCACAATATGTACTGTAGATCCACTAGTGACATTTAACTTACAGGTCCTGGGTACACCTTTGTACCATAAACTAGGTACATATAGATGAGTTAAATATTGCAATCAGGAGTGTAGCTAGTTTCAACATTCTTTAGGGATCAGAGCACAGGCACTGGGGCCTGGTTAGCAGTGTACCAGTGCATGGAGTGACAAATCAGCATCAGCATCAAACCAATAAAAATGTGGATGGCCACAGAAAAAGAGGTATTTTCCTACACAGAAAGTGTTCATGACAACTTTAAAAAAATGTATTTTATCAGATGCCCTTTACAGGCTACTTGGGACTGCAGGGCGAGCCTCAAGGCCTCCCCCACAATCCCACTGCTCCAGCAAGCATGCAGCTGCTTTTAAAAGCAGCTCTGTGCTTGCTGGAACAATGCTTTCAACTCTGTTCCCTGCACGCAGAGATGAGAACTCCTCTCTCTGACAGCAGGACCTGTTTAACAGGATTCAGCATGGAATGAGATTTGTACACACACATGGGGGACAATTCACAAAAATGTTTTTTCAAAAAGTTATATGTTTTTTCCTGTGTGTTGCATAGATTAGGCTTTTTACACCATGTGTATAGAAATGGGCGCAAATCTTAGGTTTTTCCTGCATACTTCTCTTCCCTGAAACTTGTAGAATAATTAATTTGTGTCTTTTGTGACGTGTTTCAGAATATTTTTCTTTTTTCCATCTGCCAGGAAAATGTTTTTCAAGGTGATAGGGAGATATTGCAAAGATTTTATCTTGCAACCTCTGCATACTTTTCAAAAAAACATAGGGCCTCATTTATGAGGTTTTGACGCAGGGCAGCTACACAAGAATTCTTGCTGTGCTGTCCTGTGTCAAAAGAAAAGGGCAGGAATGCTTTCTATCTATGAGATATGGCACATTCCTGTCCTTTTCCTTTGCACAGGTAGACACTGGGCTGCCAGGTGCTAATGCATGCACCCTTGTACCACGATGTACAAAAATAATCACAAAAAGCATGTTCCTCTGCTTCAAAATGCAGCACACATAGAAAAAGGAAAATGAGGAGAAATAAAGGTATTTATCCTTGCTGCTCCTTTCTTATGCCACCCTTGGGGAGGCGTAGACTCTTGATGCATTCCTAGGTTTACAAAATCTCATAAGCCTGGGAATGTGTCACATACCATGGGTGTTACCCGGGAACAACCACCATAACAACTTGTGCTACATTGCCTCAGACCATATCTACAAGGCCATGAAAAGCCATGCAGAGCGGCTTTATGTGGCCTTTTAGATTGGCTCTGCAGTGTGCACTGCCAGACAGTCACTGAAAGTGATGTTCCCGCGGCATAGACAGGCTTGCAAATCAGTCCCTTAGTGTACAAAAGACACAGAGTTCCACTTGAGTGGGCTTTGAAGTGAAATAGGGTCTTTTGTGATGTTTTTAGTATCACAAACAACCCATTTTCACTTTTATCCATGTAAGTTTAACTTGGCATTCCAGATCCTCATGAGTTTCAAGCATCCTCTGAGGAAAAGCTGCACAGCGTATGGCTTGTATAGACAATTTCAGGGGGTATCGATTTTATTTCATTTTGCAACCATAAATTCACTTTAGCTGTGATGTTTTAAGGGACTTTTTTTAAACATAAGATAATGTGTTATGAGCAGGAGAACTCATAACTTACCTTTAATAAGGTATAATAAAAATATAAATATTTTTGAATATTTTATTTTTTAATAGATTTGGAAAGAAAAAAGATATAACATGTTTCTAAATATTTGTGGCCATACCCATGGATATTTAATTTTGGGAACCCAAATTCAGTTTCATGGATCCTGTGACAAAAATGGCTGCTGTTTTTTATTTACTTTTGGTGGCAGTATCTCCCAAACATCCTCCCAGGGATTAGGAAGTGGTCCGCCTGTCTTTTTTCACTTTACTTCAGGATGCAGCGTTTGGTGCAAAACATTCTGTAACATCCGCCGTAAGAAACTAATTTTTGTTGCTGCCAGTCAATTTGATTGCCCAGATCCTTGAGTACTCTGAGGATATGCGAAACCCACATTAGATGAACATAACAAATGTTCCCCTTTCCAATGGGATTTAAATATTTTTCACAATGTTGGGTCCTCAAATCTCCCAAGGAACTAGATCCATGGATTGTTATTGAATTAGCAGTCAGAATGTAGAGAAGTGCTGCTTACTTTCACCCCTCAAATTGTCAAACACCATTTTGTAATGGAAACATAAAAGTACCCAGAAGGATTTACAACAAACCACACAAAGAAACAATTTGAAATAAATTCTACTTTCACGCCATACTTGGTGTGATTCCTAAGCACTGTTTGCTGTCCCTGAGAACAAAATTTCATATGGGAGGTTGAATGAGAAATGTAAACTTTGCTCGCCTGGATAGATCATTCAAAACTGTTACATGTATTAATATGTATATTAGAAAGGGGTTGACAGAAGAAAGAAGACCAGACCTAAGTGGGGAAAACTGGTCAGAAAACCATGTTGCATTCTTCTGCTGATTTAGACAGATATTCATTGGATGTTGCTTGGCCCATTTTCAGTATCCAGAAGAGTGTCACAACGGTTCAGGGGCTGCACTGGCTCCCGTGAGAGATCCATGGGATCGGATATTCATTCAAAAAAAGGGCGGGAGTGAGGATCTGTGGTGGGTTGGCTGCATAAGGGTGGTTGGCCCTGATGATATCCCAAGTCGTGCATAGCCAAGGCCATGTGCAACCTGGGGTTGGCTGCCCGCGGGGGGTTAGGTGCATGGTCTGGCCACATGCCAGGCCCTTCGGCCAACCCCATGAAGCACACGGCCAAAGATGGCACAGAGTGGAGGGTGACTGCACACACGGGGTTGGGCTCAGGGCCTGGCCACAGGCCCGGCATCCAACTCCAGGCCATGCATGGCTGAAGGCTGTGCCTAGAGGAGGTGGTGACCCAAGGGGGTGTGGACACAGGGCCTGCTACCAAGTTTATGCCGCACACGGCCAAAGGCTGTACTGGGTGTTGGTATAGTTAAATATAGTAATAAAACTGTAATTCACGTTAAAAAGGACAAAGAAATCCACTGAAAAAAACAAAGTGAAAGGAACATTATAGTTAGGTATGGCTAATAATAATGTCTTACTTAACATTTAAAAAACCTCAGTGACATTATAGTTAGGTGAAAATGCTAGTTGAAATGGAGCATTTTAAACAAAAACAAAAAACCACATAAATTCACCAATAACTATAACTTGGGTCCTTTGCATGCATTGCTTAGTATCCCACAGGTTATATAGCTCATGACATGCTCTATGACATAATTGATAACATTACTGAGGGAATGTGAAATGGCATAATTGTTGACAACAATGTGCATGGCAGGGGTGCAATTTAAAGTTACTTTTGCCAGGCACAGACAGACTTGGCTCCCGGCCATGCTATTTCCATTCTGTGCACCCATACATGTACACATAGTCATTTTATGCTATGTATGATTGCCCTTTACTACCAAGTTTCTTTTCTAACATGATGTATGAATTTATGGAGTAATGTGAATAGCAGTATCATGAAAGATGTAACCAGTGATGTCACACGTGATGTAATCAAATGTTATAATTTGATATGTCCTCAGTGATATCATCACTTATGTCAGTAACATTTCAGGAGTTATGTGATGTGTGCGAACACAAGCAGTGTATGATGGGGTGCAAGTTATAGTGCGTTCACTGAAATTCAACTGCTGAATTTCAGTGTATTTTAGGTTTTGCTTTGTAACCATAACTTACATTTATCTGTCTTTTCTTTCAGTGAATTTATAGGTTTTTTAACATGTTTTAAAATGAAATTACCAAACCTAACTATAAAGTCACTTTAAATTTGTTTTTTCAGTGAATTTCTGTTTTTAACATATGCTAAGATCTTATTACCAAACCAAACTAAACTATTACATTACTTTGACCTTTTTTTTTTAGTAAATGTCTGAGATCTTTTGATCATATTGTAAATGGAATTTTGTTTCGACCTCACCTCTGTTTTGACTAATGTCTGGCTAGGCCTTGCATCACACCATCTGCAAATGTCCAACCCCAGCTGCAGACAGCATTCTGATGTGTCAATGAAAATTTGGCAAATAGCTGGGTGCATGAATACCAGTTTGAAACTAGGCTCCCCCAGAAGCAAGTGTCCTGACCAGAGTGCTGGAGTCCAGCAGAAGTTTTGTTCACTGTTGTTGGGCCCCTGCAGGCCTGGCCTTGCACCCCACCCTTCATGAGCCAATGACCTTCATTCCACATACAACGTGGCCAGGCTTGCACCCCGACCACCAGAGGTGACCAGCTCCACTATACACAGTCACTGGCTGTGTGCTGCGGTGCGGAGCTTGGTGCAGGGTCTGAGCTGTAGCCAAGGCATGCCAAGCTCTGCACCCCACTCTAATGGAATAATTAACAGAAAGGGGAAAGATATAGGCTTCCCCTTGGGTACCTGTGGGGAGGTTAATGTGTATGTGTCGAAGGGCATTATTGGTGAGTGGTAGGAAAAGGGTGACAGGATATAAGGGAATAAGGGTTAAATATTGGAAATGATTGCAAGGGTAGAATACTAAAAGAAACAATGTACTGTGCATCATGCATTGATGATTATTGTTGTGTTTAGGACAATGTGTGTAATACCTACTAGAGGACAACTTTAAGCATACTTGGTTGAAATGCCAGGAGTCTTAACAACAAACGAAGTGTAATTGATACTGAAATGGGGGAGTTGTAGCAGCCTTTTTACACATATAAAATATACTGATTCAAACAAGCTGCAACAGTTCGGATTGGAAATAGCAGTGCACACATCGCAAGCAGAAATGCTAGAAGGCACTGCAATTTTAGTAAGATCCAGGATTGTACAGGTTGCTAAAATATGATCAATCACACAAGGGAGGCGGGTGAGTTTTTGTTTCAGGTATACTTTTGATAGTTTTACTGTGAATTCTGCATCTAGTCCTAATAGGGAATATGCAAATATATTTAATTCAGTAGCATTAAAATTGTATAACTATGATGGCACATATATTGTATGGGACTTTTAATTGCATCCAAACAGAGAAACAGAGGCTACCAATACTAAAAGACATGATCACATGTCCAAGGCCAGAGCTGCAATTACTAAACTTACGAGAGTGTCTCAAAGCTGAGAAGAAGGATTCCCATATAATTCTCATTCCTATAAGCAGTGCTTTAGGATAGACTTTTTAAAAATTTCATATGGCACTCTTCCACATAATATCGATTGATGGTTGAGATCCGACTGACAGGTCATATTTAAGAAAACATCCCTCTGAATGTTTTAGAAGGTTTAAGACATGAATAGAGCAGGTCATGAAAGTATACCTCACCTAAAACTTGAATTCTTCTACAATAACAGTCATGTAGGATAGACTGAAGGTGAGAGAGGCGCTGTGTGCACTTATTCTATTTGGAAAAGTCAAAACAGGTAATGCGAGTTGATCCAACTCAGTAAACAAATGTATACATTAGAACATGAAAATGTTAAAGCAGTTACCGAAAGATCAATATTGCTAATGTAAATGATCTCAAATATTGAATGTTAGCACCTGGTCACAAAAATGTTTAACCCCTCGGGTGCCCAGGACATAAATGTTACGTCCTGCACCACGCCCTTAGGGGCCTCCCTCTCAACCTCCCCAGGGCAGGGCTGGAAGGGGAATCGCTTCCCTTTCCACCCCCCATCTAATGATGTCAGCGCGTGATGACATTATCAAAAGCTGCCGGACTCACTGGAGGCCATTTGCTTCCAGCGCGTCGAGGGAGAAGAAGGTAAGTTTCTTCTGCGGCCGCGGGGGGATTCCTCTAAAAGAGGCATCGGGGGAAAGGAAAGGGTTTTCCTTTCCCTAGATGTCTCTTTTAGCATGATCAGGCAGCAGGAATGCCCACTAGACACCAGGGATCATTGTTTATCTTATTTTTTGTACTGTTTTATTTGTTGGGGAGCGGTCCCTTGGGAAAGGGTTGCTCCCCTAAGGGGGCATAATGTTTTTTGCCACATCTGCCCTCCTTGGGGACAGAAGCCACGACGATACCAGAGATGCTTTGCTCTTTGTTCTTTTTTTGTGTTGGGGCGGCCCTTTGGACAAGAGTTGCCCCCCAAGGAAGCAATGCACTGTTGGGTAGTGCTGCAATCCTTGGGGGCTGATTGGCCTATTTTTTTTAAGCCCATCTGCCACCAGCAGAATCCACTTAGCGCCAGAGATCTTGTGTGTGTGTGTGTGTGCTTTGAGTGGGGTGTGGCCCCTTGGACAAGGGTCGCCCCCCCAAAAGGGGCAATATATTTTATGCCATTTCTGCCCCCCTTAGGGGCAGATTGGCCAATTTCTTTTAGGCCCATCTTCCCCCAAGTGGGGCAGAAGCCACCAAGATGTCAGGGATTCTTTTTCCTGTCAATTTCTTTGCGTTATTTATGTATAATGTATTTTTGGAAGAGATTGTTGAGCAGACTAATTTGTATACGGAGTAGTATCTGACGGACAACGCTGCAAGACTTAGGCCTCAGTCTAGAGCTACCCAGTGGATTCCCACAAATCTGGAAGAGATTAAAAAGTTCTTGGGGTTGACTTTTTTGCTGGGGTTGATAAGGAAGCTGTCACTGGCTTCTTATTGGTCTACTAGTCCCTTGATGGCAACAGCTATATTTCCTGCAACCATGACTCGTAATTGGTATTTGCTTCTTCTTGGGATGCTGCATTTTGTTGACAATGCTTTAGCCTTGCCACAAGATCACCCTGATTCTGACCGTCTTTTTAAGATTAGGCCTATCCTTGATCACTTTGGAGATTGGTTTTCCGAGGTGTAAGTTCCAGGCAAAGAAATAAGTGGACAAGTCTTTGGTCCTGATCAAGGGTCGTTTAGTTTTTAGGCAGTACATTCCTAGCAAGAGGGCACAGTATGGAATTAAATTGTTTATTCTGTCTGAAAGTAGCACAGAATATGTTTATAATTTCCGGGTCTACACTGGTAGTGATTCCAGTATTGACCCCCCGATGGTTGTCCGCCCACTTTTGGAGGTAGTGAGAAAATTGTGTGGGAACTTGGTAAACAACTGTTTTACAAAGGTCACCATTTGTATGTAGATAACTTCTACACTGGAGTGCAGTTGTTCAAGGAATTGTTCAGAGTGGACACTGTTGCTTGTGGCACAACCCACTCTAAATTGAAAGGCTACTCAAGGGAGCTTGTCTGTAAAAAACTTGAGAGGGGACAGTGCAGTGCCTTGCAGATTGATGAGCTGCTAACTCTGACATTTGCAGGCAGGATGGATGTGTAGATGCTAACTATCATCCATGATGAGAGTACTTCACCTGTGGCTGTTTGGGGTCAAGTTGCTGAAGAGTTGATCAGTGATTGGAACTTTACACTGCTGTTCGTAAGTCTTACGTTTGGTATAAAAAGTTGGTGATTGTTAAATCTAGCAACTTTTAATGCTTTTATTGTGTGAAAGGTTTCTTCCCCTGAGTCAAAGATGAAATTTGTTACATTTCAGGAGTCAGTGATAGAGAGCCTTGTTGTGGTGTATCATGCAAGTAGCAGTGGTAGAGGATGTGGCTAGATTATAAGATCACCACTTTCCTGATCAAATTCCTCCCACTCCCAAAAAAGACTTTCACGCTAAGAAATGTAGAGTTTGTGCCTGAAGAGGTATCTGGGGGGAGACTCGGATGTACTGCCCTGATTGCCCTTCAGAGTCTGGGCTGTGTGTGGCTGGCTGCTTCAGAAGTTACCACCCAAAAAAAAAATCAGGGAAATACGGTGAGCGTAAACTGCCTATTTCATATTTTCATATGTTCAGTTTCATGGTTGGCATTACTGTCATGTATTTAGTTATAGCTTTTGTGTTCATAGTTTTGTACTTACTTATAATTAGTTAGTGGTTTCTTTGCTGTTTAAAAGAAAAGTGATGGCGGTGTGCGTGGAGTGGCACTTGGCTGGCGGTGTGTATTGAGTGGCACTTGGCTGGCGGTGTGTATTGAGTGGGGCTTGGCTGGCGGTGTAAATAGTGACTTGCTGTTGGCTACTGCAACACATTGCTAGCCAAACGCCAGTCCACACACTCCCATCAGTTGGTGTGATTGCTGTATCAGGCACGTGGGCATGTGAAAGTGATGGGGCCTTGAATGACGCTGATGCAAGTGTTGTAATGTTGTGGGACCGTGGCTGGTGGTGTGAATGGCCATGTGCATGTCATGTATGAAAGGTGTGTGAATGGACTGTAAAGCGGTTGGTGCCTTTTCGCGGCTTTACAGCTCATGAGCTGTGAGTCATTGGTCAGTTTTTGGGCCTTTCAGTTATTAACAGTGCATTTCATTTTTGTGAAATCTCTTGTTAATAGAATTTGATCTACTGAACCATCACTCACCTACATTCCAAATCCAACCAGTATGTGTGGTAAAAATGACAAAACCTGCTCTGCTGTAATCAGGCATCGCAGCACACCTGTGACATGCTAGATGTCTCGGGTGGAACCCCGATGATGAAGCATGCCACTAACTTGGTTGGTGGGTGAGGAGTCTTTTTAACATAACCTATGTGCATTTCTTTTCACAATTTTAGTGTTTGGAACATCACCGAAGGACATGGACACATCAAATGATCTATTACAAAACTATCTGTGTTTCGGGGGGGGCACCTGCATTTTTAGTCCTGGGTGCGGCCTTCATTTAGGGAAACCTACCAAACTCAGATTTTTTTTTTAAACTAGACACTTGGAGGAGTACAAGGAGGTGTGGCTTGCGTGGATCACCCAACATTTTCTTACCCAGACTCCTCTGCAAACCACTTTTCTTGGTAGGATCACCGCACTGCTACAAATTTCCTACCACCCAGCGTTTCCCTCAGTCTTTCAAGTAAAATGATACCTCACTTGTGTGGGTCCCCAAAGCACAGTCAGCCTAAAATTGTATTAAAAAATTGTGCTTATCGACTTGCTGTGCTATCCCCTCAATTTCTACAAGTTTTGGCCTTTTCTTGTTGCGGGCACCTGGGCCACCCACACCAGTGAGGTATCATTTTTATCGGCAGACCAAGGGGAACATTGGATGGTAGGATATTTGTACCGGCACAGTGATCCTGCAAACAAAAGTGTGGAAAATATGTTTTTTTTTAGCTGTATTTGAGGTTTGCAGAGGAGTCTGCCTAAGAAAATGTTGGGAGATCCATGCAAGCCACACCTCCCTGGTCTCCTCTGGTTGTCTAGTTTTTAAAAATGTCTGGGTTTGGTAGGTTTCCCCTGATGACTGCCATACCAGGGACCAAAAACGTAGGTGCCCAGCCCCCGCAAAAAAAACAGATAATTTTGTAATAGATCATTTTTGATGTGTCCATGTTGTGTTTTGGGGCATTTCCTGTTGCGGGCACTAGGCCTACCCACACAAGTGAGGTACTATTTTCATCAGGAGACTTGGGGGAATGTTGGGTGGAAGGAAATTTGTGGCTCCTCTTAGATTCCAGAACTTTCCATCACCGAAATGTGAGGGAAAAGTGTTTTTTTTTACCAAAGTTTGAGGTTTACAAAGGATTCTGGGTAACAGAACCTGGTGAGAGCCCCACAAATCACCCCATCTTGGGTTTCCCCAGGTGTCTAGTTTTGACAAATGTGTGGGTTTGGTAGGTTTCCCTTAGTGCCTCCTGAGCTAGGGGCAAAAATACACAGCTAGACACGTTCCAAAAAACACATCAGTTTTCAATGTAAAAATTTAATGTGTCCGTGTTGCGTTTAGGGGCATTTCCTGTCATGGGCACTAGGCTTACCCACATAAGTGGGAGACATGGGTAAACGCTGGGTAGAAGTAAATTTGTGACTCCTCTTAGATTCCGGAACTTTCTATCACCGAAATATAAGGAAAAGGTGTTTTTTTGTCAAATTTTGAGGCTTGCAAAGGATTCTGAGTAACAGACAGAGCCCCACAAGTCACCCCATCTTGGGTTTCCCTAAGTGTGTAGTTTTGAAAAATGTGGTAAGTTTCCCTAAGTGCCGGCTGAGCTAGGGGCCAAAATCCACAGCTAGGCACGTTCCATAAAACACATCAGTTTTCAGTGTAAAAATGTAATGTGTCTGTGTCGCGTTTAGGGGCGTTTCCTGTCATGGGCACTAGGCCTACCCACATAAGTGAGGTATCATTTTTATCGGGAGACTTGGGGAAACGCTGGGTGGAAGGAAATTTGTGGCTCCTCTTAGATTCCAGAACTTTCCATCACCGAAATGTCAGGAAAAGTGTTTTTTGCCAAATTTTGAGTTTTGAAAATGATTCTCGGTAACAAAATGTGGCAAGAGCCCCACAAGTCATCCCATTCTAAATTCCCCTAGGTGTTTTGTTTTCAGAAATGTCTAGGTTTGCCAGGTTTTCCTAGGTGCCGGCTGAACTAGAGACCAAAATCCACAGCTAGGCACTTTGCAAAAAGCAGGTCAGTTTTCTTTAGGAAAATGTGATGTGTCCACGTTGTGTTTTGGGGCATTTTCTGTCGTGGGCACTAGGCTTACCCACAAAAGTGAGGTACCATTGCTATCGGGAGACTTGGGGGAACACTAGGTGGAAGGAAATTTGTGGCTCCTCTTAGATTCCAGAAATTTCTAACAAAGAAATGTGAGGAAAAAGTGTTTTTTTGTCAGATTTTGAGTTTTTCAAAGGATTCTGGTTGATAGAACCTGGTGAGAGCCCCACAAGTCACCCCATTCTGAATTCCCCTAGGTGTATAGTTTTCAAAAATTCACAGGTTTGGTAGGTTTCCCTGGGTGCCGGCTGAGCTAAAGGCCAAATCCACAGCTCAGCATTTTCCAAAAAACAGGTCAGTTTTCTTTGGGAAAATGTGATGTGTCCATGTTGCGTTTCCTGTTGCAGGCATTAGGCCTACGCACACAAGTGAGGTACCATTTTTACTGGGGGTTCTGGGGGAACACAGAATAAAAGAACAAGTGTTTTTGCCCCTTGTCTTTCTCTACATTTTTTCCTTCCAAATGTAAGACAGAATGTAAAAAAGACGTCTGTTTGATAAATGCCCTGTAATTCACATGATAGTATAAGGACCCTGGAATTCAGAGATGTGCAAATAACAACTGCTTCTCAACACCTTATCTAGTGCCCATTTTGGAAATACAAAGGTTTCCTTGATATCTATTTTTGACTCTTTATATTTTACCAAATAAATTGCTGTATATCCGGTATACAGTGATAACCCATTGCAAGGTGCACCTCATTTATTGGCACTGGGTAACAAGGGTTCTTGATAAACCTACAACGCCTATATATCCCCACAACTAGAAGTGTCCATCAGATGTAATGGTGTATTGCTTTTCAAAATCTGACATGGCAGGAAAAAGTCACAGAGTAAAACGTGGAGAGTAATGGCTGTTTTTTTACCTAATTTTCAATATTGTGGTATTTCAACTGTTATTTTCTGTAACAAAACCTTATAGGATCTACACAAGTGACCCCTTGCTAAATTTAGAACTTTGGCTACTTTTTAGAAATGTTTTGCTGTCCGGGATCCAGCATTGGTTTCATACCCATTTCTGTCACTAACTGGAAGGAGGCTAAAAGCACAAAAATATTTAAAATGGGGTATGTCCCAGTAAAATGCCAAAATTGTGTTGAAAAATGTAGTTTTGTATTCAACTTTGCCTGTTCTCAAAAGCTGGGAAGATGGTGATTTTAGCAAACCAAAATTTTCACTGTATTTTTGCTAACTTCTTGGTCTCCTTAAGGGGAACCCACAAACTCTGGTTACCTCTAGAATCCCTACGATGTTGGAAAAAAGGATGCACATTTGGTGTGGGTAGCTTATGTGGGCAAAAACTTATGAGGGCCTAAGCGCAAACTGTCCCAAATAGCCCAAAAAAGGTCTGGCACCTGAAGGGGAAAAGGCCTGGCAGCAAAGGGGATAAAAGAGAAAGCGGCATTGCTATATCTCTAGAACTGAGCTACAGTATATTGGTATAATGAATTAATTGTGCATTTACTTGCATATAAGATTGAGGATAATGTTTCTGCAATAGGGGGATGCTGGTCAGACTACTAGTTATACAAAATTAAATATTAAATATTCAAAAATGTGTATCAAAATCCTTACAGCACAGGACCAATGCGCGATATCAGATATTATTATGTTTCTCTATCAAATAATATTGAGTACTCTGATATTTGAATAGTCTACTAATTTAAACATGCTGATCACTGCTCAGGTTATAAATCTTTTGCCTAGTGAGAAAGCTGCAGCGTAAGATTTAATCACAATTGAGTTTTATAAAACTTTTTAAGAAATCCCAGCCCATATTCTTTTAGAGGTAATTAATTCAATTTACAGAGGAGCAGATATTCTAGGTTCTTGTGAGCATATCTAGTGCTATATTTCTAAAGAAACACAGGCCAGCAACTGTGAGTCATTCTTGATACATGACTCTCAAAGGTCAGAGAGGTACTGCTGTAGGAGCAGCAACACAGCTTTACTCCAAGCTGTGATATTACATTACATTTAAATGTGGCTATTGTAGGACTTGACTTATTACAAGATTTATAATTCTTAGAATTTCTAATTTCAAAAGGTATCCAGTCACTTACCAATTTTTTAACTGCTCAGAAAAACGCTTATCCACGTTAGCTATTCCAACACTAAAATCAAGATCTACAAGCGAATATCATCTTTTCCTGGGCCTTGGACTACTGGATTCATGATCAGGTGCTCCGATCTAAACTATATATACAAGTTTAATCTAAGGGAGCCAAGCAAAAAAGCCAGGGAGGTTGTCGAAGACTGGTCTATGGTGGCTGAGGCATCAGGACCATCACTGGTGCAGTTCACAAGGATGTATCTTTCACTCAGTTTGTTAACTTTGCTGCCTGTTTCACCTTTGCTGTTCTGTTCCCTTTTTGGTTACCTCGATCCCTTGCTTTCTTGCCTGAAATCTGACAAGCTCTCTGGATTACCATTTGATACTGTTTACTAACTGTTTGCCTGAACTCTAATTTTCTTCTTGGATTGCGATTTATTTGTGTTTGATGAACGGATCACTGAACTCTGTTTTGTCTCTGGATTAAGTATTGATATTGGCTGCTGGGCTTGTTCTTTCACTTCACCCTGAATTCCAAGTTCACTATTGGGCCAGGATTACACCATTGGTTTCCCACAGCCCAATATTATGAAACCAATAAGCATATCTACTAATACCTCTCTTTCTCAGAAGTAATTAAATGTTTATGCAACATAGTAAAACTTTGTTTTGTTTGACTTCAGTACGTTTGGTATTCACCTTTGCAAACGCTATAGTAAATCCCCTGAAGTCAAAGAGACGTGATTGACGAGACTGAGCCATTTCAGCTGTCTCTTCCCTAGCTCATTCTCATTCCTCTTCCCCTACATAATATTGTTCTGCTGTTTATACTTCCTCATGCACGGATGGAACTATATTCTGGGGACTGGGGTGGATTGCCTTCAAATTCAATCAATCAAGACATGCGGATCCTGACAGTATCTGACAAACATGGTATCAACTGTTTCAAATCCCATAAATCCACTATATACTGCTAAGGAAAGACTTACTATTACCCAATGTCTGTATGGTATCTGTTGCTACCCGGTGTATTTTATGATCCTTGGTGTGGCATATGAGCACAGCATGGATTGAGCCGGATGCTAAAGAGTGCGGAACATTGCATACTATTCATGAAATACAGACTGAATTTACTTTGCCACAGTGCATGAAGGCTAGAGATTTCGTACGGAATAGTCACAAGGCAGATTTGAATATTGGTAAGACTCCATTGGTCCAAATACTACAACAGGGGCCCAGAGTCTGCTAGGGTTAAAAATATCCTTTAGTTGCTGAATCCATGATCGATAATAATGCAGGCTTGGAAGCTCGATAGTCACTTACGTTGAATATCATGGTGACTCTGCACTATCTGCTAGATAGTATTCAATATAAAAAGCTGACTCTCAAGGCTGCTAATTTACAACTTCAACATTACCTTCATGTACAGATGCTATATACTACATGCCAGTTAGGCAATATTTTGTAAATGAAAAATAATTCTACCTTCCCTAGGTGTGGTAAAGAGGAAGCAGATGGCTTACATATGTTTGCTTTCTTAGATAAATTAGATACCTACTGGTCTGTAATAAGCTATAAACTGAGCTGTATACTCCAAATGAACATTCGGTTTGGCACTTCCTCATCAATGTCAGCATGAGGCAATCTTTCCAAGGTTTACATTTTGTTGCAATAGTGGTAGGTAATCTACATTTTGCAATACATTGGGTGCGCCCTGAAACTCCTTAAGATAGGTATTATCTGTCTCTCAGACCTGATGTACCACCCTTTACCTTGCAGCATTAGGGGCATTGTATATCCGTATTAAGCACATTAAGAATTTATGACAGAGAAGTGTGAAGCAACCTACTTGTAGTGTTGGCGGCCCTAGGCCCTCTTAATGCTAAATAAGGTGACATAGACTCATAGTGTGGGTTCACGTAACTGGCCCTGGGCACGTGCACCCGGCCCTTTTTTATTAGCAGGGTCACCTGAATGGTGACGTCTGTGATGGATGGGTGTTGGGTGAGTGTAGAAGCCAGCCCTTGACAGAGTGGCTGGTGGAAACACTAGAATATGTCCAGCAGGACACTACATTCCTCCCAAACTTTATTGAAAAGCAAACAACCAAGTCCAACCTGTGGAAGAGAAAGATAAACACAAAAGAAAGTCTGAGGGCCTGGTTTATGGATAATTAGAGCCACCTTTGCGTCATTTTTTTACCCAAAAGTGGCGTAACTTTACAAAATATAATTATATTTTGTAAATTTGCACCGCTTTTGCATAAACAGATGATGCAAAGGCGGTGCTAACTTTCCATAAATCAGGCCTGAGTCTCTTCAAGCAGTCCGCCGGACATGCTGCATGGAACAGGTACAGCTGGGCACTCATCATGACACTCCTTCGTTGTATAACCAGACTGCTCTTGACATGAATAGCAGTGCAGATGACATCCAGATACTTCAGTCACCTGTCC
The DNA here is from genome assembly GCF_031143425.1 of Pleurodeles waltl. Classification (NCBI taxonomy): domain Eukaryota; kingdom Metazoa; phylum Chordata; class Amphibia; order Caudata; family Salamandridae; genus Pleurodeles; species Pleurodeles waltl. The sequence goes on along the minus strand of NC_090438.1, from coordinate 368,313,847 downwards.
ACGACATCACAGTTCACTTGGGGACTGTTGGTCCTGTCCTGCCTGGGCTCGCAGTGTTGGAGTCTATTTACACAGTTTGATGCTGGTGCATCAGGAGCAGTGGGGAGTCCACTCTAAGGATCTCTGGAAGGCATTCCGGCTTTAGGGATGGCACATATCCAAAGACTGCAGATTATCTGGATGAAGAAGCGTCGTCCTTGAAGGCCTTGGTCCATCCCAACATCCATTGGTAGAGCAGTGTCAGGCTTCCCTCTCGTGCCAGAACTCCTTCAGACAGAAGTCTCCTCAAGGCCCTTTGGCGGGCTGCCACGGGACCATGTGGACTGTGCCAGGCCTATCACAGGCCACACGAAGGCATCACTGAGGAACTTCCCCAGGACCACATCCCAGTTAAGCATGTAGCCACAAGGGTGCTTGTCGCAGGGTTGGTGTGCTCGGGCCGTCAGGTCTCAGGTGCTCTGGTCTTAGTGCAATAGTCTTTGGGTGACCAGTTTCTGTCTGTGATTTCAGTGCTTCCTGGTGCCTGTCGTGGAGCTGCCTCAGACACATCTTTCATGGTGGGATTCCTCTGTCACTGGAATCCCCTTGAGGCCCTTGCCCCTGGATTGCCATGGGACCACGTCTGAGCCTCATGCAACCTCAAGGGTGGATGGTCCAAATGGTTAAGTGTGCACTCTTCAGCAGGTGTCCGGTTCACAGGGGTTCATGGCAAGTGTTCGAGTGGTCAGCCTCCCAGGGTGCCTGGGATGCCTTGCCACATTCAGAACTTGGTGCTGGCTTTGGCTCCACTGGGGTAGTGTTGTGCTTCTCAGGTGTTTTGGGTGGTGCACCTCATAAACATGACAATCTTGTTACATCCTGCAGAAGATCAACAGTTGGCGATGTCTCCCATGGTGAAAGGATGACTGGAAGGACTTCGTGGCCACTGGCAGTTCTTGACTGGCATGTGCAGGTGGTAACAGGGATGAAATTGTGGTCAAGCAGCCAGGTACGGGTGGCAGGACAGTTAAGCTGGTAAGCGTGGGACCTGGACGTGGTTCGTGCATGCTGGCGGCTTACAGTTGGTCCACCCGCAGAGCTGCCTCCAGTGACATCTGCTCACCTCAGTGGCTAGCTTGTAGTGATGGTTGCTCTCTTGTCTGATGTCACAAGTCCTCAGTCCTGGAGCTCTTCGTTTTTCGCTTGCGCCCCACTTGGTGGAGTTGATCTTCTGTGTGACTGGTCTGTCACACCCTACTTCTCTGGTTCTTCTCGTTGTGACTTCGGACCACGTTCTTCTCTCCTTTTTCCTTCTCAATGTGCTGTTGTGCCACAGATATCTCTCGCCAGCTTGTACTGCACCTCTGCCGGTGCATCATCCACTGTTGCAGCCTCTTGCATGCTGAGTCCTGTCAGTAGGACTTAATACTTTCACCCCTCAGACCTCTCACAGGCCTGGTCTGTTCCGGGATCTTCTTGGTGGTCCGCTCTGTGACTGGAAGGTCACTGTTCTCTTCTCCACGTCTGCACTTGAGGGAGCCACTCTTGCGCCTTGAGACTGCGCTGTCACAGTGCCTGCTCTTGCCTTCATCTGCTCAGCAGGATTGGTCAGTTCTGCTGACCTGTTGAACAATAGGCTGTGGTGTGGCCGGCTGGCTCGACCTATTCTCCCTGGCGTTGCATCACTCTCTAGGGGGCTCTGTCGGTCTCCTGCCTGTGTTGTCAGGTTTGCCGGTGCAGCCCTCTGAACACCTCTGACATTGTCCCTTTTATTCATGGGTGACCTTTTGCTAGTACCTTACTTGCTTGCTGTTCTGTCTTCCGGTGGTGTCCGTTCATCACCGGGGCTTGTGGCAGCATTTTCTCGACTCCGGTTGCAGAGGGCAGCCACTAGGGGATGTGTGTGCTGCACACCTTGCTCTGCGCTGTCCTTGGCTGCAGGATGTTGTCTTTCACCAGGCGCATGACAGCTTTCATTGGGTCAGCTTAGTACCTTTACGGTATTTCTTTATGCAGTTACCAGCCTCTCCGCGCATTAGGCAATGTCTGTCGGTACTGCTGCCAATTCAACTGTGGGCACAGCAGCTTTCTTGGTGATGCAGGCCTTCTCTTTGGCAAAACACAGTTCCTTTCATTTAAAGTAGTGAGTAAACACTAGTGGCCACTAGATGGTGCTGCAGCACTTCTCACTGGTCACATCCTGTTCTCTATGGCCGCTGGTTCCTCGTGGTGGACATGCAGTGCACGGCTTCCTTCATGGTGGGTGCTTCCTCTGACCATAGGCAGCTACCTCAGCAGGCAGCAAAACACCACTGAAGCTCCAGCCTGCTGGACCTTCCTCTGTGTGCTGGGTACTGCCTGGATGCTGTCTCACCTTCCTTTTCTGGGCATGACACACGGCAGCCATGAGGTAGGTGCCCTTCATGTGTGGGGGTTTTCTTTTGTTACTGGTGCAGCAGAACTGCCAGTAGGTGGCACTGCAACAACTTCTTGCTGATCTTGCAGCTCTCATGTGGGCAAGTTAAGACTGTCTCTAGCCGAGTCCTTCTTTGGCTGGCCGGGCGTGCTCTGCGCAGTGTGGTGGAGTGGTCACTGGGTGGCACTTCATCCACCTGTTTAGGCTGCAGCAGCTTCTTTCACACCTGTATGGGCGTCATCGGGGCACTTAGAATGACAGTGCTGCTTTGCAGGCATAAGTTCTCTCACCACCTGCCGCAGGGTAAGTGCTGGTTGTCCCTCTCCAGCAGGGTTGTGGAAATGGCCGTCAGTCATTCAGTGCAGGGGGCGGACTCTGACTGAAGTGCCATGCTCGCTACCTCTTGTGGTGCTGAAGGTAAGTGAGCTACAGATGGAGATGTGAGGCGCGGGCAGCTTTTCTCTGCCGCTGCCATGCGCATGCCCCTTTGGTTCGCCAGGGCATTTGTCTCATTCCGCCTCTCTGCCGGCAGTACGATGTCCTGTCCTGTCCTGCAGGGGCTGCTAGCACTTCTCCCTTGTGGGCCCTTGGCCCCCTTCCTTACAATCATGGGTGTACTGCCAGACGGGGGGCACTCGCTTCATGCAAGCGGGTCGGAAGTGTGGTGCTAGCCACAATGCTTCCCCTTCCTCTTAGGGATCCCTGGCCTCACACCACAGGGCCGGCTGGCATTACGTCTGTAGGGGCTTCAGCAGCTGGGCAGCTGAAGGGGCCTTACCGGCAGTGCCAGTGTTCGCACTGGGTGACCTTCCTCTCACCCTGAGCCGGTCGCTGTCATGCTGGCAGTAGATGTGGGGGTGCCTTACACAGAGGCTGCTCTTCCCCCCATGAACAACGTCAAAGTTGCTGCCAGCGCCCATGTGGGGTCAGACTCACTCATCACCATTGTTGTATTGGGGACCCTAGATCCTCATACTGCTAAATAAGGTGACATGGACTCATAGTGTGGGTTCCCGTAATTGGCCCTGGGCACGTACACCCGGCCCTTTTTATTAGCAGGGTCACCTGACTGGTGACGCCTGTGATGGATGGGTGTGTGGTGAGTGTAGAAGTCAGCCCTCAGGAGGGTGGCTGGTAGAAACACTAGAACATGACCAGCAGAACACTACATTACTGAGTGGTAAAACTATATTACTTGAATGTCACAGATACCCACTAGCTGCTGCACAACCCTTTCTATAACTTCCTCAACCACCCTCTCTCCCACACTTCTGGCCCAACCAAGAACCAGAACAAACACGTAATGCATCAGGGCTTCTACCAGGTGATACAAAGAGGAGCTGGCTGAGATAAAATGCATTAACTACTGTTCATAATAGCAATGGTTTAAGTAAAGAGTCCAGATAAACAAGAAGTATTCAAAGAGATGCAAAGAGGATGCCAAAAGCATCAAAATAGGCAAGAATGGCCACTTCACAGAACAATTATGTGCGGTCCTAACCAAATGAGAGCAATCTTCAATAGTTACCAGAAATCATTCAATCCAGGTTCATTAAATCCGAACTATTTGTAGCTCAAAACACAGCAAAGACCTTGGAGAGTGCTATTAACATCAAAATCTGAAGCTCACTTATTTTATTGTTTGGTGATTTATTAGTGTGTAATTACCTTCAGTCTGCTCAACAATCTGTTTTTGGCACCTTCAAAACCTTTCAGAACGTGGAAGTCTTAAAACGTGCTGCCAAATAAAAGTGCCCAACTTGTGTCCTAAACGTAACTCCTTCTTACACTTGCAATAGACATCACATACATGATCAACAACCCCCATGCCCAATAAAGCCTGCCATCATCAACTTTCTTTAAAAGAAAACTTCCACTGACCCAAAGATTTCCACTAAACGTCAACCAATTTCTAAGAGGTACAGCCCTAACAAAATCATGGAAAAGATTCCAAGAGAGCTTAAGTACGCTCAGAACTGAACTATATTCTTCATAACCTTGAAAAATGCTTTAGGTTCATAACAAATCCTGAAAAGGTTCAGCACAGCTACAGAGAATTTGTCCTCCATGCTTTTGATAAAGACACTTTTGGGAAGGCTGTGTATGCCAAACTGCCCTGGAGTGGGCCTAATTGTTTCGCTCTAATTGTAGCCAGCTTCCAAGTGCACATTGCTGATGCAGTTAGGGAAATACATATTTTGCCATGGAGCTTTGCAGTGATGCAAAACACCTGGACAAGGCTGTCACACGTGTTTGTTGTTTGAATCAAATAGCACGACTATCTTTCTGGTAAGGTAAGGTCTGTGTGCAGGTCCCTCGTGCAGTTGCACTGGGTACTGCTTAGCCAAGAAAGAGTTAAGGATAAATATGTTGCACCTGCTTCTAAAACCCAACGTGATTCTGAATTGCATGCTTTCCTGGCAGCCTCTGCTCCAGGACTAATTTCCTTCTGAACAGAATGTAATGCGACATTTATTTGTAACACATGATTTAAAAATGCTATCAAAATCACATTTGGAGCATATAGGTAAATTAAGCACAAAAAAAACAGTGGTGAAGTAAGATTTCAGTTGGCAAATATTATTCTCTTAATTATAGGATAGGGAGTATATTCTGCATGGCACCAGCTGGAGTGCATTTCAATTACATACATTTCTATCTGAAATCACACAAGTGTGTACTTTGGGATAATGTGGCTCTTGAGTTGTTACTTTACAGGACTGACCACACAATGCACATGGTGGGGTCGAGGCAAACCGCAAGGAGTCTGCCTTAGTAAAATTTGTTGCAACAACAAGGTGATAGATTTAATGTTTTTTTATACAATATAAAACAACGTATACATAATTGCACCGTTAATTAGTCGCACTACATCAGCGCTACATCTCGTTCCAGCCTTTCAGGTATAATGTCCAAACTATGGTGGTCATTCTGACCCTGGCGGTCTTTGACCGCCAGGGCGGAGGACCGCGGGAGCACCGCCGACAGGCCGGCGGTGCTCCAATGGGGATTCCGACCGCGGCGGTAAAGCCGCGGTCGGACCGGCACCACTGGCGGGGTCCCGCCAGTGTACCGCGGCCCCATTGAATCCTCCGCGGCGGCGCAGCTTGCTGCACCGCCGCGGGGATTCCGACCCCCCCTACCGCCATCCAGATCCCGGCGGTCGGACCGCCGAGATCCGGATGGCGGTAGGGGGGGTCGCGGGGCCCCTGGGGGCCCCTGCAGTGCCCATGCCACTGGCATGGGCATTGCAGGGGCCCCCGTAAGAGGGCCCCTACATGTATTTCACTGTCTGCTGCGCAGACAGTGAAATACGCGACGGGTGCAACTGCACCCGTCGCACAGCTTCCACTCCGCCGGCTCGATTCCGAGCCGGCTTCATCGTGGAAGCCTCTTTCCCGCTGGGCTGGCTGGCGGTCTGAAGGCGACCGCCCGCCAGCCCAGCGGGAAAGTCAGAATTACCGCCGCGGTCTTTCGACCGCGGAACGGTAACCTGACGGCGGGACTTTGGCGGGCGGCCTCCGCCGCCCGCCAAGGTCAGAATGAGGGCCTATGTCAGTATCATAGCTTTCATCTTTTTACGTAATGGTACAATACAGAACGTATGGCCGAACAATCCAGTGGTGTCAATGCAACAGTCTATCACAAGCCATGCAGTACTTGGATATTGTAAAGATGAGCAATACTATCCATAACGGTTACAGTGCGCAGTACATCAAATCTTAACTATTGAACACTAATATTGTAATGCATATTACCGGATATAATCCTGAAGAGAGAGCAACGGTCGCCTTCCAATCGACCAAACTACCGGATTCAGACGGGAAAGGCTCTTAGAGGGGCCAGTGGACATCTAGCCTGCAGTTAAGCAGGTACCTCGAACAAGGTAGAAGAGGGGGGAGACGCCCCGCAAGGGAGCAGTAAATCAAAGGGAGGGGGGCACACCATTGTCCAGCAACTCACAACCACTCATCCGCAACCCACATATTTTACCCAATCGGGCATGCCAGGGTCAGGTCTCAACTATTGGGTTCATCTGTTAAGAAGTCCTCCCCATCCCCCACAGGTTCTCCGAGCAGCTCTCAATCATACCACGCCAGACCTCCAGATCACGCTCAGTGTGCTCATCCACACGTAACTTACATTGTCGGCATTCCTCCGCAGTCGCCCACTCAACGAGATCAGACAGCCATGCATCATACAACAGGGGGACCGGGTTTTCCCACCGGATCACAATGTGCCTCTTGGCCAAAATAAGCCCCAGATGCATGGATCTGCACACCATTTTGAACCTTTTTTTAAGGATGGGTAGTCCTAGCAAGCAGTGCCTCATTTTTACCTTCGTGCTAACAGCCGTCACTTCCCTCAGTGTCTTCACTATCTGGCGCTAAAAGGGTTGAATGGAGTTGCATGCCCATGTTACGTGTTCAAAAGTGGCTGAAGACTCGCTGCAGCGAGCACATCTGTCAGGTTGTGATGGGAATATTCTGTGTAGGCGATGAGGTGTCCGGTATGCTCTATGTAAATAATAAAAGTACATCAGCTTAAATCTAGCATTACTGGTCGCATCCCGGACCAGGGAGCAGGTCCTATTCTATTTCTCATCCGTAAGTGGAGTTCCCAGGTTCGCATCCCATCGATCCCTTGTCCCTTTTATGTTTATCTGCCTATCCCTTTTCAGAGCCTTGTTGGTTCAGAAAAGGAGACCACGGTCACAACTGGGGTCAATAAGAGCCACTACGAGGTGGGATTCAGCAGGTTCCACAGGAAAAGACGTCCAAAACTCCCAGGCCATCTGCAATAGGCTTGCATATTGTAGGAATTGCCCCTGGTCAATTCCAAAGAGGGACATGGCCCCCTCACGCGTAATGAATGTGCCATTTTGGTATAAATCACCTGCATTGTTACATACGTCTGCACGCCACTTCGCGAAGTCCAGTATATCGGTAGCTCTGGCAAAGGGACGGATCCACCAGAGCGGAAGTAAGCATGCATATGGCGCTCTTCGCAGTACCCACAAAACAGCCTGCTCCCAGATCATTGACACCTGCGCAACCAGGAAGGGGGCATCCTGCAGAAGCCTAGAGCCGCCCGTCAGTAGATACAGTAGACGAGACACACATATAGAGCCTTCTAACAATTCTTTTTCCCAATTTGAGGCATCTTCACACCATATGGCCGCATACTGCAGCAAGCCTGGCATGTAGTATAGATGTAGGTCTGGTAGCCCCAGCCCTCGTCGGCCAGATCTGACTTCACCACCTCAATGTAAACTCTGCATCTCTTACCTGCCCAGACTAGGACAGTAGTAGCTTACCTAACTGTCGAAACAGAGAAGGGGGTAGTTCACAGAACGAGTTTTGCATAATATACAGGCATCGGGGGAGTAAGACCATTTTACTAAGTGCAATTCGGCCCATAACCAAGAGCGGGAGGGAAGTCCAAAGGCGGACCAAGGCTCGGAGCCCATCTATCACTCTACCCATGTTCAAGTCATATCGTAGTTGAGTGGAGTGCTCTGAATGCATGCCCAAATACTGAAAGGACTCAGTCTCCGGGATTGACCGTTCCAGGTCTGTAACGTACACTAGAGCATCATCTGCCTACAGTGATATAATATGTGTTCTTGTCCCTACTCTTATGCCCCACCTCTGCAGGCCTGTCTGCAGTTGTATGACCAGAAGCTCCATAGCCAATGCAAACAGTAGCGGCGATAGAGTACAGCCCTGCCGTGTGCCCCGTTCAATATCAAATGAGTCTGGCACTATTGCCCCAGTACGCAACCGCGCCTGCGGTGCTGTATATAGCAGACGCACCCATGACAGGAATTATGGTGCAATGCCCATCCTGTGCAGTACCTCCCATAAGTATTCCCAGAACAGAGTATCAAATGCCTTTCCTATATCTAAGGCCACCAGTGCTGCGCGGATTGCAGAGTCACTAGTCTCATGCATTACATGTGATGATCTCTGCAAGTGCATGTGGGTTCCTCTCCTATTTATGAATCGGAATTGATCCCCCGCACTAAATGGGTTACCACTCTTCGTAAGTGTGTTGCCAGTACCTTAGCAAGCAGTTTCACATCAAATATGGGCATGGAAAGCGGCCTATAGGAGCCCGAGTCTGCAGTATCTTTCCTTGGTTTTGGTATCATAACTATCAATGCTTCTCTCATGTGTGTTGGCAAAATGCCTTATCTACGTGACTCATGAAGTGTTGTCCAACAATCGGGGAACAACCGTTGCAGAATTTGCTCAGTAGAATTCAAGTGGTATCCCATTGGGGCCGGGTGTTTTACCAGGTGCCATATCCCCCAAGGCTTCCTGTAACTCCTCCAGTAACACCCCCCCTCCAACTCTTCAGCCTGAGCCTCATTAAGGTGAGGAAGTCGGAGACCATCTAGGTACTCGTGCATTTGACATCTATCTTCTCTCTTGGGCGAAGTGTATATAGTTTTTAGGTGATCTTGCAAATGTAGATTCACACGCACTTGCCCCAAAAATCTTTTCCCCGGATGGTCCGCGGAGATACAGGATTATGGGGATGAGTAGCCAAGCTAGCATGCACCCCAAGCAGTCCCCCTCATGATACAGCCACTGTCTAAAGTCCTTATGGACTTAGTTATCCAGCCTACTCCAAAGGGCTCCTATTCTTCCATGTACCACGCAGCAATCAGCTTCTGATGTGTCTCTGTTGTCTACTTGGTGCTGGAGGGCAGTTAGGACATCTTCCTGCTGTGCAAGCTCCCAGTCCAGCTTATTCCTGAAACTGCATGATTTACTAAGGCTTTCGCCTCCTATGACGACCCTTAGGGCCTCCCATTCTATGCTGCGGGTCCGGGTTGTGGTCCAGTTCACACTAAAATATCCATTCAGTGTTGCCTGTAGGTCTCGCTTATATTCAGGGTCCCCAAGTAGCTCAGGCCACATGCGCCGCAGGAGGATCGCCAGCCTGGGCATGCGTGTCTCGCATTCTAATAGCAGAGGGGCATGATCTGATAGGAATCTGACCTGCTAGACAGCTCGACAGATATCAAGCATGCCGTTGTTTGCTAGTAGAAATCTATCTAATCTGCTATATGCCCCATATGTGGGAGTGTAAAAAGAATATGTTTTGGATGTGGGGTGTATTTCTCTCCATATATCTATGAAGTGCAGGCTACCCATGACTTCGCAGAGCTTGGCAGTCACATGAGGCTTAGTGCCCAACTTCGGCAGGTCCCTATCCAAAGAGCCGTTTAAGACACAATTAAAATCACCCAGCCAAATGATAGACACCCCTGTGTAGAGTATTAATTCTTGTTATAGCTTTTTAAAGAACTCTGCATCATTCGAATTGGGGTCATATATATTTAAAATGCAGAGCTTGCAGCCGTCTGATTCTCTGTGTAAGAATATATAGGGGCCTTACACGTCAGCTGTTAACCTTTTTCGTTGGAAAGGAGTCCCAGGGGCAACCCAGACAGACACCCCTCTGGCATAGGATGAATACATTGCTGAATATAATTGTCCCCGCCACTTTTTCTGTAATTTTTTAGCTTCATTTATCACTACATTGAAAGCATAAACAACAACAAGAAACGCACCATATAAGAAAAAGAAGATAGGAAGACAAGGTTAGTTGTGGTCAAAACGGGGGTGGGGTGAAGGGTGTACACCGCACCGTCTCTGGCCCGCGCCCTGTTGCTGCCCTGATTCTCTGCCTCCCCCAGCACCAGGAGGCAGCGTGATAGAAAAGAGAGGGGCGAGAGAAAGAGGAAGGAGAGCAGGAAGATAGAGGACCATTATTTCCAAGCCTGATAGAAGTCCAGCTCCCGCCTTCCAGCTCTACGTCTCATCAACGTCCCTCAGGTGTCTGCATTGTCCAAGTCTGGAGTCAGGCCATCCTCGCCACGTGGTGATCTGGAACGCGAGGATGTATCCGAGGTGACGGATTTTACTAACAGTAGGGCTTCCTCACGCTCCTTTTTTCTCCGTTCCATACTCAGGGTGCCATCTGGGCGCACTGTCACTCTGTCACCACAGCTGGTGCGGCAGTGCCTGTTGTTCCTGTGCGCAGTGGTCTACGAATCACCTGCACCTCGGTTCCCCCTGTGGCTCCCCTCGCGCGGGGTCTCTGGGCATCTTTCACCATCTCTCAATTCCAACCAATCCCAAACTGTTTCAGGAGACTGGAAGAAATGGAAGTGGCCCGCATGGAGAACATTCAACTTGGCTGGATACAGCAGCATATAGGTATAACCCAGCTATTTTAACTTTCGGTTAACACCTATATCCGATTGTCTTTGGAGCTGCACCACTCTGGTGTAGTCAGGAAAAATGCGGCTAGTGTGATTATCGTAGGTAGGGTCTCCATGTTTGCACACTTCCTGTAAAATAATGTCTTGGTCTCTATTGTGAGAATCTTGGCAATAATCGTTCTAGGAGGGGCTCCCGGTGGGTGGTGGAGGGGGGCCAACGCCCTGTGTGCTCGCTCAAACACAAATACTGACGATATGGGGGCAGCAGGAAGTGTCTTTTGAAACCAGACCTCTAAGAAGGCCTTCGCGGTCATCTCCTCTGCCCCCTCGGGGAAGCCCACTACACGTAAATTCCAACTCCTCACCCTTCCATTCGCATCTTCAGCCCTTGCCTCCAGTTTGCGTGCTTTAACTTCAAATGGGGCCACTGAGACCTTCAGCGTATCTATGTCCATCTGCAAGCAAGCCACTTGTTGTGCAGTGGCCTCAAATCAGCTCTCAATAAGTTAATGCCTACCGCTATGGCCACAATTTGTGTTTGCACCGCCTGGCCGGATGTCTCAATGGCAGCCTGAATTTGTTCTCTGGTGGGTTCACCCCCCTTTTCCATGGGGCCAGAGGGTTCTTTTTGCAAACTCCCTCCTATATTCTGGGCTGTGTATTGGTCCATCCAGGTTTGCTGCACTCCTTTGCTTGATCTGTCTTTACCTATGTTGTATACAGCCCGTTGCACAAGCCTCCGTGGGCAACAGGATAACTGTTCGATCTCCACACTCTCATAGCTCACTGCATCACGATCACCAAGGGGCTAGCTTCCATCATAACAGTGCCTGGCCGGCATCCAATGCAAGTAGTGCCAGGGCCGGCACTAGGGTTCTTCATGTTCCAGAGTGCTGTCCCGTGCAACCAGCTCCGTGCCCAAGGGGCCAACCAACAATGTTTATGCAGCCAGGAGTGGGAGAGGGGGAGACAGCGCCTGTGCCACTGGCCCACCGACGGGCCCCAGCTGCCTCCGTAATCCAAGCGCTACGCTGCACCGGCGAGTAATATTCAGGCAGAGTGTGCTCCTCAGGGCCAATCAATAGAGCAGGCGCACCCCAACTCCTCTGCTGCACCGCTCTCCTCATCTCCGTACCTCAGCTGGGGCTCACCAGTCTCCACCGCACCAAACACTGTCCTTCACCAGGTCCCTCCAGCGGAAGAGAAGTCAGAATTAAATTTAAATCCCTATGTCTGACATATAGATCTTTGCATAAAAAGAGCCCTTCGAAGATCAGAGATCCAATTTCACCATACTGTCCAACTAGATCTCTGCGATCCTCCACAAGTCATCTGTCAAAGATAGGGAGGAAGATCCTTTGCCTATCTTGTTTCTAAACTCTGGATCTCAATGTCCCCGGAGTTGCGGCTTTCAGATGAGGAACCAAAGTTCAGGAAATAGGTCAAAGCTTGGATCTTTCCACAATAAACGTGACAATTCTCTGTTGAGCTCTGCTGTTTAATCTGCTCTCTCACCTAGCACCCAAGTTAGCCATTCACTTTACAAATCCACAAACATAAACATAAACCTGATATTCAAGCAAGTAACATTTTCAAAGCAATCACTCTGTGAGCCTCATTAGGAGGCTGGTGGTCTTGAGACAGCCAGCCTCGCGGTGACAGTCTGGACCGCCACAAGCTTGGTGGTCCTACTGCCAAATTAAGAGTTTGGCAGTCAGACCGCCAAAAAACTGCTGTCTCTGCCAGGAACAATGTTCCCAACAGGCTGACGGTGGTCCAGGTTGGAATCAGCCTGGGCGGTGCTGAACTCAGCGCCGCCCTACTGATTATGACCTGGTTCTCCGCCAGCCTTTTAATGGTGGTTTTACTGCTATAGAAAGGCTGGGGGAGGATCGGTTCAGGGAGCCACAGGGGGGGCGCTACACTACCCATGCACTTGGTATGGGCAGTGCAGGGGTCCCCCTGCCCAGCACCCTTGCAATGCTCACTGTCTGCTGGCAGGCAATGAGCATTTTGAGGGTGCTGGTACACCCTGCAGGTGGCAGCATTGCCTCCAGCTCTATTACGAGCCAGCAACAATGCTGCTTCCACTTTCCCACTGGGCTGACGGGCAGAAACCTTGGTTTCCATCTGACAGCCGAGCAGAAAAGTCGTAATGGGCCCGTCAGGGAGGTAGCCAATATGGAGGCAACCTCCCCGTCAGAAGTGTGTCCGCCGACCTCGCAATCAGGCCTCGATTCTCTGCACTACTCAAATCTATTGATGATTGGAAAACAAGTCACTGAACTAATCGCATATCACCACATACCTGTACTGTGTGTTTCATTGAACAAAAGAATGTGACTGCTGCATTACTGCAAGCAAAACTGACATCATGTGCAAGAATGAGCAAAGCCAGATTTTTTTATTCTGATCGTAGGACGGTTTCCGTTCACCTCGTTCTAAGTAAAGATCCTGAAAGTAATCTTCAATTCTGAGCCTCCCATTCTTCCACCATGTTAATGCTGTGCTGAAGGGTTTAAATAAGTCATCGCCCCAAGCAAACCAGCTGGGAGGATTTTCAAAAGCCGTGGTTATGGTATAACTTAATTACTGTAACATCTTTTACAGTGGACTTTGTAAGAAACCTACTGACAGACTGGAAAAGCTACAAAATCATGTAGCAGAATAGGACTAGTTAAGGTTCAAGAAGAACTTGAAAACTAAACAAATAAACTTGCCTCCAACTTATTTCCAAACATAAAGTTAGTTAGGGTTCCTTCTTACTCCTGACTGGACACTAATGTACCTGTGTAGGCATCACATAAACTTTTTCCTTTCTTCCTTAGAAACCTGATGTAAACAACAGGTGATGTAAAAATGCAGTACGTTATTAAACAAATAATTTTACTCTCTTTGAGCTGCGTAATTTTTGGATACTTACACTGTTTACTGTTTCACATATACATCTTTCCATAGTGTTGAGAACTTGCACTGGTATCATGCATTTTAGAAAGTTGGCAAGAGTTTTTGGCTAGTAGCATCCAGAAGTATGAGTAGTGGTTTGGCCATGCACCCACTAGGGCCTAGTTCATACAATTCTAGATGCACCTAAGTTCAAATTAATGGGGCTATCCACAAAGGTAATTTACACCTGTGAGCAGCAGCGGTCCATCCAAAAGAGTGTCAACCCCCCCACACTGTTGTAGAAAGAGTGAAAAATAAAATGCTAATAAAATTATTTTGTTACCATTTAATTATTTACTCTCTGCTGAATGGATTGGGGGGGGGCAGAGCAGGTGCGTCATTGCTGTTGATTGGCAGGAATGAGGAGTGACCACTTCGATTTGAAGTGTGCATGTAGTTTTGGCCATCTATCTTACTACAGCCAGCCTGACATGAGCAATTGAAACCCCTTCAACCCAGCTGTCTATCAGGCACCAGCTTCCAGTGCCCTTTGCATTGCTGAGCCAGCCTGCTCTAGCCCTCCAGATGCTTTACTTATGCTGCTTATCAGCATGAAAGCAGTGTCTGGATTTGATAAGACAGTTGGCTGTGGGACCCCACTCTCTGAGGAGTCAGGGCCTAGAGAACATCGAGGACGTGCTGCAAGATAAGGTAAGTAAAACTTTTCTTTTTTCTTTTTTTAATGTTTATTTCTAATGCATGTTCATAGTGCCCCACCATTTTTCTATGAGAACAACCACCATTGCTTGTGTGATTTACATGTGTAATTTGCTTCAATAAATTTAAGTAACTTTACTAATTTTGGCTATTCACAAAAGTGAGTGTGAAGTTACTCGAAAGTGTAGACTTACACCTCCCTTCCCCGTGAAAAAGGGTACGGAGCCAAATTTATGAATGCAAGTTACTACTACTAAAAAAATAGCACACATGGCCAATCACTGATACTGCAACACCCTCTATAGAAAACAATGGAGACAGGTACTTAAAATAATAGCTCATAGCAAATAAAGTTAAATTAAGTTATTTAGTGTAGTTTTAACTTAAAACGAGTCTGAATTAATGTGAAAAATCTGAAAAGAAAACATTTTTGTTTTTTATTATAAAATATGTTAACAAACTTTTTTGAATTTATAAATGAATGTAACATTATGTTTTTGATATATACTTTATCAAAGTTTAATTTCGTATATTACTTTAAAATATTATTATTACATAAATAAAAATGTTGTTTTTCTCTCTATATGGGAATATATTTTCCAATTTAAGTTTCAGAACAATAAATGTAATTCAATATATCAAAATTAATTAAATATTTATTTCAAAATTAAGTTAATAATAGTGTACCATTGTTGTCTCTTGTCCTCTTCATTTACAATACGTGTATGAAATTAATTTCAATAATAACATAAAATATGTTTGCTAATTTCTTATAAAGTTTATTACTCTTTTAAAATTATCTCTTCACTTTACCGTGAGGGGGGGTCTCCTTCCACAATTAAGGGAAAAGTAAAAATTAACTCAAAAACAATTAGTGATGAATGTTTAAGCACTCTTATCCTAATAATGAATTCAGTCTTTAATTAATTTAGATATGTTAAATGCCATTTAAATAATTTCTTGAAGTAAAAAAAAATCCAGCCTAGAGTAAAAAAAACATTTTTATTATGCATTATTAATTATTAAAAATGTTGTTTAGATTTAATTAAAATGAACTTAATCATATTTTAATAAAACTATTGTTACATTAATTTAGAAACTCAAAAAAAAATTTAAAATATTTTATAATTAAAATAATAAGCATGTTTTATTTATAGATGTTTTTAACATTAAATTATATTTTTTTTTTTACTGTTTCAAATAATTCTATTTAATTTAACATAATTTCCTATGGAGTCCTTACCTCCATTGTGTTCTAAGGAATGGTATTGCAGTACCAGAGATTGACCCCGAGTTGGAGTATTTTATCACTGTTTTGAGTTCCTTTTTGGCTGTAATAACTTTAGAAGTGCAGCCTGTGAATAGCAATGGGATTACTCTTTTGTGGATGGATGCATGTCACTCCCTAAGCCCCTCCCACATAGTAGTAAGTGTGCCTCTTTTTCCAGCCATTTCCCCAGTCTCTTTCACATTTACCTCTAAGTAGTAAATGCACAGATGTGAGGATCGCCCCATAGAAAAGATAAGAGAGATGCTAATGGAGATTTAGGGCCATATGTACAAACACTTTTTCCCATAGACACAAAATGGGTAAAAACCTTTGCTACATCTGGCCCTTACAGACATAGGTTTGTGAATAGCACAGTGTAGTTTTTAACTAGTACTACAATGTGAATAGACCCTTATGTGTGCAAAATAAATTGTGAGGGTAAAAGCAAATTCATGATTTTGAAAAACTGTAGTGGTAGGTATTTATCCTTCCAAAAGGAATTTTCAATTCAGAAATTAATTCATTCACAGATCGAGGGCTTTCGGGCATTTGTGGATGTGTTCTAGCAGCCAAAGCCAGTTAACAACCACAAACTTAGAAGTTTGAGTGTATACACTAATAATGACCAAGTAGCTTTTCATTTTGAAAATGCAGTCAGATTTGCTACTGGCAAGGATGGGAACGAACTGCATTTGTAGGATAGGAAAGGTACTACCCCAAATGTTGAGAGTAGTGTAAGGAAATTAGTATTTCCTTGATAAAAATGTAATCTCCCCAAGGACAAGCCAAAGTGTTTATATGCAATTCCATATTTGCCTTGTATTACGTAGTGTGGAGATGAACTCATAGTCAAAGTTCCATGTGCAGGAATATTTACGCACTTAGGGATGTTTGTGACTGACACCGATTTTACAGTCTACCTCTGGACTTCTGTGTGATTTGCAAAAATGTTGTGAATCGCCTTCAAATGCATATAAGCCTCTCAGAGCAAATGTCCATTCTTAAAAAAAACCTATGTGAATCAGACTCTTAGGATTGTGAAAGGTGTAGGTGAATGATGAGAGTAAACTGCTGATTAATTATCTCTTCACTCTGTTTATAATTTTCTCTTATCAGACCTTGCAATTAGTGCCATTTGTCCAGTTAGGCTTGTAGCTTTTCTACATAAATTGTATGGATACTCAGGATGATGACTGGGTATGTGGGATAGGACTCTGATGAGGAGAGTGACCTATGAGTGCAAGGATTTTTTAACACAGTGCAGTGGTGCATCTATGAAAGGAGCTGCCGGAACACCTCTCTTAGGGCATGATTCACAGAGATAGGGGCTGATTATGAGTATGGCAGTCCTGGGATTGCAATACCAGTGGTGGTGGTCCGACCGCCGTTTCTTTGGCGGTTGGACCACTGGATTAAGAAGATGGTGGTCAGACCACTGCAACTGCAAGGATCTTGGATCCTGTGGCAGTGGCGGTAGCCATGATCAATGGTGGTGGTGCCCATGCCAGTACCTCCTTTCTGATCACAACCTGCCTTTCTGCCAAACTTTTCATGGCAGGGACCCCGCCATGAAAAGCTCAGTGAAAAGGCAGGGAGGGGGTCCCAAGGTGATTTTGCACATTGGGCAGTGTGGCTGGGGGCACATGCTGTTCCCTCCTATGCCAGCACTTCCGGTGCACACTGTGTGCCAATCACAACATTGTGCATGGCACACACTGCGCCCAAGGTGCGTGTGGTGCTGCAGTCTCACTTTCTGAGCCAAGACATGCTGCCGCAGTGACACCGCCGCAGACACTACCACCAGTCCAGTGGTAGTGTTGTAATATGGCAGTGGGAAGGCCACTGGCTTGGTGGCTTCCTACCAACCGCCATATTGACTGTCTGACTGCCAATTTCATAATCAGGCCCATAGTTGGATTTCTCTAAAATAACTTCTGACTTGCTCATGAATTTCCATCATTAAGTCACATTTACTCAAGGACGAAATCTTTCCGATTAGGCCTTAAGGGATGAGATATGAGGAAGGACGTGGAGAATCTGGAAAGCCTCCTTTAAAGCAGTCCTTTATGTAGCTGCAAGAATGGTTATGGACACAAGAGAATTTGGCCATGTAACACCAGCACAAACAATTGAAGGATCTCTGTCTCTAGAAACACTGTGCTTTAAGCTCTGCCTGCATCAGATTCAGAAGTTTTGAAATTAACACTGCTCACTTTGAGAAAATCAAACTCAAATTCTCATGTAGGTGGGAGCACTTTGACAGCACCAATAAAATACACCTGTAAACCCTTCACTGCAACAAGTCCCCTATTCTAACTCCCTCCTGTTTGGGTTATGCTCCTAATACCTGGAATAAGATTCAGACAAGACCTTTGATTCACATCTTTCAAAAAACACCTTAAAAATCACTTACTTATGAGGCAGAAGGCCACAAACTGAGGCCCTCATTACAAGTCTGGTGGTCCTAGGACCGACAGACTCGTGGTTGCAGTTAGACCGCCGTCAAAGCGATGGTCCAACTGCCACATTATGACTGTGGCAGAAGTGCCACGGTCTGACCACCAGCACTGCCACTTTTTGGCCAGCCAACCACCTAGAATTACCAGCGGTCTTAATCCTCCAGTGCAGCGTTGCGCTCAGCGCTGCCCTGGGGATTACGACTCCCATGTCCGCCAACTTTTGCATGGTGGTTCCACTGGCATGGGCATTGTAGGGCCCCCATGTTCAGCCCTGTCTCGCTTTTCACTGCATGAATTACAGGCAGTGAAAAGTGCAAACCCTGCTCATGCACCTGTTGATATCGAGCTGGTGTTGTGGGTAGTTTCCCGCTGGACCAGTGGGCAGAAACGCTGTTCAGTGGGAAGCTCATAATAGGGCCAGTGGATGGAAGACCGGAGTGGGGGTTTTCCGACTTAAAGAGTTTGGCAGGCGGCATCCACTGCCTGCCAAACTCGTAATGAGGCCTTGCATTTTCACTGTCTTAGAACAATTACCTACCATAAGCCGAAGCAATATCAATAACTTAGAAACTCATCATAGTGCTATTACATCTGTAAATATATAAACCAGTATAAGTAAGACTTTTTTCTTTGCATTACAAAGTATCTACCTTCTATAAATTAGTATACATGACTTTCCCATGACCACTATATAAATGTGTTGTTAACGTAATACATAAAAAAAAAATTAATAGGGTGCTCTACCATCAATATGTGCTATACAAAACCTTGATCATATTTAAATAGTGTATTGAGAAGTGGAAGGTTCTGTACCAGCTCCTCTCCACCTGTCCATAACCACTCACACATCTAAAACATTGCCAATCAGCCTTAGGAAACATGCTTGTAAGGAATTTCTAGAGAGTAGGGTCAGGCTGGTAATAATGCAGTCCACAATATCTGTTTTAAACAACAATCTCAGCCCTCTCTTTTTAGGTCTTGTGTTAGCCAATGTATTTTGATTTTCCAAAGGAAAATCTTTACAAAACACATACATATACATATATACATGCAGGGGCTTTCATTCCTCTCTTTTATCCTTTGTCTGCTGTAGTGACAATCATGTTTTGTTTCTACAGTTCACAGCATACAGTATGGGCCACCTGTGTGCGCATATCCATGTGAATGCATGCATGGATTCCCATATATGAATGGACTGTAAAACCATTCAGAGCTGCGCAAATGTATATTCATCTGCATGCACACAGATCAGTGGCTATCTCTGAATGCTTTTGTCATATTTTCCTAAAAAAACATTTAATGATGACAGCCCATACATGCACCTGTGTAAGTATAAACGGAAATCCATCTTTTTCTTTTTTTTTATTTCATTCTATTGAAAAAAAAAGTCAAAGATGGACAATGGATGTGCATAAATATGAATATGGTATTTTGTAGCACATACCTAGCCACAAGGCAGTGGACTTTTGTAGATGGTCAAAGACAAGCTTAGCCAGTGAGTGATAGGATAAGAAGTTAATGCATTGTGATGTAGTGTTCTTTGAAGTAGTGAGTCTTCAACTCATTCCTGAATTGAAGCAGTGTAAGGGCGGTCCCGATGGATACAGGGATATTGTTCTAGATCCTTGGTGCATAGATGAAAAAGGTCTGTTGTCTTGTGTTTTCTTTTTTACACTTCTTAGTCTGCAGTCAGACTGTAGGTGTGCTGAGAACCACCAGAGATGGTGAGCTTGTCTTCAGGATAAGCAGGGGTGCTGGTTGTGAAGGCTCTGTAACTTATGCTGCTAGATCTGAAGATGATGCAGGCTTGAAAGAGGGGGCCAATGGAGTTCCATCAGGATTGGGGTCACATGATCACATTTCTTGAGACCCTGGCTGAGACATGCTGTGACATGTAGGATGCCTCTAAGAGGTGTTAGTGTGGAATCTAAGAGGCCATGGAGTAGGGCATTACAACTTTCCAGATGCAAGAGTGCAAGGTCATAAACAGCAGTTCTGGAGTCGCTTTCTGGAAGAAACAGTTTGACTTTCTTTAGAAGACAGAGCTCATAGCAGACTGTCTTTGTTAGTGGCAATGTGTTCCCTGAGGGAGAGTTTGGTGTCCAGGGTGAATCAAAGTGAGTTACCGTTTGGTAAGAGTTGGGGTTCAAAGCCTTCAAGGTTCATGTCCTAGAGCCAGGCTTGTACTGTATCTTGCTTGCTGTGCTTGACAAGTAGGATTTCTTAAGTTGGGCTGAACTTCAGGCAGGAGCTGGACATCCAGATGTGGATAATGTGCAGGCAGTGTTTGAAGCATTTCCCAGTTGAGATGTGTATCATCGGCATATTGGCAAACCTTGATGCTATTATCTTTGATCAGAGTGCCACGTGGCTCCATGCAAAGGTTGAAGATGACAGGAGACAGATTGGAAGCTTGTAAGACTCTGCATGTGATATGGATCTTTTGTAACTTGGAGGTGCCCATGTTAACACACTGGTGTTGTTTGTTCCGTGTGTGTACGTGTGCTCATATACAGGCTACTGTATTACATTTTTTACAAAGTATAAGAAAACAATTGCAGATTGGCTTCCCTTGTTTCTGCGCACATGCACTAGTGAACATTTTGAACATTTTCGTTATATTTTAACAAATATTTTATCAAAGAAAGCAAGCAGCAGAAAACAAGCCACACATCATCAACAAAGCCAGCCCTGTTGACTTGGCCAATGCTTGTTTGAAGCAGGAGTTTTGGAAAATGGCAATCACTTGGAAACATTGACCTTTAACAGTAACAGCTGAGGAATCTATCATCATATGGGACAAAGAACAAAGTCAGGCATACACTCATTAATTTCTGTTCCACGTGCTCTCAAGAATAGAAATGCACTCATGCAGATCTGAGAAAACAGCAGGGTAGCATTAATTTTGCAACAGACAGTCTGTCTACAACAAGCCGTGGGGTATAACAGCGGGAAACATCCATTTGCAATGCAAGAAATATATATGTGTGAGCCAAACAAATCCATTGTTGTGTGGTATATTGACTTTAACGGAAACTACTTTCTACCAAAACTAAACATAAGATTTTTTTCTGTGTTTTCTTGGTGGTACGCAGAGTTTTATACAGCTCTGCATTCACCAGACTCTTTTACGTTTTGAAAATTGACACTATATTTTCATGGCATGATATACAAAGGTTTCCTCTGGAACACATATGAAGATGCTGACAACCTTTTGGAAGATTTGATGAAAGCAACCATGAGGTTGTTTTTATGTTTAAATCTTTTTATTCGTTGATAAACCAACAGGGAAATGGCAAACACATGAAATGACACCAGTGACATGTACACTTCTTGTAACCAAAACACTTTTCTTTCCTTCAAACTATAATACAATTCGTATCACCAAAGAAGAGATGACGTGATAATATTGATTTCCCCAACAACATTGAAGGGGAAGAAACTGAAGGAAATGGTGTGAAATGGTGTGAGATATCACAAGTAAATTGTCAAACACCACAGTATTCTAACCCACAGGTGCTGAGAGTTACTTTTAGCAAATCTAAATTACTTGCTGAATCTCACTAAGCTTCATTTGCCAATGGGTTTATCAAAGGTTTTCTGAAGTGCGTCTTTGAGATGCTTTAAGCATTTCCTAATTTGGTGTGGGTGAAGATTAGTGTGTCAGTGTATTCCTTGGTAAGGTGGATGAATTGATTACCTCAAAGGAAACATACAGAAAGCTGAAACATTGTATGATATTCCTGAATGTTTTCGATCTTATTTAATTAGTGTTTCGAGGGAGAGAGGGACAAGAAGGCTAGCATGCATTTCTCTGTGTGCAATACGCTTTAGGGACATTGTTGCCTGGATTAGGACTTGGCACATTAAGGGCTTCACATACTAATATTCCAAATAGGAATTTGTAAATGGTGACAAATAATGATTTGCAATTTGCACTTTATTATTTGGAATGTATTATAATGGGTTCAGCAGAAGTGGAATTTGTACAATTTGTGAAACCAAGTTTTTGTGAACCAGACTTTGCATCAAGTTGGTTCACACAATACCAAATCATAGTGGGTCACAATTCAACCTACCTCAATAATATGCATGAGGTGGGTTGCAAATTGTGACCCACTGCAATTGTCTAGAATCACAGGCATTATGGCCTGCTTCAGACCACCATGTCTGTGATTGCTTTTGTATAAAGCAATCTTTGAAACCAAATCAGCCTGTTTTCCTAAGAGGAACACAAGATGTGTTTTAAGATAAAGAACAATTTTGCAATCATTTTACAGGAGTAGGCAATGGTCCCAGGGACCAGTGCCTAATCCTAAAAAATGTTTTGGTCCACATTCACATAAGGTAAGGGGTCTTTTTGCAATCCCTTCCCATTTGTGAATAGTTACCTCCTTCATTGACTTGGCGGTAAAATATGACAGTTTTGCGATTAGATGTCATTAGCAAAACATTAATACATAACTTAAGAAATCACTATGTGTGAGGACACCCTTTGAAGGTCCCTTCCAAATTCCATGTCGGTATTTACTCGCAAACCCAAATTGTGATTTAGAAACATGTTTCTTAATCACAATGTAGGTTTTGTACATTTAAAAATGCAGATTTGGGGTCACAAAGGCCGTGATTTGGCCTTGAAAATCTTAACCTTGCTTTGTACATGACAACTTAAATGCTAGAAATTTTGAAAATGTAAGATGAGCAAAAGAGAAAGGGTGAAAAGACTGAAAAAAGAAGGCTTGAGAAGATAGCAGATGAGGAGAACCTTCAGAAAGAAAGAAGAAAATACATAAAAAAATAAATATACAACCTCATTTTCTCTGAAAGAGATTCTGAGTTTGCACATTTCGAGGTAGAAACATTGAAAATCACATCAATAGATTGACACAAAGCCATCAGAAGAAGGCCTTTCTGCAGACCAAACAGACACCTATAATTGTAAAGCCTATTTATTAGTTTAATTGGTCTGACAAATTGTGCAATTAGTTCAACATAATTGTTTTCTTCACAGGCAATGGGCAAAAAGTGGGAAGAAGGTATTTTTCTGTATTTATTGTAGTTTAAGACAACAATAAATCCCACTGCGAGTTTGTGCATTTGCTATATAAAATGCAATTCTTTGCATGGGAGAAAAATAATGTCATGAATTTCTTTCATAATGGACACCGATGTTCAATTGGATATGGGGATAATATTATATTGACAAAATAGGCACATTCTAAACAGATTTTGGTTAATGTCTCTTTTTGATGCTTTTATTAGTTCCTGATAAATGGATTTATTCGGATTGATGTGAGTTTAGTTATTATTAATTGATTTGTTTTTCGAATGAAATGAATTGATGACTGTACTGTTTAGTGGATTGTTTAAAAAATGACAGCTTTCTTATATTAGAGACAATGAACTGGGTTAGGGCTCTATCATGACGCACAACATTCCCAAAGGCAATCAGGAAACGTTATTTGTCACTAAGTCACATGACGTGAGGGGCGATATTATTGATACTCCACTTCAGACATGAATAACTTTGTATACAAAAAGAGCAAACATGGTAGTAAGAAGATGTAATGTTTTTGCTTTTGCACTTATAACACTCACACAAAGACTTTGCATGCAGTATGGCGGCCACTAGACCACCAGACTCACGGTGGAAATCTGGACCGCTGCTACTGTGACGGTCCAACTGCCACATCATGACCATGGCGGTCTGACCTCCTGAGCTCAGCGCTGTCCTACTGATTACTACTGGGTTCTCTGCCAGCCTTTTCATGGTGGTTTTATTGAAAAGGCTGACGGAGAATAGGTTCAGTGGGCCATAGGGGGACCTCTGCACAACCCATGCTTATGCCTACGGCATGGGCAGTGCAGGGTTCCCCTGCTCAGCAACCTCGTGCTGTGCAGACAGCGTGCATTATGAGTGTGCGGGAGCCCCCTGCAGGCGGCAACATTGTTTTCCATCCACCAGCCCAGGGGGAAAGTCATAATGGGTCAGGAGCAGAGGTCATCACCCACAGTGGCGGCCACCTTGTAAGGAGTTTGGCTGATGGGTGTTCCCATCCACCAAACTCATAATGAGGGCCAAAGTGTGCAAACCAATTAACTCACATGTTAGAAGCATTTGCAATTAGGACACAGGAAATTAAAAGGGTGACAGGGCAAACTGAAAGCTACTAATGTTAGTAACAATAATGTTTTTGTACCACTTCACACCCCCTTTCCAAGTGCCAAAAGTAATAAATGCTACTATTATTCTGTTTCATTGATACTCAATTTTGTAACTTTGGAGGACTTGAATACTGGGCTGACCTTGCCACAAATTCAGGTCAAAGCAGCCATTCAGCCTTGTTGAACATAAACATTAGTTATATCAACCCATTTTTTGGTGAGATTGGTGGAGATCTTCCCATGAGCAGACTGAGGTGCATCCCAGATAGCATATCTGATAATGCAGTTTTATTGACATAGGCACAGAGTTTGCCCTGGGCCTAGTGGATGGTTTTGTTGATTGCTACAAATATAAAATGTTGCTTGCTGCGATCATCATACAAGCTGATGTGCAGAAAAAAGCTACTTGGCTCCCACAGTTTAATAAATGCAACCTGATGTTAGTGTAGTCCTCATAAGCTGCACTAATGTTCTACAGCTTATTTGGGACCATAGTGTGAAGATAATGCTGGACATGTGTCAAGAAAGTGTTGCTTCATTTGGAGTCGAATTCTGATTGCCTACTTGCGCTTGTGATTTCTTGAAATCTCATCGCATTTATTTGGAGAAATTGGTCAGCGTATTCAATAGAATTGTGCCGTTATTGAGCTGACGTACAACCTGTCCTACTAAATCCTATTAGGTAGATACGTTTCAGGAATAGAGTGAAACCCCACTTATAAAGGGAACACATTGTGAGGCTACCTGGTCACCCCATGCCATTTAAATGTAACCAATTCTTTGGTAGACTCACTGACCATTACTAAAGACATCTTGACAATTATGTTTACTTATTGAAAGCACGCAGCTATTGATATACATTAACACATTACAAAGGCATGATGAGAAAAGCCTTCATACCAACAACCTTCTTCAGGTGGTAGAGTTGTTATGGCTGTTAGTATGCTTTTGCTGTGTATAATGTACAAATTGTGCTGATCCTGGAATATGTTCTTCACAGTATACTATGATGAGGTCAGAAATGTAAGTCTTTTAATACATTTGTAGAATAATGCATTACACCGTTTCTGAAAATGTGCTCATGAGTCCACAGCATTATAAGATGGATATGTGTACAATCTATGTTTCCAACCACTAGTGGTTATGCTGAGGCATGAATGCTCATGTTCGCTTTTTACAATTTGATGGGAGTTTGACATAATGATGTAAGTGCTGCAGGAACACATTCAGTAGTTGCTGATGAATCGTACTGGAGATTTGTTGTAATATGATAGCAGCCAGTGCTATAGTGGGCTGATATGATCGATTGTACTAAAAGGATCACCAGTACTTTTTAAGGTTGTGTTTCCTCAGAATGTTTTGTACAGGAAGGACAACTGCCATTTTCTATTGTTGTTTAATCACAATATTGATGTACCTATTACTGACTAAATGAGAGAAAAGGCACTAGTGAACACTGTAATACCCACCATACCTCTCTTAAAAAAGTCAACTTCACTATCAAAATAACCATTCACAGAATATCTTCTGTGTTAAAGCATATGATTAAACTAGAACTGCATGTATATAATATTGGATAGATCAAAGAGTGCACTGTAAAAGGCAGAGTAATAATTTAAAGAATAAAGTGCAGCACTCTATTATTCAGACCTCTTCTGCATAACCACAATCCGAGACATAGTACCACAGCCCTTTTGTACCTTGACTATTTCACACTTTAACCATCATAACACAAAATAAATGCTAAAGTGTTTTATCCAACTTTAATGGCAACTCCACTATGATGCATGGACCAGAATCCAGACCTGAGTGCTTCTTTGAGCTTCTGTGGACACACATATTTCTGACGAAGCATGCATGGAGCCATACTTTTAACTGTGTGTCACTGCTTCATTGCATACTGTACGAAACTGAGTTATTAGTTGTGAAGGATATGAGTCAAAGATCCTAAATTGTCTTTTTACTGGGAACCAAATACCTCATTGTAGCATTTTGCTCTCTCAGGGTAGCAAAACAGATAAGTTCAGTGGAAGGGGCGTAGACTAGCAATTCATATTTGCTGACACAAAACAACAACACTCAATAAATGATTATCCAGTCATTCCTTTTTCTATTAAAAAGGAGAAGTACTGTTAATAAACACACACTACTAACGACTAAACATTAAATTCAAAATATATACATTACGGTAGATGAGCATACCTTTGGTGACATCCTCTTAGCACATTACATTTCTCATGGGTCCTGAACCCTATGACCAGTATAACACCCTACCTTTATCAGATGCCACATCACAATATCAGGGGATGTTATTTCAAATTAGGTAGGCCTACTTGCTTTTGAGGGTGTCACCACATTAGTAAAAGAAACCACCCATCATGATTTAACCTTAGATCACCATTTAAACCAATGGACACACAAATTCATTCTAATGGTAAATTTTGTACTGATAATATCAGTGGTCCCAATAAAGTATGCTTAGTTAAAAAACATATGTGTCAGAGTCTTTCTTTTACAAATTGTTGGAAATGGTCCTATCTGCAGGGCAATCGCCAAACTTTTTGCAGTCCTCCTCCTCATTTTCTAACCTTGTTTTTGTTGATTTAAGACTCTGTGCACTTTACCACTGCTTACCAGTGCTAAAACGCTTGTGCTCTCTCCTTGTGGTAATATTGCCTTCTCCACAATTGGCAAATTTAATTTACTTGTAAGTCTCTAGTAGAGTGTACCATGTGTTCCCAGAGCCTGTAAATTAAATGCTACTAGTGGGCCTGCAACAATGATTGTGCCACCCACTACAGTGGCCTTTCATACATATCTCAGGCCTGCCAATGCAGAGCCTGTGTTTGTGGTTTTAAACTGCAATTTTGACCTGGCAAGTGCACCCCCTTTCTGGGACCAATACTCCCTTTTTATTATATGTAAGTCACCCTGAAGTAGCCCCTAGTTAAACCCAAGGGCAAGGTGCAGTGTATGTAAAAGGCTGGGCATGTACTTTTAAGTGTAACATGTCCTAGTAATGAAAAACTATTACATTTGCGTTTCACTACTGCAAGGCCTCTCTCTCCTTTAGGTTAACATTGGGGTTACCTTGAAACATCTTTTAATTGTAACTCTCAAAAGAGAAAATATAGAAATTATGAGTTTGGTGTCTTTGGACTCACAATTTAAAATTACAATTGATGGTGATTTGTTTTAAATTGTAAGTCAGAAAATGCCACTTTTATTCAAGTTGGCATTTTCTCACTTTAGCCATTCTGTGCCTCTGCCTGTCTCTTAATGCACGTCTGGGGTTGGTGGCAGCTGGACTTTGTGCATTCCCTGTAGACAGTCACACACATTGAGAGCTTAAGTGTGACTTAATATGCCTTAATGGACATTGAACCTGGTTGATGGTGGTGGGGGCTTGAATCTTAGCACTGCCTCACTTACACCTCAATAGTGCTGTGCCTCTCCCCCACACAAAGGGCTGCATAACACCCTGTAGAGTGCCTGGAGCCAGGGAAGGAAGGGCAGGGACTTTGTGAACTTCAAAGGACCCTTTCAAGTCTCCCTCACTTTAAAGACAAATTTGGTATATGTACTGAACCCTAAACCCTACCAAACCAGAACTCTACTAGATATTCTGCTAGGAAGGAGGACTGATGTGCTGCCAGGAGAGACTTCTACTCTGAAACTGTATTGCTGTGTTGGCCTACTGCTTGCTGTGTGCTGTGCTGTAGGAGGGACTGCCACTTTGCTACTTGCTTCGCTGTGTTGGCCTGTTGCCTGCTGCGTCTTGCCTGGGGTGAGAAGGGCTTGACCTGTTCTCCACATCCTTGAACCCAAGATTCTTCAAGGGCTTGTTGGCTTGCCTCCTGTTTTCCTAGGTCTCAGGGACATCAAACACTGCCTGTAACTCCTGGTGCCGCTGGGCTTTGCCATCTGTGAGACGTACCCTTGCCTGAGACGCCCCCTTCAGTCCTGGGCCTCAGAAGTGGGTTCAGCAGCTGATTTCTGCTAAAACTGATACTTCGTACCCTTGACGTTGGAGATTTGCTCCAACAAAGGTGGACTGTGCATGAGTTCTGTAGCTGGCCTACCCTCCATCGTGGCCTGAACTTTTGATTTGCACTGGTCCCTTGCAACCTCAAGTAACCTTTTGACGGCTAGTGACTTCTAAGCACTGTTTTCACATTTAGGGCCTGCATCAGATCTCGGCAGAGGAGAATACTCTGTCACAAACAGGACGGATATGCATTCTGCCCTATCATGATCCCATTATATCCTATGAGAATTGTAATACAGAGGACGGGCTATCTGTCATGTTTGTGATGGAGTATTCCCTCAGCTGATATCTAAATCAGGCCCTTAATCTTTAAAAATTCATAACTTGAGTTCCACTTATTTTTGTCATTTTGTTCTTGATGTACTCAGATAAATATTCTCAGTTTTCCTAAACTGGTGTGGAGTCTTTATGTAGTGTCTTTCACAGTGTTACTGTACTTAAGTGTTGCACAAATACCTTACATATTGCCTCCTAAGTCTAACTGCTCTGTGTCAAACTACCAGGGGGGGAGAACAGGTCAATTTAGGATGTGTATCTGACTTACTCTGACTAGGATTGTGGTCCCTACTTGTACAGGGTGCATGCCTCTGCCAAGTAGAGACCCAAATTCTAGCACAAACATTAGACTGTCACTGCAGTCATAGGATCAGAAGGTATATCCACACTCCAGAACCCAAGAGCCAGAGCTGCAGCTCTGTAGTGCTTAAATTCATTTTAAACGCCTCCTAGAGTATTGTTCATAAGCCCCCTGGAGGCTTAGTGCACATTTTGTTCAACACATTCTTGGCGAGGGAGCTGCTGCAGTGCTGCAGCCGTGAGCATTCTTGCATAACAGTTGCCAGTTCCCCTACCCCTTCATTGGGCAACACAGAAGCACGTATGTAAAATGTAGCCCTGTTACAGTGTATTATGTGGCACTCCAAGCCCCTCTCTCTGAATGACATGGGTGGCTTCCTGAAGTGGGAAGCTACAATTCACTTTTTCCTTTTTTTTTTTTTTTTTGATGGATTCCCTGGTCCTACCTGAGACATCCACATCTGCACTGGTTGTTCTGGACCCAGGGGCTTCCAATGCAGACACCCGCCTCCAAGGCTGTGCACAGGAGCCAGTGTCTTTTCTTCTACTCCTGTCTTGGCAGGCCAAGCTCTTTACTTCTGTTATTGCCCACGGACGGGATATGTGCACTTTCCCTTGCCTACACCCCTTTCAGGAAAGGGGACAACAGGTCAGCGCATTCCGCCCCACAGACACCGCCACAGGGGCAGACTGTACTCTAGGCCTGCTGCCTCGCTGGAGAATGGGGTCCCCAGGGACATTTCCCTTGTGACAGCCAATGGGAAACTGGGAACATTAATCCCCAAAGGGATTAAATTAAATAAAGTTGCACTGACCCCTGGTCTACCCTGGGGGAAGTTTGGAAGGAATCGGGCAGAGTGCCACTTGTTTGATTTCTTCAAATTCTACTTTTAAACAAGCAAATCACTGAGGTGGCACATTATGGGGGTCATTCTGACTTCGGCGGGCGGCAGAGGCCGCCCGCCAAAGTTCCCCCAACAGAATACCGCAGCGCGGTCAAAAGACCGCCGCGGTAATTCTGAGTTTCCCGCTGGGCCGGCGGGAAACCGCCAGAAGGCCGCCCGCCCGCCCAGCGGGAAACCCCCTTCCACGAGGATGCCGGCTCCTAATGGAGCCGGCGGAGTGGAAAGGGTGCGACGGGTGCAGTTGCACCCGTCGCGATTTTCAGTGTCTGCTATGCAGACACTGAAAATCTTTGTGGGGCCCTGTTAGGGGGCCCCTGCAGTGCCCATGCCATTGGCATGGGCACTGCAGGGGCCCCCAGGGGCCCCACGACACCCGTTCCCGCCAGCAAGGTTCTGGCGGTCAAAACCGCCAGAACCAGGCTGGCGGGAAGGGGGTCGGAATCCCCATGGCGGCGCTGCCTGCAGCGCCGCCATGGAGGATTCCTCAGGCCAGGGGAAAACCGGCTGGAAACCACCGGTTTCCCTTTTCTGACCGCAGCTTTACCGCCGCGGTCAGAATTGGCCTGGATGCACCACCAGCCTGTTGGCGGTGCATCCGCGGTCCCCGGCCCTGGCGGTCTATGACCGCCAGGGTCGGAATGACCCCCTATGTGCCTGCAGGTATGATTTTGGTCATGTTTGACTTATTTTGGTCCTGGTGGCCAGCTCTAGGAGCATTTTCTCCAGGCCTCCTGGCTTATAAAAGGGTGCATTTTGTAAGGACCTGGATTTTTCAGCTCCCTGTGCCAGGCCTATCTTCATATGGACCCACGGTGTACATCTCCTACTGGTGGTGGCATCTTGTGCAGCCCTTCCACAAACTGCCCGCAAAACACTGTCCTTGCAACACTTCCCAGTTCACAGACCTTCCTGTCTTCTGGAAGCACACTTTTCCAACTGTTCCTCAAAAGGTAAAAAGGGGGTCAGGGCCTCCTGGTGCCCATGGCAAGAAGAAATTTAAACACAGGCTTACATATCAATCTCATGAAAACAGTACGTTTTAGAATTTTTTGTGCACTGTAGTTGATGCCATAAGACACAATAATTTCCTACAATGTACATATTTAAATTACTGTCACACACCTCTTCATTCTTAATTATTTTTTGGAAAGTATGTATTAGTTTTACTAAGAGGAAGTACATTGAAAGCAGATGCAACCATAACAGTAGTCTTATAAACAATTCTTGTAGATCAGCTTGAATATATTGACATTAGTACTGCACAGCAGGATGTACCTGGATACTTTTGGAACAGACATAGCGGAGTAGTTGGGAGAGTGGGTGGAGGACTACAGTTAAGAAAATAGAAGTGTAGGAAAGAGGGAGAGAAGATAGACAAGGGAACACTACAGGAGAGTTAGAAAAAGGGAGTAAAAGCGCCTGGTTTGTTCAACCCAGATTTATTGTGTGGCCTGCAGTGGTAGTTGGAAATTTTGGGTGTAGTGTGAATGGTTAGTATAATGATGATGGTGGTACATAGTGAGTGAGTCAAGGGGGTTTTGACTTCTGTCGATATAGGTCTAAGGAGGACCTAGCATCACTCTGGGGCAATCCACATGTCAACCTAGAAGGACAAAAGGAATGACTGGATAAAGAAAGAGATATATATTAAAGAGTTGATCTGCCTGGACAACCCTGGACAACTATATCCTTCACTAAACTTCAGCAGAAAACCAGCATTCTAATGGACTTCTTTAAGATCCTCCAACTTAAAGAGGCACTCAACAAAGGCAAAGTCTGGGGGGGGTGCAGGGGAATGGGGTGGCAGAGCAAATGACCCAACATGGCAGACGAGTTGGAAGAGCACTCTGTCTTGGCCCGTAAAATTCTTGTACATCCTTCTGTAAACTCCTGATGGCTATGCCAACAATGAATGATTCCTCCTTCTGCTGCCACCCCACTCTGCTATGCTTTTTTTTTGCATCTAGGTGAGGCCTTGCTTTTGGCTGCGTCTGGACTCACCATCTCTGTGGTAGACTTCAATGGATTTATACATCCTTTAAGGGGTACATAGCACTCTTTTCAAACTTGAATCATATGTTGTCCCTCCTGATGATCTCTATTCAATCTCTGAGGTTTTCCCCTTTTGCCTAGGGACTATCAAATCATGCCCCGCTGTAGCTACACATCAGCTACGGTCATGTGCGCACCTCGGCCAGTCAGGTCTCTGCGTTTGGTGGCTGAACCAGCGGGACTTCCAGGACACCCTCCAGAGGGATCAATGCAATTCTTCCAGCAAAATGCGAGATCAACACTGTCTGTGGCAGCCCTGATGGGAATGTTTTGAGCTGTGATGTGGGGTACTGTGAATTAGAAATTAGCACACGAAAACAGGAATGATTAAAAGTAATCATTACTCTCAAACAGGTGGTACTGACTACAGAAAGTGAATGTCCGAGGGGCCTCTGAGCACCTGCCTCACACTCTCACGATAGCCACCTTAGTATTCCAGCAAGTACAAATTGATGATGCTAGCAAGCTCAGTGCAGGCGTTACGTGTATGGCAACACAACAGATCAATTGCTTCACTGGCTAAGTCAACATACTGATACACATAGCCACATGATCTGAACTGGATGGTATGCACACAATCCCCATGAGGATGGTGCACTTGTTTGCTGCCTCACATGTCTCACTTTATGTGAATGTTCAGATCTGTCTAGTCGAAGGACTCACGACTTATGCCTTGTCCATTCAACTACCACATATAGCCACTGCTCAATGTCATACTTTTGACAGGTGTATTACTGTACAGGGGGCTGTTGAGGTCATCTCTCAGCTGTCCACAGGGGAAAGCCAGGGCCCCAATTGACTTGCCAGTTCTTCCTTTGCCAGTCTGATAGCCTAAAACATCACTGATCTTTATAATGAGCCCAGAGAAAATGGCTACCTTCTGGAGCTCCTAAAGTAGTCGCACATAGTCACTTTCCCAAAAGTGGATCACCCCGCTCATTTCTGTACCTTCTACAGAGTAATCTAATTGATTAATTGTGAAGTCTAAATTTGGGCAAAAAATTCTTATGATGCAATTTACTAGTGACTTCATGCCCCCACGGAAGCATTTCCACTAATTAGAATTTGACATAATTAACCGTAAACGCTGCTTAAAACCAGGCTGTTCGTATTGAGATTTCCTAAAGACTTGTATTTAGCCTAAAACACTGACAAATTAATTTATTCTCTTTCTTTCCTGTCTTCTTTGTTTTGCTCTGACCTGTGTCATGGTCTTAAATGTATAGCTTTTCATGATGCAAATGCTTTCTAGAAACAGCAGACTGAACAGAGGATGTGTTAAGCTTCCTTACCCATTTGACCTACGTAAATGATAAAAATGGATTGAAATGTTAGTTCAATCTTCCAAAGTTGTTTCTTTCTGAGTAGGTGTTGTCAATAGAAGGGTATGAGAATGGGAGTGATCTAACAGAGTAATGTGCTGTACTTACCTTGACTTGTTTTGCCTTATTGAAAGAAGCGTTGAGAAAACAAACTGAACTGATAATTGTGTTATGAGTTGTAGTCAAATGTATCTTATGTTTAGAACATTCTTTGTTAGGTTTGCTAAATCAATGGAAGCTTGCCTGTTACCATGAAGACATTGTTTTTCCTATTGATCCAGAGATATCATCACAAGTTGCTAAAAATTGTGGAATTTTACTGATATATGTTGTTGTATAAATTTGTGTTCTCAGACTAGAGAAAGAGCTCTTATTCCTAGACCTGCTCGAGAGTCCCTTTCTCAGACTTCCTTGAGAACCCTTCAACTCAGAGACTATCTGATTCAGACCTCTTGCTGATGCATATCAGATTTGGGGCTGTCCGCCAAAGTCCCACGTCGGGAGGACTTCCTATGCAGCTGTCCCTCCGCGGGCCCTATTACGAGTTTCTCGCTGGGCTGGGGGGCGGAAATGCTGGCCCAGTGGGAAACCCACCACACTATTTATGCCAGTTTGTAGTCGAGCCAGTGGCAATGTTGCGGTGCATCAGCTGTGACAGCACCCATCGCCCTTTTGAAAAGAGCGACGGTCTGTCCATGGGGACCCTTGCACTGCCCATGCAAAGTGCATGGGCAGTGCAGGTGCCCCCAGGAGGCCCCCAATGCCCCTTTTCTGTCAGCCTTTGCATGGAGGTCCGAACGGCAGAAAGGGGACTCGTAATCCAGAGGGCAGCGCCAAGACTCCCAGGTTATTAACCGGCAGCAACCTGGCGGTGCCAGTAGACATAATATGGAGGCCAGACCGCTGCTTTGGCGGTAGTCCGACCGCCATTGCGAGTCTGGCGGTCCCAGGATGGCCAGACTCAAAATGAGGCCCTTATTCTGGGAGATACTTTTGATTGAAAATTTTGAATCCTTGCTGTTTTGAGATTAAGTTTCGTGAACCTTTCCTTATGGAAAGTTTTGCTACGCCTTTATGCGTTATGCTTTCACCTCTCAAAATTCTTTATGGGTTCTGTTGATGCTTTCCTCAACCCTCTTTAGCTTAGAATATGGGATAAACTTTATGGAGCGCGCTTCATGCTTTGTTCTGTAACTCTATATTGTATTGAAAATCAAATGAACTGCCAATAAGGAATTAAATTACTAAAAAGACTTTAAATTAAATTTTTAAAACGCAATCAAATACTCATTATTGACGCCATAAAATGCAATAATGTTGAAAATGATAAATTGTTGATTTGCAGTTCCTTGTTAATCACCTCGTCTCTTGGGCTCAGTGGAGTGTGAGAATTTCATTCCTCTTGTTGAATTGAAATTAAATACTATAGATTGAGCGGCCCAATAGGCTCCAGTGCTGATCAGAAAAGCTCTCTCACCCCGACTATTAGTGAGACACAGCATCCGTAGATTGTGGTTGCTGACCATCTTGGTAGACCCCTAGTCATTACTTCGAGAAGGCCTTCAAGTGTATTTCATGGACCACTTGTGGGAGCATATGGATTTTGGTTGACATATGTCAAACTGCTGTATGACAGGCCACACACTTGTGTGGGAGTTGGGGGAACCTTGTCTGCATCAATCCTGCTGGAAAGGGGAACACAACAGGGGTACCCATTGTCACTCTTGTCTGCCCTGGAGAAGGAGCCTTTGGTGCATATCCTCCGCACCATCAAATTTGGGGCTTCAAGTAGTCAGATACATATGAAGACTGGGTATCCCTTTATACTGATGATTTCTTCATATAGCTTGACAACCTTCATATCTCTAGCCTGATTATTATGGGTTCCTTATACCCTGGGGCTCTACTCAGGACTCTGCGTTAATTGGTCAAAGGCAGGATTATTTCCTGTGGAACTACTGGGACATACGATGGATTGGGTGTGCCAGATAGGAATAATGTTGGTGCAGACTGGATTCTGCTACCTGGGCGTCAATATTTGGGCCACGGGGGCCTTGACTAGAGCAGCTAGCTTGGTCTCCCTGTTGGCGGCAACATGTAGTGATGTTGAGCTCTGGTCTTCATTGCCGTTGTCTTTGTTGGGGTGCGTTATGCTATTGAAAATTATCACTCTTCCATGACACATATAAACAATGCAGAACTACCCTTCCTATATCCCCAAAGCAACCCAGACATTCGCAAATGCTGTAAATTGACCTATGATAGCGGGACCTATGATGGTTAACCTAACGTCATGTTACAGGGACTCCAACCTATTGTTAACAATTGGACTTATGACTCAGTGGAAGACCTGGCTTACAAACTTGAACACTGGATCATGGTTAAGCACTCCCCTCCCCACTGCATGCTTCCCCCTGACTGACCAGAACATTATGGGTTCCTTAATACCTTTGGGGTCTACTCAGGGCTCTGGCTTAATTGGTCAAAGCCAGGATTATTTCCTGTGTGGGTATATCGGGTCATACGATGAAGTGGAAGTGCCAGACAAGAGTAACATTGGTGCAGACTGGATTCTGCTACCCGGGTATCAATATCTGGGCCACAGCGGCCTTGACTAGAGCAGCTAGCCTGGTCTCTCTGGTGGCCGCACCACAGAGTGACGTTCACCGCTAGTCTTCACTACTGTTGTCTTTGTTGGGGTGCATTGCGCTATTGAAAATGCAGAACTACCCTTACTATATCCCCAAAGAAACACAGACATCACTTAATTCTGTTCTCACTTTGTTTATATGGGGGATTGTGGATGAACACTCCGCTCATTACTATGCCTATGGGGGAAAACTGCCATTGCATGCTCCCTCCTGACTTCAGTGACTCTGAAAATTTGGAAGTCAATACTTAGAGACATTTGATGGAAGGGTAGTTAAATGGGTGAGGTTCCTTTATGGTATGCCACCTTTCGGCCGGGGGTTGCAGCACTGGAGATCTTTCAGGGTTGGAATTCATGGGGCTTTTTTACTTTGGGACACACCATAGGTAGTGGGGGGTTCAAATCATTTGAAGAACTGCGGAGGATTCTGGGTTAGAACGATCCCAGTTCTTCTGATGTTTGCAGCTGCAACACACTCTCCAGCCATAATTAACTATTCACCCTGGTGTGTCTGCATATAATCCTCTTGAAGCCAAGTTGATTATCGAACCCCTCCATAAACAGACCAGGTATTCATTCTTTTAAGTTCCTGGTACTTAACATTCAGATTCATCCCCAGCCTTAAGGGAGAAATGAGAGAATTACTTTGGCATCTCGTCGAGGCCGAATAGCTGATGGCCGTGATTGAACCCTGCAAGATTTTTCTTGATTCGATTTAAGTACCTCTCCTGAATAAATCTCACTCCACAGTGACTCTGGTATACGAACAGGGTGTCAGACCCTGCTTGCCTCTTATGTGGTGTGGTAGTGGGTGAGCGGAGACGGACCTCTGTTGTGTCAGTGAGAAGCCCATATATGCAGAATGGCCTTGTCCCAGGAAACTTGAGAGAGTAAGAGGGAGTTGGCAGCAATTTTGTGACAGGGTTTAATACTGTTGTTTATGTGTCCATAGAGGGTTCACTGCTTCTTGTTATGTATGACATGTTGCTATTGATATGTGGACAGCTCATTACCCCTTGCTTCGGTCAGTGTATGATGTGACCATGCTACTATTGTTCACTGTGTTTAATATAAAACTCAATAAAAGGATGATTTAAAAAAGCAAACCATTTACAAATCCACAATCACCTGGCCTAATTAACTGTTTGCACACCTATCCAGTCAAGATCACCTAACAGCAAATATATACAAATACATTATCACAAATAACACAAAAGACAACACCCACATTCAGGAAAATGTTTAGTGATTGTTAATGACGTTAGCTGTGCCTCCTAGAGGGGGTGGAGCTAGACACATCATATTTGTTTTCCAACATGGTGCTGCTTGAGGCTAAGCATGAAGGGAGATAATAGAGCCCCATGGACGAGTATGCAAAACAAAGTATTAAAAGCAACAGCAAAACAATGGTGAATAAAAATAGGCCAGAGCAGCGTGCAACGGGCTAGCTAAGCAGAGGGAGACGGGCTAGGAGGCTAGAAAATAAATAGAAACGTACATACTGTACACATCAGAGGAAAAGAAGCAAAAACAGTAAACCAGAGACATTATGATGAAGGCATGCAGTCACGCAAGGCACAGTTGTGTGCTGGTTTTAATGCAACTGCACTTTCTAAAATACATGCATTTCATTTGGAATTTTTCCAAGTTAATGTATGAACTAAAGACAGCAAAACTCAGAGAGAGAGAGGGAATCAATGATCAATCTTTACAATTTGTACTTCGTGCAGGGCGTGCACTAACCTATTCGAGTTAAAAGTATGCGTTTTAGAAGTGAAAGCACATAAAACTGCGCATAACGGAAGGCCCCGGATTTTTGGGTTGGCAGAAGTCATCTTAGACTCTTATGAACTCATGGCTGCAGACCAGGAAGGCTCCAGGTTCCTTTGAAAGAACATCGGATTTGGTAGAGGTCCCAACTTAGTGTGAAGGTCATTTAAAAAACAATGTGGCCTTGGATCATACGACCTCGTTAGTTCATGACAAGTTGCTATTTTTTTTTGTGATAGCATTTTCACTATTTTGCCCACAAGCAAAGCATCCTAGCTCTGGTTAAGTTGCCACCAACATTCACTGTCCTGGATTTGTGTGATGGCAAATCATCCGCTTTCCTGCAGACCTCCCTGGCCACTATTTCTCCCGAGGACAATTAAACACCGAGCTTAGTGGTGCACATAAAGCTTCCCCAAACGTCTCAGTAACGTAGGCTTCTGGCAATTGTTTGTCCAATCAGTGATTTTGCTTTTTCATTCTCTCAACACACCAATTCTATTTTCATTTAGTCCAACGTATGCATTGAGATAATGATAAATACCCAAAAATATTGGCACAATTCAACATATATTATTGCCGAAAAGTGCTTATGTGTCAATTGTAGTCACACGGTCACTACCACGTCCTCTAATATATAGAATAATTACCACATGTCCACTTCAATAACAGTTACATTATGCACAGATTGTAAATGTAAACATTGCAATGTTGGACTCTGCTCACTTGTAGTACAATATTTCTTCTTTCCTATAAGAACTGACTACGCTCCGTTCTGGTTGTATAATGGAACTGACTGCTTGCTGAATTGACTCTATCCACCTACTACATTATCAGGACAAGGCGCAATAAAAAGCATGTTGGCGGCATGACAATTATTGTTAGGAATTCTTTAATCAGCAAATAAGCCAATTGTCAAAAGTCTTTTTCAGGAGAATGTTTAGGTTGCTGAAGCCAGATTTGTGGTCTTTATTTTCAACATTTTGTTACTGTATTGGTCTCCTCAAGCATTTCCAAAAAATGCTGAAATAGTGAACGATA
The DNA here is from genome assembly GCF_031143425.1 of Pleurodeles waltl. Taxonomy (NCBI): domain Eukaryota; kingdom Metazoa; phylum Chordata; class Amphibia; order Caudata; family Salamandridae; genus Pleurodeles; species Pleurodeles waltl. The sequence continues at coordinate 368,275,352 of NC_090438.1, read as the reverse complement.
TTTGTAAATTTAGCATCAATAAGGATCTTGCCATCGTGCTGGGATATTTTAATTTTCGGTTTGAAAACCCCCTGGCCTTCCATAATATTCCTTGAAAAAAACATGCTCTCTTTCCATATACAATTTTAAACCTACACATATATCAACTAATTTGCTAGATGCAATTTTTATCTCCGTGGATTTACAAATTACCATCAGGGGATATGTATATCTACCATGATCCGATCACCCTGCAGTTCCGTTTTCATTAAATGTACGCTAACATGATGCCCCTGAAAACATGAACATTGAAAACCAAGATACTGTATACAAATGGGAAACAGTTGTTAATTTGTCACTGCTTGATCCAGCTTTACTTCCCTGTAATCTTGTTTTACATAGGTCTGAGACATTAATTAACTTCTATACACTTTGAACTACAATATATTAGCTTGCCTAGACTCTACGAAGAGTTTCTCGTGTTCCTGATTTCAAACGCCTGTAGAATCCCTTGTTCACGTCTGAAATATCCTGCACAAAGACGCAGGAGAGCCAAGTATAACCCTAATGGTGTATTACATTATAGTCAAGAATTCTAGGTATAGGAAAACAAATCGAGAGGCCAAATATGAAATATAATAACTCGAGCCCCTAACTTAGTCAAAGAGCTGTTTACAGTGATCAAGGATTTGTCATCGCCTCCGTCAACAGTTAGAAAGAACGTGACGTCCCTTTGTAACAAGTTGGCCTCCCCCTTTCTCTGACAAAACTGTTGAAATCAGAGCCGAAATCAAGCCATTTACATAGGAAAACTAAATATTTTCTCCAGTTCTGACTTAACGCCATCACAGCAATCTGAACCTTTTTCAATTAGGTCAGAATCTGCTGATTTTGTTTTAAATCCGATCCAGAAAACCACAGGAATCTTCTCCCCTTCTGAGATATGCCACGTGAACTCATTAAAACTCCTGGCCCCTTTCCTCATCTATCGTCTTGTATGTTTGTTTATTTTCTCTTTTGTTCGGAGTATATAGTTCCCTGTGGTTGGAAATCTGCAATTGTCAGAATGTTGTTAAAAAGATGATCTCTCCCAGTGGGCGATCCTGCAAACTATTGTCCCTCTTCTTTGCTACGCTAATTTGCAAAATTATTTGAAAAGTTTTTTTAAATCCAACTTCAAGCACTTATAGAAAACAATAATGCCTTAAACCATTTTCAAGAGAGCTTTAGACAGAACTGGTGGTGACATCAGTATTGGACAACCTTTGGCAGGCAGTTGTTACTGTGAAACATACAACCCTAGATGATGATCTGTCTGTGGTGTTTGACATCCTTGACTACTCTGTACTTTTGGCAACAGTTCATACCCTTAGTCAAATTGAACGACTCATTTTTGTCTTAACACTTTCAAACCATTCCTCTTCAGTGCTATCAGTCCTCAGCAACCCCTGTTAATTATGAAGTCTCTCAAGATTCCATCCTCTCCCCCCTGCTCTATATTAGCTATATGACCCCTCTTGCAAGGACCTTACACAATATGAGAGTACAATTTTTACGTACATGCTGATGACACTCACTTACTGTTTAAATTGGCTTCAGAAAATGCTAATTCCATTGCTCTCAGTAGTTTTTTGCACAATGTTCTTGACTTTGTCAATTCTAGGATGGCTTCCAACTTTCTAAAACTCAACCCGCTAAAACAGAGGTGCTTGTCACACAGCACCTCGCAGATTATTGGACCCCCAACTCCTGATCCTGCGCTTTGGACGCACCTCTTTTCCCAACTGCAGCTAGAAAAACTCGTATGCTAGTTCCTCTTTAAAACATCTGCTATTAAGCTTTCCAGTACCTATGTGTCACACCTTAATTTGTAAACAAAACTTTTTTTTTACACAAAAGGTTCCATAAACAAGCGTCACTCTCTCTCATTCAATCTCAACTGGACTATGCAAACCTGATTTTTAAACTCCCTAATAATCTCCTTAAAAAGCTTTAAGTAGCTCAGATCTCGGCAGCCCGTTTAGTAATGGGTTGTCATAATTTGTAGTTTAAAGAAGCCATGAAATTTGTGCGCTTAAGAAATAACACAGAACAAATAACATATACTATGTAACTTAGAACTTCCATACACATAGGACTTTACAAAGATATCCCAAAGTCAAACTAATTTTACGTTTACACCGATCCACACATAACTCTTCTAAACTAGACAGTGAGAAAACGCTATGCTGACCTAAAAGTTGCCCTGTTCGATAGTTATTATGCCCAAATACGCTCACACTACAGTCGTGTAGCTCTTACATTACTAGGCTGCCACACGCATATTTAAGTTTTATAATTCACAAGTTCAGTAAATGTTTAAGTATAACGAAAAAATAATTTACCTGTTCATCTCTTCAAGGCAGTCCGTTGCAAAGAAGAAACTCTTAATTTTCGGGTGGCAGGCTTTAAACGCACTATAAAAAGAAACAACGAATACAAGAAAGTATTGCATTTATTCTCCTCTTATGTACAAGTGATTTCATCGCGCTCACTTTTTATTAACAAATAATTAGATATAATTGATTAATGTGATATTAGGTTAGACTTCAATAACTGCAATGAAAAAATACTGTGAAATATTTCGTATTTTATTATTTATCACAGGAAAGTAGCAACAGTGGTTAGCCATTAAGTCCCTGCTTACGAGTTCCACGGATATAGGGGTGGGACACCGGAAGGCCAGAACCATCTATTCTGTCAAGTATCCCCACACCTACTTCTGGGGATTACAAATTATTTCTTCCAGAATGAGGAATAACCCAGCCATGGGATTACGTGTTGGAACAGGTGGGTGCAGGGGCTGTTTGGATGGATGTGATTTTATGAGATTGGGCCGTGGGGAAAGGAGGATACAGCAGATGAGGTGAAAGTGTTTGCTGCTCTCTCAGGCTGTGATGAGAGCACAGGTGGGACCTGGGTACAGCATCTACCCACAGCCCCACAGCTCCATGCAGAGGTCCAGGTCAGGTGTTTCTGAGCCAAGAATTATCGGGCCCATGGTTTACAGACCCAATAATTCTGAGACTGGAGTCAATGGGAAAGCGAATGGCCTGGAGTGGTATGCCCTGGCAGATACCACTCAGGGCCATTCGAAATAGGGTCCTTTATAGGTTAAATGAACATTTAGAATATACCTACGAATAAATGGGTATATAGTAACCGATCACTCTGCTGACCTTTAAAGAGAAAGTATGCTATTTCTACCCCTATGGTTTAAGCACAATGAAAACTCAATATGATATGCATTTTTTGTCTAAACACACGAATTTCAACAAAAGAGTGACTGACTCTTTCTTCTTCTTCAGGATTCAGCCAATTAGCATTTTTTTTTAATTGCCATTAGAGTTAACAACTCAAAAAATCGCCAATACCTCACACTGAAAATAAGAAAACGTTCTCCATTGAATTTAGATTCAGGAGTTGCAAATTATTTCTTTACCGAGAATTGCTTAATTTTATTTTGAAGCTGTCATTTTCAGTGAAACTCTTTTGTTAAGAATCCACTTATTTTTTTTAGAGAATCAATTCATATTTTAGAGAAGATATTTGTTTTCTAGCACACCGACGCTTTTTTTATATAAAGATTTTCAGTAGCTGGGTAAATTAACAGTGCACTTGAAATCAACTAAAGATTATTGCCAAAGTAATGTCACACTAAGTCCAATGAGTCAAAGTGAGTGCCTCAGGGGAGAGGTGTTGCCTCCGAAAGCTCTTCAAACCCAGAGTCTGAGTCCAAAACTTGTAGAGTTCTGCGAGCACTCCAAAAAAAAATCAAGATTCTCATTTGTATTGTATCTTCTGATGTATTTATTTTCATTAGAATAACCCCCGTCTCCTAAATTCATTCTAAGCCAAATTTTAGTTGACTTAATCAGTTCCGCCAGGACTCACCGTAATTTGGGCATAAGTGTCTAGTTAGTTATGGTGTCTAGTTTTTAATATGCAAAAAACAAGGTGATGGATAGAATGCTTGAATTCATCTCAGCCACTGGTGATTGCCAGGGGCTGCATACAGTCCTTCATTTTTTGCACACCATGCCACATCAGGTTGAACCCAGCTATAAGCAAATCAGTCTTGACCCAGCTCCTCATGGGAATAGTCCAGCCCAAACTGCCAGGGCAGTTCTTCACAGCAGCATGTATTCAATTCCTAAGTAGTTCTAATTTGGGCAGGATTGGGAACAAGATAACAGGCACATGAAATGATTTTCAAAGGGCATGCAGTGTGGGTGAAGGAACCCCCCAAAAACTGGGAGACATACAGAGGGCAAAGTTACTTTTCTAGAAGAGACTATGGGGGACTTCAAGGGCTGAGCTGGTTTGGTAGGATGTGCAGTGCACTCCCTGAAAGAACAAATGTAGTAAGTGAGAAGCTCTTTGCAGGCCCACAAAATTGCAATCCATAGACACCCGCTCTTTGAAGAGTGGTTGTTCATTTCAGTTTCTCATCTTGAGCAAAGGTAGAGCCTTCACAAAATGAGTCACATACCACTAAAATGTGTATTCTGTGATTATCGTCCCATGTGGATACTGGAACTTATCATAGGTGTGTAGAAAATGTCCTCAATGAATTGGTTTTGGAGGAGGGCCACGGTCTTGTAGTGACAGAGCATAGAGCAGTCAGGTTAATCACCAAGGATCCTAAAGGTGAGAAGGTGAACTTGGGCACTCTTCTCGCAGAGGTTCTGGACTCTCAACAGCACAAGCAAGTTACCAAGGCAGAAGCAAGAAACCTAATCTGGTGGAGATAGATTCCAGAGTGAACATGTTGCCTGATTGAAGCCTGGAGACACTGTGACATAGATATGAGTTGTATGGCCTGAGAAAAGAGTTCTTTCCTCTTGGTATGCATTTCTCACTGAAAAAAACACAGTGAATTACTCTTGGTATGGAGTTATCCCTGTGGATTTCTGTAAAACCGAGATTGTGAGAATGGAAGAAAAGTTTGATATTGTCAAATCTTCATCTGCCTTCAGACTTACTTTCCATGAAGAAACAAGAAGGGAGTCAGACAGAGACTTTACTTTGAGTTTGCAGCATGAGGACATCTATGTGGGCTTTGTAATCTGAGTAGGTCTGAAGACGTTCCCCAGGCCTGGTTGGAGAGAGCTGATTGTTATAATAATTGTATCTACATTAAATAAACCAATATGATCATAAGCAAGATGTAAAACCTGTGCCCCACTTGTTGTGACTTCTTATCTTCTTAACTTCCTTCAACCCCCATCTTCCCCCCAACCCCACTTTGTGCCTGTTCATTTTCTTGGGTTATTGAGCTAATATTTTTGATATAAATATTGTGATGTTCTGCATTCATGACTGGTCATTTTAATATACTGATTGTTGATACACGACCACTTTCATTGCATTGCTTTTCCCTGTATTTTGTTGAGTTTGTTCTAATAAGTGGCTATCTATGTTATTTCTTGAGTACCAACTAAAAATATTTAAACATTTACAGACTAGTCCATTTAAAGATTTAAACATAAACAGACAAGTCGATGGGGAATGTGAAGAGGTGACCTGGCAGCCCTTATTAGTACCAGTTATCTTTTTTTACTGGGAAACTGCTAAAAAATAGTTGGGTGATTAACTTATCATTATATATATCTCCTCTCCCTATCGTGACTTGGATGATATAGCTTGCCTACCAGTTCCCAAATATTTGAGGGGTTTTCCTCAGTACTTTGATCATATATTTTCTCTTATCATGATTTTTAAGTTTGGTTTTGGATTTCATCTCCACATTTAATTGGTAGTGATGATGAATTTTGTGAGCTACACGTCTCTGTCAGTTTTCCACAAAGAATCATTGGACCTACACATGTAAATAGGTACACCCTTGACTATATCTGGACAATAGACCCCAATGATGAAAATTTTTGTATTGAACCTGTTTGTAGTCTGATCACCTTTTGATTCCATTTAGGAAAGCAATGGGCAGTATAGGATATCTATCACCAATTTTAAATATGGATGTCAATTATACACCAGGGTAATATCTAGTCATGCCTGTCTGCCAGAACCGTCTGGTATTTGACTAGATTTGTCTAGAGAAGAGGTGATTTGTCAAGACACAGCATAAGCCTGAGACTATGCCTCAGTATTAACCCCAGGTCAATGTAGCGTAAGGTAGGTAATTCAGCCAGTCATGTTTTACCTACCAAATCTGCTGTTTAGGCAGGGAGTCAATTGGTGCAATTGCCAACAGAATGCCTCTTTTAATGAGAATTCTGCTTGTAAGTTGATGCTGACATCAGGTTTATTCACAGACTTTACTAATCTTCTAGAAAACCAGATTCAGTCTAGGTCCAGTCTATATTCCATTCCAGGGTTCACTTATCAACTGCTGATGCATTGTGGCATTTCTCCCTGCCTTCTTGTTATCTCTATTGTTCCAAGAGCTGCCAATAGTGTAGTTTCTGTCTTCAGTCTCTGTCTCCTATTCTTTTGTTTGATCTGTTTTTAATCATTATCCATTCTGTATTTGGGTTATTATTCCTGCTCTGGGATCCTGTTTCATTCCAAAGTTCTATGCATCAGCTGCAATCAGAAGTGACATATACATTTCTGTGGGCACTCATCCCTGAGGATGGTAAAAGGTCCAATTAAGGGCTCAAACTGTGGCATCTTCGTGAGGATGATCACTCGAGGAGTCAGGAAGAAGGGCTTGCGGATGAGACATTGGTAGTTTGGGCATTCTTCAGTTGTGACCTGGATTGAACTCTGTTTTTACTCAATGCAAATGCCAATATGGAAAGGATGTTCCACTTATCACTGGTGATCAGTAGGTCACAAGATGGATCTCCAGGGTGGCATCATGTTTCATAGGCAATGCTGAGGTGAATGAGGTGTTTAGTAGGATGGGTTTGACGCTCTATCAGGTTCAAGAGGAATCCAGTTCAAATTGGTATGGTCCCCACAAACAGATTTTATGGGAGCAGTGTAGAGGCCAGTACCTTACATGGCCATCAGTGTACCCTCACTCTGGTAGACAGCAAAAGTACTGGAGTCAGGGATTGCTTTCTTCTTGTCACTGATGGACCTAAAATAGTAGTGGGTGGGTGTCAGAGCCCTTAGTGAGTTACGTGCTCGAGTGGATGACGGAGGGTTATTGTAGCTCCTAAAGTAAAGAGGAATTACTGACAAATTACATATTTGACTTTCCATTGGTGAAATTAAAAGCTATGCAGTGGTTCTAAAGTTTAGAAACCACTGCACACCACTTGGCATTCTTACATACTCTGAAGTGGTTAAAAGTTTTAATCACTGCAGAGTATGTAAGGGCGCTGAGTGATGTGAAGTGATTTCTAAACTTTAGAAGGCTTCAGGAGACTTAGAGGTGTAAAGCTCTGTGTCTCCCCAGATGGTTCCATTGTGATGTTGCAATAGGTAAGAGTATAGTGGTGTCTGCATGGACTTGGTGCACCTCTTTCATTGCCAATTGGTGCAATTAATGGTGTTGTATACCAAGTTATAGTGGGGTGGGCAACCATGATGTATTTTTGAACCATCAAAAGGTGTGGTGAATCATTCTCTTGGATTTGGTGTGGTTTACTTCATTCCTTGTGAAGTGCACCAAATCAGGACAAAATCCCTTCACTACTCCTGAGGCTGCTCTGAAATATAGCGTTCCTCATGGTTCCACGCCTTTGTCTCACCTGTTTAACTTAAATGTTGTACCTCTAGCAAAACTCCTCCATTCCAGCGGTGTCAACTTATACATGTACGGAGACAAATCCCAATTTCCAGTCAGATTGGGAAGCGGTTTTCCATGCAGTGTATTCTTTCAAAAACGTAAGAGATGCATCTGGAGCTGGTTTAAGCTAAATTAGAGAAAACTGAAGTAATGGCTATAAATAGGAATGCTGATATGTGACTTGACACTTTTCGGTCAGTTGAACTGGGCTCCCCCCTCGACCTTACTGATTGTAGTTAAAAGCCGGAGTGGTAAAATTGATATTACATTGTCTACCCTGTCTGCCCTGGTGGTGAGTTGCTTCTACTACATGAAGATACTTAATGAGTTACTTACCCAATCTTAATGGAGATGGGAAAATGTGGCTATCTCAGTTATTGATGGATTCAGTTTAGATTACTCCAACTCTCTTTAAATTGGTGCACCAGATTACCTGGTTTAAAGCAAAGCATCTAGAACCAAGCAGCATGTCTGGTACTGGGAGCACGTAAGTTCAGAAGTACCTGCCCCCTTCTCAGCCCATACCCTGGATCTCCATTAGAGAAAGTATGACATTTAAAATGTTATGTACTCTACACAAGGTGAGGTATTTAAATTCTCTATAGTTTACACAGAAACAGATCACTACCTCCAGGTCCTATAGGTATCTGCATTCTTCTTCAGCCAACCTTATGTTTACACCCAAATTCTAAAAAAAAAGATCACTACCTACCACCCGGTTAGATGTCTATGCTCTGCCTCAAGTAACCTCATCATTGCACTCAAATACTACAAAATTTGACTTTTCAGTCATGGTTTTTGAATCATATTTGCTAGGCTGCAGAATTCCTGGCCCACTGGCTTGCAATGTATTGAGTGTCTAAGTACATTCAAATGCAATTTAAAAATATGTCTGTTTTCACAGTTGCTTTAGTCTAGCGGTCAACCCTTTCTTTCTCTTCTTGCAGTAAATGGTTTAATTTTTGTTGGGGGTCCTGTAGTGCTAAAAAACAATTGTGTATGAAAGAAAGAGCCAAATGAGTGAAACAGAAGTTCAAGGAAAGGTACACTTATTTAAGAATGTGAAGGTACAACTCAATAAGATCATGGATTCTCATCCTAAAGACACCAGTGTTATTGGTGGTAAAGATTAAGTAACTTTTATGTATCAGTAGGACTGCCAGTTGCATGGTTTGCATACAAAGGAAAAGAACACGGCACCTGGCTACTAGTTTCTAGACACAGTAATTCAGAGAAGACTGGAGGCATTGGAATGCCATCATAAAAATACAAACATTTTACATCATTTTTAAGACACCCAATGGTCCATTAGAGCAGAGGCCACCAAGCAAATACCTCTTACCAATGGCAATTAATTTTGCACATTAGTTGTGACTGAGGTCAAGTAAGATAATGAGAGAGGAGTTCTTGTAATAGAGAGGTCATGTCACACATTACTGCTTTAAGATTATGGCTCTCATTATGACTCGGGGTCTTTTGCCAAGACTGCCGCAGCCGCCAGAAAGCCAGTGCTGGCAGTCTCCTGACCACTGCATTATGACTGTCACCAGATATCCGCACCGCCAGCGTTCAGATATCCAGCAGCATTCATCACAGCAGTCAACGGCGCTTAGGCGGTTCCACTGGTAGCACCGCCACGCCAGAAAAAGACCACCCACAGAATTTAATTATCTGTGTTGCGGTCTTCTACTGGCATGACGGTGCCGGCGGTGGGAGCGCCGGGTCCTGTCCCCTCACAAAGGAGCACCTCATCAGAAGAGGTAAGTGTCATCCGCAAGGGGAGTGGGGTGGGGGTGTGTGCATGGGTGAATGTGTAAATGGTAAGGGGGGTGTGTGAGTGCGAGCAGGTGCGTATATGTATGGATGTAGTTGAAGGGAGAGGGTGGGGGAATCTAGAGTGTATGCATGCGTGTGTGATGTGTATGGGTATGTATGCATGTCTATGGGGTGAATGTTGTGATTGCATGTGTGAGTGAGGTTTTGTCTGTGTGGATAAATGCATGTGTGTGTGCGGAGGTGTTTGAGGGTGTCCGGTGACAGGATCGCAAGTTCCTGTCATCGGGATACCTTTCTGCCAGCATTTTGTGGTGATGAGACTGCTAGGAAAATGCTGGCGGTGTCCCTAGTAGGAGTAACCTTGGCGGTTATCTGACTCCCGCCAGGCTGCAGGTGATAACCTCCAGCCCGGCGGGCCAAGGTAAAGTGGCGGGGTGGACGAGGACGCAGCGGTTTGGCAGTGGCCAAACCCCCACGGTCATAATATGGCAGTCTGCACTGCCGGCCCCGGGGGGGTGAGACTGCCCTGGTCCATGGACCGCCAGGGTCAAAATGTGGACCGTACATGTGGATGTAGAGATATTTATAGAACAATTCTGCAATATGTGTGCTTGGAACAATATGATTTGGTATTTGTCGCATGATCGAAAGCAATTTGCAAGTGCTATTAGTAACTGTTGGTAAAAAAATCCTTTTTTAGCTTCATGGCTGCTCAAAGATGTTTCTTGGTATCAGTGTACCGAATCAGCTAACCTAAAGGCAGATTAGCCTTTTAACAACTAAGTTCGCGCGGAGTGCCCTTGCTTCAAGGAAACCATGCTATCCTACAAGCACTGGAATCGTGACTGATGGATATGATACACTTTGGACTTAGAGTTCTGGACTGTCAAAGACCCCTTCATATTTTTGGAATGATCATCAATCTCCACTAGAATTCTTCATATGTTGTTTTTCTCTTAAGTAATTGTTCTAGCGGCTGGTCTTAAAACTATATTACCTATTATTGAAAGGTCAGATGAGGCCACTCATAGATTCTTGGGGCACAATCATCAGTGGAACATAAGGTGCCCTCTAATTTATGATGGTGCAAGGTTTGCAAATTTGCTGATGATCAATTTGTGCTTGATTCTTTGTATGGCCCTTTGCAAAGAGGAATGGCATGTATTTGCCCCTATGATTTGCTGCAGGTTTAATCTGTCCTATTTGCTGGGAGCAAATACTAGTGATTTGAATGCCCAGCATAATCCTGTTTTTAAGATATGTGGCCTACCTTGAGTGCGGCTTTAGTTTTAATAAATTCAATAGTTCATTTAAAAGGAGATAGACCAAACTACTGCTGTCTGCATCCTTTGAAATGGGCAAACAAATGGCGGATTTCATTTTTCATACTATTAGAGGTTAATGGAAATAGTCTTCCACTATTTTTTCTTCTGGGGTTCATTGAAAGTCAATTTTCAATATACCCTAGTATTCTAAAAAGGTTTAAATGTCATTGCAAGCGTTTTGATATCTTTCTGTCCACCCTAACTCTATCATGGTCAAACATTACAGTTTTCTGGATCTAAATACATTGACTTGTTTGGTTCTAATATGCTACTGGTTGTCACTTAAAAGTTTCTTTCACACTAATGGTTGTGTTGGGGTTCCCTGTTTCATACATATAATCTTCAATTGTAGTATTGATAAAGGGTTGTACATAACTGTACATCCTCCTTACAAAGTCTCACAATTGTTGCTATGACCAAAACGTTTGTCGCTTTTATCTCTAGTGTCAAGATCAGACCCTGATGAAAATACATTGTTAATATATATTCCACTCTCCAATAGTGTTATTAAATAGTAGTTGATGAAAAGGTGTTCCTAACCACTGAAACATACACTGCAGCCCAGATTTAATAAGGAGAAAAATGCCTCTGAGGATTGGTTTTGTGCCTTTCTTCACAAAATCAACCCTGCTGTAACACAGACACTTTTGCAATAGGGAGTAAGGGTGCCTGCTCTGGTGCTGGTTAGCACTCAGTGCGCCAGTGCAGAGAGAGAGAGAGAGAGAGAGAGAGGAGGAGTGTTCCATCTTAGTAAATATGGCACATTCCTGCTCTCCCCATTTGACACAGCGCAGCAAGTTCTCTAGCTGCATTGTCTTGGCAAATGTTAGTAAATCTGGGCCTATGTATGTGACAAGATAATTGCAGACACCTTTAAGTGACGTTGAGGTTGCCTTTGTATATTACGAAGAGTGCACAGAACATTGATTTACTCTCGCCTCTCCTGGTGGTTTGTTCTTGTTGAGCATACAGATGTGCATAGCACTCTATAGCGGTCCCTCAAAATTATGCATTGGTTTTTGGCAAACCCTGTTGTTCCATCTGTGATAGGAAAAGTATTACAACTGTTAATCTGCTGTTAGGGCTGACAATCAAACCACATTTCAAGCCTGATCTCTTGAATCACACTGAAAGGGTGCGTCCATCTGAGGTTTTGTAGGACCTCATTATGGGTGCTGCAGACATGGGGGCGTCATTCCTCCACCCCTGGATTTAAATCGGTGGTTGCACAATTAACAAGGATTACAATTTAAGGATGTAGAATCCCCAGAGAAATTAGTAATTATTGGGGAGACAATAATGACCGAATCTCCTAGCATTTTCCAAGAGTTTGATTGCAATCATCAGCTGGAGTCCCTAGTGAAATATTTACAGCCCTTGGCAAAAAGTCGAGTCTCAGAATCAACATCCAGTGAGTCCTGTTGCTGCTACTCAAGGGAGATTCCAATAAACTTGGAGTGGAGGTATTAATGGTTCTTGCATGACTCCTAAAATAAACATTGTTGGAAATGACCATCTTTTGTGTGATATTACCAGGGATTTTTGCCTTCACGCCCATATTTATGCTGAACTCATTTTTGACATTAGGACTCTGCACACTTAACTCTAGCTAACCAGTCGTAAAGTGCTTGTGCTCTCCCTTCCATACATTAGTAAAATTAGTATAGATCTAATTGGAACATAAGTCCTCAGTAAATGGTACTACATGTTTCAAGTGGGCTGCAGTACTCCTTGTGGAACCCACTAAAGTAGCACTGCAAAACATGTCAGAGGCCTGCCACTGCAACCTGCCGTGCAGTTTCATCAACCTGGCAAAATAAACATTTTGCCAAGCATAAACCTTCCTTTTTAATACTTATAAGACATCCTTAAACTGGGCCCTGCAGGCTCATTGGGCAGGGTCCATGGTATTGAAAACGTAAGACATGTGTACTTGAGTTTTACATGTCCTGACAGTGGCAATCTCCTAAAGTCGTTTTTTACTGCAGCAAAGCTAGCTCTCCCATTGACTAACACAGGGTTACCTTATTGCACTTATTAAGTGATAACTTCAGCTTGGCAACATAAATATTTATTCCACTCATTCAAATTGTAATTAAAAATCCTCTTTAATGGTATAGTCGGATTTTAAAGGGTAGCCTGGGAGCTGTACAAATACAGCCCAGAACTGGCCCGCCTGCCCCCTTTTGTCCTCCTAGACAGATTTGAGCCAATCAAAGGAAAGAGGAAGAACTGACCAGAACTGGTTTATGGTTTGACAGAGGGGGTGAACCCCACACATAGGCTAGCACTGACTACATGAGAACACTCCTGGACATGTGGAGACTCAGAAAAAAGGATTACGTTTCTGTTTGAAGAATGAAGACTTGACCTACTTGCCTTGAACCCTAGAAGTGACCATGAGCCAGTTAGAAAACCTCCTGTTTGAGCTACAGGGATAGAACAAGATTCTAGATTACTTTTTTGCAATTGCCCAGCTGACCAGCATAAACTGGACCTCTCCGATCGCTGCTGCTGGTCTCTACTAAAGCGTTCTTTCACACCCAAGAGGTATCCCCTGTGGTCCTAGACCCTTGGCGGTTGTCAGAGAATACTCCTCCCACTTACGAACTGGAAGAACTTGAGTCCAGTCAAAATTTCAGGGGTTCTGGGCTCTGGTCATCAAAACGAACCATCCCCACTCTACTGGGAAAGGTAAGCACATTTCACTGAGGTCAACCCAGGACCTGTATCCGACTGCCAACACAGCCTTTCCAGATACAGACTCGAGACTTCATGTGCATGGTGCTCTCAGCATAGTTGATGACTGCCCTATGTTTCCCATCAATGCAAAGCTCAGACAGGTGACCAACATTTTGCACCAATCACAAACACAACACCAACACAAAGCTCAACTGAGGCTTCTTACATGGAATTGGACAAAGTTAGAAGGTAAACTTTCCAACAGGAAAACCTGCACTTCACTGTGGTTGACCTAAACTTTTGACTTTTACCTGGTTCAGTGTGTGACCAGATGACTGCGATTGGTGCTTCGTGCTTCTTAGCGCAATTTGTACTTAAAACTTTAAAAATTCATAGCTCTGATTCTTCTTTTACCATGGAGTCGTTTTATTTATGAAATGTTTAATCCATTTTTCGAAATTGATTTGTGTGTTTCTTGTGTTGTGTTACCAATTTATTACTGTTGAGTGCTACATACATTCTTTACACATTGCCTCTAAGTTAAGCCTGACTGCTTTTGTGCCAAGCTAACAGAGGGTTTAGCACAAGTTAATTCATTGACATTTGTGGTTCTTCCTGACAAGGTTTGTGTTTATTATTTGAGTGGGGCTCTCGGCCCTCTCAACTAACAACCCAACTTCTTTTAAACAGTATTTTAAGCTTGGACCAATGTGAACCACTTTAAATCAGGTTGTACACAACAGTGACAGTTTTTGCTTGAGTTGCTTAACTTCAAATCATTTTTTACAAAACAGTGATAGTTTGTGTTTGAGTTGCTTCTAAATTAATGTTTTTTATGTAATCCAGGATTTATGTAATGTGAAACTGCCACTAGTATGGCATCGTATCACTCAAATTTATTAAGTGGAGTCTATGGGTGAAGTGTGTCTGATGTAGAAAGTGATGCGTGTGGGGCATGCAGGCCTGAAATGTTGTCTGATTTTGTTCCAGTGATCTAGTTTCCTGGTATGCCTGGTGAAATTTATAGAGGGAGTGCGAGGGATAGTGTGTGCTTTAAGTAGCATTTCTTTTTTTTAATGCACCTACTAGATGAATCATTACATGAGTGTGTGTCTCTTGTCTTTGTCACCGGTCATGATAGTTACGACAAAGTGAAGTGAAGAACATTTATATGTGACATACAACCACTGGAAGTCTCAAGGTGCTGGTTTGCGACAGACGTGAAATGAGGTGTTTGGCATTTGTGCTGAAAGCTCAGATTCGATGTGTGAAGCATGATCAAATGTATTACAAAACTGACACACCAATCACCATGATCGATGTCCATGCAGAGTGACCAGCCATGGGGGTGTTTGTGTAATCAAGCTATTGTAGGTGGGGGGCATGGTCTAACTACCAAAGATGGCAGATGCCCTTTAGTAGAGCTCCAGTGCAGCGGGCCGTGTAATCCACTTTTATCCTACCAACACACAGGATAATCCCAGCCAAAAACCTACCTGGGGCTTCCAGGCACCATTGCGGAGGTGGCAGAAATCCAGAGCAGCCGCTGGCTTTGATTGGACAGGCCAGCGGCAGCAATCGCTCTTCATTACGGCGAGACAGGCCTTGCGGATCCTTCTGTTTGTTTGGGCTGCAGATTACACTGGAGGCCTGTCCGTGCCCCTCCGGTGGGAGTACCCATCACCTGACTGTCACACGGCGACCGCTAAGTGCTGACCTACTGCAACAAGCCAGATTGCTATGGGCCTGACCCGGTGGCACAATGGCTCCTTCCCAGGGCACCCGGAACTGGAGGGCCGTTGGTGACTCAGAGCTGACACTGGGGACAGGCAGGGGCCACATCACTGGCACAGATCACCCACTGTGTTACCTGTATAGGAGCTGGTCTCCCTATGGATTTCGCCTGATAAACTGCCCTGCATCGGATGACATCTACCGCCGGAAAGTCGGTCACAAGACTGGTGTGACCTGCAGGCCGCCATTGGAGAGGTGAGGCCTGTGCCCGGCCACTGCACCCCTCCGACTGCAAGAACTGCACTGGCACAGGGCAGTGGAGCTCTTTCCTTGAAAGGCTCAATCCCCCCGAGGGACTGCGGTGAGACAGACACCTGCACCAGCCACGACTAAAGACGCAGCCAGTATGTGATCGGCACATGCACGGCCCCAGTGACATCTCTTGACCCAGCTGGATGCTGGTTGCAAAAAGACCCAAGTGCCTGGGGGAATAGTGGCGATCCCACATCGGCCTATTCTGGACATTCCTAAAGGGTTGCACAGCGGTCTTACCTCTGCATTGGACCCTACCTAGGGGACTACCAAGGGCCAGTCTGAACTCCCTGGTCCCCCAGGAGACACAAAGCCCCCCTACCACTGATATTATGATGACCAAGGGGCAGATTGTGTGGCCCCATTTTGCCATACTACAAGCCTTTAGCTCGTACTATGTGGAACTGTATAGGGCACCTGTTACCTTCACCTTGGAAGCAGCCCGAAACTTTTTACTTTGCCTTTACTTGCCGTCCATAAGTGCTCTTGAGCAAGAGGAACTAGACGGGCTAATCACAACAACCAAAGTTAAACAGGCTATCCATGGCCTAGCCTGCAATAAAATACCAGGTCGAGACAGAATCCCTACCGAGTACTACAATTGGTTCTCGACCCACCGCGTACCCCGACTGGTAGAGATGTATAATGAGGCCCTTACGACTGGTGCCCTCCTGTCTTCCCTGCAGGAGTTGCTTCTGATTTCTTTAATAAAACTGGACTGCAATCCCTTTCGACTCTCCTCTTATCGACCAGCAATGATATTGGGAGCTGACCACAAAATCCTATACAAGGCACTATCGGAATGCTACCTGCAGACTCTCTCCACCCTGATCCACAACAATCAAAATGATTTGTACCTCAGCGGAGTACATCCAATAATAGCAGATGCTTATTCCATATCATGGGCGAGACTTTGCTGCGATGTTTGTAAGCCATATGCCTCATATTAGACCTTCAAAAGGCCTTTGACTGTCTGTCATGGGGCTATCTCTTCGAGGCCTTAAAGACAGTGGGCATAGGTCAGCGGCTCCTTGCATCCACTAAGCTACAGTACACATGCCCCACATCCCAGGCCTGTATCACCCGTCTCATTTCACCTCTGTTAACTATTGGCTGCAGAACACACCAGGGATGCTCCCTCTCCCCCATCCTATTTGCCATTGCCATGGAACCAATGGCCCACCGGCTCCGCCAAGAGGGCCAACAATGTGGCATTCCCCTGGATGGAACCATATATGCAGTATTGCTTTATGCGGCCAATCTGCTGCTATACATTCGCCACACGGCTATCAATATGTTACTGATTGTGATTATTTTCAAGACTTTGCCACTGCCTCAGGCCTACGCGCTAATTGGCAGAAGTTGTGCACCTTTCTATGCGTTGTGAGGCACCACCTTGCCGAAGAGATTTACATAGGGACACCCCCTGGCCTGGATTGCAGCGGCGGTCTGGTATCTAGGAATAAAACCGTATCACTCTCAGAGGGACTTGTTTGATGGTATCCTGTAGTGAGCATTTGCAGCTCTTAAATCTCAAATGAATTTCTGGCAGAACTGCCGCTGGCCCTAACGGGCCAAATTGCATTAGCGAAAATGATCGTCCATCCCCTGTCTTCTATATTATTTTGTTCATGTACCAATGTTTTCCTGCTGGTGCTTCTTCAGGGAATTCAACCAACTAGTGGGGGACATCCTATGGGACAACAGGAGGTGGTGGATGACCCTTAATAAACTCCAGCTGCCTGTGGGGCAAGCGGGATTGGAAGCGGCATTCTTTGAAAATGATTACCTCGCTTGACAGCTCCAATGAGTTTTCCGATGACTAGCAAATGGGAACCTATATGAAACGAGCATGGGGGATGGGCTCCTCCTCCTCCATGTACTGCATCAATTTCTACCTCACATCGTTCAGATTCAGCAATGATGGTCCCTCCATGTATGAGTTGCCAGGAAATGTCTGACCAGGGCCTTGCAGCTGACAAGGAGGATCATTCAATAACCCTGGTGATCCCCCTCCAGGGCCTACCTGGACCCATGGGAGTCTTTTTTGCTGAACTGCTCATAGAGTGGTGCTCCCACTCCTAAACTATGGAGGGTAACCTCTTTCAGAATTCCAAGCTACTTACATTTGGCCAACTATGCCATGACTACACCCCCACCCCCGGCCAATTCCTGACACATAGGCAACCATGAGCAACTCTCTGCACTCTTTGGGGAATAACGGATGAAGAGCCACCGACACATGTACTTAGGGACCATACGGGGATCCCACTGACATACCTCTGCCAGCTGTGGCAGTAAGACTTGGAGAGAGCCCTCCATTACACTGAATGGTCTAGGGCCCTAGAGCCTCCACAAACAGTATCCTGGAATGCCCACTGTTAGACTTGGCATCCTTGGTGTGGTCTCCCCTAACCTTTTGCCTCTGTTTCCCAGGTTGTAGATGTTTTGCTGTTTTTGTTACTCTGGGTGCTTTACCACAGCTATCCAGTGCTAAAGTACAAGTGCTCCTATGTAAAATGTATGTGTAATTGGATTTCCATGATTGCCATATTTGATTTACTGGTAAGTCCTTAGTACAATGCACTAGAGGTGCTGAGGGCCTGTAAATCAAATGCTACCAGTGTGCCTGCAGCACTAGTTGTGCCACCCACATTAGTAGCCCTGTAAACATGGCTCAGACCTGCCACTGCAGTGTCTGTGTGTACAGTTTTAAACTGCCAATTCGACTTGGCAAGTGTACCCAATTGCCAGGCCTAAACCTTCCCTTTTCTTACAAGTAAAACACCCCTAAGGTAGGCCCTAGGTAGCCCCATGGGCAGGGTGCAGTTTATGTTTAAGGTACGACATATACTGATGTGTTTTATATGTCCTGACAGTGAAATACTGCCAAATTCGTTTTTCACTGTTGCAAGGCCTATCTCTCTCATAGGTTAACATGGGGGCTACCTTTAAATATGATTAAAGTGTATATTCCCTTTGGGAGCAGAAGTACATGTGGAGTTTGGGGTCTCTGAACTCATAATGTAAAAATACATCTTTTAGTAAAGTTGGTTTTGAGATTGTGTGTTTGAAAATGCCACTTTTAGAAAGTAGGCATTTTCTTGCTTAAGCCATTCTGTGACTCTGCCTGTTTGTGGATTCCCTGTCTGGGTCAGTTTGACAGTTGGGCTGTTTGCACCTCTCTCTAGACAGTGACACAAAGGGAGCTGGGGTGTAGCCTGCATATCCTGATGAGCCATCTGTGCTAGAAGGGAGGGGAGGAGTGGTCCTTTACGCCTGAAAGGGCTGTGTCTGCCCTCACACAATGCAGTCTCAAACCCCCTGGTGTGCGTCTAGGGCCTGGCCTGGGCAAGGCAGGATCTCACAAACAAGGGAGACTTCTCTTTGAAGTAGGCCTACTTCAAAGGCAGAAATGGGAATAAAAAGAGCATCCAAACTCCTGAAAATTAGATCACTTCTGGAACCAAAAGGAACCTCTGCCAAGGAGAAGAACTGAAGAGCTGAGGAGAAGTGCTGCCCTGCCTGTGACTGTGCTTTGTGGAGCTATCCTACAGTTGCTGCTTTTGCCTGTGAAATGGGACAAAGACTGAACTTTGTTGTGCATTCCTGCTTGTAAAGAAATATGTTTTGTTAATGTTCTTAAACGTAT